>NC_135311.1:101913254-103163254 GCF_048772815.1 Callospermophilus lateralis
ATAGAACTATGATATGATTCAGCAATTTCACTATTGGGTATATATCCAACAGAGATGAAATCAGCAGGTCAAAGAGATGTCTAAACTTTCATGTTCACTTCAGCTAAGAAACAGAACCAATCAAATTGTCCATGAACAGAAAGATGGAGAAAGATAGAGAGAGAGAGAGAGAGAGAGAGGAGAGAGAGAGAGAGAGATGGATAGAATACTATTCAGCCTTCAAAAAGAAAGGAATACTATCATTTGCAACAAACAGATAACCCCAGAATATTTGTTAAATGAAATAAACCAAGCACAGAAAGACAAACACTGCATGAGCTCACTTATATATGGAATCTAAAAAAGTCAAACTCAGCAGAATGGAGGTTACCAGGGGCTGAGGCCCAGGAGACTTGGGTCAAAGACTACAAATTTTTAATTAGATTGAGATCTATTGTGCAACATAATGATTAGAGTTGACAAAAAATGTATTATGTACTTGAAAATTGCTAGGGATTGAACCCAGAGGCACTTTATCACTGAGTCACATCCCAAGTCCTTTTTATTTTTTATTTTGAGACAGGATCTCACTAAGTTGCTTAGGGCCTCACTAAACTGCTGAGGTTGGCTTTGAACTTGTGACCCTCCTGCCTCAGCCTCCTCAGTCACTGGGATTCCAGGTGTGCATCTCCAAGTCCACCTCATGGTTAGCAATTTTAATGTTTTTTAAGAACTACCCGTAGTCAAAAAGACCTTCACTTATACTTTCTTCTTAACATTTCCAAGTGTTGTTTTAGGCATGTAAGTATTTAACTAATTTGAAATGGACTTTTTTTTTTTTTTTTTTTTTTGGTATCAGGGATTGAACTCAGAGGCACTCGACCACTGAGCCACATCCCCAGCCCTATTTTATATTTTATTTAGAGACAAGGTCTCACTGAGTTGCTTAGCACTTTGCTGTTGCTGAGGCTGGCTTTGAATTCTACCTAGCTAAAATGGACTTTTTTTTTTTTTTTTTTTTTTTTTTTTTGATGCTAGGGATTGAACCCAGGGGCCTTGTACATGCAAGGCAAGCACTCTACCAACTGAGCTATATCCCCGGCCCTGGATCTTTATTCTTGTACATATATTTCATAATCAGTATGTCAAGTTTCACAGAAAAACCCAGTTGAAATATTAAATTGGAGTTGCAGTAAAATATATTTATACATTAACATTTGGGGAAAAAAATCAATACTCTTATCAATGCTAAGTCTTTCTCTCCATTTATTTAATTTTTTTTTCCAGGACTTGGGATTGAACCCTGGATGCTCTACTACCAAGCCACATCCTGAATGCTTCCTTTTCTCTTTTCTTTTCTTTTTTTTCTTTTTTTTTTTTTTTTTTTAATTTTAAGACAGGGCCTCACTAAGTTGCCTATGCTGGCCTCAAACTAGTGTTCCACCTGCCTCAGCCTCCTGAGTTGCAGGAACTACAGGTGTGTGCTGTGTTATTTGTCTTTATAAATCTCCCTCAGTTAAATGTTAATTTTTTTTTACATGCTGGTTTTGCCCATCTTTTACTCTTCAGACACTTTATTCCTTAGGTACTTCTTCTACTTCTACTATAAACAAGGTCTTTCTCACTCCATTTCTTTACCCAGAGCCCACAGTTCCCAGAACAATCCATGACCGGGCTCCAGGGGTTCTGTGAACCTTCAGAAACTGTGTGTTCTGTGAAGGAGTTCTGTACTTGTGTCAGATTCTCAAATAACAATTGCCAAAAGTACTAAATGCCTCTCGTGGGACAGGCGTTCCCCTGAGCACTCTACAAGACCCACAATCACCTGAAAAGTAGATGCAATTATACTCCCCATCTTTCTGATAAGGACACAGGTGCTCAGAGAGATTAAGTGCTTTGTCCAAAGTTACACAGGAAATTAATAGCCAGCATTCAAGCCCCGGTTGCCTGATCTCAAAACTGTACATTTAACCTCTGTACTCTGTCGCCACCCATAGGGTTCAAGGGCCCCTGCTCCAGGTCTGGCACTTGGCCTCTCCAGCAGGAAAATGAGGATTCCTGCTCTGCCTCCCCCCAGGGCTGTTGGAGGGTGGTACAGACAGACATGGAAAAGAGTTTCTGTAAACTGTGAAGTGCACCACCTGGGGCAGCCTGGGGACCAGAGCAGGCGGAGGCCCAGCCTGTCCAATCCCGGGTGGTGGCGGACACTCAAGCTGAGCTGGCGGACACCCAGGCTGAGCCGGGAAGGTTGGGAGGGTTGTTCTCCCTCAGCCCCATTCTGCACCAGCCCCTGCTGAGCAACTCATAGAATCAGACATAGAATCAGAAATGGCCACAAGAGGGAAGGACCCTATCCAGTGGGTGACCTTGACAAGCCATGCCAGCAAGAGGTGAGGTGCCATGGCAGAGTCAGGCCTGGGGGTGGCAGCACAGAAGAGCTAGGGACAGCCTGAGATGCTGGGATAGCTTCCTGGTAGAGGTGACCTCTGAGCTCTTCTTACTACCCTGGCCAGGCCGTCCCCTAGACAACCATCTCCCAGCCTCCCTGGGGACTCCTCCAGCACCCCCTGCCCCAGGGACTGACAGGACAGCTTCTGAAGACACTCATCTGCTGTGCCACCCTCCTGTCTAGAAGCCCTGAGTAACCTCTATAGGGCTTACAACAAAATCTACAGTCTTGCCCAGCACAGTGGTACACGCCTGAAATCCCCGCTACTTGGGAGGCTGAGGCAGGACCACAAGTTCAAGGTCAGCCTGGGCAACTTATTTGGATCCTGTCTCAAAATCAAAAATAAAAAGGAGTGAAGATGAACCTCAGTGATAGAGCACCCCTGGTTCCATCTCCAATACCACAGGGAAAAAAAAGAAAAACAGAAGAAGAAAAAGAATCCTGCCAAGTACAGTAGCAAACACCTGTAATCCCAGTGATTTGAAAGGGGCCTGAGGTAGGAGGATCGCAAGTTTGAGACCAGCCTCACCAATTTATTGAGGCCCTAAGCAACTTAGCAAGATCCTGTCTCCAAATAAAAAATAAAAGGGGCTGGGATAGGCTCAATGGTAGAGTACATACTGGGTTCAATCCCCACTACAAAAATAAAAAATAAATCCATCATCTCCCCATGGTTTCCTCACTCCTCCCAACTTGCTCTGCTGCCTTTCCTGCACCTCAGTACCTCAGCTGCTGTGCTAAGCCCTTGCCCTGCTCTCTCCCTGAGTGCTCCTTCTCACCCCTTAGGGCTCAGCTCCAACAGCTCCTCCTAGGGTTGCCCTTCCCAATTGCCCATCTAAAGACGATCTCCCCAGGCCTTCTGTTCCCCCTCTCAGCTCCTTGTTAACTGCTTTCTCAGCTTTTATTCTAACTTCCAATTGTTTTTTCTATTTCTTTTTCTCCCTCCTTTCCCTTCCCAGTATAAACACCTCCTGGGGACTGAGCCACACCTGCTTATTCTCAATAGTGTCCTCAGTGGCTACCCACAGCAGGCACTCAATAAATATTTACTGGCCTGGCACAGTGGCACACGCCTGTAATCCTAGTGACTGGGGAGACTGAGGCAGAAGGATCTCACATTCAAAGCCAGCCTCAGCAACTTAGTAAGACCCTACGCAACTTAGGGAGACTGTCTCAAAATAAAAAATAAAAATGGCTCAGTGATTAAGACTCTCTGGGTTCAATCACTGGTACCAAAATAAATTTTTGTTGTTGTTGGACGATTAAATGAGCTAATTAATTGAATCTTAAAGAATCTCCAGTGAGCTGTGCTGTCCAATATAATAGTCACTAGCTACATGTGCCTTTTCAAATTTAAATGAATTAAAAGTAAATACATTTAAAATTCTGCTTCTCATTGTAGCAGTCACATTCACACTCAGTGGCTACAGGTGGCCTGTGGATACCATAGGGAACACAGATATGGAGCATGTCCCTCATTCCAGAAGGTTTTGTTGGGTATGGCTCTGGATGATCTTAGGTGAACACAGGCATTTGGAGACGAGGCATGGCATGTAGCACCCGGGTACACCACCCATCTTTGCACGATCCTGTTTGTCATCAGCAAATTTGGCTTGAGGCAAGGAAGGATGTCAGAGGGAAGAGAGTCCCCAGAGACCAGCTGGTCCCATCCATCCCCATTGAAAGCAAAAACTGTGACCCAGAGAGGGAAAGGGCCCTACCTAAGGTCACAGAGGAAGTCACAGCCATGGCACCAGAACCCAGGCCTCTCAACTCCCAGTGCATGAAATCAGTTTTCCCCTCCCAGGCTCCCAGGCACCCCTCCTTCTTGGCCCACTCCCCCCACAGACAGGCCATCAAGCTCACAGAGCCCCCCAGGCTGGTCCTGGCACTCACACTTGCTGCTCTTATCTCTTATTTACCCCCTACAGTCCCCCCTCCGGCATCTGACCCTCAGAAATTTTAGACATCCCAAGGAGAATAGCTGCTTATAACCATTTGCTAATTACACGTATGGATGTCAATTAATTCATTTAGCTAATTAGCCACTCGATGAGCACCACGCACCAAAGAACTGTAAAAGACAGGCATATGGTGAGAGAGGGGATGCTCATGCAGCATGCAGGGACTGGGAGGGTGGCGGTGGCTCCAGCCCCTCCCATCCCACTCGAGTGGAGGGAGGCGACCTAATGGCTGGGGGAACAGCGCTGCTGTGCTGCCCCTGCCATAAAACGTAATTACAGCTTTCACTGACACTGCCAAGAAGACGCGGGAACACATGCCATCATGTGCAGACAAGCATGCGTGTGCACACACGCATTTGTTTACACACATCCACCCTCAGGTGCACACAAACAGAGCACGTACACACCCATGTGCACAGTGCATACTCATGTGCACACACATATGTAGACACATGGGGTCCTGTGAGATCAATCCACAATCCACAGAAATGTCCTTAAACCAAGGATACATCGGTGGAGGTTGGAGGAAGGCAATTCATATATATATTTTTTTTTTTTTTTTTTTAAGATGTGCTGGGGGCTGGGGATGTGGCTCAAGCTGTAGTGCGCTCGCCTGGCATGCGTGCAGCCCGGGTTCAATCCTCAGCACCACATACAAACAAAGATGTTGTGTCCGCCAAAAACTAAATAAATAAATAAATAAATATTTAAAAAAAAAAAAAAAAGATGTGCTGGGGATAGAATCCAGGGCTAAGGAGGTGCCCTCCCCTGAGCCACGCCCCAGCAAAGGAAAATCTTTCATTGCACTTTGTGCTGCGCTCTGTGATCAGCCCCACCACTTACAGTATCATTTAATCTTCAGACAACCCCAGAAAGTGAACTATCCTCACTTTCCAGATGAGGAAACTGAGGCCCAGAGAAGCTAAGACATTTGCCTCACCCAGATGTTCAGTGGCAGAGCTGGGACTCATTCCCTCACCTGCATGGCATGGAAGGGAAGGGGTTGTCATCTCCTTGAAGTTAGTAAGCTTGGAGGAAAATCTCCTCTTGGGGGGACCACCTGCTTCACAGGCTTCACTCCACTGAGATTAGAAGAACACTGATGAGAAAGAGGATTGGTAGGAGGAGATATGCAGTGGGACTCTAACGCAAATGTCCATGTCACTGGGAAAGGAGTCTCCCAGTCAGCAGCGGCTTCATCCTGAGTCAGCTCTGACCCTGCCTTGCACCAGGCATGGACGTGGGACATGGGGTGAATCAGATCGGAGCTTCATGCAGACTGACATGGGTTGCATCACCAAAAGAGCAAAACTTGAAACAGGCAGCCAGATGGCAAGCCCAGGCTCCTCCCCTGGCCATGAGCCTCTTTCTCCCTTGTACTTGGAGGGTCTGGGCTATGAAATGCAAGACAGACCCAGGAACCACAAATGACCCTGGGAGGTGGAGGGTGAAGCCCCTGGCTTCCTTGCCTCTTGGTGGGGTTGCAAAATGGAGCCTGTCCCCCACCCCATGCCCATGAGAACCAGCCTGACAGCACACCCTCTGACCTTCCCTCCAACCTCCCCCTGCCTCCTTCTGTTCTTGCTAGACCACCTTCCAAACAGCCTATGTACCAGTCCTTTGGGATCTGCTGACGGGAAAATAGAATTTGAGATGCCCCCAGTCTGCTATAAAACGGAAGAGGTGGGCAGTTTTGCTCGTCACTGCTTCCCTCCCCTGACATCCAGCCCTTTTCCTTGTCCCCCTCAAGTCCCAGATGTCCCCAGTCACCTTAGAGTCTTATGAATTCCACAATCACAACATCTTGTGAGTCAAGGCTTTCTCTTCTCCACCAGGGAGGTGAGGGGAGGTGGTAGCTCTGGGTCCTACCAAGAGGGAGGGCTCGTGGCGTGTGGTTGGTTCTCTCCCCATGCATCTAAACAGTAAGACACGTCCCACACCTCCAGAACTAGGTTCCTGTGGAAGCCTCACTGTTCACACACTTCTCTGGTAACCTACCGTGGGCCTCTTGGTGCAGCGGGGCCCGCCCTGCTCTCCCTGAGAAGCTCTGCAGAGCTCTCCTGCAAGAGCCCTTGAACAGGAGCCGGTTGAAGGGCTTAAGGGCTGCCTGAGCTCTGGGTGTCTCCCCTTCTCTGGGAGGATGTGGGAGCGCTATCTATCTCTCCATCTGCTTTCATCTGTCTCCCTTTCCAGATCATCTTCCCAACCCAATCTGGAGGATGTGGAGATTGGGGTGCCGTATCTGAATGTTTGTGCTCCCCCATTCATGTATAGTAACCTAACCCCAGTGGGTAGTATTGAGAGGGGGGCCTTTGGGATCATGAGGGGCTCTCATTAACAGGATAAGTACCATTCATGGGATAAAAGAAGTCCGAGGGCCCTGTCTGTCCCTTCCACCATGTGAGGATGCAGCAAGAAGGCACCGTCTGTGAAGCAGAAAGCCCTCACCACACACTGACCTTGCTGGCATCTTGATCTTGGGCCTTCCAACCTCTAGAACTGTAAGCAATAAGTCCCTGTCGTTTATAAATTACCCAGCCTCAGATATTTCATTCTAACAGCCCAAACAGACTAAGACAAGGAGGGATCCAGTTACCAAAGGTTGTGCCAGAAATTATGCCAAAACTCAGCCATGAAGCTGAGCTATTTATTATGCTTACAAATTGTGTGAGTCAGTGTTTTAGTTAGCTTTTTCATTGCCGTGACTAAAATGACCAATAAGAACTATTTAAAGGAGGTAAAGTTTATTTGGGGCACATAGTTTGAGAGGGCTCAGTCCATAGATGGTCAGCTCCATTGCTCTGAGTCTAAAATGAGGAAGCCCATCATGGGGGAAGGGCCCATCTCTCACAATTCAACCATGTCACCTCTGAATATTACCCCAGAAACACAGGAGCTTCGGGCGGGGGCGGGGGGGACACCTCATATCCAAACCATAACAGTCAGGAACTTCAGGGAACTGGGTGGTCCTCATTTGGGGTCTCTCCTGTGGCTATAGTCAAGTGCCTACTGGGGTTGCAAGTATCTGAAGTCTTGATCTGGCCCAAGGTCAAGCACTATTTTTTTCCCACAGTACTGGGAATTGAACCCACTGAGCTGCATTCCCAGCCCTATTCACTTACTTACTTACTTATTTTTGCAGTACTAGGGATGGCATCCAGGCATGCTCTTACCACTGAGCTATATCCCCAGCCCTATTCATTTTTTATTTTGAGACAAGGTCTTACTAAGTTGCGATCCTCCTGACTCAGCCTCCCAAGTCACTGAGATTACAAGCATGTGACACTGCGCCCTGCTCAAGGATGCACTTCTAAGCTTTCAAGGTGAGCAGGATAGGGATTAGGAGACCTCTGTGAGTCACTCTCCTGGCAGGCAGGCTAGGGCTAGCTGTCCACCAAGGACTTCAGCCCCTGTTCACATTCCTTCTCCCGGGGGCTGCTGGGTGTTCTCACAGCCTGGAAGCTGGTATCCCCAGAGCAAAAGAGCAAAAACCCAAAGCAGGATCTGCAATGCCCTTTACCATTCAGTCACAAGAGTCACTCGTCCTCACTTTCCTTGCTGTCTTGGCCACAGGAGGCCAGCTCCAATTCAGTGTCAGAGAGAGCCAGGAGGCCAATCACTGGTGCCATCTTGGAGGCCGGCTAGCATGGGGAGCTTGGTGTACACAGGATGCAGTCTACACTGCCTGCTTCCTCAGCCCTGGTCCTGCCCTGGAGCACCTCTCTCCCTCCACACCACCTCCAAGTCCCCACTCACACAAGACAGTTGTGTATAGTAGTGTGCACCAGGAATCCAGGGCACCAGAGTTGTGGGGCCCAGAGCAGGAAATACCTGCGAACCTCTTGTCGAATATTACTGTCATGAACACTCATCCTCTCTGGCCTCATGATGTCCCCCTTTCAGGTCATACTCCTCTCGAAAGCCCACAGGGCTCTAACTCCTATCTCCCCTCCCTTATTGGTAGGAACCTCAAAAATTCTGGGAGCATCAGAGTGAAAAATCGGCTTTATTACTGGTCAGGCTCAATTGGCATGGAAAAGGAGGACTTCTACCCACCACAGCTGCTGACAGACCCTGTATGATGACAGGCCTCTAACCCCAGCAACGACAATCAAAAACCAGAGCCAGGCACAGCAGAAAACACACCTGTAATTTCAGCTGCCCAGGAGGCTGAGACAAGAGGAGCACAAGTTCAAGACCAGCATCAGCAACTTAGTGAGACCCTGTCTCAAAATAAAAAATATAAAGGCTGAGGATGTGACTCAGTAGTCAAGCACCTCTGGGTTCAATTCCTGGTACCAAAAATAAGGTGAGGGGGAGATTGGGGATATAGCTCAGGGATGGTAAAGCACTTGCCTGCCAAACGTGAGGCCCTGGGTTCAATTACTACTAGAGTAAATAGATTAGATAGATAGATAGATAGATAGATAGATAGATAGATAGATAGATGATAGATAAAAGGCAAGAAAGGAAGACCAGCCCCAACTCTACCTGCAGCTCACCCAAGGGACGAAGTGCAGAGAGGGCCCAAGCCAGCAGCTCCACATAATTTGTGAGCAGAGTGCATATTGCTTATGCCACTAAGTTTTGGGTTAATTTGATACACACACAAAATAGATGGACACCCACTGTCTCCAAATATACTGCATTTTTAAAGCAGTGATTCTACACCAGGCTTACCAGGCTCCCTGTGATTTTATCCAATGGATCACCCCTCCTCCTCTCAGGTGGAATAAAGCAGAGAAGTGGAGAGAGAGGACAGAAGTGTTCACCCCACACACCTTCAACTAGGGCCAAGAAGGGGAAACAGAGGCAGGAGGAGACAGCCCCGTAACCCCCACACAGTCCTGTGTTCTGGTCCCAGGTCCTGATGCTCTTGCATGCCCTTTAGCTCTTCTTCCTCCTCTCCCTGACCCCCAGGCCTCAGGTCGGCATCTCTAAGAACACAGGGCCCCAGCTAAACACAGAGCCTTCTAGCACAACTGGCTTCTGGCAACGGGAAGAACCAGCAGGAGATGAAAACTTACAGCTTCTTAAATGAGAAGAGCAGATTGCAGCCCAGAACCAAGCCTGGGGCAGGGAACAGGAGACTCCAGCCACATCCACCACTGGGCTGTGTTTCCCAATGCCCTGGGACAGGGGAGGGCATTTCTGGGGGGATATTAAGCACTGGTTTCTTTTCTTCGAATACGACTGCACCCGGAGGGAAAGCTTCCCCTTATTTTTAAGTAAAAAGGGGGACTTCTTGGGAGGTCACTAGGATAGCCACAGAACAGAAGTCTTTAGCAGGAATTGGAGGGTAGCTATGGGGCCCTTGGAAGTAGAACATTAGCAAACTTTTAACAATGATCATGGCCTGGCAATGAAATTGTGAAGGACTATGCTTCCTCCATATTTGGATTTCCATCTCCATAATCAATTATAATCAACAATATGACATTTCTCTTTAGAGAGAGAAAAGCAGTTTGGAGCGTGTGGGAAACGCAGGGAATCTCATTGCCCTGCTTCCCCTTTGCCCCCTCCCCAGAGCCCCAGGCCACCTCCCCCGGATGATTTCTTAAGACTTCCAGCTGGGCTGGGGATGTGGCTCAAGTAGTGGCGCGCTCGCCTGGCATGCGTGCCGCCCGGGTTCGATTCTCAGCACCACATACAAACAAAGATGTTGTATCCGCCGATAACTAAAAAATAAATATTAAAAAAAATTCTCTCTCTCCTCTCTCACTCTCTCTTTAAAAAAAAAAAAAAAAAAAAAAAAAAAAAAAGACTTCCAGCTAGATTTATTGTCCTGGGCTGCAGAGTCTGTACCTGTACAAGGTGTGGTCCCAGCCTCACTTGCCCCAACCAGGCCCAGGACGGCAGCAGCTTCTCAAGGCCCACGAGGCCCTCACCTACGAGACCTGGGTCCCCACTGCTGTCTTCCACCTGCCGAGGAAGGATGCTGACTTTCCCTCTGAGCTGTGACTCCAGGGCCCATCCGTCAGCCTCCCAGCCAGTGCAATCGGAGTTTAATAATGTCGTGATGGGAGTGATTACAGTTGTTAATTACCTCCCAGCCATCAGCAGCTTCTGCGGGCCTTCAGCCTTGCAGCAGACACCATCCTGGCCTGTGCATATTACACCTGGCCTCATGGTCCATCCTGCTGTGCTTCCAAATTCCCTAGGATAGGACATGGCATTTCGGTGGGAGTTCAAGGAACCAGCACCTCCCTCAGACCCTAGGACCCTGAAGGCCTAACTGTTTCCCCCCTGTTATCCCCAGCCATGCCTTGTGCTTTCCTAGCTCCACGCCTTTGCCACTGCTGTCCCCTCTGCCTGGAAAGCCCTTCACCCATAGCTCCATGCCTTTAACTGCTACTGGTTCTTCCAAGCTGGCATTAAAACTCTGCAGAATATGACCCAGGGCGCTCGCTGTGGCTCCATAATGGGGGCCCCCTGGATCTCCTGCGGCACTTTCTGATCCTCCTCATACTCAGACTCCAAGAGTAGTTGAAGCTTATGGGTCCTGTCTGCACCGCAGGGAGCTTCCGAGGAGGGAGTGAATGGGCTGCAGGAATGGACGACTAAGAAGAAGGTCCAGGAGGCAGGAAACAAAAATGGCCAGAGCAGAGGGCAGAGGGGGCCAGTGCGTCCTCCTCGGGAAATTCTGCTCCCAAGTCCAGGTCCTTAGCACCTTACACAGGAGTAACTGCTCCCTCGCTAGTCTCCTTGAAGTGGCACCCCCTTTCTTCACAGAAAAGTCTTAACCAGGCCTCTCCAGAAATCTTCATCATGGCTGATTTTAGGACTGTCAGCAAAAGAGTCTCTGCAAAAGAGTCCAATGTAGATAAACTTCCTATTTTCGTGTCGCTCTGTTTACTTGGCCACTGGCTGGGAAGATACCAGCACTCCAGGTGCTGGACACCCCCTTACTAGTTTTCACAAACGTATCTAGTATAGTAGTTTGTAGAAATGTGCAGACAAGGCCTCTGGCCTTGAGCTGGGCTTCACAGAGATGTCTACATTTTTAAGGTAAGTTACAAATGGGCTCCATGGTAACAGCTGGCAGGGGGAGGAAAGAAAGGGGAGAAGAAGCTCTCCCCTTCTCAGGTGTTGTCCTTGAAGATTTAACTTGCCCAAAGCAGTGAAAGAAAAAGCTGCTTTATGTAAACTTCTGCAGACTGTGAACTTCTGAGCCCCTCCCCTTACATGCTGGGTGTAAAACTCTGAAACTCCCTGAACTCAGGGTTCGAGGGATTGATTGATTACAGCAAAAGCTGTGCCCTCTGAACCTGGCTGCAGTCAAATAAAACTAGATCCTGGTATCTTTGGTGCCTTGCCTCGATGTCCCTACAATACCCTGGGTCCTCTCTGGCCCCTCCAGCTAACCTCCATCCTGAGCAAGACATCTAATCTGCCAGCCACTGGGCCAGAGAGACTAAGGCAGAAGGATTGCAAATTCAAGGCCAGTGTGGGTGACTCAGGGAGACCCTCAGCAATTTAGCAAAACCCTGTCTCCAAGTAAAAAATAAGGATGTAGCTCAGTGGTAAAGTACCCCTGGGTTCAATCCCCAGTACAAAAATAAAAACTGGTGGCTCAGGAGGCTAAGATAGGAGGATTGCGAGTTCAAAGCCAGCCTCAGCAAAAGCTAGCTGCTAAGCAACTCAGTGAGACCCTGTCTCTAAATAAAATACAAAATAGGGCTGGGGATGTGGTTCAGTGGTCCAGTGCCCCTGAGTTTAATCCCCAGTCCTCCCAAAAAAATAAAAATAAATAAAATCAAAAAAATTAAAACTGCCAGTCATGAAAATTGCAAATGAGATTCTGCTACCCTGCTGCTTGAAACCCTCCTCACCCCGAGGAGAAGCCCAAGGATAAGTCCATTAGTTTGGTGTCCAGGGTCTTCATTTGCTCAACTCACTGTCACCACTTCTCCAAAGGCCACACCCCACACAGAGGCCACATCCATAACTATACCCTACACACTCTTCCCAGTCGCAGAAGATTGTCTTTCTTACCCCTTTCTTACCCGCAGATGTGGGACGTGTATAAGTGCCCGTTATCATGAGCTTGGAGCCCAGAAAATACTGAGAAAACTGGGCTGCAGAGAGGACAGAGGGAAGAAAGGAGTATGAAGACAGAAGATCCCAGGCAGCTTTGCAAGCTTGGCCACCCCTTCAGCAAACCCAGTCCCGCCAGGCCCAGGACAGCTCCTGGCTGCACACGCAGCGCTTTCTCACGCTGCCTTCTGTTAAATGACACAATGGAGGAAATTTTGTTCTTCCAATCGTGTGGAAAAAAAGCTCTTTGGAGGGGCCAGGGATGGAGCTCTTGCCTAGCTTCCATGAGGCCCTGGGTTTGATCCTCAGTGTTGGAAAAAAAAAAACAAAAAAGTCCTTTGGGATGCAGGGTGGATGTCAGGAACAAGTTCCAAGTACTCATCTGAGCATCAGGCAGCCACCCATGCTGCTCCTAGGAGTCTGGGGTAGGAGGCAAGAACCAACATGTGGGTTTAACCCCAGCCCTGCCAAGTGTTGGCTAGAAGACTGGGCCAGTTATTTCCAGCCTGAGCTTCTGTCAAGTGGGGATGATGAGGACAGTACCTCTTCCAAGGGGCTGCTCCAAGCACGGAGAGTTAATACCAGGAAGGCACTCATGGTGCTAGGGCTAGCAAACACAGACGTGTGTTAGCAAAGGCTGACAAGTGGGGACACACACCCCTGGCAGCTGTAGTCCTAAGGGAAATACAGGTGTGCACATTTGGAGCCAGGTGCTGAGGCCCAGGCAAACCTGAAAAGAAAGAAATCCACTCCCACCAACAACAACACCCCCGCTGTTTTTTTCTTTTTTCTTTTTTTTTTTTTTGAGACTTGGTCTCATTGTGTTGCCCAGGCTGGCCTTGAACTCCCAAGCTCAGCTGATCTTCCTGCCTCAGTTTCCCAACTATCTGGGACTATAAACACTTGCCACTGTAAAAAGGATCTTTTTTTTTTTTTTTTTTGTACTGGGCATTGAATCCAAGGGTGTGTAACCACTGAGCCACATTCCCAGGCCCTCTTATATTTTATTTTATTGTTTTATTCTATTTATTTATTTATTTATTTATTGGTACCAGGAATTGAACTCAGGGGTACTCAACTACAAGCCCCATCCCCAGCCCTACTTTGTATTTGATTTAGAGACAGGGTCTCACTAAGTTGCTTAGCGCCTCGCTTTTGCTGGGGCTGGCTTTGAACTTGGGATCCTCCTGCCTTCACACCCAGCAACAGGAAACTTTTAGATGACTTCTACAAAGACACCCAAATGCCAGCAATGTGACATGTGACAGGGACTGGCTGTAGGACTTCTCTGGCTCAGGAGGCCAGGCAAGGCTGCACTGAAGAAGCGACTGAGGTCTACTGCTCACAGGAACCAGGCAGCCGAGGGTCGCCACCAGGGAGGGAACAGCACAAGCAGAGGCTGGGCGGGGTGAGGCCACCAAGGTAGGCAGTGATGGGCAAAGCCCCCGGAGCAGGCAGCCGGGCAGGGGCTTAGGAGAAAAGCACATCTGACGTGGTTCTCGCGGGTTCTTTGCAGAAGGCGTTCGCTGAAATGGCCTCTGCCTCCTCTGCTTAGATCTTCACTCATCCCACCTGCTCATTGGTGCTTTGGGGAGGCTCAGTTCCCTTGGGGAGGCAGGTGGATGCTGGGAGATTCTGAATTGATGGGGAACAAAAACCAAGACAGTAGGTGCAGGGGGCCAGGGGAGTCCTAGGCAGTCCCCCACCTCTTCTACTCCACACTTTGCCTTTACTGAAAAGATGCCACCCACCTGTTCATGTCCACCTGGAACCAGGGTCTGCAAGGCTGTCCTTGCAGAAGGATGTTGGGAACTTGCCTTTGTCTTGAGGGCCACGAGGGCCTGCTAAAGACCCAGAGGGATCCCCAGTGATCTCCAGGGAAGAGAGGGAGGAACGTTAGTCTGAGGTCAGTTGAGCAGACTGCTTTCCGTCTTTGCTCTGCCATTTATACCCTAGGTATCCAGACAGGTCACCCAACCACCTCAACCTGACCTACGCAGTGGGGTAACATCTCCCAGGGAGGGCAAGCAGCCCTCGGCACTATGTGATAGGGAGTCACGCTTGTCATTATTTGTCTCCTCCAAATTTAACCCCCAACCAGGTATGGTGGCACACATCTGTAGGGCTACTCAGGAGGCTGAGGCAGAAGGATTGCAAGTTTGAGGTCGATCTAAGCAATTTAGTGAGACCCCGCCTCAAAATAAAATTTTAAAATGGGTTGGAGAAGTAGCTCAGTGGTAGAGCACCCCTGAATTCAGTCCCCAGTCTTACCAATCATCATCATCATCATCATCATCATCATCGTCATCTAATTCCCATTGTGAGAAATTAGAGTACAAACTTTAATTTGACAATGCTGTGGATAGGGGAGGTTTGGGGTGCAATTAGATTAGATAAGGTCATCAGGGTCCCCACAACTGAATCCTGATGTCTTTATTTATTTACTTGCTTATTTTTGTAAGTACTATGGATGACACTCAGGGCCTTGCACATGCTGGGCAAGTGCTCTGTCACTGAGCTCCACCCCTGACCCCTCCTGGTGGCTTTATAAGACGGAATAGAAAATGCAGGCTCACTCCCTGTCTCTTACCATATGAGGCCCTGCGCCACCTCAGGACTCTGCCAGGAGGAAGACCAACACCAGACGCAGCCCCTCGACCCTGGTCCAGAACCATGAGCCAAAATCAACCTCTTATCCTGGTAACTTACCCAGTCTGGGTACTGTGTTATTGGCAACAGAACACAGACTGACAGCTCTCCAGAGGCCCATGTTAATCCCCCTCGGTTGCCTCGCAGGAGTCGGTGAGACAGCATTTTCTGTAACACCCAGAGCACTGACAGTCACTCACTCCACAAGCACCTTCTGGGTGCCAGGCGTGTGCTAAAGGAAACGGGCAACGAAGATAAAATACCAAAGAGTGCACACGGATCAGAATGGCATCCTGCCAGCTCACCACCAGTCCAGGAAAGTGTGGGCAGAGTGGGGGCTCGGTGAGGAAGAATGAAGGGTGTCTCTTAAAACTACAACACCAACAACTGATAGCAGTGGTGGCCCACGCCTGTCATCCCATGATTTAAGAGACTGGGCAGGAAGGCTGCAAATTCAAGGCTAGCCTGAGCAACTTAGTGAGGACCCATCTCAATTTTTTTTTTTTTTTTTTTTTTTTAAGAGCTGGAGATTTCGCTCAGCGGTGAGAGCACCCTTGAGTTCTAGCCCGAGTATTGAAGAGAAAAAAAAATGCCAAGATCTGCCTATGTTGGGCAAAGCCTCTGGGTGGGCAGGTCAGCAGGCAAGTGCTCTGGCCCCAGGTGACAAGGCTGCAGTTACAGGTGCCCTCTCTGGACTAAGGTGTCCAGGTGCCCCCGCCCCCAAGCCCTGCACATGATGGGCTGGTCTTGCCCAGGAGGTCTACAGGGGTTATCAGAGCCCCTCAGCATTACTGTTGATTTTCACAACAAACCCACAAAAATCAGCTCCTCCTCTCCATTTTAAAAAGGGAAATTGAGTCAGGGAGGTCACAGTTAGAAGGTGGTTGGGCTGTCTGGTTGCAAAGGACATAACTGTCCCATCAAGCCACAGTCGTCCTAACTATGGAGAGGTGACAGGCAGTCTGAGCTCGAAATCTGCAGAAGTGTGAGTGGCAGGAAGGTGACTCAAGTCTGTAATCCCAGCTGCTCTGGAGGCTGAGGCAGGAGGATTGCAAGCTTGGAACCAGCCTGGGCAATTTAAGGAGATCCCAACTCAAAATAAAAAGGTTTGGGGATGGAGCTCAGTGGTAAAGCGCCTGCCTGGCACATGTGAGATCCTGGCCCATTGAGGAGGAGGAGGAAGGCAGAGGAAGCGGGTCAGGGTGTGGGTAGGGGGTCCCTGTCAGGCCTCCTGAAGTCGGTGGGAGAAACGTGGGTTAGCTCCCAGGTGGCACAGGCAGGCGGGCCGGCCTCCCGCCTCCCTTCCCAGGCCCCGACTGTGGGGCGACTCTTCAACCCAGACTGTGCAGCCTCACCCTCCCCGGGCGACCAGACTCCCCAGCTTCCCGCAGACGCCCGCCAGCCCTGCCTCCCCCGGAGCGGCCGGAAGCCGCAGTCGCTCTGCAGACACCCCCTGGTGGAAACAGCTCATTACGGGACCAGGAAAATGTGCTAGAACATTAGCTTAATAAATCAAACGCTCCCGCAGCCGCCACCCTCCGCCGCTCCGCGAGGCGGGGCCGCGGCGCCCACGCCCGCTGGGCTGGGCTGGGGGCAGGCGCAGGCCGCCAACCCCCTCCTGCCCTGCGGAGCCAGGCGCCGCACCCCGCCCCGGCCGCTTCCGCACCAGAAACCTGTGCAAGGACAGGCCCCGGGATTGAATCCTGGCTCTGGCACTTGAGACTCAGAACTGGAGTCTCCTCTGAGCTTCAGTATCTTCATCCCTGCTATGAGTCAAGAATGGATATTATTGATTGAGTGCCAGCTAAGAGCCGGTGCCATCCCCAACGCACCACAGCCTTGTGAGGTCCTTCTGCTGTGCCTTTTTTTTTTTCCCAGAAATATGCGCCTTGAAGCCTATGACTATTTCCAGTCCTGCCTCCCCTCTGCCCAGTCAGTACCGAGTTGGTGGCCCCCACCTTCGCCCCTAGAGGGTGCTCTAGGTGAAGAAAGGCTTGCTAAGTAGCCAGGTCCTGTAGGGTGGCTGGACCTGCAAAGCAACAGGCTTACCTCCTGGGTGCCACTCTACCGACTCCACCTGCTCCCAACCAAGGAAGCCCCAACCAGTGCCGTGGGAAAGGGGCTGCCGGCTGCGTGGGACCCGCGAGCCACCAGGTTTTTTGCAACTAGCTGGAGCCTGTGCCCCTGCCAAGCACTAATCCCTTCCCAGTCCTGTTCCCTGCCTTCCTGGGACGCGTGGGAGTTGGCCTGGGTGGCCTTTCTCTTGCAGCCCTGGCTCAGGTTCTAAGGACTGAGCAGTTGTGGCCAATCTCTACCCACGTGCCTCAGTTCTCCGCCTCACAAGGCTTAGCCCCATGGATCCAAAGGCGGCTCACTTGCTGCTCAGCACTGGCTGGCTAGCCTAGGCAGGGGACGGGATGCAATTACCAGGGCTCTGTAAGCAGGAAAAGCCACTGTCTCCAGAGCTATTCCTCCTGCTCTCTGGGGGGGCAGAGGCAGGGTGAGAGGAAAAAATTCAATTACCAGACCGTCTATTTGTCAACTCCTCCCTCCCCATTGACTTAATTTTCTCCAGCCAGACCCAGAGTCAGAGGAGACAGCAAGAGTGAGCCTCAGCTCCAGAGGAGGGAGAGAGGGTTGGGAAGAGGGATGAGGAGGGGCCCCAGACATGAAGATGCACCTGTAGGACACACACCAAGTCAGGAAGCTTCACTGGGGGCAAGAATGAGCAAGCAGCACCCAGAGAAGAGGAGCAGACATTGCCTGTGAGCCTAGCCCTACCCAGGGACTCCAAGCAGCATCACTTCCTGCAGGAAGCCTTCCTGGACCTCCCAGACTGAGGTAGGGATCCCCTCTGGCTCCCACAGCTCCTTGGTTCCAAAATAGCATGCTAACATAGTCGGCTAACTTTCATTCTTTCTTCTTTTCTTTTGCACTGGGGATGAAACCCAGGGGTGTCTTACCACTGAGATACATCCCTAGTTTTATATATATATATATATATATATATATATATATATATATATATATATATATACTTTTTTTTTTTTTTTTTTTTTTTTTTTTTTTGAGGCAGGATCTCACTAAGTTGCTTACTGCCTTGCTAAGTTGCCGGGGCTGGCCTTAAACTTGTCATCTTCCCGCCTTGACCTCCCAAGTAGACTCCTCCGTGTTTTTGTAAATTCTCCCAGGGACTTACTTAAATTTCCTCAGTCACCTCTGACTTCACACTCCTCCTTCTACTGTATTTGACCAATTTTCTCTCATTGATCTGCAGGTGCCAAGTCTGTCACAGCCAAGAGACCTCCACAGAAACTTGAGTCTTTTCCCATTTCCACATAAACTCAGCTAAGGCAAATGAAGCTACAGTGGGCTTTGCTGAGCACTTGAGGAGATAGAGTGACTTGAAATTGAATATTAGGACATCCTGTTCATGGCTTGGATTTATGCCAGCGCCTCTGGCTTGGTTTGATATGGGGTATCCCCAGAAAGCTCATGTGTGAAACAAAATGCAGGAACGTGCAGAGGTGAAGTGATAATGAGAACTGCAACCTAATCAGTGGATTAGACCCTTTTGAATTAACCATTTGATGGATTAATAATTTGAGAGGACTACTGAACTGGGCGGTGACTGCAGGCAGGTCAGGTGTGGCTGGAGGAGGTGGGTCTCTAAGGGCACATCTTTGGCATTTGTATGTTGTCTCTGGCACCTTGCTCTCCCTGTCTCTTTGCTTGCTGGATGCCCTGAGCCGAGCAGCTTTCCTCTGCCCTTTTGCCACAATGTTCTTCCTCACCGTGGCCCAGAGCATTGCAGTTGGCTGATCATGGACTGAGACCTATGAAACCATGAACCAAAATTTAACTTTTCCTCCTCTAAGTTGTTCTGGTCAAGTAATTTGGTCACGGCAATCCAAAGCTGACTAATACAGAAGTTGGTACCGGGAGTGGGGTTGTTGCTATGCCTATCCTGTCCATGTGGTTCAAAAGTCTTAGGAACTGGTTTGTGGGAGGAGTTTGGAAAAGTTTGGAGATGCATTCTAAGAAGACTTAGAACATCATAAGTGGAGTTTAATGGGTGATTCTGGTAGGAGCTCAGAAGACCAGACTGCAGATAGGAATGCAGACATTAAAGATTGCTCTTGAGGTTTCAGAGGGGAACAAGGATTGAACCAGAGGCTATTCATATTACATTCTGGAAAAGAACTTATCTGTATTTTGCCCATGTCCTGAGACTGCGTGAGGCTAAATTTAAAGATGATGGAATAATTAATCTGGTGGAGGAAATCTCCCAGGCTCCGGTTGTGGCACAGTGGTAGAGTGCTTGCCTAGCATGCATGAGGCACTGGGTTCAATTCTCAGCACCACATATAAATAAGTAAATAAAATAAAGGTCCATCAAAATCCATTTAATAAAAGAAAAAGAAAGAAAGAAATCTCCCAACAGCACAGTATTCAGGCAGTAGCATTGGTATTGCTGGTGACTTTTCGCCAGGTTTACTGTGATAATTGGGAGTAGAAGGCAGAGAAGAAATATTTTTAAAACTTGCAGTTTATCTAGAAAAGTACATGTAATGATGGGGCCGAGGAAGGTGTGGTTGTTGAAGGGATTACACCACTAAAGAGAAACTAAGTACTTTGCACAGAAATGGCAGGAAAGATGCTTTGAGAGCATCTCCGGAATGAGCAAGACCACATGCATGTCAGGCTTAAGGTATAAAAATGAAAGCAAAAAGAAACCCATTTAGGAAAATTTGAGGGTGCCCTGCTCATAGAGGGGGGCCTAAAAAGTTGTTTCCCTGGCACTCATTTCACCATGCTAAGCTGCCCAAGTACTCAGAGGCTGCTGCAGCTGTGGCCTCAGGTGGGATGGCTACTGCTTGAGCTGACAGTATATCTTGGCATTGACCATGTGGTGCTGGTTCTATGGAATGCAGGATGCTAGAGTTAAGGAGGCGGGGCGGGTCATGGAGGATTCCACCACATTTTCAAAAGGAAGGCCTGGGAGGCCAGGCAAAGTGTCTCAGGATCAGAGTTCCTCTGGGCAGCCCCTGAGAGGGTACTGCATGAAGCTGTGAAAATAAAGCCAAAGTTGCAGTGGAGAATCCCAGGATTGAGACGCCAATAATATGAAACATCTGTGGAGAAAAGCTGCTGACTACAGACAGAGCCAGCCCAAGAGAGAGGCCATCAGGGCTACAACCAGCAAGGTCATAGAGGCAGGGTTGCATGGCCCTTTGGAGATCACACCTCACCACCATATGCCCCAGATGCCAGACATGGAGCTTCGAGGGTTTGTTAGCCAAGCTGGATTTCAGTCTTGCTTTGGTCCCATCCCTTCTTCCTATGCCCCTATTTCTCCATTTTGGAATGGAAATGATTACCCTGTGCCATTATATATTGCATATATGTAACTTGCTTTTGATTTTTATAGGGGCTCGCAGCCAAGAATTTGCCTTGAGTCTCAAATGAGTCTTTGAACTTCGACTTTTAGGTAATGCTGAAACTGACAAGACTGTGGGGACTCTTAGAAATGGACTAAATGCTTTCTTTCTTTCTTTCTTTCTTTCTTTCTTTTTTTTTTTTTTTTTTTTTTTTTTTTTTTTTTTTTTTTTTTTTTTTGTACTAGGGATTAAACCCAGAGGCACTTAGCCACTGAGCTACATCCTCAGCCTTTTTTTTGTATTTTATTTAGAGACAGGGTCTCACTGAATTGCTTAGGGCCTTGCTAAGTTGCTGAGGCTGGCTTTGAACTCACAATCATCCTGCTGCAGCCTCCTGAACCACTAGGATTATAGGTGTGCACCACTGTGTCTGGTGGGCTAAATGCATTTTTCATTGTGAGATTCGGGGAGCCAGGGGGAAAATGTATGGTTTAGATATAAGGCATCCCCAAAGCTCAAATTTTCAGAGGTGAAATTATTAGATTATGCAGTAATCCATTGATTAAGCCATTTGGTGAATAATTTGAGTTACTGAACTGAATGGTGGGCAGTGGAGGGCGGGCATGCTTAGGGTTTATATTTTGTCCCCGAACCTTGCTATCTGTCTGTGCTTCCTGGCTGCCCTGAACTGAGCATCATTTCTCCATCACCCTCTTTCACCATGACATTCTGCCTCACCTTGGGCCAGAGCAACACAGTTGCCTTACCATAGACTAAACCTCTGATATATATCACAAACCAAAATTAAACTTTTCCTCCTCTAAGTCATTCTGGTGAGGTATTTTGGTCTCAGCAACACAAAGCTAACTAGGAGGGCCTCTTTACACACACCTTGCCCTATCTTTTTTTCTCCTTTCTCTTCCCCCTCCTTTCCTCCCAACTCCAACCTCAATCCTAAATTTGTCAATGGCTTTAGTTAAATTCAGTCCCAGGCACCCTTCAAGGTGCTCAGCACACAATGGGGCCTTCCAGTTGGGAAATGCCTTCCTTGGAAGGTTGGTGCAGATTTTATTGATGCAGCAATGGATATTTTCCTCTATTCTCCAAGCCAGGACCAGTGGTGGGAAATATAACGTGTGTACATAACATCTCATTTAGTATTTGGAATAATTCTATTCTGTCTCTTCTGTGTCCCTCGTTGCCTGGTGAGTTATTAGAAGCAGGAGTAGCCTGAGTCCTTTTGGGTCATTGGGGACCATATAGGGCCCAATACAGGGACCACACAGAGCCCAATACAGGCATTCAGGAAACGTTTATGAAAAGACATTGATTCAAATAGCAGGGATACCAGATGTCAAGGGGGATGTCAAGTGATACCTGGTCAAACAGACCTGGAATTTCCACAAGTTGGGATTGCCACAGACTGCCCTTGATGGTCATTGATCGTGAAGCACCCAAGGGGAAAAGAGACCAGGAAACCCAGCAGAAACACACGTGAAGGACATAATAAGCACTCGTTCAACAAAGCACTGAGCATCTACTCTGTGCTCAGGATGAGCATGCAGAAAACCCCGGGGTGAGGCAGAGCTGGAGTCGCCAGTCTCCTGTGGACTGTGAAACTATGTGGGAATGGATGCTGTGATCAAAGGGAGCACAAGGAACCCGAAGAGTTCAGAAGAGGACGCAAACCTAGCTTTGGGGATCAAGGAGGGCTTCTGGAGGAAGTGACATCTTGAAAAATGCCTCACGTGCTAGTTGAATGAAGAAAGGGCAAGAAATACAGATGCCGAGGAGCAGGACCCCAGGGCAGAGCAAACAGGAGAGGCCACAGACTGATGGGTGCAGGGATCTGGTGAACTGGGGGAACTAATACAACTTGATTGACAGAAGCAAAGGGAGTGAGGAGGGGTGTGGCTAAGAGGAGTTGGAGGGCCACCAGAGCAGCCCATAAGAGCCTTGAGTGCCACACAAACTGGGGATAGGGGGCTGACCCCTGAGGATCCCAAGAGCCAGCAAACAGGTGTGAAACACAGGGGAACAGGGCCAATAGGTATGTGTTCCAGAAAGTTTCTTCTGCACTCTCCTCCCACTTCCTTGACTCGGTTTTTTTTTTTTTTTTTTTTTTGCACCAGGAATTGAATTGAATTCAGGGACACTCAACCACTGAGCCACATCCCCATCCCTTTTTTGTATTTTTTTTTAGTGACAGGGTCTCACTGAGTTGCTTAGTGCAGCTCTAAGTTGCTGAGCTGGCTTTGAACTCGTGATCCTCCTGCCTCAGCCTCCCGAGCACTGGGATTACAGGTGTGCACCACTGCGCCTGGCTGTTTATTCTTTCCTACTGCAGTTTGCCAGCTCCCAGGTAAGAGCCAAGCTTGATTCTCGTTGAGTGCCCTTTTGTCCTTCATGGAACTGAAGCAGGAATAAGAAGGTAGACTGGGCAGACAAAAGTAGGCATTTCTGCCTTCCCAAGATCCATAGGACCCAACCCAGGGCTCAGAACCTCTGTGACTCCCCAGGACCTGTACTTGGAAGTCGCTCCAGGAGCCAGCACACAAGGACAACCACAACCGATCTGCATCTCTCCAGCTTCCTGTCACCTCTTACACCTTAGCCATAGTCTTAGCATTTCCTTGAGTCACTCTCTCACACAACTTGTGCCTGCCCTGGACACTCCCTCTCCCTGGACTGTCCTCTCCTTTTACCCTCTGTATATCACACCAACTGCACCACTCATGGGACTTGGGCCAAGCATCACCTCCTTCAGGGAGCCCTCCCTGATTCCCCAGCAAGGTAAGAGGCCACTTAGGACCTCTGCCAACAGTCATTCTGTGACTATGCTGGTTAACCCACCAGCATAGTCACAACACCTGTGACTCTAAAGTCACAGTTAGGGAAAAGCAGGTGCTGTTTACTTTAGAATCCCCCAAGGACTTGCAGGTCCTGACTGACCAACAACCTGTAGGACCCAGGCAGTATGGGAAGCTTTAGAAGTCACATACAGTGTCACTAGGACAAAAAGTATGTGCCAGAGAGGGATCCAAGATGAGGCTGGAGAGGTGGGCAAGCCCCAGGCACAGAGGTATCACCAAGGGAATGGGGCTGATCCTGAGGGCAATGGAAGGCTTGGCAGGGTGTGAAGCAGGTTAGAGCCTGTGCAAGAAGGCTCAGAGAGGCCACTTACAGCCCTCAGGAGACCAGCAGGCCACACAGCCTTTGGATTCGGGCAGCAGCTGAGAGGATGGAGTGAAGGGAGCAGGGAGGATACTTCAGGGGAGAAAGGCCCAGACTTGGTGCCTGATTGCCCAAGGGCGGAAAGGGTGAAGGAGGAGTCAAGATGACTCCTGACAGCTCCCCTGTCTCCAGGGGGAGAGGGAAGAGGCTAGTAGCCAGCTCGGACACCAGTTACCTAGGCCACAAACAACCCTCAGGGCCCCTGCCCCCCGCCAGTGCCGAGCTGCAGCCTCCAACAGCGGTCTCCCACCCGGTGTTCCCCAGGGGTTGACTCGACGCTCTGCTGGCTCCCAGCCCACCGCTCCCTCCCGCAGCCAGCTCTGCGCCTGCCAGGCGGGGAGGGAGGGGCGGCCGCAGGAGCTCTGCAGGGCTGGAGAAGGGAGGGCGGAGGAAGCCAGCCAGGCAGACCCCAACCTAGGGCGGAGAGAGACGAGGGGGCGTGGCCGACACAGAGGAGGACCTTGTCCCCAACCACAGAGAGGCTAGATGCCTTCCAGGTCCTCCTGCCATCCCCCATTTTAGAGACAGGGTCATTGAGGCCCCGAGATGGCAGCTGGCTAGAGGCCTAGAACCCAGGTTTTGGCAAACTGACATCCTTCTGTGGGGTACCCTCCCTCCCTGACTCCAGCCTGCAGCAGCCACCTCCCCTGGTCTGTCAGGGATGGGTGTGGAACACTATGTAGGCTCCGGAACAGAGAGCAGGCCTGCTCACTGACCCTAGCCCCAGAGTCCCCATGGCAGAGAGAGCTGGACTAAAGGACAGGGGACTGAGTTCTCACTCATCGGTCAGAGCCAAGTGGAGCCTCTCTGATTTCTCATTTATAAAATGTGTCCAACGCCTCTCTGACAAGGAGCCATCATCAGGGATGAATTCAAAAACCCAACTGAAAACAGGAAGTCTGGGTTCAAACCCCATGTCCCTAAGCCAGCATTACCCTCTCTTGGAGCCAGTTTCCCTAAGTGCACAGCGAAAGGACTTGATCCAGTAATCTGGAGTGTCCAGACCATCGGAGAAAGGCTGTGTAGGATGCACCCAACTGTCCACCAAAGTTTAAAATACTAGAGGAAAAATACAAATCTACTACTACCCTATTCCCTGAGCCCTAGAGGAAAAATACAAATCTACTACTACCCTATTCTCTGGCCTGGGTCTGTAAGGGATCACTGCAGCCCCTGCCCAGATACTCCCTGCCTCGGCCATTCTCTGCAATGTTGCAGGCAGAGGACCTTGTCCCAGGACTAGATCCAGACCTCAAAACCCCTCGCCGCCCCGCCTGCAAGCCTCGGGCGGCAGCCCCTAGGGGGCAGTGTTGCCCCGAACTTGGGCGACTGCCGCCACTGCCCCCGCCCCGCCGAGCACCGGGAGAATACTAGAGTTCTGGGAATGTTGGACACCCCCGGCACACACCGCCCCCCGCCGTCGGCCCCAGCCCTGGGGCTCCCGCGCCGCCCGCTCGGTGCGGACTAGCTGCTGGCTCCCCACCTCTCCCAGCAGAATGCACTTCGCAGGGACGGGTTTTTGTTTTTGTTTCTTTGCAGAGATGGGGGGCAGGCATTCGGCTCAGGCTGCTAGTGCGGAGTAGGATGTCTGTGCTCAGAGATCTGTGGGAGAAATTGGAGGGGCAAAGGGGCTTGTTCTTCCAAGAACCTGTCAGCTGCTTCGCCGTGGCCCCTTTATCCCTCCCCAACGTCTGACAGGCATCCATCCCGCACCACCTCCCCCAGATCCATCTCCAAGGGATCTCCAAACCCCGTCGGGAAGAGCCCCCGGGCTGCAGTGTCCCCGCTTTCCGACCCCGCCACCAGCCTTCGCTTCCCCAGCTCAAGCCCAGGCCCAGAGTCCGGACACAGCCTGGACCTGACCGGCTATGGTTTGGGGGTGACTCCTGCTGCGAATTCCCCCCACCCCCGGCTGTGAGCGTAAAGTCAGGGGCTGCAGTGAGGGTGGTAAAGGGGAAACCGAGGGAAAAACCCCATTCAAGTTTTGTCCAACGGCTGAATGGTGGGGCGGGGGGAGATAGGAAGAATGTAAAAGCCCCGAACCCACAAAGCCGACTTTTTAAAAAATTATAATTGAAAACATCTCGAAGTAAGGGCCGCCAGGAACGGGCCAGCTCCCCGCCCCCCTCCCCATCCCCCTCCCCTGCTCCCCGGAGTCCGATGAAGTCATGATAAGTAGGCTGCAAAGAGAAGAAAAAGTGGGGGGTGGGCTGGGGGGTTGGGGGGCACAGGGGTCCCAGGCTGGGGCCCCGCGCGGACACAGTTTGGATACTATGGTTACGCGATCCGACCCAAACAGCGAAGGCGGACAACAATAGCGGCCGCCAGAGGAGGAAATTCCTTCCGGGGTGGACGGCGCGGGGGGAGGGGCGCCTGGCTGGAACGCTGAGGCGGCGGCTCGGCCAATCAGCTCGCGGCCGCCGGCGGTTTCAAGGTGCCCCGCGCCGCGCGCCCCCACCCCCCCGCGCGCTCCGCTCGGGCGCTGGAATTGCTGAGACGTTTCCCTGCACGCGCCCCGGTAACCCTGCGGGGGCTGCTGCCCAAGCCGACACCCCCCCAACACGCCCCCACACCCCTCCCGGAGCCCGCCGCCCGGGGAGGGCTGAGCGTTCCGCTGCAGGAGTTGCTTGCACTCGAGGGAGGTGGAGGAAAAAATCCTTACAAACCACCCCCTTTCTATGGGGTTGGTTCCTGCACAAGCCTGTTTTCTATTTTAAAGCATGTCTCAAGAAAAAAAAAAAAAAATGAGAGGGAGAGAAAACAGAGAAGGTCCACCCTCAACTCTAGAAGCCTGGGAGGATCTGACCCCTGAGTCCCTGATCTCAGGGGCTCTTATGTAATAAGTTGGGTTACTGATATTGGCGGTCTTGCCCTGGCATCCGGGATGCGAGATTCCAAGGGCAGAGCTGCCATTGAGAAGCCCACCACCAAGTTAAAGTGACCTGCCTTGTGACTAGCCAGAGAAACCAAGGGCTCCCTTTAGCCGCCTTCTAAGGGGACGCGGTTATGTTTGTGGTGGGCAGCTGGGTCACTGCCCCATCTCCCACACCTGCCAAGGATTCGGTGCCCCAAGTACCCCTCTTTGAGAAGACCCAGACTGCCTCCCAAGCCCCTGTCCCCGAGGCCAGGCCCTCCACGGTGCCTGGTCGCGCTCTTCTTTCCTGCCAACATGCTGGGCGCTGAGAGCACCGAATGCGTCCATTCCTTTTTTAAGCTCCTGAACCAGGTTTCCGCTGTCTGATGCCTCCTGGGCACAGAGTACCACTCCGATGAAGAGTACATGTCTTTTTATTCATTGCATATTAAGAGATTCACTTCTCTGGAAGGATCCAACGTTCAAAAAGTATTTCGCCTCTCTCCCACTCTCTCCCCCTCTCTTCCCACATAATGGGGATAACCCTAATTCTCCAGTTCCTCGTGTGTCGCTTTATAAATAAATAATGAGATTTTATTAATTATGCACGTACAGAATCTGCAAGCAGATTGCTGTCTCTTGATGCTTAATAAAAAATAAAAGGGAAAAACCCTCCACACTGACTGGGTGGTTTTTTTTTTTTTCCCCCTGCAAGCAAACAAAAACTTCAAGGGGCCATATGTCCTCTAAGGGGAGAGAGGAAGGCAGAAGTTGGGGAGTGCACAGGGCGGGAGGGATTAGAGGAGGCTCCCTTACAGATTTCCAGGGCAGCTGAAGGCAGATTTCAAGTTGCCTGCTTCACGTTTGTGATTGAACTGCGGTCTGAAAACACACCAAGGTTCGCTGGGGCATCTGTGTGCTAGGCGGGATGGGCAGCTGTCAGCAGTAAACAGGAAACCGGCAAGAAGGGAGTTGGCCGCAGCCCAGTAGTCCCTGTGTCAATTTGGTGCCCCTCCTATGAGCCCCTGGACCCCAAGCTCTCAAAACACACTTAGTTTTTTGAGCATTTCGGTACCATTTCCTGAGTGCCCACACAATTCCTGGCACAAAGTAAGAGCCCAACAAATATTTACAGGGTAAATGAATGGAGTATGGAAAATATAAAGGGCTGCAGGAATGGCTGCAAAAGTGGCCAGGGCCTAGGTTTGGGGGTACAGGAGGTGCAAGAGTTAGGGCTTCATTCCTCAGACAATGAGGGGGGTAGGTTACTGAAGTTGTCTGACCAACGAAGCCACAGAGCAGAGTTGGGTGTTTAAAAGCTAAGAAAGACCAGAAAGAGGTGCAGAAATAAATACAAGGGACAATAAGCAGAGTCTGTGTGGCTAGGGAAAAAAAGACCCAGTGGAGAAGTGCAGGGTGGGGGTGGCAAGCCCCAGTACCCTGGAACCAGAGTATGATCCAGAGCCACCGAGCTTAGATCCAAAACATTCAGGCTCCAGTTCTGAGTCCCAAGTCTGCATGAAAATAGGAATTTGGTGAGGTGTGATGAGGTGAACTGGGGACTCCCAGAGCACACAGCACCTTAGGCTACTTCCTGGGTGTTGTTTCATTTGGGGAGTGCCAGGGCCTTGCCCATGCTAGGCAAGGGGTCTACGCTGAGCTATGCCCCAGCTATGAAATTGTTTAAACAGGGAAAATAAGAGACCCCCCCAAAGGAGGAGCATAAAATTGCCCATAGCATAATTTGTCCCATAGGGATCCAGAGGCAGCAGAGGGTTGCAGCCAGCCTAGGGTCCTACACAGCCAGGCAGTGGCAGAGGTGGCATGTCCCCCAGAGTGTTTCTCACTAACCTCCAGCTCACAGGGGACAAAAAGTTGTCTCACCCAGCCTGGGGTAGACCAAGCTTCTGACAAAAGGGTTAATTAAACTGGGCATGTATTACACAAGTCCAAAAAATATATTTTTTTTTAAAGGGAGAAGTTTTGGATGCCGTGCCTCCTGCCTGTGAGAGGGCTATATGTCACTGAGGAGTTAAAACGTAAAAATAAAATTGTGCTGGCCGTGGTTACCACAGAGCTATCAAGCTGGGTCTTGTTGCTGGAGCCCAGGCATCTGCTGTGTAATTTGGGGGGCACTTAGTCTCCCGTCCGTGGGTGGGGGCGGCTGTCTGCCTTCTGCCTTCTGCCTTTGTATCCTCTTAATTAAAAAGAGCCAGGATCCTTTTTTCCCCATGCATTACAGAACTTCTCTAGCACCAAGGAAAGGCAAGGGGATCCAGAAGCTAAAGGCCCTGGGTATTTGTTCAGCTCTTATTTGTGGGAGATGGTTTAGGGATGGGTCCACCTGTCAGTTACGCTCTGAGGTGCGACCTGAGAAAGGCCCTTTTTTAGGCCCACAAATTAAATTAGGGTAAAGGGAGAAGGGGAGGTTAGTTGAGGATCGAGGATCTTTTGGGGGGCAGCAGTACTGGGGGTTGAACCCAGGAGTGCTCCATAATTGAGGTACATCCCCAGCCTTTTGTATTTTTTTTTTGTTTGTTTTGAAACAGGGTCTCATGCAATTGCCCAGGCTGGCCTTAAATTTGCCATCCTCCTGAGTCTGGGGTTACAGGAGGGTGTCTCCAAGGATCCTTCTGTGGTTATAAGATAGAGGTCCAATAGGATCTTGGGGTTCTTCCCTTATGGTCTGTTGAAAAGCAGCCTCTGTCCCCCCGTAGCCATCATCCCTATATCCTGCCCCCAATTCTGACTGTGGGCCAAGGTACAAATAAACAAACCACCTCTAGACTGCAGAGGTCCTCAAATTACAGATATACTCAAGCTCTGATAGTGTCAGCCCCACCAACCCCATACAAACACACATACACACAGCAAAACCCTGGAGTCAGAGACTGTCCAAGCTGAGAGGTCAGGAGGCCCAACTCACCTGGGATGCACACAGGCCCTCTTCTACACCCCATGTTAGTATTTGTCCAGCCCTTATTTGGATACCACAAGTGACAGGAAGCTCTCTACCATCTATGAACAACCTCCAGGCCAGTACTGGAGATTGAATCCAGGGATGCTCTACCACCGAGCTACATCCCCAGCCCCGTTTATTTTGTATTTTGAGACAGCGTTTTGCTAAATTGCTGAGAGTCTCCCTAAGTCATCCAAGTTGGCCTTGAACTTGCAATCCTCCTGCCTCAGGCTCCAGAGTTGCTGTGATTACAAATGTGCATCAACATGCCCAACTACTATCTATGAACTCTAACACAGCATACTGTGTTCACCAAGATGTCCTGTCAATATCTCAAAGCTAGCATGTACCAAGATTGAAATCTTAGTGTTCTCAAGTCCTTCTCTTCCTCCCCTTTCTCCTGTGTCTGGCTTAGAAAGCTGGGCTATATGTCACTGAGCTAGAAGCTTGGGAATTACCCTTGACTTCCCACTCCACTGGCAGACTGCACATCCTGAGGCCTGACTGCTCGTCAATTTCTGCAGACAGTCCCCACCTCAACCTTCTCATCATCCTAAGACATAGTTGTGTCAGCTTTCTAGCTGGTCTTCTTGATGAATGACTGGTTCCTTCCAAATTGTCCTCCAGGTGGCCTTCCAGGAGGCTCTTTGGAAGCCTTAACCTGAATGTGACATTCCTCTGCTTAGGATAAAATCCCACCTGAGTGGCCCACATAATGATAGCACATCATTCAAGGCCACTCCACATGGCTCACTCTTCCCAGGTAACTTATTTTACACTCCAGCCACTCGCTGTCACATGAATATTCTTTGCTCTTTCATGCTTCTGAATCTTTGTACATACTCTTCCCTCTCCTAGGATACCCTTTCGCCACTAAAGAAAGATGAATAGTCCAGGGTTCCTGCCTTGGAAGAACCCATTCTAGAGCTCTATCAACCAATATGGCAAGTGCTCACCACACAGAGCTACTGAGGCCATGAAGTATGGCCAGTTAAAATGAGGGTGTGCTACAGGTGCAAAGACTTAGTACCAAAAGAATGGTAACATAACTTGTTAATAATTTGCTTGTATTGATTACATGTTTATAATATACTGGATACATTGGGCTGGGGTTGTGGCTCAGCAGTATAGCACCTGCCTAGCATGTGTGAGGCCCTGGGTTCGATCCTCAGCGCCATACAAAAATAAATAAAATAAAGGTAATGTGTCCAACTACAACTAAAAAATAAATATTAAAAAAATAATATGTTGGATATATAGTATTTAATAAAATATATCATACAAAGTAATTTCACCTGTTTCTTTTTTCTGTTTAAAACGTGGCTACTAGGGGCTGGGGATGTGGCTCAAGCAGTAGCGCACTCGCCTGGCATGCGTGCGGCCCGGGTTTGATCCTCAGCACCACATACAAACAAAGATGTTGTGTCCACCGAAAACTAAAAAATAAATAAATATTAAAAAATTCTCTCTCTCTCTCTCTTTTAAAAAAAAAAAAGTTTAAAAAAAATAAATAATAAAAATAAAACGTGGCTACTAGAGAATTTGAAATAACAGAAGTGGTCCATATTGGTGACTTGTATTCTATGTTGGTGGGACAGCACTGTGAGGAGTATGGACACGGAAACAAGAAGTTATGGTGATAATGTGGTGGGAGCAAGGATGGTGAGAATGGCATGGGGAGGGCAGAACCCTGTGGGCAAAGGTCAGCTTAGACTTTCCAGCATGGTCATGGCCTCCCACAGTACCCAGAGCCAGGTGGCACACAATGACAAGTGCTGCTTGAAGTAATTGCATTGAGGAGGGTCAGGCACTCCTCCCACCAACCCTACAGACCCATTTACGGCCAGTAATAGTAATGGTGCCTGGTTTCCTTCATTGAGCACCAACCATAAGCCACTTGATACTTACGCAGATTATCTTGTTTAAACTTCTCCAAAACCTGCGAGAAAGGTTTCAGATGTTCCCATTTTTGTAACAGGAAGACCCACAGGAACCACAAAGGAGAAAAGACTTGCCCAAGATCACACAGTAAGTCTGGATGGAGTTGACCCTCACAAATCCATGCTCCAGTCTCCAGGCCTTCAGCCTGAGACAGGGTTTCCTTAGGACTGAGTTAACCAAGCCACTCTACATGCTCTCTGTCCTTTCTTCTTCTCCATCTCTCCAGCCTGTGAGACAGCACAGTTTAAGTCATATCCCAGCAGCAGGGAGGCTCCTTACCCCACACTCTGTGCAGGGGAAGAGCCCCACCACCACCATGCTGCCTAGGGCTAAGCACCCCACCCCCCAGCCTGGGAAGGGAGGAGGGAGGAAAAGAGAAACCCACCAGGGCCTCTGGGGCACAGCCCTTGAGGAGCCCCGGTGTTTGGTTTCAATTAGGAGGACAAATTCCAGGAAGCCAGGCCAGTGCTGGGGGGATGGGGGTGTGCAGAGCAGGGCTCAGAAAAGAGGAGGCTCCTGGAATCCAGCCTCTGAAAGAGGCTCCCCTAGGGCTGAGGGGCCGCTGGGGAAGATGTGTGGCCTGCAAGGTTGGGTTAGAGTCCTGGGTCAGGATTACCAATGTACAGTGAGTACCCTGAGGTTTGTAGAGATGTGGTCAGGTGCCCAGTACCCGCTGGGCTCTCTGGGCTCAGTGAAGGACTGCCAGCTCATCTCTGGGGGTAGGAAGGGCTACCTGGTGGTTGACAGTGCAACTCATGGCATAAAGAGATGCCTGGAGCTCAGACCTTGTGCACAGCCCAGGAGCTCTAAGCAGGGTGGCCAGCTCAAGGGCAGCACAGGACCTGGGTCCTGGGAAGCCCAGATCAGAGAATGGACAGCTAGGAGGGAAGGAACCTTGCCTATCCTCCTTACCCTGGTCTCCCCAGCATTCAACATGGTGCATGGCATACAGCAAATGTTCAGTGGACACTTGTTGAATTATAGTTTCAGGGAAAGCTTTGCAGCAAAGGGGTGCATGTAAGCACAGTTTTTAAAAATGATGACTAAAAGCTTAGAGACCAAGCAAGGAGGAAAGGGCATTCCAAGCAAAGGGAACAGCGGATGCAGAGACCAGGCAGCCTGGAGCGCAGGGCAGAGAATTCATTGATTCATGCATTCAACAAATATTGATGGCACTCCTGTGATGTCCCAGGCACTTCACTCAGCAAATTGCTACGCTGGATTGGAAGAGGGTGAGCTGGGGAGTAAACAGTGGCAGGGACACCACAGTGAGAAGTGGGGAAGGGGAGGCCTTATGTCTTGCAAGTTAGTCAGGTCTGCCTGCAAGCTGTGGGAGACCCTGAGGGTCCATATCTCCTAGGAAGTAATTATGGCCATAGAGAGCCAGAGTGTGGGAGTTGAATGACCTCATGAATGACCCATGTCACCATATAGAGGAGGGGCCTGAAGCTAGGAGCAATGCTGGGTCTTGCTCAAAGATATCTAGGATACGGATAGGCTTCTATGACTCAGCCAATACTTGCACCCCTGTGCCAGGTCTTTCTGTTGTCCAAGAGTTCAGCTTCTCTTCAACCAACATCTGCCTTGGCCAGAAATCCTGGGTTCCTGGGTAGGTTACTCCCTTGCTGAATATCCTTGGGTCTATCTCCTCCTCTCCCTCGACCAGAAGATTTGGACTGAGAGAGGCAGAATTCCCCAAGGTGTGGGACAGGCACGTGCAGCCAGACTGGGGAGAAGGTGCGGGAGTCCGTGGGCCTGGCCACTCAAACCAAAACAGCTACCTCATCTTAATGAAAGTTCTTCATTTTTGGTTCCTTCCTCTGATTAAATCAGGGAGAAGGAAAAAGGCTCCTTAGGGGCTAATATGTCTTTAACACCTTTCTAACACTTATGAATCTACCTTTATCACAAAGAGGAAGGCCTCCCGGTGAGCAAGGGTATCAGCTAGGATTGTAGAACTGGTTCATTTTCCCTGAATTTATTTTTATCTTTTTTTTTTTTTTTCTTTTTTGGTGCTGCGGATGGAACTTGCTAGGCAAGTGCTCTACCACTGAGGACATCCCCAACCCTATTTTTATCTTTACCTTCTGTTTTTTGGAAAGCTGGTTTTCCATTTAGAGTATCAATACAGTTTTCTTGTTAAATAAATTTTTGCAAAACTGGATTAATTTACAGAAAAACACTAAGTAGATAAGGTAAGCAACTATGGGGGGAAAAGTCATGGAGGAGTTACAAATGACGAGATCTGGGGAAATCCTGGGTGTGATCCCCCTCTAAATCTTCAGTTATTGGGCTGGGGATGTGGCTCAAGCGGTAGCGCGCTCGCCTGGCATGCGTGCAGCCTGGGTTCGATCCTCAGCACCACATTCAAACAAAGACGTTGTGTCCGCCGAAAACTAAAAAAAAAATCTTCAGTTATTTCTAAGCAACTTAGAGTCTCCTTGAATGGGGGAGGGGGGATGAGCATTTCACTGGGCATTTCATTGTGAAATCAAACTATTTCCCAGAAATTCCCCTCAGCAATTTGTTTTTTTCTTTTTGGGGTAGGGGTTCCAAGGATTGAACTCAAGGGTACTCAACCACTGAGCCACATCCCCAGCCCTTTTTTGTGTGTCTGTATTTTATTTAGAGACAGGGTTTCACTGAGTTGCTTAGTGCTTTGCTAAGTCTCTGAGGTTGGCTAGGAGTAGAACCCAAAGCTTCTCACATGCTAGGCAAGCACTCTACCATCCCCAATCCTGCCAACCTCATTCTTCTGATTCTGGGGTAGACCCTAGGTAGGAAACTCTGGAAATTTTACTTCCAGTCAGTTCAGAGCAGCCGGCAGGAGGCCCCTAAGCAGAATGACCTTGCAACCATTTGGGGAGTAGGGCTGATGAAGACAAAGACTGGTGAGGACCCTCCCACCCTATGTGTGGTTCTCAAGCTTCTTCGGGGTTCCCCCAGTCTACTTGGCAGATTCTGCTCGCCCTTCAAGCTCTTGAGTTGACACTTCTGGGAGTCCTAACTCCATCTCTCACCCCCCTGCCCAATCCGAGTCAGTGCTTCCTGCAGGGTTCTTGCTTCCTAGCATCCCAGCCCCGGGCTCCCTGTGTCCTGTCATCCGGCCCCACAGATGGGAGGCAGTGTCTATTTTCTAGATCCCAGCACCCAGCACAGGGGCTGGCGCAAGGAAGTGCTCAACCAAGTTTGGTGAATTGAAGAAGGTCTACTTCAGAGCTCACTGTGGCTACATCAGCTCTGATCTTCCAGGAAATCTCATGGGTCTTGCCTTCCTGTAGGAGATGGAAGGTCCTATGAAGAGTTGTGAGAGATAATGGAAAGGCCCAGAGAGTGGACACCAGGTGGCTGGGGTTCAAATCCTGTTTAGCTGTTCAACCAGAGTTGATTTAGCTGAACCTGGTTTTTCCTGTGTATTAAATGGTAATCCCAACTCCCTCCATAGAGGCGGACAGGGTGTGATAAATAAATGAGATAATGTGAGAAAAGCAACTTGCACAGGTCAGGTACACACTTCCTTATTAATTACACACGTTCCAACTATAGAAAGTGCAGGAAGCCTTGATGCCTATGGAAAACAGGAACTTATTCTACCTAAAGGAGTGAGGCAGGGAAAGGGCTATAGTTATGAGGGCATTTTTGAGTTGGGCTTTGAAGTATAAACAGGAGTTCCCCCATTGAGTAAGCCACAAGACTTAAGAAATTTCAATGAAGAGGCTAAAAGTCCCCCAGAGAGAGCACTCCTAGTCTATACTTGGAACTTCAGGAAGAAAAAAATTTTGATGAATAAGGAAGGACTTGTCCCAGAGCTTTAGAAAGAATTCTAGTAAGGGAGCTAGCGGGGAGCTCAGTGGTAGAGCGCTTGCCCAGCACACAGGCAGCCCTGGGTTCAATCCCTGGCATTCAAAAAAAAAAAAAAAAAAAATTCTAGTGTTTAAAGGTATAAAGTAACCTAAGAAGGGTCAAGGGCCCCTTCATCATAAATCAAAAGGTCACTGGTCCATCCTTATATGGCTAAGCTGCCCAATTACAGTTCCTTTTGTCCCAAAGCCTGCTTCCTTTGTGCTGAAAGTGAGCCCCACCTTGCTGTGGGTGGGGAAGGCTCCCCTCTGATTCTTGGGTTTGTGTCCAACAGGCTGGGCACCTGGCCAAGCAGCCCTCTTCCCTCCCTGTCCAAGAGCCTGACCTGCCTTCTGCGTAGGACTCATTCTTTCCTGCAGCCTTGACCCAGGCAGAGATGCCAAACTGAAAAAGAAGCCCCCTTTCCGGGGCCCGGGGTGGGTAGAAGGAGGCAGGGCCATTTTCTAGGTCAGAGCTCCTTGCCCCTGCCCTTCCTCCCCTTGCTCTTGTGGTTCAAAACTAGACCTTGGGGAGAGAGGGGGAGGGAGGTGGGGGTGCCTCTGTGTGTGGGGCTGAGTATGGATGTCTGTGCAGAGGGAGAGGGAGAGGGAGGGAAAGAACAGAGCCTGGGAGTATGTGTGTGGAGAGAGGGAGGGGGAGACAGAACAGAGGTTGGGAGTGTATGTGTGTGGCTGTGTGGCTGTGTGACTGCGTGACTGTGTGCAGGAGAGTCTGGTGTGTGTGTGTGTGTGTGTGTGTGTGTGTGTGGCACTCCAGCAGCAAGCTGTACCTTAAAGGCGCAGACCCTGCCTCCTCCTGAGCCCCTCTACCTCCACCTCTAGCTAGAACTGCAGCTTCCCCACTACCGTCAGCTGCACCAGGGTGGGGTGTCCCCAGTGACTCCAGCCTGAGGGGCAAAAAAAGCAAGCCCACTACTCTCAGAACCAGCCCTCCACCACAGGGCTTTTTTTTTTTTTTTTTTTTTTTTTTTTTTAATGGGGGGGGACATCGAACCCAGGGCTTTGCGAATGCAAGGCAGAGCTTTGCCACTGAGCTACATCCCAGCCCCACCGCAGGGCTTTTGAGAGCTCAGGAATGGGTCCTCCAGGAGGAAGAAGAAAGAAGCTTTATTGCTGAGGAAGGGTGGTCTCCCTTTAGAACGAGGGCCTGCCAGGGACAAGACAGCAAGGAGGAGGGCGCTCTAGCTCTTCACTGACTAGGGCTGCACGCTGAGCCTCCAACCTCCACACCTCTTTACAAGGCTGACAAGGCACAGAGCTGCATAGGAGGCACCACAGGAGACCTTGTAGGGCACGTGGTGGCAAGACAGCCCTGAGAGTCTCTATTGCAGGCAGGAAACCCTTGCCTAGGTTTTGCGACCTCGCTCAGGCAGTCTACCTGCCGATTTTAGCAACTGGAGCTGCAGAACAGAGAACCTGGGTGTTTTCTTCCCCAGCCTCCTGGACCCCCACCCAGGTGCTGGCTCCAGGGCCGGAGGTGAGGGACACTGGGAGGCTCAGGCCTGCTTTCCCATCCTCTTCTGTACGACTGTGGACAGGTCCTTCACCCTCTCTGGGTTACTTCTGCCCTCTCTGTGCGATGGAGAATTTGGGTGTGGAGACTTAGCTCTTCCAGCACACATTCCCAGGTTCTAGATCTAGGACCTCATTGGGTGAGAAAACGCCTCCATCTACGAAGACGATGAGAAATTCCCTAGCCTTCCATCCTCCAGGCCATCCCAGAATAGAAAAAGTAGCGTGCTCTGGAAGTGTCCACGGAAACCTCCATTCACGTTGGAGAAACTGAGGCTGTTAAGGAAGGTGGAAGTGGTGAGTTGCTCAAGATGCTCGAGAAGCCGGGTCTGGTCCTGGCCCCAGCCCCATCTCCGCACCAGCGCCGGGGTCGCGGAAGGAGCAGCAGGAGGAGGCGCAGCCCCGGCCGCCGGCCGCCCGACCCCGAGGGCCCCTTCCGGCCCCTCCCCCAGCCTGCGCACCGTCCCGCCACCTGCTCCCCCGCCCGCCGGGGCGGGGCCGCCGCCCCCGGTCCCCATGGCAACGCGCGCCCCGGCCGCCCGGGCCTCCCTGCCGCGGCGCAGTCCATCTGGCCCCCAGCCCGCCCCAGCTGGGCCGCCCGAGGCCCAGCTCGCCAGGGGCCTCGCAGCCCCGCAGCGGCCGGAGACCAGCGCGGGCAGCTCAGGCGCTGGGCACCTCCCGGTGCCATGGAGATGGCTGGCGGCTGGGAGCACGAGATGGTTCAGAAGCCACCCTGCCCTCGGGGTCTCAAATTCTATCTAATGGCTGAGGCGGAGAGAGACCCCCCTAACTGTCCAGGTGGCAGCGTTTCAGAATTTGTGGCCAGTTTTCTGGATACAGCTAGCCTGGGTTCCAGGCCTGAGACCGCATTCTGAGTTAACTATTACCCATCTGAAAAATGGAGACGATTAGAACCTGCCTCCTAGAATAGTCCTGAGGAGTAAATGGGTCAATAACGAAAAGTGCGTGGAAGTAGCACTCAGTAAACATCTTTCTGCAGGCCACAAGCACACGGCAGGAGAGGGAGAGGGGAGGGGTCCTGGCCCCCAGCTGGGGGCGGCAGGGGGAGGCTTCCTAGAGGAGGTAATTCTTTTTTTTTTCTTCTTCTTTTTTTTTTTTAATTTTAATATTTATTTTTTAGTTTTCGGCAGACACAGCGTCTTTGTTTGTATGTGGTGTTGAGGATGGAACCTGGGCCGCATGCATGCCAAGCAAGCGCGCTACTGCTTGAGCCACATCCCCAGCCCCAAGGAGGTAATTCTTGTTGGACTCCCAGGAAGCAGAGGTCAGAAGCCTAGGGGAGAGAGGGGACAGTATGGGCAAGGCCATGGAGGTGAAAAATAGGATGGGGCGGTAGTGGGGAGGGTGCCAGGAGAGTATAGAAGACCTTGACTTGCAGTGGGAGGCCTCTAGGACAGGCACTACTAATGGGTTTTGAATAGAGGTGTCACATGCCTCTTGTTTTCCTGGAGGTCACTCTGACTGCCCTAGGTGGAATGGCTTGGAGGGGCCAGTGATCTTTCTGAAACATGATAAGGCCTGAATAAGAGGAGAAGCAAAGTCCATGGAAGGTGTGAATAGAATCAAGAACTGGTAAGAAGTAAATGTGGCAGAATTGCACCTATGGAGTGGACATGGTGATAGACAAGCCCTGTCTCGACCTGAGAGCTGCCCAGAATCAGCAGGCTGTGGAGTGCCTTCACCAGGCCACCACCCCTCCCACAGAGAAGAGGACAGATTGTCCTTCATGATTTAATTCTTAGCACCTTTTCTCTTGGGTCCCAGCAGGATCTGTCCAAAAGGAATTTTGGAGTTCTGACAAACTATCTGTACTATGATCTCTCTCTGAGCTTTTTGGGGGCTTACAAGGTTGTTTGGGGATGAAGCGGGGTGGGGGCAAGAGGAATACAAGGAGCTAGTCTGTTATGCTGATCTGTCACAGTTTCATGTGTGGTGTGTGTGTGTATGTGTTACTGGGAATTGAATCCAGAGATCCTCTGCCAATGACCTATATCCCCAACCCATCATCATCATTATTATTATTATTACATTTTTTGGTACCAGGGATTGAACTCAGGGGCACTTAACCACTGAACCACATCCCAGCCCTTTTTTGTATTTTATTTAGAGAAATGATCTCACTAAAGTTGCTTAGCACCTCACTAAGTCACTAAGGCTGGCTTTGAACCTGAGGCTGGCTTTGAACTCTGGATCCTCCTACTTCAACCTCCTGAGCTGCTGAATTACAGGCAAGTGTCATCACGGCCAGCCCCAACTCCTTATTGTTATTTTTATTATTATTATTATTATTTTGAGATAAGGTCTTGCTAAATTGTCCAGACTGCCCTCAAATTTGTGATCCTCTTTCACAGACATTCGAGTGGCTGGGATTACAGGCGTGAACCACTGTGCCTGCCCAGGCTCTGTTGTTCTCCAGCTCTGGGTCTTAGGCAAGTCTTTTCACCAAGCCCCAGTTTCCTCCCTGCTACCTGCCTTGCAGGGTCATTTTAAGAATGAAACAGGATGTTGAACACAAAGCTCTCAGCTTGGGGTCTGGCACAAGGAAGGCATTCTTGTTAAATGTGCCTGTTTCAGGATCTTCTTTAAGAGCAGGGAATGTTAACTTCCAGAGATTGGTCTGGGGATGTGTAGGTGAGCTGGTCAGCATTGGATCAAAGGCCTCCAACTGCCACAGGTTGGTTAGTATGGCCCCTCCACCAGGTGCCCAGCCCCACACTGCAGCCTGAGGCGAGAGAGATCACACGCAGCCCTCCTGCCAGCTTATTCTTTTCCACCTCCTTCACCCTCACTTGCAGTCGCTTACGCATATGTAGACCATGGCCCCTCATCCCAGCTCCCCTTGTCCACCTCTTAGGCACACACCTGTCCTGGGAATGGGCTCAGTGTCCTGGGACAGGGAATTCCAGATGCCAGGTACCTGGAGTGTAATCTAGAATGGTGATCTTGGGCCCCAAGTGTACACATTCCCTTGCCCTGCACACACCTTGTAGGGAATGGTAGGACTGGAGGAAAAATAGGGGAACCCTACATAATAGGGCTCCAACTGCCCAGGGCTACGGGTCACCTGCCTCTTTTCCCATCAGCCTTTCCCAGCAAGGCTTTTGCCCAGTCACCATTTCCCAGCAGCTGTATCATGGAGGCCGCAGCCATTTGTGCATCTGTCTGCTCCCTGACCAGATGAGGTCACTTCAAACTTTGCCTCCAGCCATAGCTAGCCTCTGCTGACCCTGGGGAGAGTGGAATTTTGAGGCTTCCCACTCACCACCTCATGAGCCATCACACCAGTGTGTTTCCAGTCCCTCACTTGTCGTGGGAGGTACTGTTATTATTCTCCTTTAAAATTGAAGAAACAAGCCTGGCACCATGGTGCACGCCTGTAATCCCAGCAACTCAGGAGGCTGAAGGAGGAGGAACGAAAGTTTAAGCCAGCCTAAGCACCTTCATGAGGCCTTATGCAACTTAGACTTTGTCTTAAAATAAAAGATACAAAGGGCTGGGGATGTTGCTCTGTGGTTAATGGGCCCTGGGTTCAATCCTCAGTACCAAAAAAAGGTTTTAAAAATAAAATAAAAAATTGGGAACAGAGGCTCAGAGAAAGCAAAGGAGGAGCTAGCATTACAGAGCATCTACTAAACGCCAAGCGCTGAGGCAAGTGCTTTTAAAGGCAGGACCCTACAGTCTCCCTAACAACTGTCAGTTTAGAGGTAAGGACTTGGGAGCTCTGGAAGGAGGAGTAATTTGCCCAAATCATCTGGGCCCATAGGAGGCAGGTGGGAATTTAAACTCCAGCTAATTAGAACCCAACCTCAGACCTCAGGGTCCCATAGTAGGTCTTTAGTAAGTTGTGCCAAGAGGAGCTGAGGATAGCTGGAAACCTGGGCCTGCCATCTCCAGCCAGGGCCATGGAATGCGAGGAATGTCCATCCCCGGGGTTGGGCCTTGGGCAAGGTGACCTTTGGGGAGATAAAGTCGAATTCCAATCCTAAGAGGCCAGCAGAGGCAGCCTGGGGTGGTACTGCCAGGGACGGGGACCAGGGGACCAGCAGCAGCTAGGGACCTGCTCCCCAAGCTCTTTCCCAAGCCACTAGTTAAAATTGGGGCTCAAATAGAAGTGATAGGAGGAGAATATGCTGCCTCTGCTCTTCTTGTCACTGCAGACTTCCCCTGCACTGCCAATGTCATGTCAGCTGCTGTCCCTCTAAACCTGCCCTGAATGCTTCTCCCTGGAGAGCCTCAGCTATAAGCCATCCACAGTAAACTCACCGCGTTCCCCCTGGGAATGCCACCTCCATACCCACAAGTGACCACTTGTCCACTCCAAAAAGGGCAAGCAAGATGCTGGCCTCACCCCTTCCTTCTCCCTGTTAACCTGTGTGTCCTGAAACCTCTGGGATCCTCCCTCTGGCCCAGAACCCTGCTCCATCTCCTTTTTTTTTTTTTTTTTTTGGTAGTCCTGGGGATTGAACCCAGGGCCTTGTGCATGCAAGGCAAGCATTCTACCAACTGAGCTATATCCCCAACCTCTGGCTCCTCTTTTTCGCCTAGGTAGCCTCTTCCTACCCCTGGCAGAATATTCCCCCAATTATAGGTAAGGACATGGAGCGCAGGAAAGAGAGGTAACTTACCCAAGGATCACCCAGTTGGTGGGAGGGAGAATCCAATTTTGTTTGTTTGTTTTGTTTTTTGGTGCCGGGGATCAAACCCAGGGCCTTGTGCATGCAAGGCAAGCACTCTACCTACCAACTGAGCTATATCCTCAGCCCCCAGAATCCAATTTTAAATTAAATTAATAAAATTTCATATCAGTTAAATTTGAAATTCAGATAAACCATGAGTAATTCTTAATGTGAGTATATCCCAAATATTACCATAGATATACTTAAGCTAAGAATATATTTGTTATTATACATCTTAAATTTATTTATTTATTTATTTATTTATTTTGAATCCACTCACTGAGCTATAGCCCTGGCCAAGAACTTGCGACCCTCCTGTCTCAGCCTCCCTGGAGCTGGGATCATAGGTGTGTGCCAGTACACCTAGCTGAAATTTAAATTTACTGTATCTTGTATTTTACCTGGCAACCCTAAGCCACTGGTCTTTACCACTTAAAAGTCTCCATTGGTTCCCTGGGGGTGCAGAGGATGGAGAAAGCTCCATTGCCTGGAGCATTCTTCCCCCACTGGTGGTCTCTACCTATCTCTTTTTACCCTTCAATTCTTCCATAACAGCCTTTGGCTGGGTTAGGGTCTGTTTCTTGAAGAGTTCACCATATTTCCCTAATTAGAGCCCCCTAAGTATCCTGCTGGTCACCCTCTCAGTAAGAACTCCATGAGACCAGAATCTTATCTTTTTGTTTTCTGTGGTCCTTCCCTAGGACCTTGCATGGCCTTTAGAATAACTTGCTGTAGAACCCCAGATAAGCTCATTGCCTCTCTGGGCCTCAGTTTCTCTGTCCATATGAAAAAGGGTCATCGGAAATGGGTCGTGCAGCCCCTTTCCAGCTGAGACCTGCCCATTTTACCCTGGACATCTGGGCAAGGCTGAACCTAGGAAAGAACCCAAGTGCATCTTGGTAGACCTGAGGACCAGCCCTTTCTCAACCAGACTGGGGGTCTCCTCTGCCAGGTTCTGTAGAAATGAGAATCCAAAACCTGCCTGTTAGAAGGTTGAAATGACAAGAGGGAGAGCCTGGGGGCAGTACATAGAGGCCCTCAAATAACAAGAGATTTCTCAGTGCCCTGGGGGGTTCAGGTAGTAGGAGGGTAAAGCTGGGCTGGAGCATTCAGACAAGATTTTGAATGGGGTCTTCAATTTATTTATCTACCAATTTATTATTATTTTTTTTTCTTTTCTTTTTTCTTTTTTTCTTTTTTCTTTTTTTTTTTGGTACTGGGGATTGAACCCTGGAGCACTTAACCACTGAGTTACACCCCAGCCCCTTTTTATTTTTTATTCTGAGACAGAGTCTCATTAAGTTCCTTAGGGCATTACTAAACTGAGGTTGGCCTTGAACTCATGATTCTCCAGCCTCCATCACTGGGACTACATATTAAAGAAGCCTATTTATTTGTTTTTTAAAAATTGACTCAGGGATTGGTCCATGTGGTCAGTGAAGGGAAAGCAAGGAACGAGAGATGGTAAGCGAGAAATGAAAGATGGATACCAGGCAGAGAGATACACACAAAAGTTTATTTGTCAGAGCTGAAAAATCAAGGTCATCTCTCTATAGGAGAGGGAGGCAAAACAGGCTTAAGTTTTGGGACTTTTGTTGGGGAGGCTCAGGAGTCAGAGCTGGGCAGGTCCTTAATCGGTTGGTTAAGGGTTGGGTTGGGATGAGGGAGTGGTGAGCCTTTCTCAGAAATGTCCTTGGGCGGGAAAGCAAAACTTCTTCCTTAAAATGGCAGCTGTCACTTAAGATGGTCATCCAGATGTTAAGCAAGGACCTTATATTTCTCCCCTTTTTGTTTTTATTGGGCCCCTTAAGGAACAGGGACAGTTATCTTCTATAACTGCTTCCTGCTAGGAAGGGGCACAGATGTCACTGGAATGATGACAGAGGTGGAGTGATGGTGTAATGCTGTCCCCGCAGCCCAATTTTTGGTAAGGGCTGGTTTATAGTTTGGTTAGAGATTTTTTTGGATCTGGTCTTGAACCAATCTAATGACACAGGGGGCAAGCATTAACAGAAGGCCTGTGACAAGGGGAGGGGTCAGGAAGGGAAGTGCCCACTGGAGAAGGGGGTTACTTTGCTGCCATCCTTCAGTACAGGAGAGCTGTTGTTTCCCATGTTCAAGGTCCTGTTGGAGTTGTTTTATCTTGTCCTTTACTATACCAGATTGATTGACATAAAAATAGCATTCCTCTTGTAGGTACAGACAAAGTCCTCCTTTTTCAGCCGTAAAAAGATCAAGGTCCCTTCAATTCTGCAAAACCACAGCAGCTAAAGGATCAAGCTGGGATTGTATGGTTAGTATGGTTTGAGCAAGTCGCTGTAAGTCTCCTAGAAATTGGAATGGTAATTCCTGGTAATGGTACCCCTGGGAGGTGTTTGCAGAATGAGGGAGGAGGGCAAAAATGAAAAAGGGAAGGATGGTACTCATGGTTCTGCAGTGTCCTCATGGTCTTCAGAGACCAAAGGAAGATTGGGGGTTCTGGTCTTGGAGAAACACACCTGTGGATGTCACTGTATAAAAGGGCAGAGAAAACCATTTAAAATGGGAATTATGAAATCCAGCTGCCAATCACAGCAAGGGAGATGTCCTCTTGCCTGGTGTAAAGGGAAGGCAGGTGGGCAGAGATTGGAGGTGGGATTGGGTTTTTTGGCCAATTTCACAGGAGGCAGAGAGGGTAGAGAGAAATGGTAAGTCCTCTGGAGACAGTTTAAGGTGGGAAGTGAGAAATTGTTTTAAAGATGTGGTGTTAGGGTGAAAGAGGTTGTGAAGGAAGGTAAGCATCTGTGGAGTGTCAGGTGGGGAAGAGTTCATCGGGGGACTAGCAAGGCAGAGGACCGCAGGTGGAGTAGGCTGTCAGGGCAGCCCTCACCTCAGAGTCCGCCTTGTTGTTGTGTGTCGCAAAGGAGGTGTCATCTGATGGGATTTACAATGTGAGATTCCAATGGCAGTGGGAAGCCTGGAGGCCTGAAGGAGACGGGAGATAAAGGGGGCATTGGTAATGGAAGTTTCCTTGGTGGTAAGGAATCCCACTCCTTCCAAATAGCAGAGTGGGAGAGAAGTCTGTGGGAAGCGTATTTAGAGTCAGTGTAGACACTGAGGGAGGCTCCCCCTGCCAAAGTGAGCAAAGACAGGGGGACAAGTTCTGATGAGGGCAGCAAGTTCAGCCTGCTGATTGGATGTATTATTGGGGAGGGGAGCTGCTTCCACAACTGGGGTTAGAGAAACCATAGCACACCCTGCCCCACAAACCCCCTCCTGAAGGAAGGAGGAGCCATCTGTGAACCATGTGTGTGTTGCCTGGAGCAAGGGGCCTTCCTGTATGTGGGAGGGATGTGAAGGAAACTCCTCCAGTTTCAATGCATGAATAGGTAAGAGGAGAAGAGGAGGAAGAGTCCTGAGCACCAGGGAGGAGAGTAGCAGGGTTTAAAGGTGAGCACTGTGGAAAGTAAGGCTGGGACCTTCCACCAGGGAAACCTGTGGAGAGAAAAGGCGACAGGGGGGTAAGGAATGGAAGCCCTTGTGGGTGAGGAGTTCCTTTAGGTGATGGGGAGCCAGGATGGTGAGTGGGGCCCCAAAGGTGAGTTTCTTTGACTCGTTAATAAGAGGGTGCGGCCAACGTTGGTAAGCTAGGGGCCCATCCCCAAATAGTAGAGTCAAGACCCTTCCATTGACAAGCCACAGGGGCAAAGGTTGGCCCCAGCATGTGTCCAAGGACCCCTAGAGCAAATCTCTGCTTTTCAGCCAAAAGAAGGTGAAATGGGCGTGGGAGATCAGGGAGATAGAGAACAGGGGCCTGGAGGAGGGCCTGCTGGAGCCTGGGGAAGGGCTTTGTAAGAGAGTGCAATAGGGGTTCAGAGAGTGGGCCGCGGGCTGCATCAAATAGAGGCTTAACCAATGTAGAGCAGCTAGGAATCCAAGCTCTGAGGAATCCTGCCTTACCTAGAAAGAAGAGAATGTCTTCCTTAGTAGAGGGCAACAAGGCCCTTTCTATCAACCGTAATGGCTTTGTGTGTAGGGGTCAGGAGGAGGCCTAGGTATGTTACCATTGCCAAGGAAAGCTGTATCTTGGATGGAGAAACCCCTACAACCATGGGCAGGAAGGAAGTTAAGAAGTTTACAGGTGTCCTGGGCTGGGGATGTGGCTCAAGCGGTAGCGTGCTCGCCTGGCATGCATGCGGCCCGGGTTCGATCCTCAGCACCACATACAAACAAAGATGTTGTGTCCACCGAAAACTAAAAAAATAAATAAATAAATATTAAAAAAAAAAAAAGTTTACAGGTGTCCTGATGACTGACCTCAAAGGAGGGACTGCAAAGAAGGAGGTCATCAACATACTGCAGCACCATAGACTGAGTGAGATGTATGGACGCTAAGTCCTTAGCCAAAGCCTATCCGAAGATATGAGGGCTGTCTTGGAACCCTTGGGGGAGAACTGTCCATGTCAGCTGAGTGGAGTTATAAGACTCAGGGTCTGTCCATGTGAAGGCGAAAGTGTCTTGAGAGTCAGAATGGAGGGGAATAGAGAAGAAGGCATCTTTCCTGTCTAGCACTGAGAAGTAAGAGGTCCCGGAAGGCATGGTGGAGAGAAGTGTATAAGGATTGGTTACTATGGGATGGACTGGGACGACCGCAGAGTTGAGGGAATGGAGATCTTGGACAAAGCGGTAGGAACCACTAGGCTTTTTTTTGCTGCCAAGATGGGGTGTTATAAGGGGAATTAGTAGGTCTAAGGAATCCCTTTCACAAGATGTCTTGAATGATGGGCTTTAAGCCTAAGAGTTTTTGTCGGGAGAGCCGGTATTGTGATTGGGCCAGAAAATGGAGGGGGTTTTGAGATGGGTGTGAATGGGCTCATGTTGTGAGGTGATAGAAGGACTTGAAACATCCCAGACAGTAGGGTCCACCTCGGAAGTGGGTAATGGGAAGGCACTGGCAGAAGGAATAGGGGATGGTCTTAAGGTAAGGGTGAGGATCAGGGGAGTGGCAGGCGAGTCTGGATGGAAGTATATATGAGGGGAGAAGGAAAGCATAGCCCCTAACTCTGTGAGGATGTCCCTTCCCATAAGGGGAACAGAGCACTGTGAAGTGGGTAAAATTAGAGAGCCCAAAGCACAAACAAGTCTAGGTATCTATGAGGGTTGGTAAGGTTTACCCTCTACCCGTACAATAGAGGTCATAGAACGAGTAGTAGGCCCCCAGAACTCTTTGAAGACTGAATATATAGCCCAGGTGTCTAGGAGGAGGCAGACAGGCCTACCTGAAATACACAGAGTTACCCTGGGTTCCTGCGGAGTGATGTAGTGGTCAGGTGATGGGGACCTGGGCCTCGTCAGTCCTCTGCAGCCAGTCCTAAGAGTTGGAAAGGGGAACCAGAAGGGCTGGATGGCTGGGGGCCACTGTGAGCTCGGAGACAGTCCATGGCTCTGTCCCTTCTGATGGCATTTAGGACAAGGGCCCCCGGAGGCTGTGAGGCTTGGCACATGTATGAGCCCAGTGACCCATCTGACCACATTTAAAACAGGGTGCAGGCAGTCCTGAGGGACCCTTCTGCAGGCCAGAGGAACCAGGGACAGATGCTAAGGCCAGACAGACGGCTTGAGGGAGCATCTGATATTTCTGCTTCCAGGCCTTCTTGTCTCTCCCGTTTACATCCTAAAGGTCACTTCCAGAACCTCAGCTTAGGGTGTTAGGGGCCCCCTCTTGAGGTGCCTTAGTTTGGCCTTAATATCGGGGAATCTCTGGGAGAAAAAGTAGGTCATTAGTAGTTGTCTCCCATCTGGAGTCTCAGGGTCCAGATTAGTATATTGTAATAAAGCCTTGGTCATGTGGTCTAAAAATGCTGAAGAATGTTCATTCTTATCTTGGAAGATGTCTTGGAGCTTTTCATAATTGATAGCCTTATGGGCTGCCTTTCTAAGTTCTGCCATGAGGCAAGTAATGAATTGGTTTCTACTAGTTACTCCTCCAGGTGAATTATAATCCCAATTGGTATCCTGATCAGGGACCACTTAAGTGCCAATTGCATAAGTGCCAATCGAATGGGCAGGGGAGGTTGAGTCAGATATTGAAACTCTTTGATATATGTGGTGGGACTTGAAGTGTAGGACCCAAGCCGCTTTTCTGTGAAAGTTCTGACAAAGAGAAAGGCACATGAACCCGGATTACACCATCTACCCCAGCCACCTCGTGTACAGGACAGAGATGCAGTTTGGGCACCGGCAGCTGCGAGCTTGTGGCAGGAGGAGAGAAGGGCGGAGGAGCTCAGGGGACAGTTGTTGCAGAGGTTTCATTATAAAGAGAATTGTGGTATGGTGGGGGTTCATCCGCTGAGTTGAAGGAGAAAGAGTAGGCTTTTCTGTCCCTTTGGAAGCATGTGTAGGGGAGGTAAGAGCTAAGAGGACTTGTGCGGGAGAGCAAGAGTTGCAGAGAGAGGGCTTAGAATATAGAGAGGAAAAGGCCTGAATGTATGACATCTCTTTCCATTTTCCCAAATGTTCACAATAGTAGAAAAGATCCCTGATGGGGCTGGGGTTGTAGCTCAGTGGTAGAGCACCTGCCTAGCATGTGTGAGGTACTGGGTTCGATTCTCAGCACCGCATATAAACAAATAAAGGTCCATAAAAAAAATAGTTTTCTAAAAAAAAAAAAAAAAAAATCCCAGATAATATTGAGATCTAGAGTGCCGGTAAGCGGCCATTGAGAGGTTATCCAAAGGATATTGAGGCCAGATCTGATTTCACAAGCGGATAAGTTTTGGGGTGTTTTGGTCCGAGGTGAGAAAGAGAGAGAGAGACCCTAGGTTAGCCAGGAGACAGCTTAGGGGACTGTGGGAGGGAATGGATGAGGAGCCCGTCCGTGGTGAGATGTGGGAGGTGAGTTTAGAGGTGGGGTGTCCCCCAGTCTCTAGTATCATTCAGTCGAGAGGACAGTTACACTCAGCGGGTCATCACCACTGCTGGGTAAGCATCAGGGCAGGAGTCCATAGAGATTAACCCAAGGCTGGGAGGTCTCATTCAGGGACAACTCCCAATCACCCTCAGCGGTTTTTCTCAAAACCCAGGACCCAAATAAAAGACCACCTATAGACTCGGTCATCAGTAGGGATCAGCCAGAGCTGTGAAAGCTGTGGCTGGGGGTGCCCCTGACCACGCGGTAATCCTGAGAGTGCTGCTGGACAATCAACGGTCACTTCCTGGGTCACTTCCTGGGACCCGTAGGTCATTTAGGTCGACCGGAGACAGGAGTCTTACCTAAAATGATTGGTGGTGGGTGCAGAGAGGGTGTTCGGCAGAAGGGAGGGCCTGGTCCCACGATGGAATCCAGATCTGGGCCTGGGGACACTCGAGGACACTCAGTGACCCTCGAAGAGAAGAGCGGCCACATTGGAGAACCTGATTCTGGGTTTGGGCACCAAAATGAAGGGAAAGTGGGGAATGAGAGATGGGTAAGTGACAAATGAAAGACGGAGACCAGGCAGAGATACACACCAGAGTTTGTCAGAGGGCTGGGGTTGTGGCTCAGAGGTAAAGCGCTTGCCTAGCCTGCATGAGGTACTTGGTTCGATCCTCAGCACCACATAAAAATAAAATATAAATATATATTAAAAAAAAAGTTTGTCAGAGCTGACAAATAAAGGCCATTTCTCTATAGCGGAGAGAGAGGCAAAGCAGGCGTGGGTTCTGGGACTTTTATAGGGGAGGCTCAGGAATCAGAGCGAGGCAGGTCCTGATGTGGGTATTTAAGGGTTGGGTTGGTGTGAGGGAGTGGTGAGCCTTTCTCAGAAATGCCCTTGGGCAGGAAAGCCAAACTTTTTTCTTAAAATGGCAGCTGTCACTTAAGATGGCCATCCATCTGACTATAAGGTCCTAAGCAAGGACTATAAGGTCCTTATAGTCAGAGAGGCAGCCTAGCAAACCACCCCCTCATTTGAAGGGTTTTCATTTTTCAGCCTCAGTAGAAGGCAGGGAACATATGGGTGCAGGTGGATCAAACTCTGGAGATTTGTGTCCAGAGAAACCCTGAGGTGGGGACTTTGTCCAGTCTTAGACCCTCCAGTCATCTCAGGCTGCACCAAATAAATGTGCAGCTTAAGAGACAGGAAGGAAGGTGCTCACTAGCTTCAAGATGGGCTCTTCCCCACCCCACCCCCATCACCTTCATCCAGGGGCTGCCCACTGAGGAGGAGGGAGTGTAGGCAGGCCCTCTGTAGCTGTTCTCCCAGTGCCCCCACAAGGTCTTTCCAAGTCTGTTTAGTCCACTCCCTTGGACAGTTTGGGGTGAGGGGGATACTCCCTACCAGGACTGGAAGGTTAGCCTGAGTATGCAACTCTAGGGCCATGAGCTCCCAAGAGTGAACTCTTGCCTCTGAACAGGAATCTTAAGACAAACTCTCTCCCCTCTGTTCCTCCTCCTTCCTCCTACTCCCCTTTGCCTGTCTCTCGCGGGCCTGACTGAAGTAGCTTCCTGCCAGCCCAGGCATCAGGCCTGCCTGACCTCCAGGAAGAGCAGAGGTTGGGAGGAAGGGGGAGGGAATTTGCCTTCACTGAACCCCTGGTACTGGCCACTCCTTTGCCTCCATTATCTCATCCAGTCTCCCCAGCTCCCTGCAAGGGGGAACCTGTCTTACAGAGGAGGAAGCAGTCTCCAAGAGGGTGGACCTTCTGACCAAGTCACACAATTAATAGGAAGCCAGCCCTCCTGCTTCTCCTCTTTACTCCAGGGCTCCAAAGCAAATCTAGGAGCTTAAACTGAGCTGAGGACAAGAGTCTACCTTGTCCTAAAGCAGTGAGTCCATTTGGCCATTCAGAGCAGGCAAGAAAGCTGAGCTGACCAGAGCCTATCCCAGACATTGAGGTGGCTTGAGGCTAGTCAACTTTTAAGGATCCCTCTGTCCAGGTGAAATCTGGCATGGGGTGACCTTGGCTTACAGGACAAGGTGATATGTGCCTGAGCTTAGATCTGGGTTTGATTGCAAATTCTCCTTCTGCTCTTCCCACTCCCCTCTCCAAATGTCACTTGTCCTCTCTGTGAAATGAGAGTGATAAGCCGTTCTCATTTCTGAGGGCTGGGAGAGGAGAGTACAGCAGTGTGTTCCACAGATAGTGAGTGAGGGGTGGAAAGAGACCCAGTGGGAAGGCGTGACTGACTGCCAGAGCCCTGGGACCCAGGCCTGAGAAGTTCCTACCTGGACCAGACAAATGACTCCACCCCCACCCCAGCCCCAGGAGACCAGAAGCACTCTCAGGCCTGGGAGAGGGCAGACCACACACACACACACACACACACACACACACACACACACACACACACACATCCTGGTTCAGGCAGCTCCATCCTGCTCCATTCCTTCCCACCCTGGCCCAGACCTCCCATCCCCACCCCAGTCCAATTTTCCCACCCCCAGAACAAAAGGGGCATTTTGACATTCTTTGTCCTTTGCAGACTCATTCTGAGTCTAGTACCCACCAAGCCCTGCAGCTGAGACCTGCCACCTTCCCCCCAGTCCTGGCCCAGCTCTCCAGGGAGACTTTCCACAAGAAAGAGGGAGGGACCTTAAAGGAGCAGAGCCTTCTTTCAGAGAAGATCCCCTCTTCCAAGATCAGAATCAGCAGGAAGGAAATCCAATGGGGATGGGGTGGAGATGGGCAGGGGAGACAAGAAAGGAGTCTGAGGGGACTGCAGACATGTGACTTTGTCTGAGAGTGGACTGTGGGCTAAGCTGGAGCTAATACCCATTCCCCTGGCTCCCATCCCAATTACTGCTTTGTCAGGATAAATGATAAATAGATTTTTTTTTTATTTTAAAATTTAATTTTTGCAGTACTGGAGCTTAAACCTAGGGGCACTGTACCACTGAGCTATAGCCCCAGCCCTTTTTATTTTCGAGACAGGGTTACTCTAAATTGCCTAAGCTAGCCTCAAACTTGTGATCCTCTTGCTTCAGCCTCCTGAGTGGCTGGTATTACAAGTGTGGGTCATCACACCTAGCTCTGACATATCTTATTATTTATTTTTTAATATAATTTTTAAAATTATTATTATTATTATACTTTGCAGTACTGGGGATTGAACCCAGGGGCGCTTTTCCACTAAGCTACACTGTCAACCATTTTTTATTTTTTATTTTGAGAAATGGCCTCCCTAAGTTGCGGACCCTGGCCTTGAACTTGCAATCCTTCTGTCTTAACTTCCAAAGTTTCTAGGATTACAGGTATGCATCACCATACTTTACTCTCAATATATCTTAATGGAACTAGTCCGACTCTGCCCTGATTCTCTGTGACCCTATGTGAGTTCCTTTCCCTCTTTGGGACTGATGTCCTTTGTGTAAAGTGAAGGGGAAGAACTGGAGCATCTCACAAGAGAGATATTCTGAGCCAGACCCTGACCTGGTGTGGGATACCAGAGACAAGCCATGGTTCCAGGATCTAGTACCAGGAAGTCCATCAGGAGAGCACACAGAGTTACTTAAGGTAAAAATCATGTTTCCATTAAAATGGGACCTGTCTCAAGATGGTGGAGGAGAATAGCCCTCCCTCCCCTCAAACTAATGCAGTATTGTATAACCCAGGAAGCTTCTACTCTGCCCATCTAGCAACACACCGTGACAAACAAGACCAAATGTTGTCCTCTTTTTGCAGAAAATAACGCTACAGTCTGCTCTGAGAAGGGGTATCTGGAAAGTGATGTCTGAGCCCTTTGGAGAAAGATGGTCACCTTTGTGCCAGCACTAAATGGGCCTTGATGCTCTGGCCCAGGACAGCTGTCCCAGATAGCAGGGGAGCACCTTGCTACAGCTCTACTGGGCTGTTGCCCAGGTTATACCTGCAAGAGGAGAGAGAAGAGGCTGCCTGACTCAAGAGCCATCCATGGAGCCTGGCATGGTGGCATGCACCTTTAATCCCAGTGCCTCAGGAGGCAGAGACAGGAGGATCGCAGGTTTGATGCCAGCCTTAGCAACTTAGTGAGGCTGTAAGAAACCTAGTGAGATCTTGTCTCAAAAAGAAAAATAAAAAGGGTTAGGGATGTGGCTCAATGGTTAAGTGCCCCTGGGTTCAATCCTTGGTACCAAAAAAAAAAAAAAAAAAAAAGTCATACTGTGGGTGCTGAGGAGCCTGAGGACTTCATGCCAGGCGTTTATTCTCTACCCTTGCTGTGCCTGGAAGGAATGGTGGGGCCCAGGCAGAGACCACGGAAGCTGGGACAGCTGTACACGCAGGTACCTTCTGACAAAGGGGCTGGGGGGAGGGGGAGAGAGGGGACCTGAGGTGGAGCCAGCAATTCCTCCCGGGAAAGAGGGGAAGTGAGCAGGGAGATGAAGCAGGGAGAGGAAATGAAAGATTAAGTGCATAAAGGCCATGAAGCTCGGAACCAGCAGGCCAGACCGGATGGATTCCCGGTTTATAGATACATTTATGTTCAAGGATGCTGCCCGTCCTGATAGACCAGCAAGGACACCCACTCGGAGGCGGAGGGGACCCTGGGTTGGAAGGGACCCTTTCTGCCCCTGTGGTCCTCTTTTGCCACCTCCTTCACCTACCCCCAACTCCCCCTCTGTCTGGCTGACAGCCCAGCTGGAAGCAATTGCGGGAGCCCCCAGCCTGGAGCTGCATCCCACAAAGGGCCCTGGTGAATAGCAGCCCACACCCCAGACAGCCTGCAGCACCCCTCCCCTCCCCCCTCTGCAGCCCCCTGCCCGGAAATTTAAAACAACTGCTCAACACAGTCTTAAATCCTCCAGGAAGGCGCTGGGGTTGGGTTGGCAGGCGGGAAGCATGAAGCCGGCCAGGGCCTTGCCTGGAGCTCCCTTGGCCTCCAGCCCCCCCACCCCCACCCCCAACTCCCCTGAAATACCCCCCCCCCCCCCGTGGTGAATTGCCAGCTTCTGGGCTTCCTGTGCTGGTGTACAGTCCTCTGAGGTGTCTGTCCCTTACCCCACCGCCACATCCCCAGGTCTGCCACAGAGCAAATGCACAGTGTACATATGAAAAAGGAACAAATGAGGGGCTGGGGTTATAGCTCAGTTGGTAAAGTGCTTGCCTTGCATGCACAAGGCCCTGGTGCAATCCCCAGCACCAAAAGCAGAAAAGAAAAAAAAAAAAAAAAGAAAGGAAGGAAGGAAGAAAGAGGAACAAATGAATCTACATGTGACCCTGGATCTTCATTCTGCTCTTGGGTTCAGTTTCTTCATCTGTCAAATGGGCATGATACTTGGACCCAGTTTATTGTCCAGAGTTAGGAGTTGCGTGCAGCCAGTATGCACTCCTCATTTGATCTTCTGAGTCTCCGGCCAGAGCTGAGCGTGCCCAGACTTCCCTCAGTCCTTTAAATGCCAGCTTAGCAGTAGGGACAGGCACAGGGTGTGTGTTGGGCCATTATTTTAGTTCTTGCTGTGTTATCTCTGGGCCTCAGTTTCCCTGTCTGTAAAAGGAGGATGGGAGGACACAGGAGACCTGAAGTGACCTATAGTATTTAGGTTCTAGTGTGACAGGACACGTTGGGGAGACCCTGATGGGCTGTGAGCAGCAGGATGGTGAGACCAGAGTCCTGTTTCAGAGGACCTTCTGTGGCAATGGTGTGGTTAATGGTTCAAGGGTACAAAGCCTGAAGTCTAGAGACCTGGAAGGGGCTCTTACCTTCACCCAGCTAGCCTCCACACTTTTGCTCATTCTGTGCCCCATGCCTGGGTTTCCCCGCTCCCCACATCATCTCTGGCACCCATCACCTGGCCCCGTCCAGAAGAGATGCTCAGAAGCTGTGTACTTTTGAGTCCATCCACAGGGGAGCTTAACCGCTAATAGCTGTGTGACCTGGGCAAGTCACTTCTCTCCTCTGGAGGGTTTCTTAGGTCCTCATAGGAATGATACCTACTATTCATTCTTGGGTCAGGACTAGGGATCATCTTTGGGCATCATCCACAGCAGCTCGACTCAGCATTCCCTTTTCTATGTCTCAGGAACACAAGAAGGAGCTGCTAAATGTGATTCCAGCGGAGCTCAGCTCACTATGAGCTGCACCCCGGGGTCTTGCACAATGGTCTGCGTGGAGAGCTGCTCCTCAGGCTGGATAGAGACCACCAACACCCTCATACCTAAGGAGGGGGCGTAGTAGACCTCCACAGACCACAGTGTGGTCACTGCATGGCTTTGCAGGAGGCCAGGGCTACTTGCTACCCAGGCCCCTGAGAAGCCCTGCCTCTGTCCCCTGCAGCCTCCTGGCCAGCCACCCTCCTGAGGCTAGTCTGGCCTCCCCTGGGAGGTTCAGGGAAGGGGTGTTGTCAGCTCCTGGAGCAGATGGATCTTTAGCAGCACTACTCTGCCCCGGGCAAGCCCTGGACAAATCTCAGCCAGAATCCCTCTCCACTCCCTGCCCCCACGGGCTGGGACAGACCTCAGCCAGCAGGCCTCCCAGCTTTGATCAATACAGGGCAAGCAGCCAAGAAGGCTGCAGGCTCCATCCTCCCAGGAGGCCCCAGCTCAGCCGGGGTCACATGGGGGAGGGGCCAACGCCTAGCTCAGGGGCTGGGGGCGGGGCTGGAAAGGCGAGTGTCACTCACAGCCACTCACTCCTTCACCTGCTCACCCCTCCACACGCATCTGTTCGGTCCACACGTATTTCGTGAGCATCAGCTACGCACCAGGTGCTGTCATCAGCACTAGGGACACAGAGGAAGACAAGGCAGCAGCTCTTAGGTTTCAGTGAGGGAAAGAGACAAAAGATGAATAAGATGAATGAACAGTGCTTAGCCTCCTATGCACAAAGCCCTGGGTTCAATCCCCAGCATCACACACACAAAAAAATATAAACGAACAAACAACACAGAAAGGTTTCAAAATTGGGCAGAGTGACAGAGTGAGGAGGCACATAGAAGCAGGGAGGATAACATCAGAGCTGAGAATAGTTGGGGAGACACCGCCAGGCTGGTTCCAGTCAGATCTGCTTACAAGAAGTTTATTGGGGAGCACTCTTAAGGCTAGGCTCTGTGGGTCAAGAGAAGAGTCGGTTATACTACAGTCACAGCAAAGGACTCAGCAGACTCCTAAGGAACTCTGGAGCAAGGATCACCTCTCTGAATTGTCCCAGCACAAGGCAACAGGGCCAGGGCTTTCTACCTCACTGACCAGCCACTGGATGTGGATGCCACAGGATGGGGAAGACTTTAGGCAAACTGAGGACACTCACTTCTACAGTCTCAACAGATACCTGTCGGTGCCAACGCTCTCAGGTTCTGGGGGATGAGCAAGTCCCTCAGCCCCAGGGGGATTTGGATGGCACACAACAGCATCCACCACACATGCTAAGATCTGGAGGAAGAACATTCCAATCAGAAGGAATAGCAATCGCAAAATCCCTGAGGCAGAACTGAGCTTAGTCTTAGAAAGAAGGCCAGAGTGGCTGAGTGGGGGGATTCTGAAGGACAGCAATCAGAGAGGTGGGCCAAGGCAGTCCACAAGGCCCGTGAGCCGTGGGACTTGATGCTAAGTGCTGAGCAGACAGCGATATGATAATTACCTCATGACAAGTGACCCTGGCTTCTGGGTGGAGAATGAATGGGGGATGTGCAGTGGGAAGGGAAGAGCAGTTGGGAGGCTGTGGGAGGCCCCTTGGGGGTTGAGGAGGGTAGGGACCTAGCGGGGCCTGGATGCTATGGAGGCCTGGATGTATGCGGACCCAGGGAGGAGGCTCTGACACATCTTGGGCTACCAAGGAATGTGGGGGAGATGCTTTGGACCTCCTCTGGGGATGAACCAGAAAAAATGTGATTTTTCTCAACCTTAAGATTCTGGTATTTTGAGGATTAAGGAATTAAACTCAGACGCTCCTAGTTCTTCCTCCCAACCTGACAGAAATTCCTTTTCCAGAAATTGATGACTTGTAAGCAAGCGGCCCCTGCTGTGCCCATAGGGATGAGTGCCCATCAATCACTCTGCTGGAAAGTTCTGAGAGCTGCCTCCTTATAGCTGTTCCCAGGATCCCTTGCTCTGCTTTGGGCCACACTGACCACATTTGTTCCCTCTGTCCCAACAGTCTCTAAAAGATAAGGACTTGGTTCCTGTCTCCCCCATCTTCTTGCCTTGTGAGTTATCCCGGGAAGGACCTCAGATGGTGCTTCCTCGCTCTCCCACCCTGGTCCCTTGCTACCCACCCACTCACTGCTGTCATTTGTATGTGAAAGGTATGGGAAGTGGTCCTTCTGTAGATTTGGAAAATAAACACATTTTCTTCCCAGACCTAATGCATATGGAAGCTGCTTTAGTCTGGATGTTGAATGACCCCCAGAAAGTTCATACCTTAAAGACATGGTTCCCAGGGTGGTCCTACTGGGAGATCCTATAGACCTTTAGGAGGAGGTGACTTGTGGGAGGGAGGTCCTTAGGTCATTGGGGGATGTACTCATGAAGGGCACAGTAGGGCCCCAGCCCTACCCTCTTTCTCTTTTTCTTCCTAGCCAGGAGACAACCAGTTTGCTCTGCCCTGCACGCCATTGTCATCCACTAGACCCTCCAAAAGCCCAACCCATGGGTCCACTTAATCTTGGACTGGAAGTTCCAAGACAGTTGCTAAAAATCAACCTTTTCTCTTTATAAGTTAATTACCTCAGGTATGTTATTGTAGAGAAGGAGAGATGACTGGTATGGAGGTATAGCCAGGTTGAGAGTCAGGAAACTTAGGGGTTTTTCTAACTTTACCTGAACCACACCCTTCTCTCAGGGATTCATTTAGTCCTCTGTAAATAAGGCTGGCTGACCAATTTGATGGTATTTAAGATCTATCCAGTACCGAAATATCATGAGTGAGTCCCTGTGTAGATTTGTCCTGGCTCATTCTTAAAAATCTGAACCGAGCTGGGTACTGTGGCATACTTTTGTAATCCTAGCAGCTCGAGAGGCTGAGGGAGGAGGATCAAAAGTTCAAAGCCAGCCTCAGCAACTTAGGGAGATCTTAAGCATCTTAGTAAGTCCCTGTCTCAAAATAAAAATGGGCTGAGGATGTGGCTCAATGGAGTGCTTCTGGGTTCAATCACTGGTATGAAAAAGAAAGAAAAAAAAAAATCTAAGCTAGACTCTTGGAGCTGGAAATGCCTCTAAAAGCTGGGGATGTAGCTTCATGATAGAGTACTTACTTGCCTGGTATGTATGAGGCCCTGGGTAGGAAATGGGAGGAAACTGAAAGGTTCCCTCTCACCCCACCTTTTGTACTGGGGATTGAACCTGGGGGAGCTCTACCATGGAGCTACACCTCCAACTTTTTTCTTTTCTTTTTTTTTTATTTTGAGACAGGGTCTTGTTAAGTTGCTTAGGCCTCAAACTTGAGATCCTCCTGTCTCAGCCTTCTGAGATTACAGGCCTACAGCACTGCTAAAAGAATTCTTTCTTCCCTTCTTCCTTCCATGCTGGGGATCAAACCCAGGCCCATAAGCATGCTAGGCAAGTGCTTTACCACTGAGCCACAATCCTAGCTCCTTGAAAGGGGTTCTTAAAGACAGTTTAATAAATGGACTATAGTCGACCTGCTGTATCCTTGGGTTCTTCATGTGCAGATTCAACCCAGTAATAAATCGTGTCTGTACTGAACATGTACAGACCTTTTTCTTGTCAGCATTACCTAGACAAAACAGTATATAAAAATGAGGTATTGGGGCTGGGGCTGTAGCTCAGTGGGAGAGAGTTTGCCTCTCATGTATAAGGCACTAGCTTCAATCCTCAGCACCACATAAAAATAAATAAAGATATTGTGTGTCCATCTACAACTAAAAAAAATATTTTTAAAAAATGAGGTATTATAAGTAATCTTTTGGGGAGAGGGTTTACTGGGGATTGAAATACTAAGTGTAGTTTATCACTGAGCTACATCCCCACTTCTTTTTATCTTTTATTTTGGGACAGGGTCTCTCTAACTTGTTGAGATTGGTCTCAGACTTGTGATCCTCTTGCCTCAGCCTCCCAAGGCACTGGAATTACAGGTGTGTACCACCACACCTGGCTTTATAAGTAATTTTTTTTTTTTTTTTTTTTTTTTTTTTTGGTGCTGGGGATTGAACCCAGGGCCCTGTGCAGGTGAGGCAAGCACTCTACCAACTGAACTGTATCTCCATCTCCTTTATAAGTAATCCTAAGGGCTGGGGATGTGGCTCAAGCGGTAGCGTGCTAGCCTGGCATGCGTGCGGCCCGGGTTCGATCCTCAGCACCACATACAAACAAAAATGTTGTGTCCACCGGAAACTAAAAAATAAATATTAAAATTTCTCTCTCTCTCTCTCTCTCTCTCTCTCTCTCTCTCTCTCTCTCTCTTAAAAAAAAAAAGTAATCTTAAGATGGTTTAAAGTATGGGACTTGAGCATTGGTGGACCGTGTTATCTGTGTGAAATCTGGTTGCAATCCCCATGCATACCAGAGGACAGCTGCACTCAGCTGAGGGAAGGTGAGATGCCATGGAGTTAGCAACAGCAAGGCCTTAGGGCCTCCAGGTCTGAAGGGTGAAGGGGTCGGGAGATTGTCGCCAGAACGAAGTAAGGCCACCTGACATAGAATGGAGGTGAGAGGTGGGGAGTTAATGCTCCTTCCTCTCTCTACTTCTGGGGCTTCCCAGTAGTGGAATCCACAGGAAACCAGAGGCCAGGCTTCCTAGGTGATCTGGTCCATAGAGGTCAGCCTCCCAGAGCATTTAGAAGGGGGTAGAAAGATAAAGATCAGCCTCCCAGGGCTTAGAGCAGGGGGAGAAAGATAAGGACTAGGTCTTGGGTGGGGTGGGTGGCCAGAGACTTAGGCAAGTGTGTCTAAGCTTTCCAAATCAGGGAGTTGTGGAGTCATAGAGGTAAAGTCAAAACGATAAGCATGGTATTCAAGTTTTGTGACCCGGGGAACTGAACTCAGGGCACTCTACTACCGAGCTTCATTCCTAGCTGTTTTTTGTTTTGTTTGTTTGTTGTTTTTAACTTTTTTTTTTTTTTTTTTTTTTTTTTTTTTTTTTGTAGTTGTAGATGGACAGAATGTCTTTATTTGTTTATTTTTATGTGGTGCTAAGGATCAAGCCCAGGGCCTCATACATGCTAAGCAAACACTCCGCCTCTGAACTACAGCCCCAGCCTCTCCAAGCTTTTTTTTTTTTTTTTCCAATTTAAGACAGGGCCTCACAAAGTTGCTCAGACTGTCCACAAATTCCCAATTGTCGTGCACAACCACGCCCATTGTGTGTATTTAAGTTTTAAGAACATGAAAGATTGAGTTGCTGAAGGCTTTGGGGAAGAACTCACAGGAAAAGACCCAGAGAATAGGCAGGAGTTTGTCAGAATGTGGGGAAAAAAAACAAAAAACATTCCAGACAAAAGCTACAGATGGGGGCTGGGGATATAGCTCAGTTGGTGGAGTGCTTGCCTCACATGCACAAGGCCCTACTACAGCCCTGGGTTCAATCTCCAGTACCACACACACACAAAAGGCAAAATGGGCAAGAAAACAGCCTCTTGGGCAAGAATGAGCAGTTCTAAGGGGCTGGCAAGTGGTGGGAAGATTCCAGAAACCTATGGAAGGAGACTAGAGATGGGGCTTAGAAGTATTGTTTTTGGAACAAAATAAAGCCACTACTCCATCATTAATTTATTAAAAATGTGTACCGGTGGGCTGGGTGGCTCAGTGGTAGAGCACTTCTCTAGTACATAGGAGGTACTGGGTTCAATCCTCAGCACCACATAAAAAATAAATAAACAGGGCTGGGGATGTGGCTCAAGCAGTAGCACGCTCGCCTGGCATGCGTGCAGCCCGGGTTCGATCCTCAGCACCACATACAAACAAAGATGTTGTGTCCGCCGATAAATATTAAAAAATTCTCTCTCTCTCTTTTTAAATAAATAAATAAACAAAATTATTGTGTCCATCTACAACTAAAAAATTTTTTAAAATGTGTACTGGTGGGGTATGTGCTGTTCCAAAATTGGTTATTACAGTGGTTAAAAGTGCAGTCATAGTCTGAACTCATGGAACTTGCAGTCTAGTCAGGGAAAGGGCAGAAGACAAATGATAAACTAGTAATATCTGGAATCAGTGCTGTGAAAGAAAAATCTGGATTTTCTCTTCTAAGCAATGAGGAGACATTGATGGACATCAGTACTTCAAATTGCTTAATTTTCATTTCTGTTTTCTGGAGGAAGTTACTTTTTTTTATTTTGAGACAGGGTCTCACTAAATTGCTGAAGCTGGCTTTGAACTCACAATCCTCCTGTCTTAGCCTCCCAAGTCACTGGAATTAAAGAAGTGCACCATTGCACCAACTTAATGTTCATTTAAAAAAACTGAGGTATAGCTTATAAACATTCAGTTTTTTAAATCTTAAGAGTACCATTTGATGAATTAAAACCACCACGAAGAGCAAAATTCAGAACATCCCAATGCTCAGAAGATGCTCCTATGTCTTCTTCCAGCAATATCCCCTATAGAGTAAACACAATTTTCTTTTCCTTTCTTTTCTTTTCTTTTTTCTTTTTTTTTTTTTTTTTTAGGTGCTAGGGATTGAACCCAGGGTTTTGCATATGCTGGCTATATCCCCAGTCCTTAGCACTCTAATTTTTTTTTTTTTTTTAAGACTTTTTTCCCTCCAGTGAATTGTACTGGTCCTTCTCTCATAAATCAAATGATCACATATATATGAGCCTATTTCTGGATTCTCTGCTTGGTATCATTGATCTACTTGTCTACCCTGTGCCAATGCTATATTGCCTTTAAATGACAGAAGTTTTCTATGTGATAGTTTAAGTACTCAAGCTTCCTACTTCTCCAACATTGCATTGTTAGTTTCCTTCCATTTCTTTTTTTTTTTTAATGTTTTTTAAAGTTATTCATAGACATTTATTTATTTATTTATTTATTTATTTATTTATTTAATGTATATGGGGACTGAGAACCGAACCCAGTGTCTCACACATGCCAGGCAAGTGCACTACTGCTGAGCCACAGTCCCAGCCCCATTTCTTTTTTTTTTTTCCTTCCATTTTCATATATATATTTTAGCATCAGTTTGTTAACTTAAAAATACTGGAATTTTGATTAAATCCCAATGAGTCTTTACACCAATTTGAGAAGACAAGGCGTCTTAAGAATATTGAATTTTGCAATCCATGAATGTGTTAAATTTTTCCACTTGCAGTTGTAATTTATAAAATTTCGGTAAGTTCAGTAGAAGGGTCCTATATTTCACTGCATTTAATCTTAGGCATTGGTACTTTTTGATACTATTATAAATGCTATTATTTTTTAAATCAGATCTTCTAATTGTTGCCAGTATACAGAAATATAATTATTTTTGCATAGTGTCTTCATATCTAGCAACCTCGACAATTGAACCCTAATACTTCATTTGTATATATTTTTGGAATTCCTATGTACACAATCATATTATCAGAAAAGAATAATTGTTTTACTTTTTTCAATATTTATTCTTTTTATTACATTTTGGTTATATTTTTTTCTCTTATCATTCTGGCTAGGACTACTCGTATAATGATTGAACAAAAATGTCTATTGAACTGGGTACAGTGGCACACACCCTGTAATCCTAGCAACTCTTGAGGCCAAGGCAGGAGGATCACAAAATTCAAGGCCAGTCTGGGAAACTTAATGAGACCCTGACTCAAAAATGAAGAAAGGGCAGGGGATGCAACTCAATGTGCAAAACTCTGGGTTCATTTCCCAGTACTAGTGAGGAGAAAGTTGTGATTGAAGATTTTTGCCCTGTTCCTGATATCAGAGGGAAAGTTGTCAATATTTTATGTTAAATATGATTTTAGCTATGGGATTTTCATGAATATCCTTTCTCAGATTAAAGATGTTTTGTTCTATTCCTAGTTTGCTGAGAGTTTTTATTATGAAATGGTATTCACTTTTACCAAGTACCTTTTTCTCCATCTCACTTAACCACTGAGCCACATTCTGAGCCCCTTTTAAAAAAATGTTTTGAGACAGGTTCTTGCTAAGTTGCTGAAGCTAGGTTTTTTCATTGGATGTGGTTTTTTTTTTGTTTTGTTTTGTTTTTTTTGTTGTTTTTTTTTTTTGGTACTGAGGATTGAACTCAAGGGCACTGGGCCACTGAATCACATCCCCACCCCTATTTTATATTTTATTTAGAGACAGGATCTCACTGAGTTGCTTAGCACCTCGCTTTTGCTGAGCCTGACTTTGAACTCACGATCCTCCTGCCTCAGCCTCCGTAGCCACTGGATTATGGGCATGCGCCACCATTGATCTATTTTGATGTGAACCAAACTTGCACTTCTGGAATAAGTCCTACTTGATCATTCCCATATGCCAGTGTACAGCAGGATCTGGAGTAAGACCACAGTCAGTGAGACCAATGTGGAGGTTGATGCAGTGTCCAAGAAGCAAAGAGGAGGACCTGGGCTACCGTGAAGACTGTGGTGGATGAGGAAGACACTCTGGGAAGGTGGAGTGGGCAGGACTCTCTGATGAATTAGATTTGAGTCTCATAGAGAATAAGAGCTTCCAATCTGGACATCTGTTATGGTTTGAATTTTAAATGTACCCCAAAGTCTTGTGTGTTAAAGACTTGGTCCTCAGCTGATGGAACTATTGACAGCTGGTGGGACCTTAGGAGTGGGGGGCCTAGTGGAAAGAAGCTGGACATAACTTTGAGGAGGATCTTGGGACTGCGGCCCCTTCTTGCCTGTCTCTTTGCTTCCCACCAGCTCTGCTCCACCATAAGCCCCCTGCCACGATACTCTGCCTTGCCACAAGTTGAAAAGCAACCAAGCCAACAGACCATGTTCCAAAACCTCTGAAATTGTGAGTCAAAATAAGTCTTTCCACCTTGTAAATTGATTATCTCAAGTATTTTGTCACAGTGACAGAAAACTAACACAGCTTTAAGTGAAGGATCATGGTGTCAGCCTCAGCAAAGGAGACTGTAGGTCTGGGGCTGGCAGCAAAGAGGAGCTCTCTTGGGGATGTACGGTGGATATGTAGGTAGAGATACCAGGAGGTAGATGGCCTGCAGGACCAGAGTTCAGGGAAGAGGTCCAGATAGAGATGCCTCTGTGTTGTCTTCTGCTTAGAAGGGGTGATCGAAATCTGGAGAACAAAGGGTATGACCTGGAGATACAGGGCAGAGTGAAAAGAGGAGAGGCCCAAGGTAGGCGCACATTTAAAAGGTAGATTGAAGATGAGAAGCCAAAGAAGATGGAGAAGAGCAGTAGCCAGGTGCGGTGGCACATGCCTGTAATCAGGAGGCTGAGACAGGAGAATCACAAGTTCAAAGCCAGCCTCAGCAATGGCGAGGCACTAAGCAACTCAGTGAGACCTGTCTCTAAATAAATAAAATACAAAATAGGGCTGGGGATGTGGCTTGGTGGTAAAGTGTCCCTGAGTTCAATCCCTGGTACAAAAAAAAAAAAAAAAAAAAAGATGGAGAAAGAGCAGACAGAAAGGATGAGGGAAAATCAGAGCCCAGGTGTTTTGGAGGCAAAGAAGATCATGTTCCAAGAAGGGAGTGGTTATCTGTTACTAGCAAGAGGGCAAGTGATGAAAGTTGGATTTAGTTCCAGGTCTCCTGTAGGACAGAGGAAGCACCAAGGTCACATGTCATCTTGAACACCCATGGCAAAACAAGGAGTAGAAAACTGCACTCTGAACTCCAGGACCGAGTTCTTTCAGTACTGTTCCCAATAATAAAAGCTAGCATTTACAAAGTTCTTACTAAGTTCCAGACACTGCCCTAAGCATCTCACGTATATTAACTAATTCAATCCTCAAAACATAAGGCAAGTACTACTATTTTTTCATTTTACGTATGAGAAAGCTGAAGCACATACAAGAGCAAAATTCTTCTTTTTTTTTTTTTTTTTTAATGGTACCCGGTATTGAACCCCGGGGCGCTTAACCACTGAGCCACATCCCACATCCCCAGCCCTTTTTATTTTTTTTTTATTTTTATTTTTTTTTTGAGTTCAACAATTTTAAGCTAAAAATTTTTTTAAAAATTTTTAGTTGTTGATAGACCTTTATTTTATTTACTTATTTATATGCAGTACTGAGAATCGAACCCAGGGCCTTACACATGCCAGGCAAGTGTGCTAACTGCTGAGCCTCAGCCCCTTAAGTTAAAGTTTGAATTATACAGTTTGAGTTTTGTAATTTTGTATAACAATGAGGGTCTCCTTCCATTTCCATGCAATTTCCCTTTTCTCTCCCTTTCCCTCCGACCTCATGGCCCAGCCCTTTTTATTTTGAGACAGAGTCTCATTAAGTTGCTTAGGGCCTCCTTAAGTTGCTCAGGCTGGCCTTGAACTTTTGATCTTCCTGCCTCAGCCTCCTGAGCCACTGGGATTATAGGCATGCGCCATCACGCCCAGCTAAAATTATTTTTTTTAAATATTTTTTGTTGTCAATATATCTTTATTTTTTAAAAATATTTTTTAGTTGTTGATGGACACAATACCTTTATTTATTTATCTTTATGAGTGCTAAGAGTCGAACCCAGTGTCTCACACATGTTAGGCAAGCGTTCTGCCACTGAGCCACAACCTCAACCCCCTAAAAATTCTTAATGATTTTTCTATTTCCTCCTTCCAACTTTAAAAGCTGCCCCTACATGAATTTGAAAATAAGCATCCTATTCTCCAGCCCCATGGTTTCTGAGTCTGAAGCCATTTCTCTTGGCCTTCACACAGTGCTCTCCAGGCATTGCCTCCTCTGCTTTCCTCCTTCTGTGGCTCCCCACTGCTGATACCCCAGCCTCTAACCTGACCCTGACTCTCCTGCGTCTTCCCAGGCTGCTCCCTCACCCCATCACCCATCACAGCACCTCTCCCTCAGTCAGGGGTTTGCTTGCCAGCAACAGAATCCACTGAGGCATGTTCAACTAGTGAGTCTGTTTCAAAGGGGAATGAAAGAGGAAGGAAGGGTTGATGGGAATAGGAAAGACAGTTGAGTGAATCAGACATAATTTTCCTATGTTCATATATGAATACAAGACCAATGTAACTCCATATCATGTACAACCACAAGAATGGGAAGTTATACTCCGTGTATGTATAATATGTCAAAAATATACTCTACCGTTATGTATATCTAAAAAGAACAAATTTTAAAAAGACTACAAAACAAAGAGAAATGGGTTTGTTTCAAGTTGTTAAATCATCCACAGAATCATGATCATCAGGAGGAGAGTCACAGAGTCAATAATGAACATCACTTCTAGCTAGGTGAGCACCTGTAACCCCAGCAACTCAGAAGATTGAGGCAGGAGGATCACAAGTTCAAGTCCAGCCTGGGCAATTTAGGGAAACCCCATTTCAATATTTAAAAAAAAAAAAAAAAAAAAAGACCGGGGATGTAACTCAATAGTAGAGCACCCTTGAGTTGAATCCCCAATATTACAAAATATAAAAATAAAAAGTAATAAAATAAATTTAAAAAAATAACATCCCTTCTAGGAACAAGGTCCCACTCCAACTGCAGAACTGGCCTCTGGGGGACCTACTATCTTTGCCACTATCATAACCGAAACCAAAGGCTAAGATGAAGCATTGAAGGAAGATCTCAACTTCAGTGACGACTGCCACTGCCCACATGCCAATGCTCCATCCGGTCCAGGGAATCAACCTTGCAACCTGCACTGCCCTCCGAGCCAGATAAGGGTGTAATACCCACACCAGGGGAGCAAATCTCTTCCAGGGCCTGTGTCCTCCTGTTGCTCCTTTGGGCTGAGAATGCGGCTCAGTGGTGGAGCACTTGCCTGGCTTGTATGAGGCCCTGAGTTTCTTCCCAGCACTGCAAAAATAAATAAATAAATAAAAACAGAGAGACTCATTTTGCTTCCTCTGGAGTTTAGCTCAAGTTTGGTGAGACAGGAGAATTGAAATTCAAACCAGCCTCAGCAACTTAGTGAGGCACTAAGCAACTTAGTGACACCCTGTCTTAAAATAAAAGATAAAAAGGGCTGGAGATGTGGCTCAGTGGTTAAGTGCCTCTGGGTTCAATTCCTGGTCCAAAAAAAAAAAAAAAAAATTTCCCCAAAACTCGAGCTTTGGGTATGCACATCTGACTGGCAGAGCCTTGGACACAATTCTGCCTCCTAGATGTAGGGGAGGCTAGAAGAGGAGTTCTGTCTTCTACTTTGGGAAAGTGGGACTCATTAGAGAGCATCACCTCAGATTCAGGTAGACTATTCCAAAGATGGAATATGACACATGTCCTCCACACACGTTGTCCCTTCAGCCTGATAGGTCCTTTGCAGTATTCAGTGAACTACAAGTCATTTTCTAAAGCATCCTCAAGTGTCATCTCTTCCAGGAGGCTTTCCAGCCACCCTGTCCCCACTCTGCCGAGGTGCCACCCTAGTGCCCCATACATTTCATGGTGTTGACTACAACTTGCAAATCTGCTGTGGTTGGCTCCCCCTCCCCCACTGGATTATGAGCTTCCTGTACACAGGACTTGTTTCACTAAGTTCCTGTCATAGGCCTGACATCACCAGATGTTTAGTGAGTGTTGCCTGAATAAACCCATGAATGAATGAACAGATGGATGAGAGTCACTTCTCCTCCACCCGGACTTTGGCCAACACCAGAGTTCTTCCCCAGAAAACAGAGGCACAGAAGAAGGGATATAGTTGCAGGAGTGGTAGCTGGCAAACCAAAGAGAGCAAGGGAGAGAAGAAACTAATTACCAGACTGGATATAACAAACAGGGCTGTTGACATTACTTCAACTGTACTGCCTACTGTTTGGTTGTCTCTGTTGTAGAAAGATATTTGGAGAGGCCCAAGACCTAAAAGTAGTAACTTGGGGTCCATTGGAGCATAATAGGATTATCTGTGAGTTTCTTTTCTTTCTGTCTGTCTTTTTTGGTACTGCGATTGAACTCAGAGGCATACCACCACTGAGTCACATCCCCAGCCCTATTTTGTATTTTATTTAGAGACAGGGTCTCACTGAGTTGTTTAGCGCCTCGCCATTGCTGAGGCTGGCTTTGAACTCATGATCTTCCCCTTTGAACTTGATCCCAGCCACCCCTGAGTTCAATCTCCACTACCCCCCTCCCCCTGGCAAAAAGTCAGATTGACCTGCCTCTGAATCCTTTTTCTATGACTGGTTTGGAGTGACTTTGGAAAAAAATTTTTTTTTGGTACCAGGGATAGAATTCAGGGGCTCTTAAACACTGAGCCAAATCCCCATCCCTTTTTCATATTTTATTTGGAGTTAGGGTCTCACTGAGTCACTGAGTTAGGGCCTCGCTAGGCAAAGTTGCTGAGGCTGGCTTTGAACTCGTGATCCTCCTACCTCAGCCTCCCAAGCAGCTGGGATTACAGGCATGGGCCACCACGCCCAGCTTGGCAAATGTTTTGTATTGCCTGAACCTCAGTATCCTCATCCATAAAGTGGGGACAACAATGCTTCATATCTCCTGAGTGTGTGTAAGGAGTATAGAAGTGACTTTGTGGAAGAGTCTGGCATATGAATGGCCTTCAGAAAATGGGTCTCATCCTGCCCTCAGCCAGGAGTCCATGTTTTCTTTACCTTCCACCGGTACTTTGCCCCGTTCACTCCTCCTTCCCTTTAAAAAATTTTTAATATATATTTTTAGTTGTAGTTGGATATTTATTTATTTACTTTTGTGTGGTGCTGAGGATGGAACCCAGGGCCTCATATGTGCTATAGGAGCACTGTACCGCCGAGGCCCAGCCCCGGCTCCGGCCTTCCCTTTTATGACTTACAGCAACTGTGTGTGCGCTGTTTAAAGTGCTTATTTAATTCACTGAAACTAAAAAAGTAACTTAAGAAACTAACTCACACGTGTGAGGTGACATCAGCATGAGTAACCAGGGCAGAGGCTCAGCCACACTCAGCCTGCTGGGGAAGTTCACACCAAACACGTGCAAAGCCACAGGGGGGACCGCGGTGGCCCTCTCTTTCACACAGATCCTTTAAAAGTGGAATGTACATGTATGAAGACACAATTGGTATGAATACACTTTATATTTAACCAGAATATGAAAAATTGTGCTCTATATGTGTAATATGAATTGTAATGCATTCTGCTGTCATATAAAACAAACTAGAATAAAAAACAAAAAGTAAGAATGAACAGAGTGGTAAATGAAAGATTGAACCAAATGGCATTTTACCATTGAGCTGGTAAGGATGGCAAGTTCAAGTCCAGCCTGGGCAACTTGCCAAGAGCCTATTTCAAAAAGAAGCACGAATGGGCAGCGGAGGGTTTGGGGATACAGCTCAGTGGTAGAGAGCCCTCGGGCTCCATCCCCAGTACCACACACACCAAAGAACATAGGCCTGGAACCATCACTGGGCGTCTTTGGGGTGTTCTGAGCAGAGCCTGAGAGTGAAGCCGACACCAAGGAGGCAGAGAAAAGAGAAACTCACAATTACGGGTGGTATTGGAGGCCCTGGGCCCAGGCAGGACTAAAATCAGTGCCACCCCTTGACTGTTTGGCTACACCAGCCATAAAATTCCCTGTTTGCTGAAGCTAACTTGAGTTAGATTTCTGTTAGATTCAGATTACATTGTTAGGTGTGGGATTTTTTTTTTTTTTTTTCCTGTTTCAAAGATCGTATTAGGAAGCAGGGCATGGTGCAGTACGCCTGTAATCCCAGCAGCTCGAGAATCTAAGGCAAGAGGATGGCGAGTTCAAAGCCAGCCTCAGCAATTTAGTGAGGTGCTAAGCAACTCAGTGAGACCCTGTCTCTATATAAAATACAAAAAAGGGACTGGGCATGTGGCTCAGTGGTTAAGCACCCCTGAGTTCAATGCCCATCACCAAAAAAAAAAGATGTTAGGAAACAGCAACTTAACCAACTGATAGTAGTGGTATCCCAGAGCTTGTAAACAGGGGCTGGTATACAGTTTTATACCTTTTTATTTGTATTTTTCTCATATTTTTATGATGCATTATAATTATACATCATAGTGGGACTTGTTGTTACATATTCGTTCCTGCACATGGAATAACAATATGATTGGGTTCATATCATTCCCTGTAATTTCTCTTTTCCCTTCCCTCCTCCTTGCCCTGGTTCCTTTGCTCCACTGGTCTCCCTTCCATTTTCATGAGACCCCCCACACACACACACACACACCACCTTTCTTTTCCTTTTTCCTCTCTAACTTCCACATAGTTTTATGCCTTTTTAAATTTTGGCCATGAAAATTTATATTTCATTAAAAAAAAATCTACCACTTACATTCAAACCATGTACTTTGTTATTTAAAGAACAATAGAAACAAGGTTCTTATTCACCTCAATAAATATATTTATTTCCTAGTTATGTCATTTTAGAGAATTTGAAAAAGACCAAAATATTATAAAAAAGAAAGTTAGAAATATCAGTAGCCTCACGAGTGTTGGCATTTTAAGATATTTCTTTTTGGACTTTCTTCACTTGTTTTTCATGTTTTTCTAATTCAGTCTTATGTAATTCTTACAGCAACTCTATGAGATTAATACCACCACTTTCCCATTTTACAGAGGAGAAAACCAACAGCAAGGAAAAGTGACTTGCTTGATTTCACAGCTGCTAACTGATGTGTATGGCACACATAAACATCATACATATATAATTTGGATAAAAATTGTCCTATACTAAACAATATTTGTATTCCTATGTTTTTACTCAAATTATGTCATAAACATAATTTGACATTGACACATTCCTTAAAACATGATTGTTAATAACTATAAAATATTTTTATATGATCCATGAGTTATTAATGTATCTCTTTGTAACCTATTGCTGTTAAAACTGTTTCAATGTCTTTTTTTTCATATATATACATATATACACACACCACACACACACATATTTAGTTATAGATGGACAATACCTTTTTGTTTATTTATTTATTTTGTTTATTTATTATTTTATCATTACTTTTATTTTTATTATTATTATTAATTTATTTATTTTTTGTGGTTCTGAGGATTTACACGTGCTAAGTGAATGCTCTACCACTGTGCTTACACGTGCTAAGTGAATGCTCTACCACTGAGCCACACCAAAGCCCCTCAATGTCTTTCTTTTTGATATTTGATTTTGCTGTGGTAAACTCTCTAGCTTGTAAATATTATTTCATTATATGTTTAAGTTTAATTTCCAGCAGTGTATCTCTGGGTCAAAAATGATCCTTCCTGACACAGGTTGCCACTCTGCCCTTTGGAAGAGGCAGTCCAGTCTCAGCAGTATCCATAAGTGTTCCCAAGCCACCACAACATCACCAGCACTGGCCCCGGTTCTACTCCCTTTCTGTAAGGTAACGGGTGCCTTCACCTGCACTTACTTATGCCTCTTGCACAGAAGGTGAAAGGTCCAGATGTGGACGTGGCATCAAACTTCCCAATTTCCTCTTACTTTTGTCTTATTACTTGGAATTTGGGCTTGAGTCCTCATAATAAGCCTCATCCACAGGTTAGGAATGGAGGAAAATGCAAACATGAATGAACAGATGGGAGAAGTAAGTGAGTGAAGAGAACAAGGTGCTAGCAAAGCAAGGTGCTCAGAACCTGGGACCTAAATGAAATTCAAGTTTTTTTTTTTTTTTTTAAGTTTTCTTTCTTCTTTTATCTTTATTATTTTGCTTGCTTATTTTTATGTGTTGCTGAGGATCGAACTCAGTACTTCACATGTGCCAGGCAAACGCTCTGCCACTGAGTTACAACCCCAGCCCCAGAATCAAGATTTTAACATACATGATGAAACCATAAAAGTGTTAGAGGAAAACATCAGTAAATTGTTTCCTAAACCTGGGAAGCGGTGAAAACTTTTAGGCATAACATTAAACTGAAGCTATAATAGAAAATAATAATAGATGGGCACAGTGACACACACCTGTAATCCCAGCAGCTCAGGAGGCTGAGACAGGAGGATCGAGAGTTCAAAGCCAGCCTCAGCAACAGCCAGGTGCTGAGCAACTCAGTGAGACCCTGTCTCTAAATAAAATACAAACTAGGTCCAGGGATGTGGCTCAGTGGTTGAGTGGCCTTGGGTTCAATCCCCGGTATCCCCCCAAAAAAATTATAAATAAAAACTTGAGTTATATAAAAAATATATATAAATAAAAAGTTGAGTGTAGTGGTGCACACCTATATTCCCAGTTACTTGGGAACCTGAGGCAGGAGAATTGAAAGTTCGAGGTCAGCCTGGGTAACTTAGGAAAACCCTGCCTCAGGATAAAAAAAAAGTGGGTGGCAGAGGCTGGAGATTTAGCTCAGAATACTTGCATAGCATAGACAAAGCCCTGGGTTAAATTCCCAGTGCTACAATAAATAAATAAATAAACAAACACTTAAATTTCCATATGACAAAAACACTATAAACAAAGGCAAATGACAATTAATTTATGTATAAGACCTAGTTTGATTTATTTTATAAACATAAAGTTTGATTTCATTAAAGTAGAAATAAACTTGGACTGGAGATAGAGCTCAGTGGTAGAATACTTACCTAGCCTGCCTGAGGTCCTGGATCCCATTCCCAAAACTGCAATTTTTTTTTTTTTAAGAGAGAGAGAGAGGAGAGAAAGAGAGAGAGAGAGAGAGAGAGAGAGAGAGAGAGAGAGATTAATATTTATTTTTCAGTTTTCGGTGGACACAACATCTTTATTTATTTATTTTTTTTAAATATTTATTTATTTAGTTAGTAAGTTATTGGCAGACACAACATCTTTGTTTGCATGTGGTGCTGAGGATCGAACCCGGGCCGCACGCATGCCAGGCGAGCGCTCTACCACTTGAGCCACATCTCCAGCCCCCCACAACATCTTTATTTTATTTTATTTTATGTGGTGCGGAGGATGGAACCGAGCGCCCTCGCATTCCAGGAGAGTGGGTTACCGCTTGAGCCACATCCCCAGCCCAGCAAAAAATTTTTTAAAAAGTAGAAATAATCTTCATAAATTAATCAAATGAACAGACAAATAATCTTTATAAATTAATCAAATGAACAGGCAAACAGGAGGAGGAGGAGGAGGGAGAGGAGGAGGAGGAGGGGGAGGGGGAGGGGGGAGGAGGAGGAGGGGGAGGGGGAGGAGGGGGGGGAGGGGAGGGGGGAGGGGAGGAGGAGGAGGGGGGGAGGGGGAGGCAGCGGCGGTGGTGAGGAGACGGCTCACAGGAACATTCACACATTCTTATTTTGGAAGGTAATTTGTTCACCTATACTATGGGACATTATGAAGCTGTTTAAAAGAATGATATGTATCTATATGTAACATGAAAAGAAATCTAGAATCTATTAAGTAAAAAAAAAAAGCAAGCTACAGAATAGCGAGACTTGCACATACACATATAGATATATAGTGGATTCAATTGTTAGAAATAGGATATATTCATAATGTGTTTGGAGAGATATAGAAAATATTTGGAGGGAAACACCAAAAACTGTTCATTGTCAACTGTAAACTATAGGATCCAACCTAAACTCTCTAACTCCCCCATTAACTTATCACCAGGCCTCCTAATGTTCCCTGTTGCGTCACATCTCTGGTATTTTAAAAATTAATTAATTTACTAATAATAAATATTAAATAATAATAATAAATTATTATTATTTTGGTACTGAGGATTGAACACACAATTTTACTATAGTCCTTCTCCTAGGAAGGACTATAGTAAAATTCTCAATCCTTTATGCCACATTGTGGATTTTTTGTCTTTGTTCTCATAATTCCTATCAAACATTTTTTTGGGGGGGTTACTGGGGATTGAACCCGTAGGTGATCTACCGCTGAGCTACATTCCTAGCCCTTTTTATTTTGAGACAGAGTCTCACTAAGTTGCAGAGCCTGACCTTGAACTTGTGACTCTCCTGCCTCAGCCTTCTGAGTAGCTGGGATTACAGGTGTGCACCACTGTGCCTGATTCCTAGTGTACTTTCTGTTTGTGCCTAAAAGCTTTATTAGACTTGGATCTCCTGGAGGGCACAGATATCTAATATCCATGCTCAGTTAACGCTCATGGAATGAAAAAATGGACACATGTGGCCTGTCTCCACTCTCCTAGTTTGTCTTTACTACCCAAGTCATCTTTTCCCCCTGACTTTTCTTCATGGTCCCTAAAAATGACACCTGATAAATGACTGTGGATTTCTCTGTGGAAGTAAGCTGGCCAGGCGTCATGCATGCTACACGCACACACGAGCACACACATGCTCGCTCAGATGGTTCTAAATTTCACAGTGTGATGCTACCTGTGCCCATAAACTCAGGAACACCTGCCCCATCGCTCAGGGTCAAGAGCACACCCTGATCTAAGCAGACTCACTTTTAGATGCTGTATATTCGAGACCCTCTTTCGGCTTGGTGGAGGACACTTGTCCTGGGCTTTAGTGAGAATACGGGTATGTCTTTGCTGTTAGACAACCTGGGGATGAAGCCACTAGTAGGTGGACACACTTCACTTCAGGTTCCAAGTGTTCCAGTCCAGCACGGTGGCACAAGCATGTCATCCCAGTGACTCAGGAGGCTGACCCAGGGGGATTGAAGCTTGAGCATAGGCAGTTTGGCAAGAAGCTGTGTCAAAATAAAATAGAAAGGGCTGGGATGTAGCTCAGTGGTAAAGTGCTTCCCTGTCAGAGAAGGTCCTGGTTCAATCCTCTGTAGAGACAAAAACAGAAAGGAAGGAAGAAAGAGAAAGAAGGAGGGAGGGAGGGAGGAAAAAAGGAAGGAAGGAAGGAAAGACTATCCACAGACCCAGGCATGGGACATATGCCTATAGGCCCAGCTGAGCCTCAGGAGACTGAGGCAGGAGGATCACTTGAACCCTGAGTTTGAGACCAGCCAATGAAACTCTGTCTAAAAAAATTTTAAATAAATAAGTAAAGCTTCACGCCAGGTGTGGTGGTACACACCTGTAATCCCAGCAGCTTAGGAGGCTGAGCAGGAGGATCACAAGTTCAAAGCCAGCCTCAGCAAATGAGTGAAGCCTTAAGTAATTCAGTGAGAACTTGTCTCTAAATAAAATATAAAAAGGGCTGGGGATGTGGCTCAGTGGTAAAGCATCCCTGGGTTCAATCCCCAGACCAAAAAAAAAAAAAAAGAATAAGTAAAGCTTCAAAACAAACAAAAATGTAAGAAGAAATATTACAAGAAAATGTTCTATTTGATTTGATTTTATCCCCAGCTGCTTATTTGATGGTGCTGAAGCTAGAACCCACAGCCCCACACGTGCCAAGCGCACACTTTAACCCTGACCTACCCCAACAATTTTTGGGTTGTCTCTATAATGTCATGAACTGCATCCATTAGGGATTTCCTTCATCAGCAACAGAAACTGCCCATGGCTATTTTGACCCCAAAAGGACTCCACTGGAAGGGGATAGTCTAGCTTGCACCTACAGAACTGAGAGAAAGGCTGAACAATTAGGGCTTGGAGAGGACGTCAGAAAACAGCTCTGGAGATAAGGCAGTCGCCTTTTATAGGGCTGACATCAGAAGCTCCCAGGCCTTGCCTCACATCCTCTCACCACCACCCCCTGCTTTACCGTGGTCTTTTCTTTTAGTTTGGGTTTGCTGTGATATGTTCAAATAGCACTGCATCTCAAAATGAGGGGTGTGCCCCCTTCTCCCAGGCCTTTCTGATGCTGCCATCCAAGGTGCCTGTGGGTACCTGCTGGGCACTCATTTGTGGGCAACCCAGAGAATGGAGTGTGCACCCTTACGGGGGGGGGGGGGGACAAGAGCCAAGTGACCAGGCCTCTCCCTTCCACCTGCCCCCACAGCGCTGTTCTGATGCTCAGGCTCCTCTCCACAGGAGGTTCCAGGGGGCTGGAGCATCCGAGTTCATGATGTTGTGGAACAGTTCTCTTCCTTCTCTTTTCTGTTTTCTTTCTCTGGCTTCCTGGAATCACTTCCCAAATGCACTTCCTGCACACGATTTCTTGCTCAGGCTGTAAAGTTTGGGGAGCCAAGATTAAGACAAAACCCCACCTTGGGTATGAATTGATTATCTTGGAAGATTCAGAGCCCCAGGGAAAGCATTTCATTGACCTAGTTCAGAGCGTGATCCACCCTTTGGCCAGACTAATGGCAGTCCTCCAAGACCCTACCCAGTGGGTGGGGGATAGTTCCCCCAAACCAATCGAGATGGTTACCAGAGAATGGCCACAGATGCCCATCAGTAGGGCTTCTCTGTATTAATGAGGGATTGGGACATCTCACACACCACACCCAGACTAAACTCTGCTTCCTACAGAATTCCATGGCCTTCACTTCTCAGTTCATGGTGCCTCTGTCCTCCAGAAGCCCAAGCCTGAAACCCAGGAAGGACTTCACCTCCCCTCTTCTCCACCATAGCCAGCTTAATATTTCTCGACTCTCTGCTGCTGTCCATCTCACTGCCCTTGCCCCATCCTCTCTCCCCATGAGATCAGTCTTCTAGCTGGCCTCCCTGCTCTCTCTCTCCTTTAAATTGTTCCCAGCTAGCAGGGCGATTTCCCTAAGAATCAAATTTCAACAAATCACGTTGCTGCTTAGAACTCTTGACCATCTCCCTATTGCCCATCAGGTAAAGCCCTGGCACCTTAATGGCATAATCTTGTGCCCTAGCCCTGCTGGCCTCTCTGCTAGCAGCTCCACGTCCCTCCTCCCCTGCCCAGCTTCTTCCTCACCTTGCTATGCACGGGGACCCTCTTTCATCCCTTGCGGGGCTTGGAATGATCTTCTGCAATAGTTGCAAGAAAACAGACCTGCCTGACTCAAACCGGTTAAAATAATCAGGAAAAGAATTATCTTGCTCAGAGAGGCAACTAGATGGGCCCCAGGCACTGGACAATCAGCAGCTCAAAAATGTTGAGGAGCCAGCTCTTTCTTGTCCCTTTCCTCCGCCATCCTTGGGAGCAGGTTGAATCTAAAGTTGATTCCTCTCTGAGTTGAAAGAATATGGCAGGAGGTTCAAACTTCACCCCGACATGACAAAGGCCACAGGAAGAAAAATGGACCTTGTCTTACATCTATTAAATGCTCTGAAACTTTTCTCAGAAACCCCTACAACTTCCCCTCGCCTCACATGGGCCAGGACTGGTCACATGCCCATTGCTAAACCAATGTGCAACAGCAGAAATTAGATTACAATTGGTGGAAGGGTTGCTGGGTCGACCACCATGACAACATTTGCCTTCTTTATGGTCTGGCTAATTTTTTTTTTTTTTCCCCAAAAAAACTCAAGTGCTATCTCTTTTGGAAAGTTGCCAAAGAGGAACATCCCTCCTCTCACGTGTCTGTCCCACTAGAATGTCAGCAAGGGGCCGGTCCATACTGATTCTGTAACCCTAAGGCTAGTTCAGGGCTGGCACAAAGGAGAGGCCGGCTTATTGATTTTTTTTTTTTTTCCTTAGCATTTGGGGATGGAACACCAGGACCTCAAGCAGGCCTGACATGCAGGCCTTAGTATAGTGTATGCTTTACCAGTGAGCTACACTCCCAGCCCAGTTTATTGAATATATTTGCATTTTAAAAAACAACTTGGGGGAGGGGCTGGGGTTGTGGTTCAGCGGTAGGGTGCTTGCCTAGCACGTGCTAGGCCCTAGATTCGATCCTCAGCACCACATAAAAATAAGTAAAATAAAGGTATTGTGTCCAACTATTAAAAAAAAAATAAACAAACTTGGGGGAGCTGGGCATGGTGTGATCCCAGAGGCTCAGGAGGCTGAGGCAGGAGGATCGAAAGTTCAAAGCCAGCCTCAGCAACAGTGGGGCGCTAAGCAACTCAGTGAGACCCTGTCTCTAAATAAAATACAAAATAGGGCTGGAGATGTGGCTCAGTGGTCGAGTGCCCCTGAGTTCAATCCTGGTACCAAACCCCAAAAACAAAACAAAACAAAAAAAACGTGAGGGAACTGGGAATATAACTCAGTGGTAGAGCATTTACCCAGCATGTTCTGGGACCTGGGTTCAATTCCCAGCACTGCAAAAAATAAGATAAATTAAGTCATATACAGTTTCAATGTGGCCTACCTAGCCCAGCCACAGGTTCAGAAAAAAAAAAAAAACCTTGACAACTCAGGGGCCTGGCTGGGAGTGTGGCTCAGTGGTAGAGCACTTACCAAGCTTGTGGGAGACCCTGGTTCAACTCATGGTACTGACAAAAAAACAAAACAAAAACAAACACAAAAAACCTTTTTGACATCACACCATCTTTTTAAAGACTATATGATAAACTGGGCGTGGTGGTGCACACCTGTGATCCCAGTGGCTTGATTGGCTGAGGCTGGAGGATCACAAGTTCAAGGTCAGTCTCAGCAATTTAGCGAGGCTCTAAGCAACTCAGCAAGACCTTGTATCTAAATAAAATATTTTAATAAAGGGCTGGGGATGTGACTCAGTGGTTAAGTGCCCTGGGTTCAATCCCAGGTACCAAAAAAATACAAATAAAAACTACATGGCAGCTGAGTGCAGTGGTACATGACTATAATCCAAGTGACTTGGGCGGCTTAGGCAGAAGAATTACAAGTTTGAGGCCAGCCTCAGGAATTTAGCCTGACCCTGGGTCGAAGAAAAAAGGGGACTATAACTCTGTGGTAAAGTGCCCCTAAGCTCAATCCCCAGTATCGAAAAACAAAACAAAACAAGGAAGTCAGATCCTAGGCCAACACGTTGGAGATTTGGGCCTACTTTTTCTTCAATAGAAGACACAGAGTCTCTTTTCTAGTCTTTAATTCACTTTGAGTTGAGTTTTGTGCATGGTGAGAGATAAGGATTTCATTTCATTTTATTACATATGGCTTTCCATTTTTCCCAGTACCATTTGTTGAATAGGCTACATTTTCTCCAATGAATGTTTTTGGTGCCTTTGTCAATTATAAGATAACTGTATTTATGTGGGTTTGTCTCTGTGTCTTCTATTCTGTTCCATTGGTCTATGTATCTGTATTGGTACCAATACCATGCTGTTTTTGTTACTATGGCTCTGTAGTATAGTTTAAAGTCTAGTACTTTGATGCCATCTGCTTTACTCTTCTTGCTAAAGATTGCTTTGGCTATTCTGGGTCTCATTTTTTCCAAATGAATTTCATGATTGCTCTTTCTAGTTCTGTGAACACTGTCATTGGGATTTTAATAGAAATTGCATTAAATCTGTGTAATACTTTTGGTCGTATAACCATTTTGACAATATTAATTCTGCCTATCCAGGAGCATGGGAGGTCTTTCCATCTTCTAAGGTCTTCTTCAATTTCTTTCTTAAGTGTTCTGTAGTTTTTATCGTAGAGGTCTTTCACCTCTTTTGTTAGATTGCTTCCCAAGTATTTTATTTTTTTGCAGGCTATTGTAAACAGGTTGATTTTTCTAATTTCTCTTTCAGTAGATTTATCACTGATATATGGGAACACATTTGATTTATGGGTGTTGATTTTATATCCTGCCAATTTTACTGTATTCATTTATTAGTTCTAGAAGTTTTCCAGAGGAATTTTTTGGATCTTCTAAATATACAATCATGTCATCAGCAAATAGTGATAATTTGAGTTCTTCTTTTTCTATTCATATCCCTTTAATTTCTTTTTCCTAATTGTTCTGGCTAGAGTTTCAAAGATGATGTTGGATAGAAGTGGTAAAAGAGAACATCCTCTAAGAATTTACTCCAGTTCTTAGAGGGAATGCTTTCAATTTTTCTCCATTTAGAATGATGCTGGCCTTGGGTTTAGCATATATAGCTTTCAAAATGTTGAGGTATGTTCCTACTACCCCTAGTTTTTCTAGTGTTTTGAACATGACGGGGTACTGTATTTTGTTAAATACTTTTTCTGCATCTATTGATATGATCATATGATTCTTGTCTTTAAATCTATTGATATGATGTGATAAATTACATTTATTGATTTCCATATGTTTGACCAAACTTGCATCCCTGGGATGAACAGAAAATCTTTACCACACGTACCTCAGATACAGCATTAATCTCCAGGATATATAAAGAACCCAAAAAACTTAACACCAAAAAACCAAATAACCCAACCAATCAATGGACTAAGGAACTGAACAGACATTTCACAGAAGAAGAAATACAAATGATCAACAAATATAAGAAAAAATGTTCAACATCTCTAGCAATTAGAGAAATGCAAATCAAAACTACTCTAATATTTCATCTGACTCCAGTCAGAATGGTAATTATCAAGAATACAATCAACAATAAATGTTGATGAGGATGTGGGGGAAAATGTACACTCATACATTGCTGGTGGGACTGCAAATTATGAAAAGTGGTATGGAGATTCCTTAGAAAACTTGGAATGGAACCACAATTTGACCCAGCTATCCCACTCCTCAGTTTATACATGAAGGACTTAAAATCAGCCTACTACAGGGACGTGGCCATATTGATGTTTATAACAGCTCAATTCACAATAGCTAAACTATGGAACCTAGGTGCCCTTCAACAGACAAATGGATAAAGAAAATGTGGTATATATACACAATGGAATATCACTCAGCCTTAAAGAAGAATGAAATTATGGCATTTGCTGGTAAATGGATGGAGCTGGAGAATATCATGCTAAGTGAAATAAGCCAATCCCCAAAACCAAAGGTCAAATGTTTTCTCTGATATGTAGATGCTTATTCACAATAGGGGCAGGGCTAGGGAAGAATAGAGGTACTCTGGATTTGGTAGAGGGAGTGAAGGGAAGGGAGGGGTATGGGGGTAGGAAGGATAGTAGAATAAATCTGACATTATTACCCTATGTACATATATGACTACACGACCAGTATGATTCTATATCATGTACAACCAGAAGAATGAGAAATTATACTCAATTTATGTATGAAGTGTCAATGCATACTACTGTCATGTCTAACTAATTAGAACACAAACAAAAACAAAAAAAACCCAGTCATAGTATATTTACAGATATACTCTCTGTATGTATATAGACACATTGTGCCCCAAATCATTCAACCCTTCATGATTGCTGGGCTTTTAGATTATTTTTTGTTTTAAGCATTGTAAACAATGTAACAGTAGCGTTCACCTATAGTCCAGGTTGGGGATGGGGGTGGGCTGGTAGGCAGGACCATTACTTGAGGGAGTTTGGGGCCAGCCTGGGCAACAAAAGGAGGTACCATCTCAAAATTAATAAATAAACTTTAAAAAAAAAGCAAATTCTTTGATGCACTTCCCCCCAAGAGGTATAGTCCACAGGCTGGGTGTGTAGCGCAGTGGGTAGAGCTCATTGCTAGCATATGTGAAGCCCTAGGTTCAATCCTCATCACCTTAAAAAGAAAGAAGGAAGCCAGGCATAGTGGCACACACCTGTAATCCCAGCAACTCAGGAGGCTTAGAGAGGAGGATTGTGAGTACTCAACAACAGTGAGGTGCTTAGGAACTCAGTGAGACCCTGTCTCTAAATAAAATACAAAATAGGGGGCTGGGGATGTGGCTCAAGCGGTAGCACGCTCACCTGGAATGTGTGCGGCCCGGGTTCAATCCTCAGCACCACATACAAACAAAGATGTTGTGTCCGCTGAAAACTAAAAAATAAATATTAAAATTCTCTCTCTCTCTTAAAAAAAAAAAAAATAAATTAAAAAAATTAAAAATCCAAAATAGGGCTAGGGATGTGGCTCTGTGGTCCATTCCCCCTGAGTTCAATCCCTGGTACCTGCCCCCCCCAAAAAAAAAAAATGAAAGAAAGAAAGGCCAGGTACAATGGCACACACCTGTAATCCCAGCAATTCAATTAGGAGGCTGAGGCAGGAGGTTTGCAAGTTCTTGGACAGTTTCAGCAAGTTAGCAAGGCCCTAAGCAATGCAGCAACACCCTGTCACAAAATAAAAATTAAAAAGGACCAGGGATGTGGCTCAGTGATTGAGTGTCCCTGGGTTAAATCCTTAGTTTCAAACAAACAAACAAACAAAAAGCAAAAAAAAAAAAAAAAAGATGTTAAAGGTATTTGTGTCCCCTTCCCTGAAATCTGGGTGAAGTGGTGCTGCTTTGTCCACTAAAGTATGGCAGAGGTGGCAACATGTGATTTCTGAGGCCAGGCCAGTTGGTTTCTTGGAATACTTCCATCACCTTGGTTTCAGAACTCTTCCTTTTTTTCCACCCAAGTTCCATTGTAGCACTCAGCTCCATTCTGACAACTTTTTATTTTCAGACAGGGTCTCACTACATTTCTGAGGTTGGCCTCAAACTTGTGATCCCCCTGCCTTGGCGTCCCAGATCATTGGGATTACATGTGTGTGATGCTGCATGCTCGACTTCCTTTGGAATTACTCCAGCCACCTGCAGAAGACACAATCCCAGCTGAATGTGACTTTCAAATCATCCCCAGACCAGGCACTAGATATGTGAATACAGAAACCTCCGGAAGATTCTGGCTCTGAGCTCTTGGGGTCTTCCTAGCTGAGGCCCCAGACAGCATGGATCAGAGAACTGCCATCCCTCCCTGCCACACCCTGTTCAAGATCATGGAATCTCTAAGCATAATCAAATAGTTGTTGTTTACACCACTAAATTTGAGGTGCTTGGTCATGTAATAATAGTATCTGTAACAATGTCAAAGTAAACTTCTTTTTTATGTAGAATAAAAGGAATTTCTTTTATGGAAACTATATACATTTTAAGCCTTTTGTCTCTTTAACAAATGCTAAATTAAAATGTCATAGCTTAAAGCAAGAAAATATTTGTCAACTTTGAGAAATTACCCCCAGAGCACAGTGGGGAAATGTGGGTCTGGATGGTTACCTTGACTTTTTTTTTTTTTTTTTTTGTGTGTGTGTGTGTGTGTGGGACTGGCAATTGAACCTAGGAACCTGTTTTTTATCTTTTTTTTTTTTTTTTTTAGTATTGGGGATTGAACTCAGGGGTACTCTAACACTGAATTACATCCCTAGACCTTTTTATTTTACCCTTGAGGCAGGTTTCACTAAATTGCTCAGGCTGCCCTTGAACTTGAGATCCTCCTGCCTCAGCCTCCTGAGTCCCAGGGATTGCAAGCATTTGCCACCACACCCTGGGCTATTATCTTGAACAAGCTACTAACAGGGGCTGGGGATGTGGCTCAAGAGGTACCGTGCTCGCCTGGTATGCGTGCGTCCCAGGTTTGATCCTCAGCACCACATACAAACAAAGATGTTGTGTCCGCCGAAAACTGAAAATTAAATATTAAAATTCTCTCTCTTCTCTCTCTCTCTTAAAAAAAAAAAAAAAAAAAAAAAAAGCTACTAACAAATTTGCTTCAGTTCAAGTTCCCTGGAAAGGACCCTGATTTTGAGAGTTGCAGTCCAAGGTTTATTGGAAGATGTGTCCTAATGAATATAGGGAGGTAACTCTGGATAGCAACAGAGGCTTATCTCAGTGACTGTAACCAAGGTCTCAGCCGGAGAGCCCAGGAGCTGGCATAGCCCCTCAGGGTGTCCTCAGTTGGGGTAAGTTAGTAACGGGATGCTATACCTCCACATTAGCTAGCCATTGGCCATGACCCCCCAGGGGAGGAAGAGTGGGCAAGGATCTGAGTGCCAGGGCCAGCTGGGCATGGTAATGCATACCTGTAATCTCAGAGACTTTGGAGGCTGAGACAGGAACAATTGAACATTGCAAGTTCAAGGCCAGCCTCAGCAACTTGGTGAGACTTTTGCAAAATAAAAGTAAAAAGGACGGGCTGCTTGGCAAGACTGTTGCAAAATAAAAATTAAAAGGACTAGGGATGCAGTTCCATGGTAAAGTACCTCTGGGTGCAATTCCCAGTACCATAAATAAATAATAAAGTAACGAGGCAGGCAAAAGTCATAAGATTCGATGGACCTCTTTTTTTTTTTTTTTTTTTTGGTAACAGAGATTGAATGTCCCTGGGTTCAATCCCTGAGCCAAATCCCCAGCCCTATTTTGTATTTTATTTAGAGACAGGGTCTCACTGAGTTGCTTAGGGCCTCACTGAGTTGCTGAGGCTGGCTTTGAACTCACCATCCTCCTGCTTCAGTCTCCCCCACGTCGCTGGAATTATAGGTGTGTGCCACCACGCCCAGTAAGGAAGCTCCTCTTAAAGCAGGTAACATGCTGAGTGTAGTACAGTATTTCCCGGAAGACAAAGGCATTCCTACGGAGAAATTCTGTGAACTGTCAGGAGACAAGATTTCTAGAAGCTCATGGGTATGTTAGCATCATGATGAAGTACCACTACCATGTCCACTGCAAAATATGAGACTCCTTTTCCTTCCATACAATGGGAATAACGATGGCTTCCTGGCATGGATATGGGAAGGAAATGAAAGTGGATCTTGAGAATCCTGAAAAGGGGGGCTGGGGATGTGGCTCAAGCGGTAGCGCGCTCGCCTGGCATGCGTGCGGCCTGGGTTCGATCCTCAGCACCACATACAAACAAAGATGTTGTGTCCGCCGATAACTAAAAAATAAATATTAAAATTCTCTCTCTCTCCCCTCTCTCACTCTCTCTTAAAAAAAAAAAAAAAAAAAAAAAAAGAATCCTGAAAAGGAGCTGGGTACTGTGGCACATACCTGTAATCCCAGCGACTCGGGAGGCTAAGGCAGGAGGATCATAAGTTCAAATCCAGCTTCAGCAACTTAGCAAAATCCTAAGCAACTCACTAAAATCCTGTCTCAAAATAAAAAATACAAAGGGCTGGGGATGTGGCTCAGTGATAAATCTCTCCTGGGTTCAATCCCCAGTACCAAAAAAAAAAAAAAAAAAAAATCCTAAAATTGTACTCAACATACACATTTTCTTTATGTCAAGAACTCTATACATGATCACATCTCCCTTTTTGCCTTGGCCAGCAGGGAGCTTATGGCTTCATCTGGTTGCTCATTTACTGCAGACACATTATTCATTTTTATTCTCTTCTTTTTTCTTTATCTCCTTGTCTCTTTCTCTTTGTCATTCTCTCCTTCTCCTTCTTGGTACCAGGGATTGAACCCAGAGGCATTTTACTACTGAGCTACTTCCCCAGCCCTTTTTATTTTTTAAATTTTGAGACAGAGTCTTGCTAAGTTGCTAAATTGTTTGAGGGCCTTGCTTACTTGCTGAGGCTGGTTTGAACTTGCAATTCTCCTGCCTCAGCCTCCTCAGATGCTGGGATCACAAGAGGCAAGTTCCACTCTTCTGGGCTCTTCCTAATTCCCTTTCTTTTATTTATTTATTTTGTGATATTTGGAATTGAACTCAGGGGCACTCGACCACTGAGCCACATCCCAGCCCTATTTTTTATTTTATTTAGAAACAGGATCTCACTGAGTTGCTTAGCGCCTCACTAAATTGCTGAGGCTGACTTTGAACTCACTATCCTCCTGCCTCTGCCTCCCAAGCAGCTGGGATTATAGCTGTGCGCCACCATGCCTGGCCTCTTTCTTTCTTTCTTGTTTTAAAATATTTTTTAGTTGTAGATGGACACCATACCTTTATTTTATTTATTTATTTTTATGTGGTGCTGAGGATTAAACACAGTGCCTCACATGTGCTAGGCAAGAGCTCTTCCACTGAGCCACAACTGCAGTCCCTCTTTCTTTCTTTCAATAGCCCTCAGTACTGTTCCCTTGTTGCTGGTGTTTTGACCTGGAGTCACGTCTGCGGAGTGGCAGGGGTAAGTAAATGCATAACAAGAAACTTGCTGCACTGAAGACAACTAATTTTCTGAGAAGCAGCAGAGCCTCCCCTGATATTCAGCCCTGGCGCCTGCTCAACTTCACCAAGCACTTGACTTCTGGGTCTTGATTTGTTTGGGCACTAACCAACCAGCTGGCATGGGGCACAGGAATCCCTCTGTTGGGAGGGTGACTCACTGCTCTGACCAGCTGGTGAAATACCACGCAGGTAGCGAAGTGGCGCGTGGTTAGGACACTGCCATTGGCCCGTGATCTTATTCCTGCCTCTTTCCAGAAGACTCCTAGCCCTCTACCCACTCCAGATGGCTATTGGCCGCCCCACCCTGCTATTGGAATGGGCCCTTTTAGGGAGCAGAACAGAGCATTGTGGTCCAGATGCTGTGGATGAGCCGGTCCCCCCCCCCCGCCCCCCGCAGGCTGCCCATCGAATTTGGCTCCTACCCCAGGACATCTGGAAGACTCAGTCATGGGGTCCAGGCTTCTCTGCCTGGAGATTCCTTCACTGCCTACAGGACACTCCTAGGAGCTTCCCCTTCCATCTCCTCCCTCCCTCCACAGGAGGCCCCTGAGGGCCAATGGGCTGCTGCACCCACTACTCCTGTTTCCGGGGTGGTGTCAATGGTGTAAATATGCTCCTTGCTCATGGACAACACTTCCTGGGCAGTAGGTTAGCAGACACTTGTTGAAGGGTTTCAACTGTCCCATTGTTTGTGGCTCCAGGCTCTCTCCATCCTTCTTCTATTTGTGGTTCCACATCAAGTTCAGGGACAAGAGGGATTGGGATGTCTTGGATGGGCCTGGGAATGTAGCTGTCTGGGCAACGTCCTGCTCCCACAGACTGCTTTCCGCTCAACACGTCATCGCCCAATGCGTGCTTGTCTTTAGGGAAGACTATTATCTGGGACTTGGCTCCTGGGCTTCAAGGGGCTCTGAGAGGGAAGGATACGTTTGAAATAGTGCTGGTGTTGAGTAAGAGACCAGAGTCTGTCTCCATCCAAACCCTGCCACCCCAGCTGGTGACCTGGTAAGTCATTCACTCTTCCTCTTTGAGCTTCAGTATCCTCCCTGGGAAATGGGTGAACTAGTGCCCAATTTTAGGATTGTCATGAGATAGCATTGAGAAAACTACCACCGTCTACATGTCCTCATTACACTTAAGCACTTAACTGCCAAGTGTGGTGGCACATGCCTGTAATCCCAGCAGCTGGGGAGGCTGAGGCAGGAGGATCAAGAGTTCAAAGCCAGTTTCAGCAAAAGCGAGGCCCTAAGTAACTCAGTGAGAACCTGTCTCTAAATAAAATATAAAATAGGGCTGGGGATGTGGCTCAGTGGTCAAGTGCTCCTGAGTTCAATTTCTGGTACTAAAAAAAAAAAAAAAAAAAAAAAAAAAAAAATCTTTAGCACTTAACTAAGTGCAATTGATAGCTGTTATCTCATTTAATCCAATAAGCCTGAAAAAATTGGTGGAATGATCCTCATTTTATAGATGAGGAAGCAAAGGTCCACAGAACAAGGTTGCTGTGGTAAGTATCAGCATCAGTCCTCACGCACACAGGCTTATCCAATCCCAAAGTTAGAGTGGTCAACTCCCATGCAAGACCTGCCTTTGGTCCGTGTACAGAGCTTGGCACATTACAGCTATTTAATGATGTGTGCTCCATTTTTCCTGGTAAATCCTGTGCACTGAACAAGAACTTGAGATGATCATTCACTGCTCCACATCTTTCACTCAGGAGGATGAGGAAACTGAGGCTCAGAGAAGGTGAATACCTTGCCCAAGGGCACACTGTGAATAAGGGGTGGAGCTGGGGTTGAAGCAGGTCTTCTGCTGGACTCTGTATCTGTGTTCCCACCACCCTACTACACTGTCTCTCAGTTAGATGGCTGTCCACGGGTTGGTACCTTTGACTCTTTCTCTTTCTCTTTTCTTTCTGTGGTGCTGGGGATTGAACCCAGAGCCTTGTGCATGCAAGGCAAACACTCTACCAACTGAGCTATATCCTCAGCTCCTGTTCTCTTTCTCTGAACTTCCCAAATATTACTACCTCATTTTTCCCCCAGTACTAGCAAATAAACCCAGGGATGCTCTACCGCTGAGCTATACCTCTGGCCCATTTATTTTTATTCTGAGTCACAGTCTCACTAAGTTGCTAAGTTGGCCGACAATTTGTGATCCTTCTGCCCTCAGCCTCCGGAATAGCTGGAATTAAAGGCATGTGACCCTCGCACCCAGCCCACCTCATCTAGGAACCTGAAACTTCTGCCTGAGGCAAAGCCGGTCACTCCCTCCCCCACACCAGAATAATCTGAGGCCGCAGAAGTCCAGTGGTGACTAGGGTCACACCAGGCAATGAGTGGCTGGCCTCAGGACCTTTTCCCAGGGCAGGTTATTGGAAGGGGCAGTCAGTCCTTTGGCTGTGGGCTCTGCTCTTCATGGAAGGGCACTGGGCAGAGGAAGGTGGTGACCCTGGAGCCAGCTAGAGACACAGAAAAAGCTGCTGACTTCCCAGTTTCGCTGGGGATTCCTAGTGCCTGGCCCGGCTGCCGGGATGATGGGGTGGCTAGGTGGCTGTCTGAGGGCAGGAGATGAAGGCTGGACTGTAGGTCTCCTAAACCCACGTCAGCTGGGGACACATTATGAAAAAGAATGCCACAGACGGTATCACGTGTGCAGGCAAGTGTAAGAGAGGCCTGCAGAGAGGCAGAGTGGTGAGGAGGAGAGATGGAACAGAAGAGGTAAGAGGCAAAGAAGGAGAGAGAGCAGCACAGTCAGAGGACACACAGAGTCGCAGAGGAGGCCGAGAGGAGAGAGGGGCGGTTTGCAGGAAGGGGAAAGGTGGGGGGGGGGGGGAGAGAAACAGAGAAAAAGAGAATTTGCTCCACAGATGCTTTTTGAGCATGTGCAGTGGTTCGGTGCACCCCAGGCACCAGGGATGCGACAATGGACAACCTCTGCCCTCAAGGGTCTTTCTGGTAGGAGAAGAGAGAAACCCTGAGACAAGTAAAATCGCAGAGAGAGGTGTGCAGAGAGAGCCAGAGGAGGGACCCAGGCAGAGACAGGGGGCAGAGATAAAGAGAGCAAGACACAGAGTGACAAAAGGCGGAGGCCCAGGAGCAGAAGCAAGGGACAGCGTTCTGGAGGCGGGGAGAGGCACAGCTCAGCCACCATCAACCTGTGGAACCTCTTTTCCTCTGAGCCAGACAAGTGCCCGGGGGTGACTATGGCTTTTCATCCCCCCCTCTCAGCGACTTCTGAGGCAAGACCCAGTTCTCAATGATGAAGAAGTAGGTCTTGGGTTCCAGGGACATCAGCTTTGGAGGAGGTGGCCTTCAAAACTGTGGGCTGTGTTAGTCATGTTCCCAATATGACCCCTCACCACTCCAGGGACACACTGTTCTGGGCTCCTGGTCCTAAGCTGGCAGGATCCTGAGGGACTCACCCAGCATTCGGTGACTTCGGGTGCTATGGCCTCATTAAATGGAGAATAAGCCGAGGCCCAAGCTAAAGAGTGGGATGGCTGCCTGGGCCTCCCAGGTTGGGGACAGCCTTGAAAAAGGGCATGGCATGGAGGTGGAAGTTGGGACCCATCGGCTAGGTGGAGGAGGGGACCTTCTCTAAGGCCCTGCAGCCTCAACAATTGTGTAGAAGGATCACGTGAGAGTTAAGTTTTGGAAGAGACCTGTGTTTGAAAGCTGGGACTTTGACGGTTGCCGGTGTCTGTTTCCGTGGAAACAGGAATCGGAATCAGAGAATGAGCCTGTGAGCTGTGCTCTGGGTGCCCCAGATAGAGAGGGTGAGAGGGCCACCGGCTGGCATTCTCCTCCAGCGGTCGTCTCTGGAGTCCTTAGCCCCACCGCGGTCTGATGGGGAGGGAGGGGCTGGAGCCCCTGCCAGAGGCAGAGCCTGAAAGGAGGTCTTTGAACATGGGCCCCCCAGGGTCATACTCAACCTTTACAGAGTACTCACTGGGGTGAGTGGTGCTGATCTTGGTGTCCCCACCCCTGCAGCACGCAGATAGAGTGGAAGGAGTGACTCAGTTGAAGAAACCTTGTCATTTCCAGAATATTTTTCCTCTGGAATTATTTGGTCAGGTTTTGTTTCAAAACCTGGATCCTTCATTTCTTCTGCAGATGTGGAAGCCAGGTCCAGGGCATCAGAGGTGAACAGGAAGCAATCTGTGGCTTCTCTCAGCATCTACAGGTGGCCAGGCAGAGCCAGGAGGCTGCTCAATTCAAATATAGAAGCTGCAAGGTGCCTTCCAGCCCCATCTCCAGCCTCCCTGTGCCCTGGTGCCTCTTGCACCCACGTGCCACTCCCTGGACCCACTGACATGTGGGCCATCTCATGCCCCTGGGCCTTTGCCCATGCTCTTCCCCTGCCTGGCTGCTCTGCCTGGCACAGGCTGAGTCTCTTCCTCTGTGTCTCTTCCCTTCCCATCTTCTTAGGGACTTCATGTCCAGGTTGTCCTCTGCCTCCACCCCATACCCCCAGCCTCTCCCTCTCTACTGGCTCCTTCCAATCAGCCTAGAGGAGGGTCCCAGTCTCTCCTATCTTCAGCCATGGCGCAGTGAAGCTCTTGTCACTAGTGCTGGCCTGTCTCTCACCCCCTCACAGCCGCACTCTTGGAGGACTTGCCTGCACTTGCTGTCCCCTTTTGCCGACCCTCCCACTCCCCAACCTTCATGACCTGGCTTCTGCCACAGTGGCTCTCCCAAAACTGCTTCCATCAGGCCAACTGTGCCCTTCACAGAGTTCCTTCCATACAGCCATCTCATGAACACTGCTGCTCGGCCCCTCTCTTCCACAGCGCTCTTTCCTGGGCTGCTTTTCCCCGGGTTCCTCTCCAGGTACCCTTCTGGGCAGATCTGATCCTTCTCCTTCTCCTCCTCCTCCTTCTCCTTCTCCTTCCCTGGCTCCTCCTCCACCAGACTTGTTGGTGCTCTTCCCAGACCTGTCTCCAGCTTCTCCCATTACAGTCTAGGGAAGGCCACCTCTTCCAGATCCCTTCCCCTGACCCCTGGGTCCATCTTGGCACCCCCACACTGTGCCCACAGGGGTCTGTGGCTCCATCATGACCCTGTCACATTAGACCAGAAGCCCTGGTGGAGCGGTCTGCTTCTCCTAAAATCTGCAGATCAGGGAGTAGGGACCACCCTCTCCGTCACACATCCATCCCCATCATCTAGGACAAGCCCTGGAAAGCAATGAACTGTGGAAGGAGGCAGAAGCCAGACTGTGAAGGACCTTGAACTTCTATGCTGAGGAGCTTGGACTTCATCCTGTGTGAAACGGGGAGCCACCACTGCAGAGTTTCGAGCAATAATGCGCCCAGGTGAAATCTGTGCCTTAAACAAGTCCCTCTGTCTGGCCAGGGAGGGTGGAGGAGAGCAGCCGCGTTCTGAAGAGCCATCGGGGGCTCTGTGACAACCCAGGGCTGAACCAGAGCAGCGAGAGGAGAGGGGAGAGAACGTGGCCCGCTCACTAGGTCCAGCTGACTACCCTGGACGCTGGCTGGGGTGCGGAAGAAGAGGAGCAGGGGCTGACTCCCAGGTTTCTGGCAGGTGGCTGAGGAGGAGTTGGTGTAGAGATGGAGATAAGAACTGGATGGGGAGAAATAATCAGTTCACTTCCAGACACGAGGACTTTGGGACTCTGGAGGGACATCCCATGGAAATGCCCTGTAACGAATCAGATGTGGTTCTGGTGCCAGAGGAGTGGAGCCAGGAGTCCCTGTTGTTGACTTCAGGTGTCATGCCCATGGGGAACATGCCCGGAGAGAGACAGAGGGGCAAGGTAGAGCCTGGGAGAAGCCCTCGTGTGGTGGGTTGCACTATTCTGCAAATCTTTGGCCCCCTTCCTGCCCCGTTGATGCTGGACTTGGCCATGTTACGTGGAAGTGGGTGTGAGGCTTGGCTGGATTGGTTCAGCCTCTGGTGCTTCCTTTATTCCTTTTGGGGGTGGGAGCTACAGAAGAAGGAACTCAGAGGTGTGTGTTCTCCACTGAGCTACATCCCCAGCCCTTTTGATTTTTTATTTTAAGACAGAGTCTCACTAAGTTGATTAAGGCCTCCCTAAGTTGCTGAGGCTGGTCTCAAACTTGCCATCCTCCTGCTTCAACCTCTCGAGCCACTGGAATTACAGGCATGTGCCACTGTGCCTGGCCTGGTGCTCCTTTTAACCTGAAAGGAACATGCCAGGCAGTCTCTGCCCTTGGGCAGGGAAAACCCTGGGACAAACGCCAGCTGCACCCTGAGGCTGGAGCTGCTCAGTTGACTACAGACCTGTGAAGGAGAAGTTAATGGCTTTTCTTATAAGCCTCTGAGATTTGGGGGCCGTATGTTACATAACACTGTATCAGCAATAGCTTGACTAATAAAATTTTAAGAGGAAGGTGGAGAAAAAGAATCCTTCAGCCAGGCATAATGACTCATGCCTGTAACCCCAGCAACTCGGGAGGCTGAGGCAGGAGGATTCCAAGTTCAAGACCAACCTGAGTAATTTAGCCAGGTTCTAAGGACTTAGTGAGACCCTGTCTCAAAACAAAAAGGGCTGGGGATGTGGCTCTGTGGTTAAGCACCCCTGGGTTCAAAAACTGGGACAGGAGGGAGGAGAGGGTTTTTTTTTTTTTGGTATGGGGGCATTGAACCCAGGGGCACTTAATCACTGAGCCACATCCCTAGTCCTTTTTTATACTTTATTTAGAGACAGGGTCTTGCTGTATTGCTAAGTGCCTCACTAAGACGCGGAGGCTGGCTTTGAACTTGCGATCTTCCTGCTTCAGCCTCCTGAATTGCTGTAGGACAAAGACCAATCTTTTTAGCTGGCCCCGAAGAGCCCAGCTTCCACTAATTAACATAGTCTCTTCTGTTTGGCACATAATCTACTATCTCGTCCCCCCAGTTCCTGCTCAGATCTGGGTCTAGACTTGGCCTCTTCCAGAGAGCTTTCCTTGGTGCTCCTTTTAGTCTGAAAAGAACATGCCAGGCAGCTCTGTCCCGGAGCAGGGAGATCCATGGGACAAACTCTAGCTGGAGGATCACAAGTTCTAGGCCAGCCTCAATAATTTACCAAGAAATAAGAAATAAAAAGGGCTGGGGAGGCTCTGTGGTGGAGCTCTTGTCTAGTAAGCGGAGAGGTCCTGGGATAGAGCCTTAGTGCTGGAAAGAAAAAAAAAAAAGTTTCTGGTAAAACATACATAAGATAAAATTACATTTGTAACCATTTAAAGTGTACAGCTCAATGGCATTGAGTACATTCACATTGTTGTGGAACCATCGCTTCCCCTCAGCGGAACATTCCATCTTCCCAAAATGAAACTCTGTATCCATTAAACAATAGCTCCAAATTCCCTTCTCCCCTCAACTCCTGGCAATCACCATTCTTCATTCTTTCTTTTTTCTTTTTTGGTAGCAGGGATTGAACCCAGGGGCCCTCAACCACTGAACCACATTCCCAGCCCTTTTTATATTTTATTTAAAAATAGGATCTCAATGAGTTGCTTAGGGCTTCATTAAGTTGCTGAGGCTGGCTTTGAACATGATCCTCCTGCCTCAGCCTCCTAAGTGCTAGGATTACAGGCATGCACCACTATACCCAGCCATCATTCTACTTTCTGTCTCTGAATTTGACTACTCTAGGGGTTTCAGATGACTAGAAGTATATAGTATTTGTCCTTTTGAGTTTGGCTTATTCATTTTCCATAATTCAATGTTCATTCATATTGTAGCAAATGTCAAAATTGCATCCCTTTTTAGGGCTGAATAATATTTCATGGTATGCATACCACATTTTTTTTTAAATCCACCTATTTGTCAATGGACACTGGGCATGTTTCCATCTTTTGGCTGTTGTGAATAATGTTGCTATGAACGTTATTTGCAAATATCTGTTTGGGTCCCTTCTTTCAATTCTTTTGGGTATATGCCTAAAAGTAGAATTGATGGATCATATGGTCATTTTATGATTTTTTTTTCAGGAAACTCTTTCACAGTGACTTAGTGTAAAAGGATTCCGATTTCTCCACATCCTCACCATCACTTGTTATTTTCCATTTTTGCTTGTTTTGTTTTGCTTTGGGGTAATAGCCATCCTACTGGGTGTGAGGAGATCAGTGCAGTTGACTCCAGCCATTGCTGTAGTGATCTGCTTCCTGCAGTGTTACCTGGCAGCCTCTCCCCCATGAACTTCTGCCTTGAGGTTTCTCTGATGCCATGGCAAGGGATATTTTCAGAACCCATAGACATTCTGCTCCTGTCATAAGAATCAACTGTCAGTAACTCCACCAAGCAGGGCTCCTCCCTACAGACCTCTCCTGTGCCTGGAACATTTCCCCTCCTCTAGGCAAGGTTTATTCCACTTCCTTCCTTTACAGCTCAAATGTTACCTCCTCAGAGAAGCCCTCCCCCGACAGACCTCCCCACCAGATCAGCACTGTGTTACTTGCTTTTGTGCACTGCAGATCGGAAGCCTCTCTGTAATTGGGAGAGATCTCCTCTACTAATTGTTCTGAGCCCTGGGCAGTCTGTACTGCTCATAAGCTATGTGCCTGGAGAATTAACCACCTTGCCAGGCATGGTGGCATACACCTGTAATCCCAGCAACTTGCGAGGTCGAGGCAGGAGGATCACAAGTTCACAGCCAGCCTCAGCAACTCAGTGAGGTCTTAAGCAACTTAGTGAGATCCTGTCTCAAAATAAAACTTAGAAAGGATTGGGGATGTGGCTCAGTGGTTAAGCATGCCTGGGTTCAGTACCAAAAAAAAAAAAAAAAAAAAACCTTTTGCTGGGCAGTCGGAGGCACACAGAAGAAGGCCTTGCTTGTCTTGTTCACCGTTGAATCCTCAGCACCCACCATGATGCCCAACCCAAACCAGATGTTCAGAAAGCCCTTGCTAAACAGATTGTTCTATCAACATGTAACATTTTTTTTAAATGAGTACCTGTTTAAAAGGTGAAGATAAAAACCCCAGAGTGTTTAAACCCTAATGAGGGAAATAGGTAAGAAAAAAATAAATACATACTATGTCAGTGGTGATGGTTGCTATGGAGAAAAGCAGAACAGAACGGGGGCAGGTGTCTTTCTCTAGAGGTTCCTTTGGCAGGGGCTGTGGGGATGCTGACCTGGAGGAAGGCAGGGAGGGGAAAGAGAAGTGTTCAAGCGGAGAGGCCAGCAGCACCCAAGGTGTGGGCCAGTGAGCGTACCTGGCCTGCTGGCCCAAGGCAGGCTCAAGACTTGCCTTGTGAAGGGCACAGCTGCTAAGGGACCGGCAGAAGGAACAGCACCGGGTGCTAAGACACTCCAGATGGCCTCCTGGAGGGGTATGCGGAGAAGTCAAAAGACTGGACATGGGAGGCGAGGTGGGGCGCAGCAGCCAGAGGCAGCATCTCCTCCCCAGCCACCAGGACATGGCCTGGCCTTGCACTTCTGGCACTTCCCCAGACCCCTGGCTCAGGGCTGAGACATAGTAGGTGTTTCTAGACCAAACTAAACCCATTTTATCCATTGTCTAAAACCTGTTTTGCTATGACACCGGCTTAGAATGCACAAGTGTCCATCAGAAGACTTTTTATTTTGCTACTTGGGGTTGAACCCAGGGGTGCTCTACCACTGAACTGCATCCCCAGCCCTTTCTCTTATTTTATTAATTTATTTCATTTGGTAGCAGGGACTGAACCTAGGGATGCTTAACCACCTAGCCACATCTCCAGCCTCTTGCTCTCTCTCTCTCTCTCTCTCTCTCTCTCTTTTTTTTTTGAGACAGAGTCTCACTAAGCTGCCCAGGCTGGTCTCAAACATGTGACCCCCATGCCTCAGCCTCCTCAGTGGAGGAGAGAGAGAGGTAGAGAGAGGTAGAGAGAGAGAATTTTAATATTTATTTTTTAGTTATCGGCGGGCACAACATCTTTGTTTTGTACGTGGTGCTGAGGATCGAACCCCCCCGGGCCGCACGCATTCTAGGCGAGCGTACTACCGCTTGAGCCACATCCCCAGCCCCACACCTTTGGTCTTAAACCTAAGTCCACCTGCTTGCTCTCAGCACCTCTATTTTCTGGCTTTCTGTGCTAACCACACCAGGAATCTTTTTCAATTTATGGAACATTTCCCCAAACATGATCTCTGCTAAGCCCCAAACCACCTCCTAAAGTGGCTACTTTCCAATGTCCAGAGGTCAGCAGGAATGTGTTCCCCATCAGATCCCATCTCGCCCTTCCTGCCTGCCCTCAGTGGGGTACTAACACCCTCCTTACACAGACAGGGCACTGAGGCGCAGAGGGGCAACATCACCCTGCCAAAACCTGCCAGCAAAGCAGTGAAGCCAGGCCTCAAAGCCAGGACACTGGCTTCTAGGCTTTGCACTCTTCCCAGAGAGTCCCCTGATCCTTTGGGGGGAACTTCTGCTAAAACCAGGGCTGACCAGCCTGGCCTGAGCCTCCTTGAGGAGAAGCCCACGATTTTGGTCAGAAATCTTCTGCAATTAGGAGAAGGAGCCTGCTGCAGGGAGGAGGGGGAGGGGCTGGATGCTTAGCTTCCATGGATAAAGCCCAGGGAGGGGGTGAGGGGAAGCCCAAGCCTCCCAGCAGCTGGGAGGAACTCTGGAATCAGGCAGAGGAAACCAGATCCCCAACGGCACTGGCAGGCACAGCCTCCGGGGTTGAGCCCGAGAGCCTGAAGTCCCTCTCCTTTAACAGCTACCTTCTAGAAGCCCGGCCTCCACCAACCTGGCCCCAGGGCCCAGGATTTCTGCTGCCCCAGTTTCTGGCGGCTGGGAGAGGAAGGAGTGTCCATCCCAGCCTAGGCCTGGCATCTTCTCTCCTCCCCCCGCAGCTCCCACCTTGTCTGCTGCTCCCTCCAATTTGTCTTTCTGTCCCTTTTACCATATTGCTGAATACCAGAGGTCCCTCAAGGAATGACGATCATTCCCTGACCCTGAGGAGTCACATCCCTTTGGAGGAAATGCATAGTGGACCATATTCATGCAGTACGGCCAGGGCAATCTGCCCTGATCAGGGGAGGCAAGCCTGACCCCAGACTGGGAGCCCAGAAGGGATCCTGGGAAGACCCTCTGAAAGTGGAGATGATGCTACTTGCACAGGAAGAGGCCTTGGGTGGAGGAGTTCACCAGCACAAAGGGCTAAGGACTTCTGTCTGGTTTATTACTCAGGGCCTAGGAGAGGGCTTGGCACATAGTAGGTATTCATTAAACAGATCCTAAAAGAAAGAGAAAAAGAACAAGAACGGAAGAGAGAGACACAGAGAGGGAAGGAGGAGAAAGGGAGAAACAGAAAGACAGGGAATATGAGTCTAGAATGGATGCGTGAAATAACTTGGTCATTCTGGGAATTGAAAATACAAATAGAGATATGAAAAATGCTGGTATATATGTGTATTAAGAGTTGTAATGCAAAAAAAAAAAAACAAACAAGAGTACATGTATAGTGGCATAAGTTGGCGTGAACATAGTGTATGTAAAGAGATACAAAAAATAGTGCTCTCTATGTGTAATAAGGAATGTAATGAAAAAATAAATAAAATAAAAAAGAAAATACAGTTGTTCCAGGTGGCTGTGGCTCAGATGGGTGGGGCTGAGTGGAGGTAGTGACACTATCTAATCCTATTGTGGGTGGTGTCTGTTTCTTATCTCCCCACAAAGACCAGAGCTACTTGGGGGATGGGCTGATTCCCACCTCCACACCCAAAGCCCCTCCCTGGGATTCCTAGTACCTATGAGTGTCAATATGCACACAGGTATCAAACTCTTGCTGGGTTTGGGAGATACACAGATGACTCAGACTTGGATTCTGCTGTCCTCTGTGGTGGGGGAGACAGACAGTAAACAGCTGGCTACATAATTGGCAGAATGGATGGACAGCTACTGTGCAGGTTCAAACAAAATGAATCAAAAGTGAAGGTGACAGAGGGATGAGTTTTGCTCCAGGAGAAGCAGGGAAGATTTCAGAAGATGGCTTTGGAGGGGATGTTAGCCTTAAAGAATGATGTAGAGCTGGACCTGGGGGCACAGGCCTGCAATCCTAGAAACACAGGAGGCTGAGGCCGGAAGATTGAGGTTTGAGGCCAGCTTGGTATCCTAGTGAGACTCTATTTCAAGATGAAAAAGGGGTTTGGGGATGTATCTCAGTGATAAAGTACTCCTGCATTCAATCCCCAGTACCTTGGAAAAGAAAATGGTGAAATGGCGAGGGAAGGGGTTGGGGACTAAGGACATCAGGCCAAAGATTAATTCAGGGGAAGTAGGGACTGGGGGTTCTAGCAGGATAAGGTAGACTGGGGTCTGGAATACCATTCTTGGGTGCTTGGACTTGCTTCTGATCTCACCACGGTGGATTACTGTGCAAGCAGCCACACACCTTGTTGGGGCTGCATGGTGGTCCTGCTTCCAGGGAACCCATCAGCTTTCTCTGGTCAATATGCAGGGAGGTTAAGACACCTTCCTGCTTGAGCCCCCACCCCCGCATCTTGTTTTAGCTCCACCAAGAACCCACATGGGGCCTCATTCTGTGTCAAGCCCCAGCAAAGGGCAGACCACAGGAATATGGCACAGGGTCCCCCAATACCCACCCTTCCTCCCCTCACACATGCTCTCAAAGAAGGGGCTAGTTCTTTTGGACAGGGCCAAGAGAAAAAGAAAGAAGGGAAATCTTAGCCCTCAGAACCTCCATCTTCTACCCGACTTTGTCATTGGACACGCAAGGAAACTGACAGTGCAGATGGCCCCGCCCGGATAAGGTATGGCCCACCTGGGAGACACTGCCTCTGTAAGTGGGCTGGAGAGAGAGGGCAGTGCTTTCCCTCAGTCAGAACCCAGCGGATCCTCAGTCGTCTGTGGGCCTTGCAGACACAAGATGAGTCAGGCATCTTGTGAGTCAGTGTGTTGACAAGCCATCCCTGGCCATTCCTAGTCCATCAAAAACAGAAGGAAGTCCTGGGAAAGGCATAAGCAGGCCGATTTCATTAGTGTGGGCTCTCAGGCACTTAAATTGGCTCTATTAAATTAAAACGCCTAAGGGAAAAAATAACTGTAATTATTTCTCCCCTATCATGGTATTTCAACTCCCAATCTCCATGCTTCTTCCCTCATTGATAAAATAACCTTAAACTAGGGGCTAGAACAGAGACAACCCAAAACTAGGGTTCAATGTTTCCCTTTTTCTTCCCTCTTCCCCTCCGTGAGCTCTGGGGCTTTGGCTGAGCGGAGTGAATCCAGAGGTATCCATAGGGCCTGGCTCTATTTTAATTTAGGGAGGCTGTTAGACTGAGCAGAACATTATTCCAAAAATGTACCCAGAGTCTCCTTCCTGAACCAATGCAGATCAGTTTGCTGCGGGGCATTTCTTATAAAAGCCCCTTTTCTCTCTTCTACAGAACAAAATAAGCAAACTTTAATGGTAGGGAATTATTGTTTATTTTGTTGAAATCTAGTTCTGAGTTTTTCTACTTGAAACGTGTTTTCCCCAGGACACTGACCTATCCTTTAATTGTTTGGTGCGAGGCATGTTAGGGGGAGGGGCGTTACTTGTTTATTGGAACAGCGCAGTTAAAAAAAAAAAAAAAATCAACCTAGGCTAACAGTTTCAAGGCTCCCCTAAAGATGTATCCAAACAGGCAGCCAATCAGCGCTTACACAGCTTTTTCTGCTTGACTCTTTTAAAGAGACAGTGCCGATAGTGTTTTATCACATTTAAAGAGAACAGCGCTCTAAAAACAGCCCCGAAAATTGGGGAGCCTTCCCCTATTTCGCCGGTTTCTCGTTTTAAGGGTCTCTAACGAGGGTCACTTAACGTATTCTCAAGGATCTTGGCGTGGGCAGAAAGGAGTCAGTAGCAAAGAGCTGGGTCACTCTGCCAGCCCCCCTCTCAATTTCCCATTGTACACCTGGGTCACTGACAATGGAAGCTTCCCCTCCCCCCACGCCCGACTCTCACCCCCCCACTCCCCAATTTAGCTTCATTTATTTGAAGTTTGCAGATCTCTGCGGTACGCATTGGGAGTCGCGGGGTGCCCAGGTGACGTCCCCTCGTCCCCCCAGCCCCGAACGGCACCGTTCCGGGTGGAGAAGCCGAGGGGCTAACTTGCCTGGGCTGGCAAATCTTGGAAATTTGGGAGAAATCACTCAGTCTCCCTTTAGACTAAGTCCCCCGTCCCCTCCCCCCAGGATCCCCAAAGCACGCCAAGGGCCATTTTCGCGCGGCTCCACTTTGGGGTTTTCCAAAGTATTTTAATGATCTAGTAAAGGAGCAGCCGCGCGTCTCGGCGCCGGATCCAGCGCCCAGCTCCCAGCGTGGAGCCCGGCCCGGCGCTCGAAAGCCAGGCTAGGCGCTAGAGGCCCGGGGGGCGGGGCGGCGGGCCGGGCTGGGTCTGGGGAGGGGTCGGGGTCGGACCTGGTGGGGGGGCACGAGATAAGGGTAGGGCGGGCGCCGGCCGCTGCGGGGTGGCAAGGCCGATAAGCGGAGGGCCGCGCAGGAGGGGCGAGCGCGCTCCGTTGGGGTCCGCGCCCCCTCCCCTCGGACGCCGTCGCTGCGCCCCCTGCCCCCGGGGTGTGCGGGGGGGAGCGCTGGCCAGACTCCCAGCGCCGGGAGCCCCAGCGCCCCCGCCCGGCCCGCACAGCCCCCGCTGGTCCACAGAGCCGAGGCTCGCCCCCGTACACCCCCGGCCGGGCGCAGGAGCGGCCGCAGCTCGTGGAGGCGGCGCAGCGGGACTGCCGCGGCCGGCGCTGACAGGGCGTCCCTGCCGGCCGCCCGGGCCCACCCCCGCGCGCCGATTGGCCGAGGCGGCCGTCCGTCGCGGGGCGTTGCCGCCCGCCGCGCTCCCTGCCCGGGCAGCCACGTTCGGTTGAGCTCCAAGTAGACCAGCGGCGGCGGCGGCAGCGGTGCCGGAGGCGCAGAGGGCGGCGCAGGCGGAGCCGGGCGGCGGGCGCGCGGGCGGTTGGGCGAGCGAGCGAGCGATCGGCGGGCAGCCGGGCGGCGGCGGCACAGCGCAGGCCGAGCCGGCGCGGGAGGAGTTCCAGGGCGATGGGGCCGCGGCCGGGGCTGACGCTTTGACAGCTGGAAAGAGCGCGGAGCCAGCGCCGGGGGGGAGGGAGGGAGCGCGGCGAGCGGAGCGCGAGCGAGCGAGCGCCGGGAGGGGGCCAGGAGCAGGGCAGCTCGGCAGAACCGGACGGTAGCGGCGGCGGCGGCGGGGCTCGGCGCCCTCTTCTCTGCAAACCATGTTTGCCAAAGGCAAAGGCTCGGCGGTGCCCTCGGACGGGCAGGCTCGGGAAAAGTAAGCCCCCTTGCGAGTGGCGGCCGCGCGCCCCCAGGCTGCGGGCGGGCGGGTGGTGGGAGGCAGGTGGGCGGGCGGGGATCTGGGGGCTGCTAGTCCTCCGGCCGCGGGGCTCCGTTTGCCTGCCCGGCCCCTTCCCCTGGTCGCAGCAAGGGAGAACCCATTGTTGGGATCCGGCGGAGGTTGGGGCACCCTGGAAGGGGCGGCGGGGCTAGCCGCTGGCCAGGGGTACTTGGTGGCCTCGCGGCCGTCGGGGCGCCCGCGGTGAGGGGTGGGCGAGGTCCCGCAGCGAGTCGGCGCGCTTGCCCCAGCTCAGGCGCTTGTCGCGGAGGCTGCACTTAGCCCACCCGGATCGGGCAGGGGGCGCGTGGCTTCTGCAGCCCCGAAGACTCCTTTTGTCCGCCCGCGGCGTGAGGAGTGCGTGCCGGGGGCTTTGTTCGGCCGGGAGCGCTCTCCCTTCCCAGCCCGCGGCCTTGCCGCCGGCTCGCGCCCTCCGGGGCGCGGACTGGGCAGGGACAGCGGCGCCGGTTTGGCCCCAGGCTTGGGGGACAGTTGTTTGCGGGGAGGTGATGAGGGCGGCCCTTTGCTGCCCTCTCCAGAGCGCGCCGAGCACCCGGACTAGGGCTGAGTTCGCTTGGACCCCAAAACTGGGGTGAGGGTGCTAACAGGAGTGGATAGGGAAAAGGAGGTTGGGTCGGGTGCCCTGCGAGTTTGAGACTTAGATGCATTTGGCCCCGACACCACTTGGAAGTTCAAGTTTGGGGGCCGCTCTCCAGCCCCTGTGGTTTGAGGCGGCCGTCCCTGGAACCCTCCTACTAACTGTTAGCCTGGCGTCCCTGCCTGGGATGTTAGCTGCTCACCTTCGGTGGGGGCCACATGGGGACAGCACAGTCGGGACTCAGAGCCTACTGGCAAGGTCCGGAGAGTGCCCGGTGTGTTTTGACTCATTCCTCTCACTTTGCCCCCTTCCAGGTTAGCTTTATACGTCTACGAATATTTACTGCACGTAGGAGCACAGAAATCTGCACAGACCTTCTTATCAGAGGTGAGTGGGACTCCCCCAGCATCCAGTTTCTTGACACCCCCTCCTCCCCACTATTCTTAGAGCCTTTGTTTTCAGGAGCAGCCACTGTGGCCACCATTTTGAATTTTTATCACCTTTTGGCATTTATTGTTGGTGGGTCTTCACAGCCTTTTGGTTCTGGGAAGCCCCCCGCCTGCCCTTCTCTCTGCTTCTCTAAGCTGCCTCTGCTTCCTCTTTTCCAGATTCGATGGGAAAAAAACATCACGCTGGGAGAACCGCCTGGGTTTTTGCACTCCTGGTGGTGGTAAGTTTGTGTGATAGTTTTGAGTGTGTGTGTTTTGTTCTGAGCCCTGGGTCCAAGCAAACAAAGACCAGAGGCTTGAAACAGGCCCTGCACCTTTACTTTACACAGACCAGGGCACTTCTGGGTGCCTGGACCAGGTCTGGCCAAAGAGGAAAGGCTGCTGCCTAAAGTTTTTTCCTGGTGTTTCCCCTCCTCTAGAAAACCAACTAATCTTATGGACTAGGGTAGAAACTTCTTGCTTTTCCATCCCTCTCTGGGGCACTAGGCAGGGGCTTGAAAAATCCTTGAAGGGTTTTTGTCAGTCCTGCATGCTGCTTTAATTAGAGAGGAGTGGGGGCAGGGCTGAGTGGTGGGGACACCAGGTCTGTTCTACAACTGGTCTGTCCTTTCTTTTTCTTCTGTAAGCTCCAAACCATAAGAGGGACATCTCCTGGTCTTTTCCACACACTCTGAGAAAGAGCAAGAAAGAGTTGCCACTTCCTGTAATGATACTGATTCAGACTGACTGGACCTTCCTGTCCTCTGTGCCATCCCCCACCCCCAGCATCCCTGAACCCACAAAGCTTTATTTTACCAAGAACTTTAACTGCCTAGAGGTGACCTGCTGCTCTCTCCTTATCTGTGACCCTCTCTTCAGGCTTGTGGGTCTTACTGCTCTGAGACCACAGCAGTCTGGTCTCAGCATGGGATTCGTGGCAGGCAGGAGGGAGGCTTAAGGGTCAAAAGTAGCAAGTTGTCATGTGTGTGTGACCTGTGTGTTTTGTGGGACTGATTGGTGGAGTCTTTGACATCCTTTTGAAAAGGAAAAGAAAGCAGAGTGGCTTTTGATATTTTGGTGGAGTTCAGGAAAACGGAATGTCTCCTGGTTGGGATCTTAGCACATTTACCTGACCGCCGGCTCGGGTTACTGTTTCAAGTCTCTTTGAACAGTGGGAGGATGAAGTGTCTGTTCTAACTTGTGCAGAGAAAATGAGTTTTTAATTACTTCTGCCAACCTCCCAACTGCCGGTGTTGAAGGCGTCTGATGTGGCGTAAGGATTCCACCTGTAGGAGCGGGTGATAGGTTGGCTGCAGTTGTTTTTGGAGGGGAGTGTGTGGATGGGGTTGGTGGGTCTGGCTGCCTGGATCTTGTAGAAACTTAAAGCTTTTGAGTGAAAGTTAACTTAAAGGGTCTAGAAATTTGGAGTCTTGAAGACCTTTTATGTTTGGAGGAGTTTAATCCAAGGTGCAATTCCAGAAGGCTGGAAAGGGCTTTCTGTAGCGGTCACCCCTGCCCTGTAGCCATAGAAGTCCCCAGTTTTCTGTTATATCCAGAATCCCTGAAGCTTCTCCATCCTTGTCTCAGCCTCAGGAATGTGGAGTCTGTTGTGCTGGGCTCAGGTTGTGGTAGCTCTGAGTGGCTGTGGTCTGGTTTGTTAAAAGTCGCCTCCTGCGATTTGACACTGAGCAAAAGACCACGGCTTTCTGGAGCCAGAGGAAGCAGTGGAGCTGGTCTGATGGGGGCAGGCTGCATGTATTCACACACCTTAAGTGAGATGCTTGTTTGGTGACTGGAGCTGGCTCTGAGGGGCGCAGGAGCACTGAACTGTGAGTCAGACCTTGATTCTGTTGTCCACTGTACCCTTCAAGCTGGTTCTGTCCCAGGCCTTGGCTCCTGGTCTAGAATGTTTCTAAGGCCCTTTGTTAATACCAGTGACTACTCTGTGTTCATATAGCACTCTCCTGGTTTGCAGAGGACTTGTGTGTGTTCACAGTTCATACCAAGTATTGGAGGGTTCATATAGAATCACAAGGCTGGGGTGGCCGTTCTGGGTCTGCTCTCCCCTCCACAGTCCTTACTGAGTGGACGCTCTCTGAAGAGGGCCCTGAGTTTCATGGAGAAGCTTGGCTGTCCACAGCCTCCCCTTGGTCTGACATGTGTTTTTTGGTGGGTGGGAGAAGTAGGGGTGTGGGCTCTGGGATTAAGAATCTGTGAGGTTCCCTAAATTGACATAATTGCAGATTGCTGTGCATGTGAATCATAGTTGTATGTTTTGACAATTTAGCCTTTTTATAGTATGTGGCCATTTTGTTTTGGGGTGGTAAAAGGGACACAGATGGGACAGGCATGGATTCCCCAGATTCCTACCTTGTAATATACCCATGGGTGGGTTGGGCTAATCCTCCAAGCTTTAGTGGCTCCAGTGGGGAGAGGGTCACTTCGTTTATAGTACATGGTAGCCATGGGCAGTATCATCAGCATGAGGCGTGCCGTTCATAGTAGGCGCATGGTAGGTGGGAACTATTATTCTTATTACAAATGTCTGTCTTGCCAGAGAGCTCGGGTCTGTTCTGTTTTCTAGGCTTGAGTTTGCTCAGCGAAAGTGGGAAGGTGGAGTAGAGCCTGGAGGAGACCTGGAGCTGTTAGCATTGAGCATTGTGCGCTTTCTGTTGTATACAGAAGTAACAATTAGTAACCTGATCTTATTTTATTTTTCGACTTGCAGCGTATTTTGGGACCTTTACTGTGCAGCTCCTGAAAGGAGAGACACTTGTGAACATTCGAGTGAAGCAAAAGCCTTTCATGATTACGTGAGTAACAAATCTTTAATCCTGGCAATAATTACAGGGTTGGATAGCTCTAACTTCTTCAGTACCAAAAGCAAATATATAGCCAATTGGCAGTGGTCTTTATTTTCTCCTTGCCTTTCTTTTCCTTCTCCTGCCCACCCACCTCCCTGCTGCCCTCCCCTCATACCCCCCTCCCACAGTGTTCTAACTTGGTGAGTGGTATTTCATTATGTTGTAATTATGCAAAAGAATGTAGATACCTATCTGGAGAATTGAACGATGTTGAGGGCTTAGCAGGGCTCAGACCGTGTGAGGTTTGTGTGAAGAGTGGACAGTTAACTGGGAGGAAACGGAGCCGGTTTGATGTTGGCCTAAGAGAAAAATCAGCACAACCAAAAAATAAAAAGCAAATATGAAACTTGGAATGGAAAGGGTGGTTGAATGGGTACTCTATTTTCCAGAGAGTGATCTTTCAAATTTTGGAGGGTGCAGGTGTATGTGTGGTGGGTGAGGCTCAGGTTGTATATACTAAGAAGATGTGTAGTCTGGGGCACTCAACTAGTCCATAATCCTGTGCTCAAAATGTTCTTGTGAACTAGTTAATTTGATCAGGTTGTGGTGCCTTCTACCCTAACATTCATATTTTACCCTTGGATGAGTTTCTTTAGATTTGTGAACTTATTATACGAGAGATATCTGCTTTTTGTCCATCTCCCATGGTAATCTCCTTCAAAAAAAAAAAAAAAAAGACTTCAGATCTGTGTAGGGTTGGCGTCATGTTTTGCGATCTCATGAAATAAGTTAGGATCTGTCAGAAAACAGAAAAAGAAGTGTCTGAAGGTCTTCCTTGACCTCCTTTCAGTTCTTACTTCTCACTGGATGTACGTGGTTGAATGTTTGTGTGTATGGGTATGCACATGGTAGAGGATCTGTTGGATCTTGCACTTTGGTATGAGATGGGTAGGAATGGTCCCTATGCTCTGAGCACATGGAAGCTGGTTTCTTGAAGGTCATCAGGTCCCATCTGCTTGTCCAGACCATCTGTATCCCCTGCATGCAGTTTGAAATTGGCATAAGAGAACAGATCCCATCTGGATGAGTTTCACAGGTGGTCAAATCCCAATGTCATAAGTATTGTCATGGTGGAAATTTCTCCTGTAGTAGGAGTTAGGGACTGAGCTGGAGGCTTGCTGGTTTTTAGCATATTTAATGTGATGGAATTTTGTTATGACTGAAAATTTAATGCCTATGGAGTGGAATGCTGAGGAAATTGACCGGTTCTTGTGCCCTCTTCAAGGTTGAGAAAGAGAAACAAGTGAGTGGTACTTCTGGCCTGGTAAACTTTCAGTAGTAAAAAAGAGAGGTGATTGTTTTACTTGTGATGTGGTTCTTCTGGGAAAAAATCCCATGGTGATGATCATAGGGTTTCCTGAACTGGAGGTTAGGGGAGGATAAGAGGTAGAGTAGCCATATAAAAATAGTTGGTGAGTTTGACTTTTCTACCTGGTAAAGAACATCTTGCTCTTTTTTGTTGTTTTTTCGAGATACTGGGGATGGAACCCAGAGTCTTGCTTGCTAGGCAAGCATTCTCTTACTGAGCTCATATCCCCAGTGCTTTTATTTTAGGCAGGGGGCCTGCTGGGTATTTAACCTAGGAGCATTTTACCACTGAGGTATAACCCCAGTCCTTGTTTATGTTTTTGTTTTGAGATAGGGTCTCACTAATTCGCTGAGGGCTTCCCTCATTTGCGATCCTTCTGTCTCAGCTTCCTGGGTTGCTGAGGTTACAGGTATGCACCACTGTGCCTGGCTTTTATTTATTTATTTTTTTAATCTGTGGACAGCCACCCTGTGTTGCTTGTCTTTGACTGCTTTGCAGATGGCTTCATTTTGGAGTGGGGGGATGAATGGGAGGACCCATTTCAAGCCAATCTCTTGATATAAGAGTTCTGTGCTTTTATAGGTTACTTTTTAGAGAAGTTAATGATTTTTCAACCAAGTTTGGTGCTCTAGTAAATAATGTGAGACTCTCTGTCAATTTGTCATGGTCTGCCCTCTTGAAGCAACGTGGTGGCTGGGAAAACTTGCCCGTGGGTGTGCCGCCAGAAACTCGTTGAGTAGAGTGGCAGAAGTGTTGTGTGAGACTGCTGAGGTTGGCGCTGACATGGAGATGATGCGACTAAGACATGAAGTCACATTGATTGAGGTCCATGGTTCATAACTTTGAGGAGCAAAACTTTTTTTCCTAGATTGGGATCCTCTGGTGTCCTACGACCCAAGAGTCAGATCAGGAAATCAGTGAGTGATGAATGGAGATTTTGAAGGAATGAAGGGGTGGCATGGAGTTGGGAGGGCAGCAACAGAGATGCAACTGGAAAATGAAGAAATAAATACTTGAGCTGGGGATGTATCTCAGAGATAGAGCACTTGCCCAGCGTGTGTGGAGCCCTGATTCAATCTCTAGCACCACACAAAAAAGAAAGAAATATTTAAGAAAAGGAGCTGGGTGCCGAGGCACACACTTGTAATCCCAGCAGCTCTGGAGGCTGAGGCAGGAGGATCCCAAGTTCAAGGTCCTATAAAAAAAATAGAAAGGGTTGGGGATATAGTTCAGTGATAAGTGCCCCTGCATTCAATCCCCAGTGCCAAAAAAAAAAAAAAAAAAAAAAAAAAAAAGAAGAAAAGGAATCCTCTGTTTCTCTTTGTCTTTCTCAAATCTTCATGTAGTCTCTCTTTCCATTCCTGTCATCTAGTTAGCCATTGTTCCTTCTGCTAAAATTATTGTGATAGCTTCTGGATTCCCTTCTTCTTACCTGGAATGCATTTCTCTCTGTCCACTCAAATCCTATCCATCTTCTAAGTTCTTCTTGGAGGACTTTTATGATAGTTTTCTGCACATGCAAACCACTCCATCTCAGTGTTGGTCAAAGCCACCTCTACCAAGCCTCTGTTGGCAGCTGCCCACGTGCTGGGCTAGGTGCTCTCTGCTGCAGGTTCAGTCCCTCATTTCACCTGGCTGGAGACTCTGGGAGAAAAAATTTGTTCCCTGCTCCATTTTGTATATTTAACTGAGGCACAGAGAGGTGAATCCTAGGGACAGAGTTAGATTCTGGGGTACTGCCCGGCCCTGCCCTTCAGGCCTCCAGCAGGGGTCATTTGTTCACACTCTTCTGGCCAACTTCTCCTTTGGGTTGGTCTTTCGGGCTCCAGCTTATTAATTTTTTCCATGGCAGAGACTATGAGCTATTCATCTTTGTAACTTCCATAATACCTTCCACATAGTAGGCTCATGTGTTGATGGAGTGAAGGAGTTAAGTAAGGGTAAAAACACAAATAATTTGGGTCAGGGAGTAACCTGACCTGGAGCAGCCAATAGAATATTGGAAGATGTTCTTTCAGTGGCTTAAATTTTGTGGGCAGTCTTGAACAAGATGATCTTAATGTTGGTTAACTAGTTGTCTTAAGTCTGGAAATCAAGGGGAGTGTGAATAAGAGTGTTAACTGGCCTTGTGTTTTCTGTTAGGATTTTCACAGGGTAGGGAGTCTGTGCAGCTAGATACCAGACCCTGTCTCTGGTGGGTAGTGGGTGCTTACAGTATAGGGAAGGTGGGGGGGGTCCTGGTCCTGGCTCTTACATAGAAATGATACCATGATCTGGGCAAGTTGTCTTCCTTCCTGAAATTTGGGTCAGGGGTTGTTGATCTCAGAGCTGCCTCCCCCCCCCCCCCCCCCCCAGGCTGCCAGGCCTGGAATGAACCAGGGGCTAGGGAGGGAATTCAAACTATCCTTAAATTTGTGGGTTTTTTTTTTTTTTTTTTTGGTACTGGGGATTGAACTCAGGGGCCCTTAACCACAGAGCCACATCCCAGCCCTATTTTGTATTTTATTTAGAAACAGGGTCTCACTGAGTTGCTTAGCGCCTCACAGTTGCTGAGGCTGGCTTTGAACTTGCGATTCTCCTGTCTGAGCCTCCCAAGCCACTGGGATTACGGGCGCCACGGCGCCTGGCAACTTTGTGAGTTTTTTAGTCACTATTTTCTCCCTCACACCTGGTCACTTGCTTCTCTTGATTTATTCTTTTTAAGCCCAAGAGTCTTGATGTTGACCACAAATTATGTGGATCTCTGGGGACTCAGGATCCAAAGTGGACTTTTCTGAGAATTGGCTTGTCTGAAATGAAGCGAGTACCTGTGGCTGCAGCAGGAGGGTCGCCAGCCCCTGGTATGGTTTCTCTGCAGCTCCCCTCAGGCTGGAGTAACACTTCCCATCCTCTTGAGGAGAGCCCTTGGGGTCCCAGAGGGGGTTCCTCTGGGGCTCCCTTCCACACTGGATTGCCCTGTGCTTCTGAAGAAGCTGCATGAGTGTCTTACTGTGAGCCCAGGGCTGACATGGCCGCCTTTTCCACTTGTCCCTCCTCCAGGGTGGGTCTGTGGGGTCAGTGTCTCCCACTTCCAGCGAGTCTTCTCCTCCTTGTGGTACCTAGTTTTGTGTTTTCCTTTGGGAGGCAAAAGGTGATTGGCGAGGTTAGCCGGGTCGTGGTCTTTGAGCTGAAGGCGCTGGAGAGCACTGACGGGCTCTGTCTGCTCTACTTTTCATGACCCACTGTGACACACTTGATAGTGGTTGTGGCCTCCCAGCTGCCCTGATGGTTGGATTTTATTATTAAGTTTCATCTCTACTTTACTGATGAAGAAACTGAGGCCTGGAGTTTCTGTGGCTAGTCCAAGAGCAGATGGGAAGTCTAGGAAGTAGTAGCAGAGCTGAGACTAAAAGTTTCCCGTCCTTTTTGTTATTGTTGTTTTTGAGACAGGGCCTTGAACTTGGGATCCTCCTGTCTCAGTCTCCCGGATCACTGGGATTACATGCCTGCGCCATCATGCCCATCTTTTACTTTCCACCTTTCACTGTTTGACAACACTCAGTTACAGTGAATCCCGGCAGAGCATAGGGAGGGTGTTTACTTTGGGCCCAGAAGGTGCCTGGTACCTGCTTGGTGTCCCCATGTGTTCACTGAAGCCATGAATTTAACAGAATTAAATGAAGCCCCTGTGAGGCAAACTGCAGTCGCTGGCAGAGGTGCTACCTGACCTCTGGGGAGGGAGTTTTGGTGCAGTGGCCGTTCACTTTTGGCAGGGAAAATGTGATAAAAGCTGTGGACCTTCTTTTCAGAAATGCATGTGTACTCATAAAGGAGACTTTGTGCATGATTTCAGTGGGTTCACGGATGACTGCTCCAAACCCCAGGCCCTCCTGTGATCCTCAGTGAAGATTTGGGCAGTATAATGCCCATGGGTCCTGTGGCCTCTGAATTTTCCCTGCTTGCCTCAGTTTCCCTGCTCTGAAGGCCTGAGGCCCCTTTCTTCTGACTTGCTCTTTTAGCCCTGTGCTTTCACCCAGCAGGACTCTGCTGATCCCTCTCTCCACCCCCAGCTGTGAGACTTTGTCTCCAGGAGGATTGGTTAACATAGGAAAGTGCCCAGGAGTCATGGGCGTGGGCGGGAGCTGAGGTATTTGTGGCTCTGTGGCAGGGGTCCAGCGTCCTTGGTGGGTTTGAAATAGCAAAGTGATATTTGAGAGGGCTCTCCTTGGATTTGCTGAGCTGAGGTTCCTGCCAGGCAGGGAGTGTCTGCGCCTGTGAGAGCCCTTTGGGAGGAGGGGGACCAGAGGGAGGCAGTGGAAGCAGGAATAGGAGAGCCACTGGGCTCCAAGCCGCTTGGGGGAGTGTGGTCCCCCGCGATAAGCCATGCTAGCTATCTGCCCCAAGGTCCTGGCAAGTTCACCACTTGCCTTTGGCTATGACCCTTGGCACCCTTGTGTGGCAGATTAAAAAAACAAAACATAACACACTTTTTTTCCCTCCCCCCATTCTCCTTGGAGCTTAGACTTGTATTGAGTCCCCTGTTTGGGCTACCACCCTCTTTTCTGCAATTCCTCTTAACCCCAGAGGCTGCCAGACTCCTCCATCGGTAGCTAATTAAACATTAAATGAAGAACTGGAATTGCATTTTGCCAGAATCCAGGCAATGCAGCCACCTTAATGGGTTTCAAGTGGCAGCAAGACCCCAAATTGCAAATCCTTGCCCTTTATTTCAAGGAGGGAGGTGGGGCGGGGGGAGCCATGGGGACCCAAACAAAGTTTTTGGCAGTGGTCACTTCATTTGAACTCCCAGACCAGCAGTGTGCACCAGCCTTTTGCATAATGCCATCTTTGTTAGCTAAGCATTTGCAAACTTGGACTGAGAGTTAGCTCTGTGCCAGCCAGCACTTGGAGGGAGCTGGGAGACACCCAGCTCTCCCTGTCCCTTTGGTCAGCTCTGTTTTGTAAGGGAGGTGGACTCTCTAGTGGGGACCTCAAGCCAAGGTGTCTGGGTCCCATAGCTGGTCCCTCATGCCTCTGCATGAGAGAGAGAGAGAGAGAGAGAGAGTGTGTGTGTGTGTGTGTGTGTGTGTGTGTGTGTAAGTCTTAAGAGGGGGAGAAGTGCTGGTGTGGGGGTGTGTGCTTGAGGCCTGTCAGCCAAGATAACAGAAATGTTACACTAGTGGTAGCCTTCATAATAGTGTCTGAGGGTTTAGAGTGTTTAGAAAAATTAATCTTTTTTAGCTTGGTAATAATTCTCACCATGGCACAAGTGCATTAGACGATTCACATAAACTTCTTTAATACACATTGCTGGGAGCTTACAGCAAATAGATAATCACCATTGTTTGTTTTTGATTCACTAGAGTAGTGGGCTTTTCTGTGGCCTTGTGAGATGAGTTTTAGGACTGGTCTGTTGATGCTATGCTTTTCTTTTCCTGTGCCTTGAATCCTCTGAATTTTCGAAGGGTTTGGGCTCTGACTTGCTCCCGAGTTCATCATTATTCTTGCCATTTCCTGGCTGGGTAGACTTTGGATCCTTTTTCTCCATTTATAGAAAGGGAATGCTGATTCCATTGCGTGGCTGTTGTGAGGGTTAGGTAATAGAATACCTGTAAATCGCTGCCTCTGGGGGCTGGTGTTCGGTAAGTTTGTCCTTTGCTCTTTACAGCCCTAATGTTTTCCTGGAAAACTCTTTTAAAAGCATATTTTTTTCCGGGAAAGCAGGTTGAACCTAGGGGAAGGACACTTGACTTTGCCAGTGATGCCCTCCTGTGCTGGGCTTCCCGGGTGTGTCATGGGTACCCTCCTTCTGTCCTGGCAGTCTTGCCTCACCCTGCACCCTCACAAGGGGCAGAGCTGGTGGTCCTGCCCCAGGCTGGCACTGATAAATGCCCCCCCGGGATGTCTTTGCCCCTTATCTGTGTTGGACAGAGTGGTCCTGTGCCATGCTTGCGTGTGTGGCTGCGTGGCTGGACAGCAAGCTGTGAGGGCTGTGCCTTGGTGTCAGCAGGGATCTGGATTTGAATCTCAGCTTCCTATCCCTTGTTGGCTGTGGGGCCTTCACCACTCAAGATCCATCTCTCCACTGAACTTATGCACAAGGGGTGACCTTGTGCTGCCTTCTCTGGGGATGCTGGGAGAATGGCAGGGATCTGCCCTGGGAGAGTTGGTTGGGCTATGAGGTGCTGTGTAAATGTTAACAAGGAGAGCAGATCGAAGGTCCTTAGATTAGGGGTTCTGTGTCACCTTCTTTGTGTACCTTGCCATGGCAGGTGCTCAGGCCTCACCTGATTATTTTGCTTGTGTGAGGGAGTCCCAAAATGGAGCCTTAAGAAGATGAGCTGGTGAAGGCCATCATTGACCCCTACAGGCTGTTGGGAAACTGGTTCTGGCATCAGCCTCTTTCTCTGGGGTTTCCTGGGGGTGAGCACGAGGCCGTGGGTAGTGGGCCCTCAGACCCAGGAGTCCAGGATTCTGCCCGATCAGGTTACCCGTCACCTGTTCTGATCACTGTCTATTTAAGAGCCAGATAGAGCCTGGGATGTGAAAAGTGTTTACAGATAGTTGTGTGGAAGATCATCTTCTGGGAGACCAGCATGTAGGGATAGGATGAGGGGAGAGGCTAGCAGTCCCACCTCTGTGTGGTGCTGGATGTTTTCAATGTAGATACAAATAGTAGGGGTGCAGATGGTGGAACTGGTGGTTTCCTAGTCATCCTACAGGTAGGTAAACTGAGGCCCAGAGGGACGATGCTCTGCTTGAGGTAACCAGAAGGACTTAAACCTGCAAACCCAGTCAGGATTCAGGACCCTCCGCCTTGCTGTACTTTCTAGTGACCATGGACACCTTACTTAACCTCTGTGCCCTAGTGTCCTCAGATGGAAAGGGGGGTTAATAAAATTTGCTCACAGGGTTGTCATGAGAATTAAATGAGCTTGTGGGTACGTACACACACACACACACACATACACATATACACACACAAGTATGTACATAGTGGTGTCCGGCCAGTGTAAGTGCTATATAAATGCGTGCTGTCAGTTTTTTGTTCTCCATGAAGTACTGGGAATTGAACCCAGGAGTTTGGAAGTCGTGCTTTCTGATGGTCAGTGTCATAGTAACCGACACAAGGCGGGCAGTAGTGGAAGGATCTCCGTGCGAGAGTGTGCACCAGTGAAGCATGACCCACTGCCAGCTTGCCTCCCTGTTGGTTAGCTGTCTGGGTGCCCGAGTTTCAGGCAGCCCCAAGCAGTGGAGGTGGAGATGTCATGTATGCAGCCTCACACCAGCCCACTTCTTGTGAGGATGAAATGAGATGGTGCATGGATGCCCTGGCCTATGTCAGGCCTGTGTGTATTCCACCAGTGCCCATTTCCCCCCTTCAAGCCATTTCTCTTGTTCCAAGGATCAGATTCGGGCTCTTTGCTCAGCTACTTCTGGTCCTTCCCATTGGGTGCCTTTGGTACTGTACCACCTGAGGGTCATTTTTGCTCCCCTGCCAACTGGTCCTTGAGCAGATACCAGCCCGGAAGGAGGCTGCCTCTCCCTGACCTGCTAAGGAGATATCTTCCTTCTTCTCCCTTCTCTTGCTCTTGTTACTTGCTTCCTAGAGGGAGAGTTATTTGAATCAAGGTTGGGTATCTTCCCTTTCCCCTTCTGGACCCAAAGCTTCTTGAGGGCAGAAACTTCATCTTTATCCTCTCTGTACCCCCTATTCCTGGGGCCTATTGCAAAGTCTTGAATAATCCCTGAGGTCAATGAGTAAAACTCTGTGCCCTGAGAAGTGAGAGGATTTGATCCCTGCCCAGGCATCAAGCGTGTTAAAGACATGTTTTAATGAAGATGGACAAGTGGTAAATGGCAAAGCATTGTTTTGCAAACTTGTGATTTGTGACCCATTAGTGCATCATGAAATTAACCTAGTGGGTCATGACTGGCCATTACAAAAAAAGAAAAAAAAAAAACTGTATTGCACAGAATAAACATAAGTATTGTTTCCAAAAATGTTTGTTTTCATCGATATATGAGTGCAAGTAATTGTATGCGTGCCCTGGGTTTGCCATGTAAAATTTTTCTCACTATGGGTCTCAGTCAAAGTTTGAAAGCCACTGGCCCAGAGAGATTCAACCAAGAGGTTGAATCTTGGTTCTGTAGATTGGATGGCTTGGTCAAGTGAAAAAGCAATTGCTAAACCTCAGTTTGCAGGTCTGTAATAAGAAGGAAATGATGGGGCTCGGGTTGTGGCTCAGTGGTAGAGCACCTGCCTAGCATGCATGAGGCACTGGGTTCGATCCCCCGACACTACATAAAAATAAACAAATAAAATAAAGGTATGTGTCCATCTACAACTAAAAAAAAATATTAAAAAAAAAAAAAGAAGGAAATGATTGCCATTTGGAGAGTTGTTGGAGGAATCATTTCCTGGGTGGTGCTGGTGGGCATGCGGAACCTTCATCCTAGTGGTTTGCAGCCATATGCTTAATATGCTTATTGAATGCTGAGCAAGTTGTAGTTCCCACTTGGAGGGGTAGCATCACATCTGGGTCACACTGCAGAGCCAAAGTGGGAGGAGAGGGCAGAGAGGGCACTAGGCAAGACCCCAGAAGGATGTAAGTTGTCTTGCTGGCTGCCCATGGGATGTGGGGCAGGGGACATCCCTCCTGCCTGTGATTGACTCCCCATTTCCACCCTGTGCTGGGTGTTGTCTGAATAAGGCTCAGGCTGTGACTACAGTGAGAATCCTCAAAATAGGTTGTGGGGCATCCTCTCTGAGTGAAATTGGCCCAACCTCCCCAATTCCCTGTCCCCTCCTGATGACAGCTGTGTGCATGGTTCCTGGGGCAGGCTTTGTGTCCCTGTTCTTTGTGTGTTTAGGTGAAGTGCTGACATTTCACTTGTGTTTCACAGTCCCCTGACCTTAAGAGGCACGCTGCTCCCTGGGGTGGCTGTCACAGGCTTTCCTTTGCTCCTCCTTTCCCAGTCATAGCAGGCTGCTCAGGAGCAGAGGCTGTAGGGTGGCAGCCTCCCCATGCTGGGATGTTGGCTGCAGCCTTGCAGACTGGATGGGAATTGTTGTAGGTTGGTGGATGGTATTTCTTGGGTGCCTGATGCCTGCTGGGCTCTGTGCTGTTGAGTGCTACAGACTTAATGTGGTGTCATAGGTAGACAGTACACAGGATTTGGACCAGATGACCAGGGTACAGTTCTGATTCTTTCAGGTGACCTTGGAAAGTCATTTGGCCTCTCTGAGCAAGCCTGGGTTTGATCTTCTGTGCTATGCAGTGATGTGAACCCGGGCCTTCCTTGTGTTTCCAGGTTGTTGGGAGTCAGCTGAGAGTTTGTGAGTGTGCTTTGCAAATCGCAGTCACCTTTTGAGAAGGCTGTGTTGAGTTTGAACCGACCATCAAATCAGGGGATGTATTTCAAGAAGGAGCCTCTCAGTTTCCAGATAGAGCCGGGTGGTGACATGGCTTGCCTGTGGTCTCAGGGCTCTTGATCCCGTGGCAGCCACCAGCTGGAGAAAAACCTCACCTAAGAGGTTGGCGTCTGTGCCTTGCCTGTGTCCGTGCTGTCCTTCAGGAATTTTGCAGCTTTCTTTGGGAGAGGCTGAGCACTGCCTGTGGCTTTGGCCACCCGGCCTGTGCAGAGGGGCAGCCGGCCCAGTGGGCAGGCCTGGTGTGGGGCGTGTGCGCACTGCCGGTCTTTTCTCGCTGTCTTTTAGAAAGCTTCCAGTAGAAAATGTTATCCTCTCTCTGGAGGCCCTTCCTCTTGGCAGCGCCGGCCGCCCGCCCGCCAGATCCCGCTCCGCCAGCCCGCTTGGGTTACACAGGCAGTTCTGGCCCGCAGCTCTGGGCGCAGGTTTCGCTGCGGATCTGCGAGCTGGTGAGCCGCTTCAAAAGGGGATTTTACAGCATGACAGGGAATTTCAGCCACCACGTTATCTCCGAATTGGCCAATTGATGGTTTCAGCAGAGCATTTCAGCATCGGGGAAGCCAATACAATTTGAGTTAGTTGTGATGGCTGCCACTTTAAATACCGCAGTGAATTTCTGTCAGCGAGCTAATGCGTGGAATAGGGAATTGCAGAAAACTTGATCACCAGAGTGCTTCAGTCGATTCTGACCCCAAGCTACAGAAAATGAACTTAAATCTAGTTGACTGTCGCCACATACTTTCTTTGGCATTATTTTGCTAGCAGCATTTTCATCAAAGGGAACCTGGAGGGGGAGACCAGGTGGAAACGAGAATGCTCGCCTCCAGTCCCCACGACTCGAGAGTGGCCACCTTCCGTGGGGTGGCATGAGCTGGTGGCGTGAGAGTGGGGAGTCAGGCTGGTGGTTTCTTGTTGAGGGATAAATTTCTACACGACAGCATTATGGTTCGATAGTAATTAATCTCTTGTTTAATGAAGGAAACTAATGTTTATTGAACCTATACTGTGGACCCAGGTTCTTACAAAAGTGTTCTTATCCATGTCTCTCCCTTCTGGAGGGGGCTGGGGGATTGCACATTCTTTCCATTCTATGAAGGAAGAAGTAGTAATAATAGTGAGCAATTACTGAGTGCTTACTGTATTCTAGATGTGTGTGTGTGTGGGGGGGTACTGGGGACTGAACCTAGAGCCTTGTGCACACTAGGCAAGTGCTCTGCCTAGTATGAGCTACATCCCTAGATCTGAGCTACATCCCTAGATCTTTTGTTTTGACACAGGGTCTTGCTAGGTTGTCCAGGGTGGCCTTGATTTGCGGTCCTCCTGCCTCAGCCTTCTGAGTAGCTGGGATGATAGGCGTGAGCCATCGTACCCACCTCAGGTATTGTTCTAAGTGTTTTAGGTTTTATCACATGTCATACTAAGTAGCCCTGTGGATTTCTAAAATATTTCCAAAATATTTCTATTTACTTGAAGAAATTCAGTAATGTGGAAGGTAGACCTAACCCAGGTTTGTGTTTTCCTAGTGTGCCCTTCACTACATGCTGCCTTCAAGTTAGCCATCTTTTCTACCTAAATAAGCGGTAGCCAACTGCCAGCCTGAGATGGGAGCAGGTCCTGAGCGAGAGGGCAGGCTGAAGCCCTGTCTGGGGGCCAGAAGGTTCCTTATGGTGCTGGGCTTCTCAGCTTCTCCACTTCTCTGCAGATCAGGGGATGGGCTGGTTTTATAATGACTTCATCTGGGAAGAAAGCGTCTTGCTTTGGGCCTGTGTAACTTACAGAAAGGATTCCCATCTCTTCACTCACAGGGCCTCCTTTGATTGGTACCACCCTCTGTGGACTCCGTGCTCAAAAATATTTTATTTATGAAGAGGTTGCATGCATCGAGTCACCATTAATTTTAATGAAGAAATATGAAAAATAAGAATGATGTAGTTGCTGATTAGAGATTCTTAGTTCCTCAGGGGAACCAGTGTGAGCTCACCATTTGGTAGAATTTTAGCGAACAGAAAACATTGGGAATTTTGGCTCCATTTCCATTGAGGTAGACCTGATTGTTGCTGAACTTAAAAATATCAATGATCCCTCAAGTATCTACAGTAAAGTTTTCCAGAGGCATCATTAGAATCCTTAATTTGGGGACCTTGGCTTGTAGGTGTGCTTCCCCTAGCTACTTGGCCATGTTGGTGGTGGTGTATAGCTTTATTTGGCATGGCCAGTGTTGGCCTCTGGGGAATGAAATCCCTCAGGTCCTCATGAGGATAAATGTGGTCCATTTGCAGAGCCAGGAAGTCAGAAGACAGAGTTGTCTCTAGTGGGGAGACCTGAGCCCCTTGGTCAAGGTCAGCCTCCACTGCTCTCTAGGCAGTGCAAACAGGGCTTTGCTGTTAGGGAAAACACTGCCTTGGGAGGAGAGGTCAGCCCAGGAGACCATGATGTGCTCTTATCTGCAGAGGATGCTGCAGGGTCTCCTACTCCCTATAGAATTGCAAAGGTAGAAGTCCCTTGTTCCCTGCTGTTCTGAGTTGGCATCTGCTGGGATACAGGGATCACTAGATAACAAACCCAGGAATCTATAGTCCTTTGACAAATCATTGTCTTCTTTCTGGGCCCAGTTTCCTAATTTGTAGCACAGGGACAGGGAGGGATACAAGAGTCATTTCTGAAACTATAGTGACTAGCGTTTGTTGGGCCTGGCACTATGCTCAGGAAATAAGACTCGGTCCTTGTAATATAATATGAAGCAGGGGCTGTTAGGATCCCAATTCTTGGATGAGAAGACTGAGGCTCAGAGGCATGAAGTCAGGAGCTCATGATTATTAACCATGATCAGAAATCATTAAATAAAGGAGCTGGGATTTTGAGCCCAGGACCCACTCCCAACCTTGAGCAGCACTGCTGGACAAACTTTTGGATGCCTTTGGGAGATGGAACCTTGGGGGAAAATTGTACTTTGAAAAGAATGGGATCGTTCATTATGGAAACCTGTAAATTGTGTGTCTTAAAAAAAAAAAAAAAAAAAAAGATGTCAGTGACAGTTGCTTCCCAGTGAGATGAATGTAGATAAACCTATTTTGACTGTTAACTTATTTTGTTGTTTAAAAGCCAGTGACATGTAGCATTGAATTTATTTTTCTTCACAACGTTTAAGTGTTTGCCACTTCTTGAGTGACGTGTGTGAATTTGGGAATTGCCTATTCTTTGGGAGTGGAGGCTGCTGCTTGCACTCAAGGTTTTGTCTTAGGAGGGGATGGCAGGAAGGTTTGATGGGGCGTGTGGGAGCCCGGAAGAGGCCGGAGAGTGGGGTGGGTACCTGTCTGTGTCTTAGGATTGAAGGAGCCAGAGCTTGCTGCTCTGAAGTTGGGGTCATGGTGGAGAGCCCATCACCGGAGTCTTTGTGACTGGAAGCCTAAATATTTATTCTGTTCTGTCCCTAATGAAAACAAATTGTCAACAGTTGTTCAGTAACTGACTAAATTAAAATCTGTAATTAGTCAATTAGATTAAAGAGTTGGCACAACCTGATTGTATCATGCTGGTTAGGTTATTAAGAGAAAGGGTGTGATTTTTAATTACTGAATGCTAATTTTGACAGTTTCAAATGGAAACAGACGTGGTTTTCCCCCCTTTCCCTAATTCTGAATGGTTTGGAAAGTAAAGACACTCAACGTGTAAATTGCGTTTTTTTTGAAGGAAGAAACTGGGAGAAGGCCTTCTGTAGAGTTGGAGGGACTCGAGTGGAGGCCGCGCTGGAGTTAGTCGAGTGGGCCTCCTCTCCAGGGAGGCCTGGCGTTGGGCAGCTGGCGTTGGGCAGCGTGGCTCTCGCTGCCAGTGAGAGGTTGGATTTCAGCTTGGAGCAGTGGAGTCATGGAGCTCTCCTGTAAGGTCTCGTGCCCGGTTGCCCCTTCAGGGGGTTCTCTTACCAACACCCTGAAACAATAGCAGTAGCAGACTGTCCAGTGAGGGCATGGCAGACGCGGGTGGAAATGACACCTGAGTCTCTACAGTCTGTTTTCCTACACTGAGTGTCCCAGGGAGAGGACAGATGGAGGGAAAGTTCTAATTTTGTGGAGTCATCTTTTCTTCATGGAAAGTTCTTTGTAGAACGGAAGTTTTGCTTTCTGGCTGAGGAGAGTTGAGGACTGGGGGCAATGAGGTGCTCAGGGGTGGAGGTCAGGGGCTGGGCGACGAGAGGAAAAGGTAGGAGGGAGATTTCTTGCTTGGGAGGAAGATGAGATGAGAAGTGGGGCCAGTCTATGGATTTAGAGGCATAGGAAGCTAATCAGGAAATTGAGGATAAATAGGGTCCATTTGCAAGTAGAGCATGTCTTTCTTCTCATTAGTGCTGGGGGAGGCTCCACCTGAGCCTTCCTTGAAGCTCTAGAATGTGGGATGAAAGCAGCCTTGAAACTGGGGATGAGAAGACCTGAGCTCTCAGACCCCAGCACAGCCCAGACCCCCTCATTATCCAGGGGAGTGATCATGTCCCCCTTCCCTCCTTCTCAGCTCCTGAGAGCCATGAAGTGACCAGCTGGAGAAGCTGCAAGGTGCTATGCACAAGGGTTACTTTATCTAAAGGACCTCAAGCCTAGCAGCAGCTGGACTCCCAGCCTCACTCCTCCACCCCTGCTTGTCTCCCTCTTCTCTTTTTGGTGTGGGAGTGGGTCCTGAGGGTTGAACCCAGGAGGACTCTACCACTGAGCTGCTTATCATCCATTTGGAGTCAGAGTCTTACTAAGTTTTCCAGGCTGGCCATCCTCCTGCCTCAGCTTCCTGAGTAAATGGGATTACAGGCAAGTGCCACTCTGCCTGCAGTCCTCGCTTCTCCTTGCCCCAAGTCCCATGGGAAGCTAAGGATGGAGAGGAATGAGTGCCAGGCCTCTGACTGCCCCCCTGGGCAGCCTCTCTGCCTTGGAAAACACCCTGAATGAATGCAGGTGCCTCTGGAGCCATGTCACACCATGGCACCATGCCTACTTTTGGGCGGAAGCACAGGCTGGACTTTCTTTCTGGGTGTTTTTCTCATGACCGTGTCTTCATGATGCTTTTTTGAAACACCAGTTAAAATGGCCTTTAGCTTTCAGTGTTTCATACTTAACAGCTGTTGCTGATCCAGAATGAGTCATTTTCCTTTGCTTTTTGTGTCTGATAGAGATGGGATTCTGGGAAGCCAACAGAGGCTTTTGAAAGGGAGCATCCTGGGTTCTCATCCCCACCAGGGCCTCTGTTCATGGTATAATCTGTGCTAGTTGCGTAACTTCTGAGCCTCGGTACCCTCATCTGTAAAATGGTGACTGTGCCCAACTTGCAGTGCTGTTTTGAGATAATGATGTGAAGAACCTTAGAAGATGCCTAGGAAGTATTTCCAGAGTGAACTGAGCACAGTGCAATATGTCTGTAATCCCAGTGACCTGGGAGGCTGAGGCAGGAGGACCGTAAGTTTAAGGCCAGCAAGGACAACTAAGTGAGACCCTGTCTCAAAATGAAAAGTAAAAAGGGTTGGGGAATGTAGCTTAGTGTAGAGTGCCCCAACATTCAATCCCTAGCACCCCCCGCCCCCCAAAAAAATAACCCAGAATGAAAGAATCAGAGACTGAAAGGTGACCAGTGATCTTGGAAGGTATCCCCACCTAGAGAGCTATTCCAGGGTATGTTTAGAAATGATGGGAGTGTTTACAAGGAAGGGGTGGATGGGTTTGTGTGCTGAGTTCGGGATTCCTCTTTCAGACCCAGGATCCATAGCCAAGGTTAAAGAAACCCATAAGAAGTTGCATTTGTGCGTACGTGTGTGTGTGTGTGTGTGTGTGTGTGTGTGTGTGTTGTGGGGAGGGGTGGGAGTGGTAAATAGGGGAAAGGAAGTGACAGCGGTAGGAGAGAGTTTGTTTTAAAAGCTTCCCCACTGATAGATTTGTAGCCCTGGGTAAATAGGGAAGCTTGTAAAACTTGATTCATTTTCTTCCTGAAGTCTGTTTTTGGTGGAGAGTAGCGTGGGATGGAGACAGCCAAGGAGCCAGTACTTTCAGGTTGGAAGTGTTTGCATGTCCCCAGCACATGCTGTGTCCTTCAAGAAGGGCCAGGGCAGTGTTTCACTGTGCTCCTGCCCCCAAGCAGTTTTTCTTTACCAAAGTGCCAGCTGCTCTGTCCCGTCCAGGGAGTGCCCCTGGCTGGTTGCTGGGCCTATGCTCATCTCATATAGGGACGACTGAGGATTTGTTCACTCAGGATGACTTCCTGTTTCCTTCCTGGCCTGTAGTTTGTCCTTTTCTTTTGATTAGGAAACATGTCTTCCCTTATCCCTGCCCAGCCTGCTCTGGAGACACGTAAGGCAACTGGGGTGACCAGTGTCCAATGAGGAGCGAGGGTGTGTCCTAAACAGGAGGCTTTGTGAGCTGTTAAGGAGTTGAAGCTCCTGCTCTGGGAAGACCATTGCAGAAACAGAAAGGTGGTCAGTAGGGAGAGATGACACGATGCACGTGTATGTTGGAGGAAAATAAATTGGGGACTTTTGAAATGTTTGTGGAAATAAAAATATGGCTATGTATTTTAGTGGTTGGGGTGCAGTGTGAACTCTTAGGTAGCAAAGCTCCCTGCCTCAGGGCCTTTGTATAGGCCATTCTCTTGGAGCAATTTTCCTTACCCTTTCTTCCCTGGAGGGTCTCTATTAAGTTTTTGTGTCTCAATTTAGACATCACTTAATTTTAAGAACCTTCTTATCTTATCTTTGAGCTCCTGGGCCAGTACCCCTGGTGGGTCTCTTGGTGGGTTCCGGAAACTCAGGGCCTGACAGGTGATGGATACCCGGCTCACATTTCTTGACTGAAAGAGAGGTCAGAGGTGTCTGGAGGCTGCCCTCCTCCCAGGGCCCATGTGTGTGCAGTTGTGTGTCTTTGAACAGCTCCCTAAGGTCTAGCTGCCCTCAGAGCAAGTCTGAGTTTGGCTGCTCATTTTGAGTCCTGGCCTTGGTGTTTGCCTTTCTTTTCTGAAGTGGGTCTTTGACATATCGATGCAGCTTCAGATGTGAAGTGTTCTCAGAGGTGTGTAGGAAAAGGCTCAGTCTTCAGTTAACCAGCCCTTGCCAACTTCTAAGGCCTCTCAGGGTGGAAGCCCTGTGATCATTCCCCTGCCCAGTTTTTGCTTTTTGTAGAGGGGGCTGGGTAGTGGGTGGGCAGAACTTATGTGGTCTGGAGTCCAGAACACCATCACTGAGACCCTGTCCTTTGGTGGGGTGCTAACCTAGGTTGATGGAAAATAGCCCAGTTCTGATTCATCTAACTCTCCTGCATATCTGTGTAGAAATATTTTATTATTTGGCCCCTGTAATTCAGGGTTGTTGGCGATTTTATCAGACCTTACAAATGTACAGTTGACCTTTGCATTATCTGAGAAGACTCCTGTTTGCTTAGCCACGGATAAACAAGATTCCAGGGGGTGGCTCAGGGCTTGGGTCCTGGGTCTTTGTGTGCAGCCGTTGCTTCTAATTGTGAGTGGCTCTTATCTGTTCTAAGGGAGGGTCCAACCACACCCTGATGGAGGAGCTTCTTTATTTCTAGGCTGGCCATTCGTGCTTTTCCAAGTGCCTGAAATGCTTAGTTCCTTTAAACACCCACTTTCTGTTAAGACTGTCCCAATGGTATCAGCTCAGGGAGACATTGTATCCAAAAATGCACCTGTGGGTCATCACAGATATTTGTTTTTTCTCAGATATTCATCTAGCCTGTCTAGTCTGTCTGTCTTCAAATATTTGATGCCTGTACCGTGTGGCTACAGACGTGAAGGACACTGGCAAATCCTTCACCCTCACAAAACTTACAGACCGTTCTTCCTCTTTATCAGGGGTTTGTGTTTTTTAAAATTCTAGCAGCACGTCTTTAAATATATCGTGCAGGTTCAGATTGGCTGTCCCCAGGAAGGCACAGGAATGCGTCCTTGCCTTCCCATGTGACCACTGCCCACGCCTGGGAGGAGCCTGCAAGGTCACCCTTCTCTCAGCCTCTCCTGGTCCCCTGGCTCCACTGAGGGCCAGCTCTGTGATTTTGGGCTAGTTGCTGAGACCCAGTAACTCAAGGTTTACTTCCTTTTCGTGAAAGTGGCGGTGATGCCTCCGGTCCCAGTGAAGGTGTGGGCTGCAGAGCTAAACCTCTGGAGGGCCAGACCAGGAACAAGTGGGAGTGTAGACTGGACCAGCTGCGTTCAGGGTGGTGTAGCACGTACAGGTGGGAGCTGAGAGAGAGGGTGGGAGTTTGGAGAAAGTGATGACCCAGCCTTGAAGAGCCGGGGCCGGAGATGCTTGTGGAACAGACATGACCTGGTAAGGCTTTCATTGCAGTGAGGTTTTTAAAAAATTGGTTATTGGAAACTCAGATTCACAAAAGCCTAACTGAAAAGGACAATAGGTATACTGTTCCAAAGGAAGCTTTCAGTGGCCCACATTTTTGCAGACTTCAGTTAATTTTTCTAGGCTTTACCAAAAACACAATCCCCCCTCCCTCAGTGGTTGGGGATTGGGAACTGCAGCCAGGCCCATGGGGCCACCTCTGAGGCACAGGTGCTGGCCACAGCGCCACCCTTTCCGGTGAGTCAGCGAGTTTGTCCTGGAATATCCCTCCCAGTGGGGTGATGGCCAGGGTCACAGGCTGGGCCCCTGCGGGCTGTGGCTTCTCAGGAAGCTGGTGCTCCCATCTAGAGCTGCCCCACAGACTTGAGAGATGCACATGGCTCCTTCCCCTCCCGCTTTCTCTTTGAAAGTGTTTTTAATGTGGAGCATGTGTTGCCACTGCATTCTTTTCATGAGGACAGAAGCTGTCCCTGCACGGGTTGAGAGACTGTTCTGATCCAGAGCCGACTATGGCCTGATCCTAGGTCTAATTATTTGGCTGGCTGGTGGTGATTGCAGGGTGTAATCAAGTCCCAGGCATTTGGGCCTAGGGGTGAGGAGGAGCCCTGGGGAGGGGGAGGGAAGGAGGAAGTGTGATGTGACTTAGCCTGTCCCCTCTGGAACTGCCTTCCTGAGGGAGGAACGAAGTGACCTGAAGTGGGAGCTGAGGCTACCACCAGCTGGGCTGCCTAGAACCAGGCCCAACCTGGGAGGGAGGGGCTGGAGCAGGCTCTTGGTTCGATTGGCCACCTTCCATTTTCCTCTCTTTTTCCCCCCGAGACCCCCCTCCTTGGGGGTTTACTGGCACTTTTACCCCCTCCTTCCTCAAGCTTCCACTGCTGGTTGGGACCAGCAGGGCCCCTTCCCAGCCCGGCACAGGTGAGCCCCAGTGTTGGACACAAGAGGGTGCTCAGTGAAAGTCCTGTGCTTTATTTACATGGGTGGGTGGGAAGGACTTGGTGCATTAGGACCTGTGCTTTCGCAGGACCACTCTGCCCCGCGCTGTGCTTGGCAGTTTATAGGGGCTCAGATATGGGGCTGAGTGAAGCGGTGTCCAGAAAAAGCAGGGTTTTATTGAGCAAGGAGAGGGTGGGTGGCAGGAGAGAGGGCTGTGGTCTGTGGAGGAGGCCCTGGTGGCTCTTGGCTTTCTCCTGCTCTTCTGCTCGTGGTGACAGTCAGCCTTACCCCTTAAACTGCCCCTTCCTTGGCATGGTCTTGGAACTGATACTGAGTTTTGCTTTGTTAGTATAAAATGTAATGGGAACATATCTCTCCCTTACTAAAATCAAAGTCAGCCCCAGTCCACGGTACAATGCATTAACCGCCCCAGTGGAGACAGCCATGGGTACCCTGCCCCAGATGGACTTGCTGCGGGCCGGAGGTGTCTTGGCTTACCTCACCCACATTTTAGATTTTGTGAGCTGGGCAGGGACCCGGCACTCTCTCCTTCCTAGACATCAGTCGTCACAGCCTCCAGCGAGGAAGGCAGTGGCCTTAAGAAAAACAAAACAAAGGGCCCAGCAGCCAGGAGTTTAGAGAACGGCCGAGTGTGTTGCTGACGACCCTTAACAGCCCCAGACTAGAAAACCTGCACTTCACCCTTGTGTGGCAAGTGTCCTGTCTGTCACTGGCTGACACTTTGAGGGGCTTTCTTTTCTTCAAATAAATAATTCTTTGTTTCTTTTCAGGGTAGCAGATCAGGGCTGGAGGCAGCCATCAAAGGCAGCCAGGCTGACTTTGAACCAGTGGGTGAGGAGAGTCCTGGACAGGCAGGAGGGGTCTAGGAGAGCCAGTGTCCAGCCCCGGGGGGGAGGGGTGTAGAGACACCTGGAACCACCTCTTCACATGTGTGGTGGCGCATTTCTTGCCCAGTGATGTGCAAGTGAAATATCAGACTGGACGAGGAATTCCTTCCTCAGAAGAGAAAGCGGGCTCTCTTTTCCTGTCCCTTTGTCTCTCGTCCCCTTTGTCCCAGCCCTCCAGCTCTGTGGCCTCCCCTCCCCCAGCAGTTCCTTCCTTTGTGCCCCGCTGGCCACTCACAAGCGAAACTTAACTCAGCCACTGCTCCCAGTGAGACGGAAGGTGGGACACAAGTGGCTCCTAGGTCCAGGCCTTCTGGTCAGAGCCTGGACTTAAATGGACCTGGCCTCCAAAGGCGTTGGTCGGTTTTGATGTTAGGTGCTTGACTGTTGGTAGCCCCTACAGAGGGAACAGTATTATTGGGGGTTTCTGCTCCAAGGTTGCAGCTGAGGCGGGGGACATAGTCTTGTACCCCTTCCTTGGTTTAAAGCCTGTTTCCCTGAGTGGTCTTTTTGGTTTCATCATCTTTATGCAACATCTGGAAATAGAGCCGGGCTAAACTCTTAGCAGAGCCCAGCTCATACTGGTTGTAAGATATTATCTTAATCCTCTAAGCAAGGGTCAGCAATCACTGGGGGGTTAAGAAAAAAAATCAGAGGAGAAAAACTGAAAGTTGGGGGAAATCTGTCATGAACTTAAGTTGCTGAGAATGTGGGAGAGCAGGGTTTGACTCAGTTCTTCATGATGAAAGTGGGAACTCAGGGGCTTAGTGTCTAACCTGCCTGATGGGCAGAGGCCTGCAGGGATCCTGTGACCAGGCGCGTGGTGTGAGACTGCAAGCCCCAGCTCTGTAGGGGTTCTGCACTGGGCCTGCAGAACTGTGGCCAGTTGGTGTGGCTTCCTTGTTGCTAGAGCATTTTCCCCCGCTTACCATATCTGACTTATTATTTTAACTATACATGTTCAAAATCATATGTTACAGAGGATAACATGTAATTCTGGAAATATTACGTTCCACCCTCAATTTACATAGAAGTTTTTATTCTGGGACTTCATATGCATTTTTGGCGTCAGTGTCTAAAATGCTATCACAAAAGCCACTTTTCTTTGCCACCTTCTTAGCACAGAGAAAGCCACTACTCTACCTAAGCTGTTTTTGATGTATTGCTTTTCAATTTTGTGTAGGTTGCTGTCTGTAGGAATTTTGTCCCCAGCCACAGAGACCATGTCATTAACTTTTAGACAGTTGGCTTTGGAAAAAATCTGTCTTGGGTCTGGGGATGTGGCTCGAGCGGTAGCGCGCTCGCCTGGCATGCGTGCGGCCCGGGTTCGATCCTCAGCACCACATACAGACAAAGATGTTGTGTCTGCCGATAACTAAAAAAATAAATAAATATTAAAAAAAAAAATCTGTCTTGCAGGTGACCGCTGCTGGAAATGCTCCAGCAAATCTGATCCCCTTTTCTGATTTTGGAAAGTGGGGACATTGCGTGTCAGCAGCCTTGGTGCTGGAGTCCCTGATTCTCTCCTGAGTGACGCTGATACTTTTCCAAGCCTTGTATTCCCATCTGTTAAAAGCAGACAGCGGTGCTCAGGCCCACTTCTCGGGGTTGAGCCTGAGAAGACTGCAGAACACCTTCTCTGTTGCGGGGTGGCTGGTTGGGGGACTCCTGCTCTTCTGGTTTATGGAGTAACCTTGAGGGCTTGTCAGGCAAGGCCTGGAGGCTACCTCGTGTGGAAATTCAGGACCCCAGTGGGTCTTGGTGTGGGTGTTGGAGTGGGGAAATGTTGCAGTGGAGAGGGGTGCATACTTTCAGCTGATGAGCACCCAGTAATGGGATGAGGTGAGGCCTGCGGCCCCAGCCATTTATTGATTGCCTGCCTTGTACATGCAGTGTTTAGGACCTGCCTGCTGGCTTCTGGGCTGAATGTGTTAAATGCTCTTGCTTTGGGGATGTGTGCCCAGGGGGTGAGAGAAGACTTTACCAGTCTCTGGAAAGGTCTCATAAGAAAACATTTAGGCTTTGTCTTATGATGGTGGTCCTTCAGAGCGGCGTCAGAGGTGGCAGGTTCTGTGCGGCGGTCATCATTGTCACGATAATTATTTTTTGGCTGCAGAGTCTCAGATGGCTCACATGACTGGTCCTCAAATGGGATGGAAACTCCTGGGATGGACAGTGGCAGAGGTGTGTGTCAAAGGTGTCCAGAACTGACAGGACAAATTTGCATCACCGTTTGTAAATAAGTGCTACTTTGAATATCCACCTTTGATGCGCCTGTGGTGGAGGAGCTGGGATTCCCAATTTAGATATTTGATGTAATTTGAAACTGAAACAATCAAAAGTGTATCTCATGAGAAAAAAAGAGTAAGGGGCATAAGAGTCCCCTTGCCGGAAGTCGTCACCTGGCTGAGACTTTCCATGTGGTTTTCAGGAGTCCAGACTGACCACATGTCGAGGGTGTGGCCTCAAAGCTGGTTTTTCCTTCAGATTGTTGTGTTGCAATGAGACAGTTAGTGAAATGAGGTTGAAACATGTGGTAGGTATGTTCATTTGCTTTCTGAAGCTTTAAGTGCTGCCTCCTCCTTTTGGCTGTGAACTTCATCCCCCGATTAACCATTGCTCGGTTGCTTAGCCCACAGTGAGCACTGCACAGTGGGTTGTGCGGTGGGTTGAGAAGCGGCAGTGGTAAAACTAGGTCAGACGCATTTCAAAAGTGGGATGGTTGCAGCATGCCTCGGGCCGGAAATCCCAGCTGCCTGGAAGGCTGAGGCAGGAGTATCACAGGTTGGAGGTCAGTCTGCACAATTTCACGAGACCTTGTCTCAAAATAAAATGGACTGGGGGTGTAGCTCAGTGGTGGAGTTCCCCTGGGTTCAAGCCCCAGTACTAGGCCAAAAAAAAAAAAAAAAAAAAAAAAAGTGGAACTGTATGGCCCAAGAACTTTATGAAGGGGCTAGGGACAGGGGCAGGTTTCTTTTCTGAATGGTCAAAATCCCATAGTAACTCTGTGTGTGTGAGTGTGTGTGTGTGTGTGTGTGTGTGTGTGAGATGCAAGAGAAGGAGAGTAGGCAGACAGACACCCGGACGCACCATGGGGAAGACTGAGGGAGGGAAAGGGTCACCATGTGCTTAACTGGTTGTTGCTCCGAGGGGTAGGGGAGGCTGGCACAAGGCTCTTTCCTCTTTCCTCCCCCTCCCCTCCCTGCCTGACTGCTGTCCTTTTCCCTTCCCTTCCCGTCCTTCCTTTGCCTACCTGTCCCTGCTCCCCCAGCCTGGTGGGCAGTGCCTCCTGGCCCTTCTCTTAGCCTCCCTGTAGACAGTCTACCTTCTGGCCCAGTAGCTGGCAGCCTGTCCCGTCAAGATCAAGTCCAGAGGAACGCTCTGGCTATGTGTTTTTCTTCAAAATCTGGTACTTTATAAAAATGGATTCTGGGCTGGGGATGTGGCTCAAGGCGGCAGCGCGCTCGCCTGGCATGCGCGGGGCACTGGGTTCGATCCTCAGCACCACATAAAAATAAAAATAAAGATGTTGTGTCCACCGAAAACTGAAAAATAAATATTAAAAAATTCTCTTACTCTCTTAAAAAAAAAATGGTTTCTGTGTGTGTTCCCAGGTATTTGCTTCTGACCATCTCTTCCTCATGGAGACTGGAGCCTCCTGGAGGGAGGCTGTGACTGGTGGTCCCCCGCTGGTTTTTTTTTTTTTTTTTGATACTGGGATTGAACCTGTGACACTTTACTACTGAGTTACATCCTTGGCCCATGCATTCCCCTCCCCCCCCCCCCCCCCGCTTTTTTTTTTTTGAGACAGGGTCTTGCTAAGTTTCCCAGGCTGGCTTTGAACTTGCAATCTTCCTGCCTTCACCTCTTGAGTTGCTAATATTACAAGTCCGGCTGGTGGCCCTCTTGAGGTAGTTTTCCAGGGCCTGTTTCCCTGGGCCACAGCTTGATGCTCTTGGAAGTCAGGTGCCAAGGGCAGCAGCAGGAAACAAGGTGTCTGCCATACCATCAGCTGGTTCTTACTAGGAGGGAGGCAGAGGTGTTGTTAGGCTGGCATGGGGGCCAGAGTGTCTTGTCATCACACAGACCTAAACAGTCCCATCTGGTGGGCCCGTCATGTATCTGCTAAATAAATGAATGCATAGTTGCAGCTATGCTGTGTGGCCCCAAACAGGAATGAATAGTCTTTGGGTGGTTTATCATCCTCCTCTGGCCATTTCTGTCCGTCCTCATTTTTTTTCCTTGGTAAAATGATGGTAAACTTCCTTGGTCAGGCTGTCTGGCGATCATTGCCATTATGCTGAGTGTGTGAAAGTTTTACTGGAGGGTCCTGCCCAATACCTGGGGACCCAGGGGTTGAGTAGGCTCTGGAGTCTTCTGCCGCCTGGTGGAGAAGGTGGGTGGAGAGTGTGCAGAGGCTGCTCTGCTGCTGTTTGGTTTGCAGCAGGACAAGTTCATCTGTTTGGAGATAAGTCCTGCAGGGAGGAATGGGTTGTAATGCTGCTGTCATGTCTTCCCAGAGAGGCCCTCATTGCCGAGATCTGTCTCTGGTCTCTGGCTTCCCATCTACCCAAGTTGTGCATGTGAGTAAGCTGTGGTCTGTTCATAAAATGAAAAGTAGAAAGCACTTTTAAGCAAGTTCATTCCCTCCTGATCAGTTAGTTCCTTGATACCTCAGGTTGGATTAAGTGTGGTTGACATTTTAAACTTTTCAATTGCTTTTTGATTCCTAGGGTTCAGGGTCAGGGCGAGGTAGATTTGCTTTGTATTTCTTCCCCTGCCAGGTGGGGTGGGAACAGAGGGAGTAAGGGAAAGCCTCTGCCTCATGCTGTATGCTGTATTCATTGCCTCACTTCTGAGATTCAACTTCTTCTTCTGAGAAATGGGAACAAGGTTGGCATCTGTCATTGAATGGTTGAAAGTAGTTTGTGAACAAATTTCACTCTGGAAAACCTTAGGTGTTTGGTATTGGTAAATCCAGAAAAGCTTATTTAGATACTGGGCTTGTGGATAGGAGGAGCAGGGCCAGTGTGCCTGAAGAAATTGATGATGTCCTTTGGTGGCTTGCCGGAGAGATTAATAACAAAGACAGGCTTCCCAGGGTGTTTCCCAGTGTAGCCATCTTGGATCCTGTGCCCCCTTTTGAGTAGCTGAGGGAGCCATGCCTCCCATCTACCTGGCTGGTGTGTCCTCTACCTCCAGACACATCATGTGCTACCCACCACCTGGCCTCTGCATGGATTTTTCATGGTCCACCAGCATCTTATCAGCACAACCACCTTCCAAAGCCAGTGTCAGTCCTGCTCCTTCATCGTGCTTCTCCTGTATGAGCCCACTTCCAGCCAGCGCTCATTCTGAGCCCTCATCAGCTTCCTGTGTTCAGAGTCCGGGAAGCATTGGAACAGCCTGCCTTTCCTGTGGAGCAGGATGGTGGGATGAAAATCAGCCACTGCAGCCCTAGTGGTTCAGAAACACACAACTGAAGTGGTCAGAACCCACAGCTCCCAGGGTCAGCCTGGGCCCTCAGCTCAGACACACTTGTGTGCAGCCCTGGGTGAAAGAAGGGAACAGTGGACGATTCTGCTGAGCTAGGGTCTGAGAGGCATGCCTATTTTTCAGAATCAACTCTTTGCTAGGGCTATAAGGCACACACCTGTAATCCCAAATTCTGGAGAGGCTGAGGCAGAAGGATCACAGTTCAAGGTCAGCCTAGGCAATATAGAAAGACTTTATCTCAAATAAAAAAAAAAGGCCGGGGATGTGCACGTGTTTAGCATGTTGTGAGGCCTAGGATGCCGTACACAGCAGCATGTGCAGGTAGGGGAGCAAAACACAAAAAACCCTTTGCTGACCCGTCCAAGTCCATCCAGGGCACCATCAGAGGCTCCAAATGACTGGATTAGTTCTTCAACTATAATGAAGAGAGGCAGCACCCATGGGTTTTTGTTTGTTTGTTTGTTTTGGTTCTTGGTGCTGCTAGGGATTGAATCCAGGGTCTCATACATGTTAGGCAAATGTACTATGAGCTACATCCCCAGTCCTTTCTGTTTTTTATTTTCAGACAAAACTCTGCTGAGTTGCTGGGGCCTGGCCTCAAATTCGTGATCTTCCTCCTGCTTTATTTTCCCTAAAGCTAGAATTATAGTCCTGTGCCACCTCGCTGTCTTTGTACTTGTGTGTGTGTGTGTGTGTGTGTGTGTGTGTGTGTGTGTGTGTGTGTGAGAGAGAGAGAGAGAGTTACTGAAGATTGAACCCAGGGGCACTGTGCCACTGAGCTACATCCCTAGTCCCTTTTTTGGGGAAGGGTATGATACCAGGGATTGAACCCGGGGTTACTTAACCACTGAGCCACATCCCCAGCTCTTTTTTTATTTTTTATTTTGAGATAAAATGCCCTCTGCCCTTCATTTTCTCTTAACTTGCTAAGTTCCTTAGGGCCTTGACAAGTCGTTAAGGCTGGCTTTGAACTTGTGATCCTCCTGCCTAGTCCTTTTATTTATTTATTTTTTAAATTTTGAGACAGGGTCTAAGTTTCCCAGGCTGGCCTTGAAGTTGTGATTCTCCTGCCTCAGCCTCCCAAAAAGCTGGGATTGTAGGCCTGTGCTATTGCACCTGGCAGCATCTCCTTTTATAAACATGAAAACTGAGTCCCAGGCTGGGAAGAGCCACCTTGATTGATAGAAAGGGGCTCCAGATGCTGTTAAAAGTTTCTCATCAGCCTCAGTAGCGGACTGGTAGGTCTCACCTTGTGCCCAAGGCTGTTGCTAGTAGCAACCTACTTCCCCTGTTGGTTCTGGGGGCCCTTGAGGGGAAGAAGGAAGAAGGTGAAAGCTAGGCTGTCAGTCAGGTGACAGTTGAGTGCCTGTGTCAGTTGGTGACAGTGGGAAATGGGTGTGGGCTCATCAGAGCCATCCATGCCTGTTGAATTTGCCATTAATTCTCCCCAGACATGGGGAGATTATATTGCAGGGACATCACACTTTGCGCAGAACCCTGCTTTCTTCACCTCACAAAAGAATAGAAGAGAGAAGAACAAAGAAAGAAAAAAAGAATGAAGGGGCCATAAGGTCTATTGGAGTCAGGTAGACTTTATTTTGTCTTGGCTCAGTTGTTCTCTAGCTGTGTGGCCTTGGCTTAATCACTAGGCCCCTCTGGGCCTCAGTTTTCTCACCCCTACAAGAGAGGTGAAGGGAGAGGAGGCCACTAGTAATACAACTGAGCAGTGCTCTGCACTGTGCCTGACACTCCTTAGGCTCAGGCTAAGACTGTTGGTACAGGAAAACTTGGGAATCTATGGCCGATGGGTTCCCAGGCACTTGGATACCAAGTGCCAAATGTTAAACAGGTCCTGCTGGAGGCTTGACTCCAAGAGGATGAAAAGTCGAGTGAGGATTATGTTGACAGTTTTTTGGAGGCATAGACAGACTAATGGACAAGGCAGGTTATGGTCAGTGCTGGGAGGGAACAGAATTAGAAGGGAGCCCACTGAGGGGAGTTGCTGGCTGAGTCAGGAACTGGGAGGCCTTCTTGGAGGGAGCATTGCAGCTAGGCTGCGAAGAAGGAGTGGGGAAGAGAAAATGAAGGGCATCCAGGCAGGAGCAGATCCTGATTTTGGAGGATTTGACCTGTGTGCATTGATAGTGGCTGACATTTAAAGGGTTCTTGGTCTTTAAATGTGCCAGGTCCTGTTTTGAGTGCTTTTTGCATATATGAAGCAGTTTTGTCCACATAACTAACCCTGTGAGACAGCTCTTACCCTGTTTTGCAGTTGGAAAACTGAGCCACAGAGAAGGGAGGTAATTCATCCCAGCTCACATACAGTGCAGTGGACCCAGCCTTCGACCCTCCCAGGGATCAGGCACGTGCATAACCACTTGAATCACTATCTTGCCTGACAGAAGCCCAGGTGTGGTTATTGGGAGATGTTCATTGACTAGAGGGTTGGGTGAGTAGATGAGTCCTCCTTGCCTCAGTTTTCTTACCTGCAAAGTGAATATAACCCACATCCATAAAAGAAAGTGAAGTTCTTGGATGGAGTTTGCTCCATCGGGTGCTGAGAGAGTTCTTTATGATATGGAGAACTGTCACACCCCTAGTTCCTTTAACAGGTGGTAGTTGCAGGTAGAAGGGTATTGGACTTTAAGGCAGCAATTACCCCTACCTGCCTTACTGTATTTTTTTTTTTAAACAAGAGGGATTGAACCCAGGGATGCTTAACCACTGAGTCACATCCCCTGCCCTTTTTAAAGTATTTTAGTCAGAGACAGGGTCTCACTAAGTTGCTGAGGCTGCCTTTAAATGCCCGATCCTCCTGCCTCAGCCTCCTGAGCCGCTGGGATTACAGGCTTGTGCCACAGCACCTGGCTGCCTGCTGTCTTTATTTTAGAGGCAGGAGCATGTCAGGCTTGGTAGGATTAGATAAAACGTGGGCAGAGTGCCCGGCATAGCACTGGCACGTGCACAGCCCCTATAAACAGTAGTCATTTTCATTATTGTGTTTTATCTCTTGATATTAGTAATTATTATTGATGGTCTTCTTCAACATTCTTACAGGCGAAATTTTAGCAGTACTTTACAGAAGTGGAAACAGCTTGGAGGGTAGATAGTGCAAAAGTCCAAAGTCGTAATCATTGGAAGATACATTGAAACACCACATTGGGTGTGTCTCCAATTCCTATGCCTCTGCGTGGCATCACAGGAAGACTTCAGCAGGCTTTCCCCGTGCATCAAAAAACAGGGTCTAGAATTGCCCCAGGCATCCTTCAGGACAGCCTTGCAGGGCACACTGGTTGTGCAGTGGTTGTGTAGAGAAGCATGCTCTTGCACAGGTGGAGTCCACACGTGTTCTTTCTCCCACTTGGGCCTTGGACTGGAGAGTACTCCGCCAGCAGTGCAGTTTTCCTCAGTGCTGTGGTGTATTAACACACTTGAAACCTACTCTCAAGTCTGAACTCAATTCGGCAAGATCATATCCTATGCAAAGAATATGGATAGTGACCCGCTGTATAGAGCAGTGATTCAGTGCAGGAAGCATCCTTTGCCGTGGGGTTGCCTGGAGACCCTTCTCTGTGGCCCTTCAGCAGCATCCCTTTGGGCGGTTTCCTGGCAGCAGTATCACTGCTTTTCTCCCACCTAGTAGCCATAAGAAGGTGGTTGGCCCTGTCATCTCACTTTCAGGGCCTGTTTGGTGGCATTTGAGCATCCAGGTCTCTGGACTATGTCTACCCATGGCACTATGCCAAGTAGCACTGGAAAGAACCACTGAGATGCAGGGGTCTCTTTATCCTGTTTGACAAGGGATCAGAAAATCAGGCCAAGTCTGTTTCCAGGTTTAGAATTGAGCTGAGCCGCACTGAGGGCTGCCACCACTAACAACCACCATGCTCTTGCTAATTCTTTGTTGATTTGGAAGCCTCTTCAGGATTGTGTAGTGCCTCAGGGCCCCTCTTGTGGAGAAGGACTATAATCCTGTAAATATAATAACCCCCTGCTCTGGACACTTCATAGAGCGGTCTCCTGTACACCACCAGCTCCTTGGCACCCTCCAGCAATCCTGGGGGAATGACAGACAAGGCTTATTACCCTGTTTATTTTTTTTGATGAAAAGGCAGGTGGCTTTAGTGACTTTCTGAAGTCACATGTCCAGTCAGTATATTGATAAAACTTAGACTCCAATCTGAAGGCTGGTCATGGTGTACAGGACAGATGGTAACTGCTTGGCACATACTCCGACATTCCTCCCTTGCTCTCATTAGACATTGCAAGTTGATCAAAGTAACTCTTTTCCTGCCGAACAGATTTATTTTCAGTATAGCATTCCATTTAGACTTTATCAGTCAAGTAACATTAGCATGCAAGATGAGTTTGTTGTCACCAGTGTCTCACATCAGGGTGGAAGCTGGCCAGTGACATTGTATGAGTTTCTTGGTTGTTTGAATTTCCAGGTAGGTGAAAGTTGGGTGCATATTGTAAATGAATTCCAGTTGGAAGCCTTATACCCGTCTGACAAAGCAACTGCCATCTTCCAGAAAGGCCTCGGGAGAATCTTGAGTAAAATGTGTGATGTTTGACAGAAGAAGGGCCACTCAGATTGGAGCGCCAGATGGTGATCCAGAAGGGCATGGAAGGTGGGACAAGCTATGCGGAGACATGATTGTACTCTCTTAGTCGAGGGAAGCACAGAGGAGGAAACATGGACACCCTTCTCCTCCAGACACCTTGAGTCTACTCCGTATTTTGGTTTCTCTTTGGATGTTCCGAGAATGGCGTCTCTCATATCATGCAAGACCTCCATGGGATGCAGGGATCCCAAGAGATGGCAGGGTAGAAGGAATTGAGAAGTCTTATGCCCAGGACTCTGTTGAGGGTATCATCCTTGGGAATCCCTTCTTGGCCAAAAGGACAAAGTCAGATTCTTGGGCGGGTGGGGAGTCTGAGCGTCTGATTCTGTCCTGGGCATCTTCACACACCAGGTTTGAGCTGGAGGTTGGAAGTCCTCATTCAAGTGGAACCTGGAGTTCTCCACCTCTGTGGATCGGCAGAACACAGGAACAGAGGACCGCAGGTCTTCTCCTGTAGTCTTTCCTCTACACGGAAACCCACACAGGAACCGTCTGTCACACTTACCTAACTAGTGACTCTCTCTTTTTTGATCACGAAGCTCTTCAAACATCAGCCGATTTCTTGCTGTCAGCCTCCACGTGGATATTCTTGACCTTGGATTTCAAGGTGCCTTTTCATCTGTTCACCTAGCTTCACAGTCTTCTCATTTCTCCAGCCATGGTCACTCTGGCTTTCTGCCCCCCCGCCCACAGGCAGGCCTTCCTGGTTCACTCCCAGTCCTGAGCCCAAGAAGCCTTTTTTGGAACAAGTTCAGCTCAAACCCTCATCTTCTCCAGGAATCCTGGCCCGCCCCCCTACTTAAGAGGACCTTTCCCACTTGAAATACAGACTTCACTCTACTCTAACAGTGAGGAGGGACCCTAGAGGGTGTGGGCTTCAGTTATTTCTGACTGACTGTTTTTTTTCAGTGAGATGTTCAGTATATTTCAGTGGCAAGTCTGAAGTCAGATCTCTGGGAAATGCTGGGCAAAGCAGCTTCTTTGCCGGTGGCCTTCTCAAGAGCTTTAGTGCCTTGGAGTGCACAGCAGCGGAGCCAGGTGAGGTGTGGGGTAGGGAAACAGTAGGAGAGATAATGATTCTCAAACCTGTTTGACTGTCGGCCTCCTCTGGTTGAGGAATCGAATCCTGAACTGTTTCAGTCCTTTGGGCTGCAGCACAGCATCTCCATCCTTCAGAGCCCGCTGTCTTCCTTCATAAGCACCTCTTCTGGTGTCCCGTGAAGACTTCCATGGGTCCTTTTATGTCATTCAGCATTTTCCATCTTTTTTAGTGATCCAGTTAGCCTTCTGGATGTCCCATACATCCCTTACTATTGATTGTTTCTAATCTTCCATTCAGATTGTCTCACATTCAATTCAGTTGCTTCACAGTTTTCTCATATTGTAAATAACACTGTGATGGACACCCTTGTGGCTGACATTTGCACATGCAGACATGATGGTATTCTTAGATTGTTGGGTCACATGGTACCCAGAGCACACTTTGGAAGTAAAAGTCCATCAGAACTTCCAGCACATCGTGTAGGGGAATGATCCGAGTTTTGCTTCACCGTGTTGTTCCTGGTCAAAGTACTAATAGGCAGTATTGGGAGGCCCTGCTAGCTGGTACCTGGGAAATTAGAGAAAGACCTGCAATTTGTTGTGCTGCCTTGTTTGGCCAGTCTGGCTCTGGAGGGCTGGAACCCTGCTCCTCCTCTCCTCCATTTACTCTTGGAATGCTCTGAGCAGTGGGCTCTATGGGGACTTAATACATTTTAATTGATTTAGATTCGGATGTTTTTCCCTGTGTACAAGCTTAGTAGTGGAGACCCATTTATTTGGATGCTTTTTATGTCCCTGAAACCTTGCACGAGAGGCACAGATTGGACTAGAGCAATGATGGGGCATCAGGGACCTTGCTCACAAGGAGGGTTCTGTCTCTGCTTTTATTGCCTAGGCCCCTCCTGACTCCTCAGTGGCTGCTGGTGCCTCAGAGGCGGCTCCAGGGGCAGGCTTTATGGGCAAGAGTGGTAGGTGGCGTTTTTTTTCCCTTCCTTTCTCTTATCTAAGTAGATCATTTTAAAGGACTGACTCAAGGATATAGACTGGGATTAACCCTTAGAACCTGCTTGGGCTCTGGCAGAAGAGGGTGGCAGCCCTGCTTCTGGTATGTGTGCAGAGCACTGTATTGGAACCTTGTGGGCTGCTGTAGGTGATCCTCGGGAAAACCCACAAGGTAAACAATGTCATGGTTCCCTTCCAGCGTGAGAAACTTGAGGCTCTCTGAGAGGCTTATCGACATGAACTGTGTCACTCAGTTGCAAGGGGGAGGGGGAGCTTCCTGAGACTGGAAGCAGGTTTTTACCAAGGTAACCATGATACCAAGGTGTTATGGCCCAGTATGTGGTTTGGCCAAGTTGCCTGAGACTCTGCCCCATGTTGCAGATGGGAACGGGGATCATTAGTACTCTGCCAGTGGAATTGTGTGGGCAACAATGATAAAAATAGCTGTGAGCACAAATCAGCTGTAATGCCACCAGAGAGGTGTTAGCAGCAGTTGGAATCCGGGGTTGGGCTGGGGGTGCAGAGGGGCAGTTAACCCATACAGGGAATTAGGGAAGACTTTAAGGAGGAAGTTCCCTCCAAGGACAGGTGGAGACCTTGATGAAACCAACCGAGCCCTGACTTTGTTCCTCCAGTGTTCTCGGTGCTCTGTGTAAACTAACTCGTTTCATTTACCCCAATAACTGTGAGGTCAGAATTGTGAGTAGTTCCCCAAGTGAGGAGCCCGAGGCAGAGAGGCCAGATAACCAGCCCAGGATCCTGCAGCTCGGTAAGTGTCTAAGCCAGGATTTAAGCACAGGCAGCCTGATTCTGGAGTTGGTGCTCCGAACAGTTGGGTTGTATCACTCAGCCAGAGGAGGCCGAGGAGGCAGAGGAACGAGTGTGCGAGCAAGGCTGCACAGGCCTGGAGATGGCAGGTTGTCCAGCGGAAGGGGAGCCAGAGTTCATCACATCAGGAAAGGTGGTTGATGGCAGATAAGGGGGCTCCTGGGATCACTGATATTTCTGATAAGTGGGCCTCCTCCCACCCCACTCTGTCTTTGGATCAGAAGAGCACCTGCCCCCACTGGTACCCAGCACTGGCATGCCCATGTCACCTCCTGCCTTCCTCTCCTAGGCTGCTCAGAAGCTATCTTTGCACTCAGTTCCCCAGTTGATGCCTTTCACCAAGGTTCTCAAATTGCAGAGTAGTTACTGTTATCAGTATTTTGGTTGTTGCTTTTTTTTTTTTTTTTTTAAATTAAGAAAATCTGAACACGAGTCATCTCATTGATACACATAGGCACACAAAAGCATGCATAACTCCCCAGCAGGGAGCCATGCTGGTGACAGGACAGAGCACGTCCTCACCTCTTTCTTGTACCTGGGCTGCCAAGGGCCTTTCGACATTGTGTGTGATGCCCTCGCACTCTGATTGCTTCACTCCACAGCACAATGGAGCCTCTGTCAACATGCCAGCTAATTAATTTTAACTTTGTAATGTTGCTTCATCTTCATGCACTGTTCAAGACGTCTGCTGTTTTCCTGGTGCATGTCGGAGGGAAGCTCTTCTATGCCTTTGTCATGTTAGAAACAGAGAAATTGGATTCTGGTCCTTCTCCTGGGCTTTTTGTCCATCCCTCCTGTCCCTTCTATGAAGGCAGGGGTTCTTTCCATCTGCATGTCCCCCTCAACTGGTATTCTGTGGCTGCTTTGAGGGAAGTGCTGGGCCACTTCTTTCGGGAGAGGACTTAATCACTGGAGTATTAAAAGTTTAGCACAGGCCTCGCTAATTTGGACGACTCAAGGGCAGAGTTGCATGAGCACCTGAAAAGCTGACATTGCAGACAACTGGTGAAGAGAAGCCGTTTGGGTTCAGTACTGCCAAGTTCACCTTGCTGCTGAGAGGGGGAGTGACCTCTGGCAGGGAGGGTGGCAGGACTTGTAATGAGCAATTGTGTTTTTGGGTGTGTGGAAGGGGTATTTGTAGAGGTAATAAAGTAGTCTGTCCTTTTGGGTGTTTGTTTGCTTAGACCATCCCATGGCCACCCCCGTCTCCCTCTCATTTTTCACATTTGTGATGTTAAACCTGGGCCCAGCACTGGGGTTTTATGTGTAGCCTTTGCTTTTCTATTTGCATTTCTTCTACTAGTGGTATTTTGTTCTGAGAACCTCATCCTTACTTTATGTTAAAGGGTGATGTGTTAGGGACTGGGGTTGTGGCTCAGTGTAGAGTGCTTACCTAGCATGCATGAGGCACCGGGTGTGATCTTCAGCACCACATAAAAATAAATATCCTGTGTCCACCTAAAACTAAAAAATATTTTTAAAAAAAGTGATAGGGGGCTGGTGATACAACTCAATTGGTAGAGTGCTTGCCTTGCATACACAAGGCCCTGGGTTCAATCCCAGCACCACCCCCCCCACCCCCACCCCCCCCAAAAAAGTGATAGGTTAGAAGGCAACTGGGACCTCAGTCTTTCTAGCTTTCTCATCCTGCTAGGTCTCCTCTCCTGCTCTGTGCCTCAGTTTCTCTATTTGTAAAATGGAGGTGCATGCAGAATTAGCTGTCCTTATTCTTCAAAACCACCCTGTCACTATAGCTTTTAAAATGGGGCCACAAGAGGTGGTTTGCTGAGCAGGTCACCATCTTTTTCTGGAAAGGGCTGGATAGTAGATACTTTAGGCTTTGGGGACTGCATGGACTCTCTGGTAACTACTCAGCTGTGCCATTAGAACTCAAAATTAGCACAGACAGTACAGAGGTGAATGAGTGTGGCTGTGTCTCAGAAACTTTATTACAAATAAATCCTATAGGTCTTCGTTTGCTTTAAGGACTGCTATAATGTTGTTTTGTGCACCAGGCTGGTATGCAAGGAAGAATTCTTATTTGAATTAGGAACCAACACCTGGACTGTCCTGAAGCCTGGCCTTGCCACAAATCCGGTCTATTCTGAGCTTCCCCTAGTTGCTGGGGGAGGTGGCCCATCCAGGCTTCTCTAAGGAGCAGGTGTGCCTAGCTCAGTGCAGATAGCCCTAGAGAGTTGTTAAGTTTTGGTGCATCCCATTTAAAGTCTGATTAAAGAATCACTGTACCACAAAACAATACACCTTTCCCTCCATTATACCTTTATAGTGGAAGAAAAAGACATTTAAACCTTGGTTGCTTTTATCAACTTAGGGATTTCCTTGTTTTCTGTTTTCACATTAGAAATAATTGGTGGTGCAGCGGTTGGTTTCAGGGCTAATAGTACTGTTCTCCCGCACACAGAACACTTTGGTTTCTAAGAGGTTGTTTCTTTCAGGGTAGAGGAGTAGAGTATAAAATGAAGGGTGGGTTTGAAGCCCTCTCTTGTATTTTCTGTTGAGGCATCAGATTGTTGATTTGGTAGCAGAATCATCTCTCATTTCTTGGAATTGTGCTAATACTTTCCCTTTGGGTAAAGAAATTTTCATTATTCACACTATTGCTGAAGGTTGCTTAGCTGATCCTCCTTTGAACTGGTTGGTAGGGAGAGGAAACATTTGTTCCCCGTTTCCCAGATTGGCAAAACAACCCACTTTGTAGTTAGAGGTGTGCAGTTATGGATGGAAAAGCTCATGTGCCTGCACCGTGTGCACACTGAGATGTGGCTCAGCAAACAGTACCTGGGCCCATCCGAGTGGTGTGCTGGGGCGAGCTTCGCAAGCCTGGTGCATCCCCGCTGGAACACCCTGCAGACTGTGGTGCCCCAGACCATGGAGGCTGGGGGATGGCAGCCCTCTTTCCAAGACCCTCCTCCCCCATGTAAATATGAAGTCTGAGTGAGACAGCAGTGTGCAGTACACTGGCCTGGAGACCGTTTTCCCCCGCCTGACCCCTTCCAGTCAGAATGCCCTACTAGAAGGCACGTGGCTTTTACAGCGTGGCTCTTGCCTGGGGGAGAAAGAGGACCCACTACTGAAAACAGAACTAGCTCCCAGGGCAGCCTGCCATGTGGCTCGGAGGCTCAGACAGCTGTTTGGACAGCTTAAGGAGGTAAACTAGAACTTACAGAAATAAACCAACTACCTGGTCCACGAAGAAAGTCAGATTGAGACCTGCTTTCTCCTGAAGCTTTCAGGGCCTTGCAGTCTGGCGCCATACCAGCCTGGCGCACAGAACGACATTATAGCAGTCCTTAGAGCAAACTGAGACCTATAGGAGTTATTTGTAAATAAAGTCTCTGAGACACAGCCACACTCATTCATATCTGTGCTAATTTTGAGTTCTAATTAGGTTTTCCTCCCTGGATGCTTCCTTCCCTGGCCTGCAGGAGCCCACACCTGTGTAGTGGCCACTGCAGGAGCCTGTTGGGGTCCTCACTCATCAAGTAGACTGCCACTGTCTGTGGCCTTCCAGATGCCTGCCGTGCCCCTATTCATTCCCCCTCAGTCTGTGGGGCAAGCCCCACTGGTCCCCACTCTTTGCCAGGCTACTTTTTGGGGGAAAGAGAGGACTGTTGTGAAAGGAATGACCTGGGACAAGGGGACTGCTTTGCCTTGGAGGGTCAGATTAGTGCCATGAATCGTTCTTTGTTTAAAATTAAAAAAAAAAAAAAAAATTGGTACTGAGGATTGAATGCAGGGTTGTTCTAACACTGGGCTACATACCCAGTCCCCTTAATTTTTATTTTGAGCGGGTCTTGCTAAGTTGCTGAGGCTGGTCTCTAACTTGCAATCCTCCTGCCTCAGCCTCCTGAGTCTCTGAGGTTACGGGTATGTGTAGCCATGCCTAGTGAGCCAGTTGTTCTTAATTGAGCACCTACTTGGTTCTGGAGCAGTCTGAATACGGTGCTGGCAATGACCATCTAGCATGCCCATGGGAGCTCCCAGTCTGGAGAGAGGAGATGCAGGCGTGGTGAGAAAAGGAAGGGCATCTTCTTGCTAGAGGGTTGTGTGGGTGTGCTTGTTGTGGTCTCCTATGCTAGTAGGAGATGAGGATGAAGATAATCAATATGCCATACTGCAGATGAGAAGATGTACATTCTGAATTTTGCTTTCAGCTGCCCAAGAACCTTTGCCAGGTCTTCTTTTTAGAGAGCGATACGGAGTGTCTCTCTGGAGGACTTTCCAGCTGGACCTTCTTTAGCAATGAGAACTGAACCCCTGAGGGAAGGAGCGTGCCAAGGTGTCCAGAGACCAGAGTGTGGCTCTTACCTGCTTGTGACAGTGTGTGTTACTCAGCAGCGTCATTATGGGCCTGAGTTATCTGGCCTGTCCCGAAGGTCACTTGTCTTGATTTTTTGGCCATCACTTCTGTTGATACATACTAATTGCTACCTTGCCGGCTTAGCTGGCCACTGGGCTGTGGGGAAGAGGGGTGTCCCCCTTCCTTGAAAACAACAGCCTTTGTACCTCCTCTCTCAGGCTGCAAGCTCAGGACCACAGTTAGGTTCCAAAATTTCCTTCAGCCTGGCAGGGGCTGCTCTCCTGGGGGCAACATTACTCGGCTTATCTCATGACCATGTGGGAGCAGGATTGCAACTTTGGAAGGACTTGTCTCGTTTTTATGGTTGGTTGTTCAATTTTCCAAACATTTCCCCTTCTTTCCTTTAAACTTGTCTCCCTTTGGTTTCCTTAGAAGGGAGGAAGAAGTAAATTGAGCTGTATCAAATTTATCCTTTTTTTTTTTTTTTTTTTGGTGGTATTAGGGATCAAACCCAGGACCTCATGCATGGTAAGTAAGTGCTCTGCCACTGAATTACGACCCCGGCCATTTTTATTTGATTTTTTGGGGGGGATGGGTTCTCACTGAATTGTTCACTCTGGCCTTGAACTAACTTATGATCCTCCTGCCTCAGCCTCCTAAAAAATTTGCCTCTTTATAGTTAGGCCAAGTTGGAGTGTGGTCTTGAGTACCCATTGTCCTGAGTTGGAACCTGCAGTTGAGGGTTGCTGTTGCAGCGTGCTTTTCCACGCGTTAGCTTGTCATACAGGTTGATGTACCCTGGCCAGTTAGCTAGATGTGACCCCCCATTTGCAGACCAGAAAGTTGGGACTTAAAGAAAGAGGTTCATGTGTCCCCAGCAGAGCTGGGTCTCAGTCCTGGGCTCTGAAGCCTGTGCTGTCTGTGGCACCACACTGCCTCCTAGCTTCCTCCCTGTGGAACACTGGGTGGGCCGTGCACAGGCTTTCTTTGGTCAAAGCCATTCCTAAGCCAGCTTACCCATGTCTTGTATTTCCCAACACATTGGAACTGGACAAGAATACCTGAATTCCACAGCATCATCATTTTATACTGAAAAAAGACGACCTGGAGAGAGAGAAATAACTTGGCTAAGATGATGCAATGAATTTGCTAATTCTTATTAGGTGTTTGTTGAATGCATATTGTAACCACAGGTTAGGGATAAAGTGATGGGCACACTACAAAAATTCTTTTTTTTTGTATCAGGGATTGAACTCAGGGGCACTCAACCACTGAGCCATATCCCCTGCCCTATTTTTATTTTATTAGAGACAGGGTCTTACTGAGTTGCTTAATGCCTCACTAAATTGTGGAGGCTGGCTTTGAACTTGCAATCCTCCTGCCTCTGCCTCCCGAGCTGCTGAGATTACAGGAATGTGCCACCGAGCTGGCTTGACAGTTCTTTTATCCCTCTGTGAATTCAGGGAATGGAAATAATGTAATATTTTGAGTTGACTGCAAGGACATCAGTTGGGGAAAGAAGTTATGCACTTGAGTCCAAAACAGAAAAGATACTTGGTTTGCTTATTTGTTTTAAAGATCCATTTGAAAAGTATGCCTCCTCCCCATTCCCCTTTTTCTCTTCAGGGATTGAACCAGGACCTAGTAAATGCTAGGCAGGTGCTCTACCACTGAGTACAACCCTAGCCCTTTTTATTTTTTTATTTTGAGACAGGGTCTCGTACAGGTGCCCAGACTGGCTTGAAACTAGCTGTTCTTTCTCCTTAGCTCCAGAGTAGCTGGGATTGTAAATTTCTCCTTCTTCTTCACTAGTAGATGCCAAGCATCCTCATGGTACACCTACTTGAAGAAAAAAGCAAACTTGCTGAAGTATAGCCCCCCTGTGTATTGCTCTTTCCCCCACACTTGGAAAGTGAATCTTAAGCTTTCTGTCAGTGGGTGTGTTGTACCCAGCTATGCAAATATTTTTTTTCTTTCTTGCTCGCTTTTTTAATACTGGGAATTGAACCCAGGGATGCTTTACCACTGAATTACATCCCGAGCCCTTTTTATTTTTGATGTTGAGACAGGTCTCGCTAAGCTGTTTAGGGCCTCATTAAGTCCCTGAGGCTGGCCTTGAACTTGTGATCCTCCTGCCTCAGCCTCCCGAGACGCTGGGATTACAGGTGTGCGCCACTGTACAAGTATTTCTTGAGTGTTTATGGTGTGTGGGTGCTGTGGAGGTTCTCAGAATTCAGCATGTGAGCAAAACTCTGAAGGAGTTAGGGTGTAGTTTGAGTTCCACTGACACCCACTTGGTTGAGACAGGAGATTCACATTGACTCCCTGATGATGACTGATCTCTGTTCTGAACGTTTCTCCAGGGTAGCTGGGGAGTGTTACCAAATCATGGTTTTTCTCATTTCAACTTCAGCCTGCTAGTCTGGGTGACTGGGTGAGGTCTACCATAATGGCAGCACATCCTCCTAAAATGATAATGCCCACCTACATTTTTTTATATATATATTCACATACTTACATTTAAGTTGTAGGTGGACACAATACCTTTATTTTATTTTTATGTGGTGCTGGAGATCGAACCCAATGCCTCACACATGTTAGGCCAGTGCTCTACCACTGAGCCACAACCTTGGCCGCCCCACCTGCATTTCTTGTACAGGGTCTACTCTCTGAGATTTACTTCTGATTCTCTGCTCCACAGAATTATCTTAAACATTTGAGTATTTTACATAATGGAACTTATTTACCCAGCATTTCAGTGACCACCTGCAGCTTTTGCCACAAAAACACAGTGACCTCTACAGCCAGGAAGAAGGTGGGTGGAGTTTGGCCAAGGATGCCAGGGAAACCTGATGTTTATAAAAAGCTCTCTGTAGGTCGGTGAGAGGCAGGCAGAGCCTTTCTATGCTTGCCTTAGGAATCCTAGACTTTTTTTTTTTTTTTAAAGGAAAGGCTATTTTAAAACATAAAGGGCCTGAATGTTCCCTTTGTATCCCCCTGCCCCATCAGTATGTTATCAGTTGATAACCTCTCAAGTCCTTTTTGGCTCTCAGAGACTCTCTGGCTCGGGTTCCTGCTACAGCCTTTGCCTTACCTCTAGTGATCGGGAACTTGCCACCTGAAAGTACCCGTAGTCTGTTTCTGTTTTAGGATGGTTTAAAGTCTGTTTATGTCCTAGGAATTACTACCAACAACTGTAAAAGCTGTTGCTTTTTTTTTTTTTTTTGTACCTGGGATTGAACCCAGGGGCACTTAACCACTGAGCCACATCCTTAGCCCTTTTTATTTAGAGACAGGGTCTCACTAAGTTGCTTAGGGCCTCGCTAAATTGCTGAGATTGGCCTTGATCTTGTGATCCCTCCTGCCTCAGCCTCCCAAGCTGCTGGGATTACAGGCATGTGCCACCGCACCAGGCTGGTTTTAGGGAGAGGTGATTCTCACAATCCATACGTGTCTGTTCTCCCCATGGAACTCCTCTACCTCCACCCACCCCTACGTTTCCGTTCTGCGTTGCCTCAGTTTTGGTATCCTGAACCCATGAAGTCATCTTCCTGGCTTCTGGGTTGCCAATGGCTTCCAACACTGACCTCCAGCCCCCACTCTCTGGCCTGGCACCCTTGAAGTGTCTGCCGTTGGCAAGAGGGAGAAGAGTGGCCGGGCGGAAGATGCTCGAGTTGGGAACTGGCGGCGATCCGCTTTGCTCTGTGGTAGGTATTAACTGCGTTCCCAGGCCTGTTTCCTGCTCCCAAATGCCAACATCCCTGCCTCTTAAGTGAGGTTTAGCTTAATCCCCAACCTTACCTAAATGTTACTTCTATTATTATTCAGAGCTGTGGGCAGGATTTCCCTGTGATGGAGAGCGGAGGTGGGGAGACATCGGCGGAGGGCTGCTCTGCCTGGGATCCCGTCGCCTCCTCCTTTGTTCCCTGAGACCAGCCCTCCAGGATGGTTCCTCTCCTGATGGTCATCAGGCTGTCTTTAGAGGTCAGGCTGGACAACCCCCTCATCTTACCAGAAGGGGCAGCGGGCCCAGGCTTGGAGGTCAACCTGCCTCCCCTTCTCCTGTGTCACAGCCGCAGCCAGGCTTCTTGTCCCTTGTCCTGGTATTCTCTCCAACTTGGAGTGAGACATGAGCCACAGGCCCTGAGAAATGGTCGTCAGCTTATTAGCAGGTGCGGACTTGCTTATGGAGCTTCCAGTTGGGCGCCTGGTCCACAGGGGTTTCTAGGAAGCCCCGAGGCTGTGCCTTTGCCTTCCCGTTCACCTGAGCAGGATGAGGGCACACCTTAAGGGAATCCAAGAGTCCATTATATCCAGATGCTGAGAGTCTGTATCCTCAGGACAGAAATGGAAAACTGCTCAGAGAGCAGCATTTGGTTGCCCAGGTGAGAGGTACTCCCTGAGGGCAGCCAGGTGTGTCAGTGTTGGCTTTGGTGTGTGCAGTGCCTGGCACATAGCAAATGCCCAATAAAGACACTTGCTGAAGGAGCCAAAGGATTTGATTATAAATGAGACCAAATAATGGAGAGTCTTGGTGGCAGCTTGCCCATCTGGTTGGTTAAAATGGAAAAAGCTCATTCCTTTTTATCTTGAATTTGTTCCTGGAGTTCCTGCCTTGTCCTGGACACCTGCAGAGGGATGTGTCTGTAGTCACAGCCTTGCCCTCGAGTGACTTAAGGAAGGAGACCCTGCCCCTGTGCCTGGATGGCGTGGTAGGTGCTCTGTGAGTGCTGATTGCCTGTTGGCCTTGGCTTTGGCATCCTCCCCGAGGGGCTTCTCCAAAGCTGCCTCTGTCATGGTCTCATGGGTATCCCACCAGCCAGTGTCCAAAGACCTTGTAAGTGTACTGGCTGCACATGATAAAATCCCAACAGAAGTGACTAGCTCCCTGTCCCAGGGGACAGCCTCATTTCAGCTCTTTAACCCTCTGTATGGGGAAGGGCTGGGTACTGGGCCAGCACACTAATAAACCTCGTCACCCTCTCAGGGCGCTGGGTTGTTTGTGGTCGGTCTGGTCATTGACTAGGAAAGAAGACATCAGCACTCTAATTCACGGGACTGGGTTTCCTCCCAGCTATCCCTTCTGTAACAAGGAGAGGCTGGCTGGGGAGCCAGGAGGGTGAGGTGGCAGGGACGTGCAGGATGGAATTTTTCTCCTCCTTCACTAGTAGATGCCAAGCATCCTAATGGTTCACCTACTTCAAGAAAAAAGCAGACTCGCTGAAGCATGGCCCCCTGTGTATTGCCCTTCCCCCCACACTTGGAAAGCGAGTCTTTAGCTTTCTGTCAGGGGGAGTGTTGACCCGTGCACAGCACAGCGGCCTCACTCGTTCAGTGCCCGCCCTAGGCCGCTGCACCAGGCATTGCCTGCCCGCTGCAGACCTGTGGTATAGTGAGTCTCAGGTGCCAGCCCCCTTCCGTGCTTCCACTGCTCTTTTCTCCTTCTGACCCCTTCAGCTTGGTGTCCTCTCACTGATGGCGTGTTTTCTTGGTCCTCCAGGGAAACCACACAGGCCTCCCGGTGGTCACTCCCTGAGGGGACCAGGAACTCTGCTTCCCCTGGTGAGCCCAGTTCCCTCCACCCAGAGAATGTGCAGTGGGGGGCTGAGCCCCCCGCCTCCAGCTGGTGAGACCGCGGAGGGCCTTTCCCTGCCACCGCATGATTTTCTGAAGTCTCTCTGTCAGATCTGGGGAGCACTGTTCTCCGGGATCCTGTGAACCCCGGTGGCTGAAGGCAACACGGGTTGGGGTGGGTCTAGGAAGGTGAGCCCTGACGCGGAGGGAGGGCCTGGCTGCAGTGGCCAGGGAGCAGGGAGCGGACCCTGGGGATGACTTGCAGATGTGGGTGAGGGAGAAGCCGCCCGCCTGCCCGCCTGCCGCAACGTGGGCTGGCTTCCTGCTGGAGCCCCTGCTGCCGGGCTCTGTTTGGGGTGGGAGTGCCTGCGAGGAGGTGGGGGGCCTGTTTGGCAGCGCGCGCCTATCAGACAACTGGAAAGTGCCAGTGCGTGCGTGGCCATCTGTCCCCTGCGCCTCGCTCCCGGCCGCCTTCTGCTTACCACAGAAGGGCCCGGCGCTGTTCCACAGCACAAGGGCACGGAGCCTGGCCGGGAGGGGCGGGCAGAGTTCCACTTCGCCTTTGTTTATTCCCATCTCCTCTGCAGCTCCTGCGCTCCGGAGTTGTCGGGGCTGCGGGAAGTTTGCAGGCCTGGCCACGGTGGTGGTTTTGAGTGGGGCTGGTGGGAAGGAAGGGGGGCGGGCCAGCAGCTTGTTGCCTTTCACTGTGTGTTTGCCCAGCTGTGGCCTCTCACCCCTCCCCAGGTGCAGTTTTTCCTTTTTCTTGCCTTAATTTGTAAAGGCCCAGCCAGAGCAGGCCAACTCTCCAGGATTTGGGTTCGGCTGCACGCCACCCTCTCCCAGCTAGTTAAAGGGTTAAAAATTATGGGGAAGTTCAGCCGGCACTTGCAAGATATGGTTGCCGTAGCAACAGGCCTTCTAATCTGGTAGGTGACCTGAGAGACTGGAGAAGATGTAGGGGTTGGCTTGGCATTTCATTATTTCATGAGGCTGCCTCTCCAGCTGGTTTCTCTGCTGAGCTAAAGCTTGCTGTTCCTGCCACTAGAATTACTGGCACATTCCAAAACAACAGTGTGGATGGCACCAGCACTGCGTTCATGGGGGCCTGGCCGGGCTGGGTGGGCAGAGAGAGGAGCTGGGACCCACGGCCCATCTCTGTCCTCTCGCACGGAGATGGGAGTTGTGAGTAGAAGGTGCTCCTGGGTTTGCTCTCCTGCGCACGGGAGCCACCTTCTTGAAATGACGCCTCAAGTAAACTGAATCCTGCTTTTTTTCACCATCCTTAAAGGGAGCTTTTCAGGAGGACTTTATAAGGCCTTCTTTAATTTGCCAAGAATCCTCTTTAAATGGGGGGGGGTTGTTTAGTGCTGGGGGAGACCCTGATTGTGATGCCTGGGGTTGGTGCCCCACTCTGTTATTTACTATCAGGTGACTCTTGTCTAGACATTGGTCCAGTTGAGCACATCTGCCTCGTGTCTGCTGTGTGCCCGGCAGAGGTACAGGACAGAGTGCCTGGTCACACAAACATCTGCTGATGTAGAAAAGAAGGCAGGTCATACACTGTCCTGGTCGGAGAACCTCCTACCCTTTGAAGCGAGTTAGGGAGGGAAGGAGTGGCCTAGCCTAACCTTCCCCTTGCCTTTAGAGGGATCTTATAGCAGGGCAGCCAGTAATCTTAGGAAGGCATGAGGCATTTGGTTTTCATCCCATCTTTCTCTTTGCTCCAAACCTGTTCCTCTTGGATACGATCCCTGGGAAGCCGCAGGCGGGTAGATAGCATGTCTGGATGGTGTGCTCTGGAGCCCGCCCTCCCTGAGCGCTGTGCCCTATGCAGAGTTCTGTGTTAGGTCAGGCCCAGCTTCAAAGAGCTTTCCAGTTGGTTGGCTTCCTGGCTTTCTTGTCTTTCTGGATTTCTTCCCTCTGGAGAGGTTGGTGTTCCTGGGGTCTGTGAGGGAAGAAGGGTGTGAGTTGGAGAATCGTTGGTAGGGCTCACTGGGAGTTTAGAGGGCTTACTCCCTTTCTCCATTGCATACTCTTGGAGGAGAGTTCTGATGTCACAGGGCCAGCAGGTAGCTACAGAGGTTCTTTGCTCCCATTTCATAGATGCTAATGCTGAGGAGCAGAGAGACAAAAGCATGGCAAAGGCGACAGTGTGTACACTCTGGGATCCCAGGCAGGGCCTTACCCCACCACGTTGTTGTTGGCTGTCCACCTGCTGCGTGTGGCAGGTGCCTGGGAAAGGTGGGGCTAGAAGGGGTTTCTGGGGGTGGAAAGGCACACTGGCACTGCAGAAGGTAGAACATGTGTGCTTGGGAGACCTGAGGGCCTCCTGGAAAGTAAGATGGGCTCACTGTAGGCTTCCGGGTCCAGAGGATCCATCGGGGGCAGTAGAGTGGGACTTCATCCTTTGCTGGGCAGCCCCATGCAGCAGCACTGGGACGTGGGACTGCTCTTGGGAGGAGGTGTGGTCAGCCACCTGCAACCCAGGGTCTGGATCCATTCAGCTCAGGTTCTAGACCCTTCTAGACCCCTAGTAATTTGGGGGTGTCAGTTCCCTCTGCAATGCAGTCTTCTGAAAAATTGTAAAAATGGTAAAATGTAGGAATTGACGGATCATCCATGGTCCCTCTCAGGCCCCTCAGTCCACGTCCATGGATGGAAAGATGTTTCTCAGTTCTGCCCATTTCAGTGCAGTTCTGCAAAGGTTTGTGGAGTGCACCTCCCTTGCCTTGGACTGCCATGTGAGTGAAATGGGGTCAGACCACACGCCCCAGGTAGGCCAGGGGCCTTGCTTTGGTCTGCCCTCCCTGAAGCTCTGAGAGATGGTCAGAATGGGTTCCAAGTGTGCCTAGAGTTCAGAACACCTGGAGGCAGGATGGGTGTGGAGGGTACACAGGGTCTTCAAAAGTGAAATGTGTTCAAGGTAAAAGCATCAAGGGCCAGGCGTATGGAAGTCACAGAATAGGTCAGAGTGGGGGTGCGGAACCAAGGACTTCTGGGACCTCTAGGATGCTAAAATAGAGGTGACCTTTCTGTTTCCCCCAGTTAGCTTGGATTTAGCTCAACTCGCTTCTCATGGTAGGCCTGATTTCTATGGGAAGGATGGGCTGGCCTTGTTCTAAACAGGGACCTTCATGCACAATAAAATCCCAGCTGCTGGGGAGGCTGAGGCAGGAAGAGCGTAAGTTCAAGGCCAGCTTGGGCAACTTGTCAAGACCCTGTCTCAAAAGAAGATTTGAAAAGGGGCTGGGATGTAGCATATAGGTAGAATAAATACCGGGTTTAATCCCCAGCCCTCGAAACATCACAGCTGTGTGTCCAGCCCTGAAGTTGTCTGTGGCCTCTGAGGACCGCCCTCCTTCTGGCAGGGGTGTACGGGGAATGGTCTGCTGAGCACCTGCTACCAGAGCTCCCCTTCAGATGGGGAACCACGGGCCATGTGGGAGGTGGAGTGACTGCCCGGGGACCTGCTGTAGGCAGGGCCGGCATCGGGACCGTGGTTCTGAGGCCAGCTTCCTCTCTCATCCCTGCCTTGCTTTTCTCCTGTGGTTTATCGGGTTTGCCGCTCCAGGCCTGCTGAGGCCCAGTGTCGGCTGATGTCTTGTGGGCGTGGGTGGGTTTGTGCTCTTTCATGGGGCACCTTAGTTGAGCTCCATAGGTCTTGTTGAGATTCTTTTGTCATTAGTCATCCTCTGGTTTGGAGTAGGGGAAAGTAGCAGAAAAATTTACTACCCCTGTATTGATATTTCAGAGCAGTTGACTGAGCGTATTCTCAAATCTTGCCTCATCCCACATTTCTGTCAGCAGTAAGGGTAGCGAGGACAGTGCCAGTCATGTTAGATGCTCTGATGGTTGGAAAGATGTGTGAGACCCAAGGGATGGCAACCAGCACGCTTTCTCTTTGCCTGTGTTCAAGTCACTGTAGTAGGACATGAAATGGAGTGTGGGTGGTGACAGTGAGGGAGGGAGGGGTTGGAGAAGGTGTGAAGCCTCATAGGAGATGGGGTGACCCAGTGAGTATGGTTTCTGACAAAGGTTCCCCAGAGCTACTTTGTGGAGAAATTTGACTGACTTTCATGATTTCACTTGAAGAAGCCACTTTGTCAGCCAAGAAGTTTGGACCCATTTAGCTTTTCTGAAGAGTGCCACTTCCTGGGTGACCCGTTAGTTCCCTGCTAGGTGAAGCAGGACTTGGATCAGTGTCCTTCAGGGTTCCTAAGGCATGGCCTGCCTGTTTCAGGTGTTATATACCCCAATCCCCATCTAGCGCAGGGCTCATAGGCTCGGGGCACTTGATAAGTCTGCTTTTAGTTGTGTAAGAACCTTTTGTTCTACTGGGTGCGCACACTGCTGCTTGGCTCACCATTTCCTTCTGGGCTGTGGACTTAGGAGGTTTGGGCAGGTGGCTGAACAGGTAGGTAGAGGAGAGTGATCCAGGTGGGCCATGTGTGCTGGCATTTGAGGACATCTCCACAGCTGAGTTTCCAGACAACAAGCAGATCCCCGAGGGGGACTCTGAGGACCCAGCCAAGTTTCTGATACTTCCTTTAGAAAACCCGCCCGGGGCTCCTTCTTGTTAGCTTGATCTGATGAGGAACCCTGTCTGTGTGATTATTCTACCCGCCAAAGGAATATGATGTGATGAAGGAAGATTGTTTCTAAGGTTTAATGTATATTTAGATGATTCCAGCATACCCTTGAGGTCTGTGAATTTTAGCCTTTGTGGCCTCGGTAGATCACAAGTGACCGGAGTAATTTCTAACCTTGCGAGCATAACTTTGAACCCTGCCTGAGAGGCAAGGTGGGCCGATGAGCCACTGAGCCTACCTGGCACTCTCTCTCTCTGGTGCCTACAGCTCTCGGGTTGTGCCGTTTCATATGTGATTTCTTTTCGTCTTTTCGGTAATGCTGGGAATTGAGTGTAATTGCTGCTGTTCTACACCTGAGAAAACTTAAGAAGTTATGTGCTCTGTACAAGTTCATTTTGAAAAGTAGCAGGAAGAGAGAAAGTTGTCCATCGTCCCACCACTTAACTTTATACCAACTCTTTTGGGTATTTCCAGACTGTGTTCCCTCTTTTCCATCTTTTTACCTACCATGTTCCCGTCAGAACATTCTCATGATTCAAAACAGCATTTAAGAAGGTGTGTAGACTCTGTTTCCAGGCTGTTTTTTTTCCTGTTGGTGTGTTTTTTGGAGGGTCTCCATCTGGGTTTCTCTTTGCCCACCCTTGGGCTGCTGCAGGAATGGTCCTTTCAGCTCAGCATCCTGGGCTCAGGCATTCAGACCCAGGCAGGGCCCTTTGTGTCTAAAGTGTCGTTGATTGGAGTGCTAATGAATCAATTAGAAAATTACTTGCTGCTGAGATCCTCAGCCAAACCAGGGTTGTGCACGCGTCTTAGCAAACCATCCGATGGCCATACGCGGATAAATCTCTCTTGGCTGTGGCCCTTGTAAATCGCACCACAGCCTTTCTTGGACCTGTTAATCACTTGAGAAAAGCAGGACTACTTCTGCTTTGCAGGGCTGCCTTGTGTTTGGCATGGTTTTCTAGCTTGCGCCTTGGTTCATTCCTGTGCGGCAAAGAAAGGAGGCTGGGGTTCTTAGTAACAGCATTTGTGCTGCACTTCACAGAGACATTATTTAGAGGCATTCCCCTTGTTCTTTCTTTTCGTCCCTGCAACAGCCCTGTTAGGCGGTACTGTTACTATGAGGTCCATTTTTGTGGGTGGCAGAACTGGGGCTCAGAAAGCATAAGCAGCCTATCCTGAGGTCACCACGCAAGGAGAGCAGTGCTGGAACCTCAGATCCCCAGGTCTTCAAGCTGTCACCCTGCTATGATGCCTTTCTAAGTGGAAGCCCCCTCGCTATTTTTAGTGGGTTTTCATAGTCCCAGGTTGGGGAGTGGTAGGGGGAGCACAGCAGGTGGAGATGGAGAGATGGCAAAGGCATTTCTGGGTAAGTACTCAGAGTTGGGGTTCTGTGCACTCTGGGGCAGAGGTCTTGGAGTGATAGCCAACAGCTGAGGCTGAAGGGACCCTGAGTGGGTGAAGTACCAGGGGGCTGCAGATGGCCGCCAGTCTGTGTTGTGCATTCCAGGACACTTGCCAGGTGTGTTTGAACCTAAAATGGGAATGGGTAGAGGAGGGAGGGTAAAAAAGATGAAATTGCCTTTCCATCCCAACTGAGGTGGAAGCTAACTCTTGAAAAGACATCTGCAAAATAATGATTTAGTATGCTTTTCTGGCTCTTCCACACCTGTTTTGTCATTGGATTCTGGTCCTCCTTTTACAGGGAGGCCAAGCCTAAGCCTTTGCCTCTTTTCTCAGCTTCTCTGAGGCTGAAGCCTGAGGCAGCTATTTGCTTGTCTCTTCATTTAATTTGATTTTGTACAGGGGAACTCTCAGCCCCTGGCCCCCTTCTCCAGTGGGGGCAACACTGCTTGTTTTATCATCCAGATTCTGTTGTTTTTGTCCCCAAGATGGTTAGGTGTGTCCTGCCCCTGCATGTTCGGTGTTTCTACATCCATCCATAGTTGGCAATTATTTTTTCACGTAACAAACATTTTGAGTGCCTGTTGTGTGCCTGGAACTGCAGTAGGTACTGGCACTGCAACCGGGAACGGCACAGAACAGACAAGAACCCACCTGCCCTCGTGGAGCTGACGCCGTCCAGGGGGAATGGTGGGCTCTCTTTGGGTCTCAAGCTCTGGGTTGGCCCTTCCTCATGTGCCCGCATTGTGCTGGGCATTTTGTATTTGTCACCATGTCCCGTCCTCAGAACAGCTTCATCAAGGCAGGTATTGTCACACCATTTTTGCAGATGAGGGCATATAGTAGGTGCTCAGTGGACCCTTGTTGAATGGACGCATGGCAGCAGCTGGGTTTCTAGTGTAGCTCAGGTTCTCAGCAGGGCATTGGGTGCTCTCCAGTGCTGTACCTGGCACTTTGGGGCCAGCTAAATTTTGGGCACTTGCCTTGGCTGTGGGTGAGTGCCCAGCTTAGGAAGACCGTGGTACAAGTTCCTGATCTGGTCCATAACCACCTAGGTCTTTGTTGACCAGCATTGCCACGGTGGGAGGTTTCCTTTATTTTGTTGGCTGTAGGAGTGGAGAGATTTGAAGGCCGCTCGCTTCAGCGTGTCTCTGGCCTTTTTGCTGAGGCACGCTGGTGCTGCCCTCTGAGCTGTGAGGGTGGTGGGGGTTGAAAATGGAGCGCACCCGCTCACTGCCCCAGGACCCCTGGTGACCTAAGCTGGCACAGGTGGAGCACCTTATAGAACCTCAGGCCCCATCCATCTGCCTGGCAAGCAGCTCCGCTTTCCAGTGTTGACTTGGCCCCACCAAGTTCCAGGTATTGGAAATCGAAAACAAACAAAGCCCAACCCCTGGTCGGGAAGTAGGTTTACTTTCTCTTTGTGGAGGCTCAAAGTGCAACAGCTGTGTGGGTAGACGGCTCCAGGCACTAATCTGTGTGGCAGGCTGTTGTAGTAAAGTTCCAAAGCTAGTGGGGGAAGGAGTTGCGAGCTCAGTGACTGACCATGTGGGTAGGGCCAGGGAGGCTCACTGCCTCTGCCTTTTCTGCCTGTCCCCTTGACCCTCAAGCTCCATTGTGTACCTTCTTGTCTCTTTCTGCCAATTCTCCTAATTTCCACCCATCTTCCCCCCCGACTCCTCCCACATCTCTGTTTCCTGCTGTTCCATGCATTGCCTGAGACTCTCTGGCTCTTCTCAGTTGGCAGGCTAAGGCTCAAAGTTAACCAGTAAAGATGACTGTGAATTGCTGTGATCGAGATGACGATGGGAACTCTGGTGATGATGGAAGGTCAAGGTTGGCTGCATGAATGTTGAGGTGCAGCTTCGTGTCTTTGGGTCAGGACGGTGCAGAGCGGGAGGAAAGGGGCCGGCTGCTGGGTTTGGAGGGTCGGCAAGGCTGCACCACAGACAAGAGGCTTAAACAATAGAAATTTGTTGTCTCACAGATCTGGAGGCTGGAAGTCCAGGATAAAGGGTCAGCAGGGCCAGGCACTCAGTCTCTGAAGTTTACAGAGGAGCATGTTCTTGCCTTTCTCTCGTCTTCTAGTGTGGCTGGCAATTTTTAGTATTCCTTGGCTTGTGTTACTCCAGTCTCTGCGTCTGCCACCACATGGCATTCTCCCTGTGTGTCTCTGTGCCCAAGTTTCCTCATTTTATAAGGACAACAGTTGTTGGATTAGGGCTCACTGTAATCTAATGTGACCCATTTTAGCTTGATTACATCTTCAAAGAACCTACTTCTAAATAAGTTCCTGTCAATAGGTACTGGGCATTAGGACTTGAGCATGTCTTTTTTTTGGGGGGGGGCATGGGTCAACCCAAAACAGGGTGGTGATAGGGTGATAGTTTAAATTCCTATTATAAAGGGACTCACTGTCCTGTTGGTCAGGTCAGTAAACTTACGCTAGGAATCTGCTGTGTGCCAGAATCTGGGCTTGGCCAGTCACAAGAGGTGAGACCCAGCTTGGCATTGAGGTGAGAAACTGCTACTTCTGTGGATACCACGGATCCCTCCACCCCCACCCCATACCAGGGATTGAACTCTGGGACACTTAACCACTGAGTCACATCCCCAGCCCTTTTTATTTTTTAAAGTAATTTAAAAAAAATTTTTTTTAGTTGTTGATGGACCTTAATTTCATTTGTTTGTTTTTATATGTGGTGCTAAGAATCGAACTCGGTGCCTCACACATGCTAGGCAAGTGCTCTACCACTGAACCACAACCTCAGCCCCTTTTTATTTATTTATTTTTTTGACACACACAAAAAATAGGGTTTTGCCAAATTGCTTAAGGCCTCACTAAGTTGCTGAAGCTGGCTTTGAACCTGTGATCCTCCTGTCTCAGCCCCCTGAGCCACTGGGATTATAGGCATGTGATATCATGCCAGCAGTACCAGGGATTTTTAAAGAAAATGTAAAAGAAATATTTATGGACGTTATTAGGCATTTTTTTTTCATTTCTGTCCTGTTAATTTTGAGGTCAACTGGCTCAAGCCAGAAGATGTTCTCCCTTCTTTCTAAAAGATGTTGATGGGAAAAGCCTGGAACCCCTGAATTTGGAGGCTTTTAAAAGTGCCCGTCTTCTCCCTACCAGTGATGGTGGATTAGGTGGTTTCAAAGATGTGGTTCTTGGTGTTATCTGTTCCAGGCAGCCTTGGTAGCTAGTAACTGTTTTATTGGAAGGGCAAATACTATGTAATGTCAATAAGGATGTCTTTTATAGGGGCTTCTGTGTTTTTGCTGTGGGTAAACATGAGGAAACCAAGTGTGGTTTGGTGGTGTCTGATGGGGCCAGCCTTCTGTCTTATTCCAGAAGTTTCCTATCTGAGAAGAAAGAGTGGAGAACAAGTCCACCTGCCACACAAGACTGGTTCTTGTAACTTTGCAGGCTCCCTGCCTCTGAGAAGAGCTTCCTCACAGATGACGGGAGTGAAGTAGAGAGTATTTGTAGCTATTGTGTTAGTGAAAACCAATGTAATGTAAATAGGAAGCCTGGATTGTACATAGTCTCAAAAAGCTGCTACTGAAAACCAAGCATGCCAAATGAAATCTGCCACCATGTGTGCGTGGACTTCAGAGTGCTCTCTGCAGGCAGCAGGGGCTTAGGCACTGGAGGGACTTTATTTCATATCTTCATCCCTCTTCTCTTCTCTCTTCTCCCCTAACCCAAAACAAAGAGAAGAAAATTAATTGTGTGTTTCCTTAAATTCCCCCCAGCTCTTTTTTTTTTTTTTTTTTTTTGAGACAGGGTCTCACTAAAAATGCCCTAGCTGGCCTCAATCTCATGATCTCTTGCCTCAGCCTCCTGAGTTGCTGGGATTGTAGTAGTTCCCAGTGGTGCCTGGAAGTTCTTTCCCCTCTTTAAAACAGACCAAAGATGCTGTGTATCAGAGTAGCCTCCCTTTCTGAAACAGCCACCACAGAAGCAGAGCACATTTTGATGCCCCTAAGAAACCAGCCACAGAGGATACAATAAATGTCTTGTACATACTTTCCCTTTCCTTTGTCTTCCAAAGATACCTTTCTTGGGAATGGCTTCAAAGCCTAAAGATTGTGTGCACTACATAGGTATTTTTGTAAGTAGCTTAGTTTCTTGACTTATTTCAAAAGTGTGTGAATATGTGTTCATCATGAAGGAAGTCAGACAAACATAAACAAAACCTCTGGTAACTCCACCACCTGATTTGCATCTTGTTGGTGTGGCCTTTTTTCTAAATATGTCCCTGCCCTCAGGGTCAAGTCCAGGGAGCACTTCAGTCCACGTGGTCCAAGCAGAGGCACCTGAAGCCGCTGTGCCCTTCCCCGCTGTGCTTGCTCTGCTTCTGGACGCGCTGCTCCCCGCCCCTGCTCTCCTTAGCCTTGCAGTCTGCCTAGAGCCTTTGGAGGGGCCAGCAGCCCTTTCTCAGGTTGCTGGCTTGCATGTCCTCTTCTGAAATGCGAAAGCTTGCTGTTGACACAGGGCTCCCTCACGGGAGGCTTGTCCACATGCTTCCCTGCCACTGGCTGTCCAGCCCCTCCCCAGTTGGAAGCTCCTTGTGTAATAGAGGTTGCCGGTTTCTTCCCTTTGGGGTTAGGAGGTAGAATGTAGTTCTCACTCCCAAGTTCTAGAGTCCAGGACTGCTATTTTCGGGTGAGGCATGAAGGGGTGTGTGTGTGTGCGCGTGCGTGTGCGTGCGTGTAGCAGACAAGGTCATATGAAGCTGTGGCTCTTAACCTTGATGGGACTGTAGATGTAAATAAATCCCTTGCCCCCTTCTCCAAACATTGCACATTCACATGTGCAAATAACTGTAGAAACCCAGGGGTTTGGGTTTGCAGGCCTTCTGAAATTTGTCCCTGAGGCCCTTTAGACGCAGACATGCTCCTGGCCACTGGGTGGCCCAGACAGCTGGTGTGGCTTCTAAAGTGTCCATTTTGGCTTCTTTAGGACAGCTGCAATGAAAATCACCCCATAATTGTACTGCTGTGAGGACAAGGATGGTTATAATAGTGGCTCAGGTCTCCTGAGCTCTGAGGTTCTCACCATAACCCAGTGAGGGGAAGACGCCACCATCCCCTTTGCAGACCAATAACCTGCAGCTCAGAGAGTTGAAGTAACGTGCCCAGGGTCATACAGTAAGGGCCAGGATTGGGACCCAGGCAGTGTGATTTCAGAGCGTGTGCCAGACACCTGTCTTCAGCAAGGAAATAATAGTAGCAATATTAAAAGCCACAGAAGGTTAGGATATGGCTGCCCTTCCCCCACAGGACTGCACCTGTCCTAAGTGTCCTCCTGGTGCGGATCCTGGCTCTGGAGGAGCATGCAGGTGGGTGGAGGCAAGCATAGATCCGCCACTCCTGGGAAATGTGTAAAATCCTGTTCCTGAAAACCGGCCGGGTTCTCAGAGTGTCCCGGCTGGTGTGTTTCGTTAGTCACGAAACATGATCCATGCGCTGTATTTTAGGATTCCCCATCTGTCAGCACTGGGGAGGGTTTTCCCTGAGGGGGCTCAAAGCATGCCAGCTCATGGGGGTGGGGTGTAGGGAAGGGGAGGTGGATGGGAGGGGTCTTTGACAGGGTGATCTAGGGGGCTGGAATGTGGGAGACATGGGCTAGGTTCCCACCCAGGCCCTTTTCCCATTACTTCACTCAATGTGTAGACAGACTCCTACTTTTTCGTCAGGAAAACTGAGATGCAAAGAGATTACATTTCTTCTCATGTGGGGTTTCAAGGTTGCCTGCGTGCTGTCCAGGGCTCTTTCCCTATCCATTCTATTCCTCCTGTGTCTGGCCTTCACTGTGACATGGGGTGGTGGTGGTGGTGGTGGTGAGACATTGCCTGAAGTCAGGAGTGGGTAGAGTCCAGCTGTAAGCCTGTTCTCCAGCCCTGGCCCCCGCCCCGCCCCTCCAGCTGCTGCTAGTGGCCCAGGAAGAAGCTAAGAGGACTTTTGATCCACTGCCTCCTCTCAGGGATGGAGGCCATTGAACTTTCAAGGCTGTCTTTAAAAAAAAAAAAAAGAAAAATATTAACTTGACTGTAAGCAGGTCCTAGTTTAAAAATAAATAAAAAAATAAGACAAGCAAAGCAGTGGCAGTGGGGGGCATGTATGGAGCAAAACCTTTGGCAATTGAAAGGTCCCATGGGGAGGGTCCTTCTCGCTTCTCAGAGCACTTTTGAACTCCAGAACTGGAGGCTAAGCCTGGGTTCTTGAGCCTCCCGGCAGCTCTGCTCCTCTCTTGCACCCTAGGCCATTTGGTCTGTGCAGAGAAACCCAAATACAGAGAATTTGGGAAAAAAACTTGGCATGGGATTGGCCTTATATAGATGCAGGAACAGTTCGTGTTTGAAAGCCTGCCTAGCTGGGCCCAACTTCTGTCTCGCTCTTTGCCCTCCAGCCACACTGGCCTTCTCTTGGTTCTCAGTAGTGCCAGGTGCCAGCCTTCATCCATGCTGTTCCTCTCCTGGAAGGCACTTGCCTCCCTTCCTTCCCCTGCTTTCCAGGTTAGTACCTGCTTACCTCTCGGGTCTCGGCCTAAAGGGTGCTTCCTGGGGAGCTTGTCCATCTGGCTCTATCTGGGTCAAGCCTCCTGCCATATATCACCATGGCTCCCAGGACTTCTCTTTTGTGACTCCTCCATGGGTATAATAAAAGAATCAGCTCACGTTTTACAAAGGCAGCAGTTAAACTCCAGGAATTTTTGTCCTCTCCTCTGTCCTGTGTGCCTTTGTATTGACTACTGTTGGCCAAATAACCATTGCCAAGCCCAGCCTCTGCTTTTGCATTATCTTGGGAAATCCTTGTAGATGGCAGGGATGGCAAGTATGGACCATAGATGTGGAGTTGGGTGAAGGTGTAGGGAAAGACGCCAATATCAGAATTCACTGTGATTTCCTAAAGTGTCTTGAGATGTGGGCACACTGAGGTCAGAATGTTTGCAGAATAGAGTCTTCGATACACTAAAGGAAGGTTTCTGCCAACATCCAGTAGGCCAGGGTGCTTGGTGCATCCTAGAAAACAGGCTCCTGCTTCAAAGGTGTCTCCCTCAGCCTGAGCTTTTTAGAAGGGACTTAGCCAAGACCACAGAGCAGATCCTTTGAAGGTTTTTTGTTTGTTTGTTTTGGTACTGGGGATTGAACCCAGGGCCCTTAACCACTGAGCCACATCCCTACCCTGTTATATATTTTGAAACTGGGCCGCATTGAGTTGCTTAGGGCCTTGCTAGGTTGCTGAGGTTGGCTTTGAACTTGTGATCCTCCTGCCTCAGCCTCCTGAGCCACTGAAATTACTGATGTGCGCCACAAGGCATTTAGTTGGGACCCAGCTTAATTGTGAAAAGATGATTCATCAAGAGCCAGGTGCCAGCCAGCTTCCTCTGCAGGCATGGTTGCATTTACTCATAGTGCAACACATATTTAGGAAGGAGAGGAGGGAGCCTGGGGACTTGGGTTGCTTCCTGAGAACAAAGCAGAGATGGCATTGGGATCTTTCTGATTCCATATACTGGTTCTGCCCCATCTCCTAGTAGGGTGGGGTTGAGTGACAGTTCATTTCTTGGTTGGCTGTGGTGGGGACGCTCTGCCTTCTTCCCGAAGGCAGAGGAACTGTAGCCACTCGTGGAAACCTCCATTGCTTCTAGGCCATCTGGGCTGGGGTTCATGGAGACCACCTTTCATCCCATATCTGGTTTTCCCTCCTCTGTGTCTTCCCTCCCTACGTCTGAGAGAGCCTTGGAAATTCCTCCCTCTACTTGCCATTGCCTTTTCCCTGGAAGCCACTGGGGATCCTGGAAAGGTATGAAGGGTGATGAAGCAAAAATTGCACCCTTCTGAGAGTGACTGTCCTTCGTTTGGAGCTAAAAATAAATTGTGTACTTGCTTCTCACTGTGCATGGGCTCTTTTGGGGGGTTTCATGGGAGCTGTTCCCCCACTCCACTCTCCATCTGCAGGTGTGAGGACTCCTGCGACTTGGGAGCATGGGCGGGCTTTATGCTGCTCAGCTCCCTGGCGTGGAGAACCCTGGGCCTCTACACGGTGCTTCTGGTTCTCTGCAGCAACAGAGTGCTGTGGTGGTGGCTTTGGCACACGTGGGTCACCAACTCCCTTTGCTGCTGCTGAAAAAAGACAGGCCACCTTGAGAGGACTTGGTGTGCAGGCTGTTTCTTTTTGATATCTAGAATGCGCAGAGGTAGGGGAGATAAAATTAGCTTGTTCATTTAATTTTGTAAATATTGGCTGAGCAGAAGTTTTATGCCAAGTCATGTGACAGGGACAAGAGTGCTTACCCTAGAGCAACAAGGCTGTGTCCCTTCTTGAAGGTGCTTATCCTAGAGGTGGAGGGAGGATTTAAGGGTTAAGACAGAGGTGGAGTGCAGAGCGACAGGGTCTTGTGCCCACACCACCCATCCTTCCCAGGTCATCTGACGAGACCCAGCCATGTGTGTTCTTTTCCCCTTTGGTAAGGCACTTGAAGTTCCTCTCCCCAGCAGTATTTTGTTTCTGCTTTTCCCCCCCTTAGTTTTCTTACTATATACTAGGCTGGGGCTAATTTACTTGCATTGATTCTGTGAACCCTGCATGAGCCTATGAAGTAACTGCCACCATCCCTGTTTCCAGTTGATGAAACTGAGACCCAAAAAGGTTAATTAACTTGCTCAAAATCCCACAGTTAAAATGTTGCAGTCTGGATTCAAATCCATGCAGATTAATTCCAGAGTTCACACTCCTAACCTCATGCTGTGTAGACACATCCACATTAAGAATGTGTGTCTGCTGAGAATTCATTGTCTGCCCAGTGTAAATTATCCTGAATAGGTGCTTTCTCCTTAATAGGTGCTTTATCCTGAATAGGTGCTTTCTCCTTAAAAACAAAGCATAACAAAACTTCACTATGCTTTCCATTGAAACTACTTTAATATTCCTAGTTAGGCTTAGGGATAAGAATCCTCTCTCCTCCCCCATTTCCTTTTTTTTCAACAAACCGAACCAGATGGTGATAGGTGAAGTAGCTTATCCAAGATCTCTGTAGAGGTCAGTATATTTTGGGAGATGGAATTGAACCATGTTTTTGTGTGGGGCGGGGGGAGGAGGAGGCGGCAGGAAAGACGGCATCTTGCTTTGTTGCCCAGGCTGATCTTGAACTCCTGAGCTAAAGTGGCCCTCCTGCCTCAGCCTCCTGAATAGTTGGCTCTATAGGTACATACCACCATGCTAAGCTCTGAAACATGTTGTCGGTTTTTTTTTTTTAATATTTCCTTTTTAGTTGTAGATGGACACTATATACTCATTCACCCATTTATTAATAAATAAATAAATAAATTCATTATGTGGTGCTGAGGATTGAACCCAGTGCCTCACACATGCCAGGCAAGTGCTCTACCATTGAGCCACAACCCCAGCCCCCAAACATGTTGTCTTAACTCAGAGCTTGTGGGAGAGGGAAGGCCCATGAAAACACCTTGCAAACTATAAAGTGCTGCCCAAAATGAAAGTCATGTGAGAGAAAGGGTGTACTTAGAAGACTAGCTTGTAACTTGGACCTCACGCCTCCTATTTGGAGATTTCATGCAGTGGTGTCATGATCTGGTTTCAGGTACCTGTGAAAAATTATGGTAATTAAAATGTAATTTGGGATTCCCTGTTGGCTTATAACAGCTGGTCCAGATGTAGGAGGCTAGGGCTGTCCATGCCAGAACAAGCTGAGGCTTGTTAGGGGTGTCACTTTGTTCTGCCCTTTGTGTTGCTGGGGTGAAGGGTGGGGGCAAAGAGATAGAGGAGCTATTTTTACATTGTTCACGTCATGTTCAGAATTACTGGATGTTTGTGGTTGGGTCCCTTTTTGGCCTCCGCTGGGAAGAAAGGACTCCCTATGCTGCCTGGTCAGTGTGGAAACTTGAGCTCGCCCCCTTGGAGGGGAAATATATATATTGCTGTAAAGGTGGAGGAACCCAAGTGACTGTGCAGTCACCTGGATAGTTTGGAGTTGACTTAGGGCTTAGCTTTTTCCAGAGCTGCTTCTGATTCTGGGGGTGGGTGTGAGTGCAGGAGGCATAAGCAGGAGGTCACAAGCAGGAGGTCACATACTCATCCATGCGTTTATTTAGATAGTTTTTTCAGTTTGAACGTGTTATTTTTTTTTTCCTAGGTATTTGCAGGGTAAAGTCAAATTAGGTATTGTCCCTCAAGGATTTTGTAGTCTAGTTGGGATAATGGATAAATAAACCTTCAGTTGATCACGTGAAAGCCAGGCCCATGTGCCAGGCCCTGGGAAGTTCTGGTGGGGAAATGGCATAGGGGCTTTGGGAACGCACAAGAGGGGCCAGGGTCATGTGGGATGATGAGAGGTGCTGAGTGGCAGGAGCTGACTTAAAAGAATGGGAATAAGAAGTTTCAAATATGGGCTGGGTTGTAGCTCAGTGGTAGAGCACTTGCCTAGCATGTGCAAGGCCCCCTGGGTTCAAGCCTTAGTACCACCAAAAAAAGCTTCAAGTGTATACTTTAGAGTTATTTGCTATTGAGCAGTATCTGTATACAAATGGTTCTATAGTCATTACATCTTATTTAATTACTCAGTTGATGTCCTAGAATTTCATGTTTTTACCCAAAGAGCTCACTATATTTGAAAATTTTGACAAAAAATTACTTTGTGCCAGTCTACACCGGATGCCTCCGAGATCAGAGATGGGTGCTGCCGTGGCCTTGGCCACACAAAGCCTGCCTGTGAAGGCCGTGTGCTCCTTCCTTTTGAGAGGCCAGGGCATGGTGGGTTATTGCAAAGCAAGGGGGAAGGAGACCATCTGCTCTCACTATGGGTCCTGGCCCAGCTTGCACCGTACTGCTTAAGTGTGTGAGAGGTGGGGACAGTGCGGGGCTTGCCTGCATGCCCTGTAGAACCTGTTAAGACCAAGAGTAGACTTGGGGACTGTAGCAGAGAGGACAACAGAAGCACAGAGAAACCCAGCATTTTTCATGAGACGGCACAGGGAATGCATGGCTGCTTCGGGGGGTGGGGTGGGATGGGGGAGGGGGGCACTGTTATCAAAAACTTTATCCAGTATTCCTTCCACTTCCACTTCTTTACACTTGCTGTCATCCTGAGTATATTCTGCTTTGTTTTTTTCTCAGCCACGCCCTGGACAAGGTGTTAAGGAATCTTGTGAGTTAGGCATAACCCTGCCCTTGGGGTGGGTGACCGTCCAGGGTGATCACTACACAGGTTGTCTTCTGGGACTGGAGTGTCCCCACTGCCTTGTGAGTTGCATGCAGATGCTGCAGCACAACAGGCCTGTCCTTGGCATGGGATTATTGGTAGTGAGTATTCCAAATGTCAAGTTCCCCTTGCTTAAGCTGAGCAGACGAAACAAAATGGCAGACAGATTAGAAGAGGCTCGAGAAGCCTTTTAGGACTTGGAAACCCTCCCCTGTTGACTTTGAAAAGCTGCAGAACCATACCCATCTGCACGGAGGTGGCGATGCCTGGCAGCTCTGTGGTCTTGAGATGTTCTGGCCAATGCTGGCACTTTCTTCCCAACTCCACATACACGGGAGCCAGGGTGCCCCTGAGCATGGGCAGGAATTGAGCCCAGTTCCTCTGCAATAATCTTGTAGTCCAGTTGGGGTAATGGAAAAATAAACCTTCAGTTGATCATGTGCAAGCCCAGGAGTGGGTAGGAACAGAGGAGATGGGGTCCTCCTGAAGACTTTAGGAAGGGTTCAAGTGGGTTCCCCAAGGAAGGGGCCATGTCAGTCAGTACCTGCTTAATCTAGTCTCATACTTGCCCTGCTTACCGCAGAGACCCAGTAGGTAAAAGGAAACAAGATATCACAGGCTCTCCCGAACAGATTGTGAAAGGCATAAAAGGTTAGGGGTCACCAAAGGATGAAAACCTGAGTGTCAGTGCTAGGAGAACCTTAGGGATAGTCCTGTTTATTCCCCTCTTCCTACAGATGTAGTAGCTGAAGCTCAGAGAGGCTAATTAATGTTCCTAAGCCACACAGGAAGCGATGAAGTTGGAATTCCAGCCGGTCTCTCTGGCTCCAGTGCCCATACTTGTCCCATGACATCACACTGGCTCCTGCTCTTAGTCCTCTTTTCTTGTAAGACTCATTTCTCCGGCCCTTCCCCCAACTGCTTCCTTTTCCTGCCTGGATTCCCCTGGAATCCCTCAGTGGGTGCTGCCTCATAAGCTGGGGAGAAGCAGGAAGAGCCGAATGTCTGAGTGAGAACCCAGCCGCGTGGCTGCTTCTGCAATACTTTCCAGGTCCAGGGAACTGAGTGCCTGTCTCACAGGGTTGTGTGTGCATTCCTGAGGGCAGGCACAGACACGCCTCAGACCTTGTAGCCCCTTTTGGGTTCTAGGGAAGAGTTCATGAGATGACAAGTCTGGGCTCTGGGGGGATACATTTTAGATGGTGTGTGAAACTACGCAGCCAGTGGCTGTCAAGTTGCAAGTCCAACACTAGATCCTCTTGTCCCGGACAGCCGTGGTGGACCAGGTTGCCCAAAGCCTCTTGTCATGTTCTGGGGTCTCTGGGGCCCGGAGACTGGAAGGTGGTTTGGTTTTGTCTTCCCTCTCCCTCTCTCAGTACTAGGGAGGGAGCCCAGGGGCACTTAGCCACTGAGCTGCATCCCTAGCCCATTTTATTTTTCATATTGAGGCAAGATCTCTCAAAGTTGCTGAGACTGGCCTTATACTTGCCATCCTCCTGCTTCAGCCTCCCAAGTTGTTGGGATTATAGGTGTGTGCTACCATGCCCAGCTTCTCCCCTTTCTTTGTATACTTATGCACAAATGCATTTTGTACCCATAAAATGCTTTCTGAATTCATGTCTTAGAAACTGTGGCAGAATGCAATAAATATGATGGTGTTTATGTTGAAGAGAAGCACATGCCGCACGGGGAGTGCAGTGGAGGCCTCCAATGGGGCCGTGTTTCTGGCAGCAGTTTGCGCATGTGGCTTTATTTTTGAAAGTGAGGTGCTTTCTCCATCTCTGCAGGCCTCTGGTAACAAAGTTGTCTCTTGGGGGTCTGGGTGTTGTGCAAACAAAGGGCAGAGCTGGCTGAGGCCCTCACCACTGTGGCTGTCACTGCCTTAGTTCTGAGAGCCCAGCTGCACTAGACCCCTGTCATTTTCGGTGATGGCCGCACTTCCAGGACAGCCTCTGTGTATGTTGAGTCAGAGCTGATTAACAGATCCTCCCATTCCCATTTCAGGTCCAAAACAACAGGATGAAATTTAATAGGCATCAATGTAAAGTTCAGCGGGTGGGTTCAGATAATCAACCTCATAGGGCGCAGGGTGAGGGGGATGCATGCTAACGGCAAGTGAGAACGCAGCCCGCAGATTCACCTGACGTTCGGCTCTGTGCCAGCCGTCGGCCATCACTGACAGGAAGCAGCTCAGGCTTGCTGCATAAGTGTCACACCCACAAGGAGAAGTCTGATGCCATCCTCCTCATGTTGGATAATAATAGCCAGGCATTCAACATGCACTCTCCCTCCACCCTTAAAACATCTTTGAGGTCTAGGTGGATCTTTTGGTCCTCCTCCTTTGGAAGAGGACTTGCCCAAGTTACAGTCTAAGAAAGTGTCAGTGTCAGCTGAAACCCGGTGGGACTCAGAGCCTGTGCCATCTGGAATGAACTAGAGGGTTGTGGATGGTGGAGGTCCTAGATGAGGAGATGAAATGCTGAAGGAAATGGCAGCATTTGGCCTGAAGGCCATTTTTTTCCCCCCCAAGGGGAGTGGTACCAGGGATTGAGCCCAGGGGTGCTCTAGCACTGAGCTAGTTCCCAGTCTTTTTCATTTTGAGATAGGGTCTCGGTTGCCGAGGCTGGTCTCAAAGTCGCCACCCTCCTTCCTCAGCTTCCCGAGTATTATGGGCATGCATCACTGTGCCTGAGTAGCCTGGAGGAAATTTTAAAAACTCTGCAGTGCCCCTCCTACCCCCGTCCCCTGCTGCTGGGGGTTGAATCTAGGGTCTTGGACTGCTAGCAAGTGCTCTACCACTAGTCATCACCCCACCCAGTACCTGTACCTGTCTTTTATACAACTGTTCTTATCAGTTTATGAATGCCAACTCCATTACTATCCCCATTTTTAGAGATGAGGACACTGAGGCACGGAGAGTTGCCCAAGATGATACAGCGTATAAGTGGCAGAGCTAGGAGTCAAACTTGGAGAGAGCTGCTCAGGGTTCTTAATTACCAGGCTCTGCAGCCTGGAAGAGGATCAGACTGGCGGGGTAGACAGAGTTCCGACTACACTCTTTGACAGGATGATGACTGACCTCTTTGGATCCAGGGCAGAACCATAGCCTGAGCACAGATGTGTAAATGGCTCTTTTACCTCTGTGGACACCAGATGGCCATGGAGTAGTCTCCTTGAGGGAGGCAGTGAGGCTCCCCATTGCCAGGTGACTGCCCACGGAGGTGAGAGGGTGAAAGACCCTAAGAGCCTGATGTTATGACAGTCCCTCTGTGTGGGGGACGAGAGGTCTCCAGGGCCCACCCTGTAGCTGGCTGGCTCCCAGGGCTTTGTTGCAGACAAGGACAACTTTCCGGGACCTCCCCCGCCTCCACACAGTGGTGTGTTCAGCGGTGATGGTCCCTGTGGACCGTTGTAGGGGAAGTGACCAGCTATCTGCCAGGTCCAGCCTAGGCCTATTAGGAAGCCCTGGTTGTCAGGCCCTGAAGAACTGCTGACGGCGGCACCAGGGAACAATGCTGTGTAGGAGGAGGCATGTGTGTGTGTTTGCTCGCCTCCTGACCTGAGTGCCAGCAGTGACACACTTTATTTGTCCCTTTTGGTCCCCTGTGGGTGCTCAGCCTGACTCTTAATGCATTTGACTCCCACTGAAAGAGCTGCAGCTTTGGCTGTGGGGCAGGCCAGCAAGTTTTGGTCTTTCTCCTGATGCCAGGGCAGGTGGGGAGACCACTTAATTTTAAGTGTGACTGCCCCCACCCCCTTCTTTTTTGGCATTGGGATTGGGATTGAATCCCCAGCCATTTCCATTTTTTTTTTTTTTTTTTTTATTTTGAGACAAAGTCTCACTAAATTGCTCAGGCTGGTTTGAACTTGTGATCCTCCTGCCTCAGCCTCCCAAGTAGCTGAGATTTCAAGCATCCACCACCATGCCTGGCTTTAAATGGCCTTCTTGAAGCTCTTGCCAAGGAGCACTGGGATCCTGGCATCTCTTGTCTTAGGTTTGTGTGTGGAGAGGTTAAGTGATTTACTAGAGGCCACCGCACCAAGTACAGGCCAAAGCTGTATTCAGGTCCTGGTGACTTGACATGGGGCAAGTTTGGAGATTATCCTCTTTGGCCCTTTCATTTTACAGATGAGGAAATGAGGCCCAGATTGGCAGCTTACTCACCCAAGGCATCTGAGGTCATCCATGGCAGAGCTGGGCGGGACTAGACCCTGAGGTCGCCTGGCTCCAGATCTGTGTTTTCCCTACTCTGCCCTCCACTTTTAGTTCTCTTGTGTCTCATTTCTGCTGCTATTTCTCCTGCTGGGTTGATGCAAGCAACTGTGACTGCCACACAGGTGTCCTTTCACCTGCTGCTCCTGCCACCCTCCATGGTTGCCAATATCTGATTATCCCAGTTGTCACTTCCTTTGCCCCCCATGAGCTGGTAGCAGTGATTGGAACTGAGCAGAAGAGGCATAGGCTTGGCCAGGCAGCCTGGAATCCAGGGCCACCTCTCCCACTTAAGAGCCGTGCAGCCTTGGGTCAGTTGCTTAACCTTTCTGAACCCTGGTTTCTCATTGGGGAGATAATGATTGGACTCAGTGACCTCCAGTGGCCCTCCTACCCTGCGGGCCTCTGGCTGGTGAGTTCCATGAAAATGGGTGAGAGCCATGCTGACCTGTGGTTGGAGGCTGTTAGGAAGGCCAGGGGGCATGGACTCAGGAAAAGCCCCACATTGGGAGGCACAGATGCAGGTTTACTGCTCTGGCTTCACCAGAGATAGTGGCCTTGGCTTCCAGTTGGTGGGCAAGGGACTCCAGTGTCTTTGATTCTTCCTCTGCCCTGTCTTCCTCTGCGCTGACCGCCCAGGCCTTGCTCTTCCTTAGTGGTGACTGCCAGGGTTGAGAGGTCGCTGGTGGGTGTGTGAGAAGACATGCTCGGCCAGCTGATTGGCATGGCCTTTGGCCAGGATGACAGCTGGGCACAGGCAAGTGCCAAATCCTGTGTTTTCTCCTCTAGGTTGAGTGCCATCCGTGTTATTAGGCCTGGGAGACCACATGCCACGTTAGATCACAGGTATGGGATGGAAGTGGCTTCAGAGCAAAACCAGAAGCCTTGGCTTTTTGTCAGTGTCTTCAGTCTCGCTATTATGTTAGCTGTTTACATGGTTTTTGTTCTTTGGTTTTTGCCTTGGCTGTGAAGTTGCACTGTTTTCTGAACTAATCCCGTTTTGTGTAACCTGAACCTAAGTATCTTGACATGAAGGGCCAGCTTTTTTCTCCTCTTTCTTAACAAAGAATACCCTAGACCAAAGCATCTGGAAGTGATTGGGCATCTGGTTTGAGGGAGTATGAGTGTGTGCGCACACTTCTGTAACATAACGAGCCTGAGTCGAGGTCCTACGCCTTTGTCTCTCCAGCCGGGCATGTGGCTGTGTGTCTTTCTGTGTGGATGATCTTAAGTGGGGGTTATTATGTCGGGGCATATGCTGATGTGGTGTACACATATATAAACTCTTATTTCTACTTGGAATAAGGAAATTTTCAAGAGTGTTATAGATATGAAAGTATTTGTAAGGATGGACGTTATTATACTTTTCTTTACAAAGTTTTAATAAACCATTTAATAGTACCTTCAGTGACTGTGATTAACCATTTCTCCACTGTTTCCAGGCTCTGCCATATCAGGCATAGAGGACCACTAGGAGAGACCCTGGTGACCCACCCCTCCGGGGGCCCAGGAGAGGCAGATCCTCTCCAAGGTGGCCAGGTGTGGCATTGGGGGTGGGGGGTGCTGCTTGAGGCAATTCAGGCGGCCGTGTCCTTGAGAGATAGGCTCTGAAGGGAGTTTTTCGATTGCACAGGTTGGAGCTGTTGGTCATGCTGCAGTTTGGCCTGCATCAGCAGGTAGAGCCTGTGGCCTCACCCTGGGGGTGACAGGCAGAACAGGAGTGCCCCGTTCACATCTCATGGAGAACGGTCAGAGGAATGTAGTGAGTAACTTAGGGAGGAAGAGGTGACTGATGGTGGCAAGGGGAACCAGCATGAGCAGAGGGGTCACCCTTGGTCCTGCTTGCCCCAGGAGATGGCTGGTCGGCTGATTTAATAGTAGCATTTTTGACTCGGGGCCAGGAAGAATTGGGTAGCCATGAGGTTAGGTAAAACAGGAATGGATAGCGCCTCAGAGGAGGCATGTGAAGGTGTGGGAGGCTGGCGGACTGCATGGACACCTTTTGTGTTCCTTTCCCCCTGTTACGCAGTCCCTCTCAGTCCCCACCAGTCCTTGTTGGCCTGAAACCCGTGCCCCTCTATGGTGGTTGTATTTATGACTTGTGGTCAGTTTGCTGGGCAGCAGGTGTATACCTGGATTGTCCCAGGATGTGGGGTCTCATTAGTATACATCGAGGGCTCTCCCTCTGGCTGTGGGACAGTGACTGAAATCCACCCCAGAAGCAGTCCAGTGTTGTCCCCCGCCAGTCCTAGCAGTCTAACATGGATTGTGGGGGTGAGGAGGACAGCCAACCGGTGACCGTCTCCCCCGCATTCTCAGGGAGGGGTACAGCAGAGCAGCTGTCTCGTGTCGAGCACTTGCTGCCGTGGCACCCAGAGTCCCAGGAAGCAGGGTCTCCCTTGCCTGGGATTATGTGTCTTGGAACAGTTGACTGGGATTTGAATCTCTGAGTTAGATGGAAAATTGTCCTTTTTCGGTGACCTGTCCAGAGCCTGGGGTCTCCTGAGGTTTATTTAGCTCCCCTGTGTCCTGGGACCCTGGGCTGAGCCTCTGTCTGGGGAAGGAGGCAGAGGCCCTCACCACGGGTCACAGGTGGGTGTGAATTCCAGTCTGTCTGGCCTTTCTGTACCTCCTAAAATGTAACTCAGTATTGATTGTACAGGAGGCTGAGACTGTCACACACCGTAATCCCTACTCCACGGAAGGCATGCTCCTTGAAGTAAGAAAGGAAGTGGTTTTGTCCCCGATCTAGCATGCCTTTAAAAATGCACCTTGATTTAAGATTCAGCTTTTTGCAGCATATTTTAAAATGTCAAAAAGATAAATATGCAGCCTTCTTAATGTGTCTGCCTTGAGCAGCCCTTTAAAAAAAAGTGTATCATTCATCCTCAGGGTCACAGGCTGTTCAGCTCCCTTGCTGCCTCCCCCTGCTGTTCATGGTCTGGCCTCCTCCTCCGGAGCAGGGATTTGGTGGGGACTGGAAAAGGCAAACCGCCTTCCTTTGTTTCCCTGGCTCTGAGGTTGGTAAAGCCCTGCAGAGAGTTCCTAGGATGTATTTTGGAGCTCTGCTGTTGGACCTAGGAAACAAGCACTTGGCTTCTAGTAACTTCCATCCATATACTCTTCCCACTGCCCATGAAAACCCCTCACCAGCTAGAGCATCAGAAGAAGGAAGGCACTCTCTTTAGCCACTGTCCTTTGGGACAGATGAGCACTGGCTCCCTGTTTCCAATGAGACAGGAATGATGCAGTGGCCTGAGGCCAGGAGGGCCCTGCTCTTGTTGGGGTGCCTTTGGCCATTCCTGTCCCCAGGGTTGGGAAAGTGGCCTCTGCTGAGTTAAGATCAGGTAGGTGTTGGACAGAGGTGATGGAGATGCCGCCGCAGGGCGAGTCAGCCTGGGGTTTATGTCTTGTCATTGCAGGTGGCTTTTATGAAGATGCTCTGGTAACCTGGCTGTTGATTTTTCTCCCAAAACGAACTGGAGGGTTTTTCAAAATGTGAGTGAAGATGGCAGACCTCAGAAAGCCTGTGGACAGAGCAGCCTTGGTGGAGAGCTGCTGGCGAGAGGGCAGCCCCAGCCAGCTTCTGCTACTGTCATGAGGAAATGGAGGCCTAGAGAGGGCAGGGACTTGGCCAGAGTCACACAGAAGATCAACCACAAAGCCAGGGCCCTTCCTCTAGGGAGTCGATGATTATCTCCTCTACCTACTGCCTTGCGTGGACTGGGCTGGTGACCCGAGGATCTTGGATTTAGCTTGTGAACAAGGCTCTGCCATTCAGTTGGGTTATGCAAGACCCCCTGTCCTATTCTGAATCCAGGGGTTTTGGGCTATGGGGACCATCCCTACGGTGTTGTGAACACACTGGATGATAGGGTTTCTGTAAGTGCTCATATTCCGTTGCTGGCCCCCATGACCAGGGTGCAGGGAGAAGATGGGAAGTGGGAACATCTCTCTGAATGTGATCTGCTTGGGTATGGGGTCAAGAAAAAGCCCCCGTTCTTCCTCCCACTCCCTCTAGTCGTCCTTCCTTTTCACCTAAAAACCATTTTGAGGATCATAACATTTATCATGAGCTTTATTATGGGAGACTTCTTCATGTTTAAAAATAAATGCTGGCTTACAGAACTATATTTGGTATATGGAAGTCGTTTGCATGTAAATGTGCTTAAAGGACAACTGCTTTATTTCAAATGCAGAGGGAGCCCTAGCTCTAGGGGTCGAGGGTGGGGAGGAGAAGGGTTCAGGGAGTGCCTTTTTGGGACAGTAGAGTTGTAGCCTTCAGTCCTGTGGGATCTGTCGTCCTTTTCTACAGGGACAATGACAAAACAGGATAACTGGCACTTAAACATTCACAGAAAATGTTTCTTATCACAACGTCATAATTGTTGTGAGTCAGAAAAGTAGAATCGCCCTTCCCTCCGCCTCTCTGCCCCCGCTTTTGTTGCCTACTGAGTCCCCAGCAGCAGCTGCAGAATCATGAGAGAGAGAGAGAGAAAGGGAAAGAAGGAAAGAAAGAAAGGAAGAAATCCAGGGCAGTGCTTTATTTATGTTAACGGTTATATTTGACTTGAAAATTCTGTCCCTTGAGCCTTGAGGTCAGCACATTGCAGAGTGATTGATGGCTGTCAGGGGCAGGCAGGGTGGCAGATTGCAAAGGGGAAGTGGACAGATGATGCTGTGGCTTTCAGGGGCTTAGCAGACCCCGGGCCTTGAAAGGAACATGATGGAAAACAAAGGCAGATGGAGAACTCTCCTTTGGCCCCTGCTCGTATGCTCCACAGCAAAGGGTTTATGGAACCTTTTCCATTTTCTCTTCTCTTTCTTTCCTTTTCCCTCCTTTTTCTGTTGAGCAATAAGTATAAAGGAGGGGCATCCATGCCCTCAGAGCCTCGTGGAATATATCACTTCTGGTATCCTGGGGCAAGATCCTAGAGACCCTGGGCCCAAGGTGACACACTCCCAGCCAAAAGTGTCCAAAATCTCAACTTAGAAATCCAGGAGGGTGGGTCCTTCCCCTGAGTCGCCTAGCCTCAAAAACCCCAGAGACATCTTGGGTACCCCCCGCCCCTCTCCTAAGCCCCATTTCCTAGGTCTGCAAACCAAGCAGGGTCCACCAACTTCCGGGCTTTCCTCACAAATTGACCCTACCTCATGGACTGGGCTACTTAGGATTATGTTTCCGAAGGGCTTTCTGGATAATCCTTGTGTGTTTTTGGTGGTGGAAACAAATGATATCGTACTCACAGGCCTGTTTACAGATGGGAAGACACGGAAATGGTGGAAGAGCTTGGAATTTTAAACATTAGCTAATGAAATTGCAGACGAGGGCACTGGGTGGAACGGCCTGGGTATTCCCATGAAACACATATTAGAGGCAGAGCGCGAGGAGTTGCTGGTCAGGGGCACAGGCAGGCCCAGCTTGCTCGTATGCTCCACAGTAAAGGGTTTAGGGAACCTTTTCCTGTTGCCAGGAGCTATACAGAAAGCAAGAGCTTTGAGCCTGCCTAGGGCATCCCAGCCTGGCAGAGTTGAGTAAACTCAGAGTCTGCAGCGCTGAGTGATCTGGTGCTGTGGGGAGGAGGCGAGTCTGGTACCTGCAGAGTTGGAAGCTGAGAGGAAAAGGAGGCAGACCTGGCTGAAACCCTGCAGGGAGGCAGGAGGGCATCCCAGGTCAGCGCTGGTGCCACAGGTGTGCTAGAAGAGCAAGGGGTGAGGCTGGAACTGTGTTGTCCCCTGGAATGGGCAGGACAGGATGGCTGGGACTGGGATTTGTCATTTCCCTTGCCTTCACCTCTTACTGCTGTGCCATGTGCAGTTGTGTAGAGATGGGACTGGCTGTTCATTCATCTGCTAATTGTTTTGATAAGAGACTCTAATTATCCACTGCGATCATCAGATTACCCTGAGCTCCAGGAGGGAGATTTGAGAGTTGGAGATGCTGCTGCTGCTGCTGCTGCCACTGCCACTGCCACTGCCATCACCGGTACCACTACCACTAGCAATCATCCCTGCCGAAAGGACCTGCATCTAGCCCACGGTGCCCCATTTGGCTGGTACTCACTAAGCCATTGTACAAAGGTGCCACAGGCTGCCAGTGGATTCCACCCAAGAGCACAATCCCCTGATAGCAAGCAGGGTTTTCCTTTGATTATTTTTGCCCCACTGTGTTAAGTCCACAGATAAGAGGTTTGATTCTAGGGATTTCAAAATGAGGAGAGGAGAGTGCAGGAAACAGAGAAAAACCAGCAACACCTCTGATGAATTGACGTCAGCTGTCAAGACAAATTCAGATGCTTTTTTTGGACTGTTTGATTAAGTTCTTCTTAACATGTTGATTTTAGCACAAAGAGCATAGTAGACCAAAAACAACCAGGAAGGCTGATTATAAATTAATCCAATAATTGAATCCCTCAGCAAAGGTAACACAGAATTGATCTGATACAGGCTTTTACATCAGTGGCAGCTACAGAATAAGGGAGCATTTCTTTCTGGAAGCCTGATTGTGACCGGGCATGCAGTACTTCTGACACCTGGTCTTCGACAAGTTTTGGTGTGGTCTTTGCCCACAGGGTGTGTTCCAGCGGAGGCTTTTTACCCTCCACTCCTGACTTGCCATTTAGGCAGTCTCTGTGGATTTTCATTCCAGCCTTTTCCCTGCGAGATTCGGAGCTGTTTACTTGGTAAACATGGCTGTCACAGAAATGCACAGGCCTGCCTGGGACTTGACGGGCGGGAAGGGATCTGTGAAAATGTCGAAGGGCACTGGAGTGCTTAGTGCCGAGTGGCTCTCCACGAGTGGCTGGTACCAGGTTCTGATCCCAAGCACTTGACTCCTTCATTTTTCCTCTTTATAAAGTGGAAACACAGTAGACAATACAAGAGTTTTCTTTGGACTGTTCCTAAGTTTCTTGATTCTGAACCCCTTTTCCTAGCCAAGCAGAAAACCGGGGCACCATAAGTTTGGCTCTGTTCTGGCGCTGGCTGTTCTGGGGCCATGCCTTCTCCTCTCAGCAGAGCTGGGCACAGTGCCGCTCCCCCATTGACTTCGCATTTGGGGCTCAGCTAGCTGGGAAGTTTGGCAACAAGTCAGGCCGTATATCTTGAAAACCGCCCTCCAGAAACCACCTCATTTAACAGATTTACCGACGTCTTGGACCTGCCTGTTCTCAGGGGCTGGCACACTAAATCACAGCAGGACCACTGAACTTGTACGCAGAACTTTTTTAAAAATTTCAGGCAGGATATATCACTGCCCCATTAACTCCCTGCCATTAATCTATTACTCCTAAAATTTTGGAGTTTTCCCAAAAGGAGCAGGATATGGTTAAAAAAAAAAGACCCATTTGGTAGATTCTGTAAATCAGGCTGGTTTCTCCTCTGCTTATTCCCAGCACTAGGACCTTGGTGATGGATGCCAGGTGGTCAGGAAAAGCCATGGCCTTGCAAAGGGGTATCTCAGGGATGGACATCAGTCTCAAAGGGTAGCTAGCTGCTCTTCATCCTGCTCTGACCTGAGGGATCCCCAGGTGAACAGTGTTCTCTAGAGGTGGAAATTGGAGCTGTCACTAGGAATGACTATAGACAGACACTGCCACAGGCCTTTCCATATCACAGAGGCTGAGCTGAGTGCTGGGTTGTGCCAAAGACTATGTGAGGGGCTGAACCTGCCCCCTGATTCTTCTATTTGCCATCGGGGGGTTTTGTGATGAAGGAACTTTATCCAAAGCCTCAAAGACTCTCAGAAGAGTTCATTCTTCCGTCTGGTTTCTATCACCAGAAGGCTTCCTCCTTTTGGAAGAAGATGCTATCCGTGATTGGGGCTGGTTGTGAGATGCCCACTTTCTTAGTCACTGACCTCAGGAACTCGGGCAGTGGGCTCGCCTCCTGGCTCCGCATCTCACGTCTATATGATGGGGATAAAACATTCTCCAAGGATGCTTGAGGATTAAATGAGATAATCCTTATAAAATGCTTAGGATAATGCATTAGTGCAATGCTGGCTTTCTATAAATGATACTCGGTAAATCTTACTGGAATGGGACACATACAGGATACCTGTTGCACCCACTGGTACATCCTGCTCGGATGGGCCCATGCTAGCCCAAAGGGGGAATACTCCCCCCCCCCCCACACACCTTTTCCTAGTTTACTACCTCCCTCCCCCAAGCTTTTGAGCTTCACTTTAGGATAGAAGCAGAGCCACTTTGTTAGAGTCAGGGAGTCTCTCTGGGTCTGAGCCTCCCCTGTTCTTTCTGGGGTCAGTCTTACTCACCTCTGGAACTGGTGGGAATTCAGCTGTCATTAAAGTTCAGACTTTTGCAATCTAAGACCAGCTTTCCCCACAAGCGTCCTCCACCCCCATGCCCTCTCCTTGCCCTTTGCTTGCCTGAAGGCAGATCGCATGCGAGGTGAGGCCAGGAGCAGCCTCACTTGCCTGTTGGGACAGGGTCTGGCAAGCAGGCTGGGACAGGAGGCTGGCAGATGGGGAGCCACCCCTCAGCAGGATGCCTCCTGCCCTGCTGGAGGAACTGGTTTTCGAGGTCTGACTCCCAGCCCAACTTGCTGGAAAGGTCCTGGGATCCCTGAGGCTTGGGGCTGGGGCATGGATTGGTCTGTTTCTTGGAGTTCACTTTCCCCTCTTTGGCAAAACTGCCCGGTATCTGTGCATCTCTTGGCCTTTTTACAAACTTTAATTAAACAGAGTTTGGAGCCTAAAAAAAAGAAAAAGAAAAAGAAAAAAAAATTTTCCCCAACTGACAAGCACTTTTAGGTGCTCTTACTTGGGGGATGACCATTGGTTCTTTAAGCTGGAAGGGAAAGGACCCTATAACTTTCTGTTCCACCCACCCAAGGAAGATCTTAATAATTCAAAATTATATCTGTTTTTGCTTTGTCCTGGAAGCTTGGAGGCTTCTCTTGAGTTCTTTGAAAAATCATAGGTTAGGGGTTTTATGAACGGACCCACGGAGTGAAGTTATTATGAGTATTGTCCCAGAAGGCAAGGATTCTGGCTTTTTATCCCCACCCCGCTAGTGAGGTATGTGTTGCAGTTTAGGGGGAACCAGTGATTGTGTGGGTGCCTCCTCTGTCAGATGCTGTGTTGCACTTTGAAAGATCGCCTGGTCATGCCAGTTGACTTAACCCCTGGGGCATAAGTGGGTTCTTAGTTTGCCTGAGCCTGGCCTGGTTGACTGTGGCTGGTCCTCTTGTTCCTTCTTTCCACTTTTGGAGGGGTGCTTGCTTTCTGCATCTCTGTAACTCACACCCTGTGTTCCTGGTTGACTTGGTCCATATGTGTCAGCGGCATTATTTGATGGCATCCTGCTATCCTTGCCATTATTAGAGGGGATTGTCTCCTTGACCAAGGACAGAAGCTTAGCGATGGGCACAAATAAGAGAAGTCTGGCTGTCACTCACACTGGTAGCTCCCTAGTAGCCTGGTTGGTCAACTCAGATTCACTCCCACCCCCCCAGAAGCCTTTCGCTTCCCCATGCCACAGAACTTGATCTGCATTGCTGGTGGGCTTCAGGTATCTGAGATCCATGGGATCCATCAGTGCTCTTTACTGCCTGAAACTGTGTATTACTTTCTCCTGCCTGGTTGCCTGGTCCCCAGCTAGGCAGGGACAAGAAGAATAGGAGAGACTTCAGACCAACCAGAATCTTCATGAATAATGATCCTAACAATTGGACCTTGAAAGCCCGGAACCAGGGTCTCAGTGGCCCTTTCCCCTCCCCAGACCTGCTGCCTTGGGTGTTCTTTTTTTTCTTTTTTTCTTTTTGGTACCGGGGATTGTACTCGGGGGGCACTTTACCGCTGAGATACATCCCCAGCCTTTTTATTTTCAGACAGGGTCTCACTTAATTTGCTGAGACTGGCCCCAAACTTGAAATCCTCCTGTTGCAGCCTCCCAAGTTATTGGGATTTGGGGCATGCACTACTGTATCCAGCTGTCATTTTCATTTTCCAGTTTTGGGAAGGGCAAGGTAGAACAACACGTATTTGGTTTTTCCAGTCTCTTTCCCAACCAACTTCTTGTTTTTAATCTACAAGCAGTCAAACAATGTGGGCCATAGTGGCTTTACTCTTTTCTTTGCCTATTCAACCCCCTTTCTTATAGGACAGTGGCTCAGACCTCCTGGGATGTTTTATCCATTTTGGCCCTGGTAAACTCCAGCTTTCTTTTCTTCATCCTGCCCTAGATTACAGGAACAACCCACAGTAGACACTCAAGTATGTTTTGAGTGAGTGACACTAGCCCACCGTCCTTGGAGGTCTTACCAGTCAAGGTACATTCTTCAGTTGATTTGCACAAAGATTTTCTGGTTTCAGCATCAATTCTCCCACTTCACAAAGGAGGGAATTGCAGCTCAGGCAGGTTAAGGCCTCCCCATGCGTGAGAGTCACACTACTTGTTTATGCAGATTCATCTGGGAAGAGGTTTTGTAGCATTTGCAGAAATTTTAGGTAATGCAATGAGCGCTTTCAGTATGGTAGCAGGGTGTGGCAGAAAGAGCCCTGGGACAGAATCCAGGGATGGACACCATCCAGCCATTTCACCTCAGGCAAGCAATGGCTTTACTCCAGTCCTCAGTTTCCTTATCTGAGAATTGGGCCACTGAGATGAATAGAAACTGCAGCCAGAGCTTGTGCTTTCAAGTGCAGCTTTGGCCCTGCTGTGCAGTGTCTGCAGTCTTGAGGGTATCTCCTCTTCTCCAGAATGAAGTCCACACTCCCTCGCTGGGCATGTTATGGGGCCAGTATTCTTTCCCTTGGTGTCTTCTGGTGAATTGAGTGCTCCCTGGACTTCCTGGGATGTACCCTGTTCCCCCAGCCCCCTATGCCTGTCCATGTGCAGTTCTTCTGCCTGCCATGCCCCTTGTTCCTTTTGTTTGAAAGGCAGGTTTCCTTTCCCTTCCCTTTACAACTGGTCACTAGGTTCTTCTCCCAGAAAAATCTTTCCTGCCTCCCCAAGTAGAACACAATGTTCCCTTTTTGGTGCTCTCTTCATCCATTCCACAAATTCATTGGTCAGTATCCACTGTCTGCCAGGCACTGTGCTGATTGTAGAGTTGCCAACCCAGCCTCTAAAGCGTACCTCCGTGGGTTCAAGTGATCCGTATGTTCTCTTTCCCCCTCCTCAGTTTCTCTGAAGTCAGGACTTGTTCCTGTCTGTCCCGGGTTCCTAGCCCCTGGAGGGTGCTCAGTGCTGACTTCCTGCCTGCCTGTCTCACGACTTTGGTTTTAACCTGAAGCCCTTTTAGCCTCACCTGTCTTGGCTTCTTTGAAGTTAGGCTGCCTCCTCCCCTTGGTCTTTTTTCCTTTTAGCATCAACATTTCTCATTTCAGAAACAAGTTTTTCTTTCATGTAACTTTTATTCAGTGCTTTTCTGCTCCTGGAAGTCACAGCCATTTGTGGAGAATCACCTCCACTAAACTGGGAGGCCCTGGAGGGCAGGGACACTCTGACTCACCCCTGAAGTCCTTCCCCCATCCCCAGGTATGAAGTGGGTGCCCCCTGTTGCTACATTTCAGAGGCAGCTGGGGGCTTGGGGGAATCCCCTTCTCCTGTCCAAACCCGAAAAATGGTGACTTCTGTCTAGATAGTGACTTTCAAGCCATTTTCCCCAGCACTGGTCTTTGTGGTTGGCTCACTCCTTAGACCCCACCCAGGTCACCTGGCTCCTTCAAAGGGAAGGGGCCAACAAAAGAACAATAAAAATACCAGAAACACTACATTTTAGCTGTCCCCCACCCTTTATGACCTAATAAATTGATGCTGAACCTACTTCTGGCCATTTTCCTGGAGGTGGTCATTGTCTCCTTGGAAGCTGGCACCTGCCTGGAGAGTTGATCATTAACCAATCCAGGGAGGGTCTTGTGGGGAAGCAGTAGCACAGGTGGTGGGCTTGTGTTGGGGTTGGGGGGCTTATGCTAATTATGAAGCTCAGCAAAGAGCTGAGCCACAAAACAGCACCCTCCTCCCAGGAGAACCTCATTCCTTTGGCTACTCTGTCTTGTATATTTGGATATTTCCCCCATTAGAGGGAAATCCTGGAGGATTTGCCTTGGCTTCTGCCTCCCTTTCCCCAGCAAAAGCAGATGCCTTGAAAACCTGTGCAGTTGCAGCTGGAGACCTGGCTGGAGCTGCAGAGGTGGTTTACAGTCCTGTTCTTGCAGGATCTGCCCATCAAGTAGTGGCAGTGGGAGAAGACTACCGAGTGGTCACTATGTGGGGTGGGATTCCAGGCCTCGCCATTCTTATCTGTTGCATGGGGTGAGAAGCAGTCCTACTTCTGTAGGTTGTTTCAAGGCTCAGAAAGCATGCATACAGGTGTGCCTTGCACAGGCTCATGCTCAGCCCTAGGGGTTGATTCCTTGCCCCTTTCCTCTGCTGAGTGTGCTCTGCAGTAGTTGGTGTATGATGAGCCTGGAACACTAGGATTCATCCACAGGACTGTGGTGTTTCCAGGTCTCAACTTGCTCATCCATGGAATGGGAATAAATACCCACTTACTGGGTTGCTGAGGGGAGACCATGAATCATGGGACAAGATGCCTGGTGTGTCCTCTCTTCCATCTGTCTGTCATAAGTTTTAAGGATATTTTGTCTGTGATGGGTAGGCTGATACAGGTAGTATATTCTAGTGCAGAAAATCATTGCAGTGGGGGGAGATTCCTGGCTGGGGGTGGGAATGTGGAGGCTGCTGAGAGAGCTGCCATCTCCTTATCTGAAGGGAGCCTGGAGAGCCCGCGGGGGCACTCTCCTCCTCTCCTGGCAGCCCTGTTCCTTAAAGCCTGTGTTTCTAGCTCCTCCGCTGGGAGGTGAGACTTAGCAGAGAGCTGCTTGGAGAGCTTTATCCTGTCCCAGCCCCCCAAACTCTGGGGGTGTGAAGATGAACTGGTGTAACTATAGCTTGGTGTTTTGGTGTCTGTGAGAAAAGCAGAATTGGCTCAAGCTGCTTTCTCAGTTAAGGGGATTTAAGAAGAAAAAAATTTAATCCTATCCTGGTGATCAATCTGACACCTTCTCTTTGAGCCCCAGATGGCTGGTTGGGGTAGAAAGTTGGCCACTGCTGCTGTTAAGGAATGGAATGGTATATCTATCTCTGTGTTGAAAATTATGGCTCTCTATACACACATGCACATGATATATGAAGCCTGCTTGCCCAGTTTGGTTTTTTGGAGGGTATTTAAACACTCCCAGAAGATTTCCTTTTGGTGAAATGTCATTCTTGGAGGCGTCGTGTTAACGCTGCTTGAAGCCGTGTTCATTTGTCTTGATTTGGGGTATCCCCCAACCTGTCCTTGTTAAGGGTTTGGCCTGGAGAAAAGGTAAGTGGTTTGGAAAGCAGATGGAGATGCAGGTGTTGCTGTCCTGCCTGAAGTAAGGTGCCCCTGTCTCTCAAACTTTCTTTATGAACCCTAAAGAAGGTTTGGAAAATGAAAGGAAAACATTCCTTGTATTATTGTCCTATCATATTTCCAGCCGTGGACAAAATGCTGTCCAAGTTTGCACGTGTTTTGGGTCTGATGCTTTTTCTTTTGATGCATGTTTCCAGTTACTTGTAATTATGCTTTAACGGCTGCACAGATTTCATCGAACCATTCCCTTATTATAGGCTCTTCTTTCCTGTCTTCACCTCCCACCCCACCATTATACACAACACTGCAGTGAACATCTTTGCTTTTCATTTTGGATCATTTTCTTGGAATAAATTCCCAGAAGTGAAATTATTGCACCAGAAAGTATGGGCTTTTTTCAAGACCCTTGAATCACTTTGCCAAATTATTTTTAAGTGGGTTAACTTGATTTATGTGGATATGGGCAATAGATGAATGAGTATTCTAACTACACTTTTACTTGCACTGGGGGTTATTCAACACATCTTTGAGGAAGTTCTTCATGTGCTCTAGATGAAAAATGCTATGACTTTTCTACTTTGTGAACCAACCTCCAAGTCCCACCATTGGGTGCTTCCCTTAGCACTGAGTGGTGTGTGTTGAGCTCCCTGACGTCCAGAGACTAAAAGAGAGACAGGTGTGACCTTGTGCTCCAGCATGCAGCATAGGCTTCCTGTGTTCTCATAGGAAATTGAGCAAAGGGCCAGGCGCTCTTAATCCCAGTGGCTTGGGAGGCTGAGGCAGGAGGATCACGAGTTCAAAGGCAGCCTCAGCAAACTGAAGTGCTCAGCAACTCAGTGAGACCCTGTCTCTAAATAAAATATACAAAATAGGGCTGGGGATGTGGCTCTGTGGTCAAATGCCCCAAAGTTCAATTCCCAGCACACACACACACACACCCCGCCCCCAAAAAGAAGATGAGGGAAGGAAACCATGTGACTGAGAGAGCCTTGGCCTTGAGGACCGGTACAGCAAGGGCATGTACACGAAGGCTCTGGAAGTAACCGTAATATGCATCACTTTGTTCAGCAGTGTTTATCGGGGCCTCCTGGGCACCAGGCTCAGTGGGGATTGGGAGATGGATAGGAGCCAACAGTCTCTCTAGACAGACAGAATCACACACAGGGAATTTCTGTATGATGTGACAGATGGCTGGATAGGGTGCCATGGATGATCAGGGCCAGAGTGACAAGCTCTGCCACTCTTTTGTTCTTGGAATTTTTAGCTCCCTTCCCCTTTCCTGCTCATCAGGGAGAGTTGGGCACACCAGCAAGTATTCCCTCCTTGTCCAGTGCTCATACCCAGGTGGCTTTTGTCTTCATGCCAGGAAGGGACAGCTCCGTCTCCTGACCTGGTGAAACCAGCTTCACAGACTTTTCTTAAGTGCCTTTGGAGGTCCTTTTAAAGCAGAAAAACTTAAATTTGTGGAGGTTTTGTCTTGGGAAGCGATACTGCATTGTCGGGCTCACCTCCTCTACTTCATAACGTATTTAATACATCTTTTTTTAATTTCACGAGGACTGACTTGTGTGTGCCAGTGCGGTCCCTCTGGTCCTGTTAAAACTGCGCTTGCCAGATCCAGCCTAGCTTCCCAGCCAGAGCTCTTGGTCACATTTGTGTGATCCAGAAAGGTTCTTATGCCCTTCTTGTGGACCTGAGACCCCTGTGAAGTGGCAGAGGATTCATTCTTTGGAGTTTGTGCTATATGGATTGGTCCTCAAAACAGCTTTCTTCATTTATTTGGTGGTACTAGGGATCGAACTCAGGGCCACACACATGCTAGCCAGTGCTCTGCCACTGAGCTACATCCTCATCCCTAACATTGCTTTTTTGAATGTGTCCTCATATAAACTTGGTTGGTCTGGCTTGTCTTTGTGGTCACCCTCTCCCAGACCCCCTAGACAACCAAGTAATCATGTCTTCCCAGGGGACTGGGTCTAAGGTTCTGGTTGAGGAGATGAGAAGGGCAACCTGGGTGCTGGCCCCAGCCCTCTTCCTTGTTAACTGCCTGGCTGGTCCCTCTTGGCTCCCATTTTCTATCATCTCAGCCACTCTGGTATTTCTAAAGCCTGAAAAATGAAATCCCAGGTTTCCCAATTCCCAGCTGCCCTGAGGTTTGGGAAGGCTCTGCTCTCTTGATCCTAAACAGTAACACTTAAGGCTGCTATATTGCACCCACAGTGGGGAAGAGCACGTTTGGTCCCCAGGTTTTGTGCAAGACCTTGTCTATTAATGTCAAAAGGTACCAGGTGCATAGCTGGGGGCAGAGAATGCCCCCCCCCCCCCAACTCCCTTGACAGCCAGGATCTCCAGACTGTCAGAGGGGAATCCCAGGGACAGTGCTCCCACCTGCCTGCTTCCCATTGTCTGGGGGAGCCAGAGGCCGAAGCCCTCTCCTCCAGGTCATCCTTTGGAGAATAAACGCATCAGCAGGATTGATGACTGCGATTGGTCCCTGGGCAGCTGGCTCGGGCTTGTGTCTGGAGCCGTTTTCTCCACCTTGTACACCCATTGTCTTGTATCACTCACTTCCACTGCCTTAACCCCACCTCGACCCCAGATACTTGTTTGTTGGTAGAATGAACACTTCCTGTTCAATGAAAAAAAAAAAAAAAAAAGAGCCTGAAGCACACATGGGTAGCTCCAGAGCCACCTCCCGTGCTCTGGTGCAGACAGGATGTTCCTTCCCATCCTAGCCCCTCCCTGGCGTCCCGCCTGGGCCTGCCTTTCTGAAGTGGATTCAGAGTTCCAGGAAACTGGACCCCCTCACCCCCTACTGAAGGGGGAGCTTAGTGGGGAGGGAGAACCCAGAGGCTTCAACAGGCAGGACACTGTGCTGTGTGCTGTGCTTCCCAGACGGAGGCCTCAGAGAAAGAAACCCGGCAGACCCTGAGGCCTGGAAGTCCCCAGCATGGCCAAGGAGGTCTAGTGCAAACATGAGGCTTCTGCCTCAAGGGCATGGAAAGGGTTGGCTCTTTTCTTTAGACCCACAGTAGGGCTGTGAAGGAGTGCCGGGAACATCCTCCCTGGTCCTCTGTGACCCCCTACATATTTTATTGCAGATGACGCCCTCCTTGTGAAAGGAAGCCCACTCTGATCACTTGGCCAGTCTCCCTGTCCTTTGAAATGCTGTAGTGCTCAGAGCTGGTGCTATGTACGAGAGCCCTTTCTCTACTGGGCTGCTGCATTGTTGCACAAGAACGAGAGAAGGCAAGCCATCCTGAGGATGTCCAGAGAGGCAGAGAAGGGTTTGGGCAAAGGTGTCTGTATGAGAGCCTTCATCACCCATGGGTGCCCTGGGCAGGGACTGGACTGGCTGCCATAGATGTCATGGACCTGGGGACACAACACAGCTTACTTTGGATAGAGTAATACAAGGACTATTTTTATATGCACCTTCTTGCTTTTTATAGTGTCAGTCGTTTGGCTCATCCTCCAGCTGAATGAGCAGGGTACTGGGGTGGGACAGGAGGGGCTGCTGCTTTGCTGTAGTCAGCCGCTCTCTGCCTGCTGGCTCCTTCCCTGAGTGATGGTGTGAGAGCGCAGCCAGGGATGGCTCAGCCTTGTGGGCTGCGTGGCCAGCTCACTTGCTTCTGAGAGCCCTATGAGATGCTGCGTGACTGGATTTGGGCATCTTGTCAGAATGGTCCTTTTTCCAAGCCCTCTTACCACTGTCCCTATGAGCCCCACACAGGTCCTGTAAGTTAGGTGGGCTAGAGAGCTCCTGCAGAGCCTGGGGGTCTAATAGGGGTTGGGCTCAGCTTTGACTTCAGGCTGTCCACATGCCTGGCTCCTCTCTGGCTTTTGTTTGGAAGCAAAGAGCCCTTCCCTAGAGTATTCTTAGCTGCGATATTTAAGCATATGAGGACCCTGGTCCCCACTCAAGGCTGTTGAGCCCAGAGGCTGCCTAGCACTAGACCTTAGCTCTGCTGCCCCCTTCTGGGATGGCCAGTTTTCTCCCCATGCATCATCCCCACCTGTCACATCAAATAGGCTCATGCCAGGAAGAAGTCTGTTATTAGTTGGTATCAGTGAAATAGACCCAAGAAAATGTGGCCTGGAAGACACCAAACCTCAGATCTCTTATTGTCTGAGAGTCCCAGAGAGATGTGCATGGGAACACATGGTCCTTCCAGGTTCCATCAGACTCCCATGGAGATCCAGACCCAAAGATAGGCAGGTTCCCTTGACAAACCAGTGTTCTGGGCGAGGCCTGTCACTTGGTCTTCTAAAGCACATGTGGCAGACCACCAAGTGAAAATACTGGAAACTGTGAAATTGGGGTGTGTGTGTGGGGGGGGATCTCTCTCTTCCAGGAGTGGAACTGCAGACCTTCCAAGTCTGTCCCAGAGTTCTGCCCACCCAGTCCCACTTTCCCACTTAGTTCTGGCTCTCCTGTGGTCTACACTAGTATACTTTTCAGATTGCATCAGGGAGCCACTTACCCCAATTAAAACAGGGAGGGTCTGGGAGGGAGGAAATGGCTGGGGTGTGTTGGAAGTGTTTTAGCTAATGCAGGGAGTGCTTTTTGAAAGGTAGGTAGAAACTTTTTTTTTTTTTCCTTTATAGATCAATTAAAAACCCTTCTTAAAATTAACCCCTGGGAAGGTGTGTCACTGGGCCGTTTTCTTTTCTTTTTTAATTTTTTTATGTATACCTAACTCTGTGCTCCTCCCAAATTGAAAAGCTAAGCTCTCAGTGCCTTTAGAAATTTCTGTAAAAGATGACCAAGTGTTTTTTAAAAGAGCTCTCCCTCTGTGATAAATGCCAGGTAGTGACTGAGCCTGTGGTCCCCAGTAGAGAGAAGAAAGCCGGCTGAGCACCGAAGAGCCATCCAGGGAGGGTGGGGAGGCTAGCTGTGCCGCCCCAGGTCCACACGGCCTGCTGGCAGCAGCAGGCACGAAGACGGGCATCTTGTCAGAGCCAGGCAGATGGCGTTCACCTGCTTGGGACACGCTCCCTGGTGCTGGGGCCCTTGGAGTTGTTTGGATAATAACAGACAGCTGCCAGCTCTGGACCCAGATCCGCGGCCATTCAAAGGCTTGGAAGTGTGCAGGGAGCAGGAGCCTGCTCAGGCCTCCCCACCCGCCACGTCTGGCCTTTTGTTTTGAGATTTGTGCATCCCCACCCCCACCAACATCCGAGCAACAAGAACATTTTAATAGAAGACAGTTCTGTTTTGGAAACGACAAGAAAGCGCCTTGTTGAGTGTGACCTGGCCTCTCCTTTGTCCTGCCTCCCCCTCTTTGTGTGTGCCTGCAATGGGTTTTGTTCTAAGGGGCAAAGGAGTTAGACATGGATTTGGTGTGTTCCCGGGGGTTTTCTTTTTCCTTTTTTTTGGCTGTGGCTAATGCTTTTGGTTCTTTCTGAGTACAGGGCAATTGGGGAGTTAGGGATTCAGGACCACTACAGGGTTTTTGAGTTAACCAAGTGGTGTCAGAAACAGTGAGTGGCAAAGAAGCCAACTGCCCAACTGCCCAGCAGTTTCTCAGCTCATTGTGTGTGTGGAAAGGACGGATCATTTCTTACAGTGCAGTCAGCCTCAAATCCTAACAGGAACATTGGCTAAAATATCAGTGGAAGGCAAAACTGGCTGTTGGTGATCCATCTTATTTCCTTCTGTGCTGTGTGGGAAAAGGGACTCGTGGTGCCACGGTTGACCTCTCACTGAAGCTTGGCTGAAGTCTACTGACCAGTGTCACCTTGCTCTGGCTGGATCTCATATCATCACTCTCATTAGGGTACTTGGAAAGTTGCATGTTGTTTGAAGGAGGGCTCAGTTTGATGGGATCTGATAGAAATTTAGAACCTTCCTCAGGGCAGAGTTCTTGCCCCACTCCCGTAGGCCAAGACCAGAAGACAGGTTTGCCAGGCAAAAGAGTGGTACTCATAAGATGCAGGAAGATTATAGCCAATTTGATGATTTTAAACTCCTCCAATTCACAGTGTTCCATTTGCTTACCTGCACTAGGTGCACTGGTGACAGATTTCCCCCATTTAGTCACCAGAGCTGCATTCTCTCTGTGCCTCATGTGGTCCATCAGAAGAGCATTGTGATTTAGTTATAGTGACAGATCAGATCAGCATTTCATCTCCTGTTGCTAATTATTCCAAACCAGTGAGGTTTTTTTTCTTGTACATGCCACCAGCAGAGATTGTCTTTTCTTAAGTTAGTTAGAGTGTGTGTGGGGGGGCAGCACAGGGATTAAACCCAGGGCCTGGTACGTGCTTGGCAAGCACCCTACCACTGAACTACGTCCCCAACCCCCTTAGGTATTCTTAAAGAGCCTTAGTTTTCAGAACTGTCCTCATAATGAATCCCTGGTTTCCTGGTGATGACAGCCTCTCCTACTCTTTTTTTTCTTTTTTTTTTTTTTTTTTTTTTTAAGATTTTAATTATTAAAGAGCATCCCTGATGAAGGGTGTGGAGGTTACTTGTTTTGGGGAAGGTGTGCTTTAAAGCATGACAATGTATTCTGCAAACACTGGGGATACAAAGGTAAGGGAAGACAGGATCGCTGCCCTCCAGGAGCCCAAGTCTAAAAGTGATAGATGAAGCATCAGATGCAGTGAAGTGGCGTAGGTTCTCTACAAGGCCCAGGTACAAAGGACAGGGAGAGGTGGGTCTCTCTGGACCAGAGGAGCTGGAGTGGGAGTTGGTGTAAAAGGTGACTTGGAGTTGCTTTGGTAGCAGAGATTGGGTGCTTGCTGGGCAGCCAGAATGGTGGGGAATCCATTGCCTTCAAAAGAGGCAGTGGGCCTCTAAGCTCTAGGGCCAGAAAAGCAGAAAGATAAGGAACAAAAAATTACTCTGAAGTGGGAGTGTAGGGAGCCGATGCAGCAAGACCTATGTGGCATCTTGAAGCCCAGGTTTTATCTGGGAGCTGTGGGGCTGGAGTGCTCTTTGAGTATTTATCGTTTGTCCTTTAGAACCCCCAAGGTTGAATGCCAAGGTAAGGAATGACTTTTGGCCCTGGTAGAACAGTTGTAGTCAAAAGAGAGCTAGCTACCTCCTAAGGCTTTCGGCATTCTAAGCCTCAGTTTCCTGTTCTGTGAGCTGGTTCTTAGAAAGCAGTCATGCCTTGGGTTGGTGTGAAGGAAGGTGGAGAGGTGATCACAGGAAGTACTCAAGAAGTGTAGGCTGTGCTTATAACACCAGTCAGTGGCAGCTCCTGAGAAACGCCAGGGTCCTGGCTCTCGCTTCTGTCCACAACTTCCCCACTCATCTCAGGGATGGCCAGGTGAGAGGGAAGGCGGCCTTAGGTGAGGCTGTGCTGTAGCACTGGCTTTTTAGCTCCTCTACACAGGCTGGTTTCAAATAACTCAGTGGTTGCCAGTAACGAGCCTGGAGTCCCTGCCTGAAACCCTATGCCTGTTTGGCCTTGTAGCCTTCCCGTCCTGCAGTGGATGAGCTCCTTGACACATGGCCGACACCAGCCTGGGGCTTATCACACCAGGGTGTAGGTTATCATATTTCTCCCTTTCTCTCACTCAGCCACGGTGTGTCTCCCCACTGGGTCCTTGGGAGGCATCCTGTGGCTCTATGCAGGTACGATTGGGTCTTGTTCTGAGAGGGCTTATGGCTCAGGGGGGAATAGGAAAAGAACCCATGTTACCAGTTTGGCCAGAGGCTGCCAGTTTTGGTGGTGTGGTAGAAGGGATATCACCTTCAGTTTGGGGCCACCGGGAAGGGTTACTGAGGAAGATGGCATTCTCCAGGACTCTGAAGGTAGGTGGTATCTGCACACAGGAGGTATGGTGGAGGGTGTCATGGTAGAAGACAGTAATAGGAAGCAGCGTGCAGGCAAGAGCGACTGGGCTTGGGACGAAACTGGCAGCATAGGAGAAGATCTTTTAGAACCGGACAGTGATGTTCATCTCTGAGCCCCCAAACTCAGTAAGGGCTGCTTTCTCCCTGTAGGACATCTTTTAGGAGAGTGTCCAGACTTGAGTACCCTTGCTACAGCTCCATGGCTCCCAGTCCCTCAGCCTGACAAAGGAAGCCAGTGGCTTCCAGCTTGGAGCTTTCTTCCATTTTAAGAATGTCCCCTGGCAGAGGTCACTCAGTACAGTGACTTTCTGCTGTCCTAAATTCCATCTCCAGCCAGAGATGGATCTAAGTTGCTGTTTCCTCAGCTATGACATCTGAAAATAGAAAATTTCCTATTTATTGACCTTCTGCAATGTGCTACCCAATTGTACGAGGCAGATTTTGTGTGCCCATGATTAGGGAAAGGAAGCATTTAGAGGACCGGAGACATTAGAAGGGAAGGGTCTGTGTTTGTGCTGGGTAACTCACAGATATCAATCGCTGTATTCCTCCCACGAGCTCCTGGGGAGGAAGATGGGGGCTCCCTTTTAGATATAAAGCAGGCCTGTGCAGCCTTGCTTCTTTGTGATGGTGGTGGCAGCAGCATTTTCCTGGGCTTTGTGAATGCATTTATCTTTGATTGCCTTCTCAGCAGCTGCCCCTGCTGGGCCGGTACTCTCCTCAGCATAGGACAGCTGAGATACCTGTGTCCTAGCCCCCACCCGTGTTTCCCCTGTGAGGACCATTCTGTTCCATTCTCTAACAGCTTTCCTATAGTCAGCCTCCAGCCTGGCTCCAACAGGATTCCCTGTCTAGCAGCACATCCCAGGTTCTGGCTCTGGCAATGTTTGAACTACACTCTTCTGCCTCTCCCGCGGCTGCCCTCTCACCACCACTCCCTGTGCGCATGCACTCTGCAAGCAGTGGGTGCTCTGCTTAGAATAGCTGCACCTGCTCATTGCCTCCTTCACCCACCCCCGCTCCCTTAGCCCCACCTGGCCAGTGCCTCTTCCTCTGTGAGTATATATTTTTCACTTAAAGCACATCTCTGAACCACCCACACTTTTGAGTACTTGGTGCCACCTGTGGCTAGGGTTGCCATGCAAGACAGTGTGAGCGCAGAGATTAAGAGGGCAAGGTTTGCAGGGTGGTAGACCTGTTTTATGCTGTCTGTTCTGCTGTTGTTTGCTTTGTGGCCTTGGGTGGGTGACTTCCACTTACTGACCTTATTGTCTGCACATCCTCAGGTTGACATAGGGTGGAATGAGAGGGTATGTGCAGGGGCTCTGCACAGTGGGAGTGGGAGCTGCAGTGTTGAGCAATGCTGGTGATGGTGTATGTTGAAATACTGACCCAGAGCCTGGCTTCATGCCAGGACCTGGCCCCTGTCCCTGAACCTGGCAGTCCAGTGTGGTCAGTATTAGGCTGCAGAGTATCAGCAGAGGGACTATCTAGCATGGGGACCAGGTGCAGCAGGAGCACCAAAGAGGGAGTGGTTGGTAGCCAGGAGAACTTCCTGGCAGGGCTGCCCTACCCCAAGCTTACCTCTGGTCTCTTTGCCCCTAAAGCCTTCTGTGACAGCACCAGTGCCCCATGGCTCCCATCAGCTCCCTCTTTGTCCTGTGTAATTAGTGCGGTGTGCCTCACTCTTGTCTCTAATTGTGTTGTACAGCATGTACTTTATTATATCAGGATATAATACTGTTAGCTTGGCAGTTATCTTGTTCACTAATTGTTTCCTGTGTCTGTCTCGGCTGCCCCGGCAGATTACCCACTCCTTCTGAGCAGCAGGCACTGTCTTCTGTGCCCCTCATCTTCCCCTTGGGGCCCAGCACTGCTGGGGCATGGATGGGGATCAGGAGCCTGGCCTTGGGACCCAGATGCAAGTCCTGCATTGACCAAGTGGACTTTGTTTGTGGCCATAAATAAGGCATACACATACACATGGCAGTGCACAGAGGTTCAGCCATCATAGTGTGGTGTATATCTTTCTGTTGGTGAATCTTTATTATTCTTGGAGAGGCCCGTGGTCACACCTTTGCTTAGCAGGTATTGATTAGGTGCCCACTAAGTGCTGGACAGTGGGAGGCAGCAGCAAGTGGGGCACATGGGGTTTCTGCCCTCACGATACCTAAGGATTAGAGAAGGGAACAGACACTAGAGGAGTTAACGGGACGGTATTGTGCTCAGTCTTGAGCTGCGTCCATTCAGTGGACATTAGAGTACGTTTTTCCCATGCCAAGTGCAGGGTATCTCAGTGTGCACCGCAGAGGTTGCCCTGTCCCCTCTCTTGTGGGCTGGAGGAAAGTCAAGTGGACACCCACGATGGAACAGTGTCTTCGCATATGTGAGGGATGCTCTGAGGGAGAGCACCAGGTACCAGGCTGTGATGAAAGGAGAGACCTCTTCCCCCAAAGTCCTAAGAGACTCCAGAGAGGAGTACCCTAACCCCGCCTCCAAGTCAGCATTCCTGCCTTGGCACGTATGATTTGGGGGAGGCTTGGGAAGGATTCTAAACCCAAACCAGATGAAGGTGGTGCCCACAGATGACCGGGAGCAGGGGCAGCGCTGGGAGCATGCGGCTGGGTCACTCCTTATAATTATAACACTGTGGTGAAGGCCCCGGCACCCAGGGCGGCGATGGTGGGCAGGCGGGCGGCTGCCAGGGGATGCCCAGCTCTCATCTGCTCAGCCCTGCTCGGCTCTGAGTAGTCTGTTTGGGTTGGAGCTGACTGTTGGGTGTCTTTTTCACCCGTCCTGGTTGTTCTCTCTCTGGCTGAGCGCCTGCTCAGGGCTAGGTACCTTAGGAGCAGAGACAGTCCCAGTATGGGAGGGAGAATCGTGAAGTGGCCATTATCCAAACAAGAAAAGGAATCATTGAAGTTTGCATTCTTCGGTGCCTCTGGAGAAACTCCAGTGTGACCCGGGGGGTCATGGCACGTTGAGAACTCACAGGAGGGAGAAGGTGGGGTCCACTCTGTAGAAGCTGGGGATGTCGTATGGTCTGTGTGAGTGAGGACCGTCTGGTGTGGTGTGTCCTTGGTTGGTTTGTGCTGCTAAACAAAGGTGATGTGATGCTGGCCTTTTAAAATGATACTTTCTTGCAGATGGGATTTCTGAATGGGTACTGATTCTTTCCTGCCAAATGGTCCTGGTGAGGCTTCTGTTACGGAAGAACTGATGTGAGGGCCGTGTGATGTTGCAGAAAATTGGGTGTAGGTCTGCCCCGACCTTGACAAGCTTCAGTTCCCCCAGCCTGTCACATGCGGCTAGTCATTCCTCTTGCAGTGTTGTTGTGGGGAAGGAGATGAGGTGGTGAAAGACCCAGTACCAAGTGATGAGCACCGGAATGTATTCAGTGGAATCTGAGAGTGCCCATCTCAGAAAATGCCACGCCAGGCCCATGGGGCACTGTTGGATTTCCTGAAGGGATTCAGGCAGATTCAGGTGGGTAAGGCAGACATTTAGGAAAGCAGCTTTGCCTTGAACTCTTCCTTGAAACAAAAACGGGTGGTCTCTTACTCTTAATAATGTTCCCTCAGTATCTGCTGGGACTGGGCACTGTGGAGAGGGGGCTGGGGAAGGCAGGGAAAGTAGCCACGGTCTTGACCCTCTCGGAGCCTACATTCTAGCTTGAGAATCAAAATTTCACACATGTGGAACAATTAGAGAAAAATAACAGATGGTGTCTGATCCGATGTCACCGCTCTGTGAAGCTGTCCCAGACTACCCCCACCCTTGGGTAGAAATAGTCCTTCCTGTGTCTGGTATCCTGGAGCTGATGGGCCTGTGCAGTACTGTGCACTGCATAGGTTTGTACTTGGTCACCTGTGCCACTAACCTGTGCAACAGCACTCGTTCATCGAGTGCCTCCACATATCATGAGCCATCCTGAGGTCTTTCCTTCCCCTGTGTCCTCGTTGAGCAGTCATGCTGGCCCTGAGCTGAGTGGACCTGGGACTCTATGCTCTCAGGACTTCCAGCCTGGCAATGCTTTTATTTCTGCTGGTCTTGTGAGCCCACCAAGCCAGCTCCTCCCAGGCTGCCTCTAGACCTCCCCCAGGTCAGTGCTCTCCGGAGCTGAGCCAGGAGCAGTCTGTGAAGACTTGAGCCAGCCTCTGGTGCCTCACTGCTAACCATGTGTCATTGACATTCCCTTGTCCTCTCTGGTCCTTCATTTTCTTCAACTTCAGAAAACTAGGATTGGATTAAATGATGTCTCTGGCATTGGTACTGAAACTTTTAAGTTTCTTTCAGAAATGACATTGGCCTAGAAGTGGCTTCGATGTGCCAAACTCTCTGCCAGCTACTATAGATGTTTAAGACAACTCCTGCCTTCTGGGAGGTATCTTACAGTCTGGTAGGAGAGACAGATGTGAGCAGATGTTGGTGATCTACTAGGGACCCAGTTGCTGGGCATCCTAGGTGAGGACCTCACTTGCTCTACTCAGAGGGCCTCCTAGCCAGGGAACACTCTGTGTGGACTTGAAAGAGAAAAAAAGAAATACAAGTTGGTGACTGAGAGGGCATTCCAGGGTAGGGAAGAGTCTGTACAGATGCACAGAAGCTTGAAAAGACACGCCGGGTTTGGCGGCGAGCTGGAACTGAAGCTCGGTTCAGGCCAGGTTGTTGAGGGTCTGGCCAAGCTGCTAGGCAGCAAGGAGCAGAGAATCCTCTGAGATGGGAGCAGCCTGTAAGTGGCCTGGAGAAGGAATGGGGATGAGGGGAGGGACTGAGGTGAATAAACCAACAAGGAGGCTGACACAGTGGTCCAGGCTTCAGGTCTACGCCCAGATGGCACAGGGTGATTATGTGGACTCTGGGAAGTTGGGCCAGCCCATGGAGAGCTGGCATGATTGGGAGGATTGCCCGTGGCCTTTTTGACCCTTAAATATTTTCCTGATAATCTGATGCCCTTGGCCTAAGAGGGTAAGCTTAGTGGTGATCGTAAACCGCCTAGATCTGCTGAGTGCATTGAAGTGGGGCAGGGGTTGTCTCTATCCAGATCTAAAGGGTGACAGCATGGTTGAATTAGAGTCATCCTGGCCAGATGGTGGGTATGTTTGTCTCCTGAATTGGGCCTTAGTTTCCCTTTTGGTGACAATGGCAGCCAGTGGGAGGATACCAGGCCAGTGCTAAGGTATGCCACCCCCCTTCCCCGTGACTGCTGCCTTTGTTTCCAGGGGTTGGAGGCTCAAGCACTCAGGGCAGGGTGGCTCCATTCTTGGCAAGTGGAGTGGAAAATGTCAGTGTCTTGCAGTGAGTCTTAGAGGGTGTGGGAATGGGTGTGTGTGTGTACTCTGCTGGGCGTGCCCTCTAAAGGCTCCCTTGGACAGGGCATCTGTGTTGGCCTAGCCTGGAACCTGCATCAAGTCTCTTCCCTTCTAAAATGTTGTCTTCTCTGTTAATATCCATAATAACATGCTTGAGCCCTCAGCAGCCCCGAGTCCCCAGTGCACCTTGGGTGTTGGAGTGTCTCAGGTCCTAGGCCCAACTTGACACCTTCATCAGAAGAGTGTGTGTGTGTGTGTGTGTGTGTGTGTGTGTGTGTGATGCTTTTGTTATTTTGAACCCACTGCAGAGTTTCTCACTGCTGCCAAGTTATTTTCTTGGTATTATATTTAGACAAAGCAAGATGATGGAGGAGTAGGTGACGTGTGTTTGCACAGGGATGTTTGCACATGCGGACTGTGGTATTATCAGAGCCTTGTCAGGAGCTGGGTCCTTCCCCGATTCTCCTGGTACCCTTGTGGGAGAGTTGTACCTTATGGCGTACCTCCTCTTGGAGGGGCAGAGGGGCTTGGGGAGTGGGTGAGTGGCAGGAGGAACCTTCTCCTGCAAAGATGAAAGGCAGCTGTTGGAGCCCACACCATACCCTCTGCTGCCACCTTCCCAGCCTGAGTGAAGTAGGCACTAAAGCTCCAGAAGGAATGGGCAGGGAGGTAGTCCTGGGGTGGGTGGACACTGGTATTGTGCCTGATAAGATAGGAAGTAAAATTACTTTGTCATTTTTTTCTTGAAAGTCTTTGAGGACAGCAGCATGGTGAGGTAGGCAGATATGGCCCTGCCCCCCCGCTGGGAACACCTGTACCTCCCCTGTTGATGTGCCCCTTTTTTTGAGTCTGAATTCATGCCATCCATGTGGCAGCACTGTGTGCTGAGGCAGAGAGGGGTCCCACTTGGGCCTCCCAGACTTAATCAGTTTACGGTGGGGCACAGCCGTGCTCCTCTGTTATTAAATTCAGGACCTAGGTCTGCATGATGGAGGCAGCTTTAATGAGATTAGAAAGCTTAACTGAGAGGCCAATTAAATCTAGGCCTGTACCTGTTTGGGCGGCTGTCTAAGCCCTGACCTGTACCCGGAGGCATCCTGCAGGCCTCCTGGGAGCCTAGCTAGGGAGCTTGAGGCAGGTGAAAGAGCCTGCCCAGCTGGTCCAGCCGTCCTCAGACCTGGGGTCTATTTCCCTGCTGGGGTCAGGTCAGAGGCAGAATCTCGGTGGGTGAGTCTCTGATGGGACTTTTGGTCTAGCAATTTCCAACAGCTGCATTCCCGCACCTTCCCTGTAGTCCAAGGAGCACAGGCAGCAAGTAGTTTCAAAGTTCCTTGATGATTTTGATGTGTAGCCAGACTTGGAAGCCAGAAACTGAATACACTCCCTTCATTTTATAGGGGAGGCAGCCAGCCAGGCCTGACTCCTTGCCTTGCACCCTGGTCACTGCAGCACCTTCTTTTCTTTCCCAGCTCCATGGATCGCACGGGTGGGGGTGGGCGTTGCCCTCTGGTCACAGACTGTTTTCATGTTCATTTCTTCATTTTGTCTTTCACACCACTATGTGGGATAGGCTGAGCAGGGTACAGATGGGCAAATTAAGGTTGAGGAGACCTGCCCCAAATTGGTGCCAGAACCAGAGGGCTGATCCTCAGGCTAAGGTCCTTTCTTTCTATGATTTGAATCTTCTTCTGGTTCCCACTGGAGGGTGTGTTGGTGGCGGGGTGTGGGGGGGATCATTATATCTGGACCCAGCCAGGAAGAAAATCTTAGCCCTAGATAACTGTCACCTCATGTAAGACATGTAAGAAGTTCTGGTCCTCACTGGGTCCTATAATAAAGGAGCAGTTTACCCACCTCAGGAAGTTGTTGGGGAATTGAGATCAGCCTCCCTTGCTGCCGGCATAGAGTGAGTCTTAGGATATGGTAGCTTATGCCGTTCTTGGGACACAGAGCCAGGAAACTTCGGGTCATGGATAGCAGTGTTGAGGCTCTACTCTATAGGGAAGCAGTGCCTGGCTGGTCCCCACCGGATGAGGCGACACCTGTCCTTCTTTGGAGCGCCTAGACATGTCCATTCAACAAATATTTATGGAGCACCTGACTGGTATGTGCCAGGTAGGTTCGTCATCCCTGTTTTCTAGACAAGTCGACTAGAGCACAGACGTCTTGGGAAACCCAGATCCCAGACCTTTCTTGCCATTGATTCTCCTTTGTGGGCCAGAGGAGCTGTGGGACTCTTCCTGTTCGCAGGGCCTCAAAGTTCTGAGGGCCCAGCATTGCCTGAATTTAGTTTCTTTTTAGGGTGGAGAAGACCTAGGCTATGGCCTTTGGTGGAATTAGGGAGGGAAAAAAAACAGACTACTTTAGACTAGATTTGTCACAGAGCAGGAGACTGGTTGGTCACCTGTCAAAGACAGTTCTGCAAATTTGAATCTCTCCAGAGGCTGCCGTGTTTCTGTCCTCCAACTATCAACAGTGTGAAGAGAAAAACATTGAGCCTGTTTTCACCCCTTTTCACATTTAGGCTTATGCAAATCTGTTCTGTCCTTTGACTTCCATCTTAAGTATTTTTTTGTGTGTATATGTGGTGCAAGATTGAACTCAGGACCTCAAGCATGCAAGGCAAGTGCTCCACCACTGGCTACATCCCCTGCCCCTGTGGTTCCATCTTTATAAAAGAGAAGAATGAGGAGGAAGGGAGCAGTTTCCTAGAAGGACAGGCCTAGCTCTATCCAAAAAGCTCTTTCGGAGTCCCTAGTCATTCTACATTCATTATTAGACACAGCAAACATTTGGGGGCTCTGTTTTTTCTAGAACTAGCAGTTTTGTGGGGAAGTAGCCTTTGTCCACCCGATAACGCCAGGTGTAGGATCTGCTGAAGAGTTATAGGTAGCGGCTCACGTGCAGTTGGAGGGTGAACAGATCATCCTGCCTGGTGCCCGTGGGGGCCTGAGGGATGCACTGCAATGATGGAAGCTGGCAGGGAGCCAGTGCCAAGGCCAGGGACCAGCCAGTGTTTCTTGTGACTGTGAGAAAAGAGTGAGGATGGAATAGGATGAAGAGGTTGCGATGAGACTACAGCCCTTCGTCATCTTCTTGTTTCTTTAATTCTCATGCCAACTCCAAGAAAGGTCATCCTGTGTTACCAGGGCATGTCTCACGTCAGGGGCACATTGCCTGCCTTTCTGAGTTAGCCAGGGAGCTGGGAGCTGAAGCTCCTGTCCTGAGTCCAGTGCTCTGTCTGCTCACTCTGTGACACATTGGAGGTTCACAGAAGGGACCAGGTGGAAACCAGCATCTTCTAGTGTTGAGTTCTGGCTAATGAACCTACTCAAGGCCTTTTTTGCCTGTTCTGCCCAGGAAAGCAGGACATTTAAGCGGGGCATTGATGGATGACAAGGAGTTCTGTGGATAGATAAATGGAAGGGGACGGGGAACTTGCTGAGCAGAGAAAGTAAAAGTAGCCTGTGGTGTTTCTCAGGGAGGGAACCTGAGACCTGACTGATGAAGGACTGGTGTCATTTCGAGGACATGGTCAACACAAGGAAGGGACAGGACCAGGTACATCCAGAGGCCCTTGTGGGCTGCAGGGAGCCTGGTCTCCCAGACTCCCCTTCCCTCTGCCCCTCTCAAGCTTGCCGGTCGTGGGTGAGGAATCGAGGGCGGGGCACTCCAGCCGGATGATGCATTCCTCCCCAGTGAGCTCAGGGCTTGCTCTGTGGCTTGTCTCTGCTTCCAAGAACCACGTCTCATAAATCTGTGGCTTGGAGGGTCCAGCCGTGGATGGCAGTCCCCAGCTTGGCAGGAGAGTACTTTGTCAGTGGGGTGCCTCTTCTGGGATGTGGAAGAAGAATGTCTCAGGATGGGACCTGTGCCTGGCCATCCCCCTCAGATTCCACCCAGGCCCAGGAGTGACCCCCGCCCCTCTGCCATCTCCTGGCCCCATGTGTAACACTTAGTTCTCTGGGCCCCTTTCCAAGTCCTATAGAAAAAGTGGCTTCGTGGGCTAGTGGAACAGACAGCTTTCTTCATAGAGGCAGAGCCAGGGCCTGGACCCTGTCTGAGAATAAGCAGCAGGCTTTGAGACCACCCGGTTCCCTTCCTGTCCCTGAGGCCTGGCCTTGATTCTCCCAGAGGGGACCGACAGCAGGAGTTCCTGAGGCCTTCCACTCCGTGCATTACCTGTCAGATGTTTCCCTGGACAGCAGCTGTCATCACCGCTGACTTGGGGGAGGAGGTCCATGATGATCCCTACCCACTGTACTGTACTGAACTGATATGACAAATGACACTAGGGAATGTAGCCTGCCCAAGTCATTTGGCCACTCGGCACATAGGCTTCTTCTGTGCCCCAAACTGGAGTTTCTAGGAGGAGGGAACAGCCTGTCCTGAGGGATGCACAGGCAGGGTGTATGTGTGGTTTGGGGGGTGGCTTGGCGGGGAGGGACTAGTTGTCTGAGTGTAGCTGAATGTAAGTTAGTGGAAGGTCACTGAGTTAGCTAGTCTTGGAATTTGACCTTGTAGACATGGTGACTACTGTTGAAAGACAGGATTTCTGCAAGAATTGGATTCATCCAAAGAATATTTACTGAGCCAGCATCTTCTCTGCTTTGCACACCGCTCCTGCCCCATTTCTGGGAAGACAGCTGGCTAATTTAATAAGGAATTAACAGTCAGGTGTGACAAGTGCTGTGATGAGGAACACAGAAAGGACAAAGAAGTATCACCCAGGCCTGAGAGGAGGAGAGCATTCCAGAGAGAGGGAGAGCCTATGCGGAAGGTGGCTGGACAGATTCTTCAAGTCAATATGTGAAAGAAAGGCCTTTGCCGCTGGTGCTCGGTGCTAAGTACTTGTGGGTAACGACAGGCTGCTGCTTCTCATTTATTGGATCCTGGGGTCAGTCTGAAGAAGACCTTCCTGTAGTGTTGGCACCATCTGTATTAGCGAGGGGAGGAGCAGGGGTGGCTCCTTGGAAAATCCTGTGTGTGTGTCACAAGACAGGTTCAGGTCAGAATTCTCAGCTGGTGCACTTCACACTCCTTCAGAAAGCCTCGGTCCCAGGCTGGGCCCCTGACCCACCTCTATAGCAGACTCTCAGTCTGACCCCTAAAAGATGTGTGTACTTGGATGCTCCTGACTCATTCTTGGGGACTACCAAGAACAAAGCCCTATCCTGTGTGCCTGGTAGACCCCAACAGATACCTGTGAACTCTCCTTGGTGAAGTTAAAGCGACAGGCCCCCCTCCTTCCCCAACGTGGGTTATAGGCCAGGATGATGCCAAGGATAGAAGAAGCAAAAAGCAGGCTGATGCTAGGTGCTTGACCTACCCTTGACCCACCTCTGCGTCACTTTGGGAGCAAACCAAGCAGCACTCTTGAGAACAAAACCAACAGAACCCTGGAGAGGACGTCCTCTGAAAACCTGCCAGGACGGGCAATTCTACAGAGCTGCTGGACAGCGCTGCGAGTCCTCTTTGTCAAGCTGATAACAATTCAGAATAGCAGAGTGACTGTTTGGTTCTTAGGAAACCAGGTACCAGAGCTGTTTAGACAGACAAAGGGACAGACAGGGACACACACACAATCTGTGACCCAGTAACAGGAAATGTTAATATTCCGCTCAGCTCAGCTCAGCTCAGCTCAGTACCATGCCCTCTTGTGTTGTCCCCAGGTCTGCTGCCATGTGGCTGGGCTCCTGGGGCTGGTCGGGCAGCAGGGAAACTGGTGGAACTGCTGGAGGGTCCCAGAAGGGCCCACTCACACCTCTAGAAGCATTCACAGGGAATGGGCTCCAAGTGACGCACGCTCATGGTGTGGCGTTGCAGTAGGAGGAAGAAGGCGCTGGGCTCTGAGTCTCATTCCCCATTGTGGCCTCAGGGATCACCCACCTTGACCCTGTCGTTTGTAAATGAAGGAGTGGGAGCTCTGAGGAGGGAAGGGGTGGGTTGGCTGTACCCTTCATCTCCTGCCTGTTTGTGTCAGGTGGGGCCAAGCTCTAGGTATTGGGCCCTTTTGTGTAAGTCTGAAGAAGTGGAGGGGAAGAAATGTGGGCTTTGAAGCCAGGTAGCCTGTGTTTGAGTCCCAGGATTGCTACTTCCTGGCCTGCCGCGCAGCCTGGGGCAGGTCAGCTCTCTGAGCTTCAGTGTTCTTCTCTCTACACAGGGAAGATAATGCCACTACCCCATAGGACTGTTGAGAGGATCAGAGATAAGTACATAAAAGGCCAGGCGTTAGGCGGCACCTGTTAACACATCAACTGTTGCTGTCTCATTGCTCCCATGGCAGTGCAAGAGAGACAGGCCATGGCTGGAGTGTGTCCCCTCCAGGGGAGGCACTGTCCCTGGCTCCCCAGATCCCTGGTGGGCCCAGCGCCAGCCCCAGCCATTGCAGCTCAGCACCCACCTGGGGGTTAGGAGCAGTGTAGGCTTCTCTGTCCTTTTATTCAGTTGCTAGTGACAGTGTCTGGCAGGTGTCCAGAAGCCAGCTCTGGGAGGCTCCAGACAATGTCCCCCACCTCCTACATCTTTGGCAGTACCAGTGCCTGCTCAGGAGGCAAGTTGGCACCTGGATTTCAGGGAGGAGGGCCATCTATGCTGTCCCTTGCCTGACGGTGGGGAGTGGCGGGCTGCGGGAATGGACAGCGGCAGATACTGTAAGTGCCCAGCTCCTTGTGGCGTTGTTTGGTCCAATTTCCTTTGCATTGTGACCTACATCATTCTTTATTTGCTAAACCCTCTGAGCAGGCAGCAGTAATAAATCAATTAATGACTCCGATGAATCGTTTAATGGCTGACAAAATAACACTAAAGCCAACAGCTTGCGTCTCTCCAGCAGTACCAGAGGATGCTGGTTGACTCGGGTGGGGGACGAAACAGAGACTGTTAGCTAAATTAGTGCAATTAGTGCGTGCTTTAAAGGCTTAGGCGGCATCTGCTCCGCTCTGAGCCGGCGTGTCGGGTGTGTGCTGGGGATGGCGGTGGGAACTGCGGTGGGCGGCTGCTCGCTGGCTTCCCTCCTGGCTTGTCAAGAGAACTCAAGGACTCCCAGCCCATTCCTTTACTCAGAGGAGGATGTCGGGTTTGAATTATGTGCCCCTTCCCTGCCAAGTGTAAACTTCCCTGGCTTTGATAACAGGGGACCCTGGTGAGCTTTTCAGACTGCACATTCGTCCTGTCACAGCAGAGGATGAGGTGAGGGAAAGTGACTGTCCCCACTAAATTGGATGCCAGCTGAGGAGGTATGGGTTCCCATCTTTGGTCCTTATGATTTCTTTTAAACTCTACAGTTTCTAGAAGCGATGACTTTCGGTTCTTTGCACACCTCCGTCCTGGCAGGATTAAGTTGTCATTGGAACTGAGCGTGTGTGCCGGTCCACGCCAGGGAATTTTCCACTGTGCAGAAGCAACTGCCAGTGTTCTTGTTAAAGAGCTGTCACTGGCCTACTATGACATGTTGTGGTTGTAAGTAGGGGATTCGTGCAAGTGCGTGTGTAGTGTTTTGCTAATGGTGTAAACCAGGACCTGAAGCTCATCTCTCTTTACGAAGAAAATCAGTGTTGTACAGATAGCCTGCTGGACTCCTCGGTGTTCATCCGTGAGGGGCCACTCGCCCTTAATCTCTCTTATCTTGCGTGTGCATGCCTAGGACCCAGGACCCATGCCGGGTAGCCCAGCCAGGGAGGTGTTTGCACATGGAGGAGGACACCCTGGCCAGGATCCATGGTACAAGCGAGGCATTAATTACACAGGACTCCACCTCCACTTCTTACCCAAATGTGCCCTTTGATCCAATTCCCAGAAGAAGCCTGGTGCTGCCTGGGATGGATGGGCAGGTCCCAGGAGTGTGGTGGCCTCCCCTCTCCAGCCCAGGGAAACCAGTTCCTCTTTCTTTTGAAAGTGTGTGACTGGAGCACATTTCTTTCACACACACACACCCTGCCCCCTGCCCCCTCTCTTTTATTAGTATTTCTCTGTGTTGGCCACTGAGAAGAGAGAGGCTGCGTCTCAGAAGAGTGACTTCTACTCTTACAGCTCTGATACCCCTTTGACCCCCTTCCCCATTCCAGCCTGCTCTGTGTTCTCAGAATCATAAAAAGTAAGCCTGTCTAGCCAAGTGCAATGGAACACACCTATAATGCCATCAACTTGCGAGGCTGAGCAGGAGGATCACAAGTTTGAGACCAGTCTTAACAACTTAGTGAGATCCTGTCTCAAAATAAAATTAAAAGGACTGGGGGTGTTGTTCCGTGGTAGAGTGCTCTTGGGTTCAATACCCAGTACTATTGGTGGGTGAAAAACTAAGCATGTCTAGTGCCACCTAATGCTCTGTCAGTGGCTCAGACTGCCATTTTCTGAGCACCTGCTTTGTCTGAGCCTGGCAGGGCACATCATCTGACAGCTGTGTTTAAGTTCCCCACAGCTGCACAGGCAGGCTCTGAAAGGTCAAGTGAGGTGCCCAAACTCCTGGTAAATGGAAAGACTGAGGCTTGACCCAGACCTTTCTGTTCTCAGGTGACTGCTGTCTACAAACGTTCATCCCAAAACTTGGACCAGAGAAGCTGGAACATGCCAAGGACTGGGGATGTGGTTTTAGCAGACCAGGTTGACTCCCAGCTATGCCCACTCTGAGCTGTGTGACCTTGCTCAAAGTCCCTCCACTTTGTGGGGCCTCTGTTTTCTCGTGTGGGTTTTGGGGAAGACTGAGAGAGGAAATGGAAGGGTGATCTTGGTCAGAAGTGACAGCCCCTGGGATGGAACACTCTGGTCGTGGGCAGCTTGCTCTCCTCCTGTGGAGGGAAGGACGCCCCATACTCCCAACCTCCCACCCCGGCCCACCCCTGAGATGGAATAGGCAGGGGTGATGGAAGGCTGCAGGCTTTGCGTTCTGAAAGAGGCTGTCGGGAGGCCCTGAGCCAGGAGGGTTGAGATGACAGCAGTAATCGCTCAGCCCGTATCTCCTCCCGCATCTTCCAGTCCTGCGTCCTCCACGGCCTTGGCTTGAGTGCCACCTCGTCGTAAAGCCTCCCTGATCCCCTAATCCTGTCTCACAGCGCCTGCTGGAGCACCTTCCCACGTCCCCCGGTTCTCTGTCACCACGAGTCATTCTGTCCTCCAGACCTTCAGGGCAGAGTGCCCTGTCATCTCCTGTCCCAACAGGCACAGCGCCATCCGGCCTCCCTAGGAGCAAGTGTTCGCGGCATGCTTCTGATGTGCACAAGCACTCCTAGTGTATCAAGCACCTTTCTCCTATAGTTTCCCACCTAGTTCGTTCCTCCTTTTCTTCCCAGGGTAATTTGCCAGTTAGGTGCAACAGACTGGTCAGTGGGATCTCACGCTCCTTGACACACACGTACACACAGACACACTCACGCCCTACCCTTTGGTGAATGCCAACTCACTGAAATATTTGTCAGAAGGAGCCAAGTTAGAAGGTCAGCTTACTCAGGGAAGAGCAAATCATGCAGGCGATCTCACACACAGAGAGGGAATTGGGATCATCACATGTGTTGAATGATCTGCTGCTTCTTTGCATGATTTGAAAAGTACACAGAACTTTCCTTGAGAATTGCAGGTATTATTGAGAAGGGACTGTTACTTGGACTTCTTGAACCCAAGATAAGGGTCAGGTAGAAGGACAGTAAACTGAACTTAGAGCCGATTAGCCCCAGGACCTTCACATAGCACACTTCTTTGTGCCTCAGTTTCCTTATAGTTTAACAAAAATGACATCTTCCCTGGAATATTGGGGTATAAATATTCCCCTCTTTCTCCTCTCCTGGTTTATGAGAGCAGAATGAAAAAAAATCATTGATTCTCCAGCCCTCTCTGCGTTCCGAGGTGATCCTGTCACCCAGGGGGCAGAAGTGAAACGGCACTTTGTGAAAGAAGTGCAGGTGCCAGGATGGACCTCCTGACTGTGGCAGGTTGGGACTTTGTTGTCTACATGTGGCCCTTTTTCAGGTGGCTTGGTTGAAGAGCTCCATGACACCCTCAGTGTCACTGGAAGCGGAAACTCAGCAGCCTTGCTTGCCAGATACCTGAGACTGGGGAAGTCTGACCGAGAAATACAGTGGTGGTTTGCAGCCAGAGCCGAACCTGATCTTGGGACCCTAGGTGCCGGGCTCTTCTCATAAGAATCCCCAGGAAACACTGGGAGACAGTAGGTAATGTGGCAGTCTTCTTCTTTTGGAGTACTGGCAATTGAACTCAGGGGCCCTTAACCACTGAGCCACATCCTCAGCCCTTTTTTTAGTATGTTATTTAGAGACAGGGTCTCAGTGAGTTGCTTAGTGCCTTGCTAAGTTGCTGAGGCTGGCCTTTAACTCGCGATCCCCCCGCCTCAGCCTCCTGAGCTGCTAGGGTTACAGGCATGTGCCAACATATCTGGGTTGGCAGTCTTCTTTTAATGTGGCTTTTGTCATGTCTCTGCTGTGAGCACCGCCAATTACTGGAGCCCGCCTCCTCCAAGGCAGATGGTTCTGAGATCAAGATCAGGGAAGTTTTGTGTATCTTAGGACACATACTGTTGTACTCAGAGCCATTCTTATGCACTGGGGATGCTCACCCAACCCTCCTCCCACGTGACAACTCCCCGGCTATTTGAAGGCAGGGATCCTGTGTCACTCCCTAGTATCACTGGAACCTATTTTTTAGTGCCAGCTGGTCTGTGTCTTCATATAGCAATAGTTGTGTTTTCTCCCAGCTGCAGAATCAGTCTCCTTTCTCCCAAACATATCCTCCCCTAAAGTCTGTGTGTAGGGCCAGAAGACCTTTCTTTCTTTTCCTTGTGTGGACCCCACTGCTCTAGTCTTGGCCTTTCTGTCTGCGTGATGACATTCTCTACCTTCTTTTCATTCCTGCATCTGCACCCTCAGCATGTTGATGCTGCTAAAATTCTCTCTAGGAAACTTGGCCCCTGAGGGACTAGAGTACTCTAGGAATCTGCATCAAGTCCGAAAGCCTGTCTTACTGGAGTGGTGCAGCCGACCCTCCTTCCCTGGGACGTCAGACCCGCATCCTTGCCCTCCTCATGTAGTCATCATGGGAGGGCAGCCTCCATTTCCCAGCCACGAGCACGTGGCCACGTCGCCTCAGCTGAGTTTCAGTCAAGAAAGGCCATGCTTGGTGGGTTTGCTCGTGACCAGTGCACTGAGGCCCGAGGATTGGGGCAGAGCAGGGAAGGAGGGGGATTTGCAGAATTAAGTATATAGTTTTTGTAGCCTTATAAGGTGATCAGGAGGAGTTGATTGACCTGGAAGGAATCCCAAGTTGACTTTTGAGCATTTGTTTTTATTCATATGCAGAACTATTTTTATTTTAATCTATATGTGTTTGTTTGTTTTTGCAGCACTGGGGATTAAACCCAGAGACACTTTACCAAGCTGGCCTCTAGAGGCTGATCCTCCTGCCTCAGCCTCTAGAGTTGCTGGGATTACAGGCTTACGCCACCATGCCTGACTTAGAACTGTTTTTGAAAGAGTAAAAAAGGGATGAGGAGATCTATGGTAATTTGTAATGAAGATAACTGGGGCTCCTGGGGTGCGGTCAGAAAACAATCTTGTAGGGAACGTCCCCAGCCCTTGAGATACGAATGTAGCCACTGCTGCAAGGAGTTCCTCCTAGGATGCAGAGAGGCTCCTGGGCACATGACTGTCGGGCCCATGTTCTGGTGGTGTGCCGCAGTCCGACTGCAGCAAAATAACCAGGTTGGGGGCGGGGGTGACGAACAACTTGTGTACCTTGATACAGCAGGAGTGGGAGCCCTTTATTGTAGGACAGGAGTGGTATTTATACATTCCACACAGCTTATCTTAATTAGCATAAAATAGATACAGCAGTCAACCAATAAGGAATCTCCACACTTAATGGCTCACTGGCGTTAGTTCAACCAAAAATGCCATGCATCATATTACTTGGCTGTGGCTCTTGGCAGTGGTGTTGGGTAGGTTGTGTCATCAGGGTGTCAGTATGCTTGGCACAAAGTGAGGTGGGACAAGATGGGGTTCTCCTAGGTCCAAGGTCCTTCTACTTAGAAATCATTCCGACTGTTAAAACTAAAAGTCCTTTCTTAGCCTGACTTCACAGCCCCTTCTAGTCACTTGGCCCCAGGTTTGAATTCTGCTCCTCTATGTGAACAGGGCAGGTAGGGGGTGTGCATCCTTCTCCTTGGGTAGGTCTATGGTGAGGTGTTCCGGGGTCTCCTCACTATAGAAAGCCCAACAGCTGTCGATAACAGAGGATGCCTGAAGTGGCGGTGGTGTGGGTTTCATAGGGCACAGGAGTGGAGGGGAAGGACTCGAGGGAACCCCTAGTCCCAGTGATTGTGATCCCACCCTGTGACACCCAGTCTTTTTTTCTTTTGGGTACTATGGACTGAACCCAGTGGTGCTTTACCACTGAGCTGCATCCCCAAACCTTTTTATTCATATTTTGAGACAGGGTCTCACTAAGTTGCTGAGGCTGCCCTTGAACTTGTGATCCTTCTGCCTTAGCCTCCTGAGTTGCTGGGATTACAGGGGTGCCCCACTGTGCCTGATGACACCCAGTCTTTTGAGGGAAACATTCAGAATAAGCTCTCCTCTGAAGCCTCCCTGGCCAGGAACAAAACTCCCTTGTAGAGAGAGCCTCAGACAGTCCTTGGAGGGTTCCTCCAGCTTTTTAGACTGGATACCCCAGGCTTAGAGGAAGCAGCTGGCCCCACAGGGCCACATCACCCTGTGAAAGACCTTTACATCATTTTTATAAAAGCAGTACAAGTCACGCTGGGCATGTCGCCTTGTGGTAAAGCTCTCGCCTGACATGGATGAGGCCGTAAGTTCGATCCCAGACTCTGGGGAGAAAGACGGCACATTACCTAACTACACACCTGGTTTGATTCTGCTTTCTTTTTAAGTCCATGTGTGTACACATATATGGATACCTGTTGGGGTGAAAGGCCTGTAGTTGGGCCCAAATGTCAGCCAGTGGTACCTGCAGGCTCTGTGTGCTTTTTAATCTTTTTTTCGTTAAATGTTTTGTAAAGAACAGAGATGAGTTGGAATTCAGGGTCCTGCGGAAAGAGGACTGCCTTTCTGTTCCTGCAAGAACTGCTCTTTCCAGTCCCCATTCCCTGAGTGTGTGGGTTGGGCTGGGCAGAGCCTGGGCCCCTGGGTGGAGGTCCTTAGTGGTCCCCTTTTCTAACCCATCACTGCACACATGGGGAAACTGTGTCCCCATGTGAGAAGGGACTTTTCTGCATGTTCTCACCCAAGACCTGAGCCCATGCGAGAGGTGTCTAGTGTTCTTTCTTCTAACTGCAGTGGGGAGGTTCCATTCTGAGCCCCTACCGCAGCCCTGGCATGCCATAGGCCTCTGTGGATGTCAAGGGGTTTGGGTTTGGGCTTGGGCTTGGGTTTTGTGTTTTTAAAGAAAACTCACGAGGCGCTTTGCTGAGTGCCTTAATGGAGCTCTAACCCAAAGCTGGAAACCGCAGGGAGAGGCTGATTCCTAGCAATCCAGGAAGGCCTGGCTCCAGATGGTCAGGCTTGAGCAGGTCTTTGAATAATACAAGTAGTAATCATTTATTGAACACTTGCTGTATGCTTCATATATTGGTGGGTCTTGCAGATGGGTAAAACAGCCCCTGCTGTTAAACCACAGAGGGTGGTGTCCCTAAGATTGGATTTTGTCTCCCAGCATACCAGTTGCTGCTTTTCTGGCCTTTTGGAAGTGTTCTTTTGGGAGTATGTTTGCTTCATAGTCAGAGGGGAACAGCAATAACCCTAACCCAGGGCACAAAGTTAGACTCCACAGAGGTCTGCTTAGTTTTGCTGCCTGAGAAGGTGTTAAATGATGAAAGTCATCTCCTCGGCTTCTGCCCCCTTAGACGTTACTAGTGTGTTCTTCACTGAAGGGAACCAAAACTTACCCTCCCTCCTAGATTTCAGAGAATTACTCCATCTCTTTATTAGGACCATGGTTCCCTTGATCATTACATTCAAAGAAACAAAGACCTCCCTCCCACTCACCCACAGTTCCTACTGCTAATTGCATAGGAAAACCACCTCTTAGAGTGAAGGATCCTCATAAGTAATGCATCAGTGCTTGAACGGGCTCACACTTCATTTAGGTTGTTGTTTTTAAATTTATAACATGCTCTTATCCTGTACTTTGATATGTAAAAATGGTCAAATTCCTGAGAAACAGGACATGACTGTCTCACCGTAAAAGTAGATCTACCAATGTCTAGTGTAAGAAGCAGTGGTCGGCAAGTGTGGTGGAGTGTGGTGGCTCACTCGTGCATGTGATCGCGGCTACTCAGGAGGCTGCATCAGGAGGATCACAAGCTTGAAGCCAGCCTGGTCAATTCAGTGAGACCCTGACTCAAAATTTTTAAAAAGGGTTGGGGATGTAGTACAGTGCTAGAATGCTTGTCTAGCATGTGGGAGGCCCTGAGTTCAATTCTCAGTACCTCCAAAAAAAAAGTGAGTGAAGGGTAACAATTAAAAAGATGAGTTAGTATCTACTTGTGTTTGGTAATCTAACTACCAAGCTAGAAAATAATGATTCAGTGTCTCTTATTAAATTGGTTAAATAATGATACTTCTATGAAGGATTAAAGAGCTAAATGTTAACATCAGTCTCTGAAAGAAAACAGATGAATGTTTATCTCACCCTTATTTTAAAAAAACTTTTTTTTTTTTTTTTTTTTTGTTTCTGCTACAGAGGACTAATTTTTGGTGCTAATCACCAAGTTATATTTTTACGGAACCATTAACCTCAAACAATAATGTATCTAATGGATAACCCAGCAGACTCCCCATGTGGGTGTAGATCTGGGGAAGGAGACCTAGATCTCTAGCACTACTGCATACCCATACTGGGTCCCTCCTTCCCATAGTCAAAGCTTCCCAGTTTATAGAACACAGCCAGCCCCCTCTCTCAGTCTTTTGCAACCCTGTTGCAAAGGTAGAACAATGGCTACCCCACATTTTTTTTTTTTTTTTTTTTTGGTACCAGTGATTGAACCCAGGGGTACTTAACTGCTGAGCCGCATCCCCAGCCCTTTTTTTATATTTTATTTAGAGACAGGATCTCATGAATTGCTTAGCGCCTCACTGAGTTGCTGAAGTTGCCTTTGAACTCATGATCCTCCAGCCTCAGTCTCCCAAGCCTCTGAAATTATAGGTGCTCACCACGCTGCCCAGCGGCTACCCTACTTTTTGCAGAAAAGAGATTCAGAAAGACCAAGTGACTTGCCTGTGGTCCACTTTCTTAGTCCAGATGACAGCATTGGAGACCAGGTGTCAGTTCTTGGTGAATTTGTTTGGTTGCATGCTCCGTGTTAATAGGAGCCTTCATTTCCTTCCTTCAGAAAGCTAAGGGCTCTGGTTCCTTTTATGGATGAGAAAAGGAAGGAAAAGTGATTGCTTCAAGGTAATGATGAGAAGGAGGTTGTATTTATGAGGCGGAAAGAGGCCCCCTGTTTCTTTACCCCTGAGGTGCTCACTTCTACCCCAGAGAGTAGTCTGGACCCTGGGAGATGATCAGTGAGTAAGTTTACATTCTCAGTCATGATGGAGTTTGGGGACTACCAAGGTTATTTGGAGGTGGACTTCTACAAGAGGAGCAGCTGGAGGTTTGGAATCAATGGGAGGAGCAGGGAATGGGCCAGGCAGTACAATCAGGCCTGTGACTTCCTTGAGGCCGGGGCTTGGGCGTCGCAGCCTCAGCCCTGCCTGTGTGAGCAGAGCCAGGCACAGACATGCTGGCTGCACGAACAGGTTGGATACAGATTGTTGGAAAGAGGCCAAGCAGGGAGAGTGACGTCTGCTCACCCCTGGGAGGCATTTGTTGAGGCAGATGTACCAGGTGGATGCCAGAATAGCAGCATTTAAAGAGAAAAGTAATGACACCCAGGACCCTGCAGGGGCCAAGAACACACCAAAATTTATAAATCACTTCACCTACCTTAAGAGAGCTCTTTAGAACAGCAGGTGGATAAGGCACGGATCTCATAATGTCAATAAAAGTCATGACATGTTGGTCACTTAAAACTGCTCTGCCAGGCACTGCAGAATGTACCTTTGGCTTCATCTCTTGCCATGGTGATGGCATCCCAAAGTGGTGGGCACTGTGCTTCCATTTTAAAGATGAGGCATTGGAGACTGAAGAGTTCGTTGCTTGTCCAATGAGTAACAGTTGGGAAGTGGGGCGAGGTCTGATCATCAATCCTATACCCGTGCCGTATCACTGGTGGGATGCTGCTTAGCTGGGGCAGGACTAGAAAGGTTTAATGAGGAAGGCGGCCTTTGGGGAGGGTCTGTGGGGGAAGATTGTGGGTGGGGTGGGGTGGGGTGGGGGCTGAAGCCCTATCGGGTTGGAGGTTTGGCCACTGACCGCTACCTCATCTCTCCACAGAGTGCAGCAGCTGCCCCGAGCCCTGTGCTTGGCAACATTCCTCCCAATGATGGGATGCCTGGAGGCCCCATCCCACCGGGTTTCTTTCAGGTATGTGCTGGGCTGCGGGTCTTGTGCTCCTGTCACAGTGTTCTGGGTTGGGTAGGCAGGGCTTCGGGGAGAGGAGAAAATAAGCACAGCTCAGTTTGCCATGGTCTAAATACAGTTGCTCTGTGCTGGTTGAAATCCTTCCCTTCCCATTGCTTTCTCTACCCCTTCCAAAAGCTGAGAAGGGGGGGAGGGGTGGCGACCGGACACCTCCTGCATCGTGTGCGCTTCTTCACTCTGGCTTGGCAGACAACGCCGCAGGGCTGCTTCCAAGCCAGTGTGGAGCTTTCTTGTAACAAAAGGTTTTTTTTTTCTTTTTCTTTCTTTCTTTCTTTCTTTTTTTTTTTTTTAAGAGTAAACTGTTCTTTGTTTCTGTTTTGTTGCTGCTGTCATTGTCATTGTTTACTTTGCCTGTCCAAACTACAAACCTTAGGCGTAATCTTAAAAAAAAAAAAAAATCCCACCATCCTGGCAGGTCTCAGAATCCCTTCCCTCTGGTTAACCGCTTGATTCTTTCCGAGTGTGATCACAGACGGCGCCCCGTGAGCATCTGTGCCCGCGCTCTGCCCGCCACAGGCAGGAACAGATCCCATGTGGGGCAGGAGCTGGCTTTCTCCATGACACCTTGTTGGGCCTTTTGGCAGGGGGTGTGTGTGAAATCAGGCTTTCTGTTTTGTTGAGGTTGGGTGTGGCTACACCCCGCCCCCCATCCCTCCCTTCGCTACTGGCAGCTCATTCCACTTAAGCCAAATTTGAGACTGGGAGAGGTATCAGTGTGCAGGGCTGTGAGGAACTTGATGATGAACCTCTTGATTGTGACATCGCTCGTTTGTTCAAGCCTGTCCGGGACAGAGTTTAGAGAATGCACCTGACTCTCCACACCTTCTGAAGGGTTGGTGTTCCCAGGGAAGAACACAGAAAGCCACCAGGCTCCGTGGTGCAAGCACGTTATCCAAAGTAGCTTGGAGGGCTGAGGCAGGAGAATTTGAAGTTTTAGCTCAACCTGGGCAATTTAGTAAAACCTTGCCTCACAATTAAAAGAAGAAGAGGAAGAAGAATACAGAAAGAGCGGTTGTGTAGAGAAGAGGGCCAAGATTTTTTTCTGTGAAATCCAGGGATTCAAAACTAGAGCCAGAGAAGCAAAGTCCCGGGAGTCTTGTGCCTGGTTTAATCCAGAATCTGTGCCCATGGACATCCTGCAGCAAGACAGGCTGCCTTGAGAGGCAAGGGCCTCCCTGGCACAGGAGTGACAAATGCCTTTGGGGGCTTCTCCCATGTGAGGGAGACCCTGGAAGGTGCTTCTGCACTGAAAGATTTCACATTGTGGTTGATGTTAACTCCCAGGATAGGGTGATCAGGACACGTTGCTCACTAGTCAAGTACATCAGTGAAATGTAGGTGTTGCCCTAAAATGGAAACAGCAGGTCCACCATCAAAATGGTGGTGAGAGGAAAAAAGGGATGCAGGGTTGGCAGCTCAGGGCATCAGATGGCCATATACCTACCCGTATGCATTCCCAGCATTCTGCCAGAACTAAGACCATATCTGACTCTTAGAGATGGGCACCGTCCTAGCAGTCTCAAGGTGTGTAAGGCTCCAGGTTAGACCAGGACTTGCTAGGCTCTTGGCTTGGAGTGCGGCTTTAGATACTGTAGACAAAAGGCCAAGAGAAAGACTTTAAATCCCCTGGAAAACCGTGGTCCCAAGAAAGGCAGGAGCAAGATCAGCTGCTGCTCTTCACCAGAAGGAAAACCCAAGGGGTTGCTGTCAGTGGGTTGACCCACACCAAGGGCAGCCATCTTCCTTGCCACTACAGTTGGTATTCCGCACCCACCTGGTAGCCTTTCCCACCTGTCTTCTCTCCCAGCTTGCATGTCCTCACCCTTGATACCAGGGATACCTTTCATTCAGTGCAGGTGTGACTTCCAGCCTGGTGCACAGAGCCCATCCAGGCACCACATTCCACCCCTGTGCATCCTTTTAGAGACTGCTTGCTGGTATCTGGTGTGTGCTGTGGGAAGAAGTGGACAGTAGCCAATTGTGTTTTTTTTTTTGTTTGTTTTTTTTGTTTTTTTTTTTATCTAGGCCATCAACTTCTCTTTTGGCCTGAGTCTAGGACAAGGAACAAGTCTGCCTGACTTGTGAGCAGTTTCCAACTTCCTGCTTTGGTATACTTGTTCAGGGTTAAGGCCTAATTCCAGACATACTTCTCAGATCCTCCCCTGCGACGCTTGGGGGTGTGTGGTCAGAAAACCCAGTCTGATTCCTGTCCTTATTTAGCCACCACTAGTCACCGTTGTACAGAGGTAGCCCTCTTGACTTGAGGTCATTTCTGTTCCCTTATCCAGGGGTGAACTCTACAGACTGGCTGGGACATCCAATAGGGAGCCATAAGCCCTGGCCTCTCTGTTTCCTGGGTGTCTCTGGGTGATTCTTTTCTCTGATTCTCTAGTATCACCTCTCCATCAGTCAGATGAAACGGAAATAGGGTAGGCCAGGTACTTGGCATGGTCCTTCCTTGCCGAGGTACTGACCATTTGGGCAGGGTCCCTCCAGAGGGGAAAGGGTATCTCTGTGGAAGGAGGTAGTGGCAGCCCATTTCAGGAGCAGGCCAGCCCACAACAGGAATATTAGCTATTGATTGCCAGCCCTGCCCCTCACTCATCTTGTAGGCAGCCATTCTGATATTAGAAGGGAAATAGAGATGGTATCAGGAATTTTTATCTCCTGTGGACAATTGCAGTTCTTCCCTCCTTTAGCTGCAGCCTGGGTGGTGGCTGTGCTATAAGAACACTTGCAGGGAGCCAGCCTGGGGTGGCCGGACCCAGCTCTGGCCAGACTCTGTCCCACGGTGGCCAGCCAGATTTTCAAATTAGGTCCATACCACCAGTTGGTATAGACCTTGGCTTGGGGTGAGAAGCCTAAATCTGGAAGCCAGAGGGGCCTCCAGGGTGGGTGGGAAGGAGCATCTGTCTACTCCCTGTCCCAAATCCTTAGAGAGAAATATATGGGACTTCCTTCTTCAGGCCTTTGACTACCAGGCTTCAGGTCCACTCCTAGAGGCAGGGTTGGGCCATTCACACATTAGACTGTGTTGTTTTGTTTTGTTTTCCATACTGGGGATTGAATCCAGGAGCACTTTACCACTAAGCTACATCCTCAACTCTTTTATTATGTGTTTTGAGACGGGGCCTTGCTAAGTTGCTGAGGCTGACTTGCAATCCCCCTGCCTCAGCCTCCCAGGTTGCTGGGATTACCAGCCTGCACTACTGCACCTGGCTTGTTTGCTTTTTCTCCTTTGATATCCAGGTTTCTGAGATGGGCAATGTCCTGTGATACAATATGATGAGATGTGTGTGGTAGCAAGTTAAGGGATGGGTGAGAACTGACCTGACCATACTTCCTGGTTGGGGAATAGGGGAATAGCGTGGGACTCTTGGGGGCTTAGTAGAATTTAACAAGGGCACTCTGATTCTGTTTCTTTTTATTTAAAAACAAACAAAAAAAAGGTCCTAATCTTGACATCCCCAGCACTTAGCATCTACTAGGAAGACAGTATATGTTTAAATTGAGTTTATTTTTGCTGCTCATGTTACAGGAGAGGAACCTAGCCAGCCCCAAAGCACTAGATCTGGCCTTCTGACCATGGAGAGGATCTAATAGGAAGCCACCTTGGGAATCCAGAACTGGTGTTCTGGAATGAAATAGAACACAGAAGACTTGACCATGCACTTGCTGAGTGACCTTGGTCAAGTTGCTCCCTATATCTGGGCCCCAGTTTTCTCACTAGTCAATGGAACAGGCTGGACCAGATGGTCTCTGAGGGCCCTTCCAACTCTGATTTTCTGCTTTGGATCCAGATGGATTTTACTTAATCAAGCAGTGGCATTTTCCCCCTTTCATGCAGCTTAACTCTGGCTGCACATCTGGCAAACCCAGTGTGGCCTCAGCCAGGCCCACTGGTCTGGGTAGGTCTTTCTTGGCCCCAAGGGGGCACCATCCAATAAGAATTTCTAGGTCTAGAACTGGGGAATGATAAGAGAATGGGGGTCATGGGGAACAGAGCATTTGGTACAGATTGTTTTTGTTCTTGTTTTGCTTTTAAATTCCAATAATTGTTTTTAGTTATGTAGCTTTAAAACGTGCAGCTAGTTTTCATTTTGATCAGTGTTTGTGCAGAGGAGGCATGACTGATTGGGAAAGTGAGACTTGGAAAGGTGAATGACCTTCCTCAGAATTATTAAGCCAGAGCTATAATGGGAGTCTAATCCCAGGATTCCCAGTTCCCAAGCTGCTGGTCTTCGATAGCATTTAGAAGTCCAAGTGTGGATACATGTCTAAGTGTTTAATGGAAGGAAAGAAAGCAACAATGGCCATTTTCTCTCAAAAGTAACAGATTTCCATTCAGATGCAGGTTGGGCTTGACTAGTGGTCACTGCTAGGAACACTGTGTTGAGAATGATTTTGAAGCTATGTCCAGGCTCAACAGGTGCTGATTGGCCATGTCTGCCATAGGTGGACATGTAATGGAAGTACATATCCTGTTTATTTGCCATCCCAGTGTAGCCTAGATTTCTTATTCATAGATGTGGAAGTGGAATTCCAGAGGGAGAAGGCATGGAGTTAGTGATAGTCATCAGCCACCTCTCACATACACATGGCTGGGGTTTAGGATGGACCTGAATTAGCCTGCCCACTAGCCTCCCAGAGAGAATTGACACGTGAACCATGCCCTGTAGCAGGACGGAGAAACCTGCGTGCCAAGACGAGAGACCAGGGAGGGCTTCTGGTAGCAGTGTAGGCCTGGCTGAGACCATGTCTACAGTGAGGTGGGTGAGAGCTGCTTGGTGGAAGGCTGCAGAGGCTGCCAGGCAGTTGTTGACAGCCCTTGCTGAAGAGTGTGGGCTTCGTCTGGTGGGCAGCAAAGAACCGCTGAAGCACTCTAAGCTCGGTGATAATGCCTGGGCTAGCTCTGAATTCCTGAACAGTTACCCTGCAGTTGCCCCAGTGGCTCTGTGGGTACCATCCAATAAGGATTTCCAGGTTCAGAACTTGGGTGCTGCAGCTGGTGCTCAGGAAGTACCTGACCGCATGAATGGTGGATGCTGGCCTTACAGAGATCACAGAGTTAAAGATGTGCTTCTCCAGAAAAGACAGTCCCGAGGCATCCAAGGGGCCTAGCTCTCTCCCCAAAACTTAGCCTACCCTGATCTGAACCTCCCCAGATAGTCTCTGCTGTGGTGGGAAGGGTAAAAAGTGATTGACTTGTCCCCTGTCAGTGAGTCCATGTTCCTGCCAACCAATCCCACCCGCCTTGAAAAGAGGTGAGGTCTGTCCCCAGAGTGCTCTGGTCCCCATCAGTTCTGGGAGAGAAGACCAGAAGGAGCAAACGATGCGTGTAGCCCAGAAGCCAGAGAAATGATCCAGCAAATAAGAGGAGAGCAGCACACGTGACCCCAGCCCTTTCCTACTGTGATGATAGGGACAGCTCCCCTCCTTCCCATGGCAGACGTGGCTGGGGTTTCCCAGGAGAGAGGCAGCCTCCAGAGAGCTCTGACGGCTGTCTGAAGTGTCTGACGTTATGCCAAGTGGAAGTGATTGAGCCCTGCCTCTGTGAGGCTTCAGCCTCCTATCCCAGGTCTTGGGGAGAAAAGACGAGGGAGGCCTATTTGCGTCTTTGTATAGAAGACATTTCTACCATCTGCCCATTTTGTAGTGAAGTGGTGAGCTGCTTGACGGTGATGGTAACCCAGCAGGGAGGTGATGACCCGCGGGGAGCCTTACGGTCTGTGAGCAAACCTTTGGGTGGGTAGTATGTTTCCAGGAAGGCCAAGGTCCAGTAAATGATAACATGCGTTGGTAGCACACCTGGGGCAGCCCCGAAGATTTGGGTGTTGCAGCAGGAAAAAGAGGGGAGCAGAGGGCCAGCAGCAAGTGCTGCAGCAAGAAAGGCTTCTCCATGCAGATTAGGACAGATCAGGGGCGGGAGACTTGGAAAGAGTGTGTTCTTCTGGTTTTCAAAGCCTGCTACGAGGGAGGACTTGGGGCTGGGATCTCCATCTGACAGATGGTGAGGCAGTGCAGGTGAGGGAGCTGGGACCGTGTGAGACCTGGCCAGGCTTGTTGCTTCTCCCTTAGCCATGGGTCAGCAGTGGTCCCTGGGGTTCAGGGACATTTGATAAGCACCATAGACTGGAAGAGGCAGCCCTGCCCTCCAGGGCCCTTGATATAGTAGAGGCGGCAGGGGTGACTTTGTGGTGGGAGATGCCACCTGGGGGCAGAGGGTGGGGCAGCAGCCTGCTTGGCCTGAAGACTGTCTAGGGAAAGGGGCTGACATTTGAACTGAGGCCTGTCGGGGAGAGGGGAAGGGCAGGAGGGCTAGTGCGCCAGAATGCGAGTGTGGAAGGGCAAGTTTGGGAAGGCAGAAGGCCTGGAGAGCTGGGCTGGAGTGGGAGGGGTGGTCCAGGAGGTGAGCAGGGCTGGCCCAAGGTAGGCCAAGAGTAGATATAGGAAGGATTTAAATTTAAAGACGGGACAGGGCGGGGGTGTCCCAGGAAGGGCCCCAGTGACTAGAGAGGCCAACTATTAGCCAATTGGTCAGTGTGGAGTCCTGGTCATATCTCCTCAGGAGGTGGCCTTGGCCTGTGGTGATGGGGTGAGACTGTGAGCCATGACTGGTGCTTCCCTGCCCATGACTTGTGACTGGTGGTGGCCCCTTGGTGGAGGTTGGAGCTGAGCAGGAGACAAGCCCAGAGGAGGCCTAGACCTCTGGCCTGGTCAGGTAGTACTGGGAAACGTGTGGTCGTGGGGGTAAGTGAGGAGAGCAGGAGGCAGGTGGGCTGAGGAGCTGCAACTGAGTGCCTCTGCTCCTTCCTTGTAAGGCAGAACAGTAAGGCCTCTGGGTGCGGTCCTGGGGCAGTCCAGTGTGGTCCTCCTGCCCACCTCTGCCATTCCTTCAGACCCCAAGTGGAATGTCTAATCCTTTTTGGAATTGGGCTGGAAGTACTCTTCATATAGGAAAGGTGTCCACATGTGTCTTCTGTTATTTCATGTGACTTGGAAGGTAGACCCAGGAGCCAGTAAGTCTGTTAAAAAAGGAAACCAGACTCAAATTTGGATGGGGCAGCGAGATCTGCATTTTCTCTATGAAATGTGTGTCTTTCAGGAAGCACCCACACCTCCTTTCTGGGCCCAGCCCTTGCCCAATATGTGTTTGTGAATGGAGGGGGTCTTCCTATGTGAGAGAGACCAAAGATGCTGGGTCAGGTTCCTCCAGGGCACAGAAACACTCCCAGCCCCTCTCCCTGCCTGCCTCCAGACTGACGGAAGGTAGGGTCACCCTGCTGAGAAGGATTAGATAGGAGATGGAGCACCCCAACTGCTGGGCTCCAGGCCACAGTTGGAAGTGGGGAATAATGCTTACCCCCAGGCCCCACCTGTTCAAACCAATTTGGCTCTGAAAAGGGCGGGCCCCCCTCTGATTACTGGGAGGGAAGGCAGCTAGAGGTTCAGAGCCCAAAGCCCAGCCCAGGGGAGCTGGACACCCTGTTTGAGTCTATCCCTGATGCCAAAGAACCGTGTCCTTGAGAAGTCATCCTCCCCCCTCTGGCCTTAGTTGGCCCCCCTGTTCACCGAGGAATGTTGTCCACTCCTAAACACTGGGCCTGACACACCAACCCCTGCCCCCACAGTCGCCTGGCCTGTGCACAGAGCCCTGCGGCAGGAGAGGGAAGAGAGCCTTCTTTCCTTGCCAGCACCACCTCCACAAAGGTCAGGCTGTGCTCCCGCCCGCAGCCAGCCTGGTGCCTAGCGTCTGCCCAGTGGCCGATGACCAGCACCAGGGCTCCTAGCAACAGTGGACAAAAGGTTATTCCTGATGTGCCAGGCTGGCTCAGCCTCCACCCTCCCCTCTCAAAGAGGAAAAAGAAGTTGCGGCCTTGACGGGTGCCTATGCCAGTGTGCACGCGTGTGGACATGTTTGTGTCTGCACACTCGAGCTGCCTCTCTCTCCTCCAAAAACGTGCACTCCACATGTAGCGCCCCAGCTCTCACTGATGAAATGGAAAGTTGAACATAAATCAATGTCTGCCGCCCAGTTAGCTATGCCTCAGCAGCCAGTGCCTGGGAGATTTGCTCGGTAACAAAGCCCCCAGCGGCTCTGTGAGCCTCGACTGCCCCCTAATGCGGAGCCAGCCCACACCGTGGAGCCCTGCGGGCTGTGCACCAGCTCCACCAGCACGACTCTCCCTCGCGCCCTCCTTCCCCCAGGTCTCTCTCCTCCCTGGGTGGGGGTGGGGGAGTCTCGCTGCTGCTGCTGCTGCTGCTGCTGGTGCTGCTGCTGCTGCTGCTGCTTGCTGCTCTCTGGGCCTCCCCTTCCAACTATAAACCGATTGCCAAGTCTGGCGTTTATGGATCTGATTCTGGAAGGATTGCTGTCAGCAGTGGCCTCACCTCTTCGTTTATTAAGAGCTTGGACTGTTTTATCCTCTCCCCTCTGGACCTGCTTATGCTCTTGTTTTCTCCCTGCGCCTGGGAGCCACCCTGCCTTGCTGCCAGTTCACCCAGCGCTGTGCCACTGCTCCCCCTTCCTCTTTGGAGGGGTTGGTGCCTGTGAGGAGGTGTGTGGCGGGGGCTGCTGTTCTGTTTTTGTTTTGTTTTGTGTCTGCAGGGAGAGCAGGGTAGACTCTCCTGCTTCTGCCCCACCCCATCTCAGCAAATTATGCTGAGGTTTTTCTCCTTTAAAAAAAAGAAAGAAAGAAAGGTCAAATTCCTTAACCCTTGTAACAGAAGAGGTTCTGGGAGGAGAATTCCAGCACAATCCTGTAATAACACGCCTCAGCAGTACCCAGATCAGGATGGACCCCCTGAATCAGATCATGCCAAAGGAAACTGTCCTTTGGGAGAATCTGGGCCAGGAGCCCTGGACAGGGATCGGAGGCTGCTCATGCATCTAGAGTGGTGTGAGGCATTCAGTTCTGAGTGCTGGGGACATGGCAGGGGTCCACCCTGTGAGTGTCAGGCTCATATCCTATTCTGCCTAAATTCACTCCCCAAGCAACTTCTCCACGAAAAGCTCCCTCTCCAAATGAAGGCCTTGGAGTAAATAGAGCCTCTGGGCCAGGCTCATCCATGTTCCTTTGAGCTCCCTCCCAGGAAAAACTTCCTCTTTCTTGCTAAAACCTCAATGGACGGGAAAGATGCTGGAAATCTGGCGACAAGCACATCCTTCATGAAATGCCAGCTCTGTGCCTGGTGCTAGGTTCCCCAAGAGCTCCCTACCCCAGGAGGTACCACATCAGCTTTGCACAGTACCAAAAGGGAGGCAGTGTCCAGCTGGGGTCAGGAATACCATGAGTGACCATGAACAGGGGCTTTGGAACAAGATGGACCCCACCATTACCTGGTGGAGTGACCTGGTCAGCTGCCCAGCTCCTGAGGCACTGTGTCCTCAGCAGTGCTGTAAGAGTCTGTCTTGCTGCTCTCTTCTGTCATGGTGGGAGGACTGACTGGAGGCATGAGTGTGTATTCATGTTCTGTAATGGGTTATTACTGCTGCTGAAAGATGACCGGCTGGCTTCAGGATCATGCCGACCAGTGGGCAGAAGCCCAGCAGCTGGACCTGGCACTCCCAACACATTTGTCAACTTGTCTCCTTCCTCTGTCTGGGTTGCCCCTCCCTCACTCTCTGTGAAGGCAGTCAGCCCATCCTTCCTGACAGCTCAGGGGTCACACAGCCCGGGTGGGCACATGGGTTTCCCTGAGAAATTCAGTTAACCTCTCTGAACTTCAGTTGCTTCATCTAATAATTGGGGGTGACAAAAGCTATGACCCCTTAGGGCACTGGTAAGGATACTGTGAAATGATGCATATAAAGTCCTGCCTGGTGCCGGCTGAACACTCAGTACCTGTTAGCTTTCGGATCTTTTGGGTCATTGCCGTGTGCCCTAAGACTGTTTTTGTTTTGGTTTGGTGTGGGGGGGGTGTTGTTTGTTTGTTTACCTTCTTTCTTCCCTTCCTTTAGAACTAGAAACCAGGGTGAAGCTAGGTCTTACAGCTTATCCAAGAGTAAGGACCACGTTGTTTTCTTCCCTTTCCAGAAGGGAGTTTTAGGGGCTTAGCACAGCCTTTAATGGCATTGATATGGGAGAGGTTTGGGGGATTCTCCAGATCTGTTGACTTTTTAGTGCTTAATCCTTCAGTTTGACAAACTTAGCACGTACTTAATACCAGACTTCATTTGGCCTGTTAACATGCTACTGCACTTAATCCTGGCCCCCTGACTTGCCTCCTTGGACCTTGCTACCCTGACTTCTGGTTTCCTGGTCCACCCAATAGGAGCTCTTGTGGGGAGATGGAGGCAAGAAGCAGTTTGTATGTCCAGGAGCCTTGGGCTCTGTTTCTAGCAGGCCCAAGTGAGCTTGATAGAGAACTGCTCTCTATCTGGGGGGCTGGGTCTTTGCCTGTATGAACTCCTTCACTGGAGTTCTCTCACTGGTGAATTGTACGTAAGTATCATTTGATGTGGTTTGATTTTGTTTTAAAATGGGAATCTCACTAAGTTTCCCGGGCTGACCGTGAACTTGAAATCCTTCTGCCTCAGCCTTGGGAGTAGTTGGGATTACAGGTGGCCTGGCTTATTTACACATCATTTGGGTTTCATTTTTCTCAGCCAGTAAAATAGGAGCAGCTCCACCTGCTTCACCAGCTATGAGTTGTACCAACATTTGGGAATGTGGTCAGAAGGGGAGGCAATTTTGAATTCTGCACAAAGGCTCCTTCCCAAAGGCCGACATTCAATCATTCATCTCTTCAGCACACATTTATGACCACCAGCCTTCTGCCTAGCCCCGCTGGGCCCCCAAGGTTGGCAGGCAGAATAGTCCCTGGCCTCAGGTGTTTATAGTCCACAGCTCAGACTCCAGACAGGGCTAACTCCAGGTCAGTGGATGGCATGTTCTCCTCCACCAAGTACTCTTATTATCTGCACTGTCCCTTCATTACAGGAATAAAGCCCACAGTCTTGGTAAGGCATTGAGACCTCATTGTGGTCTAGCCCTACTGTTCTCATCCCATATGTTGGGCAAGCTCTTTGTCCCCAGGGCAAGAGCCAGTGCTATTGCTCTCAGACCAGGCCTTTGTCCATCCGTCAGTCCACAATGTAGATTCTTTAATGTGCTGCAGAATTCTCCCCTCCCTTTCTTGATGCCTCTTAAGTTCTTAGGTCATTTTTATTCAAAAGACTGAAAAAAATCTTGCCCCAAGATCAAAAAAGATATGCCCAACCTGTGGATCTGATTAATAAGTTCCTCTTAGGTTAAGAGAATGGCTCTGTGATGGTGGGGTGGGTTTTGCCTGTATGAACTCCTACCCTGGGTTCTGTCATTAGTAAATTTCACCTAAGCATCATTTGATGTGATGATGTGACTCTAGGATTCCCGAGAATCCTGATGCCACAAATCTTGCTCTGGAGTTATAGAAATGATCTAAGAATCTTGACCCTGCAGTCTGTCTAGGGAAGTGGACTTACCGTCTGGGTCTCAATCCCCAGCAGTGTTAGAGAGAGTGGACATGGGAGATGAAGCAGTGAGTGAGCAAATGAACCCTGGCCTTTGGCCAGACCGTCAAGGACTGGGATGGGCTTAATCGTATTCAAGTGGGATGGAAGGAGCCACCTGTAAATGAATTTTAACGGGTTTCCTCATCCCACGTACAGTGGGAGAGATGGAAATTAGCGCCCCAGTCAGCTGTCCATTCACTGTTTTCCATGATAAGTCTTGATTTCTGACTTCTGAGAAAGTATAGAAACATTCAGGGGAAGAAACAAAAGGTGTATTATTCCCGAGACATGTGTTTGATGGCTGCTTCCTTACAGTTAATATTCCCTCCTCAGCCTGACTGTCCCAGCCCAAGATTACCATCTTGTACACAAGATCCTCCAGAATCACCCTCTCCTGGCTGCCTAGATTCCATCCTCTGGGCCCAGGATCTCTGTCCATGCCTCTGTGATTAGACACCTCTCCATTCCTTCATGGTCCTGCATAAAATGTGATTATTCTCACATGTGATGATTAGTCCTGCCCACCCAGATGCCCAGTGCACCTGGTATCTGCCTCTGTTGTGGTGCTGCTGCAGTGTTCTTTACACCTGGATCTCGCCCACTAGGCTGGGACTCTAGGGGAAGGCAGAATGCTGCTTAGTCCTGTCTTAGCTTTGCACATAATTAGCCCAAGGGACTGATACTTAGTGGTTGGATGTCCTGACTGCCAGGTAGAAGTGGGTTCTGCCCACTTGTTCTAGGTACTGGTGCATTTTCCTTTGTCCTTGAAATGGGCATCCAGTTTGCGCATGTCCACGCAGTCTTTAGCAGGGAGGTCTCCGGGGTTTAGTGGTCCCCCAGAGTCAACCTTTCTTCTCCCCAGACCCATCCCAACCACCACCTGGGAGTCAGGCCCCTTGAATATTTATGTTGACAAGTGAAGGAAGGGCTTGTTCCCCAGCCTGGTGGCAAGGATGAAATTGGGTTGATTGTTAGCTATCTTGGGCAAGTGGGCTGTACCTGAATGCTAGTGTTCAGCTGAGATGATCAACTACCATTTATTCAACAGTAGTGGACAAGTAAATCAGGTTCATGAGTGGTCATGTGGCATGTTGTGGGGAGAATCCAAATGCAGATTTTCTGACCCCTGGGCCAGAGCTCATTTTGTTTGTCCTCAATAGGATAAACCTTGGCTCTTATAATACCTTTAGTGCCCCTGGACTTCGGTTTTTTATTTTGTAAAATGAGGTTAATTTTTACTTCTTTTGTCTTATGAGAGACACATGGTTAAAATCAGAAAGTAGGTATAGTACTGTTAGATTTTTCCTTGAGAATTAGAAAAGACCCCAGTTTTTCCCCTCTCAGTCTCGAGAGCATTATCTGGCTCAGGGTTCTGCAAGAACTTTCAGTAAATGGTCACTAGTAGGTCTTTCAGATTGTATGAGATGCCTGATCTCCATTGTAACTGCTCAGCTCTGCCATTGGAGCATGAAGGCAGCTGTACACAAATGAGTGAGACTGTATCCAAATAAAACTTTATTTATAAGAATTGCTGGCAGACTGATTTTACCCCTTGTTTACTGTATCTCAGCATGATGGCCATGCCTTGGGGGTCCTTGTGCTGCTACTGAGCCTGACCCTCTGCCTTGCAAAGCTAGGGTGATCTGGCTCTTCTGTGTCTAAACCAGTGAGCACATACTCCTGAGGCTCAGTCCCCCCTCTGTCATGGCACAGGCACAGGTCAAGGGCTGGAGGAAGAGGTGGCAGCTGTGTGTAGTCGATCTTGGACACTGCTGTTATTTCCATTTGTTATTTCCTCCCTTTGTTTGGAAAACCATCTAGCCTACTGATCCTGTGCTTCTGTGGGGCAAGGATCTGCCTCATACCTATTGAGAAAAACCTTTATTGAGTGCCCCCTGGGGGTGTCTTCACAGGGCTACCTAGGGAAGGAAGCCAGATTCACAGTGAGGGACCTTGTGTCCTGGTCATTTGCCCAGTGCTATTCTGGCTTCTTAGAGGTGGGCAGGAGGAGGGAGTTCAGCTGGAGTTTAATTCCGGTAGATCAATGAGCTGCTGCTCACTATTCTTACATGGAATGGTCTCAGTGGCATGAGGACTCCTAATATTTGTACAGTCGTGACCCCAAAGGGGAGATATGATGTGTCCTGCTTTCTCTAAGTGAAGACTTCTCCTGAATCCCAGGAAGCCCTGCCTGATGGTGAGCTGTCTGGGGACTGTGTCCAGCTCAGCCCCCTCAGGACTGACCATGCATGTGCCAGACCCATGCCGGCTGTATACACATTCAGGCCTCCTCTGACTTGGAGCTGGCAGCATCAGGCCCAACTCTGGCCTGTACCCCCAAGACGTGCCCATATATAACGATGTCTCTTCCCAGGGGACACATTCAGTCAGGGTAGGAAGACACCTCTCCAAACCATGCCAAGTTCATTTATGCAAGTTGAAATGGGAAAATAACCTTTCCTCCAGTGAGCTACACCACCTGCTAGTGATCATTCTCCCACTCAAGGAGGCTGTGGGTGAGTCAAAGCCATGCCAACAGATATTGGATGTCCATGGCTCACAGGCATACCTTAATCCTCTCCAGAGTGGGCTTGTAGCTTTTTCTGTCAGCATTTGATTATCTATCAAATGCCTTTTGCCATGCGTATAATCATTGCAATTTTATATTCACTTCATTAAAGTGACACACCCAATATGCAGATTATACCAGCCACCAATACTACACACCCACTGTATTCTGCTGCTGGCCATCTGAACCCACCTCTTCAGCCTTGTCAGTTTAATGAGACCCTAAGTTGCTGGAGTCTGGGGGTTGGGAATGTGTGGAGTGTTTTATCTCTTAGCAACCTAAAACTTCAAGTCTCCTTTTCCCAGTAGCCTTCCTTGAGGACCAGAGGTAGCTTTGATCTAGATGGTAATGGCACAGGCTCTGCAGTTTACAAAGCACTCTCCTGACTCTTGGGACCATGAGGGATGTATAGCTGGACTTCTTGCCTCTTTGTGGATGAGCTGCCCAAGGCCAGGACTCTAGCTCTAGTGCTTACGGCTCTCGCCTCAGGCCACAGCCTATTTTCATGCCTGCTCCCCTCCAGGCCCACCTCCCTACCCAGGAGACCTGGAATTAAGTCTCTGCTGTTTCTCTGTGAGTCTGTGATTTCCAGACAGGTGCAGGTGGTCTCGAGGAATGCTGGGCAGAGTTTGATGAAGGAGCAGTGAGTTTGGGGAATATTTAATTTAGCACACAGGTTCTCTCTCTCTTTTTTTTTAATCTTAAAGACTCTGGGGGTGAGATAGTTCCTTATCTTTTGTTTTCTTTTTCTGTTTTGTTTTGTTTTGTTGTTTGTTTGTTTGTTACTAAGGGGTTTAGGTTGAACCCAGAGTGTTCTTCCACTGAGTGATACCCCCTAGACCTTTTTTATCTTTCATTTTTCCAGTACTAGGGATTTAACCTAGAGACATTTTACCACTGGACCCCTATCCCTTTTCATTTTTTATTTTGAGATAGCAAGGCCCTAAGCAACTTAGTGAGACCCTAAGTTGCTGAAGTTGACCTTGAACTTGGCAACCCTCCTGATTCATCCTCCCTAGTCACTGGGATTATAGGTATGCACAGCCTGGTGAGTCTTTAGCTTAGAGGGCCAGCTTGGCCAGCCTATTGGTATTAACTTATCTTTCTGGTTCCTTGAACCCACAAGTATTAAAGGGGCCTACCCACGACTTACTGGGCCATGTGCCCCTTGTCATGGCTGTGTGGTCCACCTCTAGCTGAGCCTTGCTGCTGTGTCTAGGCCCTGCCTTGGATGTACCCCTGGATGGGGTGAACAGTTGTTGTCCTTGAAGGGCCCACATAGCACTCCTCGATAATGCAGGGTATCAGGAGGAGACTCACAGGATGGTGTGTGACTTTGAAAGGCTGAGAATGTTCGCAGACCCTGCAGCCTCCCATCAGTCTGAGCCAAGCCAGGGGCTGGCAGGTTGAGCTCCTACCTTCATGTAAGTGGCTCCAGGAGCTGGAGGCTAGGACACCATAGGAGACTGAGGCCCTCTGTGCACCCCACAATGCTAGTTGGATCACACCTCCACAGTATTTATAAAACAGACCTGTTTCTCTTAAGAGGCCCAAGACTCAGGACCATTAGGGAAATGGACTCACTGCGTGTACTGGAGGTTCTAGGTAGAACCTACTGTCTCCATGTACCTGCCAGTCTCTGGGGCTCTAGGAGTCCTTCCTGTCTGCTCTCTGCCCTGACACAGGACACAGAGGTGCCTCTCCTAGGCTAGCAGAATGCTGGGTTACTCTGGGACCTTCCCCTCCATCCAGTCCTGGCCCCATCATTTAGTGACTTTGCTGTCCTAACATTTCCGTATCCCAGGCCCATGTCACTGCGAAGATCTCCCATTATGCTTCAGATGAAGTATGGGACAGAGCCAGAATGTGACGAGGAACGGGGGCTCCTGCTGTGCTGTGAACATTGCTCCCCACTGCATGGATGCTGGGAAAGGCCTTTCACTATACTGACGTTTCCCCTGCAGGATTTTGTGAAACCACTAAGCATTTTCCTCAGTCACAGCCATAAGAGAGCCCCCAGGCCCTGCCCATGTGTCTGTCCAAGGCTCCTGAATGTAACAGTACTCAACACTGAAATTACAGAGAAAAGAACTAAAAGGAGGTACCCAGATTAGGTATTTGCAGTCAGAGATCTTTGGGCCATCCGGGACAGAATGGCAAATGCATTAACAGGGACTGGGGCAGTGTGAAGGCTGCATGCGTATAATCATTGCAATTTTATATTCAATGCAAAAAGGTCTCCTTTCCCAAGACTTGGGAGCAGATTTCCCTGCATTGGGGTCTCCTGAGACTTGCAGGAGAAAGGTCTCCTTTCCCAAGACTTGGGAGCAGATTTCCCTGCATTGGGGTCTCCTGAGACTTGCAGGAGCCCTGCCATCACCCCGCAGCAACACCGTGGCATGGTAGAAGGAGTTCTGACCAGTCTGTTGACCCTGGTTCTCATCCCCAGCTCCTTGATTCTCATCCCCCATCATTGAGTAACAGTACTCAACACTGAAATTACAGAGAAAAGAACTAAAAGGAGGTACCCAGATTAGGTATTTGCAGTCAGAGATCTTTGGGCCATCCGGGACAGAATGGCAAATGCATTAACAGGGACTGGGGCAGTGTGAAGGCTGCACAGGAAAAGGTCTCCTTTCCCAAGACTTGGGAGCAGATTTCCCTGCATTGGGGTCTCCTGAGACTTGCAGGAGCCCTGCCATCACCCCGCAGCAACACCGTGGCATGGTAGAAGGAGTTCTGACCAGTCTGTTGACCCTGGTTCTCATCCCCAGCTCCTTGATTCTCATCCCCCATCATTGAGTAACAGTACTCAACACTGAAATTACAGAGAAAAGAACTAAAAGGAGGTACCCAGATTAGGTATTTGCAGTCAGAGATCTTTGGGCCATCCGGGACAGAATGGCAAATGCATTAACAGGGACTGGGGCAGTGTGAAGGCTGCACAGGAAAAGGTCTCCTTTCCCAAGACTTGGGAGCAGATTTCCCTGCATTGGGGTCTCCTGAGACTTGCAGGAGCCCTGCCATCACCCCGCAGCAACACCGTGGCATGGTAGAAGGAGTTCTGACCAGTCTGTTGACCCTGGTTCTCATCCCCAGCTCCTTGATTCTCATCCCCCATCAAGCTTGGAGGGTCAGAGCCTGTGTTCTGCAGCCCTGGCCTCCGTCTACCTGTATGGCAATTGAACAGGAGCCAGGCTTCCGCTGGAACACCTGGCAGGTTATGCCACCCCTCAGGCTTGTTCGTCACTGGGCTTTCGACAAGTCTGATGTGCCTCTGTGAGCTCACATGGGGCTGACTGGATGCAAAGTCAGAACCTACCGTCTCCGTGTACCTGCCAGTCTCTGGGGCTCTAGGAGTCCTTCCTGTCTGCTCTGTGCCCTGACACAGGACACAGAGGTGCCTCTCCTAGGCTAGCAGAATGCTGAGTTACTCTGGGACCCTCCCCTCCACCCAGCCCTGGCCCCATCATTTAGTGACTGTGCTGTCCTAACACTTCCATATCCAATTCCTTGACTATCAGATTGGTGGACCTTACTGTGAGGAGCTCAGAATTAAGTGAACTGGTACAGGCAAAGTCCGCACTCACCATTGTCATTATTGTTCCCTTTCACCAATGAGAGGACAGAAGGGCAGTCAATGGCAGAGCAGGATTTGAACCCAGATGTGGGTGGGGGTATGTTACCTTGAAGAGAGCCCTGGCTGGAGTTAGGAGATATAGCTTGGCTGCCAGCTAGTTCTCTGGCCTTAGACAAGTCCCACCTCTGTCCTGGGCCTCTTTTCTATAAAGGACATTGGAGGATGGTATAACAACTTGTCAGAGCCACCCAGCAAACAGATGGCTGTTGGACTGATGTGGTTCCCTCCTAAGCTTCTATCTAGTGTGGCTGCTTGGCCATGATCTGGCCCAAAATTATGTAGTACCTTTGACAGAAAGACCATCAAAGTGGAGCTAGGCCCAGAGGCTTGTTCCAGCCAATCTGGCTTCCAGACACACATATTTGGGTCCCTCAAAAGCTTTCAGTAACTGCACTCCCAAAAGGCCTATGGGGAAGTTATCCTACACAGGAAAACTGATCAGTGTGAGCAGCTTTGGGACTCCCTCCTTCTCTCACCTCTGCCACAGTCCTCTCCACCTGCCTGCCCCATCTGTCCAGACGTTAGGGCTGAAAGGTTCCTATCCGCACAGAGATAAGAATCCTCCAGCATGATCTGGTTGGTTTGTTTTGGATTATTTCCTATGTAGTATTTTGCCTGCATGGGTAACAAGTCAAAAAGACCGTGAAGTCCTTTTTCTCGAAGCTTACCTATAGGTCTCTTGTCAAGAATGCTGGCTGGGAAGCCAGACAAGTCTGCCTGTTTCTGGCCTATCAAACTCACGGCAGCAGAGCCCTTGCCTCCTGGTGGAGATGGACTACAAGCCTATCATTTTCTTTACAGAAGCAGATGTTTCCCTGAGCACAGCTCTCTTTGCTCCTGAGGACGTGCCTGGCTGTGCCAGGGTCCTGCTACAATGCTGCAGACAATCTCAAGGGCACAGTCCAGGCACAGAGAATGTAGTGACAGAAAGCTACAAGCCGAATGCACGTAGTAGGGACACAGAAGATGAGAGAGGCCCTTTGGGAAGTTGTAGGTTGCTGGCTCCTGGTCTCTTGCAAGCTCCCAGTAGTGCCAGTGGCTGAACTGGCCAGAGCCTGGCCAGCACCTGACAGGGGGTGGGAGGGAAGCTTCTTGTCCTGGGGAGGGAAGTACTGAGCTTCATATTAGCCTGGTCAAGGTTGTGGTGTGATTTTCTGTCTGGTGACCTGTTGGCCTAGGCCAGGATTCCCTGGTCTTAGGTGTTCCAAACTCCAGCTTCTGAGCTACTATTCCTCCCCAGGTTCAACAGCCCATCCCCTCACTGTCTGCTAGGAAGCAGCTCGGGCCAGGGCCTCACTGAACAGCTTGAGCAGACTTATCAACCCAGATCATTGGGGACCAGTCAGAAGTCCAACAGGGAGCTTTTGAGAGAGGCACCTCAGGGGCCTCTTGGGTTGCGGGTGAGGATGGGGGTCCCCAGACCTCCTCAGCAGTGAAGCAGACCCAGGTTTATGCGTTGGCTTGGCGTGATGACTGCTGTTGTGCAGACCCGAGGTGAGCGCCAGCTGCTCTTGGGCACCTCAGATGAGGGAGTCGACCATTGCTGACCTTCCTTGATGAGTGGCACACGGTTGTAAGGGGCTTGCCCAGAACCATGCTGCTCACTTTGTGAAAGCGCTCCCTGTGTCCAGAGAGAGGCGAGGATGGTGAAGGAGGAGGCATTCCCACATTGCCAAGAGCCGAGGAACTGACAGAAGGCCTTTTGCCCCCTCTTGGCAACCGGACCTCACCCTTGAACCATCCTCCTCTGTTCTTTTTATTTTTCTTTTTTTTGGGTGTTGGCTTCGAATTATCTTGTTTTGTTTACATTACACCCAAGTTTCATGGTACAAAAGACTTGCAGGTGCAAATATGTCCCGCCTTCATTAACTTCCCCTCCCTTTTTAATTTATGTGATTTCAATTTTCCTTCCCTGTACTGTTAATTAGGGGACCCTCTAATCAGTGCCATTATCACAGTGGTATTCATGTTTAGGAAAGCCGCTAAACAAATGCTTGCAAAATTGCTAAATGGCTAATTAATGTCTGTTAATTAAGAAAATTGCTCATGGTAACAAACCATGCCGTTGCTGGCAGCCGCTAGAAAGACACACACTTGTTGAAATTAGTAGCGTGGCAGGTAGGGGAACATCTGCTCCTCGGAGCTTTCCGGAAGTGAGCAGCCCCTGGATCAGCCAAGAAGCTCCCAGGCCTGTTGCCAGTGGTGCCCTCAGGTTCCTGTGCAGTTCTCTGCATCTTGCTCTGCGCACCTCTTCTGCCTCCACACCCACCCTCTGGCCCGCGCTTTGCTCCTCCTTGGGACTGGGTTGAGTCCCCTAGTAAGCAGAGCCTGGTGGCCCAGCTTTGAGGAAGAAGACTGGGAGTTAAAACTACCCTTGCATCCCCCATGCAGATTTTGAACTTTTCTCAAAAAACTTCCAAAGCTAATGGCAATATCTGGGTGGAGATAAATACATTGGGGTGTGGCTCCTTGTCCCAGCACCAGAGTCCAGCTCTGAGCCGCCTGGGTGGGCCAGAAAGTCCTTCACACTTTTAGACTGTGACCCACTGTCAGTTTTCTCATAGTAGGAAACTCCTTGGGATTGGGTCCTAGTCTAAAACACTCTCTCACAACTCTTTGTCTGTCTCTCTCTCTCTCGCACACACACACACACGCACTCTCACACACAACTCACTTACATACTTACATATACACGTAAAATAGAGAAATAGTTCAGTCCCCGATACAAGGGGTTGAACCCATGGGCACTTAACCACTGAGCCACATCCTCAGCGCGCCCCCCGCCCCCTAAATTATTTTTAGACAGTCTTGCAAATTTGCTGAGACTGGCTTTGAATTTGCGATCCTCCCACCCAAGCTGGGATTACAGGCATCCACCTAAGATACCTGCCTTAAAATATGCCCCCCCCGCCCAGTTTCAGTTTTTTAAAAAATAATGGTTGCAACCCACTAAATCGATTTCACCGTCCACTGATTGGCGCAACCTGCAATTTGACCAACCCCATTGTTTAAGAGCATTTGTCTCCCTATCTCTTCTGTATAGGGAGGTCAGCATAGCCAGGGCTCTGGGTCAGCTTGAAGCTGCAGGTGGCTCACCACCAACTGGTATGGAAAGACCCTCAATCCACTGACCTACCCATCGGTCAGGAGTCTCCAAGCCCTCCCTCACAGTCCCCTTGATCCTGGGCTGCAGGGGTAAAGGTAGGCCTTAGATCATTGAGCTTCTCATTGTGGTGCTGCCACTTACCAGTTGTGTGGCCATGGCCAAGTGCCTTTATCCCTTGAGACTGTTTCCTCACCTGTAAAAATTAGAATGAGAGACTCCACTTTACAGGACCATTTCACAGACGAAAGCCCAGCGCTGCTTACACTGAGTGGGCACTTGTTTGTTATTTCATTACCCCATTGTTTCAGTCTATGGGGCCACTTTGTTCCTTCTGCCTCTGTCCTTGTCTATCAGTGCCCCTGTGGCACTCCCCCCAGTGGGCGTGGCCTGGACCTCTCCCTAACCCATGATTATTCCTGCTTCAAGACACCAAGTTACCTTGTCCTGATCCCCCAGACTGTGAGCTCCTCAAGGGCAGGGACCTCCCCTGATTCTTTCCCACATCCCTTGCAAGCGGCACGTGCACGCTTTGCATTTGGGTCCAGGTGGCTTTTGTCTGCACATCATTGTACCCTCTGAGCCCATCTCAACCAACGTATTTAACATGGCAAACTATGCTCAGATGGTAGACTGTGTCTGGACCTTGCTCCTGTGTGCTTTGACAGAGGTGCTTCATTTTATTTTTCTTTTCTTCTGAATCCCCTGTGAATGTATTGACCAGCTTCCCTCCCTCCCTCCCACCCGCCGTTTTACACCATTGAGCTGGCGACCTAAGCAGCAGCTCCACCACCTCCCGTCAGCCAGAGCCCCCACCTGCACGCCCGCCGCCACCCTGCGTTTTGGTTGAATTTTTGTTCTTTTAAGCTTCTTCTGCGCTTCTCCATGTGCTGTGATCTATAACCTGCCTCTACTGTCTGGCCTCACAGGGTCCTCCGGGGTCACAGCCCTCGCCGCACGCACAGCCTCCACCTCACAATCCCAGCAGCATGATGGGACCCCACAGTCAGGTAAACGCACTGTGGCTCGCCCGCCCGCCGGGGGGCGCGGGGCAGGAGGAAGGAGAGAGCCCACAGAGGAAAAACAAAAATCAAAACGTGCTCCAGCCATTGCCTTCGAGTCTTTATGGACAAATTGAATTAAAAAAAAAAAATTTTTTTTTTTCCTCCTAAAGATAGTCTTCATTCCTTGGACATCACACCCAGCTTGGATATGAAACCAAGAGAAAAGAAAAAATATTTCTGTGACCTTGTCAGTGGCCTTTGCGTTTTTGTTTTTTCCTCTCTCACTTTTGGTTTGGTTTTTGAGTTTGGTTAACCATTCGTTTGTAACCGAAGCTGCATCCCTAGCCTTTCTTTGTGTGCTCTCGCTGCTGAGAAAGCTTTCTCGCCCATCCCCCTGCACTGAGTTAGGGCGCCCGCGCTGTCCCCTTATCGTTTTCCATTGCGTTTCCCCCTAAACCCTCGCTCCCTTCCCATGGCTCCCTGTCAGTAGTTTCTCTGTGTATGCACATGTGTGCGCACGCGTGCGTGGCGTCCAGCTCTGTCTGCAGACCCTGAAGACGTTATGTATGAGACCTTTTCCTTACTCTTTTATTTGCCCTTACGGAGAGCAGAGGTGTCCTCCCTTGCCCCTCGTTGATTTAACTGTTCTGCATCCTGCGCAAAGTCCCAGCCGCTGCCCCTTCACCCAAAGTAGATCTCCGTGGACCAGTGCAGTGTGGGAGACATTTGTTGGTGGATCTGTTGTTTCCTCTGCCCGTGGGAAATTTTGCCCAGAGGGAAGAGGCTACGGGGAGGAAGAGTTAGAAGATCACTAGTTGTAACAAACTGGACTTTGTGGATTGGAGAGCGTTTGTGTCTGTTGCTGTACAGTAGTGCAGGCTATCATTGAACTAATTCCCTGTAATTGCAGCCTTTTATGTCACCGCGATACGCAGGCGGCCCCAGGCCCCCGATCAGAATGGGAAACCAGGTACTGTACCTTTTCATGTTCTCTCTCCTCTCACTCAGCCATCATTGGCCTTAGGTGGACTCTGACGCAAATCAGTATTTGGGAGGAGGATTGAGGGGTAGAGGGACAGGTTTTAAGATTGGGGGTGTGGGGTGGGTTGCTTACCAACAAATCTTCTCTAGGCCTGTGATGCAGCATTTGACCTGCCTATCCTGGCGGCATCCTGTCCTAGGGTTCAGAGGGCAACAGCATTGGCAACCTGGGAGGGATTGCAGGGTCTTGGCTCTTCTAGAGAAGGTGGTAATGCCCGTGCCCCTCCCTTCCAGCCCTTTCTTGGAAGAGGGTCTTCCTCCTTAATGAAGTTAATTGACAACGTGCATTTTTTTCCTGGAAGCTTTTGAGAATTGCCAAGGCTGGTAAATATAATCCTGCTATTAGGGGGAGAACTGGCCCATAGGAATGCTTAGATCAGGAGCCTGGGTATAGCAAAACAGGGAATTTGGGAGTTTTTAAGAAATGTCTGCTTACTTCCTAGACTCAAAACAAGGAAGGATTTGTTTATTTAATTGGAAAAGTGGTCTGCTAACGAAGAGGTTTTTCAACCAAAAACCTGGGTCATTTGCCTTACTCTGGCCAATGCGGGTTGTCAGTTCTAGGTGGTCTGGGGAAAGCCCCCTCCCTGGTTGAGCCCTTCAGGGCGGGAGGTAAGCTGGAGAGGTAAAGGTGAATAGATGATGCCTCTTTTGAACATAGACAAAAACAACTTTAAAGAAACATCAGGGAAATAGATATCTTTTGTGCCAAAATATTTTTTAACAGAATATTTTTTCAGTGACTTTGCAAAAGTCCTTCAAAAAAATCAGACAACAGCTCCAGCACATCCAGCGCTTGTTGCCATTGGAGCTGGAGTTTAGTTACCAGTTACATTAGCGTATCTGAGTGGGATTCTTTCCATTCTTGAGGCCCTGCAGAAAAGCCTGAGTGAGGTGATTCAGGGTGGAGAGAGACTCAAATACAGGGGCCTCTGATTTTAATGTGAAACTGTCAGGTTTCCACCTTTATATTTCCTTTCACAATGTCCTTTGTGTCCTGTTTTTTTCCAACATAAAGGGAACAAATTTGCACATAAGGAATTAGTGACCTAGCTCCAAAGAAGGGATCCTTAGACACATTGCAGAGTGGAGGAGTGACTTCGGGCTCACAGTGAGCTGGGCTCCAGTCTGCCCCCAACTCCCAGCCGTTGTTGGTTCTACTCTGCCCCACCCACTCACTTGGCTTTCATAGGTGAAAGTGGCTTCCCCTGCCTCTGTTTTGACCCAGTGTCACCAAGTGAGCTCCTTTACCATTGCACACATGGACCCCAGAGCAGCTTTCCCGCTTGCCCGCTTGGTGGCTCTCCTTGGCCAAAACTGGCCATCGCCCTAGGGAGAGATTGAATACTTCCTGATGGTAATTGTGATTGTGGCCCTTCCTCCAGCCACTACGTGATGGAGAAGGGCGCGTGTGTCTCTATTCAGCAATTAAGCATGAGTGATCTGCACCTTGCATTGCAAACAATTTTCCCAGTCTTCCTGCCATTTCATAGGAAATTCTCAAATTTTCCAATATCCTGTGAACTCCAGAAATCTTTGTTCTTAAAGAGGAATGTGCCCTTTCCACAGGTATTGCCCCTGGGCATTTCTTGGAGAGTAACTCAGTTACTCCCCTCTCCTGCAGCCAGTGGCAGAAACAGAGGCAGGGGGACTTGCTTGGGCTCAAGGGTGGTAGACAGCGTGATCAGGGGAACAAGAAGCCAGTGGTCGCTCGCTTGGCCTTGAAGCTTTGCAAGGCCAGCCTCCCACCTGCTTCCCTGGTTAGAGGTTCGGGTCTCTATTTAGAGTGCTGCTGTTTTTCAAGCCAGGGTGGCTTGGGTAGGTGGTAAGCAGAGGGGTTCAGTTAGGTTTAGTAAAGGAGGGGCCAGAATCTGAGTTGTCAGATTGCCCTTTCACATTAGACCTTCACAAAATCCCCAGACTCTGCTGGTGTCCTGGTGGGCAGGTGAGTGAACTGCAGGGGCAGCTGACCATTTGTCCATTTTCTGGACAGATGCTGCCTGTGCCTCACCCTCCAGTGCCACAGAAGAGCTGGCCTACCCTCAGTAGCCTGTGTGACAGTCCCAGAGCACCTCTTTTCTCTGGGACTGAGGGGGTGTGCACAGCATGATCATAGTCCCATCTAGCAGCTGATGGTTTCTGTTTGCTTCTGTTTGAGGGCCTCCGCCTTCTCAGTGTGAGACCCGTTTTCTTCAGTCATTGTACTCCTTCCTTCCCTTATAGAGGAAGCCCAGACTTTCCTCTCCCTATCACAGGGTTACCTAGTGAGGGAAGTGAGTCTCCGGGCTCTCTGAGCCCCTGGATAGCCCAGCTCTGCTCCTGGTGTCCTGACACATGCCAGGAAGAGCTTTCTGTAAGAACTGGTGGTCAGTGTGGGCCTACCTGGAGAGGGAGTGAGTACCTGTGCCCTGCAGCTGCTCCATCAGGGTGGGTATGGTGTTTCTGCACTGGGTAACTCAGGACCCTGAAGGATCCCACCTCAACCTCCTGGGCTCCCCAAACCCAGACAGCCTTAGAGACAGGCCTTCCTGAGTCCTCACAGAGTCCTATAACCAGGCGGTATAAACCCCGAGCCGAGGTGAGCAGATCCAAGCCAGCCAAGTAATTCAGAGCTTGGGAACTGGAGGTGAGGAAGCCAGGCAAAAGCCAGGGGTGGCACAGTTAAAACCCAGGACCAGGAGAGCCTCCAAGCATTCCCAGCAGATGGGAGCTGCAGGTCCAAAAAGCCGCCTTCTGAGCAGGAGGTCGTATCCAGGTTCAAGGACTTGTGTGGCTGCCCTGCCCCCAGCCACACCCCTTCCATATGAAGCTAGGGAAAGCAGTGAAGGTCTGTTCCTTTGTTTCCGACCACCTTTTTTCAAACCCGCTGGCATTCACTGTTGGGCCAAAGACAGATGAGCTTCAAACTTGGCTGGCCCCACTGCAGCCACCAGGGGCAGACCCCTTGTCACAGGTGTCTCACCCTTCAGAAGCACTGGTGCCTGTAGCTGGGAAACAAGCTGGCGTCACCAAAGACTTCCTCCCAAAGTCAAGAGTTTGTGTTCTAGAGAGGAGTGCTAGAAACATGCTTCCCATGGCTCTTTTTTCAAATTGTAGCTGAAATAACTTTTGTCCCCAGCAAATTATTTTGAATAGGTTGTCATAGCAGGTGTGCTGAGCACTCCCCCGGGAATTCTGGGCACCCTGTCTCACCTCCTTCATAGCAGCTCCATCAGTGCCACCTGCCACTCCACAAACTTTGGCAAGCGGGCTCTGCTTTAGCATGCCTCGCTTCTGTGCCCACAGTCCCCTTGTCATCCCGGGGCTGGGAGACCTGGGCACCTGTCCTGGCTCTGCTGATGAATACGTGGCTGAGGGCCTCTGGGCCTCAGCTTTCCCATCTGAATCTCTAAGGTGTTTACCCCTGTTCACCTATAGAAGGGCTTCCTGTGGTAACATGGTTTTAGCCAGTGGGTCTCAGTCCCTGTAACTTGAAGCTGGGGATGAAATGAGTTGCAGCTCTGTGGGAAGACTTAGCACGGCAGCTCAGGTACAGGCAACTAGAAAGCAGGGAGCTCTGCTGCCCCGGGGCAGGTGGTGAGCATTGCATTCTCCGGCATGACCTGGAGAATGTTCTACCTCACTTCAGGGATCTGGCAGGCAGCATAGGTCCTGACGGCAGGGCAGTGGTTACTCACCTACCGCCTACCCCCATTCCACCCTCCCTCCATCCCCTCACCTGGTGTCGAAACTGGAACTAAGGCTCGCTGGAGCTGACGGCTTTGTGCTGGGGGACCCTTCCCAGTTGACAGGCAGCAGAAATAGTCTCAGGGAGGCTGTGAATGACCCCAGGCGGCAGGTGGGGCAGGCAGATGCATCCCCAGCATTCATCAGCTCCAGGGAGCAGCTCCTTAGCTTCTGTCTCACGTGTCTTTCAGCCTCCAGGAGGAGTTCCTGGGACACAGCCATTGCTGCCCAATTCCATGGATCCCACCCGACAACAAGGTAGAGAGGGCAGGGTGGGGCAAGCAGCCTGTGGCACCAGGAGGGCTCCTCCTTGCTCTGTCCTTCCAATCCCTGGCTTACCTATTCTCTCTTGCAGGCCACCCCAACATGGGAGGATCAATGCAGAGAATGAACCCTCCCCGAGGCATGGGACCTATGGGTCCTGGGCCACAGGTAACCAGCCATCTTTCTGTCCATCCATCTCCCCGGCCATCTGTGTGCACCCGCCTTCTCTCCTCTTTCCAGTCTGTCAGTCTTCCATGTCTGTGGCTCACAGGGGTAAGAGGGAAGGTGTGTCTGGGTCCCTAAGCTCCCATCCCTGCCTATAGTGGGCTGGCCCTGCACACAGCCAGAACAGCCCCTGGGTAGGCTGAGTTAAGGTACCTCTAGGGAACCTGGGGGTGGGGGACATCTGAGAAGTGACCCCCGACTCCTCTAAGGTGGGGTATCCTAGCATGGGATTGAGGAATTTGAATGGCAGAGGGTATGGTGGCCTTAGCTGTGATGGGGGCCTCCAGGAATCCTAAAGCCACCTCCTTCCCTGATGGGGTAGACTTGATTTTCTCCAGGGTCACAGTGTGCTGACCCACAGGTGAGCATGTGAGTGGCTCTCCTACTTCTGCCTGCCACTCACCATTTGTCTGTCCTTGGGTGCATCATTTGTAGGCCTCAGCATCCCCACCCTTTCAAATGAGGAGTGAGTTTTTATCCGTGTTCTCTGCCATAGGAGGAGGCCAAGTTGTGCCTAACAACCACGTTAATCCCAGACCTCAGCCAGCTTCACAACCAGTTTCTGCCCAAGATTCCTTTTGACCAGGGACTCCATTACCAAAAAGGGCAGTTTAGAAATTCCTGTAAGAAATAATCTCAAGTGCCCAGTGCACCTCTTCCCAATTGTTATACCTCTGACACAGCCCCATATCCCACATGAAAGTGCTACGTGCGCAATGGTCTGACAGGCCATTCCTGCTTGGAACCTTCTCACAGTTGTTCCACTCCTCTGAGCCCTTGGCTGGGACAGAGTTTGCCGTGTTCCACCCTCCCTGGGCATTCTCTGATTGCCCACAGAAGCTGGAAATCTGAGTGAGAAGTGAGAGCGGGAGGTTTTGTTCTAGGGCATTCCTTCCCTGCTTTTCTGCCCTGCCTGGAAGTCTGCTTGCCTTGTCTCTCCCTCCCTTGATTGAGGTGTTTGGGGTTCCCTGGGCCCCCTCCAGGTTTCTGCCTCTCTGGGGGTTAGAGCAGTGCCCCCCACCACACACACCCATGCTCCCTTTCATGGGGAGGTGTCTATTTCGTCCTGGAATCACACATGCAGCAGACCGGCCGCAGCCCTCTCCGTGGTAGGGGAACATCTGTGGTGTGGAAAGATTTTAGGGAGGTTCTTATCTTCTGCTGGTCCTGTAGTCCTAAAGGGAAGCAAGCCCACCACAACTGCAGCCCCAGTGTTTAGCTCTTTCTCACTTCATCCAAACTTCATGTTCTCAGCAGCTCCTTTTAAGCTTCCAAGGTGGCCCCATCCTGTCTGGCCACTGTCTGGAGCTGACCTCTGCAGGACCACCTATGGGAGGGGTCAGAGGGTAGAGGCTAAAAGCCATGTCTCCAGAGTAAGAAATGGTTCTCGATCCCCTTGGCTTGAGCCACACAACAGTCACTTCCTCTTGGTGTGGTATCAGCAGTGGGCTCAGATTTTCAGAATGCCATGGGGGATCTAGTCAATTCAGGAGGGTGGAGTCTGAGGGGGGGAAGTTAATCCCACCACCCACCTATGTGGGTTCTGAGAGGCTCTGCAGCTGCATCTGTAAAATGGACATGAACCTAGTATCTGCCTATGGGGTTGCTAAAAGGAAGAGGGTCAGGATCTTATATGATGCGTGGAATTCGGTAGCCCCCCCCCACCTGAGTAAGTAATTTGTTTTCCAAATTATTTGGGGACTTAAAACCAATGTTTGGGTGTGGTGATTGCAATTAGCTTCTATTTTATTTTGTCTTTTTCCTGGTGAAATCGTCAACCGTTTGTTAAGCCTGTAGTTAAGATGGAGGTTCTACAAGCTGGAAATGTTGTATCAAGAGTGTCTGAGGCAGTGTTCCGGAAGCATAGGACCTCCTTCTCGCTTGGTGATTGTGTCATCATGTCAGTCCAGCACACTTCTTTGGGGCATGCCCGAAAGAGGTGAGGGTCCTGGAGGCTGAGATTTTGCTGGGGAGGCTTTCCTGGCCTCACCAGGCAGTGTGCAACATTGTGCAAGGGTTGGAACTCCCTGAGCTCTGAGGACCATACCCTGGGAGTCTGGGGCAGGAGATCACAAGTTCAAGGCCAGCTTGGGCAACTTAGTAAGACCCTGTCTCAAAATAAAAAGGGCTGAGGATGTAGCTTAGAGGCCCTGAATTCAGTCTCCAATGCAGAATAAAAAAGAAAGGAAGGGAGGGAGGGGGAAAAGACAGTGGAGACCCTAAAGCACTCTGCTCTTATCTCCCATCCCCCTCTGGTGGGGTGCAGTATTAAATCCCTCACTCATCCTGGAACATGTGCACCACATCACTGGGAGCAGGGAGTTCAGGCCCTAGGCCTGGGCAAGGGTGGTATGTGGGATGGATTAAAGGGTCCAGGGACAGCTAGCAAGTGGGCATCAGAGCTTACCTGAGCACAGCAGAACCTGGAAGCTTTGGACTCTGAATAGAAGACTCCCCCACCCTCCACCCCCGGCCCTTTCTGTCTGTCTCCTGAGACTGTTGCCTGGGCATTCCCTGTGGACAGGAGAGGGGCAAGCTCAGAACTTGGTACTAGAAAACAGTTCTGACTCTAGCTTACCTGAGTTGAACTTCTAGCCCTTTTTGTCTGCAAAACAGGCAGCCAGGCGATGACCTCACAGGGCTTCTTGTGGGCCAGGGTGAGACAGTGGTTGTCAACACCCCTATGGGGTTTTTGGATCCTTCCCCTTCCTGTAAGAATTGAGCTCTGCCTTCTGCTACAGCCCAGGCTATTAGAATGGGCAGCCAGCCCCTTCAGGCAGCCCTGAGTATGCACCCACTGCATGCACAGTGCCAGGCCAGACACAGGTGGGACACCACTGGTCTGTAATTCCTAGTAAGGAATTGGAATGTATTTAGCCAGTGACCCCTCCAGAAGTTTCTGAGCAGAAAACGGGTAGAGTGTGGTCATGGAGCTCCTTTGTAAATTTCAGAACTTAGCAGAGTGACAGTCCTTGTTTTGAGTTGCATCATATTTCACCTAAACATCCCAAAGGGGCCAGCTGTCCAGGTGTTGCCCTGCCCATTGCACTTAGGAATCAGACAAATTTTACTCTACTTTTGTAAAATGACCAGGGCCAAAAAGAAGGCAATACTTCCACCTAATCCATTTTTCTCTAAAAAATTATGTGTCAGTGTCAGGCAGTAACCTTTTGTCCCAGAGCTTCAAAACTGAATTCTCTTAGATGAGGCTAAAACTCCAGGCAGAGCTCCCGGTCAGACTCAGGTACAGAGTGTAACAAGACCCCACAGCAGACTCTGCAGATGTGATTCCCAGAGCCACTGCTCCCTCAGTGATTCTGATATTCAGGGGGAGGTTAGAATCAGATTACTATCCTGGCTTTTCTACATTTGAGAAAATTCAGATGAAGGATAATCCATGATATTTAGGGATAATCCTGTGGCACCTGGAGAAACTGCATCTCTTGGGGCCCCTGCTGACCCAGGGCCAGTCCAAGGTCAGTGCCTCTGAGTAGGAGCCACAGAAAGCAGTGCAAAGATCAATAATCCAGGCTCAGGGCACCAGGGGCTGGGTGAAAAGGGAGTGGGACCCTTGATGAACCTCCCAGTGTGGGGTGGTCTCCCTCTGCCTAGACAGCTTCTGGTCCCTCCGGCAGATGAGCCTCATGCTAGATGGCTTTCCCTGTTGTAAGGTGAAGACAGCCACGGGAAGCACTGAGGTAGAGCTCCCGTGAGGACCTGCAAGAGGCAGCGGTAGCCCCGCTCTGTGGGCCCCTGCCTGCTCCTCAGTGCCTTCCTGTGTCATTACGGACCATCAGACCTCAGAGGCTGAGACCCAAAGGGTGCGAGAGGTTTCGCTTTCTTTATGACAGTGGAGCAGACCCTTCTGCCCAGGGACACCCGAGTGGGAGGAGGGCAAGGAATGAGGGAAGACAGGCCCCCGTGAACATGGCCTCCCATCCCTGCAGAGCAGTGCTGACAGCAGACGAGGGGGTGTCTCTGGTTAGTAATCAGGACCCCCTCCAGCAACCCACGTGTTGTGGGCAGGCAGGAGCCAGGAGCCAGCCCATTTCTCCTGAGTCTCTGCAACCAGGCTGCTAAGCTTCCATCCCACTTCCACTATTGACTTACTAAGTGACCTTGATCAAGTCTCTGGCCTCTCTGGGCCTCCCAGTCGTCTTCTGTGAAGTGAGAGGTATGAAGGGCCCCCCTCAGGGTCTGCAGGGGGAAGCTCCATGGGGCCGCCTTGCTGGCCCAGCGAGGCTCCTACAGGCTGGGCAGGGTTGGAAGCAGAAGGGTTGCCCCTGGAGCCCTCCAGCCAGGAGCCATGCTGCGTGTGCAGCCGATTTTCTGGAGGGAGTGCCTGTCTGAGGCCTTTCCCATGGCTAGGAGAGGGGCGGGCTGTAGCCACAGTCCCTGGGGTTGTCACTTGACCTGGAAAACCTTTCCAGTGAGCTGGCTGTGTGCAGTGGACAGACGGCTGCCTGACACGCTGTGAGCTACCTGTGCGGAGCGGGGGCTGAGCTTTGTGGAAAGGGTTTAGCAGCAGTCATGGGCCCTGGGAAGGGCCGGCAAGGCCTGTGCTCAGTGATGCCACGGCAGCATTGAGGGCTGTGGTTGTGTTCTGTGGCTGCCATCCCAAATTGTCATGCATCTCCTGGGTTCACAAAGCACTTGAGAGCTGTCACTTCATGGTGTCCTTGTCACTTCATAGTTCCCCATAAGGTTGCAGCTTCGTGGACTCTGTCCCCATTTTACAGATGAGGCATCGCAGCTGAGCTGTGGCCAACCTGTAGGGCTTCAACCCAGCTCAGCCATGCATAGTTGAGCAAAGGGCTCCCTGTGCCTCAGACCTCAGTTTTTTAACCTCTAAAGTAGGGTAGTAAAGGAGTTGCCATGACCATTAAATGTAGATGATACACATAAAGTGCAAAGCACGGTCTGGCACCGGGAAAGCATATTTGTTATTTGTGTAATGTGCTAGAGTCACCAGCAAGTGGCTAAGCTTGAGGCCAGCTCTCTTGTGTGCTGACCTCAAATTTCTAGCTGCAACCTGCCCCCACTGACTCTAGGCCTTGCTCTGCCAGGCAGCCTAGTACTGGGTACTGTCCCTTTCATCGTCTGCATTTCATCTGGGATTCCTAGGTCCAGGCTTTTGCAGGTAACTAGACAGCAGGTGGCCCAGAGGCAGAGAGATTTGGGGAGGTGGTCCCTGGCTGAAGACCCCATCATCAGCTTGATGTTGCCTCCAAGCTTGTCAGCTCCAGCTCAACCTCCTGTTCAGTCCCCTTCCCTCCAGGGGTGTGGCTAGGAATGCAGACTGAAGGCCCAGGTTGAAACCCGCCTCTGCCATTTGCTGACCAACTTCAGGCAAATCTTTCTCTCTCAGACCTTCTCATCTGTACATGGGACTAATACCAGTCTCATGGGGTTACCGGGACCAAACCAGGGACGGAGTATGAAGTGTACGTGTGCTCAGCGCGGGGCTGCTCACGCTGGCTGCTCCTTGGCCATTGGAGTTCCACCAGCCTGCTTCTTCCAGATTCCCCTGGAGGGCAGAGCCTAAGCTGCTGCTGGGCACACTTTACTCCCACACAGTCATTTCTTCGCTCCCTCACCCATCCATCCCTTCAGTGTTGGCCAGCTATGGTATGGAGTGCGGGGGCTGTGGTCAGTGTCCACAGTGAGAAGGCGTTCAGGGTCCAGTGAGAGAGGGACGGATGCATAGCCATGGCCATAACCCAGAGTGGTGTGGCCTTTGGGGGGTGGCGATTCTAAGGCATTCAGGGAGTAACCAGGATGGAGCAGGACCCTCAGGGGGCTGGTGGGAAGGCTTCATAGAAACACCCAGGAAGCCTCCAAGTGGAGATGGGCGGCAGGGCAGTTATTTCTGCAAAGAAAATAGCTCTCAGAGAGGATGTCAGGCAGCACAAGTCACGAAGAGGGGAACAGGCAAGAGGCCTGGGTGGCACCTGGTCTGCCTCACTGGCTTGTCCTGTGCCGATCTGGATCCTGAGAACGTCTGAGTTTCGCTTAGACTCTCCTCACACCGAGTGGTGGGGGGAGTTGCAGGCGAGCAACTTGCTTGACAGCCGCCTGTTTTTAAGAACATTGTTAAGGCCCTGAAAACACATTGACTGTTGTGGACTGTCCCTCTGTGCTGGCTTGTCATTGTCCCCACCACTTGGTCCTCACCCTGTCCCACCTTTTTTGAAAGAATGTATTATTTTTCTCATCAGATCCTTTTCACAGACTAACCCTCTCACTTATATTCTGTCTGTTTCCCCTCCCTCCTTCTCTCTCTGGTTCCCCTTCTCCTTCTCATAGACTGACCCTTGGTTATCATTGCAGAATTACGGCAGCGGCATGAGACCACCACCCAACTCCCTCGGCCCCGCCATGCCCGGGATTAACATGTAAGGCAAAAGGGACTTGGCCAGGGCTCAGAGCCGTGGCTCTTCCCACCCTCTGCAGGCACCCTGGAAGACTCTTGATCATAAATCATTGCTGGTACCTCTCTGGGCCTCAGCCTCCTTGTCAGTAGAATGAGGATGCTGATGACCCTGGAATGAGAGCCCAGCCTCAGGCAGCGGGCACAGTTCTGGGCATGCTCCAGGGATCGGCTCACCTAGTCTTCATGACAACCCTGCAAGGCAGTAAAATGTTATTATCATTTGCGATGAGGTCACTGAGGCACAGAGAGGTAAAGTGACTTGCCCAGGCTCACACAACTTCTATTGGCTGAGTCAAAATTGGAACCCTTGTACAAGTAGCCACTGTTCTCCGACGCTTCAGAGATTTTTAACTTTTGTGTGAGAATCTGTGGATGATCTACCTGGGAAAAGACACATGCAAAGAAAATTTCATGTATTTTATATGTGAGTTTATAAATGTAATATATTTTGCAAATATCATAATTTAAAGGAGTTCATGGATTTCCACCTATGGAATTACCCATTCCTACCCCAGAGCCAGATAGCCTTTGAGGACCCTAGGACTATATGAAGGATTTCCCATTACTAATGTCAGCCCCCTCCTGCCCCTGCTGGCTCTACCCCTAGAGTCCACAGCACTATTTTCATTGTCTCTGTCTCTCTCTCCCTCTCAGGGGCCCGGGAGCTGGCAGACCCTGGCCCAATCCCAACAGTGCTAACTCAGTGAGTATCCAGGTCGGGTAGGGTGGTAGTTGCCACAGGAGAGTTCTGGGAGCAGAATGGCTCCAGTCCCCAAGTGGAGGTGTCAGAGGAGGGGAAAACACGGTAGAATCCCACCTGATACCTCCAAGGAGAAAGTTATGTAGAAGTCCAGTAGAAACATGCTGGGTTATCACAGACTGGCTCCTGCCCTGCCCTGCCCTGCCCTGCCCTGCCCTGCCCTGCCCAGCCCTCTGCAAAAGCTCCCAGGTCTAAGCTGAGAACCTGGGCCCAGAGAGCATTGTTCAGGAGGAGACCCCTGCCCATCTCCAGGAGGGTGGGCTTCCAGTGTTCAGAGGAGAGAGTGGGTAAGAAGCTCATTGCAGATAGTCCAGAGGGGAGGAAAGGAGCTGTCTCTCCTCCCTCCTACACTAGAAGCCTCCTAGGCCCCTGTCCCCAACTCCTTCCCAAACTGGGGAGTAGGAGATCAGGCTCCTGGGCCTGGCTCAGTGTGGCAGAGAAGCAGGTTCCACTCCCATCCCCAGGCCTTCTAGGGAAACTGACCAGGCAGCTAATTCACTGGGTCCTGAAACCTTTCTTCAGAAGAGTGGGGAATGTCCCCTGGTGGGTTTGGAAGGAAAGGGGCATTGCCTATCGGAGGAGGTGACTCCATCACATGACTCCTCCACATCTTGTTTCCAGATTCCATATTCCTCCTCATCGCCCGGCACCTACGTGGTAAGTGTGTGTGGGCTCGGGCCCTCACACGTCCAGTGAGTGTGGCTGTGTGTGCAGGAGAGCTACTCCAGAGTCCCTGTCCACTTGTGTTCTGAGCACCAGTTCCAAACTGCTAGGACTTGCTGTCAGTATTCAGGCACCTGTGCGAGCCCGGGGTGGCCCAAAACCCTTCAACAAGACCTGGAATAGTCTCCTTCTGGGGAGCCGCCTGCTTGCTGTTGAGCTTCCCCATAGGCCTCTGCTGTCATCAGCCGGCCTACATGTAGCAGACGTGCACACATGTGTATGCCACAGGTGCTCTTGACTTACTGAGAGGAAGTGGAATGTCCAAACCCAGCTCCCCTCAGGCTTAAGGCTGTGGCTCCAGGTGAACACTGGAGGGTTAGCCGATGAATGCTGGGCTGCTCACTAGGAGAGCGTGGTGGCCTCTTCTCACAGCTGTCCCCACTGTGGATAACTGATATAGTTTTTATTTCATCTCAGGGACCCCCTGGTGGTGGTGGCCCTCCAGGAACACCCATCATGCCTAGTCCTGCAGGTAAGAGGGCTTGAAGGGATGGGGTCCTGGTGAGGCTGATGGTTACTAGGGAATCATGGAAGGCCTGGTGCAGAGCCCATCTGAACAGCCACTCCTTCCTGAGCAGTGTATCTTCCACTGGGCATTGTGACACCTGGGGACCTGCGGGGCTATAAGCCATTAAGACCACCAACCTACTGTATGCCTGTACGGGACATCTATTCCTTTTCTCTGATGCTGCTTTGTAAAGAACAAGGCCAAGACAGAGGTCAGGAAATAGGGTCTCATTGCCCTGTTCTCTCTCGTGAGGGAGAACCCTGTCCTGGGTAGGCATTGACCTGGATGACTCAGAAAGGGCTTTGGGGCCTGGAGGTGTAACTCAGTGGTAGAGTGGCAGAGTGCTTGCTTAGCGTGCACAAGGCCCTGGGTTCAATCCCCAGAACCACCACCAAAAAAAAAAAAAGGACTGGGATTATGACTCAGCGGTAGAGCGCTTGCCTAGCATATGTGAGGCACTGGGTTCAATCCTCAGCACCACATAAAAATAAATAAAATAAAGGTATTGTGTCCATCTACAACTTAAAAAAAAAAACTAAAGAAGAAAAGAAAAAAATGAAGAAAGGGGCTTTAGCACTCTGGCATCCTCAGGACCAGGGTACTGAGCATGATCCCTCCAGAGTTTCCAGAGCTCTAGATTTCTGATCCTCTGTGTGGGAAATCCCTTCTCTGTTTTGCTTTAATCAGAAGAGGGCATGCCTGCACACACATGGATAAGTGCACACATGCATACACACAAGTGTCACAGCTCTTTCTCAGCTAAGAATAGAATACCAGCCACCAACACAGTCCTACCTGCCTCAAAACGAAAAGTGAGAGAGGTGGTGAGGACGAGTGCCCGAGAAATGATGCCCACTCCTGTAGAAATACATCAGCTAATTTTCTAAGGAGACCTTTGTGGCTAAGTGAGGGGACTGAGGCGACCCTCCCCCACCTGCTCCTTAGCTTCCCAAACAGGGAAGCTGCTCACTGCAGGGGTGGCGCTGGTGGCGGCCTGCTCCGCTCTGCTCCCTCCTCCGCTGCTGCATCTTGATGAGCTGCGTGACCTACATTCCGCTGGGTCACGTTAACCCAGTCCGTGTGTTCATGTGTCTCCAGCCCCGTCCCCGCCTCTCCCGCCTGTGCCCTTGGCTTGGCAGGGCGGCCCCTGGGTAATTTGCAATGTCTCCCTTTCCCTGATTTGAATCGAAGCTGCTGGGCAGGGTTGGGGGACACAGGGGTTACCTTGCTGGCGTCCCCACCTTGTCCCCGGCAGTGGGGAGATGAGGGTGGAGACTGTAACTTGAATGCCATGTCCATGCTACTGTCCAGACACTCTGAAATTCTTGGTTTCGTGGTTGAGTGGTTTTCACAGTTGAATTTTCTGTGATTAAAAACTTTGTGAATCTTCATTAAATACAAATTAGCCAGAAAATGGTGGTACTTAGAGGAAATTTTAGGTGATAAAATACAAAAGAATGAGTTCAAGTGCCATGAGTTTGTTTTAATTAAGAAATGAATTAATCACCTCGACTTGCGGGTTTCCACTGTTCTACAGATTCAACAAATTCCAGTGACAACATCTACACAATGATTAATCCGGTGCCGCCTGGAGGCAGCCGGTCCAACGTAAGTCTGCTTTCTAATAATTTACATATCAGATACCATAACAAATCATAATTAACTTCATCAGCTGAGGGGAAAGCCAGTTTAATTGATTTCAGCCATTTGTTACCAAAGATGAATAAAATAAACTGTCAGAAAAGTGATTAACTCTTGGGCACTCAGCTCCCATTCTGTAGCTGGCAAGGGTGGGAGAGAAGGGGCGGGGCAGTTCCCACCTCTGGTCAGTGTCGGGGCACCAGACCCTCTTAGAGGACCAGAGCTGTGTGGGGTGCCGGCAAGGAAAAGCATGAGGCTACAGGGGTCTGAGCCGGTCCCTGCTCTGCTGACTGGCAGAGCCATCTGGACAATCCCCTCTGCTGTCAGGCCTCTGTCCTTCGCTGTGGAGTCAAGGGTCGAGACCCCGCAGGAGGCTGTGGCTTGTGTGGGGTCCTGCCTGCCTGACCTTCCTCCCCTGAGCTCTGATCCCTGGGCCTGCAGTTCCTTCCCCTCGGCTCAGGCTGTGCTCCTGGAAGCCACTCCCTTCCTCCTTCCTTAAAGTTCCTTAAAGTTTCCACCTTTGAACGATGGCGCAGCTCTGATCCTACCTGTTCTGATTCCATCTCACAGCCTCCCTCCTTGTTCCTAGCCCACTGACTAGGACTCTCCTGCGAAACTCTGTCTGCTTCCTGCACCCACCAGAGAGCTCCCCGAGGCCTGAGCCTAGCCTTGTCCACCCCACAGACAACCTGCCCATGCCATTCATCCCCTCCTTCCTCTAGGCGGGTGTGTGTGTGAGAGAGAGAGAGAGAGACAGAGAGAGAAGTGGTCTGGCCTCACCCTTCAGGGCACTTGGGTCTGGAGAGCAACCTGGGGCCTGCACTGCCTGCCAGTGGGCCTGGGTCACGTTTATCTTCAGCCTGGCCGAGTGGATGGAGCTCTGAGGGCACTTCTCTTTGGTTTTGTTGTTCCCAACTCCTGAGGTGACACCTGAATCACCCCACTTGTTATACCCTGAGTATGTGCTGCCTCAGGCTGGACACCGCACACATGGTTGATTGTGGTGCTGGGCATTGAACCCAGGGCCTCACAAATGTTAAGTGTGTGCTCTTTGACCAAGCCCCACCCCAGCCCTGGATATGTCACGTGTTTAATCTCTGCTGCAGCCCTCTTGGTCAGGCTTTTTGGCTGGCCCTCTTTGCCCAGAGTGACTTGTCTCCCTTCTCTCCTGGGCAGCCAGCACCTTCCACCATCCCAGCTTCACTGCCACCTCCTCTCTAGAGTGACCAGTCGTACAAATTTTAGCACTAAGAGCTCTGCACCCGAGAAACCCCAGGGCATGAAAAGTCCTGGGTCTTGGCATTGGATGCAGAACACTGGAGACAGTGGGAGAGTACGGAACTCTCCAGAGGCCAGGAGACAAGATAGAGTGCTGTTTTTAAAGTCAGGTGGACATGGCATAGAACCAGGGTCACTGTCCTATGTTTCCCCTGACCATGGATGCTGGCAGTCATGACTTGTTGGTCTGTGGCCACAGGGTGCCGCCATCATGGGCCTCACAGAGTCTGCCTCTGGCTGCTGCAGGTTTGCTCCTGTGCTCTGTGTCTACGGTGCTGGTTTCATTTGCCATTGTGAATATTGTGACCATGTTTCTAAGAGATCATTGAAGTGAGCACGGTGACAATGCCAGCACCAGCGTGACCCAGACAGCACTAAGGACAGCTGGATGACTATGTTTTTTTTAATAGTAGGTCGAAGTTCACACAGCTGGATCAGGTGTGAGGAATCCAAATGGGACCCACTGTACAATGTGCAGAAAAGAATTTGGGCTTGGGCGTGGCAGGGAGAGGGATGTGCAAGCACAGTGGAGGCTGGATCCCCCCCGGTGCGGGATGAAGGCACATCCTTCTAAATCAAAAGTTTCTTTTATCCTCCAAAGAGACACCAATACATAGTCAAAAATAGCGGTTGCTGAATTAGCTTGGGCATACCCTGGAATGAACACCATTATCATCTCATTCCCTTGATTGCGCTGTGAACCAAGAAGGTTACGTTTCCTGATTCAGAGGTTGCAACTAAAAGTTATATCTGTGAACAACAGGGAGGGGGAATTTTGACAACAGAGCACTGGCCCCTTAAGTGGAGCTGATTCTGTCTGAGCTTACTAACAGCTGCGCTCTTTGCAGTGTATCAAGTGATTCCTTAAATCATAGCAACAAAAATCACTTCCTGACTGAGTGGGGATGTGGCCCAGTGGTGAGCACTCACTAGCACTCCAGGCCCCGAGTTTGATCCCCAGCTCAAAAAACCCCAAGTTCCTGCTAGTTCTTACATGTGTTAATTTGAAAACTAGAGTTTTAAAATGACTTGATTTTAATGAATATGCAGAAAACAGAAGATTATTGTTCTCTTGTCCATATACAAACTAGACTTGGCTTATTTGCGTATTCAGCAAAGAGTACACATTAATGTTGGCAAATTTTATTCCGTCTATAAGCTTTTCACCAAAGAACTGAAACTATCTTACCTGGAGACCGTCCTGCATACCTGGCCCCCACCACTGCCGCAGAGGGGTGGGCTTTGCCCACCAGAGATACCGGCTTTCATAATGAAAGCTCTTGGTCACTTTTTAATTTCCTCAAAGCATGCAGATGTTCAACTTCGTAGAAACAGAAAATGCCTCAAACACATGCCCACAAGGTGACGTGACGATAACTGTTCCTGGCCATAGAAAGGGCATTACCCAAAAGTCAATTTTTAAGCTACAAAACGAGAAGGATGTGCATCTCTAATGTGGAAATCCATTGAGGTGAAAATGGAAACAGGAATTGCACCAAGAGAGGGGTGCGCTGTTCCTCCAGGACCATGCAATCCTCTCAAAAGAGGTCACAAGGAACCCAGGGGTCTGAGCCAAGCACACCTGGACTGTTTCGTGTCATGTGGAGGTTGCAGCAAAACCTCATGCCACAGAAACAATGACTCATTTTTTCAAAAATGAGACTGCTTGAGAACAGTCAAAAAGTATCACGAGAAAGAGCAGCCAAGTTAAGCAGGACTTTTTCAGCTTATTAAAACTCACTTGAAATACAACTTGTATCTTACAAGTTCAAATCACCTCTCGGCTTCAAAGACCTTTTTTTCCTCAGAAAAAGAGCTTTCATTCACAATGACGTCCACCTCATGTGTGCTTCGTGGTGTTTGCACATGCTGGACGTTGCCGCTGGGGATAGCCCATCTTCTGAACTAGCAGGTGCGAAGGCCCTGGCTGACATGCAGCTGATCCAAAGCCAGCCTGCAGACACGAAGTGGTGTTCATCTTGGGGAGCTGGAGGTTGCTCCTACAAGTCCACAGATCTGGGCTGATAGTGAAGTCATAAGTGCTTGGTATGTGAGCGAGTTTGTGGAGGAGAGAGTTCAGTGTCGTGCTGGACTGATACGGGATCAGTGTAACATGGTCTTGATAAGAGCACAGTGGCAAAACCAGCGAATTGTGTCTTACTATATTCAGTTTTACCACTACATAAAAAAAAGCCCACAGTGGCCCATGCCTGTAATCCCAACAACTTTAGAGGCTGAGGCAGGAGAATCACAAGTTCAAGACCAGCCTCAGGAACTTACTGAGGCCCTAAGCAACTTAGTGAGATCCTGTCTCAACATAAAAAAATATAGAGGACTGGGGACACGGCTCAGTGGTTAAGCGCCCCTGGGTTCAATTCCTGGTACCCATAAAAAAAGGGAAGAAAAGAAGAACATGCTGGGCACGATGGCGCACACCTGCAACCCCGCCACACTGCGGCTGAGGTGGGGGAAATTTGAGTTTAAGGCCAACATCAGCAATTTAGCAAATCACTGTCTCAAATTTCTAAAAAGTAAATAAATAGGTCTGGGGATATAGCTCAGTGGTAAAGTGGCACTTGGTTCAACTCACAGTACTGCAAACAACAACAGAAATCCTAACTTTCCGAGAAGTAACGCTGGGAAAGGAAGCAGAGCAAAAATGCCCTACCCTGTCAAGGGCCAGAGGGAGCGGTTAAATTATTGACTGTGTCTGAGGACAGAAACAAAGATGTTGTGTTTCTCACATTTCTCCTTCTGTGTTGGTAGCATTTATGTAATAGAAAAGCAGATAGTACAGGATAAATAAATGGGAGAACTGAAGATGAAGACCAGTGAGGCTGGACTATTTCCTTTCACCTGTGCACAAAAATAAGCTCAGAGTTGATCACACACTGAATATCAGTAAGCTAAAACATTTAGAAGAAAATACAGGAGTAAATCCAGTGACCTGAGTGAGGCACAGCCTTCTTGGATACAACATCAGGTTCTTTTGTTGTTGTTGGTTTTGGTTTGGGGGTTTTTTGTTTTGTTTTTTCTTCAAAGGAAACCATCAGGAAAGTTAAATGGGACACAGCGGCACATGCCTGTAGTACCAGCTACCCCGGAAGCTGAAGCAGGATCACTTGAGCACAGGAGTTTGAAGCTATCCTGGAAACATGGTGAAACCCTGTTTCAAAAGATAAAGAAAAGTTAAACAGACAACTCCCAGGATGGAGAATTTGCAGCTCCTGCATCTATAAGAGACTTGAATGAAATTTATATGAAGAACTCTTGCAGCTCAATAATAAAAAGACAACTGAATTAAAAATGGGACAAAGATGTAAATAGACATTTTCTTCAGAGAAGTACAAGTAGCCCTAAGCACAGGAAAAGATCCTAACATCATTAGTCATTAGGAAATGCGAGTTAAAACACAAGTTACTCTTCAGACCCACGAGGGTCTCTGTAGTCAAAAAGGTAGAGACTGGTGCTTGGGAGGATCTGAAGATCTCCTGCACTGCTGCTGGTGGGAATGTCGAGTGGTGTGGCCGCTGAGGAGTAGTCTGACTGTCCCGAGAACACTTAGACGTAATTACCTGTAGTTACCTGAGCCAGCAGTCCCACTCCAGTGTATCTAAGAGGTGAAAACATGTATCCACATGATAATTTTCACACAGATAAATGTAGTAGCACTAGTATTAGTGGCCAAAAGTAGAAACAGCCTGAAGGAACCATCAGCTGGTGAATGGATAGGTAAAATGTGGCATAGGCATACAATGGACATTTATTTTCCATAAGAGGGAATAAAGTGCTGGTTCCCGCAGCAACACGGGTGAATCATGAAAACATGATAAGTCAAAAAAAAAAGTCAGCCATGAAAGGTCATAACAATCTGTATACAGCATCCAGAATAGAGACAAAATAAATAAATGGTTGCCCAAGGCTGGGGGCCAGAAAGGACCAAGGAGTGACTGCTAATAGATACAGAATTTCTTTCTGGGTGAAAGAAAGGTGGTAAAGTTGATTGTGATAGTTGCATAACCCTGTGAACAGACTAAAAACCACTGAACTGTCCTCTTCAAATGGGTCAGTTGTATGCATCTGAACATCTCAGCAAAGCTATTAAGTTATACACGAAAAATACACAGTGACATAAACTTTCAAGTCAAAACCTAATTTTTATATATTTACATTAAAGTAAGACCACGTATGAATGAGGACACATTGTTAGCATGTTTTGGGGGGCAGTGTTTCCCCTGGTTAGCTTCCTGAAAGTCGGTTGCCCTCATCCTCCTATCAGTTTTGCTGATCAGGATGAGTTTTGTTGTCAGAAGGCAAAATGTGCCCAGAAGCCTGTGAGCAGGAGCCCGGTTAAAGGCAGGGACTGTGTGGCCCAGGAGAGTGGCTTGGCCCATCCACAGTGAGTGGGCCGTTCTCCCACCTGCTCTGCTCTGGCACACCGCCCTGCCATCCTCTACGTGGACTTTCACTCACACAGGACCCCTACAGCGGCTTCTATGCCTGCTCTGTTGCCCAAATTTCTGCCTTTTAATTATTTCTGTGTCCCCCACACAGTCTGTTTTCATGTCACGGTTTCGGTCTGTAACTGCACTGTATCTGCAGCTGTCTTTGGAACTCTGCCCTCTGCCCTGTGGGCTCCTCCTCCCTGCCAAGGTGCAGGTGTGACTCAGCTTTGTGTCCTCAGCACTTGCTCAGGTCAGGTCCAGCAGCCCTCTTCCACACGTCCACCTCTTCCACCCGACATCCAGTCTGCCTCACAGGACCTTGGCCCTCCAGACTGGGCTCAACCATCCCTCCCCAGACTTGTGAATTGTGGCCATGGATGTGACCTCCCTGGCCTTTTTGCCTCCTTTCTGAGATGGTTTTGGTGGTTCCAGACTACCCTAAGGATAGGGTCAAAGTGATTCCCTCTGATGCTGGATCTGCCTGCACCATCAGCTCTGTGTGGAAGCCTCACATGTGCCCTGCTTCCTGTGTGGCCACTCAGCAGACCAGTCTCCTCCGTTGCCTGTGGAGCCCACATCTGAGCAGGGCCTTGGAGAAGGCTTATGTGACAGCCCAGGGGCAGGCTGCCAGGCTCCATTCTTAACCTCTGGCCTTGGGGACCCCAGGCAAAGCACTTCCTGTACTCTACTTCAGTATTTTTTTTTTTTAATCTGCAAACTGTATATGAAAAGCACAAATAGTTTTGATTCTTGGGCCGATGTGGTCAGTCTTCTAGGTGCAGCTGTGACTGGTAAGGCTGGCACTATACCCCAGGGATAGAGTAGTCCCTATGATGGGACCCAGGAGCCCGTGGTTGCTGGCTCTGTGTAGCCATGAGCAGGTCTCTTTTTCCCTCTCTGGGTTCATTCCCTTACCTGGTACATGGCAACAAGGAGAGCCCACCAGAATAGAGGTTCCCCGAGGCAGGAGCCCTGTGCAGCTATGGGCCCTTGGAGTTGTTGGCTAACTCTGTTGACCAACTGGCTGGACACAGGGCCCCCCGAGGGGTGCAGAGGGCCCTAGGCCCACCGAGCTGTTGTCTGTGCTTCTCCTTCAGTTCCCCATGGGTCCTGGCTCAGACGGCCCGATGGGAGGCATGGGCGGGATGGAGCCACACCACATGAATGGATCTTTAGGTAAGCTGGCACCCGCTCCCTGGCCTGCCCTCCCTTCCCTGGACAGCTTCCCCTTGTCCTCAGCTGGCTCAGCTTGGCCTGGTACACAGCCTAGGCCATGTCTGGGGACCCAGAAAATTCTCTGCATGAAAGTAGCTTGGGGTTGGGGTGGAAGGGCTTTGGAGCTCAGGGAGGGAGGTCTCAGGTAGTGGAGCCCCCTCCTCCACCACCATGTGAGCAGGAAACTGAATTGCATTCTTTTTTCCTTCCAGGGTCAGGCGACATAGATGGACTTCCAAAAGTGAGTGTGTGTTCATTGTGTCCTCCCTGATGGTACCCATCCCTGAGGGCAGGTTGTTGGGGACAGGCTCACTTCCTCTCCTCTCTCCACAGAATTCTCCTAACAACATAAGTGGCATTAGCAACCCTCCAGGCACCCCGCGAGACGATGGCGAGCTGGGAGGGAACTTCCTCCACTCCTTCCAGAATGACAATGTAAGCTCCACTCCTCTAACCTCAGGGCCCTTCTCTTGACCCTATGCCTGGGAACTCTCTAGCTAGCTGTGGGGTCTGGACGGGCCATATGCAGGCTGGACACCTGTGGCACTGATCAGCTGATTCAGCTGAGAAAGCCCTGGGCACAGAGCGAGAGGCAGCACTGTCCCCAGGAGAGGGTTCTTGCAGCCGTCAGGGCCAGCCTTCCACTCTCCCTAGTGGACCTCCATCTACGCTTCCATTTGAAGAAAGCAACTTTTGAGAAGCCCAGATTGGCCCCCACCCCAGGGCACCCTCACAGAGCTCTGGCTCTCTAAACTCCAATTCCCAACAGTCCCAATTTCCAAAACGGGGCGATTCACAGAGGGGAAGGAACAGGAAGGCTGCCCCCCAGAGATGCCGGCTGGTCCGAGAGGTGGCCCTCAGCTCCACTTCCTTGCCCTGGCCTGGCCCTGTTCAGCTCTGGGCCACCCGACCTCCACAGTTATGGTCTCCTGGTGTTGTCCACCACCTCCCGTACCTCAGCCCTGACAGCGTCCCCTCTGCTCTGCCCTTGCAGTATTCTCCAAGCATGACGATGAGTGTGTGATCCCCCCCCTTCTCCAAGACGCTGAGAGAGCCGGCATTGCAGGCAGGAAGATGCCAGACATTATGCAAGAAGAAGTGAGGTGTCGTTACCAGGAGCTGGCGGGGGTCTCCCCGCTCCCCATAAACCTCCCCCCACCTTTTCCCATTTTTAGTTTCATGCAATAAAAAGGCCGAACTTTTTATTCCATAAAACATGAAGGACAAAACTCAAAAGTAAAAATATATTTCAAATCAGTGACCAGAAAAATTCTACTCCTTGCTACTTCCCAAAAGGACCTTTTCTGTACATGACACTTTTTTTTTCGTCTTTTGTTTTTGTTTGTTTGAGATTTCATCATTGCTGGGATTTTTAAAAATTTGTTTTCAGGGGTTGGGGGCATTTTTTTTTTTTTAATGGAAGCTTCTAGCAAGCCCCCAGCCCCACCCCAATCAACCTCTTTGCTTTCTTCTTAAAAAAAAATGAAAATGAAAAAAAGTTAAAAAAAAAGAAAAAGAAAAAGAAAAAACCACAAGCCCTGCAGTCTGTCTGTCCCCAAGCCCTTTTACCAGGAAAGCTAGTCTAGGTGTGACATGTCACACTGTCTCTGTAGCCATCTAAAAATAATAATAATAAACTGGACAGTTTACAATCGGTGGTTTCTTTCAAAAAGCCGTTTTTGGAAAGAAAAGAAGGCACCCTTTACCACTGGGGGTTTGTTTGGGGAGGGGGGGGCCTGCTTTGTTTTTGGCATGGTTGGCAACAGCAGCACTCCTGGACCCCCAAACCCACCCATCGCGTGGGCAGAGGGGCCAGACCATCTGACCCCCTTCCAGGATTCCCCATGGCCAAGACCGTCGCTGTGACCCGGCGCCTGCACTGTGTTCCCAGGACTGCTTCCTCTCCTGGACCTCTCCAGCCCCTTCTCAGCCCCCACCCGTCCTCCCAGCGAGAGTCCTGCCAGCTGGGTGGCGGCCTGCAGCAGCGTAGGGGAGGCCACCACTGCCAGGATGGCTATGACCTGGGGCGTGGAAACTGACCTCGTGTTCCGCCCGAGATCCTCGCGTCCTCGTCCCATGTCCCGTGCACGGGCAGGGTGGCTGGAGTTTTGGTTTTCTTTTTCTCTATTCGTCCTTCGTTTTCAAAGATGGAATATTGACCAGAATTGCTCTGTATGTGCTTGGAACTGGATGGAAAGACTTTGGCATTGCTGGGGGGTGGGGGGAGAACCAACAACCAAACAGACACGCTGTTTCCGGTCCTGTTTTTATTTTCAAAAACCGACAAACCCGACGTGGAGCCTGTCCCCTCCTAGGAGGGGTGACTCATGGCCTCCCTCACCTCACCCCCATGGAAACCTTTGTGTCTTGCCCTGGAAGACACCCAATTCTTTGTACATTTACACTCCCTTCTCCTGCCCCCTCCCTCCCCCGTAGCTGGTCTTTGTTTTATTACCCCCCTTTCTGATCCATGTATATCATATTATGTGAGATACCATCTGCCTGAAAAAAGACCTTGTGCGGATTATTGGGAACATTGTAGCTGTTGCTGTGTTTTTTCTTACCTTGTAGTCTGGTTCTGAATTACGAGAGGAAAAAAAAAAAGTAATTATGATACATTGTAGTTTGTGTACGATATATGTTGATAACGTTTTATTAAAGGGACATCTTTTTTCCGCAGCAGCCCTTCCTGACATGTTTGGGGGAACGTGGGTTGGAGTTTATTATACTGATTACAAAATGCAAGGTGACTCCTTGGGCGCAGAGTTTTTGTTCCGGAACATAACAAGATTGTTTTGTGTTGAAGGCCTCTACCTTCTCTTTCAGTGGCAACTTTGTTCTGCTTTTTTTTTTCAGTGAGGATGGAACCCAAGGATGCTTAACCACTGAGCCACATCCCCATCCTTTCTTTGTTATCGTTTTTTATTTGTTTTGAGACAGGGTCTCACTAAGTTGCATAGGGCCTTGTTAAATTGCTGAGGCTGGCTTTGAACTTGTGATCCTCTTGCCTCAGCCTCCCAAGTCACTGGGATTATGGGCATGCACCACCACATGCGGCTCTGTTCTGTGTTTTTGAGGAGAGTTGCAGTGGCCTTTGGGAAAGAAGCCTGGGAGAGGAGCATCTCCCTTCAAATATCTGGGGAACTGTGGAGAGCTAGCGTCAGGGCCTCCTGCTGCAGACACATTGCAGGTCACTGTAATGTCTTCATGCTTCTGAAGGTAGAGAAAGGCCCTGATCCCTGTATGTCAGGAGGGCCCTATGACTGCAGCCACACCTGCCTTCTCCCCTCCAGTAGCCGACCTTGCTCTGCCAAAGGCTCCCAGGCCTCATGTATTTGGGACTGCAGAGTTGACCTGGGGATCCTTAGGTGTAGGGCTACTGAGAGGTTGATTTTTTTTTTTTTTTTTTTTTTTTAATCCTCCAAGGCAATAAGGAGACCTTGAAGGATTTTTAGAGTAGCGTAAATAGCATAAACTGTCCAGAATTTTAGAGGACTTACCAGATCGATCTGGACAGGATGTGGGGCCAGCCATTAAGTAGTCAAGACATGCTGAGGGCTGGGGGAGAGCAGCAGGGGACACTGATTTGCACAGTGTTGAGAAAGAGCTGGAGCTCTGGGGACTTCCACCCAGGCCTGCAGCGTGGTGACAGGGGAGGCGGTGCCCAAGCAAAGCGTAGGCTGAGTCCACATTTACTGGGATCTCATGGGACCACATTGCAAATAGCCAGGCACAAATCTTGTCTTTGCACTACTTGCTGTGTGACCATAGGCAGGCCTATGTGCCCGGTGTCATAAAATGGGGATAATGGTTTACCTTCCTAACAGGGTTGTGAGAGTAGTCAACATTGTAAACAAAAAGTGCCTACAAAAAGCACAACAGTGCCTCCTGGGTAATAAGAGCAGGATGTGTTGGCCACGGTTGTACTGGGGAGGCTCCAAATGGTGGGATGGGGAAAAGCTGGGGGCACCTAGACGATTCCATTTGGCCCTTGCCTCCTCACCTTGAAACAAGGTTTCCCGGGCTTTTCCTCCGCAGACACCTTGCTATTGTTGGGGAGAGAGATACTTTCCTGTGGACACATGAGATTTGGGCTGTGACTGGCCTGAACAGGGTTTTGCTGCCACCTGTGTACCCTGGAGCAATGTTCTGCAGACAGGTGCCATGGTGGGGGCACTAAGCAGACAAGAACCCACCGCCCACCTCTGACTGGGGGAGGGAGGTGACAACACACTTCCCACCATCTCACAGCCTGCCCCCTCCCCAAACAGTCCCCATAGTCTGCTTCACAACACAAACCACCCTATGAGGGTCAGTTCAGGGTGGCTACCTCAGGGCCCAGTCCCCGAAGAAAGGACTGGTCCTTGTTCACCAGTGCTTCATTGCCTTGCCCTGCCCAGCCCAGACAAGAGCTTTGCACGGAGCCACTGCGGATCCTGAAGGAAGGCAGTGAGGAGCTGATCCGACCTCCCCAGGAGGCTCCAGCTCATCATAGGAAGGGCAGGAAATGAGCCAGGACTGAGGCTCTGGTTGGCACAGCCACTGCCTTACTGCTAGCTCTCGCTACCCACAGGCACCTGATTCTAGTGGGCAGTCGGGCTGGCCAGGCTGGAGGCCCACAATGCATCCCTTCCCTCTCCCTGCTGGATACCCCTCCCCCCAAAACAGCAGCACCACCAGCCTACACTCCAGAAAAGCAGCCCAGAGGCAAATGAGAGGGGACAGCCAGAGCAGGACTTCCACTGGGGCCGTCAGCCTGAGGAACCCCACCCAGCCTCTGGTGTCCTTGAAGTGTGTGGAGGGCAGGAAACTCCCAAGATTCCACAGACTCCAGGAGATAGAGCCCAAAGCACCCCTGGGTGGTGCAGGTTCTGGCCTTGAATCAATGGAGTTGGGCCTTGTGGGGCTTAGGCCTGGCTCCAGACCTGTCTGCAGTGCTGGGGCTCCCCCAGGGCTGGGGTGTAGGAGCTGGGCAGGGAAGGATAAAGGACTGGCACTGAACCCTACTCTGCGCAGCCCTGGGCTCACTGGGTACAGGCACTGGGGGCTTAGTGTTGGGCCTGGGGGTTGGAGAAAAAAACAGACATCGAGGGTGGGCTGGAAGGGTGCTGAAGGAAGGGGGTCCATTCTGTCCTCTGCTGTTGCTTCTTCCTGTCCATTTCCAGAATGCGGTGGAGTCCCAGTCCTGGCAGCTGGTATCTAGGCCTGGCTTCCTTGCCTCCCATCTCAGCCCTTCTGATGCCATGGAGTTCTGGTGGCTCTGAGTCTGCGCAGGCTCTTCTTTCATCCATTCATCACGTTTGCTGAGGCAAAGACGGTTCTAGCGCTAGGGAAACAGTAGCGCAGACCTGGAGGGCTGGCAGTGCCCTTCGCAGAGGGGGTCAGGCAGCAGAAAGAGCTGTTTGGGTGAGTTAAATTGAGGTGCTGATACAAGATCCAGTGAAGAGGGCAGGTGGGCAGGGCTGGGGGAGACACTCGGGAGCCATTGGCATCTGAATGAAACTGGTAGTAGGAGTCAGGCTGAGATTATCTGAGCAGTGAATGGAGAAGCAAGCCTGGGCCCTGGTGTATCGTGTGTCAGTGATCGGAAATCTGGGAAAACTGCAGGGACCAGCGAAGGAGGCAGAGATGTGAGGAGGCAGAGCAGGAGTGAGGTGCCCCAGGGCCAAGTGAAGGAAAATGGTGCCAGGGCACATATCTCAGGCTGTGAAAGGCCCTGATGCGACACCCACCAGGGCCTTGGAGCCTGGCACACTTCCCATCTTTTGGCCCCTGCAGGGCTGGCTCCACAGGCTCTCCTGCCTTTTCTTGGCCCTCTGCACGTCATCCCCCAGCTGCATAGAGGTTTTGCCCTCATCCTCACCGTGCCCTCCCTGCATGGACCCTTCAACTTACCCTGGAGAACCTCGATCAAACGGCCCCTCTGCCAGGAAGCCTCCTGGGCTGGCCAGCTCTCTGGTTTATCAGTGCTTACCTTCTCCAAGCCAGGGACTGCCTGTCATTTGTCCTCAAATCACTCAGCACAGGGCCTGGCTCCTGGTAGGTACTCAGTGAGTGTTTGTGGAATAATGATGTTGCTGGGTACTCACCCCTGGAATGTGCTCCGTGGCACCCCCCCCATTGCACACTGTCATGGGCCGGTGCTCAGGTGTGAGAGGAGGTAGCCTTCATTGGTACCTGCTACCACAGACCCAAAGAGACTGGGGACTCCTGGGGGAAGGGACCACGTCTCTCTCATTCTTTAGATACTCATCCCTAGATCCCGAGCACAACACCTGGTACTTCTAAAATGATCTGAATGGTCCAGCTGCCTCCAGGAGGTCTGTAGTAGAGACCTACAGACCTACAGGGCTTGGTCCGCAGTAGTGACCTGTTCTTGGGTTCCATCGTTAGCCTAGCTGGAGAACCCTGGGTCATATGTCTGTGTGTGTTGGAGGTGAAAGGATGTAGTAGCTGTTGGGGTGGGGGCTCTGATGTTGTTGACAGGCTGGACTTGGACTTCAAGAGATGGAGGTCCTGCCCTGGGCTGCAATCCTACTCCCCTGGATGCAGGCACTGGGTATGGGGAGATATGACCTGAGGTGTCTGGCATGGGACAGAGGGTGTCAGGGGGCAATAACCTGGTGGAGTGTTCAGGAAAGGAGCTAGCTTCGCTCCACCTGCCATTCTTGGCCCATTAAAAAACGGGTCCCCTGGGCCCTGCTTCTGTGATGTAGCCTGGATCAGGTGGCTGAGGCAAGCCATGGATAGAGAAGTGGGATGGAGGTCAACGGGAAGTAGACACTGGGTTATTTGATTCTAAGTCACATAATCCCCAGCCTCCAGTCTTATAAGGAAGTCTCCTGACTAGGAGGATGCAGAGCTGGGGTCCTGGAGTTGAAGCTGCAGGAGGGCATTCTTCCTGAGATGTGAGAACACTTTGCAGCCAGAGTTGCCCAAGAGTGAGAGGTAGTGAGTTCCCCAGCTCTGGAAGTGTGTAAGCCAGCTGGAGTGGAGGAGAGAGAGTTGCATGTGTTGGGTGGTGTGTCGGTTCCTGGGATCCCAGGTCAATGGCAGAGGGAAAGAAAAGCAGGAATTGGGGACAGGACTGGAATTAGAACCAGCCCACTCTGACCTCAGACAGGCCTCTCCCTGCTTGAGTAAACTGCCTCTTCTAAAAGAGGTCCCCAGAGACCGGTGATGAATTCTTCCTTTTGCCCAAGACCACCTTGGAGGCAGCTCTGCATATAACAGAGAACAGAGGGCCGGTAGCTCAGCAGGTGTAGTGAGGCAAGGGGACAAGGGTTCCCATGGTGCAGCCTGAGATCCAGTGGTGGCCTCTCTGGTCCCTCCACCGTTCCAAGACCATGTCTGTCTCAGAGCCACAACACTGTCTGGGTTACCTTCCCAGCCTGCTCCCTTCCTACAGATTAGTACCTGAAGGTCGGTGGCTCACAGAGGCCCTCACCCCAACCTTAGCTACCCTGTGCAATGCCCCTTGTCCTTCAGGGGAGGGGCCAGCGTGCTCTTCCCAGCTGCCGATGGCTCAGAGCTGTGCCCCTCCTGGGAACTGCCTCCCTCAAGGGCTTTACCTCCTCCGGCGAGTGCCCAGTGCCCAATGGCTGGTGTGCTTCAAGGTCCTGCCACCTTGCCTCAATTTGGGGCAGCTCTGAAGAGTTATCCTAGTTCTAGAGTTCTCTAGAAGATCAGCTGAGGCCTCGGCTTCTCCTTCCACTCAGTTGTGCCCTCCGGACCTCCTTGCAGGTGTCTCTGGAGAGCACTCCCAAATAATGCCCCGCGTGGCTCTCCCTCACACTCAGCTTATTTTCAGGGAACCCACCGATGACACCTGCTTCACTTTTCTTCCTATCCCTCTGTCATGTATTTCTTCACTCACAGTCTCTCTCCACATTAGAAAGTAAATGCCACAAGCGTGGGGTCATCTGGTTCACTGTTCTGTATGCAAGGCCTTGCATGGAGTCTGACACACACTAGATGCTCAGTGAAAACTCAGGAGCATGGACTGAGAACTTGTCCTGAGATGAGGAGCAGGCACTAGGATTGACTAGTTTCCAGACCTATCAGGAGGGTGCCAGCACCAGGGTGGTCTTCCAGCAGTCACACCGTCTGAGACACTCGGGTCACATGCATGCTTCCTGGGACTTTCATTTGCTCAGAGAGGAAACAGGGAGATGCTAAAATGCCTGAGATGACCCTGCCCAGCTCCTTCCCAGCAATAGGCCCGCAGTAAGTGAGGGACAGGGCCCTGAAGATCCAGTTACAGGTCCATCCTGAGGTGGTGTTGGGAGAAGACAGAGCAGGCTAAAGGGAGGCCGCCACATGAGCCCTTTTCATGAGGCTTCTGAAAACTCCAAATCCAGCTACTTAAGACTTGTTGGGTCAAGTGCAACCTTTGATCTGAAGGTGGGGAAAATCAGAAGTGGAGAGGCTTTATCCCCATTTTGTAAAGGAGGAGTTGAGATCTGAGGGCGGCTGGATATATGAGTTTCAAGGGAATGCTTCCTTTAGGCCAAATTTATAATTCTCTTGCCCTGAAATCTAGGAAATGAACAATGAATCAACCAGACACTTAAATCTATAACACAATGAGAAATGTGTTCAGGTACAAGTTTACAATGGGAAACATTTTGATTCTAAAAGTGTGTTGCTTACAAGTCCCTATAGTGAGATTTCCGTACCAGGTGACGCTGCACCCCTCCCCTCCTGCTCCCCACAGTGCTCCTGCTCCTTCCTGTCGCAGGCTGGCTGGCTGGGCGCCTTGTTCTCAGGTTTTCATCCAGACAGACCTTAACTGCATTCCTTCAGGAAAGCAAGGTGGTGGGTAAAGGAAGGTGGGCCTCAGGGGTACATCTTGGAGTGATGGGAGCAGATGTCACCACATACGGACTTTCCAGCTCTTCCCACTATGTTGTGTTTGGACATGAGGTGTCCCCCTGTTCAGAGGAGGTGATTAAAGAGCTAAACCTAATGAGTGGATTAATAAATCCCTTTGATGGGTTAATAATTTGGAAGGACCACTGTGGGGTGGCGACTGTAAGCAGGCGAGACGTTGGAGGAAGCTGGGTCCCTGTGAGTGTACTTGTGTGGCTCGCGTTGTATCCTGCCTGCCTGCTGTTTCCCATCTGCCATGAGTGGAGCAGCTGTCCTCTGCTGTGCCCTTCTGCCACGATATCCCGCTCACCTCAGGCCCAGAGCAATGGAGTAAGCCAACCATGGACTGAACCTCTGAATCTGAGCCCAAATAAACTTCTCCAAGTTGTTCTTGCTGGGCATTTTGGTCACAGCAATGAAAACCCAACTAACATACACTACATCATGTGGGTTCTGGGCCCGTTTCCCCATCTACATGGGGAGAATAACAACGGCTGCTACTCCTGCCTCACTGAGCAGATCACTTTGCACTGAGTGCAAGGGCTCCAGGCCCAATTTACCACCCAGGACGGCAGGCAGGGCCGTCCCAGTTTGCGGCATTGGAATGCTATGAGCCCCTGGCTGCCCTGTAACACCAGCCCCACCCAGGACATTCCTCAAGCTGCAGGGTCTTAGGACTGTGCTCATCAGCCTCCATCCCACTGGCCTGGGGCCCCAGTTCACTTCACCCTTTCACTCCCTGTACATAAGGGACTTAGCCTGCTTGGAAGGACCTCACTGGCCTCCAGCTGGACTCCGCACTGTTGTCCTGCCAATTCATCCTCTGTATTCCCACCAGTGTTCTTTAAAAAGTTCCATGACTCAGCAATCCGTTGGCTAGGAATTTACCAAATGGCTATGCTGGCAAAAGTACTCTAAGATGCATGACAACGTATGCTGCAGCATTATTTGCAATAATTACTAACTGGAAATAACCCGACCGACATCGGTAGACAGGAAGGCAGCACTCGAAAGAACAGGTATGAATGTATGTGCTGACGCCGTGAGACCCCGCGATCCCCGGACTGGGATGGAGAAGGGCTCATCAACACAGCCGGCGAGGTGGTGCCCGCCTGAGGTCCCAGCTACTAGGGAGGCTGAGGCAGGAGCATTGCAAGTTCGAGGTCACCTACAGCCACTTAGTGAGATCCTGTCTTAAAATTGAAAGGGCTGGGGATGTGGCTCAGTGGTAGAGCACCCCTGGGTTTGATTCCCAGCACCACCAAAAACAAAAACAAAAACAAAAAAAGTCGGACTGGGATGACATCAAGTAATAAGCACAGATGCGCTTAAGACACGTTCTAACAAGTCACACATGAGAAACTGAGTCATGGGTATCCTTTGGGAAAAGAACTGGGGGTGCCAACTTTTGGAACTTTCTGAACTCCCTGAGTTCTCACCGTTTACATGTCACTTGTTTCATTGGCTAAAATGGCAACAGGACTCACCGACTCCCCTGGGCCACATCAACTCCTATGGGAACTGCAGTGCTTGATGTTCCGGGTCCTCTATGTGCTGCTCACCCCAGCCTCACACTCACCGGCTTCACACCCCTTGCTCTTCCTGGGACTCCCAAAGGCTGCCTCCACCCCACCCCACAGGTCACCTGAGATAAGCTATAAAGTGGGAAGAGCTGGTGCAGTGACACTCTTCTGTAGTCTCAACTGCTCAGGATTGCTTGAGCCCAGGAATTTGAGATCAGCCTGGGTGACACAGTAAGACCCCCTCCTTTGTTTCTGGCACTGGAATTGAGCCCAGAGGTGCCTTACCACTGAGCTACATCCACAGCTCTATTTTTTTATATTGAGACAGGGTCTCACCAAGTTGCTGACGCTGGCCTCAAACTTGCGTTGTTCCTGCCTCAGCCACGGGAGTTAGGGTGACAGGTGTGCACTACTGCAGCCATTGAGACCCCCTCTTAAAAAAATAAATTTGTATGTGAAGTGGAAAGTGTACAGCATAGGAGTTTGACATGGGTTGGAGATGGCTTTGTCATTCTCTAGCTGTAGAACTCAGGCTCCCAGGTCTCTCCAGAGCCCCTCCAGCCAAGGCAGCCTGCCCCAGTGGCTCAGTCCAGCACAGCCCTCTCCTGAGGCCATTCCCACAGAGGTGGGGAACAGTTATCCAACAACCAGCAACAGGCCTGTCCTGTCTGTAGACTCAACCTCTTGCACCAGAGGTGTCAACTCTCTCCCCAAGGTGTCCGTGTGCCTGGCAATGATCCCATGTGGCAGCACGCTAGCTCAGTCCTTTCTCCCTAGTGCTGCTGCCCAGAGGCCTCAAGGTGCTGGGCCTGAAGTGGCTCCCCAAACTCCTCTCCAGGGATTTCCTAGGGAAGTAGACTGAAAACACCAGCTGTGGGGCCTTGGGCAGTCCTTACATTATGTTTCTTCATCTTCAGGGCAGAGAACAGCATCTTACACACTAGGCACTCAGCATTTCTCCTGACTCTGGAAATGACATTTCTTTTTTTTTTTTTTTAATATTTATTTTTTAGTTATCGGCGGACACAACATCTCTGTTTGTACGTGGTGCTGAGAATCGAACCCTGGCCGCACGCATGCCAGGCGAGCGCGCTACCACTTGAGCCACATCCCCAGCCCTGGAAATGACATTTCTTGTGTAATTGCCCAGCAGAGCTGTGTGAGGACCGACAAGGTGCAGCAATACATGGTGCCTGACATGTGGCACTGTCTGACACAGGAGAGGACTTGAACGACAGAGGCCTGGTGACCCAGGATTGTGTGGCCCATCATCTAAGAAACTAGTGGGAAATCCACAATGAACACGTGTGGGAGACCAACCTTGCTTGTGACTGAGTCACACTCCCCAGATGGGTGATGAAGCGTCAGGCAGCATTCTGCTAGACTTTCCCCACCCTTCTTGCGTTCGATGGGCGGTATCTCGTGCATGGGGGTGTCTTGCTATAGTGGAGCTATGCTCACCTGTTCCTTTGTAATATAACCCCTTGCCCTGTTTAGGATAGAATCTTCCATGGAAGTGCCTTGTGTGTATCCCTTTCTCTTACTGTGCCCTTGGGTGTGGCCTACCTAGATGTCAGTCAACCTGCTGACTGCAGACATCATGAAGATAGACTCAGCCCCCTGAAACCTGACCTCTTGCCTCATTTGAATAGCTTCTCAATAAAATGGGTCAGCACGTGCTCTTTCACTCTCTTCCTGCAGACCCATAAGGTCTGAGGAGCCGTCACAGGGACCCCAAAGAAAAAGGTATTTGTGTCTCTTGTGTGGTTATTTCGTGCAGCTCAGTCAGCCCAGTTCAACTGGAGTAACCCCTGAGTGATTTAGTAACAAATGAAACTCGGCAAATACGCTATTAGGCTTTTCTGTAGTCACTGTGGAATGTGTGTGCAAGGTAAATAATTTTGTAAGAACCCAGCACCCATAGCAGAGCACCTGCCATGAGGCCAATAAGACAGACACACTGTTTTCAAAACAAGGAAGGTCCTACTAGCCCTGGATTTCAGATGAAGAAACTGAAACGAAGATGCTCATCACAGCCTGAGTCTGGGGCAGAGCTGGTTGAGGTGGAGGCTGAGGCTGGCCAGGCTCCAGAGCCCACACCTGTGTAGCATGACGACATGGGGCTGCAGTGCCCACTGACAGCACCATCACACCAACACAGGCTCCAGTATGATTCAGGGCTCTTTATTACCAGTGAGACCATCAGGCTGAACACGGGCAGAGGCCCTGGCTTCACTCAGGATGCAGGCTCCTCAGAGGGAAGGGGTAGGGGCGCTCAGGCCTCAGAACCTCCTTGGCTCACACAGCTCCATACAAATACAGAGCCAAAAACTTTCTGAATGTCTCTGGCTGGAAACTGGTTGGTCCAACAGGTTCCTGGAAAGAACACAGCCCATTAGGATCCTGCTACTAGATTTAAAGGCAGCAATTAAACAAAGGCCCATCTTCTGTAAATCTTGAGCACCTGGGTCATCGCTGTTTCTTCCCCTACTGCCTCTCAACAGGTCTAAGGGGCACTGAGCTGGCACTGAAGAGATGCCTGAGGGTGTGAAATTGAGAAGGTCAGGAAGCTTCTGTTGACACTGCCCTGCTTGCTCCGTAACTAACTCCTCTCACCTCAACCACCAGGAACAGTCTGCTGCCTCCTTTCATCCAGGGACAACAATCCCTCACTCATTCTATATCCATTTATCAAGCACCTGCTCTCACTGTATCAGGTTGTGTCCAGGGCTAGAGACCCAGCAGTGAAGTGAATGTGGTGCCTGTCCTCAAGGAGTGGTAATAAAAGGTGACAGATTTCATTGCAGAAGAAGAAAAAAGGTACTAAGAAAGCAGGGGAAATGACTTAACTCACCAACTTCCACACAGGGAAGGACAAGTAGAATGGGCCAGAAATAAAAAGGAGAGGAAAGAGGCTTCAAAGAGAACAGCACATGGAAGACCAGAGTACAAGATGAGGGCAGGAAGGGCCAGGGTGAGGCTGAGGCCCAGGCTTCTGGTAAAGTGGTGGGAACTGGCTCACCAAGACAAGGGGCCTAGTACTAGAAGGAAGTACTGAGTCTGTTCTGGAAGGAAGAGATTGAAGGAAGAGGACCTGAGCCACAAAAGAGATTGACTAAGAACAGAGAGATGGGAGGTAGCTACTGTGACTGTGCAGGTGAGAAGAGGGGGTCTGGAGCCAAAGAGAAGGGCCCAGATCCAGAAGACATTTCAAGGGCAGAAATGTGGACATGCTGGGAGTCAGTCACAGAAGGCAATCTGTCAGCAAGCCCTGGGTAGGAACCAGTTCGTCACAAACCTAGCAGCACCCTGCTCTGCTCTCTCATCCCCTGATCCTGCTGTCTCTTTAGAGCACTCGCTACTGCTTGGTGTTTTAGTGTGAACTGACTTAAAACATCACTGTTGCCCACTGCAGAGAGCAGGCCTGAACTCTGTCAGCTGATCCCTGGGTGCAGCAGCAACAGTGCCACGGGAGGAACTGTGTGTCAGTGGAATGAAACAAATAGTACGTTGCCCACAGGCCCTGCCCTCCAGGAGTGTGGAGCTTGGTTTAGTGGAGGAGAAAAACATGGGAACAGATAGGTACTTTGGGGCACTGAAGCACTGAAGTGAGGTAGGGGTTAAGGACAGTGGTGATAAGGGAAGGTTTCCCATGTAAGAAACACACTAAACCTAGAAGGACAAGTGAAGGATGACCAGATGAGAGAAATGGGGAGGGGAGAGGAAGGAGGAAGGGAGAAGCCTCCTATACAGAAGGAGCAGCATCCAAGGCCCCAGGCCCGTTGGATGCTGTAAGGAGTTGGGTGTGGCTGGAGGTGGGTTCAGAGGGAAACAGGAGCTGAAGAGAGGGGCAGGCAGACATTCTGGGTGCACAGTCCCTAGAGCCAGGGCCCTCCTCCCAGCCCAGTTCCAATCACCAAGCAGGAGACTGCTACACTTACCACCACTACTTTCTTTTTGATTACTGGGCGACACCAGAAGTGTTGATAGAGGAACTGGTCTGAATCCACCCAGGCCAGATTCTTGACCCCCTCATTAGAGGTCAGATCTGTGGTATTCAACTGAAACACCAGGAACTGGAAGACACGTCCATCTGTGCCCACGCTCTGCACAACTATCGGATGCTCCAAGACCTTGCTGTCGTTCTGAGAGGAAAAGGAGACAAATCAAATCTACCTCTAAATTCATGAGAGTAGAGGTGAGCTTATGAAAACTGGAAAGATCCTGGCACTCAGGAGGCCACTGAAGAAAGTGGTTTTAGAAGAAGTGTGATCACCAAGAGACGCCAACCAAAAGATCATCAGCAAGTGCATTGACTGGTGAAATCCTGGAGTGATGTGGCTGGAGTGGACTCTCCAGGAAAGTAACATGTAGGCACACCATAGACCAGACAGCTTCTAGTACTGCCCTTCAGAACACCCACCTCCTCCTATTTAATGGCTTCATCTTGGGGCAATTAAAATAGAATGGAGCCAGGCGCAGTGGCACACGCCTGTAATCCCAGCAGTTCAGGAGGCTGAGGCAGGAGGATCACGAATCCTAAGCCAGCCTCAGCAATGGCGAGGCACTAAGCAACTCAGTGAGACCCTGTCTCTAATACAAAATTGGGCTGGGGATGTGGCTCAGTGGTTGAGTGCCCCTGTGTTCAATACCTAGTACTAAAAAACCAAAATAAAATAGAATGGAATTCAGGGCCAGGCCTTCCCTCACCTCTCCTGGCTCTGCCTGGCCCCCGTGGTTCATGTCTCAGGGAGTCTGGTGCTTCAACTTGAGCATACTGAACTAACAGCTCCCATCACTGAGAGGCAATTACTTGGCAAGTCACAAAGTTCAGGCAAGTGAGCTGGGAGGAATCCCTCAAACTCACGGCATTGCCTGATGGGGCTAACAGTGAAATCAGCTGTCAAACCTTAACCTGGAGGAGGGGTGAATAAATATGATGTCATTTGGTTCTCACACCATCTGACAGAGAAGAAAACAGATTCAACAGGGTAAACTGACTTGTCTGACAAGTCACAAAGAGGGTGGCACCAGAACCCAACGTGGCTCATGTGAGACCATGCACACTGTTCACTCCTGCCTTGATCCCAAGGGCCTGGCATCCTGGACCGTCTGTTCCAGCAGTCACCTTGGCTTCCTACTATCACTGCAACTTCAGCTCTGTCGCACCAGGACTTTACCACTCAATTCATTCTCTGATGATCCTTTTCGGTTGGCACCACTTGGTAATCATAGTAATACTAAAACCACTTACTGAAGGCCTCCTGGGTGCCAGACATCTTGCCAGTTTTTTATAAAATCACCTCGATGCTCATAAATCTAGAAGCACAGTCCCACTTAAGAGATGAGAACACTGGTATAATTTGTTCCAGGTCACTCATGAGGTATGAGCCAGGATCAAACCCCAGGCTGTTAAGTCATATAAAAATTTATTGTTTTGGTTTACACCTCGTGTCCCAGTGTATATGACAGTAGCACCTCTTTTGTTCTCAGTAGTGTCCCTGTTTGAATGACACATCATATAGTCAACCTGTGGATACTGCAGCAATCCAGTTTGGTGATTGCTGCTTGCCAGACAAAGATCCAATGAGCAGGCTCCACAAAGCAGGACATCCTGATTCAAAAATTCTGCTGACACTCACCCATCAGGGTTGATCTGACATTAGGAATAGCTAATGGCAGACCTCAGTGTGGGCCACACTGGGGTTGTTAGCTTTAGAAATTACCTATTCTCAGCTGCATTAAAAAAAAAAAAAAAAAAAAAAAAGTATCTGTAAGCATTAGCTGAGAATTCTGAACTCTTATCTCTCTACAGATCAATAAAACTATAGGTAGTTAAATAAATTTCTCAACAATTTTACCTTTTACCTGGAGAATCTTCCCATAATTGTTCAACTTCACTTCCTCAGGAATAATTTGTACCTGGAGGGGTTGGAGGAGGCCCCCCTCCTACCCAACTTGGTGGCAATTAGTGGCAGCATTGCTACCCAGGCACTGCTGGCAAAAGCTGGCACAGCTGCTACCATGAGCTGCCAGGCCTAGGACACGGCATGTGACCGCCTCCTTCCATCCTTCAAAGGTGGAGGGATTATGAATCCAGTCCTTGCTTCTTTAGTCATCAGCTGTGGGATCTTAGACAATTATCTAACTTTCCATAGCCTTCGGGATGCATACAGTCAGAATGGGAATAAAGCTAGCCTTTCTAGGACTGGAAAGACACAGGTTACATAAAGATGTGACAATAGCTTTTCTTTCTTTTTTGCTTTTTGTGGTGTTGGACATTGAATCCACAGCCTTGTGCACACTAAGCAGGTACTCTACCACTGAGCTACAGCTTGGCTCACTTGCTAATCTCTCATCTGGGTAACCTTGGGCAAGTTACTTAGCCTCCCTGAGCCTCAGTGTCACTTGTCAAGTGAAACTAACAGCCTCTGCCAAATGGGGTTGCTATAAGGAGTGAACTTGGCAGTGGTCCTCAAAATTTCATGCAGGGTTTTCAAACTCAAGCTTGTACTGGCTTTAATCACCTGGGAGGTGTGTTCAATGTGGACAGGTGGCCCCAACACCAGGGGTTCCGATTCCATAGGTATCAGTCTGGGAATATGCATTTCCAACAAGCTCACCAATGGGACTTCTGCTGCTCATCTAGGCTGTATTTTGAGAACCAACAATACAAGAGCCCTAATAAATGCCTGAAATGTAGCAGATGCTCAATACAGGCACAATGCAGCCCAATCCCAATTCATGTACCTAGTCATGCTTCCACAATCCTGCCTAGCGCCTAGACCAAGCAGGACAGGAAATTACAGAATTTCTTCACTCCTTTAACCTCAGGCTCTAACCAAAACCTGGAAGCCCAGCAGCATCTCTCAGAATCCCTCTTCTGCACATACACAAAACTAGGGACCTGGTGTCTCAGGCTTGCTTAGGCTTTCATGTGGTTCTCCTCTCCCTGGAGGCATTTGCTCTGGGGCCCCTTGTCTTGGGACAACTCAACCTCTCACCCCCCATTCCATACCATTTAGGTCCCTGGGACCTCCTCTTAGGATCAAGGGATTGCCACCAAGTGGTATCTTAGGTCCCTAGAATTCACTGTGAGCTGGCAAGCAGGTCTGAGCCATCTCACTGCCTTGCTTCCTTCTGCCTGCTTGGTGGAGACCCAGCTCCAGTTCTAATGCTGCAGAGCAGGGCAGTGTGCTGGAGCACAGAGAACTGAAGGCTTCAGAGCTGGGAGCACTTCGTTCTACTCTACACTTACTGGACAAGCTAGTTAGCTCCTGTGTTCCTGTGGAATACTCTGGAAAACAGGGATCTCAATGAAACTCATGGGCTACTGTCTCTGGGTAAAGTGCAAACCCCCAGCTGGTACCCAGTGGAGGTCAGTTTATCCCCACAGGGTGAGTCGAAGTGCTTCTCCCTAAGATTCTCAGTCAAGCAAGGAGTTCCCACATTGACTTCTTCCTTTGAACAATGTCCTTAAGAGAAAGAGGGACATGACACCACATAAAGCATTTCAGTGGTCTTCTCCACATACATACCCCATAGAGGCGCCGGGCCTGAGCCAGGGCATTGCCAAAAGCAAACAGAATCATCTTGGCCCGCAGCTTATCTGGATGAAAGCGGTGTGGTTGTAACTTAGCTGTCTCCAGGAGATACAGGGTGTGGGGAAAGCAGTAAGGATATCCCTCCCGGAATCCTGCAAGATACATAATCACATGGAGGGGTGGAAAAGATTAGCCAGCCTGCCAGAGCCTTAGAAGAGCTACCTTCTTGGCTCAGGGGCAGGCATGACCAAGACACTGGAGGCACATACCAGCTCAGAGGTGGTCACAAACAGCCTGTTGCCTGCTTCCCATAAATAACTTTTCTACTGGGCTGCAACCACACTCATTTATGAATGTCTACTGGGTAGTTACACTGAGACCATATGTGGGTCGCAAAATCTAAAATGTTTACTATCATCTGGCTCTTCATGGAAACCGCCTGCCAATATGTTCCAGGTGCTTCTGTGTGCTTGTTCTGACTCCACCCTTTTTCTCTTCTTCAAGCCCACAGATGACAGTGATGTCCAACGAGAGAACTAACCTGAAAGCTGTTGGCAATTATTAAAAACAAAGCAAATCATTGCAGAGTTCAGCATTTTACTATTATTCAGTAGCTTTATGTTATCTATTACTTTCATATTAGTGACAAATGACTTGTCTCATATTTCACAACTGGTCAAAATTCAGCTTTTGCTCATCTTAGCCACAATCTGTCAAGTTAAAAATCCTGTTCTCCTGTAAAGCTATGAATAAACCCTTGGAAGGCTGGAAGCTTCTACAATAAGTGATCTGAGTCAGTGAATATCGGTGAAAAAGAGGGAGAAACAGGCTGGAAAATGCTCTGAAAATCCCTGAGGAGAGCACTAACAGAGGGAAGTGGCTTTCCTGCACATGGAAGTGTCCAGCACATGTGTGATGCTAGGTGCTAAGATATGAATCAGGAGCAGAGCCCAAACGGAGCCTGCCAATGCCTTTGAGGAACTCAGTATAAAGGGGAGAGATACAGGAAAACCAATCATGTCCACATGGAGGGACGTCAAAATCCACAGTGATTCAGGGATGAGGGAGGAGAGATGAAAGGCCCCTAATGAGACAGAGATCTCTGGGAGGAAATGATTCCTAAGACAAACTGTGAGCTGCAGACAAATGGTCAATATTCCTGTGGAGGGAAGAGGAATTAGAAAGCCCAGTGGTGAGCAGGGCATGATGTATGAGGTCCAGATGCAATGAAGGGACAGTGGGGGTTGGGGGTGACAATAGGGAGGGCAGCAGGAAGCAAATGTGAAGGCCCTCACAGGAGAAAGCTAGGAGAACCTACTCTACAGAGGCAGTGGGGAGACGGCATGAAGGGAGACGGCATGAAGGGAGATGAGACTAAACAGAGGTTTCAGGAAAGTCTCCTCTGGAACTATCCGCTAGATAGATGGTGAGAAAATAGCCTGGGGTCATAATGATCAGTTATGAGAGCAGAGTGCAAGGCATTCTGGGTACAAGCTGAGTCTGACTGCCAAGTTTCCGATGGGGCTGACAGAGTCTGAGTTGATGCCTTGTGGAATGGAATTTGGATAAATAGCTGCATTAAAGGCCCATGGAGGAAGGCTGAAGGTACTAGCAGTCTACAGGATGAGCAGAAAGAGGGTGCCTTTAAAAGGATCCATGAATAAAGGAAAAGTCTGGTCAAAAGCCCCTTAAGCAAGGTATGGTGAGCAACGACAAAAAACACTGAAGCCACCCATTAACACTCTAATGTCAGAAATTATTACTTAGGGTAAAATGAAAAGTCAGCCTTGAAACAAATCACTTAACCTCCTTGGGCCACAGTTTCCTTGCCTATGAAATGGGAATAACAGTACCTGCTGCATGGGCTGCTACATGGATCCTAGGAGATAAATGCACATGAGTTCTTAGTACATCCTTTTCCTTTGGAGAAAGCATATCTCTCAACTTTGCATTGCGTACAACTCAAAGGCTTTGCTTCTCACCTGTATCATCTTTCACTTTATAAACGTTGCATTCCTGAAGATCAATAGTGGGAGATATAGGATAGAAGGTCTCGAGAACATGATTCTTGGTAGCTTCAATCTCCTCTCTGGAGGCAATGGGGGGCAGAGGATCCTTTACACTCAGTCGGGTGCCACTAGTACCACGGACCTGAAGGAGAACAGATTCTAAAAGAAGAAAAAGATATTCAGTCCATACTAGTATAAAGACTTTTATCCACTCAGCAAAGTCTAAAGCCTTTATTTCCTATGCATCTCAAGTCTACTATAGATAGGCTAATCACAAAACACAAAACCTGGGACTAAGGTGTTAGTCCTGGGGTCCTCGAGAGAGAGAGAGGAGCTAGTGCACTCTTCTTCCTGTGTTCCTTTCTTGATAGATCCAGAGACCTGGTGGTCCTGGGGGTCCAGTTCATGTCACACAGATCTTTTTTTGGGGGGTGGGGGTGGGGGTGGGCATGGTGCTGGGGATTGAACCCAGGGCCTTGCGTATGCTAAGCAAGTACTTTACCAACTGAGCTATAGCCCTAGCTCCTACACAGATCTTCTTGAGCACCAACTCTAAGCTGGGAACTCAGCTTACAAATACTCTCTCTGGGGCTGGGGATGTGGCTCAATGGTAGCGCGCTCGCCTGGCATGCGTGCGGCCCGGGTTCGATTCTCAGCACCACATACAAAGATGTTGTGTCCGCCAAAAACTAAAAAATAAATATTAAAATTCTCTCTCTCTCTCTCTAAAAAAAATTTTCTCTCTCTCTTAAAAAAAAAAAAAATACTCTCTCTGCTCAAGGAGCTCACCAGACAGGAAGTGCTATAGCAAAAAGTATGAACCAGACTCAGATACAACCCAGAAGGGGAAAGTGACTTCTCTGGGAGGTCTGGAGAGCATCTTAGAAAAATAATGCCTTAAACAATAAATGGGCCAAGGAACTGAACAGACACTTCACAGAAGAAGAAATACAACTGATCAACAAATATGTGAAAAAATGCTCAACATCTTTAGCAATTAGAGAAATGCAAATCAAAACTAAGATTTCATCTCACTCCAGTCAGAATGGCAATTATCAAGAATAGAAACAACAGAAAATGTTCGTGAGAACGTGGGGAAAAAGGTATACTCATACGTTGCTGGTGGGAATGCAAACTGGTGCAACCATTATGGAAAGTAGTATGAAGATTCCTCAGAAAACTTGGAATGGAACCACCATTTGACCTAGCTATCTCACTTCTCAGTTTATACCCAAAGGACTTAAAATTAGCACATTATAGCGATGCAGCCACATCAATATTTATAGCAGCTCAGTTCACAATAGCTAAACTATGGAACCAACTTAGGTGCCCTTCAATAGATGAACAGATTAAAAAAATGTGGCATATATACACGTCATATATATATATACACACACACACACACACACACATATATATGATGGAGTATTACTCAAGTTTAAAGAAGAATAAAATTATGGCATTTGCTGGTAAATGGATGTAGCTGGAGAATATCATGCTAAGCAAAATAAGTCAATCCCCCCAAATCAAAAGCTGAATGTTTTCTCTGATAATGTGGATGCTAATTCACAATGTGGGGTGAGGCTAGGGAAGAACAGAGTTATTTTAGATTAGGTAGAGGGGGAATGAGGGTAGGAAGGATAGTAGAATGAATCAGATATTATTACCCTATGTACATATATAACTATATGACCAGTGTTATCCCACATCATGTATAACTATTAAAATGAGAAATTATACTCCATTATATATGATGTATTAAAGTATATTCTACTGTCATGTATAACTAATTAAAACAAAAATTTTTTTAAAAACTAGGCATCTAAAGTATGGATAATAACGGGACTTCTCAATTTTAGCACAATACTCTTTTGGACCAGATTATTCTTTGGTGAGGGGGCTGTCCTGAGCATTGGAGAAGCAGCCCTTCCATCCTATCCCCACCCACTCAAGTCATCACTATCAAAAATGTCTCCAGACATTGCCAAATATTCCCTAGAGGGCAAAACTGTCTTCAGCTGAAAACCACTGGATTGGAGACTACCAAGCAAAATGTGTGAGAAAAATCGCCCAGTTAAGGAGGACTAACATGTGCAAGGTCATAGAAGTGTGAGTCCACAGAGAAACACATCCAATGACTAAAGTATAATATGGTAAGGAAGAGGGATGAAGGGTGAGAAGCAATGAGACCAGAAGATGAAATGACTGATCAACCCAAGAACAGGGCCAGTTGACCCCAACAACTGAGAGTGAAACACTAGGCCAGTCAGAGAATTGCATAAGGCAGACTTACATATCTGCTGGGAGGAACACGGGTGATCTACATTAGATTGACCAGCGATCTGCATAAACATGTGCAGATGCAGTTCATAGTAGTCCCCACAGGCAACCACATGCCACCACCAGATGAAGTGCACATGGAAAGGCTCCTTGAGCATGGGAAACTGAGGGGACTTCATGGAGGCACACCTACTTCTGCAGGTGCTTGGACTTCAGAAATAGTCAAAGTACAGTGTATAGATAATGTATCAAAGCCGATTTTCTGCTCAGTGCTGTGGAGCACTCCTATAATCCCAGCAACTCAGGAGGCTAAGGAAGGAGTATCACAAGTTTAAGACCAGCCTCAGCAATTTAGTGAGGTCCTAAGGACTTAGCGAGAGCTGTCTCAAAAAAAAAAAAAAAAGGATGTGGCTCAGTGGTTAAGCAACACTGGGTTCAAACCCCAGTACCAAAAAAAAAAAAAAGACTTGTTTTCTAACAATCTGTTTGGTCAACAGCACTGCCATTTAATGAGTATGTGGCCTTCCTTATTGGGCATGTAAAAAATGGATATTACATCTGTGGATGCATAAACTCTGATCAGTTTGTTAAAAGTATATCATAATCACACCTCAAGATTAGTTTCCTAAAACATTTCCTGTTTCCTCACATATAATCTGCAAGGAACATAAATGTGCCTGGACCTCTCCTAACCCGGGGTTTTAGATTCTCCCCACAGACCACTCTAGTGTGGTTTCTAATTCAATTCCCTCCACATCCCTCCTCCAATGACAGCTCCAAATGGGGCAGTTTAATTAGAGGTAATACTTGATGATGGGCCAACAAGTACTCCTCTATTAATGAGGCTCACTAATTTCCTTAGTGGTGCCATTACCTCTGCAAGGTTGACTCCCTGCCAGGAAGTCCATATGCAAAGGGGCAAGCTGGAGAAACCTGACCAAACAGATGTCCTAAAGTGCCAAATTATTCCCTAGCTGGTTTCCCTGCTCCAGGATCCACCACTTAGAACACCTGTGTCCTCTGACATACCTGCGTCAAATACCTGAGAGTTGATATCTGTTTGATAGCTGCAACATAACGTAATAAGTGCTATGATGGCACAAGGAGCACTGAGGAGGGACAGCTAAACCAGCCTGAACTCAAAAAGAAGAGGCCTGGGCTGAGCCTTACAGATAAGTAGAATATGGATACATGAGGAAAGTAGAAAAGAGCATTCCAGACAGAATGAATAGCAATTCAAGGGCTCCAAGGTGGGAACCACTTGACACTAAAGAGCTGCAAGTGGCTAATTTAGGGATGGGGGTACAGGGACAGAATAGTAGTGGAGGAGATAAGATTTAGAAAGACTAGGTGACGATCAAAGCATAGAGGGCCTTGAATATCACAATAAAGAGTTCAAGCTACTGGGAGGCAGGATTTGAAATAAGGGAGAGACATAAAAAGAGTTGTACTGACTGGATACGGTTATGCACACCTGTAATCCCAGCTGCTCAGGAGGCTAAGGCAGGAGGATTCCAAGTTCAAGTCCAGCCTCCATAACTTAGCAAGACTCTGTTTCCAAATAATAATTAGAAAAGGCTGGGGATGTAGTTCAGTGGTAGAACACCCCTGAGTCCAACTCAGGAAGTGTGGGGGAGTTTTACTGTAGAAAGATCACTCCAGCAGCTATGTTGAACCCAGATTTGGAAAAGCAGAGAAGTATGAAAGGTGTAAGACTGTTTCAATAGAACATGAGTGCGGTGAGGACAGACTCAATGTGCTTTATCTGCTCATCTTCAGCTTTTAGGCACTCCCAAGCACAGTGTGGGTACTTAACAGATAATGGTTGGCTATTAATGGTCTTAGACAGGAGTGATTAAAAACAAAAAGGTCACCAGGCATGGTGGCACATACCTGTAATCCCAGCAACTCAGGAGACTGAGGCAGAAGAATCATGAGTTCAAAGCCAGCTTCAGCAGATTAACAAGGCATTTAGCAACTCAGAGAGACTCTGTCTCTAAATAAAATATAAAAAAAGGACTGGGGGTGCTGGGGTTGTGGCTCAGCAGTGGAGTGCTCGCCTCACATGTGCAAGACTCTGAGTTCGATCCTAAGCACCACATAAGAATAGATGAAGAATAAAATGAAGGTATTGTGTCCAACTACAACTAAAGAATAAAATTTTAAAAAAAGGACTGGGGACATGGCTCAGTGATTGAGCACCCCTGGGTTCAATCCCCAGTACTAAAAACAAAACAAAACAAAAAGGTGGTGAGGTCATACCTAACAATACTGCATATGTGTCTGAGCCTACAAACCTGGGCCATGAAAAAAGTGAGGATAGGTATTTGGGTAGGGTGGGGTGGGAATGGGAGGGATAAACTAATGGTGGGACTGAGGATAGAAAGATAAAAACAGCCCAGTTTTCTAGTGTACAAGATGACCAACCTCGATTCCAGGTGGCAGATAATGAGTAGTTTTTGGCAAGGATCCGCCTGGCCAGAGAAGGATGCTTGAGAATCTGGGATTTACACAGCTGTATCAGATTGTCCACAATGACTGGGCTTGGAGAAAAGAAGAGACATTTGTAGACTTAAAGCAACAGGTTGGCTCCATGATCCATCATTTGAAAATCTTATTTACTTGAGGGAAACATACCAGTAGGTCTCTCTCTTGGGGATGTCCTCAGTGGAGTGCCAGAGACGGGCGTGAGAGATGATGTTTAGAACCTTCTCATCTTGGTTCTCTATGTGGTTCCTCGGATCGTCCACAAGCCTAAGCACTTTCTCAGGAAGTCCTTCTATTAACTTGCTCTTGGTCAGCCAGAGGGCCTGCTTCACACCTTTAGGGTAATCAGCACAAAACAAAGAAATGAGAAATGGGTTCAGGAAGAGCTGCTCATGTCTGCTAGGCAGCATAATGGAGAAAAAGCTGCCTTAATAGAGGGCTGGATTTGTCTTGGGAAACTCAAGGGGAAAGAATTGAAAGTGAAGAGTAGAAGTTAGGGGAGCCAGATTTCACCTCAACATCTGGAACGACCATCTACTTCAAGATGGTCAACCTCTGACTGAGGTACTAAGTACTTGCCATGGGAGAAATTCAAACAGTGGCTAGAAAGCTGATGTCATATGGCTGAATCCTGTTAGTAGCAGTGAGATCCAAGGCTATGGTACTACATTAACACATGCCAACCCTTCACTTAAGATCCCTGTGTTGCCGGTCATGGTGGCACACACCTATAATAATCTCAGTGGCTCAGGAGGCTGAGGCAGGAGGACTCAAGCTCGAGGCCAGCCTCCTCAACTTAGTGAGATCCTGTCCTAAAATAAAAAATAAAAAGGCTGGGTGTGTAGGTCAGTGGTTGAACTTCTGGGTTCAATCTCTGGTTTAAAAAAAAAAAAAAAAAATCTCTGCTGTTAATCTGTACCCCACCCCTGACACATATATCAGGCGTCAATAAAATAAATAATTTTATTCTATATCTACCAAACATACCTTATTTATTAGGTATGAGCCCAGGAATAAACCCATGCGACCTTATCAAGGAAAAGTGTGGACTTTCAAGGGAAAGCAGCTTTTGGAAAAAATGAGAATAATTTTAGATTTTCATGAGTAATTTAAGGAGCCCTGAATTTGGGATAACTTAAGCAGAGAACTTTTACATCTTGTTTAAATTAACCCTGATATTCTGTAATGAGCTATTTTCTTTTTTCAGTACTGGGGACTGAAACCTGGGAGCACTTTACCACGAGCTACACCCCAGTCCTTTTTATTTTTTGAGACAAGATCTCACTAAATTGCCAAGACTGGTCTTGAACTTGTAATTTTCCTGCCCCAGTTTCCCAAGGAGCTGGGATTACACGCATGTGCCACCATGCCTGGCTCAGATGAGCATAATCTTAACTTCTCAAGTACTGCTAATGCATTAATCCACTGGATTTCATTACCAGAGTCACTCAAGGGTACCAAGTCTTGTGATGCCCTTCATAGCACTTTGTAAGGACACTGGAAGTGTTTAATAGCTGGAAAATCAGCTTGCAGGAATAGGATGGGGCAGCTTAAGAGGCAGGCCGGGCCCATTGACTTGCTCTAATCTAAGAATTTTTTTTTTTTTTTTTAACTGATGTAAGCCCCAATGTCTGCCAGTGCTCTTTCTTTCCAAATTACCTCTTGGAAAACAGTGCTCCCACTTGTCTCAAGGATTTTGCTTTTAGGATTTGTCCTATTCCTATACTGATTTGAGTGGGAAGACTGAGGAATGAAGAAAGGGACTCTTCATCAACAGTCACCTCCTCATACCACACACGAACTCTAGGTGTTTGTGTGTGGTGATAGAGACTGAACATTCAGAATGCTAGGCAAGGGCTCAACCTCTGAGCTACATCTCCAGCCCTTAATCAGTTCTTAGTGAAAGTGATAGAGGAGCTGAAATGGGTAGAAGATTTTCAAGTTCAGATTCTCTCCTTGAAAACATTTTGCCTCTGACTTTTGACAAAGGACACTGACCTAGGAAAGTGGAATTGGGAATCTGGCTTTACCATTAATCTACAGTGCACCTGTGAGAAAATCACTTCCTTTCTGTAACAATTAGCAATTCTGTGAAATGAGGTCACAGGCCTGGAGATTAAACACTTTCTGATTTCTTTCCACTAGAAACTCCCTCCAGCTATTTCTTAAAAGTACAGTTATCTCCAGAATGTCAGAGCTAGAGGGGTCAGTGTGGAATGTCTAGTAGTCACCATTCATTTCACAGGAACTGGAAGCTCAGGAAGACCGGCCACTTGCCTGAAGTCATAGAGTTATAGACAGAGCTTGGTTTAGCAACCATGTCTTTTCACTTTAACGGTAAAACTCATTATTCCATCACATAAGCATAGCTCTATTAATCCTGAAAACTTCCAGAAGATGGGAATCATTATGGTTCCATATTTCAGATGAAGAAACCAAAACCCGCAGGGCTTCTATGTTTTATCCAAAGCCACAGAAGTTCGGGGGTCAGAGCTGCACAGAGGAACTAGGCCCCCTCCCGCCTGTCCTGGGTCCTCACCCTCGACTAGACGGCAACGCTCGTGGAATATGTAGCAAGGCTGGTCCTTGTACAGTGCATGCTCGTGAAGCGGGATCGAGGGGCGGAACTTTGGGTGCGTCCAGCCAGGATCCCAGGGCGGGAAGACCGGCCGCGCAAGCCCCGGCATGAAGTGCATCTTCCCCGCGTAGGTGATGGGCTCCAGTCCAGGGATCTCGTACACCCTGTCCAGGGGAGGAGGCGGGGGCTTCCGCGTGGAGCGTACGCCCCATTCGTAGGCCCCACGTCTTGGAGCGCCGCAGCCTCCAAGGCCGAGCCGCCCAGAACCAGCAAGCGCCTGCTTTGAGGGCCCAGACGCCAACGCCATACCCTGGTCACCTAAAGACCGCCACCTGGACGCCGCCATCTTTCCCCGCGCAGGGTCTGCTGGGAGCTCAGGGGGCTGAACGCCGAGACTCATTTTGTGAACGGCAGCCACTTCAACCAATCACAGTCAGGAATATCCGTGTCTTGCCCCGCCCCACAGGCCGTTTTCACTATCTCATAGGTGGGTCCGAAAAGAGCTCCCCGCCTTTGGGCGGGGGTGGGAATCTGGTAGATCCTCACGTGAGGGGACTTGCGGGAATGTAGGTGAGTGCTGGTCACGTAGTAAAGGGACTGGGGCAGGAGGAGAAGAACGCCAGGACCTCAGAACCGAATTAGAATCTCCTTGACTAATTACGAGCAGCTGGAGTTTGGCCATAGCTCCTATACCCCTCCCTGTCAAAATGGGGATAGAAATGCCTGAGCTAGCGCCCGGCCCGAGTGGGTGCCTGGAAAAGTTTCCTTTCCTCTCCACCCACTTCTCACTGCTTCGGGACCTTTAATCCCCAACCCCCCTCCCCTGTGCCTGTGAGTGGCCCCGTCCACTACACCCGCTCCACATCCCACGGCTCCAACTGAAGCTCTTCCCCGGCGCCGCTGAAAGCGAGTTACTTTCCTCTGTTCTGGGGCTTTTTCTTTCGCCTCTTAAAGGCAGGGGCAGAGCGGTGGAAATGTTCCTTTGCTCTTTCCCCCCTATTTATGTTATTTACAAATGCCTGCTGCGTCAGGCGCCGTGCTAAGCACCAGTTTGGCATTGGTGAATAAAACGCGAGAGTCAAAGAGTTTACAGTTTAGTAGGAGACACATGGCATGCTGGTAACGTGTAGCGACACTTACGTCCTATCCCTTCTCCCTAGTTATTTTTCTTCCTATTTTCTTCGTGTTTCCATTTTGGTTTTGTTTAATGGATGTCTGCATCTAGAGTACTGCCTGGCACATAGTAAATGCATGTTTAATGACATACAAGACACAAATAGTGTGCATAATAGAAAGTAATAAGGGGAGAGGTTCTGGGAGGACCTCCTAGGGGCAACGACCTTTTAGCCAAGGCCTGAGGGTGGGGAAAGGCATCCAAGAAGAGTCAACAGCATCTGCCAAGGTCTGACTTAAAGATGGTGCCTTTTAGGGGCTGGGGATGTGGCTCAAGCCGTAGTGCGCTTGCCTGGCATGCCTGCGGCCCAAAAGGTAGAAGTAGAATGGAAGAGCGTGAACGGTGTTCTTCGTGATCTCGAACTTTTCTACCAGTTTCCAAAAAGCAGAGAATACAACTGTTAAACATGAAGAGGGTAGATTTAAGGCAGAAACTGATAATATGATAAGCCCATACACTGAATAGCAGTTTATAGTCAACAGAACTCTTACTTATCTCATTCTAGCTCCTAAAAATGTAGGGAATAAGAAATTAGCACAAAGAAGAAACCACACCTCATTTATTCATAATACCTACCTGGTACATGGCATGTAGTAAAAACGGATTGGACTCATGTAATACCATGCTAGGTCTTAGAAAGATAGGGACCATGTTCTTCTCATCTGTGTTGCATCCCAGCACCTAGCACTGGGACTAGACCCCAGACTGTATGTGTAAAGTGAATAACCTCTCACAAGTTACTGGGAGCCTTCCATATGACAGCTGTGCTTGGTGGGAGAATGTAGAAGGAGTAAGACATTATTCTTGTACGTGTGAGGGTTCCAGCCCATAAAGCTTTCCTGAAGTAGAGCTCATGCACAGTAGAACAGGTTTTCTGAGGCTGAAATATTTAAAAAATTTTATTTTACACAGAGGGACTGCCCTTCTAAAAGCAATGGTAGGGCTGTAGCTGTAGCCCAGTGGGTAGGTAGAGCACCTGCTAGCATTCACTGGGCCCTGGGTTCAATCCCCAGTATTGCAAAAATAAAATTAAAAGTGCCTTAAAACCAATGGTAGTAAGCGTTATCAGATAGCAGATTCGTGTCCCCATCCTCAGAGTTTGCACAGAGCCTGGCACCTGCAGAATGGTGAGAATGTGAGGAATAGAGGAGACCAGAGTATAACCCCCATGTTTTCCTTCTCCCAGGCCAGCAAGGGAGGGGGAAGAGCACCTTGTTGTCCCTCCCAGGCTGCCCAAGCCCCACTAAGAATGGGTGAGAAAGAAGAGGACACTGAGGAAGCCTGGCTACAGCTGCGGCCTGTGGAGCCCTTGCCTTCCCAGTGCTGTGGCAGTGGCTGCTCACCCTGTGTGTTTGACCTCTACCACCAAGATCTGACAAGGTGGGAGGCAGCCCGAGCCAGCAACGACAGGAGCCTTTTGAGTGGGAAGCAGTCACAGGTGAGAGGCTGTTCAGACTACTGGGCCAGGGTGGTGGAGTTTACTTGGCCTCACCCCTGCAAACCAGCTCTGGGAAGATGTGACTGGACAGCAAAAAAGAGTGCACATACAGAGAACAGACAGAGCCAGGGTCAAAGTCCAGGCCTGGAACAAACTTATTAGCAGCTGTGGTGTTTTCATCCTCTGAGCCTTAGTTTCCCTGTATGTATAATGGGAATAAACATTTGTGATGTTTAGCACCGACTCTAACATTTATTTCATGTAACAAATATTTATTGAGTGCTTGTTACATATCAGGACCTATGAGCCGTGAAAGATTTAAGAGGGAACTAAACAGATACAGTCCTTGCCCTTACAGAGCAAAATAGTTTATAATATATATGAAGTAAATAGGGAATGTTGTTATTTCTTCTTATTTCATCCTTGCTTTTTTAAAATAGTAAAATTTTTCTTTTTGTAACACTTATGAATGTGTGTGTGTGTGTGTGTGTGTGTGTGTGTATATATATATATATATATCTGTTGTCCATTGTGGAGGAGAGATATCTTCCATTTCTGCATCTTAATGTAATCGGGCCTCACCATCACTTTTCAGACAACTGTTCCCCATTGTTGGGTTCCAAACCGAACCAAATTTCAGTAATTTTTATGCATGTTGTTCCTAAGCTATAGATCATACATCCTAAACAAATGCAGGTTTTTTTTCCAACTCCAAAACATGACTTAATATCCATCCCTGTTAAATGTTTCCTTGTAGTTCTGCCCCTGGAAGGTGGTGGTGGGGACCCGAGCTCTCTGTCTCTGCCAGTGACTGGGGAATGTTCATGACAGCTATGCTTCTTCCTTCTCTCTGCCCTTCATCTCCACGTGGATCATTTCTGTACTCCTTTTTGGGTTGTTTTTCTTTTTTTCTTTGTGGTGCTGGGAATCAAACCGAGGGCCTCAATCATGTTAGGCAAAGGCTCTAGCCCTGAGCTACCATTCTAGTCCCCCTTTCACTTTTTTCTGATGTTTGCTCAAATTTCATTTCTTAATTCTCAATACCACCAGCCACCTTCTAGATGTACTTGCTTATGAGCATATTGTCCATGTCCCTTTGCTAAAATGTAAGTTCCATAGGAGTGGGGCTGTGTTTTTCTCACTGTTCTGTCTTCTGCCAGCAATTCCTGGCATTATAGTCAATAAACGTTTGTTAAGCAAATGAGTGAGTTATCTTAGGTCTACTGAGTACCATGTCCTGTGTTAGGCACAAGGAAGCTGTTGATAAAGTAAAGAAGCCAGGACACCAGCCCTCAGTAAACTCATCTTGTAGAAGAGGGACCAAGGACCATAAGGATGTACAAAGTAAGAGCTGAGGCCTGGTTAGGCCAGTTAATTGTGTGTCACTTTAGTTTGCTAAACCCAGTTTTATCTGAATATGGGAATATTAATACTTCAGAGGTTATTATGAGGATTTCATGGGATAAATAAATAAAGTACCTGGCACATGGTAGATGCTCAGTAAATAGTGCTGTCATCACCTATCATAACAAATGGAAAGTTAAGTGAAAGAAAGTTAATTTTGCCAATCTTGTAAAACAACATATTTCAACCTAATAATAAATTTTATTTATTTAAAAAAAAAATTTTTTTTTTGGTATCAAAAACTGAACTCAGAGATGCTTAACCATGGAGCCTCATCTCCAGTCCTTTTTTATTTTTTATTTAAAGGCATAGTCTTGCTAAGTAGCCCAGGGCCTCGCTAAGTTGCTGAGTCTGGCTTTTCACTTGCAATCCTCTTGCCTTAGCCTCCCAAGCTGCTGGAGTTATAAACATGTGCCACCAGGCATGGAGTAAGTTTAATTTTTAAATTTTTAATAGTCATAATAATAGAGATTTCTCATTTCCTTTACAATTAACATTGTGTAAGATATTTTTGTATTGTGATGGACATGGTAGTACATGCCTGTAATCCTTTCTACTTCAGAGGCTGAGACAGGAAGATTGCAGGTTCAAGACCAGTCTAGGCAACTTAGTGAGATCTTGTTTCAAAATTAAAAAATAAAAAAAAAAATAAAAAGGGCTGACTTTACTCAGTGGTAGGGTGCTACTCGGTTCAATCCTCAGTACAACAACAACAAAAAAGCTTTTATATTTTTATCTCATCTGATAACCGTATATTTATCAGGGATGAGTTGGTCCCTTTTTACACACTGGGAGACTGAGACCCAGAGGATCAAGTGATTTCCCTGAAACCCCACAGATGAGCAGCAGCAGAACTGGAGCTGACTCTATTGCTCCTGACTCAGTCCAGTGCTCTTTCCAGAGCCCCAGGGAGCTGTGGCCTTATGGGGGATCTAGTAGGGTGGGAGAGGGCACAGTGGAGGAAAAGTCTTGGATACCAAGCCTGAGAGCATCAGTTCTGTGATGCTGTCAGCATTCCCATGAATAGTGGGAGTTCCACAGTGGGTGCTGCACTCTGATTTGGACAAGAGGGAGTCCCAGGTCAGCTGAGTAAGGTGTGGGTATTTTCCAGAAGAGAAAATTCTGAGTCATGGCATTCAAAGAAATCTTCCTGGAGGAGTTGATAGTAGAGTTGGAATGGTAATGGCAGTAGGCTGAGTCCTAGAAGACATGAATTTGAGTCCGTGTTTATAGTGTGACTTGGGCAAGTAAGCCACTACCTCTCAGGTCTCATTTTACCCATACATAATATAAGGATATTGGATTAAATCATCTTTAAAGTCCCTTTAACTTCTCAACTTTGCACATCTAGAACTTGACAGGTTTGAATGCTGAGCAGGTCTCATGCATTGGAGGTTTTTTGGAGAGAGGGCACAACTGGGGCAGCTAAAGACTCAGAGGTTAGAGACAGCAGGTGTTCTTTGGAAGAGGGAGAAAAGTCTGGCATTTGATGCATGGGAGATAAACTGAGGCTTGAGGGTTATTCATTGGACCCTTAAGTATAAGCTAAGGAACTTTCATTTGATCCTGGGACTGACGAAACCATGGAAGGTTTAAGAGTAAGATGAGCTGAATGTAAAGTGCTCTCATATTTTTGGATAAGAGAGAACTAAGGTGGCACTATTCTGTGTTACACAGAAAACTTACCAACACAGCTCTTCTTGGAGAACATGGGAAGGATGCTTTTGTGTCCCTTGGGCCCAGCCTCTAGCTGTCAGGTCTTTTCCTGTTGCAGAGCTGCCCCTCCAAGCTGAGCCCAGAGACCTTCCTGGCCTTCCGCATCAGTGCCTTGGACAAACTCACTAAGGACACCTACCATGTTCGATTTGCTCTACCTGGAAACAGCCAACTCAGCCTGCACCCTGGGCAGCACCTCATCCTACGGTACCGTCAGGTCACGGGAGGACCAAAGCCTTGCTGCCTGCCTACCTTGTCCTAACTGGTGGCCTTAGGCAACTTGCCTGACCGCCCTTAAGCCTTCATTTGTCTTCTTCAAAATAGCAATATATGACTCAGATGGAACTAGAACTAGATAATGCATTATCATGAAAAATAATAATACAAGCACTTTAGCAGCACTTATTATCCAAGGCACAGTGTGTGCATTCATATGTGTGAATTCACATAACCCTCACAAAATCCTGTGTGAGTAGTTGCCACTATAATCCCTCACAGGAACCTGAATTCAGAGAGATTTAGGAACTTGGTCCAGGTCACACAGTTAGGAAATGTTGGAGCCAGGATTTGAAGACAAGCAATCTGGCTCTAGGGCCTATGATTTTAACCTATTATGGTTATCACCAGTTGACAGAAATGACACTGTCACTGAAAATAAACTTGCCCAATATCACATAGCTGAGAAGTCAATGGAGCCAGGATTCAAATCAAAACAGCCTGGCTCCTGAGTTATACTCTTAGCCACTTCTCTGAGGTTTGTCCTGACCTGCTTTGGTGCTCTACACCCACTTGGATTCCTGCCCCCACCTTTCCAGGGACAAGATCCTTTGGGATATCCAGGGATTGGTGTCGGCCAGGCAGTCAGTTCTATGAGTTTGGGGTTCATCAGAGAGATCTGGATTTGGGTCATCAGCCCATATCTGGATGGCATTTAGGAGCATATGTGTTTGTATGAAAAGAGGAAAGAGAATAGATTTGAACCCTGAAAATTCTGGAATTTATGGGACTGGCAAGAGAAAGAGGAGCTGGCAAAGGAGACATAAGGTGCATAAGGATAAGGTGGGGACCAGGAGAGAGCTTATTGCTGATCAGACTCCAGGTATGTGTCTAGGTGCTTCGGACTTGGCCTGGCTGGCAGTCTTTGAAGCTCACTGTTCCAGGAGGCAGGAGAGCCCCAGGCAGGTCACAGCCTCATGCAACCCTTAATCCATAAGCCAGGGATGCCCAGAACCCCTACCTCTAGACTGGCTTCTCTCCTCCATCCTCCTCACTATCCCAGTGACATTCCTAACGTATTCAACTGACCATGTCACTCCTTGTTCACTCTCTGATGCACCTCAGTACTTCCATGATAACATCCTAAGCCAAGGCCTCCAGCCTCCTTTCCCACCAAATTCTTCCCTGTCCCCCACTCCACATGTGTTCCTTGTCTGAGCCTTGCCATCCCACACCAGTTCTTGACTTGTCGACATTGTCCTGCCTCTAAGCTTTTGCCTTGGCTGCCCCATATGCCTGCAGTTACTTCTTTTCCTGTCCCTACTGTGATCTGTCAGTGGTCTGCTTATCCCTTAGTCCTCTAGGAGGTTTTTGGGGTTCTACAGATGAGAGCGATTGCTCCTCTGTCAGCTTTACCTCTGTTGCAGCAGACATCCTGGCTCTTTGCATCTACGTCATCTCATATGTCTGTTCGTGTTTCCTCATTCGTTTCGTAAGCATTTATTAAATATTTCTGTTTAGTGCCCTGCTTTTGATGCATTGAGACAGGGTCTTTTTAACCTTGCATACCTCAGAGAAGAACATTTTGCACATGACAAGCCTGGAGAAGAGTGCTTGGGTGCTCTTTAAAAACTGTGAGGAGTAGTGGTGGGGAACCTGGCTTTGGAGTTGAGTTGCAGTTGAATTCTAGCTGTGCAATTGACTTCTCTAAGCACAGGATTCTGCATGTGGATATCATTTGAATGAAATGAAATAGCATGTATAATATGCTTGGTGCATAGTAGGCATTTAATACAACCTGGCTATTATTGTTACTCATGATTGCTATCCTGACCCCATGATAACATTGTAGAGAGGACTCATGCAGGGGATAGGGCTTTGGACTAGTGTTCCTTTGAGAATCCTTCCAGTTTTGATACTCTGGGTGCATGATAGTGTTTCATAAATCTAAACAATTTTTTTAATCTTTATTATCACTACATAGTTGAGACGAGGTCAGGAAAAGCCACAGCAGTGTCCTCAAAATTGCTTACATCATCAGTGTTTTTTTGTTTGTTTGTTTGTTTTTGTGTGTGTGTGTGTGGGTATCAAACCCAGGGCTTTGTATATGCAAAGCAAGCACTCTACCAACTGAGCTATAAAACTAGCCCCATCATCAGTGCTTTTTTTTTTTTCAAATAATAGTCCATTGAATGGACATACCACATTTTTTATGCCTTTATTTTTATGTGGTGCTGAGGATCAAACCCTAGGTGAGTGCTCTACCGCTGAGCCACAATCTCAGCCCCATCATCAGTGCTTTTTGAAGCACTCTTCCACCTGTAATTCCAGTGGCCCCATAGTCAGGACATAGATGGCTGTCTCCATTTTGCAGAAGGGGCAGCTGGAATATTAGATTACTTTGCCTGTCACAACCACCATATGGCAGAGGATGAGTTCAGTGCTCTTTGTTTTGCTGTACCTTGCTTCTCAGTGAAACCTCTGGGGATATCTGGATTCCATCTTCAGATTCATCAGTCTGGCAGAGAAGGTTCTTTCTTTCTTTTTTTTTTTTTTTTTAAAGAGAGAGAGAGAGATGAGTTTTTTTGTTTTTTTTTTAATATTTATTTTTCAGTTTTCGGCAGACACAACATCTTTGTTTGTATGTGGTGCTGAGGATCGAACCCTGGCCGCACACATGCCAGGCGAGCGCGCTACCGCTTGAGCCACATCCCCAGCCCAAGAGAAAGTTCTTGATAAGGGTTTGTTGAATGACTGGCTAACCACCTAATTGTGTATTTCTCCTTCCTAGAGGGATAGTAGATGACTTGGAAATTCAGAGAGCCTACACGCCCATCAGCCCTGCCAATGCAAAAGGATACTTTGAAGTTTTAATCAAGGTAAGTTGACTCTTCTGGAGGATGCTTCTAAGATGTCATGAATTGGTACCTCCCTTGCCAGCTTGGTTGGGATTGAATAGTTTCCATCCAGTGTTCATGTGGGAAGAGGCTGACTTACAGGAACAGCAGGCCAGGTAAAGGGAGCCTTCTCCCCTCTCCTTTTCCTGGGGAAGGGGTCTGCTAGACAACTGACTAAGGGCATATCCTCTATAGATTTTAGGGGGAACTATTCTTTTTCACCTTTTCCTATCAGTGAAGAATGAGCACAGAACTGGGAAGTAGAGGAGAACCAAATCTCCACACTCACTGTGTGTTGGGCATTGGGATTCAAAGGTATGTCAGACACGGTGACCACCCTCAAGGAACCAACCCTGAGACATGAGTGACAGATGCTGTTATAGAGGAGGCCCAGCCCAACTCAGGGCAGCTGGGGGTGCAGGGAAGGCAGGCCAGGCTTCCTGGCAAAAACTGTGTTTAAGGAGCAAGGAGTGAGGGGAAATGTGTGAAGGAGTCTCTGCAGGCAGGATTTAGGGAAGTAAGTCATTCATCCTGGAACAGAAGAATGCGTGCCAAGGGAGGAGGATATGAGTTGAGAGAATCAGAAAAAAGGTGGGATGTGGAGGACTTTGTGAACTGAACTAACCTGACATCACCTCTGCGTAGGAGGTGAGCAGAGGCAGGGCCTTTGATACACTTGAAGTAGTATGAATTGGTGGTTGTGGGGAATGGCATTGTCGGCTGATGGATAACCAAATGTAGGGAGGTGGTGACACAGAGTAGGTCTTCTAGGAACTGTACCCTGTCCGAGTGACAGGAAGAGAGGGTGCTCATAGCGAAGCCAGGGCAAGTGGAGGAGTTGGCAGAGATGAGATGAGCAAGTGTGTCAGATGCGAAGTCCCCTGGAGACCCAAGGAGTGGGCAACAAATGTACAAGGAGTCATGGAGGTCCAGTATGCAGAAAAAATAATTAGATTGAACTACACGAAATGGCTGATACTCTGACATTTTTTACTTAGAAATAGCATTTCACAGTAGAGCTCTAGCCCATCATTCCCAGATGGAATCTTGGGGAACACCAATGTAGAAGGATAGCTTTCCCATCCTAATCTCCCTTTAAAACATGCATTATTATTCTTATTTCATTGATGAGCAAGCTGAAGCCCAGGGGAATCCAAGGTCCATAGCTAATCAGTGCTGTGGGGGATGCGCCCTGCCCCTGACTCCAAGATGCCGGTGTTGTCTTCCCCCCCACTTCCCTGCCTGCCCTGCCTGCTTCAGAACTCAAATGTTTATTCCCTCACACATAATCCTGGATGGGATCCCTTCTGCACGCTGATGTTTGTCTGGGAGATTCTGCAAATCCTCTCCAAATGGCCTGCTTCCCTGCGCTGCTTGTCTGGGTGTGTTTCTGCTGAGAGGATAAGCCTGGAGACAGTTCTCCAGAGCAGCTGGATCCCTCCCAGCTGTAAGGCTGATTTTCTCCTTCGTTTGCTGGAAAGCCTCTCTTTAGAGAGGCACCTCATTATCCCTAAGCCGCTGGCTAGGAAAAGCCAGAAATGTCTTTGCAAATTGGGAAGGCAGCGGGGTTTTCCAGTTTGCCTCCCCTTGTAGAAAGGAGGGAGGCTGCACTTCTGAGACACCTGCAGTGTACGGGACACTGCTTCTGGCTCTTTGTTCTCAATTCAACCTTATAATGACAAGTGGATTATATTAGCCCCATTGTACAGATGAAGAAACTGAAGCTCAAAGGTCCTCAGGCAATATGACCCCAGTAGAAGGATAAAAGCTCAGTGTCTGTTTTGTTTTGCAGTGCATCTTGAGCATCTCCTCCAAACCAGGCCATGTAGAGACTCAAAAGAATCTTTCACTTCTTCCTGGTACTGTCTGTGGCATAGGGCCTCTGAGGCCACAGTTGGGGTTGTGTCTCCCTGCCAGACTAGGGTCAGAAAACAAAGTATGCTCTAAGACCCAGTCTCCAGAAAGGCAGGAGCAAAACTTTGCCCTCCTTGGTGGTAGAGCTCAGAGGTAGAGCCCTTCCCTAACATGGAACACCCTAGGATCATCCCCAGCATTGCCAAAAAAAAAAGGACTCTTCTTCTCAGACCTCTTCCAGGTGAACCAAGTACTCACCCCCTGCCTTTTTTTGGGGGGAGCGGGTATTTGGGGTTGAACCAAGGGTGCATAATCACTGATCCACATCCCCAGCCCTTTTGTATATTTTATTTAGAGACAGTTGTCTCCCCTGCAGTCCCAGCATGGTGCCTGGCACAGAGTGGATGTCACCCAGGCAACATAGACTGCCCACCTCCCATGGAGGAATCCCTTCCACAACCTTCATTTTCTCACATATTCAGCACATAGTGTAGGGTAATTCAGACATTGTAGGTCCCTTGTTTAGAACCTCAATAAGGTGCTGAGGCTGGCTTTGAGCTCACAATCCTCCTGCCTTAGCCTCCCAGCCAGTTGCTGGGATTACCAGCCAGCGTGACACCTCACCTGGCAGGACTTTCCCTTTGCTTATGCAGATGATACCTACAGAAGCAAAGGTGGTATCCAAGGTGGTTCTGGGTGATGGAAAACATGTTTGGAGACCAAAGCCCAGTCTTTTCTTTAAGCCTGGCTGTACTCTCCTAGCATTTTATCCTTCTCATGGGAATTAGGTAGTCTCTACTTGGTGTGTATTTGAGCTGTACATCCCTTCTAGATTGTGTGTGTGTGTGTGTGTGTGTGTGTGTATTGCTAGTCATTGAACCCAGGGCCTCCTGTGTGCTGGGCAAGTGCTTTACCACTGAGCTACACCCCCAGCTCCAGATTGTTTACTCTTAAGGGGAGGGCCTGAATTTGGGTTGACTGATTAATTAATTCATTGAGATATTAAGTCCTTTCTATGGTTCAGACATAATTCCTTTCTATGGTTGCCTTCGTGGAGCTTAAGGTCCAGTTGTCTCCCCTGCAATCCCAGCATGGTGCCTGGCACAGAGTGGGTGGCACCCAGGCAACATAGACTGCCCACTTCCCATGGAGGAATCCCTTCCACAACCTTCATTTTCTCATATATTCAGCGCATGGTGTAGGATAATTCAGACATTGCAGATGTATGGCCTGCAAACCGGATCCAGCCCACAAATATATTTGATTTTGGCCTATATAGTGTTTTAAATTTTTATTAATTACTGTCATTTTAAAATGGGAGACTATAATAAAAATACAGATTTGCTGCCTGTTTTAGATAATCAGAAGATTTGGCATCATCAGTTCCACAAACTATAGCTTTGTACCTGCAAAGTGGTCTTCCCTAGAAGGAACACTATCTCACCAATATATCACAGTCCCCACCACTCCCTACTGCTCCCTATCACTGAAATTGTTAATTGCCATTAGTCACTTGGTTGTGGGTCTCTGTGGGCATTTGAGTTGAGATCTTTGGTGAAGGCTACAGTCCTGTGGATTTGTATCCCAGCCTTGCCATCTCCCTGTGTGGGAACTTATGGGCCTCATCTGAACATTAGGGATGACAGTACCAACCTGTAGGTGTAGAGGTGGATTAGATGCGAGAACATATGTAAAGCCCTCAGCATGCAGGAAGAGCTCCACACTAATGACAAATGTGGTTTGTGTTGGCAGCATATGCCTTTCCCACTGAGTTCTCCCTGTGTTTGCTTTCAGTGCTATCAGACAGGGCTGATGTCCCAGTGTGTCAAGTCCTGGAGAGTGGGAGACACAGCTTTTTGGCGAGGACCTTTTGGAAACTTCTTCTATAAACCAAATCAGGTCAGTGCCAGCACCCTAAGTGTTTAGGAGATGCCCCTGGCTTACCTCCAGGGCTGTAATTCTCATATTTTAGGCCATAGAACCTCACTGTGCCTTTGTTCATAAGCTCAAACTCAATCCTGAGAGTATCCTTGGAGTTGAGAAAGGGAGGAGATAGAATAGTGGAATAGACGCTAATAAACAAAACCACCTGCTGTGCTCCAAGACTATCTGTGGCTGCCCATTGCTTAGAAAACCAGACTCATTTACTTGGTGTTTAGGAGCCCGTGCCACATAACCCTCAGGTGCTGTTCTGTGCATTCCACTCATAGGGCCAAATATAGCCATGGCTCCCTGCTTAGGAGCCCACTGCTTCCCAGCTCAGAAGGCTGTTGCCCTCGTCTTCATGGCATGTTACTTCCTTGATATTCCCAGGAATACTTAGCAATTCCTCTTCAGTTTGTGCATATTTGAAGAGCAGTTTGGCAGTGTATAACAAGAGTCTTAAGAATCTTTAAATCCTTTGACCCAGTAATTTCACGTCTAGAAGTCTTTTGTGTGGCAAGAATCCAAAATGCTGACTACTTTGCACGTATTCATGTTTTTTTGTGTGTAATAACAAAAAATTGGAGATAATTGAATACCCAACATTAGAGGTACAGTTAAATATTCTGGGTTCCAGTATACAAATATGCAGGCACTTGATAGAGTATTATCTTGGGCTTTAAAACATAATTTGTTTATAAATGATACATGCTGGGCTGGGGATATAGCTCAATTGGTAGAGTGCTTGCCTTGCATGCACAAGGCCCTGGGTTCAATCCCCAGCACCACAAAATAATAATAATAAATAAATAAATAAATGATGCATGCTTATGCTACAAGATCAAGTAATAAACATTAGGTAAAAAACTGAATATATACCAGGTTGGAAACTAACTGAAAAGGCACAGAAAAAATATGAAAGGAAAATACAATGTAATATGCTAAACTCTGAATGGTAGAATTATGGGTGATTTTTATTTTCTTCATTTATTATATGTTCCAAAATTATACATTCTAAATTTTCTGCGATGAACACCTATTACCTTTATAATTAGGAAAACAAAGCAAAACAAAAACAAATGGAAAAGAATGAATCATGCTTACCTCGTCTTTCTTTTTGTTTAATTTTAAAATAGCATTTATTGTTTTTTTTTTCTTTATTATAAATGCAGTACATATTCATTACCCAGAAAAAAGAGCTTTAGCTATATAGAGGCAAAAACAAGAAAACAACAAACACCTGCAGGCCAGTTCTTTAGACACCAGGTTGCTACCTTGATCTGTATTCTTCCAAATCCTCTTTCATGAGTGGGTATGTTGGCATATGTACATACACAGGTATGCATACTGAGCACTTGCACATATGTATGTATTATAATGCTATCAGGGACAGGGTGTAGCTCAGTGGGAGAGCACTTGCCTAGCATCCATGAGGCCCTGGATTCCATCCCCAGCACCATAAAAAAAGGAAAATAAATAGATAATACCATCAGACACATATTTGGCACCTTCAGTGTACATACTCTGACCTTAGCACTTGATATATGTTAACTCAGTTCCCACAACAGTTTTCAGGTACTTCTGTCTCCAGTTTACACATGCATGTGTACACGTTAGTGCTCTTTCACAGGATTCCATAGGACTCCCCAGTACTAACTGTACTCAACCCTGTGTTTTAGCTCAGTGTGTCCCGGCCCCCCAGTCCCTGAGAGCAGGGCAAGGAAATTGTTCCTATTTCTTCCTTGCCTAGGGTAGACACCAGATTAAAAAGTTTGTCTTGACCACTTTTTCCAGGAGGGAACCTTCTGATGCCATGTTGCTATCCTTTATATCCATCAAACACTCAAAACCCCCTGCATTTATTAATCTTTTTTTTTCCCAGCACTGGTGGTTGAACCCAGGACCTGGTGCATAGTAGCACTCTGTCACTGAGCTACACCTCCAGTGCTAGCCCCTGCATTTCTCATCTGTGAGGATATAGGGCCCAGTAGTGAGGGAAAGGCGATATTGTCTCAAACATTCCTGTTGGCCACCGGAAGCCTTGATCAGGGCTGCTTTTTTTCCCACGAGAATGCCTGGGTGCTGCTCCCCTCTTGCCAGCCTGCTTTGCTTCTCTGCACTTGTCTCATTACAGACAGATATTATATCAGCCCTGAGGCTGACACCCAAGCATGAGTGTGCTCATGCAATAGACAGAATTGTTTACCCAAGCTCCTGCCCATGCTGGACTCCAGGGACCAGAGGTAAATCAGACAAGGCCTCTGTCCTCCCACTCAGTCTGATGGAGGAGACAAGCACACAAACAGATGACAACAGTATGCCTCTGTTATATCAAGGGAGGCACAGCAAGCTATGAAAACACAAAGGAAGACCCCATTCCCTGGCCCTGGCTGGGAGAGGCTTCCCAGAAGACGCCTGAACATGGAGAAGTGCAGGGAGGGTTGAGGCAGGCTGAAGACATAGAGATGGGAGGTTGCGTGAACACAGGACAGCAGGACATGGCCCCACAACAGCAGGTAGGAGGGTATCCTGAGCCTAGCAAAGGGAAGCAGTCTAATTGGATTAAACCTTAGCTCCTCACCAGGCACTTTATGTCATCTCTTATGAGCCTCTAAACACTTTTTGAGATAGGTGTCATTATGAGGAAGTGCAATTGTGTGTGTGTGTGTTTGCGTGTGTGTGTGTGTATGTGTGTTATTGGGAATTGAGCCCAGGTATGCTCTACCACTGAGTTGCATCCCCAGCCCTTTTAATTTTTTATTTTGACACAGGGTCTCAGTAAGTTGTTGAGGCTGGCCTCAAACTTATGATTCTCCTACATGAGTTTCCAGAGTATCTGTGATTATAGATATGTACCACCACCCTGGCTTATTTTTTAAAATTTTTTTACCAATTAAGAAACTGAGGCCCAGATTGATTTAAAAAAAAAAATGCCCAGATCATATGGTTTGGTATTTCTACACAGAGGCCTAATCTCTAGAATGAGGGAAGTGAATACTTCTCTGCATGGGGATCAGGCACTAGCTTTTGATGCACTCATCTTAAGAAGGCTTGCCCCTCTTTAAGAGATCTAGAGCCAGGAAATGAGTTCAGTGAGAGGAACTGAGGGAACTAGGCCTCTTGAGCAGGAACTCACCTTAATTGAATGACTCTTTTGGACCAATGCTGTGTTAGACACTTGCATATATTATTGCATTTAGTCTAGAGAATGGCAGGCTCTGGGGTCCAAGATGGGGCCCAGGGATATCTTCACGGCTGCCTAGGGGCAAAGGAAGTAGCCCAGAGAATAGTGCTGTGATGGAGTTGGGAGTGGGCAAGACTTTGGTGGGAGCAGGTTTCAGCTCAGCGTGAGGTGGAGAGATCTCCCTAGCAGGGGCAGTTGGCCTATGATGGAGCAAGCTGATTTGGGAGGTGGTGAGTTCTATGGCAGCAGAAGCTGTGAGCGGAGTCCTTGTGGCAATGCTTTAGAAGTCAAACAAGCCCGGGTTCAGGTTGGACTACACTGCTATGTTCCCTTTCAGCCTCAAGACTCCTTAATCTCTGTTATGCATACCTCATATGCCTTTCACAAGCCAGGATGACTTCCTGAAGGAGAAGAGAGGGGGCATAGATGGGTGGAAATCCAGAAAGAGCACTGCTTCTGGTTCAAGCAAAACCATAAGCAGGACAGGTGGGATGAGACCCTCAATCCACCTGTCATGCCCATTCTATTCCCCAGTATGGTGAGCTCCTCATGCTGGCTGCAGGCACAGGTCTGGCTCCCATGGTGCCTATCCTGCAGAGCATCACAGACAATGCAGATGATGAGACCTTCGTCACCCTGGTCTGCTGCTTCAAGACCTTTGAGAGCATCTATTTGAAAACCTTCCTTCAGGAGCAGGCCCGTTTCTGGAATGTCCGCACCTTCTTCATACTCAGCCAGGTAAGCCCAGGGAGGTGACTTCCCTCCCTGAGACTCTGCAGTCACCTTGCATCCATCCCAAGGACCAACCTCTTTGCACTAATAATCCCTGTCACTGGTGGTATACCCACAGGCTTCTGGCACAGAAGGCGGGTATTACTATGGTCTCTCTTTTTTTTTTTTTTTGCACTAGGGATTGAACCAGGAACACTTCACCACTAAACTACATCCCCAGTCCTTTTTATTACTTTACCACTGAGCTACATCCCCAGTCCTTTACAGTTTTAAAATTTTGAGACAGTCTCACTAAGTTGCTGAAGGTCTTGCTAAATTGCTGAGGCTGACCTCAAACTTATAATTCTCCTGCCTCTGCCTCCTGAATTCCTGCAGTTATAGGTGTGTACCCCTGTGCCCAGCTCTCACCATGTTCTTATGCAGATTGGAAACAGAACTCATCAGTGAAAGGTAGTTGTGTCACACTGTAGACAGGATTGAGCCAGGATTTGAGCCCAGGACTGACTCCTTCCCAAGCTCTAGCTCCTCCTACCATCCTTTGCTGCCTCCCCCACCCTCTGGCATCACCAGCTGTGTGACCTGGGACCAGCCGTGGAGTCAGGGCAGGCTTGATGTATTCAGTTCCTTGGGACCAGAACCACATGTTTGGGTCAGCACTGTTTGTTCAGGGATTAATGTAGTGCCAGGCACAGAGTAGGGACTGTGTCAGCAACTGATGGTCCAAACTGGATCCAGCTTCCCTCCATTTAGAAGGTTCCCCATCACCTTAGTTCCTCTGCTCATGAGACTCCCCAAGCTGCAGATTCTTTATCTGTAAGTCACACCGCCTTCTGATACTGCCTCCCTCCGGTTCCCTATCCCCTTCATTCACTCTAGTGACCCTTCTTGGATCCTCCCACCATAGAATGGAGGACCATCTTTGTGCTTTATCTCAAGCCAGGTCCTCAGCTACCTTTGTTCTTCTGCCTTCCTTGGTCTATAGATTTAATTCTCCTTGCACCTGCTGGCTTGAGGGTCCCTCCTGGGGCCTCCCAGCATTCCTTTTTGCTTATGGTCAGTCTTCTTGCCCTGTACTGTGGACACCCCTCTCATTAATTTCCTCTTTGAGGCATCTGTCACTTAGCTGATCCTCAGCACTGTGGTCAGGTGGGTGAGGGTTGGGTTAGGAAACTGGATTTCCCTTCCCCAAACCAGAGTTACTGGGCTCCCCAGGAGCCAGGGTCTGTGGCCTGTCCATGGGGCAGAGTGCTCAGTGGTAAGAACATCAAGAGGGTCATGCTTGGTGAACATTAGTAGCAGCAGGAAGTACCCAGGCAGGGCACAAAACCAGAGGCTAGTGTGCAGCCTGAGGGAGTGGGTGAAGTAAGGCTATGGTGCCCCTGCCCAGGATAGTGGGAGCGGGGCAGGGGGGTGGTAGCCACCTTGCATGCTGACCAGTTCACCTGTCCTCTATCCCCCACCCACATGTCTACAAAATTCCAGGACACAAAAGTGAAGATGACCCACTCCCTGCCCTGTAGACACTCACCTGTGCACAGAGAGATGGCACAAGGACAGGACAGCTGATAAGGGTCCCCCTTCCTTGAGCACTTTCTCTGCTTGGTGTCATTTGAAGCACTGTGTGTAGGAACTAATTTAATCTCCACAGAGTCTCATGGGGCTTGTACTGCCATGATGCCCCTTTTAAGATGTAGAAATTGAGGCATAAATGATTAAGAACAAAATAACCCAGCCAGCTGGTAGAGAGCTGGGACGCTGGGACAGGCCAAGTGGTCCTGCTCAGAGGCCTTTCTCTTTGTGCTCATCACTGTGAGATAGCACAGCACAAGATGCTGAGAGGCGAGGATGGCCAGGATGCTGATGGCCAGCAGGCAGAATTGGGAGGGCTTTGTGGAGCAGTTGACCTTAGGGCTTTGATGATGAAGAGGCCTGGGGTTGGGCAGGGAAGTGGGCTGCCCATTGATGGAGGGGCAGGTAAAGGGGGCTAAGGATGATGGCTCTGCCCCTTCATACTCCCTCGAGGATTTGTTGTTTATTCTGCAGCCTAAATGATAGATTTGATGGACTACCACTTTGTTCCAGCCCTTCCCTGGCTCCCCACTGCCATTAGGACAGTGTCTAAACTCAGTAGCCCTGGCAGAATGCACAGTTTTTGCCTCCTGGCCCATCCTCCCTGTGTGCTGTGTCCTGGTGTCACTGGTCTGCTCAGTGGTGCAAGTGAGTTCTGCTTTCCTGGCTGCTAGGCCTTTGTTCAAGCTGTGTCCTCTGCCAGGGGAGTTGTCCCCCTCCCTTTCTTAACACCTGCTTACCCTTCGCATCCTGCTGAGGGGAGCTCATCCTGGATGTTTGCCCAGAGCCCCTGGGTGGTGCTGGTGTTCTGCTGTTAAAGCCCCACTCTCCCCTTCCACTTGCCACACCATCATTGCTTACAGGCCCCTCCTGACCTGAGCAGCAGCCAGACCCAGTGCACTTTGGGGTGCACAGTTAGGGTGGCGGCAGGCAAAGCCAACTGGCCCGAGGGAACTGAGCATTGGGAAGAAGTGAAGCCAGCAGGCCCTACCCTTGAGGCCCCTTAGGATGACTCAGACCATGGAGGGTGTATAGGCTCAGACTGTGAAGGGAGTGTGGGAAGATTCACATCATCAGCGAGGACTCCTTCACTCTCCAGTGCAAGAGGGCTTTTGGGGTCAGACAAGCTCTGTGAGGTGGGGCTCCAAGGCCCTAAGAGCAAACTTGATGCTAGAAGCCTCAGCATCCAGGGCTTCTACAAGGTTTCACCCTCTGTGGCTTGCTGAACCAGGGTTTTCCACAGCCTGTGTCCTCATCCATAGCTCAGAGAGGTCAGTCACACAGGAAATGATGGAGCAGCTAAGATTCTAACTCCAACCCCCTCTCTCCATTCTCTCTGGCCCCAGGAACTAGCAGCTGGCCTTCATAGGTCTCCAGAGTGTCAGTCCTGCCCTGGGCTTAGTTGTGTGCTGATGATGTGGTTTCTTCTCTTTATTAAAGTTCTTCAAACTGTGTACACCTAATGATTTGTACACTTCTCCATGTGTAAGTTATATTTCAATAAAATGTTTACTTAAAATAGAAAAAGAAATTCTTCTAAGTCAGCTGGAGGTGAACCGATTACTTCGTGGACCTGAGGGAGGAGGACAGCTGTGAGCCAGAGATGGAGGGCAGGAAGAGAAGGGGCCTGGGCCTCTTGGGCCTCTATGTGAAGGATAGATCCCCTTTTGTTATGATGGCTCTGCTGCCTGGGACCTGTGTTACACACAGCTGGAACAAGACCTAGAGACTCATCTGTTTGAGCAGCCACCATGTCCCCTACCATCATACCTGGCATGAGTGGGCACCCGACAAACATCTTTAAAATAAACAAGGAATTCATTGAAACCTTAAAACAAATGAACAAAAGTATGCCCTGAGGTGACAGTAATGGATCGCATTAGGGATTCTGGAAACCCCCTTATCTATGGGGAGAACCACTCCCTGCCGGTGCCAGCTACAGAGGCAGTGAGAAGTGGTAAGAGTAGAGTTCTGCACTTTCCCAGGGAAACCTCTTCTCCTCCCCATACCTCCCCTGCTCTGGGGGGGTAACAGCTCCCAAGACTGCTGCAAGGGTGATGAGGATCTAAGTTTGCTTCCTATCCTCTCTGCGTCTCTTTCCTCATTTGGTAGAGAAGAGCTAGCAATGTGAACTCTGAGGAACCCATGGTAGTCACTCCCACTCTTTCTGATCTTCCCAGGAGAACTCCCCAGAGCAGCTTCCCTGGAGTTACCGAGAGAAGACCCACTTTGGTCACCTGGACCAGGACCTGGTTGAAGAGCTGGTTAGTCGATGTCGGAGAAAGCCATTTGCCTTGGTCTGTGGCTCCACCAAGTTTACCGAGGACATGGCCAAGTGCTTGCTGTGTGCAGGCCTGACTAAGGACTCCTACTTTCTCTTCTAGCCCGGATCTCCTTTCCAAAGCCCGACCAGGGGCCTGTTGCAGGGACACAGGAAGAATCTCAGACTAGAATCAGAAGTCATGGCATCCAGGCATGGCCCTGCTGCTCACTTGCCATGTAACCTTAGGCAAATGTCTTCATCTCTTAGGATTTCTGTTTCTACACTATAGGGTTAAGCATTTCCTCCTGGCATCCTGCTGTGTGGAGCGAGGGCTATGGGAGCCCTGATTGGTAAGCATCCAGCCTTGGAGTCGGGGATCCTCCAAGGAAGCCAAGTCTAGGATAAGTAGCAGTTGGGCAGGAGAAGCGGGGAGCTGCCCTGGTCCTTCCAATTAGAAGGCCCTTTAGGAGCTCCAACAATGGTGTTCATGCCAGCTCAGACCCTAGTTTAAACCCTCTAAACCTTCTGTGTTTAGAGAATGACCCCAGCAGAAGCTAAATGCTCTCTGGACAAGGACCATAATTTATGTACCTTGTGCACTAAAGGCCTTGGATTCTGACTTGCCAGCATTCTTGGGGCAAGGCATTGCCCTGGATGACCACTGTATTGGCTCCAAACATGTCCCACTGCAAGCAGCTTTGCACTCAATCTCCTTTCTCTGGCTCTAGAGCCTGGCCAGCCCAGAGTCCTTTCTGCAGCTTAAGAAGAGGCCTGGAGGCAGACACCTTCCCTCTTCCTGCAGGTGGCTGGCTCAGCCTGTGCCTTCAGCTGGGTGCCCTGGTTACGGTTGCTAAGGAGATCTAAAGATAGAGCGGGAGACCTGGGTCCCTCTCTCAGCTCTGCCCACAGTGGTTGCTGATCCAGTTCCCCCAGCCCTCCCCATCCCACTCCCTCCATCCTGCAGAGGGCGTGCCCTCTCCAGGGAGCCTGGTGCCCCTGGGCAGTGCACTGCACTTAATATAATTCTGCTTTTTTCAGCCTGGGTTCCAGTGTGCTGCATCAGCACTGGCTGGCTACGGGCCATCCCCCAGATTGGAATTCTAAGCAGTGGAATCTTAGCCATGGGACATTAAGAGCTAGGTTTTTGCAGTCATAAATTTCTGGTCCTCATATCAAAGCTGAAAGTACAGGATGCTAGAAAACATGTAGTCCAACAGAGTGATATAAATGGGGAAGTCAAGGCCCAGTAAGGCCAAATGACTTGCCCAAGGTGAAAGAGTTAACAGGAGAGCTGGCACCACATGTTTCCTAATTTCAACCCTGTGCTCATAGTTCTCCACCAGTGGTTTTCAAAATGGGCTCCACAGGGCTCTTGCATGGATGACAGCAGTGAAAAGATGGCCAGAGGGATCTCCAGGCCCCACTTCAGCCAGAACAGCTCTCTTTTTATCCTATTTGTATACTGGGGTGTGGAGTAATTTTGTCAGAAAAGATTTTCCTGTCCCCACCCAAAAAAAGTTACAACAAATGTGCTGTGCCATGTTCACCAAATAGTCATGATAAGCAACAGAAGGACATGCAAAGGGTTCACACTGTTCCACAAGAAGGGATTCTGTGCTAGATGGAGGAGGGGTTGCTGGATGTGACCTTCTCCAAGACCATACGCATGTGAGCATATTAAAGGCTTTGAGAAGACTACAGGTTTCATTTGGTTTAACCCAGAGTTTCTCAGGCATTTTCCTCTAGAACACTTCTGTGGGGCCAGGCTCTCTCCAGCACAGTGCGATGAAAGGAAAAGGCCCTGATAGTCAGAGCTCCCAAGTAGGGACTGTTGATCTCCTGCTTGACCTGTGCCTGGGGCAAGACATTTTCCCTCCTTCAGGGCCCCTGTAACCTCTTGCCAGTGTCCTTGTCCTGCCCTCTTCCAGTACATCCTGTGGACTCTACTTGAATGGTTTTTGGAGGCAATTATGAGCCTTACTCTGTTCTAGATACTTAGGAAACAACAGAGGGCAAGTGCTGCCTTTCTGTCAAGAAGCTCCAGCCTAGCCAGGAAGGCAGGGGCTAAACTTGTAGATCTGAAAAAATGAAGTGTGGAGTAGGACTAGAAATAAGCTAGTTCTAGGGCTTTACCTAACCTAGGGAAGGTCAGGGACATGCCACTGTGCCCCTGTGGATGGAGAGTACGCTCACTCATAACTAGGGGTGGAGTGGGGGTCCTCACTTAAAGAGTAAAGGTCTGGGTCAGTTCCTTCATATTTTTCTTTGTGCCATTTTAGAGATTTGATATTTAGATATTAGACAAGGTCACCTCATGGTTAACAGCCCCTCTTGTCCTAGAGTGGTCATCCTTCCCCTCCCTCCACATGGAGTCTGTATAGTCTGGCTGCTGGAAGGATCATTTGTCAGGGACATTGGTGAGGACCTAGCCATACCTTTGGTGCCAAGATCAAAAGGTCTCCTGTCATCAGATACTTGAGAGCTTGTGTCTGGGTGTTGTGTCTTGCAGGGTGCCTAGTGAGCCCCAGAAGAGGAGGAGTGGTTAAGATGTGTGAAAACAGACCTCTTGAGATTGGGGATGAGACTCTGGGCAGCTGGTCCATCCCTCCCATCTCATGCTGGTGCCTTATGTAGGCCATTGGGGACGTGCTGTGGGTGGTGGCCACTGTGTGATATTGCAGTGGGAGAAGGAGATTTAGGAGTTGGACATGACCAAAAGGCATCAGGAAATCAACAAAGTGACCACAGTTCTGTAATCAGATAGGTCTTGGACTTATTCTAGGCCCAGGCTGTCCCCTTTGGGCCCTGCTCTACACTAATCAGACTGATTTTCCTAATGTGCAAATCCATGCCTATCACTGTCCTACTTAAAGTCCTTCCATGGTTCCTTGTTACCTTCAGGACAGGCATCTCAGCTTTGATCACCTCTCCAGACCTGTCCTGTGCTGCCACCTGCTCTATGCCCACCTCTTATACTCCTTACGTGTTCTCTGGTATCATTGCTCCCTTCACACTTGCTGCTCCCTTTGCCTGGCCAGCCTCCTGATTCCAGTCTCCCACTCTCATTTTTCACCTTCTTATCCCCTGAGCTCCTGGTTCAGTGTCTCTTCTTTGGGAATCCTTGCTGCCTCTTCCACCCCAGTCTGGAGCAGTGAGCAGAGACTCTTGAGTTCTTCCACTGCCACACCCATCAGACTGAGCACAGGAAGGGCCCTATATAGCCCAGTCCACTGCTTCCCCAGCAGAGAGGGCGTGCAGTACATCCTGAAGGTCGAATACTTGAGTGATAAGCAATATTCATGGAGCAAGGGACATGTGACAGAATGCTTTTCATATTCATTGAAGCACAGAATCTTAACAAATATTTATGCTATTTTCTTACCCCAATTTACAGATGAAGAAACTAAGCTTCCAAGTCATTGAGCGATTCTCCAAGGTCATGTGGGCAACACAAGTTCCAACCTGTGGTGATTGTTGTAAAGGTTATATATGACACATGAATGCACCTGGAGATGTGTATAAAGATTTTTATTGCTGCACTGTTCAAAACAGCAAAAACTAAAAATTGTATGTCCATGAAGAAGAGAAAAAATGAACAGTTCCTCTTTTTCATATGGTGCTGGGGATTGACCCCAGAGCCTCACGTGTGCTAAGCACACTCTGTCACTGAGCCACACCACAGCCCCAACAAATTGTTCTTATTCATCCAGTGGAACATCAGACAGCAGTTAAAATGAATGAACTAGACATCTGTCAACATAGACTAAATCCTAAAAACACCATAATGATGTGAATTGCATGTTGTGAAAGGATAGGTACAGTGAGACACCTGTACTTAGAAATTGTTAAAACCCAAAGTAATGTGCCTGTGAGTTGAGGAACCAGCTGCAAGCATGAGGCTGGCTCTGGTGATGGACAGAGGAGTTGGGTGGGGTCTCGGGCTGCATCTGTACTTGTATTATATTAAAAACATTTGAAATGAACATTGCAAAATGTGAACTGATTAATCTGGGCAATGGGTTCACTGATATCTGCTAATATTTTCTATTTTGTTTTGTTTTAAATAATTCTATAATTAAAATCTCTTAATTTTTTTTAGTTGTAGGTGGACACAATACCTTTATTTGTTTTTATTTTTATGTGGTGCTAGGGATTGAACCCAGTGCCTCATGCATGCCAGGCAAGCGCTCTACCACTGAGCCACTGCCCTGACCCTTAAAGATCTTTTTAAAAATATCAAATGTGGGCTGGAGTCATGGCTCAGTGGTAGAACCTTGCCTGGCATGTGTGAGGCCCTGAGTTCAATCCTTAGCACTGCATATAAATAAATAAAAGATCCATTGACAACTAAAAAATATTTTTAAAAAAATCAAATGTGAACCAGGCATGGTGGCGGGGCATAAGCCTATAATCCTGGTGACTTGAGACTGAGGCAAGAGGATCATGAGTTCCAGGCCAGGCTCAGCAACTTAGTGACCCTGTTTCAAAAAATGAAATGGACTGGGGATGTAGCTCAGTGGTAAGTGCACCAGAGTTCAATCCCCAGTTTAAAGTGTGTGTGTGTGTGTATGTAATCTCAAAATGTGATTTTGACCCCAAATTGCAATGCTCTTCACAAACTATGGGCTTACAAACATCCACTCCCTCTCTCCCACCTCACACAGGTTATTCCCTTTATGCCTCCAAGCTCTTCAGTCATTCATTCAAGACTGTGAGCTTGTACCATGCCAGGCCCTCTTCTAGATGTCAGGGACCCAGCAAGAAGAAGTATAAATCATTCCCAGCACTCCTGCTGACTGGGTGTTCCTTCTGCTTGGACATCTTCTTTTCCCCATAAACTTAACCCATAATGATTTGCCAGACACCACTGTTGTAGGCTTTTCCCTCTCCTCCTTTTTTTTTTTTTTGGTCAGGGGGATTATTTTGTTTTTCCATTTAAATGAAGCAGACCTAGGTTCAAGCCTCTGTGTTGTGACCCACAAGAACTAACTGGGCTTCTCTGAGTCTGAGTTTGCTCTATAAGATGGTGGCAGGCAGCACCCTCTCCCAGGTTATCTGTCCTTCATCCCAGTGAGGATGAGGGATACATGTGTGCACCTAAGCACAGCACCTCACTGTGAGCTACTCTTGAGTGGCCTTACCCAACAGCACTTGGCTCATGACTGATGGCATTTATTCCTACTTTTCATTGTCCAGAATTTCCCAGCCCAGCAGAGTGCCACGTGCCTGTAGTCCCAGCTGTTCAGGAGGCTGAGGCAGGAGGATCACTTGAACCTAAGGGTTCAAGGTCAGCCTGGGAAACATAGCAAGACCCTGACTCAAATGAAGAAAAAACTCCCCTTTTTATTATTTTCCCAATGCTTTGGAAGATTTTGATCCCAAATTGCAAGTATTAAGTCATTATTAATTTATCTCCCATTTTTTATTAATCAAAGACATAGATAGCTGCGGCTCAGAGCTTCTGATCTGCACACCCAGCTGGGAGCTGCACGTGGCTGACATGATCCCAGCCAGAGGCAGAGGCGGCAACAGCGTGTGTGGTCTGGCAGCTTGCCGAGGGGTCGGGGGAGATGTACCTTCTCCCTTTCTTTTTAGTTGGCGAAGGATCAGGGAAGCTGCTGTCCTTGCTAGGTGGCTGCTACACACACAGGTGGTCACTGACTAGTGGGCTAGGAACTGAGTTTCCATGCCAGGCCTTATTATGGGACCCCATGTGGATCCCAGGCCCTCACCCCACAAGGCATGGCACCAATGCCATGCAGAAGAGCATGGAGTTCACATAGTGGGAGGTGGCAAGTCGGTCTGCATGTGGGTCCCACAGGCTCTGGCTGGCAACCACCATACCATCATGCCCCTTACTCCCAATGCTGACAGAACACACTAGCTTATAGCGGGGTGGGGTGATGTCCTTGACCAGGTCCCTGATCTCAGCACTCAGAATGGCAGCCAGGTAGGCACACTGGCCTGGATGGTAGGCCACACCAGCCAGCTTGAAGGGCAGGTGGGCCTGCATCAGCTTCTCTGCCTGGACACAGGGGAACTTCACCTCCGGCCTGGCTGACCATGAGGGAACCTGGAAGGAGGAGAAGAGCGGGGTCGGGGGGTGTATTTGCAACAAACAGAATTTGAGGTCAAATATGCTGGACATAGACCCCTGAGTTGGAGCATATGATTTGGAACCCTGGTATGGAAAATGCAATGCAGAATCGAAACACAAGAAAACAGCTTTATAACTGCATAGTGCTGTGTGGATGGCAGAGATTAATCCAGTTTTCAGTCTATAAAAAAAAGTGCCTTGGGGCCCACAGCCTGGCCCTCTCACTCTTGTTATACCCACAGGCTGCTGGCCCATACTTGCTCCTGGATGGTGCAGATTGGTGGATGGTGATACAGTTCCGGTTGTGTCCTCGTAGATGTCCGGTTCTGTAAATTATGGACAAGCATTGAGGTGAACATTTGCTGAATGTTGACTGCTGGGTTTGTCCCAAAGGTGACTCTGAGCAAGGATTTGGGTACAAGAAGTTTATATGAGAGGTGACTCAGGGAAACATAGTTGGGAAGGAAAGATGATAAAGGGTGTGGGTGGGCAGGTTACCCTTGGCAGCAACTGGAGATCCTCCTGCCGTGGTCCATGCAAAAGACAGTGGAACACACCTCAGAATCATGCCACTGAGCGACAAGGAAGCTGGGCATTTATCCACCACAAGCCTACTCCCTTACTGGCTGAACAGGCATGTATGGCCTCTCCTGAGTGGCCTCAGCGTTGGCAGCCTGAAGAACCCTCAGGTAAGAAACATGGAGCTAGCAAGGCACATGGAAACTTCTGGCAGGTGCTTCCAGGGTGGGCAGTGTGTACAGGTGGCAAATCAACAGCATTCCGTACATGGTCTCCCTTAATGCTTAGTCTTTAGGGATCAGTAGCAAAGAAATAGATGTGGGAGAGGTAAAATAGTGAGAGGAGAAAAATGGTGTTATTGCACGAGGCTGGACTCAATACAGTGAGCCCTCCTCACTTATCCCCCCATCCAGCACAGTGGACAGTAAGTGTTGCCGTGGTGACTGGCTGACGAATGAATAAAGAAGCTGATGGAATCCACAAGACCATGGATTAGCTACCACTCCTCTGTAAAATGAGGGTGCTAATTCCTTTCCTCCCAGGTGGCTTGGACCAGTATAGGAGATTGCATATGTAAAGTTGCTCAGCTGCCTTCCTCTGCCCCTCTGAGGAGACTGGGGGTCTTTACAAAGAGGTAAGCCTTCAGCCCAGTTCAGTGGTTCTCTGAATCTCTGAGTAAATGGATCTTTTCCTCCAGGGACTCTCCAGAATCTGTCTATTGGCTCCTTCCACTAGCACTGAAGCCTGTCCAGGTTTCCCCCGTGCTAAAGCAGTAAAACACACAACAGCCCACCTTACCTTCATGCTATTCCAGTATGTTCCTTCTATTTTTCTCTCTCTCACCTTCATATTTTCAGCCTATCCTTGGAGAGCTGCCCATAACCTGTACAGCCTCCGCTCTCACCTTCCTCCACTTCTCACCCCACTTCCATCTGGCATGCACTCCCCTTCTACCGCAGCTGCCCCCGATAAAGTCTCTGGTGTCCAGAGGTCATTCTCAGCAGCATTTGAAGCTGTGGTCAATTCCCTCCTTTCTGAGCCTGTTTCCTCCGTGGGATGGTAATTCCTACCTTCCCTGATGATTCTGAGTATTGCACGACTCATTCATTTGGGTATGGAGCAAATATGTCTAAACACCTGCTGTGTTTTCTGCTAGGTTCTTGAGGGCCTTGATTCCAGTGGTGTGCACCTCCTCCTGGGCTCTGCAAATGCTGTTACAGCAACGTGCAAAGTCTTGCACTCTCCCTGATACACAGCGGACACTAAGTGAGTGCAGGGATCTGCCTTTTCTTTCTATTCCCTCTGGGCCTCAGCTTACACACCCAGAAAATAGGCAGAAGGGATGGGCTTGCTCTCTGAAGCCCTCTGCATCCCCCTGGCCTCTCTCCACTGGGCTTACTTGCGCTCACCTTGAGCTCCTGTATGAGCCTTCGTGCAGCCAGGATGCCCCTGAGGCTGAGCGTGGGAGCTTCGGCCTTTGGACTTGTGGGAGCTCATCTTCTTGATGGAAGACCTGATGAGGAAGCACTGCTCCCCTGACCAGCTTGACGGGCAGCCTGGGGAGATATGGGTGGGCCAAGTGGAGAAAGGAGGAAGCCAGGGCACTTGTGAAGGGGTCTGCAGGGTCTTGGTCTCAGTTTCCTGCCCCTGCAGACATCTATACCACCCTGAGTTTGCACCCCAATTCAGACCTCTTCTTCCTTTCCACAAATGGGGCTCCATGTGGCTCAAGTGGTAATGTGCTCGCCTGGCATGCACAGGGTTCTGGGTTTGATCCTCAACACCACATAAAATAAAACAAAGATGTTATATCCACTGAAAACTGAAAAATAAATATTAAAAAAATTCTCTCTCTCTCTCTCTCTTCTCTCTTTCTCTTCTCTCTTCTCTCTCTCTTAAAAAAAAAAATATATAGGCTCTCAAGCTAGTCACATGGGAGGTTCAAACCTGAGCTCTGCCACTGAGCAGCTGTGTGATCTGGGACAAATCATTTCACTTCTCTGAACTTTAGTTCCCATATTTGAAAACTGGGAATATTTTTATTCCTTTTCTCAGTAGCTATTTGTTGCCCACTTAACTCTGCACCATAGGCTGAAATATAGCACTGAACCTGTTAGGTGACCCCATCTGGTGGCCCAGACCTGTTAGATCTCTGCTGTCCTGGTGTCCATGTGCTGGAAGATAATAACCAGCCAGGGGTGTCAACTAGGGTAGGACTGCCCAAAAGTGGGTGTTTGGAAACATTGAGGGATATTAACGCCTCCTCAGCTGTGGGGATTAAATGAGATGAAGTGCATAAAGTTTCAAACCTGGCAGAGTAGGTGCTCAATAAATGCTTGTTAAAAGCAATGATCTCTGAACTCCACTCACCATACAGTGAAGTGGAACTGATACTCTGTACCCTGTAAAGTTGTTATAAAGACTTTAAAGTTAATTTAAATGAATGTGTAAATACGGCTTTTCACATGGACATGTCTCTTCTTCTAAACTCTTTACAAATATTAACTCATGATTCCCATTTTACAGATGAGGAGACAGAGGCATGGAGGGAAGTTTAAAGAATTTGCCCAAGGTCTCATAGCTTGGATATATGGCTGCATAAGAATGTGCCTGGAAATCAGTAGGAACTCAATGGTTGCTTTGATACCTCTGGTACCGGTATATGCTTCCCCACATGTTGAAGTTTGAAAGCTTCATTGTGGAGCAGGGAGTTTCCAGGCTTGGTGTCCAGTATAAGGCATGTTGGAAGGCTCTGTACTTTGTGCAGAGAAAGTCTTGTCCCTGAGACCTGGTTGTGAATGAGCAGCTGAGGAATGGAGGATGAGAAGGGGAGAGGACAGGAGGCCCCAAGGGGTGAGAGGGGGCAGCAAAACCTTCCAGACGACTGTCTGGAGGTCACAGTCCAGAACAGCCATCCCAGCAGGCTCCCATGGGTCAGGGAAGGGCACGGGGCAGTTTCCCTTATGTAACCATGGACTTCCTCTGCTGCACCTTGGCTTGTTAGCGGCCGGCCTGGCCAAAGAAGTAAGGCTAATTCGTCATCAAAGGAGGGGGAGGAGAGAGGCTGGGCCAGTGGGAGGCTTGCTTTTGTGTCTCCTCACCCCCTCTGCCTTCTGGCCCTCTGCAAATCCTCTCTCTCAGGCTTCCCTGGTGACCCCATCTGGTGGCCCAGAGTTCCTGTTGCAGGCTGTGGGAGCCTGAGTAGCAACTTCTCCCCAGCTTCCCATTACGTGAGGTGGACAGTGCTGCGTCCTCAGAGGGCACAGTGAGCCTTAGATGAAGTGACTGTGCAGCGAGCTGGCAGAATCCCAGCTCAGGACATGTCCACTTGAGTCATCGTCCTAGCTGCTGTCAGTGCTCAGCCACCTGCGAAAGCAGACCCCTGCTGTGGGACAGCGCTGCATCATCTGTGAACCCCTTTCCTCCAGGATCATGCGGTTAATCCCCAGCAGTCCAATGAGGTAGGGTAAGACTAGGAACCCCACTTCACACATTGAAGAAACTAAGGCTCAAAGTGGGGAACAACTTGACCAGGGTTACACAGCATATCAGATGTGGAACTAGGATCCAGGTCTGGGGAGATTCAAACCCAAACCTTTACTCAAATATAGGTGAGAGCAATGGCCCCTTGCTGGAGGGGTAGCTTCCCTCTGAAGGGGCCTATTTTCTGCCTGACTCCCCAAGCTCCTGCTAGTCCCAGAACAGGAGGCCCCAGCTCTGCCCAGACCCAGGTCTAGGAGCAGGTCTTTTTGGGTGCTGGACCTTAGTTTTCTCATCTGTGACATGGAAACAGGACCTCCTTCCCTGCAGGGTGGAGTCTCAGTGAACAAGGGTGCAGAGCTGGGGTGGGGGTCTGCAAAAGGCAGCGATTCCAGCCCCCTCCTTACTTTCTTCTCAACTGCCCAGGAATTGGAGGCCAAGAAGGTCACGCCCTTGTCCGGAGCTCTTTGGAACGCTTGTCCTTGGCCCCATCTAGATTCTGGAATGTCATTTCTGATGTGGTTTCCATACCCCAGCCTCTGGGACCAGGAACAGGACAGAGTGACTGCCAGAGAACAATAAAGACTCAGAGAGGATGTGGCCTCCTAGCCCTGGGGTGAGGGTCTGGCTCCCAGAGGTGTGAGGACCCAGCCAAACCCCATAAGCCACCTTCCACCACCTGGGGACTCCAGCCTACCCCATCACCTCCCTTGCAACCGGCTTCCCCCTTTCTCTTGGACCTGTCGCTTCTCTTTCCTGTGTTCCATTCCTCGTCTCCTTCCCCTCCTCTGTCGTCCAGGGACACCCCAAGCCCTGCACACACACTTTCCCATGGTGTAGACCCCGTGACTTCCTAACAGGCTCCAGTGTAAGTGTGGGGTGTGACATGCCATCACCAGACAGGGCTAGACCCTACTGACTTCAGGGAGCTGAAGGTGGAAGCTGCTCCATGTCCCTACCTCCTGGCCTCTGCCCCAGGGCCACACTCAGGGGAAATTCTCCAAGGTTCCCCTGACCTTTAGTAAGAGGGAGATGTGGCTCCTGGGACCCAGCCACAAGACCCCAGGGGTGGACAGATTTCCCTGGCCCTATCCTTTGCCAAGTCCTCACGACTGGCCCAGGGATTAGGGAAGACACCATTCTTGTACCCAGAAACCAGTGACAGATTCAGAAATGAAGACAGAACTGAGGCAGAGAGGAACCCCAGTTATAGACATCCACTCCCAGAAATCCACGCTGACATCTAGGGGTGCTGATGTGCAGCCCTGAGCTGTGTAAGCATGTGCTGTCATAGCTACATGCACCAGGCACAGATGTGCACACCCAGAGACACAGATCTGTACAGCAGCAGAAGCTGCATCCCCATGGGACTATGTGTGCCTATGGAGAGGCACTTTGTCCCTGGGAAAAATTGTGCACATGCACAGCTATGGCATTTGTGCCGATTTGTGCTGAGACATGGATGTATACTCAATGAGGACATTCACTCAGAAATCTTTGAATATATCCAGAGGGAGAAATAGACACATTGACAACAGAGTACATACAGATTTAGAAGCAGAGCCATAGATACATGCAGAGACAGAAGCACTGCATGTGTGATCCAGGGTGTGTGCAAAGATGGATTTGTGTGCAAAGAAACAGATATGAATACACAGCAATGAGTAGTCATACGAGAGCATATTCACACTCAGAAAGGGACAGCTACACCCAGAGACTAGTGTACTTGGTGTTCGTTTCATAGATGCTGAAGTGACTCACATACCCAGAAAAAGAATGTGCCCAGGTGATGACAAATGTATACCCAGAGATGGGTGCACATATATGCACAGCAATAGAAACACACAGCATCGGTTCCCCGACCTTGGATGGTGTACTCACAACCTTGTGGAGCTCACACACCTTCAGAGAGATCCTGTGTCCCCTAGCTCTGGGGTACTGCAGAGCCAGCCATGGAGGGGAGGGTCATCTTATGCTAAGAGACGCCCCCTAGAAGTTTAAGAGTGGGTCCTCAGAGCTCAGCCCAGGGAGTTGGCACAACAGGCGCTCAGGGTTGACTGTTGTGGGTAGCTTGGGCACACCCTAATGACCCTGGCAGGTGGCAGCCTTTGTTCCTTCTCTACTACCTCCCCTGGGGACCAGGAGAAAAGCCTGACCAGGCTGCTGATTGGAGGGAAAGGCAGTCAGGCAGCAGGAGGCCCCACCCAGAGGTCACTTCAAGGAGAGATGGGTTAAAAATGAAAAATACAAGAAGTCCTGAGGTCTACGTAGCATTTGGATTTCATACAGATGGAAAGTAGGATAAGGGAGAGCATACCTCCAAATTCCCTGTGCGTGGCACATGCACGGCCATGCCTTGACCCCTTCTGTAGATGCCACTCTTCTCATTTCCCAGATGAGGACAGAGGCCTGGAAAGGTCAAAGGACTTGTCCAAGGTCACACAGCTAGTAGCCCCCACATTTTTTATTTGAGCCCATGTGGTCTCTGTTTGAGGACCTTCTTCCTTCACCACTGCACCAGACCATCCTGGATTCCAATAGGAAGATGCTGTGGTCTGAATGTTTGCATCCCCCCAAAATTCATGTGTTGAAATTCTGACCCCAAGGCAATGATATTAGGAGGTAAGAACTTTGGGGAGACCAGTCAAGATTAGTGTCCTTAGCTAGGTGCAGTGGAACATGCCTATAATTCCAGTCTGCGCTGGGATGCTGAGGGGTCAGTACAACCCTGGAAGAGGTGACAAGTTTTTTTTGGTGCTGGGAATCAAACCCAGGGTCTTGTGCATGCAAGGCAAGCACTCTACCAACTGAGCTATACCCCCAGCCCCATGACAAATGTTTTTAAAGGCTGAGTAAGAGTCCATCATGGGAGGATGGTGCAGAAAGGAGAGCTATCCAGGCTCAGGGTACAGAATTTGCAGAGAAGTGAGAGAAATGGCAGTGGCCAGCTGTGTAGCTCAGTATGGGGAGATGAGCTAGGAAGGCATCCTGAAGGACTTTGGATTTTATCCTGAACAGAGGAATGACTTGGTCCTGTTAGCTTTCTAGAAAGATTAGAAAGTGTTTTGGGGGTGGGCAGGGAGCAGATGAGGGTGGGGACCCAAGCCAGTGAGGAGGCTGTTGCAATACTGCGGGAGAAATGGCGAGCTTAGGTTACTATAGTTTTGGAAGCCTTTCTGAGGAACAAGAGGGAATGAAGCCCAAATGTGACCAGTAGGTGTGCTTATGGGGAAAGGTAAGTGAGACAGACCCCTGTGTTTCTGTCTTGGTTGGCTGAGCTGTAACCTGAAAGAGGAAGCTCCAGAGATATGAGTTAGGTCTTGGGGTGTTGGAGAGTTCAGTTTGGGAACTGTTGATCTTGGGGGACCCAAGAGCCACTGTGGTGGTTACTAGGGGATGGGGTGTAATTGGTAAGGCCAGGAAGAGAGGCAGTTGTTCTATGGAATGGGATAGATGTTTCAGAGGTGGATGACTGGGGGATATTCAGCACAGGGGGTAGTCACAATGATGATGACAGCCTTTTATTATGGGTGGCTCAGAGATGCTGCCATAGCCTGCCCTCATCCCTGGGCATTCTCCATTCCCTCTCTACTTACATCCCTAGGATTTTGCCTCAACTTTGGGGCCCTGGACAGGTGGGTTGGACATGCCTTGGAGAGAATGTACTGTATGGCCTACGGTCAGTGGCAGTTGGCAGTTGGGACATGAGCACAGCTTCTCACCACTCAGGTGGAACGCCCTGAGGGCAGTCAGCACTTGTCTCGGAGGTGCTCCTGGGGTTGGGCCCTGTCTCCCACAGTGGCACCCTGACCGCTCGTACAGCCTGAGTTGCCCCCCACCCCAACCCATGTCATCTCACATCCTTCCCTGTGCTCCTTGGGATCGCTTCCCAGGCTTCCTGTCACAGGGTCTTCCCATGGAGGAACTCACCCCAAGACCCCAGGGCCTCTCTGATGAGGGGTGCATCATGTGCTGGGGAGGTCAGAAGCCTGCAGCCTGGCCCCTGGCTGGAGCTGGGTGGCCCCCTCCCTGCCCTTCTCTCATACCCACAGTGGGTAGGTATGTTTAATAGAAGCTCAGCCCTCGGCTGCCCAGAACATTTCTTTTCTGTCAGTCAAGGCCCACAGGTGAGCCAACCCTTCAGGCTGACCACTCCTGATGCTCCTTGCTGAACACCTTCTAGGTGGCCTCCTGTGCTGGCAGCCAAGGGCTCCTTGAGGACTTCCTGACAGAAGGATGGGCCAGAGGCAACATGTGGCCATGGACATCTGGGTCCTCTAGGGTAAATAAACAACATCCTTGTTGGTTCTCACACAAGGCCAGGATGGCTGAGACATCCTTCATGTGATCTCATTCAATCCTCCCCACAAACTGCAGGCAGCTGCTGCCACTACTCCTTCCCCAGCAAAGAAGCCGGGCCTCCAAGAACTCAGGTCACTTTCCCAGACCCCCTCAGCGAGGCAGCTGTAGAACCAGGATTCAGACCTCAGTCTGTCAGAAACCAGAGCCCAAGGGCCTCCCTGGAAAGGCAGGCTAGTTTCCCTCCGAAGCCCCTGTGCCTGGCCCAGGCTCTGCAGAGGTGGAGCTTACAAATGCATGTTAGACTGAACTGACCCACAGGGACAACTCTCAGAGAGAAAAAAGGCCCTATTTCCTGTTGGACACAGAGCCATGAGGGCATTTCTTCAGCCCCAGCTCCTTGCCCAGGGCCTGGCTCTGGGCATAGTGATGTTCAAGCAAGGCTTGTGGATCAATAAAGGAACCAACATGTAATATTTCTGGCCAGAATGCTCACTGTGGCCCAGAGCTAGTAGGAGCTGCACAACAGAACTCAAGCGCCAGTTCTGCTCTTCCTGCTGCATTTTTTTCATCAGAAAGACTTTTCCTTGTCTCCTTCTGCTGTCCTCCTTCACTCTCCTTCTGTGTTTAATTCTCACATCTGAAAGAAGCTTGTCCATTTGTTCCATGCATTTGAGGCTCCTTCTGGTTCCCATGAGGGAAGAATGGGAAAAACCAGTAGTAAGTTCCTACTGTATGCTTTAGCTCACATTCTCATTCTCTTTTCACAACCGTCCTAGAATGGACCCACTGGACTATGAGAAGCACAAGACCCACACAGGTTAAATGACTTGTTTAAGTCACCTGTTCAAGTTAGAGGCTGAACTGGGATTGATCCCAGATCTGCCTGGCCCCGCTACTTAGGCCCTTTCTCTACCACCCAATTTCCTTCCAGGTCCAAGCTGCTTGCCTTCCTGACAGAGTCTGGCCAGTGCAGATCTCAGAACGTGTCAACCTGGTGACACTAGATCTGTCACCTTAGAGTGGAGTGAAGGAAGCACCTGGGGATCAGCTTACTAATTCGAGGGGCCTATGAATTATTCACGCCACCATTAACTTGGAGGCCCCTTCAGCCTCACCTTTCTTTCCTTGCTCCAGACCCTCAGATCCAGGCTCACCTGAACTCTGCAGCCCTGTGGGGTCCCCTGGTGAGGAGATGCTGACAGAGCTGGGGTCTTGCCTGCTGCTGGCTGTGGCACTGCTGGGCCCAGGCCCCAGGGCCCAGGCCATGAAAGGTAGGAGCACCTGGAGATGTCAGAGCCAGGAGTGGGGAACAGGCAGAGCCAGGGTCTCCTGAGGTTTCCATGTGAGAAACCAGAAAGCAGGAGGCCCTTTTAGTGGAGGCTAGCTGAATTAAGGATTTGTTTCTGGGATGGGGAAGAGAATATTTCTTTAGTGCCGGTGTCTGCCGGAGGCTTTACCTACATGATTACATTTCATCTTCACAACCAACTTCGAGGTGGTATCAGTCCCCATTTTACAGGAAACTGAGGGCTAGCTATGTTAAGGAACTCATCCAAGGCCACAGGATCGTGAAGGGCAAAGGGAATGGCCCAGAGAACTATTAAAGTTTCCTCACAGGAACAAGTCTTTGTCCTCCTGAGGGCCGGCTGAATCCCACTGCCAACTGCGCCAGAGTCAGTCTCCCTTGTTGTACCATTCAGTAGGCTGGGGTGATAGAACTTCACCCTTCTGTAAGGGATGCATGGAGGGCTCAGCAAACAGCTGTCAGTGCCCCATCTTCCTCAAGCTCAAGGGGGCTCAGTCACCCCATTGCTGGCAGAGATGGGATAGACACATGTTTCAGCTCATGCCTGAGAAGCAGGAGGAGCTAGTCATTCCCATTTTCCAGCCACCGGGGTTCCAATGGCTTTGGAGTGACCATAGGGTTCAGCATGACTGGCTGGGTCCTTGTGGACAAGGTCTGTACTTGTCCTGGTGTCCTGGGCCACCTGAGCTGTAGGAGTTCTGCTCTGATACTCTCATGGCCTTTCCTGCCTATGGGCAAGACTGGGGGAAGGACAAGGACAGGCACTGGACATAACGTCTCTATCCTCTTGCCATAAAGGCGTGAACCAGACACTATTGCTGGCACTGGCCTGCCTGGCACAGGCAGGGAGCTGACAATGTGACCCCAATGTACATTTGTGCAGCTAGCTCATAGCCACCCAGCAAAGAAGGCAGCAGCATCCGCATTTTATAGGCATATGACTGAGGCACATGGAGGTCAAGCAATCGTGTCATTTCCTCCCCTAGGCTTCCCCAAATAGCAAAACTTTCTCATTTTTTTTAGTTAAACTCAATATCATCTTCTCTGTAACTCTTGTCCTTCACCTAATACTGTTGACTCTAGACAGATCAGCTTCCCTCACTCGGGACCCCAGAGCTCCTGTGTGGCCACAGCACAGTCACACTGCATTCTGTCTCATTCGCCTGACTCTTCCTTCCTGCCTCTGCACCCTCCCTGAGCTGCCCAGGAAGCCATCCACATCCCCCATCAGCCTCAGATACTTCCTTGCTGGGGCATACACTTGCTGCATGTGACTCACCTCTGGGGACTTTAGTCAAGTGTATTATTCAGGACACCTTTGGGTGCAAGTGACAGAAGCGAAACCTGAATTAATTTAAGCAAAACAAAGCAGCATGGGAATGGAACCAGGGAGGCAGGGGTGTAGCTGAGGTGGGCTCAGGGATGTTGCAGCCAGGACCTGTTGGTCCCAGGGCCAATTTCACTTTTCACATGGTTCTTGCAAATTGCCCACCAGGAATTTTTTCATAGACCTCATGCCTGGTCCCACCCAGGGCTCCCACTCCTAGACTAGAGACTATAAAGGAAAGGAATCCCATCCAGATGTTCTGAGCAGAACTCTGGCCTCCTCCTGAGCACAGGCACACCCAATAGGCTGGTCCTGCATTGGCAGGCTCCAAGGATGGCCCTGCTAGGGTCATGTGTCTGCCTGCAGGGCAAGGAAGGGGAGCAGGCGGTAGAGGGCGGGTGCTGAGCAAAGCAATAGATGGTAAATAGCTTCCCTCTATGGCTGTTTTCTCATATGTAAAATGGAGTCAGTGACACCTGCCCTGCCTTTCATGGGGCTGCTTTGAACATTATTTGAGGTCATTCATTCACTCATCCATTTGGTAAGTAGGCACTGGTGCTAGGACTTGGGATACAACAGGGAACAAAAGGGACCACAATCCTTGATCTCATGGAGCTTCCATTTTCATGGAGGGAGACTAGCAATGAACTGAATTACCCAAGTAAAAGCGTGTTAGATAGTGATGCATAGTGAGGAGAAAAATACAACACTAAATTAAGAGTGGAGGAAGGAGTGGGAGGGGCTCTTGATTGTGAGTAGGGTGGTAAAATGTCATAATAAAGTTGAATTTCAAAAAATTTTGAACCTATACAAAGTAGAGAAAAGTTGTATAATAAATCCCTTTATCTCCATCAACCAGCTTCAACAGTTAACATTCTACCTTTCTTGTTTCCCATTTTGATGGTTCTAGAAGAATCTAAAGCTGATTTCATATTTCATACATAAATATGTCAGGATATACCTATAACCTACAAAGACATAAAACCATATTAACCCCAATATCATTATAATGGAATAATTCCTTTAATTTTATCTAATATTCTGTTCATGCCCAGTTTTCCCTAATTATTGCCTGAAAGAAGTCTTTTTTACAGTTCATTTGTTCAAATCAGAATTCAAAAATGTTCATACATTATATTCGTATTTGACTCTTTCAACATAACAATGTGTCCCCCCCATCATTTGTTGTTAAAGTATCCCGAATATTTAATCTTATAGAATATCCTATGTTCTGGACTTGGCTTAACATATCCCTGAAGTGTCATTAAAAATGTTTGTCTAGGGGCTGGGGTTGATGCTCAGTGGTAGAGTGCTTGCCTTGCAAGCATAAGGTACTGGGTTCAGTCCTTAGCACCACATTAAAAAAATAAATAGATAAAAATAAAGATATTGTGTCCATCTATAACTAAAAAAAAAAAAAAAAAAAGACTGAAAAAATGTTTGTCTAGGCCAAATGCACATGGGGCCTAGCTACTTAGGAGGCTGAGGGGCCAGGGAGCCTGGGCATTGCTTTCAAGATCAGCCTGGGCAATACAGTGAAACCCATGGGAAAAAACCTCCTAACTTAGTTCATTTTTTTAAAAAGTTCCTCTAGGGCTGGGAATGTGGCTCAAGCGGTAGCGCGCTCGCCTGGCATGCATGCGGCCTGGGTTCGATCCTCAGCACCACATACAAATAAAGAAGTTGTGTCTGCCGGAAAAAATAAATAAATAAAATATTGAAATTCTCTCTCCTCTCCCTCTCTCTCTCTCTTTAAAAAAAAAAAAAAAAAAAAAAAAGTTCCTCTAGAGCTGGGGATGTAGTAGAGCACTTGCTTAGCATGTATGAGGCCCTAGATTCAGTCCCCAGCACACCCACATACACACACACAAATCCCCCTCCATTTCACTCTAACTTATAGGTAGATCCAGAGACTTTATTAAATTCAAGTTCCTTTATTTTATTTTTCCAAGAAGACTTTATAGGTGGTGGTATGTATTACATATTGACCAAGGTTGCACCTTGACAGTAAGATTTATTGGTGGGTTCAGGAATTATTAATCTGATTCATCCATTATAAACTTCCATATTAACTTTTTTTCCTTTTTTAAAAATATTTATTTACTTGTAGAGGAAAACACAGTATCTTTATTTATTTTTGCATGGTGCTGAGGCTTGAACCCAGTGCCTCACACATGCAAAGCAAGTACTTTACCATTGAGCCCCAGCCCCAGCCACTTAACTTTTTCTTAAGTACTAGGGATTGAACCCACTGAGCTACAACCCTAACCCTTTTACATTCTTAATTTTTTATTTTGAGACAAGATCTCACTACATTACTGAGGCTGCCTTTGAATTTGTGGTCCTCCTGCCTCAGCCTCCCGTGTATCTGTAATTATAGGCACAGGCCGCTATACCTATCAACTTTTGTTATTTTTAAATTATAAACAATTTCAAACATTTAACAAAGTCAAAAGAGCTTTATAGAGACTACCTATATACCCAATCATTTAGTTCATTTACTCAGTGATGGGAATAGATATTGATGATGTTTGTAGATCCAGTATTTCATTAAGACTTGCAAAACTATGATTTTTCTAATGCTGTTATTCTTTCTGCAGCCTTCTATAAAAATAATTTTCCCTCACCAGCTATTTGGTTGTTTGAAAATCCAATCCATGTGGGAGTGGCAAAGTAGAAGCTTAATGTATTTTCCTTTCTACTTATCAATTTTCCAAAAATAATTTAGTGTCTCAACAATCTCTAAAAGAAACCAATAAGTTTCTTTTGCATCACATTATGAATTCATGAGTTTTTAAAATATATTTGATATGTTTCAACCTACTGTAGTAGTTATTCTTTTTTTGATGCTCAAATTGTACCTTCTTTTATAACTTTTAGCTCCTTTGTCCTTTCACATAATCCCAGCAGTCTTTGGTACCTTCTTTGCTCTTTAGCACAAAGCTATTCAAGTATGCTTTATATATTTCTTGTACTAGACCTAGTATCAACTATTTCTCTAAGGAGCCCTGGTTCAATTGGGCATAAGAATCTTAATCTAAAGTCTAGTGGTATAAAATGATACTGAAATATCATTGCTTCTAGGCCTGTAATGAACAGAATATTTTTTTAGAAATAAAAATAAATTTTAAATTCAAATTGATATGTTCAATTCATATTAAGGATACAGAGTTTTATATTTTTTTTGTAGTATTTGGATCTCTCGTCTCTTACATTGAAAATTTTGCTTTGAATTGACATCAGCATACTTATTTTCTTTGTTCCAATATTATAATACTTTTAATAATATTTGATATTATTACTAATAGTAAGACTGCTGAATATGGTTTAAGATTTCTTCGTGGTTCATTTTGACCTCAGGATATATTCTACTAGGCAGGTGCAGTTAAAGTGTAGTATTCCTAAGTCATTTGTAATAATTTTTTTCCCATGTGATTATGTCTCCAATTTGACACAGTTAGGTTTGCTTCCAGTGGGGATATTTAGGGGTTTCATTAAATTTTTATCTTTTAAAATTATTGAATTATTTTCGGGGATCACAAGTCAAAATGATGAAACAAGGTGAGTGTCATGAGGACTGGCCATCAATATTTCCTGTATTTTGTATCCTTCCCCTGACAGAGAATCATTCTTATTAGTTTCCTTTTGTACTCCTTAAAAAATACAAGCGAATGTGTATGAACCTATGCCTTGAATGCTGTTAACAGACTGCACGTTTTCACTGAAGGGTGTTGTTGTTATTAATTTTTTCCTTTTTAAAAAATTTGTTCTAATTAGTTTTACCTGACAGTACAATGCATTTTGAGATAAATGGAGTATAACTTCTCATTCTTCTGGTTGTACATGATGTAGAATCACACGGGTTGTGTAGTCATATATGCACACGGGGTAATAATGTCTGATTCATTCTACTGTCCTTCTTACCCCCATGGCCCCTCTTCTCCCTTCACTCTGCTCTGTCCAGTCCAAAATACCTTTATTCTTCCCTAGCCCCCGCTTATTGTGAATTCGCATCTGCATATCAGATAAAACATTTGGCCTTTGGTTCCTTAGGATCGACTTATTTCACTTAGCATGATATTCTCCAGCTCCATCCATTTACCTGCAAATACCATAATTTCATTCTTCTTTAAGGCTGAGTAATTTTTAAATCATTGATAGCACATACCCAGGACCTGGCACAGGGTGCAGTTTTATCCAGGATTGAAGGCCAACTGCCTCTGTCTTCCTTTCTCACTTGTTTTGTTCTCCACTTACCACTATTTCACATTCAGCTCATGTGTATTTTCTGTCTTTCCCACCAGAATGTAAGTTCTGTGAGGACAGGACTCTCTGTTTTGTCCCTGTTGTAACCCTAATGTCTAGAACAATGCCCTGACATCTCAGACAACATTTGTCAAAGTGACAAAAAAGAATGCTTCATGAGAATTTAAAGAATATGTAAATCCACGAACAAACACACAGATACCAGGATTGCCTTGGGGCAGGGCCTGCACCAGGACCCAGCCTCCCTTGCTGCACGCATCAATGTCCCCAGCACTGATTCTGGGCCATCCTTCTCTCTTGCCCTAGGTGTCAAGTGTGGGGGTGTGCTCTCAGCACCTTCTGGAAACTTCTCCAGCCCCAACTTCCCGAGTCTGTACCCCTACAACACGGAGTGCAGCTGGCTGATTGTGGTGGCTGAGGGGTCCTCCGTGCTGCTCACCTTCCACGCCTTTGACCTGGAGTACCATGACACCTGTGGCTTCGACTTCCTGGAAATCTACAACGGGGCCTCTGGAGACAAGGGCAATCTACTGGGGAGGTTCTGTGGCCAGGTGCCCCCACCCCCCTTCACCTCCTCCTGGCATGTCATGGCTGTCGTCTTCCATTCTGACAAGCATGTGGCCAGCCGTGGCTTTTCTGCAGGCTACCAGAAAGGTCAAGGGAGCTTAGGGGTGGGAGGCTGGCCCCAGAATGGAGGTGGGAGGAGGGCAGCGGGGTCAGGGGAGGTCTGTACCTTAGTGTGGAAGTGCTGTGACCTTTGACCCTGCTCCTGGGCACCACCTCTAGGCTGGGGCAGCATGATCTCACTGACCTGGTGGCCGTGGGCTCTCACGCTCAGGCAGTAGTCCTGTGCTTCTCTCTGTTGCTCCTGGAGCCCCCAGAGGGTCTCATCACGTGCAGGAATGAGGCCTGGGTGCTCTCTGCCTTGTCCTTCTTGTTCCATGTCCTGACACCAGCTTGCTGGCGACCCTGCTGCTGCTCCTGCTGCTGACGCTTTGCCACATCCCGCTCCTTCCTGGTGCAGGGAGGCCCAGGGCCTGGGGCAGGTGCACATAGGTCTGTATGCAGCAGCGACTCCCCCTTCCAGGACCTTTTCTAGAACTGGCCCCTTATGTGGGGTCTCTAACCCTCACTCCCTCAAGCAGGCATGTCACCTGCAGCGCAGGATGGCGCAGGGAGCCAAGGCCTTGCTCTTCTTGCCTTTCTCCTTGACTCCTTCCTCGTGTCCTCAGGCTTCTTTGCAGCCTCAAAGCGTTCCCTTCTCCTAAGGTCAAGACCAAAGGCTCTGTCTGGTCAGCCCAAGCAACAGACAACGGCAGAGGCTCCTGGTTCCCAGGGTCCACTCACAGCAACACTGGGGACTTGGGTGAAACGCCCAGTCCCTGCTGAATTTAGAGGCACAGAACTGTGGAATGCTAAAACCCAAGAATCTTAGACTGTTATCCCGCCAACCTGTTATCTCTGAAGTTCAGAAGGTCACCCGACCCCCAGAAGCCCTCATCCTGGACTCTGGGAACTGGTGTGTAAATTCCCAGAGCCCTCGTAAACTGTGACATTATGTCACTGGGTGACATAAACTGTGCCCTCCTGGCCCAGAGGTCCTCATGGGGTTCAGCAGCTACCTGTCCATGCCTCCCCTCCCTGTCTCCCTCCCTCCCACCAATGTTCCCCAGATCTCTCAGGTAAACTCCTTGCACTCTGATCTTTGTCCCCGGGGTCTTGCTCGTGAACCCAAACTCAGGTGAGTTTCTTACCTGCTCTGCTCCTTGATCTTTTCACTTAACCTGGGAAACAACAACACATGCCCGCCAGGGTTAGGGTAGAGATTTTAAAAGGTGGAGTAGGTGCTGAGTGCTGGGCCTCTGCCCGTGATGTACCAAGCTCTCAGTGGACGGTGATGAGGTTCCCATGACATCCCTGTGGGAGCAGCATTTGGGGGCATCTGGTTCCCAGGGAGGGAGGAGGCTGGGAGGTGTGGGGAGGGAAATTCAGTTCCAGTGGGCTCCCTTGCAGATGTGTGCGGTGGTGTCTTGACTGGCCTGTCAGGGGTCCTCACCAGCCCCGAGTACCCCAACAACTACCCCAACAACGTGGAATGCCGCTGGGTGATCCGGGCTGCAGGGCCCGCCACCATCAAGCTGGTGTTTGTGGACTTCCAGGTGGAGGGCAACGAGGAGTGCACCTATGACTACGTGGCAGTGCTGGGGGGGCCTGGTCCTGCCCACGGGCACCATTTCTGTGGTGGTACCAGGCCCCCCACCCTTGTGTCATTGGGCCACGAGCTGCAGGTGGTCTTCAAGTCCGACTTTAACATTGGAGGCCGGGGCTTCAAGGCCCATTACTTCTCAGGTAGGAGGAGCTTCACCCAGATGCTGTGCCTCCCTGTATGCCTCTAGAGGCCCCATTTTTCGGTCCCTTGGGGCCTTGGGCTTTCTGCATTCTCTGGATGCTCTAGTACACACTTCCTGGCCAATAGCAAGGCATAAACATGTCACTTCCTCTGTGAAGACCCCCCCCATTCACTCAGAAAGAATGAATGAATCCCTTCCTCGACTCCTTAGCAAATTTTTTTCACTGTGATCTAGTGCTTTTCATTTGCTTGTGTTATTTATATATCAAAATCCTCCTGCCTCACTGTGAGTTCCTCATGGGCTTATCTTTTTATGTAACTTATAGTAGGTACTCAATTAACATGTGTACAAAGGAACAATGAATGCTTGGAGAGTTCACAGTCCAGTGGGGGTGATGGCTAAGACAATGATAGCCCATTGTGACGTGTGCTAACAGTAAGAATCGTGGGGGACTTCCTGGAGGAGGAGAGAATTGATCAGTGCCTTGAAGGACTTCATCAGAGGCAGAAGGGTTCCAAGCAGGAGGAACAGGGTGTGTAAAGGCAGGAAAGACAGTATCTGGTGTGCTCACAGTACTGGAAGTTGTTTGGTAAGGCTGTCATGTAGGGGGTGCATGGGTGTGTTAGCTTTCTATCACTGTGACAAAATAACGTATTTGGGCTCAGTAGCAGAGGCTTTTGCCCATGGTCACTTGGCCTGTGGTCTCTGGGACTGTGGCGAGGCAGAACAGCATGGCGGGCCTGTGTGGTAGAACAAAGCTGCTCACCTTATGGTAACCAGGAAGCAAAACAGAGAGATAGGAAGGGGCCCAGGGCCAATATGCTCTTCAAGGCCCTGTTCCCAGTGGCCCAGCTTCCTCCCATGGGGTCACTTACAGATTCTACCACTGCCCACGAGCACCACAGGCTGGTGACCTGGCTTTAACAGCCAATAGGAGGTGGAGGGCAACGGGGAGTACACCTATGACTACAGGGAGGACATTTAGTCAATCCACAGGAAAGGGTTGTGAGAAAAGGGCAAGGCCAGGTCATGAGCTGCCTTGTCTGTCTAGCTAGGGAGCTTGGACTTAACTTTGAGGACACATTTGAGGTGTTATTACTGAATTCCTAACAGGACCAACATTCTCGAAGTGGTTGCAATTGGAACGAAAGTCCCAGCTTTCAGCTAGTTTCAATTTATTTATTTATTTATTTAATTTAAAAAATTTATTGTTTTGGTACCAAAGATTGAGCTCAGGGGCACAATTTATTATTTAGAGACAGAGTTTCACTGAGTTGCTAAGCACCTTGCCATTGCTGAGGCTGCCTTTGAACTCAAGATCCTCCTGCCTCAGCCTCCTGAGCCGCTGGGATTATGGGCATGGGTCACTGTACCCCACTTAGTTTCAATTTAAAGCAAACTTCAGGATCAGTTGTGTGTTTTGCTGGCTGTGGTGCTCACACCTGCCAGGGTGGTCATTGTGGGGCCCCTGCAGTGCCCTCTCTGAGCTGGCACAGCAGAAGGGGCCTTCTTTACCCTCCTCCCCGATGCTCCTCCCACCCCATTCTCCCCCACTCAGGAGAATGCCAGGAGGTGTACATGGCTGTGCGAGGCAACTTCTCCAGCCCCCAATACCCCAATTCCTACCCCAACAATATTCGGTGCCACTGGACCATCCGCCTGCCTCCTGGCTACCGGGTCAAGGTGTTCTTCCTGGATCTGGACCTGGAGGAGCCCAACAGCCTGACCAGAACCTGTGACTTCGACCATCTGGCAGCCTTTGATGGGGCCAGTGAGGAGGCACCCCAACTGGGAAACTGGTGTGGCCACCATCTGCCACCACCCATCACCTCAAGCCACAACCAGCTCCTGCTTCTGCTGCACACGGACCGCAGCAGCACCGGCAGGGGCTTCTCCGTGGCCTACATTGGAGGTCAGCTGGGGTCAAGGGCGTGGGTGCACTGGAGTAGGGGGAAGGCGAGGCTCTGCAGCCAGCTCTGTGCAGCTTTCCCCCTCCATCCTGCCAGCTCGTTCTGATCCCATGGATGGCCTCTGCCAGCCCTTGTTTGGTTGGGCACACCACTGCCAACTCCTGAGACCTTGAGACCACACAAGGATGGCCTTTGCTTCTTTCTACTATGGCAGGACCCTCCTTCTCCAGCTTGAACTCCACCATCCTATTTCCTCCCTCCTGGCCCCTTCTTTCATGGAGCCCTGGCCTCTCTCTTACTGTGGTTGATCCCCTGGACCCAGAGGTACTACACAAAATGTGGCAATATTGTTTGTGGAAACAACTGGTAGAGCCATGGAGATGCCTACAGCCCTGTTTGTATCATTTGGAAATACCGACTGAACAAATGGCACTAGTTTTTCCTCACACAAAGAAAAGTCTGGAGCTAGGCAGCAACCTATTGATCCAGGGATTCCACAGGATTCCAAGTGCTATTTCTGACAGACTCGGTCTCATGGTTGCAACATGGCTGCCACCAGTATTATGCCAGACATCCTGCCCATGTTCAGGTTTGGAAGAGGGTTGTAGATGTGCTAACCACATGTCCCAGGAAAGCAAAAAGCTTTTCCAGAAGCTCTCACAAGATTTTCTCTTGTCTTTCATTGGTATGAACTCAGTCAGATGGCCATACTCTACTGCAGAGGAAGCCGGTGTTGGTGTTGGTTAGTTTTGTCAGTGAAGAGAGGCCACTTCTTCTCCCCTCCTCCCACCACCCTTCTCTGGCTCATGGCCCTAGAAATGCCTGCACTCTGAACCTATCGTGTCCTCTGCCTAGTCGGGCGAAGCTCCTCGCTGTGCAGATATGGAACCCGAGGTGTTGGAGGGAAGGGACTTCACTTTCACTGTGGTCACACGGGCAGTCCATGGCACAGCCAGGACTAGAACCCCTCTCCTGCCTTTGTGTGTGCCTGAGCAGGACATGGGGAGGGGATCCCAGGGCTGGACAGACAGAACCACATCCAGAGCTGCCATTTGCTGGCCACCCGAGTGGGCTCCTCTGTAAGAGGGGTTGATAAATGCTCTAGACGCCTGGCTCTGAGGGCGTCTTTCCTTCAAGGGTCTCAGACCTATTCAGCATTCAAAAGATCTTTCCTCTTTCTTTTCTTTTCTTTTAGTTGTCAATGGACCTTTATCTTATTTATATGTGGTGCTGAGAATCGAACCCAGTGCCTCACCCATGCCAGGCAAGTGCTCTACCACTGAGCACAACCCCAACCTCTTTCTTTTCTCTTTACCCCGTACAACAGGGGAGTTGGGGGCCCTGGCGATGGAAAAGGAAACAGAGCTGCAGCAAGCCGGTGGTTGGGAAGTGACCTTGGGCAGACCCACCCCTCTGGGCCCCAGTGGGCTCCATCCCCGCGGGCAGGACAGCTGTGGCTCTGCAGACTAATCCCCTCCCCTGATTCTGCACTAGGGGAGGGCTCTGCTCCAGAGAGCCAGGTGCCATTGGGGCTCTGCCCCAGGGAGCTGGCATCTGCCTTCCTCTTTGGATCTGTTTTCCACTTACAAAATGAAAACATTGACTGAAAAATCTTTAGAGTCCCTCTTGCCTGTGATAGTCTTGTTCTCAGTCCTGAGCCCTCTCCCAGCTCTGTGTGATTTAGGACCAGCCACTTCTTTCAGTGCCTCCAGAGACTGAAGGGTGGGGCAGCTCTAATCCTGGCTCCTGTTCCAGGGACTTCAGTGCAGGGACTCCCCTCCCCGCCCTCCCAGATCCCTTTGGGAGCCCAGGGTCAGACAGGGGTACTTGTGCAGGGCCAGGTTCCAGATGGGGCCAGACTGCGGGCGGCCTCCCCACTGGGAGGGCAGCCGCAGCATCAATCAGGGGTGACACACAGTTCAGCGCCACCAAGATCATTGTGGGAGACAGCCAGGCCATAAATCCCTGACTGCCCAGACACCAGAGGATGAAATGTGTCTGAGGCATTTCCCACAGAGGCCTGAGAGGCCAGTTTCTTTTCCTCCCACCAGCCACCATCTTCCTTTCCCCGACATTTGCCCCTGGCCCCCGCATACACACACACAAATACACACACACACACAAATACACACACACACAAATACACACAACACACACTCATACACACACACACACACACACACACACACAAGTGCATATGATGCTCAGAGTCATACACACAGTGCTGACTAGGAGGTGTTCGGGGAGCTGTCAAGCAGCAAGAGCCCCCTGAGAGATGTCGGACTTGGGAATTCTATAGACTCAATGGTTAAAATCCCAACTCGGCCACTGCAAACAACTTCACCTCTCAGAATTTCAGTTTCCAAAACTAAAATAGGTTTAGTGATGTCCACCTCATGGGGTCCACCTACAGTGGGGGTCCCCTTACCACCCTCTTCAAAACTGCAATTCTTAGCCTGTGGATGCAGCTCAGAGGCGAGCACTCACCTAGCGCCTACCACCCGAAAGGCCTTGGCTCATTCCCAGTTCCAGATGCACCCAAAACCCCTGCAACTCTCCTTCCTCCTCCCCACGCTGCCCTTCCTGTCTTCCATCCTGGGTTGATTTTCCACTCCATGCTATGTGTGTTCTACCTATTTATTGCCTTCTGCATCAACTAGAATGTAAGCTCCACGAGGGCAGGGATTAATCCCCCCCCCATTTCTGTAACTCTGGTGTGCAGCTATTTACCGAATGACTGAATGAGTGTTTAAGTGAATTGGTGGGCACATGGCAAAGTGATTGGCATGAGGTGCTTTTATTATACTTGAGAATTTTCATTTGCTCCTCACTCCACCATTCATTCAGCATTCGCTGACCTGTCCAGTCTGCCCTGGACTCAGAGGACCCCAGGCAAGCATAAATCCCTGACACGGTGCCTGTCCTCGAGTGCTTCGAGTCTGATGGAGTTAATAGAGTGGTGCATGTGAACACCCCATGCTGCGCCCTATAGGACTCCACAGGAGCCTTTCTCTTCCTGGGCCTCTCTCCCCATCCACTACCCTTTGGGAGGGGTTGAGGAGGGAGAGGTCAGACTGCCTGCCCCTTAGGCCTTTAGCTCTTCCCTCTCATTTCCAGTGGTGCCCATGAACGTGAGCTGCTCACGCACAGACTTCCAGATCCTGATCTCGGCTCAGGTGCTGGCCCCACTGGAGCGGACCAAGGTCTACCTAGGTAGCCGAAACTGTGCTGCCCAGGAGGTCGACAACAACTTCCGGATCCAGGCTCGCTTTGACACTTGTGGCACTGAATCTCAGGTAGGGGTGAGATGGGGAGGAAGGAGAGGAGGAGCATGGGTCTGGGGGAGGGGCTTTGGCTCTGCAGAAAGGCACCTGCCTGCCCTAGCTTCTCCTCTGGCTCTGGGGGGGTACACAACGCTGGATGCAGAGCTACGTCTTCTTGGCTTCATTTATCCCAACATCTTTGCTTAGTGTAGACATAGCAAAGGACTCAGGTGGGGGGATTGAAGAGGGGATCCTGCTGGACAGCCCAGTGACAACCTACAGCCTCCCCTGGTGCTGCTCTCAAAAGCCTAGCATGGTGGCACACGCCTATAATCCCAGTGGCTCAGGAGGCTGAGGCAGGAGGATTATGAGTTTGAAGCCAGCCTCAGCAATTTCACAAGGCCCTAAGCAACTCGGTGAGACCCTGTCTCTAAATAAATACAATATCGGGCTGGGGATGTGGCTCAGTGGTTAAGTATCCCTGGGTTCAATCCCCAGTCCCCACCCCCCACCCCCTGCAAGATAAAGACCTGTTGGTGAACACCACTTGAGATCTTTGCTGTTCCTCCCCTTCTCCCTCCCTTTCTCCCTCAGAGCCCCCCAGGCACTCAAGTCCCTACTTCTTTAGTTCACAAGGCTGTCAGGCTCACTCCTGCCCACTCTCCCCAACCTGGGATCCAAATCCATCCCTGGGCTCCACAAATAAAAGCATCTTTCAAATAACAGGATCCACTTCCCTCCAAAGGCTGTGAGGCTCACAAATGAAACTTTTCTACTATCCTTGGATTTTGAAGGCCATGAACCCAGAGGCATAGGGCCCTCAGAGAGTCACTGACCAGTGCCCTAAGCACCCTCCAGGAAGAAGTCAGGAAAGTCAGTGGTGAGAGAAGGAACAGTGCCCTCTGATGCAGAGACTCCCCAGTCTTGGAATCTGGGCTGACTTGGCAGAAATCACGGCTTTCCAGCAGATGCCGTTTGTCCTGCAGCAGGAGCCACTTGTAGGCCTCTGGTCCCTCCAGTCTGCTCCTCGGCCTCCTGGTCCTGAGAGGAGAAGTGCAGGGGGGCTGGTCTTTGCAGCAAAGACATTCTGCACTCATCCTTGCTCCATGCCCTGAGTCCCTGGGGATTTTCTTGGAACAGGACCACATTCCAGAGTCATGGAAAGATGGAGACAAAGAATCCCAGAAACTCCCAGAACCAAGGACCAATAGACAGAAACAGAACCACCTCAGAACTCAGGGCCGCAGAACCATAGAATCGTGGAGTCAGTAGCTTGGAATTGTAAAACTTGAAACCTTGGATCATAGATGCTTAGTGTAACCCTTACCAGCACCAGACCCCTGAGGCCGGTCTCTACGTAGAATTGCTTTCAAAGAGGCTCAGAGGGCCAAAAACAATAATGAAAAACAAAAGCCCAATCTTTCTGTGCTCATTTGAAAACCATAGAGACTTGACTTCCCAACCTAGAAAACCTCTTGTCCTTCTAAAGGCTCTGACTCATGAAAGACCCCCACCCCCTGCTGAACCCCCTCCTCATCTTATATGTCTTTTTTCTCCTTTCTTTATTATGTAGATTAGCTTCAGCCTTCTTACTGGATCCCATTTTATTCTTGGCTCCTGTCTTGCTTCGTCCCATGTCCCCAAATCTCAGGACAAAAGTGCCTTTCAGGGTATAGAGGCAGACAGACTGAGGAACAAATGTAAGAAGCTCCCTTGGGGACATGGGAATAGGGTCCTTTGGAAGCCCAGAGAGATCCCAGAAGTCACCTAATCTGTAAAACTCCAGATTGTCACACCCTTCAACCCTTCCCAAGGGGTCGCCGAGTCTTGGGAGATGGGAGCTTCCTCCTGCCTGTGCTGCTACCTATTTTAGGTGGCTTCAGTTTTTAGGAGCCCTGCCTCTGCAGCAGCCCCCTTAGAAGGGACAGTTTGGGTGGCCCAAAGAGTCTGCTACAAATGTGACATGGTGAGGAGTGGCCTTGGGTCACTGCAGCCCCACCCTCCAGACCCCACAGACTGCTCACCAAAGTGCTGCCCCACAGGCCCTGGTACCCCGCCAACTCAGGGTACCTTGACCCCTGCCTCCGTCATTTTTGGGGTGGGGAGGCAGCAGGCTCCCCAACATCTCATTCCACAGTGCCTCCTCCCTACCCCAGGGTGCTGTCTCTGGGTGTCCAGTGACTTGAGAGCAGGGACTCCTGCTGCACACACAACTGGGAGAGAAGCCTCCCAAAGGAAGGCCCCACAACCCCAGGGACAAAGCTGCTAATTGAGAGGCGGGAGACTTGCTCCTGAGCCTCACTGTGGGCAAACCATTTCCCTCTTGGCCTTGGTGGCCACCCACATTTGTCACAGATGAGGACTGTCTAGATGCTTTTTGGTTTGAGTAGTACAGTTGAGAAGTTCTGGGTGAGAATACGGTCTCTGTCACTTGTATGCTAGGTGACCCCAGATAAGAGTTAACCTCTGGGCCTCAGTTTCCTTCATAAAATAGGGATTTTTTTTTAAAGAGAGAGAGAGAGAGAGAGAGAGAGAGAATTTATTTATTTATTTATTTATTTATTTATTTAGAGAGAGAATTTTTTAATATTTATTTTTTAGTTTTCAGCAGACACATCTTTTGTTTGTTTGTGGTGCTGAGGATCAAACCCAGGCCGCACGCATGCCAGGCAAGCGCGCTACCGCTTGAGCCACATCCCCAGCCCTAAAATAGGGATATTAATGAGAATTATGAGATAATGCACTTAAGCTACAGAACCTGGAACATGGTAAATGACCCCCCAACTGTTGGCCGTGGTTATTGCTACCGCCTTTCATCAACCTTACCTCATCAAATCTGATCCTCTCCTTCCAAACAGCCCACGCCCATAGGGCCTCTTTTCTAGATGGGGAACCAAGTCTCTGAAAGGGAATGGGTGGCTGAGTGAGGACCAGAACCAAGTCTAGATATGCCTGGGGAACAGGTCAGCCTGTGCTCCATCAGGTGAGAGCAAGTGCCCTGTGACCCCACAGAGGAGAAACAACACCTCGGTGATTGTCAGTGTGCTGTACATCGACTTCTCGGCCCCTGGGCTGGAGGACATCCATGAGTATGAGGTCCGCTGTGAGCCGCGACGCAAGGAGGCTTCTGTGCACCTGCTGTCCGGCTCTGACTGGCTTGGACCTTATGCTGCCACTGCTGAGCACCTTCAGGAGGCACCACCCAGGGAGGAGGTGGAGGCACTGGAGGGCCCAGTGACCGTGGTGGCGCAGGACACCAGTGACATCGTGTTCCTGGGCCTTTGCATCCTGGCTGGAGTCCTCATGATCACTGCTATCGTGGTCCTAATGCTGCTGTGAGCAGGCAGGGCAGGGGCTTGCTTCTGGCATCCCTGGAAGGCAGCTGACTTGTTGGTGACCAAGAGCAAGTCAGGTCCCTCTCTGAGCCTCCATTTCCCAGGGACCACCCCCTGCCTTGCTCTCTCACAGTGCTGGTGTGGGGCTCAGAACATGATAGGAGAAGGGCTTTGTAAACTGCAACCTGCCGAGTGTGGGCCCAATTGTGGTTATGATTAAGGTTAAAAATATTCTGCTCCAGAAAAGGACTCTCCTGTGTGTGTCACTTGTCGGCTTGGACAGCTGTCGTCACTGGTGGTAGTGTGGGTACCACGGACACATTCTGTGACTTGTATAAGTGCTTCACTAACTTGGGGTACATTCATTGCTCACCCCAAGCCTTCACTAGGAGGAAGTCCAGTATCTCTCCAAGGCTTCCAGCCTCCGAAATTGACCTGGGTACCTCAAGGACCTCATCTAAGCCAGCTCTGCCTCCAAACTCCAGGGACAGGGAAGGGGAGCCAAAACCCCATCTAGTACTGGTGTTTCAGCCCCTGCCACATGATGTGGGGTTAAAGATGGGCCCTGCACATCCTCCTGGATGCTGGTCAACCCAGGTGGTGGTGGCCTGCTGGGTCAGTTCCCCTGGAAACCACAGCAGATCCAGCACTGTGCTCAGGAGGCTGAGGACAGGTGTTTCTTTGTCATGTTGGAGTTTTTTCTTAAGTGTCTTGTGATCTTTCATCAAAAAGCTCACTGAAGTCCCGTGTGTGAGTCTGTCCTCGCCCCTAATGCTGAGCTCAGATCACTAGTCCATCCTCGTCCTCAGATGAGTTCTCTTGTAGGCCTCAGTAACTTCTTTGGGCTTCTTCACTCAGAGCCTCTACCGTTCCTATCTAACTTAGAAAGAAGATGTAAACTTCTTTCTCAACTTACATCACAGGGATCAGGATCCCAACTCTTCCCAGTGGGATGACCTCTGGGATTATTATGCAAATCAACCCACCCTTTTCCAGGGATTTACTAGATACCAAGAAGTAGAGCAATCTTATTAATGAGAAATAAACAAAAAAGAAATAAAAAAATAAACAAAAATACTTTTATAATACACTACTTTCCCCTGTTCACTTTCATATTTGCATACTGATTGCTCAAGAAGTCCTTCTACAGTAATAGAAATCTCCAAACTGATGATGCTGACCACTGGTCTCAGGTTTAAAAAAAAAATGGTAGCCCAATTACAGTACATTCAACAAGCCAACAAGCAGCCACTGGTTTCCATACTTGTGTCTGTAATTGTGACAGCTCCAGACACACAAATCAAATGACATTTCTGCCTTCAAGGTAATACCTTGAAGAATGACTGGGTGCAGTGGTGCATGCCCAGTGGTACAAGAGGCTGAGGCAGGAGGATTGCGAGTTCAAAGCCAGCCTCAGCAAATTAGCCAGGCCCTAAGCAACTCAGTGAGACCCTGTCTCAAAAAAAAAAAAAAAAAAAAAAAGATATTTTGAGTGGTCAGGTGCAGGAGTCCAAGGCAGGAGATTCACAAGTTCAAGGCCAGACTGGGCAACTTGGCTGGATACTATCTCAAAATAAAAAATAGAAAGGGCTGAGGATGTAGCTTAGTGGTAGAGCACCCCTGGATTCAAACACCAGTACAGAAAAAGAAGGGTTTATGGTGTGGCAGAGCAGAATTGGGGAGTGAGGGGGCATTAGCTTGAAGAAAAGATGGGAGAAAGAACTCACAAAGCAAGAAATGAAGCAAGGGAGAAATTGCTGCCTGGACATTGGGAGCTGAACTGGGTGGACGTCCACGCTCTCCCACTTATTCGTGTGAAACTGGCAAGTCGCTTTGATTCTGGGAGCCTTGATTTCTCTGTCTGCAAAGTAGTGCTGCAGATCCTCTCTTGCTGTGAGGATGTAGCAACATGGTGAGTTGCCGGGGGGGCGGGGGGTCTGTCTTGGTAGGTGTGTTGCAGGACAGTCTTGAATCTCCCCTGGGTGTTGTATGGAGGCTTCTTCCCCCTCCTCTCACACCTCTCTTCACCAGGCTGCTTGGTGAACACCTCACAGACTCCCTGGGCCTCAGTTTCCTTGTCTGGGAGAATTGGAAACACACTGGAGATTTCCAAGGATATTCTGCCTTCTGAGATTGTGGACTGAACCTTGGGGCGCAGCTGGTGAGGTGTGGGCTGCAGGACGCACACCAGGCCTTGTCCTTAGGAGTTATATCAGGTGGGGGAAACGATGGCCCAGCCTGGGCCAAGCGGAAATCTCAGAGCTGCCTGTGTGCACCTGTGGGAAAGCTGGGGCTCCATCTCCACTCCCTAAGGCCGCCCTTATGGGCAACTGCACAGAGGCTGGGAGCTCTGTAGCCAGACCACCTAGGGTCAAACCAGGGCTACCTCTGGCTAGCTGTGTGACCTTAGGCAAGTCACCCCACCTCTCAGAGCCCTGCCTTCTTACCTGCAAAGTAAGAGCCCACTTCATCAGCTCTCTGAGAATTAAATGAGATAATGTGACCATATTCCACAGGAAGGGATTCAGTAAGTCATTCCCGGGGATCTGTAAGTCATACAAAATCCCTGACCTGGAAACCCAAGTTCTAGGTTCAACTTTGCCACTGATTTGCTGTTTAACTTTGGAGAAGCCTATTTCCTTCTCTGACCTCAGTTTCCTTATTTGCAAAATGTGACAAACATAATTACCATCTCCAGAACCACTGATGTCATAGCTGCTGACGTCCAAGCACCCACCATGTGGCAGGTGTTTAAAAAGTGTCATCTCACTTAGGCCACCTTAGCAAGTTAGGCACACTTGCCCCCACTTTACAGTGAGGAAACTGAGGCTCTGGGTGGCAAAGTGCTGTGTCCAGGGTCACATGCCTCTGAAGAGTAGAAGTGAGACTAAGACAAGATGGTTCTTCCCTGAGCTCTGCAGTGAGCTGGGCCTCCAGGGACCCAGGGTGTTGCCCTCTGATTTAAGGGCAGTGTCCGGTGGGGAAGGCCTGGAAGGGCAGAGAATGAGAAGATGATTCTATCTTCGCAGATGTGCCCAGAGCCTGCTGTTCCAAGCCCTCCAGGCGGCCAGCATGTTGATTATCTGCGTGAGCCGCAGGAAATGACAGTCTTTATGGCAGCACAGTGTCTATTAGAACTGAAAGGGCTGAAATGATACCCATTAGCCAACGTGCCTGGCCCTGCAAGAGTGTCGGGGCACGTGGGCATGGTGCAGCTTGCCTGCTCACCTGCTAGTGCTCCCTTTACAGACAGCAGAGAGCTGTGGAGAGAGCTTGGGGGGACCCTAGCTTCCAAAGGGTGCACCTACCCCTGGACAGAAGTTCTGGGTCTTGTTACCAGACTATTTCTGTAAGGCTGATGTCCCTGACCAGGGGGTCCCCGGCAAATGAGTGCACTAGTGTTGGGAAATCACCTGCTGGGCCGCAGTTCAGGCAGATCTGGGTTTCTTTCCAGTTCTTTCCCTGACTCTGTGTGGCTTTGGGCAGATTGCTTAACTTTTCTGACCCTTGTTTTCCTCATGGGTGAAATGGAGGTAGATGATTGTGAGGATGAATTAGGAGAACATGGAGAGCAGCATCTCACACGGGGATTTCACCTGCACGGATTCAGGAAGTTGTTGGCTAGTAGGCCCCACCTGGGCCAGGGCCAGGAGTCCTCAAATCTCAGAGGTGGAAGGGGCCTTTCAATAAGGTGGTATCCACCCATCCCCCGCATCATCCCTTCATCCTCCTTCTTCCCTGCTGTCCTTCAATAGAACAAGGCCCTTCCTCCCACAGCTGTGTGTTGCACCAGAGCACCCCCGACCTGGCCTCCTCCTGGCCTTCCCTGCTACAGTGGCCCCTGTCACTGTGTATCCTGTGCCCTGCTTTTCTTCAGAGCATCCATCTAAAATGATTCCAGGTGTTTGTTTGCTTTTGCTTTTTGTGCCTGTGTCTCCTCATCACAACGCGAACCCCAGGAAGCCATCCATTCTGTCTTGTTCACCCCTGCCAGACACATGTGACATTCAAGGAGCATTTGCAGTTGAATGAGTGGGTGAATGAGTGGATTCAAAATTCACTCAATTCAATGTGTGTGCGATTATTATGTTCTGGTACAATCCAAGTCAAGGACATTTCTCAAGTGTCCTCCCTGTGTCCTCTTTCTGCATGAAGAAGCAGACTGGCCCAGACGCTGGCCTTGCCCTGCGGAGCTCACTGCCTCAGGGAGAGAGATTTGCCTGAAAACTACTGTGAGGTGCAGGATGCTTGAAGCAGCGGGTACCAGTCAGGGTGGCAAGAACCAAGAGACTGTTCCCTGAAATCAGGGATCTGGAGAAGCTCAATAAAAGGATGTTTCTCAAAGGTGTGTCAGCGCGTGGAGAGCACGCAGCCCTGGGCTGTGACAGTGGGGGTCATAGAGAGGAGGCGGGTGTTTCCTGGGGCACAGCCAAGAGGACAGGGAACCTGTCCTCCTGTTCTCCACTCTCTGATGGGGTGGGTGCAGTGAATGTGGGTCAGCCTCCCCCGGACCCAGCAGGTACAGAAGAGTGACGAGTAGATCTCAAGCATCCCAAGGGTGACAGTGGATCTCCTGGGCAAGAGGAGGTGTGCGTGGAGATAAACGAGTGCTCTCCTCTCAACAATGAAGGGACGGAGACGGGGCTGAAATGAGTGACAACTGTGTAAGAGCTGGAGGAGGACAGAGGGAGTCTAAGGCTGAGAGGACACTCATCAGGCAGAGGAGCTGGAGTGGCATCCCAGCCTCAGGGAACAGCATGTGCAAATGCGTAGAGGCTGGAAGAGCCCTTCATGCCTGGGCCAGGCTGGGAGCTCAGCATTTTGGAGGGGAAGTGGGAGAAACCAGCAGAGGAGTTATTAAATAAGGCACCAAGGTGGAAGTCCCTGTGTCCTGGCTTCAGAATGGAGGAGACCACTGTACCAAGAGGGGCACAGCCCACCATGTACAAAGGCTCTTGATCTGTTGGCATCACGCACGGCTTGTCCCACAGAGCTGAGCCCTGGGTTCCAGGCTGTCTCTGGCACCTCCTGACTGAGTCAGCTTGGTCTGTTCATCCAATTTCAAGCAGCTCTTCCCAGCACCCCGCAGGAGCCAGGACCCTAGGGCATTGGGGTCCAGGCAGGAAGGTGGCAGGAAGGCATCAGCAGATCAGGTTGAAACTGCTCCTGTCTTGATTCTGCCACTGATGATGTGTGGAGGCTCAGGCAGGTTTCATAACCTCCTGAAGCCTCAATTTCCTCATCTGTGAATTGGGAACAGTGAGAGGAGAACTTACGGAAATTTACTCTATGCTGGGCATCTTTCTAGATTCTTCTGCATTTATTTTCTCATTTAATTTTCCGAACAGTAACTCTTATTATAACTTCTAAGAAATGGTAGAGTGGGGATTCAAATCTGGCCGATGGACAGGTAGCAGGGCCTGGACCTCAGCTGTTTCAGTAGAGCATGTCAGGGAGCTGACGAGGAAAGCAGATGCCAGCTGTTGCACACACTCATAGCTGGATCAAAATATATGCCAGGTGCTAACATCCGGCACTTTGTGCTTGTGGTGTTCTAAGAATCTAAGCATGCTCTAAAAATTGGTTCATTTAATCTTCATAATAAGGTTGTGAGGTGAATACTGTTATAAGTTCCATTTCACAGATGAGGAAACTGAGGCACTGAGAAACTGAGTAACTTGCTTGAGGTCACAGATAATAGCTCCTACTAGGTAAGGGCCAATACTGAGCTCCAGGCATTGTTCTCATGTTAAGTATTAGGTATCACTAAAGAGGTACAGCACAGAGAGACTGGGTTAGTGAGGGGTGCAGCCAGGACTTACACCAGCCATCTGATGTCAGAGTCCCTCTCCTAACCCCCAGCTACCAAACTTTCTCTTGGTATATTCTCCATGCAAACTATGAGCTTCTTAAGTACCGACCAGAAGCACACAGACCCACAGACCCACTCCAAGTGGTAAAATGGGTTCTGGGCTCCTGAGATCCCAGCATATGCCTTGTCAGAGCTTAAGGCTGTTCTCAGTCAAGGCTTCCACTAACCGGGCTGCACCGGCCTGCCTGTGAAGCCCAGAACACAGAACACACAGTGCCCAAGCCAGGCCTGGCTGCCCCAGACAGCCTCAGGGCCTCCCAAGGCATCTGATGCTCATGTCCAAAGTCAGTAGTATCCGGTGGAGAAGGGTATCCTTTCTGAACAACCAACAGGGCCCACCACCTTCTGCTGGCTTCCTCCTAGCTCATCCAGGCTTGGGGTAGGGGATACATTTAGGAGGGCAACTCCAGCTTCCTCAGCACCCTGGCCCAATCTGGGCCTACACCTCTCAGCAGCAGACCGTCCCTGGAGGCAGTTCCTGAGAGTGCATTGCAAAGAGCCCTGAACTTGCTGGCAGAAATGGAGATACAGTCTCAGTGACTCCTGCTCACTGGGCCACATGTACAGTTTACCCACTCTAATCCTGCAACCTCCTGGCTTGGCAGGTAAGAAAGCTGAGGCTCACCAGGCATGGCGGCATATGCCTGTAATCCCAGTGACTCAGGGGGCTGAGGCAGGAAGATCGCAAGTTTGAGGTCAGCCTCAACAACTTAGTGAGACCCTGTCTCAAAATAAAAAATAAAAAGGATCAGGAATATAACTCAGTGGTAAAACACCCCTGGGTTCAACCCTCAGTCCAAAAAGGAAGAAAGCAAGCTGAGGCTCAGCAAGGGTGGGCTGAAGGGGCTCTCCAGGACTACCCCCTCCCCGTGTAGTGATGGAGTAAGAGATGGGGTGGGGACTGAGTCCAGTTCCTTCTGGGGGCTCTTCCCACAAAACCTCATGGAGTCTCTGAGATGTTCTACTGTCACCAGCAGAAAGACACTTTAGGGGTATTTATTTGTGCCTTGGGGTACTAGGCCCTGAACTGGGCAGATGATGAGTAGCCAGTGGCAAGTATGAGTGTTATGGGGAGACTGGCCAGAAAAGAAGTCCCAGCTTTGCCCTGGGGCTGGGAAGCTCCCCGGGCAGGATCCTGAAAAAGGACATGAGCAGATGGAGGGAGCAAGGGGAGGGAGGAAGGGTGTTCCCAGCAGGGGGTGTGGGAGAGCAGAGCTCCAAGTTCACTAGGAGGCTGCAGCCCTGCGCAGGAGGGAGAGGGCAGAGGCTACTAGGCGGTGGGGACAGGGCATGAGGAAGCCTTCCCACAGAGCAGGGCCCAGCCTGGGGGTCTAGGATGCTCACCCCTCCCTGGGTCCTCACTTGGTGCCCCTCTGGGGCATAGGGGCTCCCCAAACCATAAATCCTGGCTTATATCTGAAGCTCCAAAGAGAAAGTTACCGACCTCAGGTTGCCCAGAGGACCGGACACACTCCCAGATCACATGACTCCAAGGGATACCAGTCCCTGCGGTGCCCTTTCTCCTTCCTGGGGGGTGAGTTTCTGCCTGATCACCGTGGGGGGTGATCAGGGCCCCCTGCCGTCGGGATTCCCCTGGCAACACTGTTGATCAGATCCCTCCCACGTCACCTGAGTGAGGGAGTGCCCCTTCTTTGAAATCAAACCCAAGCAAACCCAAACAGAAACGGCCCCACACCTGAGCGCCAGGTAACAGGTGTGCACATATTTGGGCTCACCTCCAGGAGCAGGAAGGAGGCCTGTTTGTATAAAAACTCCTCCGTACAGGTGCCAAGCAACTTGCAGTTTGCAAAGTGCTCTTCCCAGACCCTCTGTCCTGTGATCCTCTGGCCTGTCCTGAGAAGGAGGGTCTGGCCATTTTACAAGGGGCACTGAGGCCTGAGAGGGGAATTCAGGTGCCCAAGGCCACATAGCAAGTTGATGGTGGAGTTAGAAACAAGTGGCCTCAGGAGGCTGCTCTTGGGGTCACCCATCAGTTAAATGGTTTCTCTCTGATCAACGTGGTGGCAAGAGGTATTTGGCCCAAAGGAGACAGAGGAGGAGCTACTGAGGCCAAGACTGCAGAGCAATCACCAGGCAGAAAAGGGGAAAGGCGGAGAAAGTGTGGGCAGAGGCCTGGGGGCGGGGGGCGGGGGGCAGGTGGACAGTCCCAAGCAAGGGTGACGCCATTTTATAAATGAGGAAACTGAGGCACAGAGAGGTGAAGTAACTTGGACAAGGTCATAAAGCCCTCAAGTGACTTAAGGATTCAAACCCAAACCACCAGGCTCCTTTGAGTGGTTTTGCACACATTGCCAGGCACATGGAGAGGGGTCCTCCTGCACAGGTGGGTTTACCGACATTTGTGTGCACACATATTTGCAGATGTGCACAGGTGCACACAGCATGGACACCAGGCCACTGCCCTGCGCCGCTGGACGTGCATCCTCCCCTGACCTGCAGAGTGAAGGCATTGGCAGAGTTGGGTGCCAGGCCGAGGGCGTGGAGGGGAGGAGATTAAGCGGTGTAGCTCCCTATCTTTAGGCACTACCAGCTCTGTCAGTCTTGTGGATTTTTAAAAAACACAGCGTCCCCTCTCCATCAACCCCTGCCACAAGGAAAAATTCCCCACCTCATTGAAGAAGCAAAGATCTCCCACCTGTGCCTAGTGCACCAGGCCCTGGGCTGGGCTCTTTATAGATAGGTATCATTCAGTTTCCTCAGGATGCCAAGGTCACCCAGGAGTCGGGGGGTCTGATCTAGACGTGCCGGACCCTCCAGCACAGCATGTCCCCAGTGCCCGTGTCTCTCACCAGGATCCAAGTTCCCTTTAGTGGTCGAGGACAACCCAGCCTCGGGAAGAGGAGAGGGGCCAGGGAGGGGAAGGCTTTGCCCATGGTCACACAGCCAGGGGAGAGGGAGCAAAACCAGGGCTGGGTGCAGGTGGGGGGCAAGAGATTTTTTGCTTACTGGATCTGAACTTAGGCTGGAATGGGGGCCGGTCTGGGGCTTGGAGAAACCCTGCCTGGACCCTGGCTGCCTTCCCAGACCAATTTTATAGCAAAAGAGGCATTGGAAGGGAGGCCTTCTGGGTGTTAGGCATCACAACCAGACCTGCCACTCTGAGAAGCAGGGCATTTCTGGGTCCTGTGTCCCCATGTCCTTCTGGGGCATATGCAAGAATGTCTGAGTTCCCTTGTGTGGGGCTGGGGTGTAGGTGTGAGGAGTTGCATATTGCTGAGTGTGCAGGTGTGTTAGGTGTGTCTGCATGTGTGCGTGTGTCTAATGTGACCCCCTCTACACACTCATGCATACACACCTCCCCTGGTGTCTCACTTGATGCCCACCATGAGGCAGTAGGAGCCATGAGAAAGGCAGCTGCCAAGGGAGCAGGCAGTTGGCCAGAGCCGCCCGGGGTCTGGCTACAGGAGGCAGGTGTGGCCTGTGTGGTCAAGTGCTGGGTATTTCAGGTGTGAGAGGAAGCGGGGTCTGTGCCTGGAGGGGGACGCCTGCGGTGCTGTGGAGTGTCCCTGAGCCCCGCGACCAGGGGAGTGGGAGGCAGGGCTGAGAGGACCAGCCAGACCTCTGCAGGCCATTCTGCCCACCTGGCAGAAGCCAGGGCCGGTGCTGGACACAGCACCACCTTGTGGGGCTGCAAGGAGGTACCAGTGGCATCACCAGGGAGCAGATGGCCACCTCAGGAGAATGGGGGCCAGGGCAAGTGTGGCTCAGGGGACCTGGAAGGCCAGATCTGCCCATCCATGTGCCACTGTCTCTCCATCCTCGTGGCCCCCACCAGCCTGCCCTACCCTCACTGCTGCTGGCCATTGCCCTGGGCACAGTCCAGCCTAGCTCCGGCGGGGAAGGTTGGGTGAGGATGTGGGCTCTAGGATCTGGGTCCTCCGAGTCCTTGCCATGGGGACACCCAACTCACCTGCCCCCCACTGCAGGAACCAGTGTCCTGAGGGCCTTCGGCCGGCAGGGCCAGCCCCTGTGCTCTACCCACAGCACAGCCAAGGGGACCTTCCTCCCAGGCCCTCAGGGTGGGGTCGGAGCTTGCTCTCCTGCCCTGTGCGACTGGCCCCTCTGCTCTTGGGTCACACCTCTGGTGGTTGCTCTACCCCTCCCCGCTGTGAGCTGGTCTCTGTTCAGTGGAGAATGGTGATGGTGTGTGTGGTGCAGATGGCGTGGTGTGGTAGTATTTATGTGTGGTGCTTGTGTTGGGGTGTGTATGGTCATGAAGTTGTGTGTTGTAGTGTGTGGGTGATCGTGTGTTGTGGTGTTATGTGTGGGGGTTGTCATAATATATGTAGGTGTGATAGTGTGTGGTTGTAATGGTGTGGGTGTAGGTGTGTTGTGTGTGTTTGGGATGGTGTGTAGTGCTTGGGATGGTGGTATGTATGGGGGTTGTCATGGTGTATGTAGATGTGATCATGTGTGTGGTTGTGAAGGTGTGTGGTTGGGATGGTATTGGTGTGGTTGTTTTGTGTGTGTGTGGTTGGGAAGGTGTGTGATTATGATGGTGTTGGTGTGGTTGTGTTGTTGTGTTGTGATGGTATGGTTGTGAAGGTGTGTGGTTGTGATGGTGTCCTTGTAAAGGAGTGTGCTTGTGATAGTGTGGGTGTGGGTGTGTTGTATATGGTTGTCATGTGATTGTGTGTGTGGTTGTGAAGGTGTGTTGGTATGATAATATGTGTGGTTGTGATGGTGTGGTTGTGGTTGTGTTGTAATGGTGTGTGGTGGTTGTGTTTGTGTGGTTGTGATGGTGTGTGGTTTTGTGATGGTGTATGTGGGGGGTTGTCATGATGTGTGCAGGTGTGATCATGTGTGTGGTTGTGGCAGGTGGCAGGTCAAACAGGGCTTTCAGGGCCTCCCCTCAACTTCAGTCCCCTAGGCCTCTGCTCTACAGGCTGCCACTCGGTTGTTCTCTGTGACCTGGTGCCCATGTGATTTTCACTCCTGCTCCAATGCCCTGTGCCTCCATCTGTAGCAACGTTGCCCTTTGCAATTCCCCATCTCCAAGAGGCTCTGGCCTCCACGACAGGGACAGAGTAGCCCTTTCCCCTGGCCCCCCCACGTCTCCACCTCCTTTGTATTCAGTCTTCCTCATGCTGTCACCTCCACAGTGATGCTCTTCCTGGCGACCCTGTAGACTCTTGTACAGGGATGACCAGAACCTCATCGGGGCTCACAGCCTGGAGGGAGACAGACTCAATGACGGAGGATGACAGAGACGCTGAGGGACCTGCGCAGTGTGCTGGGAAGGCGGGGCCCAGAGGCTCCTGACCAGGGTGGGAGTGGCCCCAGAGGCTTTCCAGGGAACAGAATCCCCAGGCACATCTAAAAGATGCAGCATGAGCCTGGACAAGTGGGGAAAGTGTCCACAGGTGATTGCCTGTAAATGGCATGGCTCTTTTTCCTTTGTGTTTACTGATATTTTCTAATTTTGTGTGGGTGGCGCACTAGAAGTCACTGAGATTATGTGACATGAAGGTCATCTCCAGGGAGTAGCTGGAGATGAGGCCCGGGAGGTGGAGGGAGCCAGACTAGGGGAGGCCTGGGCGGCCAAACTGTGGAGCTGTAACCAGGGAACGCACAAGGGACTACTAACAAGGTCAGTGTGTTTTGTTTTTTTTTTAACTTAAAAAAAAAAAAGCTAATTTCACATAAAAATTAACATAAATTCATTTCATATAAAATTAACCATTTTTAAAGTGATCATACATTCACGGCATTGTGTGAACAGCACCTCTATGTAGTTATATTTTCATCATGCCAAAGTGAAACCTCTTACTCATTAAGCAATTTCTCCCCATTCTGCCTCCCCAGCCCCTGGCAATCACAAATCTGTGTTCTGTCTGTATGGATTTATCTTTTCTGGACCTTTCATATAAATGGAATCACACAACATGTGACCTTTGTGTCTGGCTTATTTCACTTAGCACAATGTTTTCGAGGTCGTCAGCATTGCAGTGAGTACTAATACTTCATTCCCGGGGCTCGGCGGGAAAGGGCTTGCCTAGTGTGTGTGAGGCCCTGGGTTCAATTGGCAGCACCAGAAACAACAAACAACATCCCCACTTCATTCTTCTTTATGGATGAATGATATAGATGCTCTGATGCTCCTCAATTTACCATAAGGTTACATCCTGATAAGCCTATGGTAAGCTGAAATATTTTAAGTAAAAAATGGACTTAAGGGACTGGGGTTGTGGCTCAGGGGTAGAGCGCTTGCCTAGCACGTGTGAGGCACTGGGCTCAATCCTCAGCACCACGTAAAATTAAATAAATAAAGGTATTGCTTATCTAATATATATATATAAAATTTTTTAAAAATGGATTTAATGGTGGTGCACACAGGCCCAGTGGCTCAGGAGGCAGAGGTTGGAGGATTGCGAGTTCAAAGCCAACCTAAGCAACCACAAACAACTCAGTGAGACCCTGTCTCTAAAAATACAAAATAGGGCTGGAGATGTGGCTCAGTCGTTGAGTGCCCCTGAGTACAATCCCTAGTACCAAAAAAAAAAAAAAAAAATGGATTTAATACACCTAAGTTACTGAACACCATGGCTTAGCATGTTGGTGGTTTATCCATGTGGCTGGCTGGAAGCTGAGGTTTGCTGCCACTGCCCAGTATCATGAGAGAATACGGATAGGATGGCACATCACTAGCCTAGAAAAGATCGAAATTCAAAAGTCAAAGTACAGTTTTTGCTAAATGCCTATCATTTGTGTACCACTGTAAAACTGAAAAAACATGTCAAGCCATTTTAAGTTGGGACCGTCTATACCACATTGTATAGATAGACCACAAGTGTTCATGCACTCACCACAGATGGACATTTGGTCTGTTTAGATTCATTTTTACTCCTTCCAGCTGTGTCCCTGCCATGGTTCAGAGGGGCAAGAGGAGGGGTTTAGGGACTGTGTCAGGGAAAAGGGCACAGGGTATCAGCCATAGGAAGGACAAAAGCCAGTGCATCCATTTAGAAGATAGATAAGGTGGGACTGGAAGGAGGAATGAAAAATATTTTCCAAGTTTGAGGTTTGTGAGTTGCATGGATGGTGGCCTGATTCTATTTTTTTTTTTCATACCAAGGATTGAACCAAGGAGCACTTAACCCCTGAGCCACATCCCCAGCTCTATTTTGTATTTTATTTAGAGAAAGGGTCTCAGTGAGTTGCTTAGCCCCTTGCTTTTTTGCTGAGACTGGCTTTGAACTCGAAATCCTCCTGCCTCAGCCTCCCAAGCTGCTGGGATTATAGCCATGTGCCATCTCGCCCAGTTGGCCTAATTCTTTTTTTTTTTTTTTTTTTTTTTACTTCATTTATTTATTTTTATGTGGTGCTGAGGATCAAATCCAGTGCCTCCCGCGTGCTAGGCAAGTGCTCCACCACTGAGCCACAACCCTCGCTGAGCCACAACCCTAGCCCTCAGCTGGCCTGATTCTTAATAGAGGAGAAATTTAAGGGGAAGAGTACAAGTCTGGTTTGGATCTTGCAAATTTGTGGACCATTCCGAAGGAAATATCCTCCAAATAGTTAGAGGTGTGGGTGTGGAACTTGGGAGAGAGGTCTGGGCAGAAGATAGGAGCTCAACAGTCTGTACAAGGTGTGATTCCCAAGAGAGATTGGGGGAGGAAAGCACGACCCCTGAGGACGTCATTATTCCATACTGACTGGAAGACAAGTTCTAACCATCTTGCTCCTCCCTGAGTCACTAGACCCAAGCGTAGTGACCAACACATAAAAGTAGCCACTTGAGTCCCAGTTGGATGCATGAAGAGAAGCCCCCATCAGCGTGGGAACAAGGCAGGTGTTGGGAAGAACAAGAAGACAGGTATCAAGGATGAAGTGCTCCACAGCTATGGTTTATATGGGAATGGGAACAGTGTTGGTGACCCCAGGCAAAGGAAGCCAGGGCAGGGAGGGGCCAGAGGTGAGGAGTGGAGGCAGCCAGAGTCCCAGCCTCTGGAGAGGCTTGCTGAGAAGAGCAGGAGAGAGGCAGGGAGCAGCCTGGGCGGGGAGAGGTGATGGGGGGCGGTTATTTCGTAGATGGTGATGGAGGTTTCGGTCTGCTGCTTGTGTTTGTCTTGGATGGGGTGTTTGAATGCATTTACATACTGATGGGAAAAGCTAAGAAAGGGAGAAAGGGGGATGCTGAAGCAGAGCGGGCTGCCCTGAGCCGGAGAGGTGTGAGTACGGAGGGGGACGGCACGGCAGGGACAGCATCTGGCCTCCGAGAACCCAGCGCTGTGGTTCGGGCACATGTTCTGCCAGGGAGGAGGGTGAGGCAGCCCCTGTGTGCTGCTTTTATTTTCCCACGGAGTCAAGGCTGTCTGTTAGGAGTCCAGGAGGCGATGCTGGGATGGAAGACAAGTCCCCAGCAGCCTGGGAACAAGGAGGGTGTTTGGAAGATTGAGAGGACAGGTCTCAAGGATGAAGTGGCAGTCTGTCCTTAACAAGACCTCCATGGGGTGCTGGTCCTGTGAGTTGTGCCGAGGAGGCCAGGGATGGTGGGCTGACCAGAGCTGGTGGAAGAGGTGAGGGCCCCAAGTGAGAGCCAGAAGCACAGTGCAATGAGCATCGAGTCAGACTTGAAGAATGGTGCAGAGCCAGCAATCCCAAGAGCCCTTGCAGGAGAGAGGAGTGGAGTGGAAAGTGAGCTAGAAGGTCCCCTCTGTGCAGGTGGCCTGGTCAAGAACATTGTCTAGCTGAGTGGCCTTGCCTGATCCCCTTCTCCTCTCAGGCATTTAACCCAGCAATGCTCTACCACTGAGTGACACTACTAGCATTTTATTTGTTTGTTTATTTGTTTATTGAGACAGAGTCTCACAAAGTTGCTGCAGCTGGTCTGGAACTTGCCATCCTCCTGACTCAGCCTCCCGAATCCCTGGAATTACAGGCCACCATGCTCAGCCTCCTCTCAGACAATTGAACAAGCCAAGCTGCTCTTGGGGATCCTGCATAATTTACACCTTCACAGCTGCCCCCTCTCTCTTATTTGCTGTGACCCAGGCGCTGCAAGGGGAAGGGCTCCCACCTCGAGAAGTCTCTGTTTTTAAATGGTTGTAGAATGTAGATAGGCAGAGAAGGATAACAAAGGCCTCCAGATCTGCCAGAGTTTCCAGGACTCCAAAATGGTTTTCTTTTCTTCCCCTCACACTGAGATTTTTCATAAACCCCAGGCGCATCACATGTGAGGGGGAAGGTATCTGGGAGAAGCAAAGAGACATGGGGCCCTGCGTCCAAATGACTGAAGGGACAGTCTGGGACACAGGAGATAGATTCCAGTTCCAGCTTGGCCTTGACTCACAGCTAGACCTTGGTCTGGAACCTGAGCATGCACAGGACCAGCACCCCGTGGAGGTCTTGTTAAGGACAGATTGCTAGCTGAGCACATGCCTATAATCCCAGCGGCTTGGGAAGTTGAGGTGGGAGGATGGAAGGCTTGAAGCCAGCCTCAGCAACTTAGTAAGACTGTAAACAACCTAGTGAGACCCTATCTCACAATAAAAATTAAGAAGGGCTGGGGATGGGCTGGGGCTGGGGCTGAGCGGTAGAGCGCTCACCTAGCATGTACGAGGCGCTGAGTTCGATTCTCAGCACCACATAAAAATAAATAAAATAAAGGCATCGTGTCTAACTACAACTAAAAAATATATACATTTTTTACTAAAGGCAGGGAGCGCTGGGGATGTGGCTCAGTGGTTAAGCATCCCTGGGTTCAATCCCTGGTACCAAAAAAAAAAAAAAAAGACAACAGATTGCTTGTCCCACCCCAGAGTTTCTGAAGTTCGGCCTGAAAATTTCTATCAAGTGCCCAGGTGATCCCCAGGTGCAGGTGGGATCTACTGGCCTAGTTGCTTCCTTTCTGCTCTGTTCTTACCTCTGACATGGAGCCTCACACTGGTGCTGCCTGCCTCTTCCCAAGGGCCCTGGGACACTTGAATTAAATGCTGGGGAATAAGGAACCTCCAGGAGCTGGCTGAACTCCCTGCTTGGTGGGCAGGGAAACAGGACCAGAGACTGCACAGGCCAAGGTCACATAGTCAAATAGCCTCTGCCCCCTCTGGGGTCCCCCAGCCTGACACAGACACTTGTAGCATCTCATCTTTCATGTGAAGTGACACTACATGGTGTTTGTGCCAGAGGCTGGTAGTTCCTGTCTATGTCTCTTAGGGTACACCATCTTGCACATGCCAACCTGGCCCCTTCTAAGGGCTGGCCCTACCACTCTGCCTGAGGACTTTTTCTGGCCTCAGAGGCCTCTAGCATGGCCTGTGTACATGCAGGAAAGCCACCGGGGACCTCATGCCCATTCTCCTGCAGCAGATCCCAGCCAATGACTAGTGGGTATAGATAGACCCCAGCTCCCTCACCCTCATACCAACACCTCAATGAAGAATCCTCTGATCACCTCTCAAACGAATCACTTGCCTTTGATCCCTAGGAACTCAGTCTCAGACAGAAGAGTAGTAGTAGCAGCAGCAGCAACAGCCATCATTCATTGAGCACCTAGTGTATGCCAGGCGTTGTGGAACATGACCGCATTCCACCACCCTACCAAGTGAGCATTTTTACCTTTGTTTCACTGTGGAGGCCTTTCAGGCACGGAGAGCAGGTGGGCTGATCTGGACCTCTCAGATGGCAAGTTTTCAATCTACAAGGGGTTCCATGTCAGTCAGACTCCACTTGGCAGAGCTGGGAGTTGAGGAACCTGGGCTCCCCTCTTGGGACTCACCCTCAATTCCCATGGCCCCTGAGTGGACAAAAGGCAGCATGGGACAAGAATACAGCACCTTGGCCCTGACCCTGTCCCCAGTGGCAGCAGCAGGACTCCTTCCAAGGGCCTCACCATTGAGGCTATTGATGGGAAAGGAGCCTGAGCCCCAGAGGAAGAGCATGGGGCTACCTCATAGTGACTGTAGCCCATGGGCTGGTTTGCAGCTACTCTTGGAGACTCCCAGGAATAATTGGGGGGCCCTTTGAGAAGAATAAGTTCATGCTTATGTAGAAGGGGGCTCTGGGTCCTTGTCTTTGGGGCAAAGGTGGGACTCTGCTTTGTCACCGCAGACCAGTGACACCCGTGACACCCGTGATCCTGTGTCAGCCTGCACTGCTGCATTTCTAACATGTTTTTGGGGACAGATTGTGGTCTTGGTCTCTGGAGGTGTAATGTTTTCTTTCAGCTTAAGTTTCAAAGCATGTTCCCTAGCAAACATTTCATTACGCAGGAAGAAGGCTGCCTGGGGAATAATGAAGTCACGTGCTCGGGGACAGTGAGAGGAGCCCCTGAGGTGGCACTCAGGGTCCACGCTGGACTTCATTCGGGGCCCGTTTTCTCTGGCAGGAACTTCCAGTGTATCTCCCTGGGTCTGGCCTCAGTTTCCTCCTGCATGCCAAGAGAGGCAGCGGAGGGGGCCCCATGCTGTCTGAGGTCCCAGGTTTGACAGGGCCCATGGCCCTCCCTTGGGGCCACCCGGCAAATCTAGGCAGGTTCCTTCCCCAGTCTCTCCTGGAAGCAGATGTGTAATTGAGCCTACGGGGTCACTGTGACAGGCACAGCCCGTAAGTCTCAGCTGGGGAGCAGCCTGGGGAGATAAATTGAAGTGCAGCTGGCTTTTTCAATCTCGAGGACAGCCGTCTCTGGTGTTCACGTGGAGAGAAGGGGGAGCTGACAGAGCCATTCCCCAGGGAGAAGACCCTCAGGGGGCAGGGGCAGGAGGCCCCAGGCTCCTCTGGTGGGAAGGAGTGGTGGCAGAATAGTGTTGGATCCCCAGAAACCAGGCACCAGGGCGGATTCGTGTAGAACAGTGACGGTCGGAATGTGCACCAACATGGGCTGTTTACACGCCTCTCTCCTCCTGGGGTCTAAGGCCAGAGACGGCCTCGGAGTCCACTTGTGGTGCCCAGCACAGGGACTTGTCACAGGCAGGCATTGCAGAGCACAGATAAAACTATGATAGCCGGGTTACGTCGAGGGCTTGTTCTGCCCCAGGCTCCATGTTTCATGTTCTGTTAAGTGGCGTTTTCTCCATACAAAATCCCCTCGTGATAGAGTTGAGGAAATGTCACCAGAGATGTCGAAAGCAGACAAGTAGATGACTTGCCCAGGATCACTCAGCTGACACCTGCCTGAGCCAGGCTTTCAACCCAAGCAGTTTGCTCCAGAGCCTGGGCTCCAGGCCACCCTATGAAATGACCCATACACTAGTGACAACAGCAACAATGAAAAGACCGTGTCAGGCACCTGTCCCAGGGACCAGAGAGAAATTAACAAATGATGGGCACGAGCCGCCCAACCAGGCTGACAGAGGAAATGGCAGATGAAAACGCAGGGGTTGAGAAAGGCTGTTGCATGTTTGGGAACGGTGACACATTTGGAAAGACTGGAGTGTGGAAGGGAGTGACCCAGGAGAGAGGAGGAGGCCAGATCATGGGACGTCAAGCTAAGGAGCTCGGATGGGAGCCGCTGGCGAGGGCAGCCACTGCAGCAGGCAGTGACATGGCCGGTATGGGGCCCAGACCACCTCTCATCACCTCTGTGCCTTGGTCCACTCACTATCTTCTTGGAACCTCAGTTTCCCTAGTGGTCACTCCTGCCTCGCAAAAACAGGGCTTCAGCAAGGACTGATGAGATAATGGATGAAGAAGGTTTGAAAAATGTTACGAATGCAGCTTGGGTGGCAGGTGGGATGGGAAGGCGTGACCAGATGGTGGGTGTGAGTTAAGACAGCTCTTTTCTGAAGGGGCTTTCGGATTTTCTCCAACTTTCTTTTATGATTATTAAAACATGACTTTGCAAGGGGCTTTGCTACTTGCTCAGCCCACGCTTCAAAATCACCTTTCTGGTTCTCTTCTCTTTGCAGGAGGCAGAGTGGTCATCAACACATGGGCTTTAGAGTCAGCCCATGTTAAACCCCAGCTCTGCCACTTGAAGTTGTGTAACCTTGGGTAAGTAGCTTTCTGTCTCTGAAGTTTCCTGATTCTGTAATGCAAGAATAATAATGCCCACCTCCAAGGGTTGTTGAGATGATTGAATGAGATGGTAATAACTCATGGACTTTGCAGGATATGGAAGGAACTAGTCACTGATATCTAGAGAGGGAAAGAGTACAGAGTCCACAGGAGGGACAGAGATTTATTTTTCCCTACATACTTTTTGGTAATCTGTTTTTTCAATCATGTGTAGGAGGTTCCTTACTTAGAGAAATTAATGGAATTTCAAATACTGATATAAGTCATGGAAAGTCCTTCCTCAGCACGGCCTTGGCCCTGAAGAAGCACTCCACAATGTTAGTAGTTCTTTCTTCTTGGTGTACACATGGTTGCAAAGTGATGTTACAGAACTCTTTCTTTGTGAACTGAAGCTGGATGCTCTTGGGGAGCACAGAGATCACGGCTGAGGCCAGGGTTACTTCTTAGCCAGAAAAGAGGTCTCCCAGGGCAGATTCCGGCCTCTGACGCAGTGCTTGCTACCTCAGTAAGCTGACACCCAGCCCCTGGAGGAGCATGCGGCTCCCCAGAGGAGGCTGGGAAGGGCTGGGAGGCCGAGGACCAGGCCCACAACCTGGCTTTGTAGCCTGTCTGCGATGACCTGCTGAGTCACCCTGGGCAAGTCCTTCAACCTCCCTGAACCATCAGTTTCTCAAGTGTCAAATGAGGACACTACCAACAATAAAAATTAATTAAAAAAAAAAAAAATGAGGACACTGCTGCTCATCTTCCTGGCTGGGCTGCTGGGAGGGTTCCGCAGGAGTCCAGAGACAGTTGTCTGCCATCATTGCACCTTCCTGGACATGGGGGCAGCCTGGCCAGTGACAGGCTTTCTGCCTGGGGTGGTAGGGTAGGATGCAGGGGACAGAGAGGTCAAGGATTCCCAGTGCCACCCTGCCGCTCCACCCTGTCCACTTCTCTGAGCAGCACCCTGAGCCATGAGCCGGGCTAACCCAGCAGAGGGAGGGCTCTGGATTGCAGCAGAGAAGCAAAATCCGAATGTAACTAACAGAGCTTTACCTTATCCACTTGCCAGGACGGTGCTTATGCTAATCCTATTCTGAGCAAAAGCAACTCAGACTAATAAAAGCTGCGCCCACTCTGGGCTCCACACCATCTGTTGGTGCACACGCTGGGGATCCACTCTGCCGGGCTGCGGGGGACCCTCACCGGCTGGAGGCGGGGCAGGGGCCCTCTGGTCTTTTGCCACACGTTCATTCAGCACGTTGCATGAGGCCCTGCTAGGGGACACCAGCACCGAGAAGGAGGAAGCAGAGCCACCCGAGGTCACTGCCCCAGGAAGGCATGTTCTGGTGTGTGTGGGGGAAGCAAGGAATAAATAAGAGAATATGGTAAGTTCAGATGCATGCGGTCTTGTAAAGAAGGACACTCATGTGGCAGCAAGTGACGCAGGGGTGTGGGCCTAATTAGAGACCGAGGCCAGGAAGACCCTTGGAGGAGGATCTGCAGGACAAGGAGTCAAAGGAGGATCAGGGTGTGCCGAGCAGAGGGGGAGCCTCTGCCAATGCCCCAAAAGGCACAGTGGTGAATTTGGGGGACAAAGGCCAGAGCAGCTGGAGCCAGGGGTCGGAGACAAGATGGAGCTGGTGCCAGAGGTCAGGACTCGCAGGGCCGAGCTGGCCTCTGGAAGGACTTGGGTTTGTTTTCAGTGTGATGAGATCTGTGGGAGGGTTTTGGGCAGGAGCCTGACATGGTGCAGTATGGGCGCTCACTCTGCCATCCATGTAGAGAGTGGATTACAGGGAGGACAGGCGTGCTGAGGAGGCCAGGTAAGAGCCCAGGTATGGCACAGGAGATGGAAGGTTGAGGAGAGGGTTTCAGTGGGAGAACAGACTAAGATAAAGAGGATCACGGTGCACACACCACACATCTCTGGTGTGCGGCAGGAGCTCATTAACGCTGATTAGGGTTTGGATTATTTTGATGCCCTCTCCCCACCGTACAGCTTCCCCCAAATCATACCTTTGAAAGACACTAATATTTGATTGGTTCAAGTCCTGGTCCCGAGGTCCCTGTGACAATGCTGGATGCATCTTTCCTTGTGAGCTGGCCTCAAATGGCGTCCCTATGGCCATGTGGGCTGCCTGCCTCTGAAGGAAGCCTGCCACGGGCCAGGTGTTTTCTGGCTCTGAGGCAATCCAACCCTCCTGGCTTCATCAGGGTGCGTTGCTGTCTGCATCAGGAGGGTGGGCGCGGGCTCTTGCACATTTAGAGACAGCACCAACAGCAGAACCCTGAGAAACCATGGCAGAGGGAGGGTTTGGCCCCCGATCTGGCCTGTCTTCTAATTTGCTCGTTCCTGGCATGTGCATTGAGTCCCTGACCTGCACCAGAACCTGCTGGGGCCACAGAAATGAATCAGATACAGTCCCTGCCCTAAATTTCACATTCAGGTGCTGAGGTGGGGGTGGGGGTGCAAGTGAAATACCTAATGTTCTCCAGCTGCTCCAGATTTTTGGTTATCAAACAGCTGTCCATGTAGGAAGCTCCTGGCACATGTAGCTAGGATTTTGCTTAGGAGTTTCCTAATTCCACAGTCTTTAAAACCCTCCCCTTAAGCAGGAATTCCTAGGCCGCTCATCCACTGGCCCCCCTCACTGTCCAGGCTGTCTCCCAGCTATTCTTCTCTTCCTGCACCTTGACTCCAGCCACCCTGCACTTGGTACTGTTCCCTGATCTTTGACGTTCCTTTAGCTTGCACATTTGCACATACTTTTCTTTGTAACCTGAAAGGCCACTTGTCCTTCTCACTACCGGCCTGCAAACTCCTTTATAAAACACATCAAGAACCAGCTGGAAAAATCCACCTCTGCCAAGGCTTTCTGGGTCCACTGCAGCCAGGTCCCCACAGGCATAGTGAAGCTGTCCCTCTACTAGTCCCCAGCCCTCCTGTCATCCCCTGATATGTCGGATTGTTGTGGGTCAGTGTCTTGGTTCGGCATTGGACCTAGAGCCCTTCTGGTCCATGTTGTGCCTGGGTCTAGCAGAGGCCTGGCATAGAGGAGGGAGGGATTCAGCAAGCTGGTTCCTTCCTGGACGTATGTGTACGTAACGAAGTAACAGACAGTGTGGCTTAAACAGAGGACATTTATTCTCTCACAGCTCTGGAGACTGGAAGTCTGTGATCAAGGTGTCAGCAGGTTTGGCTTCTCCTGGGGCCTCTTTCCTGTCTTGCAGATGGCCATGTTCTTGCTGTGTCCTCACACGGTCTGCGTGTTGTCTGTGTCCTCTTCTTACAAGGACACCACCGTGTTGGATCAGTGCCCATCCACACGACCTCATTCTACCTTCATTATTTCTTTAGAAGTCTCCATCTCCAAACAGTCACCTCCTGAGGTCTGGGGAGGGGGGGGTTAGGACTTCAACACAGGGATTTCAGGGGGACAAAATCAGCCCATAAAAGGGTGAGCAGTTGTTAGTGTGGCCGCAGCCTAGGAGTGTGAGAAGCTCAGGATGAGGCCAGAGAGGTTAGCAGAGGCCTGGAGGGGCAGGGTCCTGGGTGCTGGGCCTCAGGCTAGACTGTAGCCCCAGGACAGAAAGCCAAGGAAGAAGAGAACCAGATCCCACTCAGAGGGGTAAAGAGCAGGGCAGGAGTACTCCCTGGGGTGGTGGGAGGGGACATAAATATTGATTATGTTTATGGGATGTTCTCAAGGGCTATTAGCTCTGAGTTTATTTTCCAACATAAATAAAAGAAGATAACCATTAAGGACCTAAGTTCTCTGAGGCAACAAAATACCGGAACACTTATGAACATACAAACATCATCCCCTTCTTCATCTCTGAGACCATTTTATGAAACACTCTTTTATTTAGATGGGGAAGCTGAGGCCTGGAGGGCGGGAGCAGCCTGTCTGCAGTTGCCAGTCAGACCGCAGTAAAGGATGATCAGCCTCCTCAAGGGAGATCATGAAGAGCTGCGGAGGAAGGACCTTCGCCCCTGGTTGGACTTGTTCTCACACAGCATTGCTACATGTGGTTCTTCATGTTCAAAAATACAGACGACGTGTGAATGTATCTTCACTGTGAAAAGAAACCAATCACACTAAATTATAACCCAATGTACAAAATAAATGTGTCCATATCAATATAAAAATTATCAAAATAAGTAAATAAAATGGGGAGAAGAGAGATGCATCTTTCTTGTGGAAGACTTCTAAATAATATAGGTAGATCCTGGGAGTTCTGGGAGGTGGGGCTGAATTCACCACCCCATCGTCCTCCAACCTTTAAGGGCTGTCTGGATTTCATGACTTGCCCCCAAAGAAAAGAACACAGAAATGGAAAACTGGTAACCGACAGTAGAGGGACCTGGCTAGTACTACCTGAACCAGACACCCAAGGTTCAACTCATCAACAATGCCACGTGGTGCCATGTGCCCCCTGATGAGATGTGACCAAGAGGGACACCTGCCTAGATGGTATTCTTGTCAAAAGCCCATAATCTCAATTTAGTGAGGAGGGAATCCTCAGACAAGCCCGAAATAAGGGGGATTCTACCAAACACCTGGCCAGTGCTGATCAAGACTGTCAAGGTCACAGGAAACAAGAAATGACTGGGAAACTGTCACAGAGCAGAGGAGGCTAGAGAGACATGGGCACTAAATGCAATGTGAGATTCTGGACTGAATCCTGGAACAGAGAAGGGACATTAATGGTGAAGCTGAAAGAAGTCTGGGGCTTAGTTGATAGAAATATATCAACAATGGGCTTTAAATTTTGTCAAATGTAACCCATGAATGAAAAGTGCTGCCCACGGAAAGAACAGGGTGAAGGACATATAGGAACTCTCTGTATTATCTTTGATACTTTTTGTAAATCTATACTTATTCCAAAAAACTTTAAAAATTATTTTGAAAACATCAGGTAAACAAAGCCAGCCTCAGCAACTTAGTGAGGCCCTAAGCACCTAAGTGAGACTCCGTCTCTAATAAAATGCTCAGTGGTTAAGCACCCCTGGGTTCAATCCCTGATACCAAAAAAAAAAAAAAAAAAAAAAAAAAAATCAGATAAAGAGTGAGTCTCCCTGGGCTACCAGTCCATACCTCCATCCAAAACTTCTCTCTAATTTAAGTATGTATCTGTATACACCTTTCCCCCATCTCTTTTCCCTCCAAAATTCTCCTATGGAAATAGTTTCTCCTATTGGTTCATCCTGTACATAAGGTGCTGCAACTCTTTCCTTTTCACCTAGCACTGTATCGTGGTGTTCCCATGTTCGTCCTTATGGATCTGAGCTGTCCAAAGCAGTAAACTCTGGCCACATGTGGCTAGAAGCACTTGAAAATACTGTTAGCCTAACTTGGTATGTTTTAAGAGTAAAATGTACACCACATTCCACAGGCAGTACAAAGAGGAACGTAAAATGCCTCATTCGTCATTTTATGTTGATTACACGTTGAAGTGATAATGCTTTGGGAATATTGGGCTCAAAGTATATTGTTAAAATTAACTTCTTCTCTTCTTTTTACATTTTTAATGTGGCTACTGAAAAATTTTAAATTACATATGCGATTTGCATTGTATTTCTCTCTTTTGTTTTTTTCTTTTTTCCTGATACTGAAGACTGAACCCAGGGCCTTGCACACGCTAGCTAAGTGCTCTTCCCCTGAGCTACATCTCCAGCCCATTTAAAATTTTCTTTTGGGACACAGTCTCACTAAGTTGCTGAGGCTGCCCTAGAACTTGCAATTCTCCTGCTTCAGCCTCCTGAATCACTGGGTTTACAGATATGTACCTCCACATGTCATGAGCCATCCGTGGGCTGTGGGTGGACTGTGTTGCACATTGTAGCCTAATGAGGGGATAAGTCCGGCATTGGGAACTTTCTGTGGCACCCCCACAAGGATTGAGTGCCTGATGCAGGTGAACTTCCCCCTCAAGCTCTGCCAAAGATCCCACACTGAGATAAGCGTGACCGGAGAAAATGCTAATCAACCAGCTGACTGCAGGACATTTCAAAGCAAGACTCCGCCCTTGAAACCTTATCCCTGCCTTTGATGTCCCCCTTAAATAAACCACCATCTTTTCTTTGTATGGTTCCAGTGCCACGTGCACTAGTTCTATCAAGGACTTTGCTTTTGTAAATATATTTCTGGCTATTTTTGTTATGTTATTCACTAAAGATTTGAGACTTTAAGTTTTAGGGTGGCTTACATCCTCCTGGGCAGGAAGAAGAACCCCCCAATGAGATGCTGGCCGTTGTCCTTGTTAACCACACCCAAGAGGTTACAATACATTTGTATTGAACAGTGCTGTTATATAGATTAAAACACACTTTTTAAAATCTGTACATAGTATTCCCAAATCTAGTTGTGTTTATTTAACCATTCTTTTTCTAATGTGCATTTAGATTGTTTTTATTATATTTTATTTATTTATTTATTTATTTTGGTACTGGGGATTGAACTCAGGGGCACTTGATCACTGAGCCACATCCCCAACCCTATTTTGTATTTTATTTATAGACAGGCTCTCACTGAGTTGCTTAGCTCCTTGATCTTACTGAGGTTGGCTTTGAACTTGTGATCCTCCTGCCTCAGCCTCCCAAACATCTGGGATTGTAGGCATGAACCACCATGCCCAGCTTAGATTGTTTTTAAAACTTTTGCTATTTCAAAGTATGTTGCTGTTAAAAGCTTTGTACATGCCTGCTTTGTGTACATATAACAATTTTTTCCTGGAGTAGAGGTTGGCAAACTAAGACCCACACACCAAATGCAGTGCACTGCCTGCCTGTTTTTGTTTTTTTTTTTTTTTTTTAATTTTTGTACCAAGGATTGAACCCAGAGTGTTTAAACACTGAGTCACATCCCCAGCCCATTTTTATATTTTATTTAGAGACGGAGTCTTGCTAAATTGCTTAGGGCCTTCCTAAATTGCTGAGGCTGGCTTTGAACTGGTGATCTTCCTGCCTCAGCCTCCCAACCCTCTGGGATTATAGGTGTGCGCCATTGTACTAGGCTATCACTGCTTGCTTTTGTACCTCAAGTTTTATTGGAACACAGCCACACTCATTCATTTGCTTATTGTCCATGGTCACTTTTGCACTACCATGACAGGATAGCATACTGTGACAGAGACCATGTGGCCCACAAAGGCTAAAATATTTACCACCTTCCCCTCCCACACTATTTTTCACAATTTGCAGACTCCTGCTCCAGAGTCTTACCAGATCCAGGTCCTGGAAGGTAGACTCTGAGATGGGGATTAGCACGTGGGAACTTTATTGGGGATTGCTCTTGGTGAGGTGGTAGAGAGATAAACTGGTTGCAATTCATTATGAAGACCTTTGACAGCCCTGTGGGGAACTCTGAAGCTGTCAGGGCCCTTCAGAGTTGTCCTGAGTTGGGGCGGTGGGGCCAGGCCTTTCTAACCCTGCATCGACCTGCCTCACAAAAGGGGAACATCCTCAGGTGAGGTAACTCTCTTCAGTGGAGGCACATTCCCAGCAGGGCTGCTGGCAAAGAGCACTCTGGCAAGTTGGGAAGAGGCCCATCAGGCATGGTGGGGGGACCCGGGGAGTTCAGAATGGCATCCACTCAGTCCACACTTGTTCTGCTCAGCTCCAGGTCTTAGATTGATTTCTGTGGGCCCTTTTCCTGGGAGAAACATAAAGCTGGGGGGTTAAACTACAACTTCCACCCCGGGACGGCTCCATGCTCCTCACCATCTCCCTCTTCCACTGTCCAGTCTAGATTCCTCTTTCCCTCAGTGACTTCCATGGAGGCATGACCTAGAGACCCTCAGCCCTGAGAAGCCTGATCCTGTGGCTGCCGTGTCCTGCCTAGGCCACGTCACCTTTGCTTTATATTTATTTTATAAATATCTGGCAAGGGAATATCAAGAGGTCTCCAAGCGGATCAATTGGCTACCAAAGATCTAACTTCTGCCTCCACTGCTTAACAGCAGCCTGATGATCAAGGATAATTAGCTCTGAAAACGGCTACTACTCTCTTGCCTACTGGTCCCTTGACACAAGGAGCTCAAAAATGCCTGGATGGAGTCACAGCTAAGAGTTAAGTAGCCATCTTGATGCTTCCAATGGAAGTGTTGTCTTCCCTTTGAGGCCCAGGACCTCTGCCCCTGCAGAGCCCAGAGTTGCCAGGACTGGGAGCACGAATGCCCTAGAGGGTCGCTGGGAGTCATGGTAACAGTGGGCCAATCCCGCTTCCCATGCTCGGTTCCTGTAGTTTCCCTATTGGAGACAAAGTGCCATGTAAATGTCTTTGATTAGAATGTGTGCTTCATCCTGGAAGATGACATCCTGTTCCTTCAGGGGGGGGGGTCACATCTGAGCTGGTGCCTTCAAAAGTTTGTTCCAAGCTGGCAGCTCAAGAGTGTCATATGTGAAAGGATGAGTGGGCCCCATGGCCATGTGCCCCCTGCTGCAGCTCCCGTGCTGAAGAGCCATATGGGATCCCACATGACTGTCCTATCATCTATAGATCCTGTAACCTATTCCAGGTTTAAAACTCTGTAAACCCTTCAGGGGTTGTGCTGAATGAAGCCCTGTAAGCAACAGAGGCAAACCCTGGGACAGTTCTATTCCAGGGGAAATGAATCACAGCTCCTTCCAGGGAAAGGGGTTTCATATAATCGACTCGCCCAGTGGCTGGTGCTTTTCCTTGCAGGGTGGAGATGTATCTGAAGCTGAGTGTTGGTCTCTGTTGCTGGCAGGTTGGACACACAGCAGCAGCAAAAGCTTGGTGAGTGGGAGCTCATATGCTGATTTGAATATGTCTCCCAAAAGCTCATGGATTGGAAAGTTCCTCCCTTAATTCATATGTTAATGGTATTTGGAGGTAGAGCCTTTAGGAAGTGATTAGGATGAGATGAGGTAATGAGTGTGGGGACCCATGATGGCATTAGTGGTTTTACAAGAAGAGGAAGACACCAGACCACACTTGCTCTGTCTCGCCATGTAATGCCCTTTGCTTTGCTGTGGTGCAGTGAGAAAGAAGGCCCTCCTTAGGTGCCGAGTAGATGCTGGCACCATGCCCTCGGACTTCCCAGTCTTCAGAACCGTGAGCCAAATAAAACATTCTTTATAAATCATCTGGTCTTGAGTATTTTGTTAGAGCAACAGAAAATGAACTAAACATCATGCTATTGGGCCCCTACATGTCTTCTCTCATGCCATGATGGTTACTCCACTTATATACCTGTTGTGCCGGCTGTAGGGTAGCCTCAGAGAGAGACTGGGGGACATCACTGCATATACATGGTTATTTAGTGCTTCTTCTATGTTTTCTGATAGGAGTTAACATGGAATACAAGGATCTCACACTTGGTGAGCACTCCCATAGGTCTATCCACATGTGTCTGGCAAAGTTTCTTTGACCTCAATTTTCCAATCTTACTCCTTCCTGACCCTGTACCAAGCAGCCAAGCCATTCTCCACTGTTCATGATGTCCACTTCACCTGGCCCCATTTCTTTCCATAAAAAGTGGATGACTAGGTGCACTACCTAAAGTTGTGCCTGTTGGAAGGATTTCCCCTTCTGCTGTCTTTTAAGGACATCCCTATGTGAACTTGAGGCCACACACCAGGCAGCCGCGGTCTATTTTTGTCGTGCTCACACATCCTGACCTGATTCACCTGTGAACAAAGCTTAGCTCATTTTTCTTCTCCATCAGCTGGATATAAGGTGCTCCCCAGGCATCCATAGGTGTGAGCTGGTACCAAAGTGGTGGAGAACATAGAGGTCCGGGCCACCTGCTCATGATGTGGCTTGTCCCCTGGTCCTGCTATGCCCATCTTGGTTGTACTTCCATCTTATGAGTTGTTGCTGGACTTGTCTGATCTTTGTGATTTGATAAATCCAGTAAGATCAGTTCATCCTAGCATCTTTGGCTACATGATCAACTTGATGACCCACGGTCAGATACCAGAACCCTGTGGCAACACAGAGCTGTTTTTTGAGGAGTGTACAATTCTTGGCTACAGATGGCATGGCCCTGCTCCAGATTCCTAGGGGTCAACATTGTGGTGACTCTCCTATTGGGCCTTGTCATAAACTCAGTGGGTGTCTTTTCCCACCATAGATAGCTCAAATACCCCAGGTTCTGCCAGCTCATATGGCCCAAGCAGCATGGCCTCTTGTACTGTAGCGTGGACCTGCTGCCGAGCCCTTTACTGCTCTGAGCCCCTATAAAACCCAGCAGCTTTCTGTTCCATCTAGTGTAGGGGTGGAGCAATATTCCTAGGTGTGAATGTATGCTGCCTTCCCTGCCCAGAATGGTGGGAGTGGCAGATGCAACAATTGGTCTGCTTTATAAGGGATGTCCCTGGCATATCCAGACCCCAGGTCCCTAAAGATTTCACTGATCTGTCAGCCCCTTGTATCATCATAGGTTTGTCTCCACCATTCTCTGCAAAGCCTGTCTAAGGCTTCTGATAGACTTGCCAGGTTCTGCTCCTGTGGACCAATCAGCTGATGACTTCAATCTCTGGGCTCAGCGTGATGTTCTGTAAGATGTCTAGGCTGTACAGGTCTTTTCAGGCTAGGCTGTGAGAGGGTAAGAGCCTTAACATCCCTGGGGCAAGTCTGTAAATGTATACTCTTATCTGTTCCAAGTGAATGTGAACTGCTCCTGATCTTCCTCTGTGATAGGGTAGAGAAAGAAAACCCTCACCAGGTCCACAGCCACATACCACCAGCCTGAGAACGTGATAACATGCTCGAGGAAAGACACCACATCTGGCACGGCAGCTGCCCGCAGAACTCTCGTGGTTGGTCTTGCTGCAGTCATCTTCTAGGAGCCACCTGCTTTGTGTAGGGGTCAGTCCAGGGGGTTAACTAGAGAGGCCTGGGGATCTCCACCCCTGTATCCTTTAGTTTTCTAAGGACGGCATTAATCTCTGTCATCATCTGATCACCAGGGAGGCTGAGCATCTTTTAACGTTTTTATTTCCTTTTCTTTGAATTCCCATAAGTCATAGTTGTTTGCTTTTTAAAAAATGGTCCATTTATTTTCTCTCTCCTCTGCTAGACCATGAACTTGAGGCCAGACACTGTCTCAATTATCCCTGTGATCCCTGTACCTGGCACGGAATTCAACAAATATGCACTGAATGAGTGACTTCAACAAGATGAAAAACAGCATTTGATTGGACATCTTGGTCTTCTAGGATCTTGAAACCAACATACCCAGCTTATGGGTTGTCCATCCCTGACAGCAATTGTATCATTTTGGGTAATTTAAAAGAGAACACAATGTCATCCAATCAAACCATCTCTCCTTTGAAACCAAGGCAGTGTCACTGAACTAATGGAAGCTCCCAAAGCCTTGTTTTTCTGGATGGACTCCCTTTGATAGCAATAATGGGCAGTAACAAACTGAGCCCTTGCCCCATCTGGCTGTGATAAACGCATCCAAAACACATTACAAAGCTCAGAGTGAGGCTGTGAGGCCTGAGGCTGCTGCAAAAGAAAACCAAGGTTGACAGGCACAAGTTTAAGAACCCGACATTGTATAAATGAGAAAATGCCAGCTGCCTGTTCTCTCCCCACTGACGCGGTAAGTGCGTTATCTGAGCCTCCTGCCATTTTTCAAGCCCGGGACTCTAATGGTATCTGTTTGGGCAACTCTAAACTTCAATTAAAACAAAAACAAAAACCTCTCATTTACTCATTTACTGTGTTCTTTCCTTTTTAAAAAAATATTGAGTTTTTAAAATAAATGTTCAGATTTTTCTTAAATATGTTTATGCAGGAACATTTAAAAAAAAAATCTTTTTAAAACACACATCTAATCAGGTCACTCAGCTCCTTAAAAACTTCTCATGGTCTTCCACGGTCTGGAGGCCAAGGTCCAACGTCTTTGGTGAGGCCTCCAAGGCCCTTGTTACTGTTTTTGCCCATTTCTCACCGCGACTCATTCCTGAGCCCTTAGGCTTAACCACGGCCCCTTGTCTGCCCTCAGAGGCCAGCCATACGTTTCACACCTTTGTGCTTCTGCACAGCCTTCGTTCAAAGATGAGCTCTTCTCTGAAGATGTTCTTCCTCTGAGTCATTAATCACTCCTTTCCCTATTGTCTCCATATTTGAAATAAATGTCTAACCACCCAATATGCTCTACTATCATTATCTACTTGTGTCTGTCTCACCAGACTAAGAGCCCCTCAAGGTGGACATGACATCTCATTTACGGCTGTTTCCCCAGTGCCAGGCTAGTCCTGGCACAAAGGAGAGGAATAACTTTTGTTTGTGGAGTGAATGAGTGAAAATACAAAGACTCTGTCCCTAACTCAAAGAACCAGGACTCCAATTTAACCAGCATGAGAAGAGGATCAACAAGCCGCTGGTGTAGACGGATGCTGCTTACAAATTTCCTAAGTGACTGAAAGGGCTGAAAGGCACACGTGCGCCGAAACTCACAGGTAACTCAGAGGTGCCAGGAACTTTTCTCACTCCATTCCAGGAGCAACCCTTTCATTTTTAACAGACTAGAGCCCAGAGTGCTTCTTGGTGGGCGGGCAAGTGTGGATGGGTGTCTGCAAGCCTCCTTCCCTTCTGCAAGTGCTCAGAATAGCTCCATTAGCGTTCATGGAAATTCTGCACATGCATCAAGGAGAAAACAGCCACAAATAACACAGCCCGCTTTCCAAATCTCCAAAGCACATCTCTGCAATCATTTTACTTTCCAACTATCACTACTGAAGCCTTTCAGCCAGAAAGCAGTGTTTTCAACTTACTCTGGGTTCCCAAGTTAGCAGAACTCTTTGGTTGTTTATAAATGAAGCTTCCTACATCCACTCACTCTCCCTGCCCCAGCTTCTATAACACAAAAACGACCAGTTCCTGCTGGGAATCAGTCAAAGGCCTTCACCTGATTTTCAGGACACTCCAAATATGGTCCTGATTCTTGCCTTTCTCTCCTGCCTCATCTCCAGCAACTCTCCTGCATGTGTCCCCCACTCCAGCCATACAAATCATTTTTGGGGGCGTGGAGTATCAATTGAACCCAGGGGCACTTAACCATTGGGCCACCTCCTTAGCCCTTTTTACTTTTTGAGATAGGGTAGGACTAATTTGCCTAGGGCCTCACTAAGTTGCTGAGGCTAGCCTCGAAATTGTGATCCTCCTGCCTCAGCCTCCTGAGCTGCTGAGATTACAGGTGTGTACCACCATACCCAGCCCAAATCATCTTCCAGAAATCTCCATTTTTGGGTTTTTCCTTACTGTCTTCTCTGTAGGCATACACTTCAACTACCCAATTGATTTCTGCCCTTTAAAATGCACAGAAGTATCATCTCCTCCAGGAAGTATTTCCTGGTTGAATTAGATGCTTCTCCTCTCCATCCACAGCCACTCACTCAACTAGGCAATAATGGCTAAGGAGATCTAGCTTGTGCCAGTCTCTGTTCCAGGTGCTGGAGATGCAGCAGGGAACAGAACAAAGCCTCTGCTTTCCTGAAGCTTAGATTGTTGAAGCAGGAGAAAGACAATAAAGAAATAAAGAATTGTGTCAAGGGATATGAAATGCTCTGCAGAAAAAGAAAGCAGAGTAGAGTATTATAGAATATTTGGGAGGGAATATTACTCAGGGAAGTCAGTGAAGGCTTTTCTGATAAGGGAAAGAGACTTGATCAAAGTAAGGACAGGAACATGTAGACATCTAAGGAACAAGTACTGCTATCAGAACAGTGAGTGCAAAGGCCTGAGACAGAAGCATGCTTAGTAGGTAGGTGCAAGGCAGCAAGGGAGCCAATGGGACCACAGAAGCATGAGGGAGAGCAAAACAGGAAATGAGGTCAGAGGCAGTCAGAGGCCAGATCACACTGGGCCTTGTAGGATATGGTAAGGATTTTTTTTGGTGATGCTAGGGATTAAACTCAGGGCTTTGTGCATGACAAGGCAAGCACTCTACCAACTAAGCTATGTCCCCAGCCCTATGGTAAGGGATTTTACACCAAGAGAAATGGAAGTCACTGGGAGGTTTTAAGCAAAGAAGAGATCATTTGTCTTACATTTTAAGAGACTCGTTTTGGCTACTCTGTGGATAACAGAGGAAGGGGGAACCATGAAGAGTACAGACATCTGGACATCCACAAATATTTATGGCTACTACTATGGCCACGCACTGTTCCAGGCACTGAAGATACCCAGTGAGACGGGATCTCTGATGTCAGGGAGGTTACAATAGAGTGGGGAGACAGAACTGACATAATGACAGAACACATGGATATGTCTAGAAGAGTAGACAGGGTACTGTGGTGAGGGCAAGAAAGGAATTAGGCGGGGAGCAGCACTCTAGGAAGGGAATGCTCAGTTGCTTTAAGAAATGTGGAGGGGCTGGGGATGTGGCTCAAGTGGTAGCACACTCGCCTGGCATGCATGAGGCACTGGGTTCGATCCTCAGCACCACATAAAAATAAAATAAAGATATTGTGTCCACCTAAAGCTAAAAAATAAATATTAAAAAAAAAAAAAAGAAATACGATGTGGAAGAACTACAAGCAGTCTGGTGAAAATGGAAGGAAGTGAGAAAGGAGAGGAAAACGGGGCCAGATCACAGGTGGCCTTGCACACCAGCATGAAGGTGCTGTACTTTATCCAGAAGGTAACAGGGATCCACTGATGGGTTTCAACATCACAGATGTCCACGGAATATCTAGGAGATACTGCTGAAAACAGGGCACAGGTGTGGGCTGCAAATACAAACTGGAATGTCATTGGCATCTAAATGAAGCTTGAAAATATGAGAGCTGATGGAATCAACCAGAGACTATATACTATATACCATCAAGCAGCCCAAGATCTGTCATTCATTGTCTGTGACCCCGAGTAAGTTACTGCCCTTTTCAGAGCCTCACCTTTCTCATCTTTAATTGGGTATTTTCTTTTTGTAAAATGCTACCACAGTCCCAGGCACACAGTAAGTGCTCAGTTATTATTCTAGCTCCAGCAGTGACTAGCAGTGGCAACTGAACAGCATATTGTGCTCTGAGCCTCAAGGTCTCACTGCGGCCACTGCTAGGTATCCAGCATGCCCCATGGAATGGGCACCAGGTAAACGTTGCTCAGTAGTGAACAAATCTAAAAGATTGGAACAATACCTACCAAACCACGGAATTAACAGGGTTTTCAAAGACCATATATATAAAGATGCATGTCAATAAATCCTCTAAGGAAAAGCGCCAGGGTAGACATTAGCCCTTCCTTCCGTCCTCGCTTTCTAACCCATCCCTTTTTTCTTTAATTTTAAATCTCCCCCTTGTAATTGGGTCCTTCTTTTCAGACTGCAGACATGCACCTGTCTCCCCTAGTCTGAAAAGCTTTCCTTGGGTCTTATTCCTTCTCTCAAATTCTCGTCCTGCCATTCTTTAATTTTACCAACTGTACCCCTTCGCAACCCAGAACACTTTTCAGTGAGGAAACCACACCTTTTGTTTTAGAACACAAGTCTCAGTTTAATAGTACTTTAAAAAAGGCAAATATCATTTACATCATTCTTTGATCAGGCCTGTACAGAGGTATTTCACTTTTTAAAAAATATGCATTTTTTTCTTACCACAGTAATTCATTGCAGAAGAAATTTCATTATGTATGTTCTACAGAGCCCTAAACCAGAGCCAGCGTATTCAAATAAACCCCGAGGTGTGGGGAGGCTTCGGGCCAGTTGCTCATTAGAGGCCTCAGCATGGGGGCTCCGGAGACCCACACAGAAGGTCTTCCAGGGAGAGCTGAACCGTTCAGATAAGTGAGCTCTGGAAAGCAGGGCTGGTCGGCGGGCTCTGGCAGGCTCACCCCTGGGGTAGAGCAAAGAGAACAGACAGGGAGTTCTGAGAGGCACCGGAGCTGTCTAAACTCAGGGGGATGGAACCGAGTGAGCAGCAGCGGTAATTGAGTTTCAGTTACCTGCAGGGTGGCGAAATAAAGTGTTAACTTCATCTGCCTGACATGGGGGAAGTTTAGAGGTGTCCTTGGCATGCTCACAGTGAAATCCGTCACCCTTTCACTGTGTTGGGTGATGGCAATCGTATGGCGCTTCCTAGTGACAGCCTGCGTGCATCCTGTTAGGCAGCACCAGCGCGCGGTGGCTAATGAAGCAGGTTCCCGCAGGCCTGTCTCCCAGGGCTCCCCACATCCTCTGTCTGAAGGAATGGCACCATGGGAAAATTTAGCACAGCCAGCACCAGCCATCACCCAGACTCAAAAGAGTCTTTGAATGGCAGAGAGAGGCCCATTTTCCTCTCTGCCCAGCCCAGGGTTGGAACCGTCCTCGGGTCACTTTTTGTGGGTCTGTACAAACGTGCCGACGGGCAGCGAGCCGTTCTTCACCTGCTCCCGGATTTCAGCTCGGTGCTTTAATGTGAAGACCAGAGCTCTCACCGTCCGCCGGTATGGCCCGTTAATGAGGCGGGAGCAGAGATGAAACGTTTCCCGCTCAATATTTTCAACCAGTAGGTGATCCATCTAAAAAACAGCAAAATTATCAAATTAGGGCCTTGCATTGCATAAGGATTAAAAGTAAGAGAGGCTGCAGCACTCTGCTCGAGGCCTCCATTAATCAACTGAAATTCAAGGACATCTACTTCCTGTCACAAGAGAAACAGGAAGAGCAAATTAATTCCACCCTGGCAATTAAGGAACAAGGCCATGTGCTTTGTGACAGGGACCTCATTCACAACCCCTGCCGGGTGGTAATATTTGCCATTATAACAGGAAACTGGCTTGAACTAAGCAACGGGTACTGGGCCCTGTACTTCACCAACCAGGAAACGAAGTCCAAGGATAATAAATCAGTGGAGCAGTTCATGCTTCTTTTTGTTTTTAAAGGGCCTTTTAACCCCTTACAGCATTTTAGAAACACTGGATCTGGATCCAAAAATGTGCATGAGGCAGTTTATAAATCACTTTTCCCATCTAATGCTCATTCTATAGATAAGGAAACAGGTTCAAAGGTAAAAGATCAAGACTGTACAGCTACTGAGAGACAGAGCTGGAACTCTGCCCTAGACCTTGACTGCAAAGTTCACGGTCCTCCCCTTTTGGCACCCAGCGGCCCCCTCAGCATTCTGAGACCCATGCAGATTCAATTAAGCAGAACAGGCCTAGGCGATGGGACCTGGAGCAATTCTGGGGTGGTCTGGCTCATACTCAGGCCACCCTGAGGTCACAGACCTAATCAAAGCAGACCAGGTCTGGAATTATGTCCACATGGTCTGGATCCAAGCCAGGTCAGGCTGCTGGTCAGAGACCCCCAGCCCATTTCCCTCTCCGCCGTCCCCGGCCTAAGCGCTCTAGCTGTTTTCATGCTCCTCTATGCCACGGCACCAGCGCACGTTCCCTTAGAAGACACACCTTTCCTCAGGAAACACTCGTGTTTGTACGTCAAAGCTTAGGCAAACATACACCCACGGAGAAACCAACAAAAACCCTAGCACAAAGGACTGAAAGTTCTTCAGGCTACCACTATGTCCTGAGCTTCCCTTGGTCATTATCATAATGTCATAATAATCTATATTTTGAGTTTGTCTCCCCTGGTAGTAAGTTCTTTGAAAAGAGGAACAAAATTTTCTTACTCCCTCTTTCCCCTTTATTCCTTCCCTTCCTGCTAGACATTTATTTGAATATTTATTCAGCATCTATGACGTGCCAGGCTCTGTGCTTGGATTGAGGAACAGCAGTGACTGGGGTAGGCACAGCTTTTATGGCCATGAGGAGAAAAGGCAATAAGAGAAACAGGTGGTGAACGGGGATCATTAGGGCACTGAGTGCTAGGAAAGGGGGTGGGAATGAATGCCGAGGAGCACAGCCACAGGGAAGTCACCTCACTCAGAAGGGCAGCACCTGGCTTCAGGAGGAAATGATGTTTTTCCTAAACTGAAGGATTCTAGGATCTGGCCAGGTAAAGTGGGTGTTTGCTTTGTGATCAGTTCAGTGAGCCGGACACACACTGTTCTGTATATCCTATACTTTATGTAAAAAGCATAAAAAGGAAAAAGGTGGCACACACCTGTAATCCCAGCTACTTAGGGGGTTGAGGCAGGAGGATTGCAAGCTTAAGGCCATCCTGGTCAAATTAGTGCGATCCTATCTCAAAATCAAATAAAAAGGCTGAGGGGCTGGGGTTGTGGCTTAGTGGTAGAGCACTCGCCTAGCATGTGAGAGGCCTGGGTTCAATCCTCAGCACCACATAAAAATAAATAAATAAAAGTATTGTGTCCAACTACAACTAAAATAATTTTTAAAAAAAAGGGATGGAGGGGTTGTGGCTCAGTGGCAGAGCACTTGCCTCGCATGTATGAGGCACTGAGGTTGATCCTCAGCACTACATAAAAATAAATAAACAAACTAAAGGTATTGTGTCCATTTACAACGAAAATATGTGTGTGTGTGTGTGTGTGTGTGTGTGTGTGTATATATATACATATATATATATATATATATATATTTTTTTTTTTTTAAGGCTGGAGGTGTAGCTCAGTGGTAGAGTGCTTGCCTAACATGTGTGAGGTCCTGGGTTCAATCCCCAGTGAAACACACACACACACACACACACACACACACACACACACATCATACACACAAAAGGAAAAACAAAGAAAGAGAACACCAAAAAAAAGTCCTATCTGATATTTGATAACATGGCCTAACATGCGAGACAGACACAGACGGAAGAAAAAGAAACTCTGAAGATACAAGAACCAAACAGGGAGCAGAATAGGACTGAGAGAAAAAGAGAGTGAGACAGAATATGAATGCTGTCAGGCCCAGACATAAGCCAAGGTCTAGTAGGCAAAAGATGTTCATGAAAGCCTGTGGTCCCAGTGGCTGGCTGATTACCTTCTAGGTCTGGGCTGGAGGGAGTGGACTTGCCACCATGGCTCTCTAGAACCCACAGTGCCCAAGTTTTTCAAGTCAAGGGTTCCTGAGTAGACGATGCACTAGTGAGTCCATGGCCTGAGGCAGCCTTGGTACCAGACTACGTTGGGAGGCTGGCAAGGTGGCTGCCTAGCTGCCCAGCATTTGACCCATAGCATTTTCCTGAGAGGCTCCTGTTCTAGTATGAGGCTGGTTACTCACCAAATATTTAGAGATTCACTTAGTTTAACAAGTAAGAAAATCTTTCTTTAAAAAAGGGGCATGCTTATAAGGGAAGAAGGGTCTGTGTGTTTATAAAAGAAAGTCATAGCCATTTCATCAAATTGTGCTATTATAAAAAAACAAACCCAAATCTGAGAGTGCCTTGGAATTCACATAACTGGCTGCTCATATATCTTAATCCAGCAAAAAGAGTTGGTACTCTGAGTCTGGCTGGTTCTTGGAGATACAGCACATAAAAGATCTGACCCCTCCCCTCTAGGAAGCCACAGCCTAGAAAGGAGATGGAATGTACAGAGAGTGCCTGGCGCAGCTTGATAGGAGCTAGGCCTGCGGTGTGATGGGAATAGGTAGCAACTAACAATTCTCATGCATGCTTCTTGCTAAATGAGGGACAATGAAATGAAGAAATGCAGAAAAAAAAATGTTTGTGATATTAAAATATAAGTCATAAAGGAAAATAATTCGTCCTGCACCATTGTGTTTAAGAAATTCACTGCACAAAGTGAAGAAGGCTTATCTTGTAACAGCCTTGGGTAATCCAAACTTGCCCAAGTTGATAAGCCCTTTCCAATGGGTCCTAACTTGGTGCTTTAGGTAAGTAAATCCTTTTGGATGAAAGGATCAGTTTCACTGAGACCCTGAGAAAAAGAGATTTTGCTATGAGATACATCTGTGGAAATGGGAATGGGAACAGAAACCCTAGAAGAGATCTAGCGATTTGCTGTATTTAGCAAAATTTCTCTCTCTCATCCTCTGCCTGGTCTCTCTCACACATTTTTGCTCCTCTCCCTGGGCCTTACTCACTACCAATTTTAACCGCCTGGTTCTCTCCTCTTATGCTACACATCTCTACCCACACCTTCTGCTTCCTCATAACTCCTCCAACATCCCTTCTGTTTCAATACTTGCACTGATGTTTTCTTGGTATTTCCTAGTTCCCGTTTCTCGGAGACAGAGAATCTGACGTGCCTTCCTTATCTATTTGTGTCTGTGTGTGGAGCGTGTGTAATTCAGTTGTCTAATCCTGGGCAAACTGGCTCTAGCTGGGGGAAGATATAAAACATGACCACCTAGGGCTCTTCTTCACCAGGGAATAGATCTGGTGGGAAATGGTGCCATCATCAATTATGATGTTTGCCACATCTGTAAGCTCTATAAATGCAAGGAAACAAGGTCTTCTTCCTTTGTTAACCATAGGAAGTGCTCAATAAATATTTGTTAAATGAATGTGCTTACTCCCCTTGTACACCTATCTCCTCTCCTGCCCTCTCAATAACATCATGATAGCAGATGAATGTCTTTTTATTATGTGTTTTCTAGTTAGCAAAATCCTCCCCAAATTCCTACACCAGAGTTAACATTTCCATACTTTGTGTGTCTATACTCCTTGCTGGGTTTACACCACTACTTCAGACTGCCTCATGTTTCTGTTTGTTATTTACAGGCTCTCATTCAAAAGATATTAAGCTAGCTCGCTCTCTTGCGCGCGCGCTCGCGCTCTCTCTCTCTCTCTCTCTCTCTCTCTGTTACTGGGAATGGAACCCCAGCCCAGGAGATAGCAAGCTTTCCTAGGAGAGGGACTTCAGCTCATTTATATTTGTATTTTCCCCTGACACCTAGTAGAATCCCACTAAACATTCAATGAATCGAACATCCACAAGAAGCAAACTTTGTGTGGGTTTTCTGATAGCGTGATTGGATTTGTGCGTATCAACCCACACTTCTTTTTGACCACTTGAATACATTTATGAGAGAGCTGGTCAAAGCCAAGGGTGCAGCCTGAAGCCATTAAACAAAGAAAAAAACCAACAGTCCCATACGAGAATGTACCCCTGACCTGGATCTCATTAGCACCATCTGACAGCCAACTGAGCCAACCAGCCAGTGTTTCATAACTCTTAATGATACAGGCTCACTTTGAGAATCAGGTTCATTTTTTTTAATGACATAATAGGAAAATGATCACAGGACGTGAGGTAGGAAGGAGAGTGGATAATGAGGAAGGGGAAGTAAGAGAATGACACCACAGGGGATGTTCATATGAGGAAAGATCTAAAAGACGGAGAAGAACAAAGAAGATCCGGAAGGGAGATAGTAAAGGGGAATAGAGCTTGGATTTGAACGATGGAGTTTTTATTCATCTATTCCATTATTCCAAGAACAAGAAAATAATCCATGAATCTAGAAAGCAAGATCTGTAGGGTAGTAAAGAGATGAATCTTTTGGCTGTGTGTATATTCTTCATTTCTGACTTTCACTATTAAAGGATATAACTGAAACAACATGGAAACATCTTTTTCTACAAAGAATATAATGAGTAGATTTGGTATTTACAAAAACACATGCTAGGATCAAATTGTAAAAGCTTTTCAGTCACTGGGCCAATAACTTACCCAACGGTTTTACTACTATTGCCTAGTGTCTGATTTGAATGCACTCCACATTGATTACTGTCAAAGACCAGATACTGGATTAGATGGTTCATTGATTTACCCTAATATGGAAATGTCTCATCATGATAGGTGCTAGGGTTAACCCTACGAAAAAGTGTTTGTATTTACATTTTCTTACATCCCAAACCAACAAAAATACCATCAAATGCTATTTATGCAAGAAAAACAGATTGATTTTTTTTTCTTTTGCCCAAGGAAGACAGTAAGATGCATACTTTTAATTTTTAAAATTTACTCTTTGGGAACAAAACCATTCAGCTATGCTTAATCTGATATTTTTTCCAATTACGATGGAAAGCACTAACGAATGTATCACTTTTTTAACTTTGCTTTGTAACACTTGAGTGCTTACCACTTGATGTGCCATTTAAAGGATAATTAATGGATAAACTAAAAGGATAATTATTATGGAGTTTAATATAGCAGGCAAACTGCTCATTAATCCTTACAAGCATAGCTTCGTTATTATCATTTACTTAAAAAGATACCACAGGGAACTGGTATTTACCACCACATTAACTACATATTATATACCCACACTGTATGTTTCTACAATAATTTTGGCTTATTTAAAAAATGAATTTTATTTAAAATAGCACGTCTGTTGGCTAATCGATACTCTGGAAAGTTACTTATAACCTACATATGTTTTTCTCTCTTCCAATATTCATACTGAAGCTTCATTTAAAAGAAGTTAAGCAAACTTACTAAATAGCAATTCCCTGCACCATCAGATAGACATTAAAAATTATAAACATGAAAAAATGAAGATATATAGAAAAGGATATATAAAATGACGTTAATTAAAATTGATCAAGATTGAAGAGAAAGCCCAAATGTAAATAATCATGTCAATTTTATGCAATGTTATTTAAATAATCAATAAAAATCTTACAGAATGTTTGGCATATAATTTGCTCTAATAATAATTTGCCCAGCATTAATTTAAAAAGCTATAATAATTTTTCTGAAAAAGGAAATGCACCAAAATGTTAAGATTATGCCTGGGTGGTAGGTTCAATGGAGATTTTTCCCTGCTTTCTATAGTTTTCTCATTTTCTATTCTAAGTTTTTTTTTTTTTTAACTAAAATCTTCTTTTCAAAAAGTAAACAATATATCACAAGTCCACCTACTCTTCTTTTGTAGATAAAAATTCAGATAGAAGTGGTAAGGTTAAAAAGAATTTTTTTTTTTTTTTGAGAATGTAGTAACAGATCTAACACTCAGCGAGACTTCTAAATTCCTTCCTTTATTAAAAATAATTAAATTGTTCTTTAAGGATATTTTAATAAGGAGAGCCTGGGATATCCTGGGAAGAGAAAAAAATATAGATGTTTTTGCTTATTTAGCTTTCTGTCACTGTGAAAAAACACCTGACAAAATCAACTTGGAGGAGAAATCTTTATTTTGGCTCATAGTTTCAAAGGTTTCAGTCCATGGTTAGGTGGCTCCACTGTTTCTGGGCTTGGGATGAAGCACAGCATCAGGGCAGAATGGTGAGAAGAGCAAAGCAGCTCACCTCATGGCAGCCAGGAAACAAAGTCCAAAGAAGAAGCCAGGGATAAGATATACCTTTCCGGGACATGCTTCTAGTGACCTACTTCCTCCCACTAGGCCCCACCTTCTACAGTGTCTACCATCTCCTAGAACTCTATTTAATTATGAATCCATCAATGGATTAATCCATTGAAGAAATCAGAGTCCTCATGATCCAACCACTTCCCAAATACTCCACCTCTAAACATTGCTGCACTGGGTACCCAAGCCTGAATTCAACACATCAGAATTTGAAGGATGTTTCTGATTCAAATCATAACAATGTTATATATCTGATTTTCCAGAGTATTAATTAGCTTGCAAGATTTGTTGTTTGGTGGTGATTAATACCGTTATTAATGAGCAAAATTATTCCAGCATATATACTTCAAACCACTAATATCATCTCAACTTCTGGCTATGAAGATGATAGGGAATATATTTATGCAATTGATTTTATGCCTTAGAATTTAAAGTAGGGGGATAACAAAAATGGGAGAGCAGAGTTTTCTCAACAGACAACTTTTTTTTGTTTTGTTTTGTATCAGGGATTGAACCAGGGGTGTTTAACCACTGAGCCACATCCCCAGCTTTTTTTTTATATTCTATTTAGAGACAGGGTCTTGCTAAGTTGCTTAGGGCCTCACTAAATTGCTGAGGCTGCTTTGAACTCGTGATTCTCCTGTCTCAGTCACCCGAGCCAATCGAATTACAAGTGTGTGCCACCCGCCCCCAACTCAGTAGACAGCTCTTTCTTTTGTCATTGATATTCCAAAACACAGGCCATCTCAGAATTTTTACTTCACTGGGAAGGGAAAGAATTTTAAATGGGAAGGAACCAATATTCATTAAATGACTTGTAATCAGCAGGCACTAGCTACTATTCCTTTGTATAAATGGTTCATTTAACTTTCCCAATAACCATGTCAGTGGTAGGAATTGTAATTCTCTTTTTTTAGAAAAAGAAAGCAAGTTTCAGAAATGTTAAGAAATTTGCCTAAGGCATCATGACTCGAAGTATGACACCCAGGGTTTCAACCTAGGTCTTGCTAATTCCAAAGCCCACACTCTTACAACACTATTTCCCAGAATGCTTATAAATCTAGAATCCTTAAAGAGTTATCTGTTAGAACAAGGTCACAGCATTAAGTCTATGAAGACTCATGAAAACTTGGGGCTTATTTAAGCAAGAGCTCCTAGCAATCACAATCCAATTAGAACTTTACCTTTAATTCCAAGGCTTCTGAGAGTAATTTCTGGGCATTTTTCCTAAGTGACTCAGTTTTGGGATCACTTCGAACTTCAATAGAAGGTCTATCCGAATGTTTTTCAATGAAGGTTTTCCACTCAGTGTAAACTTCTTTGGCAAGAGAAGCCACCTCTGAATCTGCGTGTTTACGCATCTTGTTCACAGTGTGACCTGGAAAAGGAGGAGAAAAAACAAAGGAGAGGTAGTTGTATCTATTTCTGAAAAGCACAGAACTAATGGTCTCACGTGTGGCACTGATAGTCACTTACATACCTAAGGATGTGAAGGGTCTTGTGTAAATGAGACGGTTTTCACAAAGGCTGGTTTCATTAGTGAAGAGAATCAGTCTTGTTGACAGAGTAAGTCATAAACTAGAGGCATCATCAATAGATTCTTAAAAAGAATAAGAACCAGGTGTGGTGGTACAAGTTATGTGACCCCAGCAACTCAGGAGGCTGAGGCCTTAAGCCACTTAGCAAGACCCTGTCTCAAAAATAAATAAATAAATAAAAGGGCTGGGGATGTGGCTCAGTGGTTAAATACTTGTGGGTTCAATCCCTGGTACTTAAAAAAAAGTTAAATTAAATTATAGTATGAAGAAATAGAGACAAATTCAGAATGTGGGACAATCTACAAGATAACAGACACAGTTTCTTCAACATTTAAAAAAGGTAGGTAGGGGGCTGCGGTTGTGGCTCAGTGGTAGAGTGCTCGCCTAGCACGTGCAAGGTGCTCGGTTCAATCCTCAGCATCACATAAAAATAAATAAATAAAACAAAAGGTGGGTGGGGGTTGTAGCTCAGTAGCAGAATGCTTGCCTAGCATGTGTGAGGCACTGGGTTCTATTCTCAGTACCACATATACATAAATAAAATAAAGGTCCATCAAAAACTGAAAAAACATTTAAAAAAATAAAGGTATTATGTCCAACTACAACTAAAAAAAAAAAAAAAGGTGGGTAGGGTTAAGGACTGAGTCTGAACCACCAAATGTGATATGTGATTCCATCATAAAAAACCAATTACTTTGAGATAAATAAAAATACCAGAAATTAAATTATATTCAGGAATTATTGCTAATTTTGTTAAGCAAGAAAGTGGCACTGTTGTTACCTGAGAAAATATTCATACTTTTTTAGAGGTGCATACTCAAGTACACTGAGCTGAAATGACAAAAGATCTGGCAAACACCACAAAAGCAAAACAGAGAAAGATGAAGAGAGGCCAAAGGGCATATGGAATTTTGTTCTCATATTTTACTTTATTTTTGTGTATGTTTCAGATTGTCGTAATAAAAATGGAAGAAAGGGGGAAGGGTCAAACATATCACTATGCAAAATTACCTATAAGAATAAATATGCAGAAAAAGCCAAAGAAATCAACTAAACACAGGAATTAAAATTTCAGAAAAAGAAAGAATTCAAGACAGATATATGTTTAAAAATCAAGAGCTTTCTTAATCAGCTAGAATCCAATAGGCAAAAAAAAAAATCCTGCCTAAGCTAGTAAAAACTATATTAGTAACACATTAATGAAAGTGGTGCCTACCTCCTTAACAGCTCTGGATGCTTCTTTTGCTCCATTCCTAGAACCAGTGCCCTTGCCTTGGGGCACACTGCCTCCAGGTGACCACAAAGGCCTCCTGACTGGCCTCTCTGGCTAGGTTTGGAACCTGTTAATGCCATCTTCCTGCAGCTAGAGAGGCCTTCGTTTAATTTGATTATTTTCTTTCTCATTTTTTTCCAAAACACAAATTTGACCTTTTCACACCTGCACTTAAATCCTTCAGTAGTTCCTAAATCACTTAAATATTTTTCTTCTCTTTAGTTTTGAATTCACATCCCAATGAACATTCTGTCTGTTTGGAACACTCTCTTCCCTCTGCATCTGGCTCGCTTCCATTCAGGCTTTCAGAGCCACTCAGGGGTCTCCTATCAGGAGTCTCCCTTACTAACCCCTATCCTGGTTGGGACCCCTGCTCTGTGCTCCCTTGGCCCCTTTGTTTCTGCTTATCACAAGAATTACAATAAATACAATAGTTAGTTGTAATTATCTGATCAGTTATCAGATAATCACTGAAGAGAGCTTCTTGAGGGAAAGAACTGTGACACATTTATCTCTGTATCTCCAGCAGTGAGCACAGTGGCAGGAGAAGCAAGAAGAGAAGCTTGTTGTTTTACTAGATGCATCTAACAAGATCTAATAAAGGGGAAAATATAACATATAATTAGATGATAGATAAGCACAAAAATACCACGATAGAAATTAATTTGTAATCTCAATGAAAATGTCTCAATGATTATTTTTGTTAGACACAACCAAAAGTTTCTAGACTTATCTTAGAAGGATAACTGGGCAAGAGTATGAAAAAGAGGAGTTTCCCAGGTACAAATAGCCTTATAAGATATTTGAACATATATAAAGCAATAATAATTAAAAGAAAGGCAGACATTTACATTTAAATTTGGGAAAATGGTCAAAACAAAATTTCTCCAATTATGCCAACTATATAGCCCAACACTATTTGCTTCCTTTACTCTCCACACACTTCCCGAAGGACATTTGTGCTGGGTACTAGCCAGGGACTGGTCATGGGGGTCTTGAACAAGTAACTATTGCTGCTTTAAAGTTTAAAGAGAATCCTGGAGGTTAAAAAAAGAAAAAAAAAAAAAAGTAGTGTTGAAGGAAAGATAGGGGTAACAGAATATTAAGAGTCTTTAACTTCTCACTGTAACCATTTATTTGGAAAGGATTTTTATCTGGATTTTCTATTGAGCAGGGAAAGGAGTACATCAATACTCACCATAAACAGGAAGATGAGGAAGAGGAATGCAGAGCATTCATTAGAGACATCTAAAGGTATTTCTTAGATGATAATGCTGAGGAGACTGCTTTTGAAACACACATCATTTCAAAGCAGAAATCACTACTGATATTTTCCTTTCCTGGGTACAGCTCTTGATATAACTGAGACTCTTCCCTCAGCAATTTTGCGTGTGTGTGTGTGTGTGTGTGTGTGTGTCGCGCGCGCGCGCGCACACACACACACACACAGATCGCTAAAAGCACAAAGATCAGGGCTGGAGATGTAGCTCTGAGGTAGAGCACATGCTTACCACATGAGGTCTTGGGTTTAATCATTCAATTAATCAAATAAAAACATTTAAAAATGCATAAGATACCTATATTCAAGGTATTGTAACACTCCCACTGAGTACCTACTTTGTGCCTGATGATGAGGACAGAGATGAGTAGGACACGATCCTTGGAATTGGCTTATACTTACCCTGTGTTATGGTTCGGATGTGAGGTGTCCTCCAAAAGTTCATGTGTGAGACAATGCAGGAAAGTTCAGAGGAAAAGTGATTGGGTTAGAAGAGTCTTAACCCAATCAGTGAATTAATCCCTGACAGGGATTAACTAAGTGGTAACTGAAGTGGTAGGGTGTGGCTGGAGGAGGTGGGAATTGGGGCATGGCTTTGGGGTATATAGTTGTATCTGGAAAGTGGAGTCTCTCTCTGCTTTCTGATCATTATGTGATGTCCTGTCTTACCTTGAGCCCTGAGGACTGGAGTCTGCTATCTGTGGATTGAGACCTCTCTGAAACCGTGAGCGCCTAAATAAACCTTTCCTCCTCGACAGTTACACTGGTCTGGTCCTTTAGTCACAGCAGCAAAAAAGCTGACTACAACACTCTGCCAAAGTGAACAGGGAAGACATATGTGACAAAAATATTCATCCCAATATAGTTTCAGGTAGTGAAAAGATACAAACAACCTCATCATTATGGGTTCAGTTTGTTAAAAAAATTTATGGTCCATTTAAACAAACCACTTTACAACCATTAAAAACTGGAATAGTTTTACATGTAGTAACATGGAAAGATGATCATTGCATTCAGTTAAGTGAAAAAGAAAGGTCTCAAAAGAGGATGCACAGGGCTGGGGATATAGCTCAGTTGGTAGAGTGCTTGCCTCACATGCACAAGACCATGGGTTCAATCCCCAGCACCACAAAAAAAAAAAAAAGCATGCACAGTTGCACAGCATATGAAGGACTTTAAAAATCACATGTGTATACATATAAACATCTAATTTGTTTATATGCAGAGAAAGTCTTAAGCATTTATAATAAAATTATTTTTTAAAATTTTTTATTTAAAATAAATTTTGAAGTTATAGATGGACAGCATGCTTTTATTTATTTTATTTATTTATTTTTTAACATTTACTTTTTAGTTGTAGTTGGACTTAATATCTTTATTTATTTTTATGTGGTGCTGAGGATCGAACCCAGTGCCTCACAAATGATAGGCAAGCGCTCTGCCACTGAACTACAGCCCCAGCCCTACAATAAAATGATTAACAGAGGTCTCTTCTGAGTAGGGGGACTATACAGTTCGGCTCAACCTAGGCGCAGGCTTACACGCAAACAAACATCTTGACAGCCGGGGCTTGCTATAGAAGGGACACATTCAAGTTCCTTTGGAACAGAGAGTCCTTCCCATCATGTGATCTTCACCTTATCTTTTTTCTCTATTCTAGAAAGGCCCTGCTGATCCAGCTATATGTATGAAAACTGAAGATGCAGAAGCCCCTCAAACAGAGTCCCACTTATCAAATGCAGTGGACTCCCTCCATCCTGACACTGCTTGGCTTCAGACACTGGCCTTTTTCCTTCTGAAATATTTTCTTCCACTGCTTTCTGAACTACCTGTTTACTGGGTCTCTTCTTCTTTCTCTATATCTCCTCTGCTGGCTGCTTATCCTTTCCCCACCCATTAATTATTTGAGCTCCAGCTTGGGCACTATCCTTGGCCTCTTCTTTCCTTCTCTGAGTAATCTTATCTACTCCTATGGTCCAACCTCCACCTGCAAGCAGATGACTTCCACCTATGTATCTCTAGTTAAAGGTTCCCACTGTGCATAAGACCCAAACATTTAACCAGTTCCCTTCTAAACATCTCTAACTCAACCATTCTTGTCACATGATGGCACTGCCACCCATCCATCACTTAATGCTCCACTGTTTCTCTCATCCTTATGTTCATTCAACCACTCCAACTCATATAGAGTCACTTCCTTACCAGTCTCTGTATCTTTTCCTCTTCCTTTTCACCTTCCTCTCCATTTACATGGCCCTAATTCAGGTTTTCACCACCTTTCCACTAGTCTTTTACAAAAGTTCATCTCTGCCCCAATCTGGCCCTCTCTAACTCAACCTCTACACTGAAGTCAAAATGACCTTTTAAAGACGATTCAAACTGGGCACCTGTAATCCCAGTGGCTTGGGAGATGGAGGCAGGGGGATTGTGAGTTCAAAGCCAGCCTCAGCAACTTAGCAACTTAGCACAGCAATGCAGCAAGTCTGTCTCTAAATATAACATAAAAAGGGCTAGGGATATGGTTCAGTGATGAGTCCCTGGATTCGATCCGTGGTTAAAAAAAAAAAAAAAAAAAGACAATTTGATCATATTACTCCCCCAAATCCTTCAGTGGCTCTCTATTGCTCTCAAGTTTATTTCTAAGTATAGCATTAAAGTTCTGCATGTCCAGAACCTCTTTGGCCTTACTTTATGCCATACTGTCCTCTTTTAGTCCTTCCACACCTTTTTCTCCATGCACTGAGTTCTAGATACAGTGAGTAGCTTGTAGGTTCCTGTTTTGGGTGATGCTGTCTGGCCTTTTCACATTTCTGTACCTTAGCACTTACTGTTTTTATTTATTGAACTTCTGCAGTGCTGTGGATGGAACTCAGGACCTTGTGCAGACTAGACAAATGCTCTACCTCTGAACTACATCCCCAGTCCTATCTAGAATATGTAAATGCCCACTTTCTCCTCAAAAGTGTAAATGTCTTGAGGGCAGAACCTGTACCTTACTCCATGTTATATTCCCAAGTCCCAGAAAAGGGCCAAGTACGGAAGAAACAATTAATAAATGTTTGCCAAGCTCAATCAAAACAGTTAAATAAAAAAAGCATGTATGGAGCTGGGGTTGTGGCTCAGTGGTAGAGCACTTGCCTGACACTTGTGAGGCTCTGGTTCCATCCCCAGCACCACATAAAAATAAATAAATAAAGGTACCGTGTGTCTACAACCAAAAATATTAAAAAAAAAAAAAAAAAAAAAAAGCATGTACCTTTGGCTTTCAAATCGTACTAACATTTGGAAATGGATTCCATTGATTGGGAAATCACACAACTGCAGACAAAATAATAGACTATACTATAAAGACATGGATCCAAAAGTATTGGGAAACAGAAAAAAGTTTCTAATTCTTACCTATGCTTTGTATAAATTATCTCATTTAATTCTTATAACTAGATAATGCATTGAATACCACTACTATTTTTCTCCTTTACAAATGAGAAGCTGAAGCTGGGCAAAGTAACTTGCTCAAGGTCTCACAGCTAGTCTGTATGGAAGGCAGGACCTGAAAAGAGCAGCTTCACTCCAGAGCCTCACACTGAACACCTAAGACCCTGGAATTTTCTATTAGGGACTGACACATAGAGCACCGGCTCTGTTGAGATAATGTTGTGCACCTTCTTGGTTTTCTCAAACCAGAAGGGCACAGGCCCTGAGAAATGGCCCAAGGATACCAGGCTTCCACTCTCATGCAAGGACAGCAGAGTTGCTGCTTTCAGCCTGTACATTCCACAGATGCTCCCACAGAGCCATGCCAGACTGGTCTGGAGGCTCTGCTAGGGAAACCAGCTCAGGAAGAGCAGAGCTATAAAGGAGCCTAGGGGAAATGCAAGACTTGTTAGCAAGAGGGAGGACAGTCCAAAGAATGAGATGGAGAAAGATAATCCAGTCTGGGGCAAGAAATGAGATAAGAGGAGGTTATCTAGCCGCCCCCCCCCCCCAGAAAAAACAAATTGTAAATTTCAGATCCCAAAGGCGATTTCAAAATAACATTAATGAGTTTGCTACTGTGCTAAACACTTGACATATTGAACAAATGTAATCCTCAGAACAACCCTACGAAGTAGGTGCTATCATAGTGTCTCGTCTTACAGGTAAAGAACCTGGGGTACGGAGAGGCTAAGTAACTCAGGAAGCATGGCAAAAAGCAGGGCCAGGTGTCAAGTGCACATAGGCAGTCTAGCTCCAGAGCCTACTTTAACCCTATACTGTTGCCTCTGTGATCAGACAGTCCTACTTCCTCCTGATTCACATGAAAAAAATGAGGCTCCATGACCTTTCCCCAAGGTCACAAGTTGGTCAGTAGGTACATCAAGGAAGTTAATGATCTGCAAAAAGTCATTATTTGCTCCATGAAGTTTATGTTTTAAAGTGAGCAGTGCCACTGGCTAGTCTTATGACCTGGGTCAAGTCCCCTGGGTTTAAGGTTAAGGGGTTTCTGCATCCTAGCACATTGTTAAGACAAATTCCCAGCAGGAAGCAGTTTTTTGCTCATTTAACAAATATTACCAAATACTAGGCATTTACCAGGCCCTGTGCCAGGCACTGGGTTAGAATGTTGAGCCAGACATGGCCCTGCACTAAAGAGCTCAGGCAGGAGCTTCCCCTTGAGCACGGGGAAGACAGCTAAACACAGAATGCACAAAAGTGTTACAGGTCCTAAGATCAAAATGTTTGGGGAACTCCTAAGAGAATCAAAAGGACAGAAGAGAAAGTGGCAATGTTTGTCCTGAGTCTTCACAATGACTGAAAGGGGCAGGAATGGCACAAAAAGTAGAGAAACAAGAGCATGAAAGACTAAAATAGTGTGGCATAACTTGAGGACCTGTTGGGCAAAATAATCACCTCAGAAGATGTCCTGCTCTATCCTCAGAATCTGTGACTATGTTCCTTTACGGTGCAAAAGGGACTGATCAAGGTTAAGGAACCAAAAAAGCAGAAGGGTAAGTCAGAGAGATTAGATGTGAGAAGAATTTGACTTATCAGTGCTAGTTCTGACATGGACAAAGGGGACCACAAGCCAAGATATGCAGGCAAATTCTAGTAACTGGAAAAGGCAAGGAAATGGAGCTGCCAACACCTTGACTTTAGTCTTTTATGCATCATTAGGTTTCAGGAGGTAGCAAGAAAGAGTATAAGAACATCTTAGCACTGGCACTTATTTTGGTTGTCTAACATGGAGCAAGTCACTTTAAACTCTCTAAGCTTAGGTTTCTCATTTTTAAAATGGAGAAAAAAATGACATCGACTTTACAGAATTGTTATATGGATCAAATGGGTCAGAGATGTGAAAGCAATTTATAAATAGAAGGGTTTTTGTTGTTAACCAATCATAAATGAAAATAAGGCATTTCTGAAATCAGATTCATATGACTGACATAAACCTTTCCCCATAATATTTATATGTTCAGTATTGCAAAGTGGTGCATGCTTGCTCACCAGGCTGAGAGTTCAAGGCCTAACCTCACTATCTCATCAGCTGTTTTCTCGACACCCCTTACCCATTGGCTTTCTTTATAATACAGGCATCCACTCACAGAGGCTCTATAACTGCTGGGTCCAAAGACTTTTTCGCAGTTGACCCTCAAGTTTGGGTCTGGTGACCACCAAGGAACACTGAGTGCACTCATTTCTCCTGCTTCTGAAAAATGCTCTCCTCCGTGGCCTGAAGTGACTATACTCCCCTACCTACACTGCCTCTGTCTCTTCCGCTGGCTCTCCTCTTCCTCCCACTTCTCCATATGCATTTTCTCCCAGCTTCAGTCCTTCAACCCTTTAATCTTTCCTTTTACTAGAGGATTCACCCACTTAGGTGATTTTAAGCAAGAGCTTCCTGGAATATGAATTTCTAGTGTAAATTTCTCATCTGAGCTTCAATCCCATATTTCTAATTTCCTGTTAGACATTATCACCAAAAGAGTTCATGTTAGTGCAAAAATATAGAGAAATTGACTAAAATGGAAATGCTAAGACAAAATTCCCATTTGAGGTACAAAAGAAAAAGCACTAAATTCTGATTTAAATGAGGTTAAGTTTGAGCAGATGGCAGCACCCAGAGAAGGTCCAATAAAATGAAGACATATGGCCGGGGTCCAGGGCACAGTGCAGTCTGCTAACTAGGAAGGAACTGCCCCAAGAGACGTGGGTTCTCATTATATCTTTGGTCCTAACTCACTCCTGGGGCCTTAGATGAGTCACTTCAACTCTCTGGGTCTTGGATCCTAGTTTCTAAATTGAGGCAGTCAGGGTTGGGGTTTGTAGCTCAGTGGTAGAGCGCTTGCCTAGCATGTTTGAAGCACTGGGTTCAATCCTCACAACCACATAAAAATAAAGGTTATTTTTAAAAAATTTGCATTAAAAAAATAAACTGAGACAGCCAAATGGATTTATAGAGCTCACAGAAATAGATAAGAAAAATTATAAGATTTCACAGTAAATAGACAAAGAACACTTACAAAAAAAGAGAAAAAGAACAAAGTACCAAGAAACACATGGTAAACAATTCATTCTATGCAGTAACTGAAAATAAGAAGGCGACTTTTAGACTAGTAAGAATTAGGAAAATGACAGAAATGGAACAAACTTTCTAAAAATCAAAGACTCAAAAATGGATAAAGACAGAACATGCATATCCAAGAGGTGTCTGGATTAAGGCCTAAATTGCTGGAGAAGAGGACACGCTCTCTAAATGCTCTAAAGAAGCAGCATGAGATCAAGGGCTGAGTCTCAGGGAAACTCATGCCTCACTCATGAGGGGAGACAGAACACCGAAGAAACAGAGATGGAAGGCCAGAAGAGTCACAAAAATTCTGTCAAACCTTTTGTTTTTCACTAATTTGCTAAACACATCCATAGCTCCTGTCATATGTGACATTAAAGCTTGAAATATATTGGTGAATAAAATAGCATGGTCCTGTTGGCATGGAGGGTACTGCCTAGCAAATAAGAAATAAAGAAATAAATAATTAAATACGTCATTACAAACTGAGATGAAGGCTAAGGAAACAGTTTAAAAATAGAGAATTGGGCCAGGTGAGGTGCACATGCCTGTAATTCCAGCGGCTTGGGAAGCTGAGTCAGGAAGATCGAAACTTCGGAGCCTCAGCAACAGTGAGGCACCAAGCAACTCAGTGAGACCCTGTCTCTAAATAAAATGCAAAAATAAGGGCTGTAGCTGTAGCTCAGTGGCAGAGTGCTTGCCTGGCACATGTGAAGCATGGGTTCCATCCTCAGAACCACATAAAAATAAACAAATAAAAAAAGGCATTCTTTCCATCTATAACTACAAAAAAATTTTTAAATGACAAAATAAAGGGTTGTGGCTATGGCTCAGTGGTAGAGCATTTGCTTAGCATGTGTGAGGCACTGTTCGATCCTCAGCACCACATAAAAATGAATAAAAATAAAGGTATTGTGTCCATCTACAACGAAGAAAAATATTTTTTTTTAAAAATGCAAAAATAAAATAAGGCTGGGGATATGGCTCAGTGGTTGAGTGCCCCTGAGCTCAATCCCTGCTTACTGCTCCCCTTGCCCGCCCCCCCCAAAAAACAACAGAGAATCGGCAACCAAGTTCAGTGTCTTTATGTCACCAAAATAGAGAATAAAAAATGGTTTCAAATTCACAGTCTGGGAGGATGAGAAGTGAGACAAGACCATTGGATTTGTATAGAATGCAACCACTTGTGTGTGTCCTGAGAGGCTGTGGGAGATGCCAGCTTGGAAAAAGTCCTAATAAAGGAGTAAGAAGTTCTGGAAATGGAAGTTGTGAGTAGCAATCATTTTAAAAGGAATTTGGTTATAAAAGGAGGGAAGATTTGTATATGTTTGAAGGCAGAAAGAAGGAGCCAGTCCAGAGGATAATAAATGGCAACAAAGAGAGGCACTGGGGCAGAGAGGCACTGGGACACAGCATTTCCCTCACCTCCATGGCTAACCCTTGCCAAGCCCAGTCTACTCTCCCTGAGAAAGTCTCACGAAGAAGCTGCTTCTCTTCTCCACACTCTCAGTCCTCAGTGTTTTCATCATGTCTCAACTCAATGACCACAGACACACCTTGTCCCAGGACTTAGTCCTTCATCGCTTTCAAGTTTGCTCAAATGTCACTCTCTCCATAAGACCCACTACTGACCACCCCCACCCACATTCATGACCTCCTGCCGCCTGCTCTACCATTTCACTTTTCCACAGCAATAATCATCATCTTATAACTAGACAATTTACTTCTGTTTCTTCTTTATTGCCTGTCTCCTCAGTAGAATATGAGCCTCGCAAGAATGGGTTTTTACCAGGTTTGGTCACAGGCATCCAGAACAGTACCCGCACAGGGTAGGCATTCAGTATTCAAATATCAGTTGAATGGATATTGGGATGACCTGAATTCCCTTTCTCCATATTACTCCTTTCTTACATATTCTTCCCCTGGTCACCAGAACTCTAATCATATCATTCTATATCTTAAAAACACTAAATGGCTCCAGTATTATTTTTTTTCAAAGTTTATAGATTGCTAACAGATGTTCCATTAAAAATAAAAATAAGAGAGTTCATGGGGAAACCCAGGTAAAACAAAATTTAATAGCTTCCTTCCTTCCTTCCTTCCTTCCTTCCCTCCCTCCCTCCCTCCCTCCCTCCCTCCTGCTGGGGACTGAGCATAGGGCCTTGCACATGCTAGGTGACCATTCTACAACTTAGTTACATCCCCAGCCCAGATTTCTATACTGTGAAATTTCTCAGGCCACTGAAAATCTCAAAGACAGAAGAGATAGTAATGCAGCCTTTCCCAAGTTTATCTGAACTCTAGAGTCCTCATAGGATCAGAGTTCTGAGAAAGGCACTCTAGAGAACGCTGGCATCTGACATAAAGTCCAGACTCAACTGGTCAGCTTTTAAGTTCCTCTCTCCACCCTTGCCTATCCTGGCCATGCATCCTAGATTCTGAAATGCTGTTCTCAGGATTTTAAAGCCTTCATTCTTTTACTCATGCTTCTGCCTGCAATGACCTGGATCTCACTTTGACCTAGCAAAATTCCACCTCTTCTTCAAAAACCCTTCCCAGTTAATCCCAAAAGAAATTGTATACTCCCACAGACCTTAGTATACCCCTTGATGTTAGTATTTTCACACGCCAATAATAATTACATTCCCATATGCTCCTTTGTTCAGAGAGAATGTGAGTACCTTACACATACGGACCAGGCATTACTCTCTAGCACTCAGCATAAGCAATGTTACACACAAGGTTCTCAATACGTATTGAACAAATGAAGGAGCCAATGGTTCTTTTTTTTTAAATTTCAAATATTTGGCTTTTTAAAAAATATTTATTTTTTAGTGGTAGTTGAACACAATCTTTATTTTATCTATTTATTTTTATGTGGTGCTGAGGATCAAACCCAGGACCTCACACATCCGAGGTGAGCGCTCTACCGCTGAGCCACACCCCAGCCCTGGGCAAATGATTCTAGATTCTAAATAAAACAGATCAAAACAGGATCCAAGTTTCTTACCAGGCCTCATATTATCCACCAGTCTTAACAGCTTAGTGACTTCATTCTGTTATCTTTCTTCTACAATAACTTGTTTCACTCTAAATTCTTCTCAATAGCATCCATCATACTAAGATTCCCTCCTATCTTAAAAATCAGAACTTTGGTCATTCTCTATTCCCTTTCATATTGTCACATCATTCTTTTCTTTCAATATCAAACTTCTTGAGCTATTTTCAGTTTCACTTTTGTACCTCCTCCTGGCTCCTCAAGCTCCTGCCCCTAATCTGGCCTTTGAACCTGTTCTGAACAAGATTACTAAATAATTCTTTGGTAAAATCCACCATGCAATTTTCAGACTGCTATTTGGCCACTTGACAACCATGGACGTTGCTAACCAACTTCCCATTGGAAACACGCTTTCCTTTGCGTTCCATGACAGCATTCTCATCTGTTTCCCTTCTGTTTCTCTGGTCACACTTTCTCAGTTTCCTTCCTCAAGTCCTTTAAATATTAGTGTGCTTCAGGATTTTGGACTTGGCTCCTTGCTTTTCTTACATATTCCTCCTGGGCAAGCTTATCTATTTTGATCACCTCAATTCCTGGCCATATGCTGATAATGACTCTCAAGAATATAATTATAATCTTTCCTTAGTTTTAGCCTTGTACATCCAACATCTTGTTGAACATTTCCCCTGGGATGTTCTATAGTATGTTAAACACAATAAGTCTAAAACTGAACTTATCATTCCCCTACCTCCAAAACTCCTGTTCTCTATTACAGAGTGGTACTACCATCCAACCACCTGCCCTAACTTTCAATCCTTCACTTTCATCCCCAACATCCAATCAATCTCTTGGTCCTCTGAATTTTATTATATATGTATCTCTTGATTCCAACTACATTTCTGCATCCCCATGACTACACAATCTAGGTCACCCTCATGTCGTATCCAGATTGTTTATTAGCTTCCTAACTGGGCTTTCCACCTCTAGGATTGCTTCTCCCCAACACCTTTCCCACATGGCAACCAGATAGATTTTTCAAAACTCTTCAATTACACTATTATCTTTACAATAAAGAGCAAACTCTCAGGCTTTATGGTGGACTACAGGTACCCCTTCACTACAGCACAACTAGATCCTGGATAAAAGCTACCTTATCCCCATCAAAAAGTTAGCAGAGTCTAGAAAAATAGACTTAGGGAGAGTTGAGGCTATCTTCAGGGCTGACACCAATAGCAATGCTGCTGAAATACTTAGCTATGGGTCAGTGATAAGGTACAAGAGCTAATCTTAGTACTGACATACTGAAGTAGGATCCTCAAGAGGTGTGCTGAAGTGTTCTAGGCCAGAGGTGGCTCCTGACTATTGACAGAAACAAACAAGGCAGCAAATCTTCTTTAGAGGGAAGCTTTTCCAATTTAACCCCATAGAATTCCTATAGATTGAAATAAAATAATGAGCTTACAGCTAAAACCCACCAAGCACACAGGAAGGCAAAGATGATGAGAGTAGTAACAATAAACAACAAATATAAATCCTCAAGGACTATAAATATAAGAACAGTCAGATGAAGAATACAGAAGAGCTAAGTATTAAACGTTTCAAAGGATAAAAATACAATCAAAAGAATATGTAAATAGCATTGACAAGAGTCAAATTTAGGGGAAAGAAAAAACTTTCAAAAATGGAAAACAAGAGTTTTTGAAATAAAGAATTCAATGAATGGGTTAAACAGTACATTAGAATCAGCTGAAGAAAGAATTAGATGTTGGAAGATATATATCTGAAGAAATTATCTAGAAAGCTGAAACAGACAAGATTAAAAAAGATGACACTCAAGCTAAAGAATATGAATAAAAGGAATCTGGTTGTAGAATCTCAGAAGGAGGGAATAGAGAAAACAAAAGAGACACTTTTAAAGAGATAATAGCTATAAATTTTCAACAACTGAAAAGGAATCTGCAGGTCTAGGAAGTATAATATATCCAGGATAAGTACAAAGGAGTACCTGCTGTGCTAGCCAATCTACAAGATCACCCCAAATGATTCTCACCTATTATTCACACACTGTGTAGCTGCCTTTCAAACCAAGAGAATGTGAGGGAAGTGACAGTATGTCACTTCTGATATTAGGTTATAAAAGAAACTGTCTTCTCCCTTGGTTTTCTCTAGATTTCTTGTTCTCTCTTGGATAACTTGTTCTGGAGAAAGCCAGCTGCCATGCAATGAGCAGTCCTAAAGAAAAACCCACATGATGAGGAACTGAGGCCTTCTCCATGCAATCCTGTGAGGGAGTCATTTTAAAAGCAGGTCCTCAAGGCCTGATCAAGCCTCAGATGATTATAGCCCCAGTCAACAGTTTGATTACAACCTCTTAAAAGACACCCTGAACCAACACCACCCAGAGAAGCTGCTCCCAGATTGCTGACCCTCAGAAAAACTGTGTAAAATAATAATGTCTTAAGCAGTTAAATTATGGGTAATTTTTACACAGTGATAGCAACTGATCTATTGTTAAGACCAAACACCTTTTGCTTTATTCTTTATACTTAAGGCACTTGATTAACTTCTCTCCATCATCAGAGTGCTCATCACACTGTATGACAAAGTCTCATTAAAATATCTGTCTTTCCATTAGACTTGTATCTGTCTTTCCATTAGACTTGTCCCCTTTTTGTTCCAAAAAGAAGAAAACAATACCTTTCTCCATTATTTGCAAGCATAATTCTTAGCACAAGAAATATATTCAATAAGTATTTGTTCCTTACAACCTACAGCATAGTGACAGGCAAAAAGGCTAAAAGGTATAAAATATAAACATTCTCAAGCAATGATTCAAATGGAATCTTCATCATTCAACTGACATAACTATAAAAGAACCATGAAACCCCTATATTCCAAATAACCTCAAGTTTAGGGAAGGTTTAGAAAAGGAACAAGGTTCAAAAGTTGAATAGTTTCCAGCTTCTCATAAGTCAAGCCCTCTTGAGTTTCACTATGACCCTGGAACTAAAATCTTTGAACATCAGACATACCCACCATTTTTTTTTTTTTTTTTTTTTTTTTTTAAGTACTGAGGATTGAATTCAGGGGCACTCTATTGCTAAGCTACATCCCTAAGCTTTTTTATTTTTTATCTTGAGACAGAGTCTTGCTAAGTTGCCCAGGCTGGCCTCAAACTTGTGATCCTCCTGCCCTAACATCTCAAGTAGCTGAGATTACAGGGCATGTGCCACCACACCCAGCTCAGACACACCCACTCTTGAAAGCATTCGCACAATTATACTCAAAGGCCATACAGAAATGATTTTTTTAAAATAATCTGTTCTGCATTTGTAGAACAATTCCAGTTTATCACACTGATATTTAAATCTGATCACACGTGTTTGTGATATATGCCTAAATATGAACATGCACATACACACATGTACATATATACATGTCATAAAATATTAATCACTAGTACCCTCTACTGGTGGAAATGTCTTATCTTTTCATATGAATGGTCTTACTGCCCTCTAGTGACCACAACCTGTAAAGACAGAAAATCTAGCAGCAGATGGGAGAATCTTCTTGGCCAGAATGATTCGGTTTTATGTTCTTTAAGCATCTAATTTTCTCAGATTCTGGTTTGTATTACAGGGGTGCAACTCTAAAACTCTTGGGGGACCCTCTGGGGATTTCAAAACAGCTCTTCCCAGCTGTTAGTGCCAGTCTGAAGCAGCTCTCTCTCCTGCTTCTCAGAAACAAGAGGTCAAGGGGAGGCAGACAAGGCAATGGCTGTACTCATGAGGGCAAGAGCAGCAGCTGTGAATGACTGCCCTGGACTCCCTAGGGAACTGGGAGCAGCTTGAGGAACACATGTTGGCCCTCCCTTGCATATTATCCACAGTTGCATACTGTACTAAAATGGCAATTCAACATAGTCTCTCACTTACCTTTGATATATCTCCAAAGCTACAATAAATGACACAGTGACAAATGTTGCTATAGTTTGTTGCTGTTGTTTTTTTTTCTTTTAAAAAAAATAGGCTTTGCAAATTATTTCTACTCAAGACAGAAAAGCCAAGCTTCTTTCAAGATTTAACTAAAACTTGTCATCTCCCTTACGAAGTTTTTTTTTTTTTAATTCCCTGATTTAAGTGACTATTTTGTCTTTTGTGCCAGCATATATTGCCCAGGTCAGAATGATACCCAGAATATTATATGTTCATTTATAACTTACAGTATTTCACTGCTTCTATTTGTCTAAATGCTTGTCCCATCTAGCAAACCTTAAGTTCCTTGGGGTCACAAACCATGTCTTATTCATTTTTGCACACTCAAAATGATATCTACAGATCACTGTGTTACTGGTCTATAAGGTAAGTATAGAAACTGGAAGCATTTAGAAACTTTTATAGGTATTCTATATGTGTTGGACCTAATTTTAAAAACTGGGGCTTTGTTTTGTATATTATAATTTCATTTTCTGTTAAATGTTATTATATATTACAAAAGTATTGGGTGCAATCAATGGAGAAGTTTTTAAACAATGGTCCTTATCCAGAGAGTTTGAAAAGCACTAGTAGGACAGATAACTTAAAATTTGAAGTAAAGAGGAAAGCAGGAAGAAAGGAGACAAAAAACAAGACTTTTCATAAAATTCTGAAGGAACATACCTATCCTTGTTGATTTTAACACTTCCCTGGAGGGTATTTTCTTCTTTAATTCTCGTAAGGCCTCAACTAGATTCTCTTTGCTTTGATCAGGAAGCTCCAACATAGTTTTCCATCTTTTTATGTCTTCTACAACCACAACTCTCTGAGAAAAAGAAAAGTCATTTGGAAAATGGAACATTTTCATTAGAAAGACATCTGCCTTCACCTGAGCTAATGGGGCTCCTATTGACATATGAATTATTGATTATGACCTGAACCAAAGCACAGTGTGTCTGATGGCCCCAAATGATGGGTAATTGCTTAAAAGCAGGTCCTGCTTACTGCAAATCAGGAAGAGAGTTGCATCTATTAGGAAAAGTGCAAGTTTTAATCTTACCATGTCAGACACTACTGGGCACTTAGCCGTGAGAGGTAATAAGAAAGAGAAGAAAAGAAAAATGATGCTGAGGTGAATCAACCTTATAGATCACTTAAGAGTGTCTTAATTCACAAGCATGGACAGAGAGCAGAGGTCATAAAGGCATGTTTATTTCAACAATAAAAAACATGCTTCAATAGTTCCCCACTTTGTAGAGGAGAAAACTCTTTCTTTTTGGAAGAATTTTTTAAAACTTCAGGAGAGTAACTCACTACTTATAATAAAAAAAGGTTAATACTTTGCCATCATAAAATAACAAAACATTATAAAACTTAAGTCCCTTTATACTCTCCACCAAACTCATTTCCACCCTTACATTCCCAGGAAAAAAACTACCATCTTAAAGTTGATATGCATTTTTCCATTAAGTGTAAAATATTAGCAATGAAGGAATATGGGTAAAGGGAATGGGAAAGTTCTTTGTACTGTGTTCTAACTTTAATTTTGAAAGTATTTCAACTAATAACTTTTTAAGTACAGAGACAATTAAAAAATGAAGTTGCTTTCATAAGTGCAAAATAAAAAATCTTGTCTTGGATCATTACTACCCTGGGAAGGTGGGCAGTTAGGAATTAGAAAGGGTTATAGCTTCTGGGATCCTGGTAATGTTTCTTTCCTTTTCTTTTCTTTTTTTTTTTTTTTTTTTTTTTTTTTTGAGAGAGAGAGAGAGAGAGAGAGAGAGAGAGAGAGAGAATTTTAATATTTATTTTTTAGTTTTCGGCGGACCCAGCATCTTTGTTTATATGTGGTGCTGAGGATCAAACCCGGGCCGCACGCATGTCAGGCGAGCGCACTACCACTTGAGCCACATCCCTAGCCCTGGTAATGTTTCTTGATCTGAATGCTGATGTGTTCACATTGTGGAAATTTCTTAAGATGTACACTTAGGATCTGTGTACTTTGCTATATGCATTTTCAATATGGCAATTTAAATAAAAATCAACTATCTAAAAGTCCCATCTCCCTCCCCTGCCTGGGGTCTGCTTCAAGTCTAGAAGCCATGGTGGGAGGAGGATATGTTTGACTCCTCTATTCCCCGGCCTTGGTTTCTCCTCTTCCCCAATATGTTTATTTGCTTTGGTTCCCCATTCATCCAGGTTCAAAGCTGGGAAAAGGAAAGGAGCAAAGGAAAAGTTTTACTTTGTTGTGATACTATGCTAATCAGGTTTTAGTGCTCTTTGAATTGGCAGATATTTGAAGTTGACTCTTTCTTTTTCTCTCAGGGTGGCTTTTGTAGTTCCTTGGAGAGCTCCCATTGCTGAGATCTCACTTTTGGTACCCATAATGTGGACAGTGCTTCTTCCAGCCACCCACTTACAAGTCCTCCCTTAAGTTCCCAGTTTTTGGCAACCCACTTCACACAGACTCTCTCTGTAGGTGTCCAAGGATTCTTGTAAACCCAGCCACTTTAATTCTATTCTATGCCAGCCAGCATTTTCTCCCATGATTGCCCACATCTTTGTCCTAAAAGTTTCCAAGAGTATCAGCCTTCCCCAGTCACTTCTCTCTCTGGCATTAGTCACTCCATCTTTGGATTTTCTCAGGCACAGGTCTAATTTCTGAGTCTACCAACTCCTTGAAGCCCAGTTCTCCAAGTGAAACTGCTACAGTACTCTCACTTCATCGGAAGGAATTCTCTCTTCCCTCTTATTTAACTTCAACCTTCTTTAGAGCCTCTGGTGGGTAATGGGTTCAGGATTCTAAAACTGGTCAAACATTTCTGTCTTCCCAAGTTCTGCATGGATGGTCCAAAATCTCATTTGAGAACACCATTTGCTACCTATTACTTTGTTCTCAGCCTTTAGGGTCCTTGGCCAAAGTTGAAAAAAATCCCTTTCTATAATCTCTATAATATAAAACAGTATAATTATTGTTAAGTGGCATGAAAAATAAATAAAGGAAAAGGAGCAAATATTAGGCTTTGAAAAAACATTTTTAGTTGTAAATGGACACAATACCTTTATTTATTTATTTTTATGTGGTGCTGAGGATCGAACCTAGTGCCTCATGTGTGCTAGGCAAGCACTCTACCACTGACCTACAACCACTGCCCAAACATTAGGCATTTTTAACTCAACAAATTTGATTTATTGATACTGATATATACAATCCCAATTGATCCATTTTAATATTAGATAGTATTCCATTATTTTTCATACAAATGACTGGAATTTTAAAATCTATTCCCCTAATGGATATTTAGGATTTATTTCCCTGTATTTTTTTCTGTTTACAAACATTGCTTCAATGAACTCCTGCCCGTAACAGCTTTTTGTATGTGTTCCACCCATTTACTTTCCACTTTTCATGGTCAATATACTTTAAATAGCCTAAAGCTACTTTACTTTGCTCCCTCACAAAGAAAAATGTGTTTATAAATATTTTATTAAAAGATAGATATTATTGCTATCCAACCAATGATCTCTACCTTTTAATATGGATGTTTAGTCCATTGTATTTATTATGATTACTGATTAACAATTAGGCATCACTTACTCTCCTATGTAATGGACCAAGTTTAGTTTTGTTTTTTTCTTTATGGTTTGGAAGTTAGACACCATATTTCTTTCATTTTAGTGTTTACTTTTATCATTTTAAGATATTTATTCAACAAAATCTATATATCTTCTCCCCAAAAGCCTTTATTTCAAAAACTCTTATTAATATCTTATTTTCTTTCATGTTTGTATCTCTTTATTTCTTTGTAATGCAGATAGATCTAGCTTCCAATTCACCAATTCTCTCTTTAGCTATGGCTTGTCTATTTTTAAATACAGAACAATATGTTTCTTCTCCAACAAATATATTTTTTCATTGAACAAGTTCTGTTCTTTCCTCCAAACTTGCCTGTGTTCTTTACATACTATCCTGTTTTTATGATTTCTATTCATGTCCTTATTCCCACTTCCATGAACATTCTAAATATATTTCAATTAAAATCTCTTTTAGATTGTTCTCTTACCTCCAATTCTTGAGATGGAGAATCTATAAAGCTTATAATTTTTTGACTTTGAGTTCATTTTTAAAAGGGGATTATTTTCCATGGACATTCTATATATCCTAGGATGTGAAGTACTTAACAGGGAAATCTCTCATTTGCCCCTGCCAAGGACCTTGGATTCTCCTGGTACTAGATCAGATTTTATGTGAAATTTCTTTCAGCTTTGCAGACAGTATGAACTTAAAATAAATAAATAAATAGATAGATATATAGATATATATATATATTCATGCACAGCAGTAAGTGTGTGATTTTAATGTATTATATAGTCAACTCTTTTTCCATCTAAGACCTGGAGAAATGATTACAGTCTTCATGCTGTTTTCCTGGACTAATGGATGAATTTTTGTTTTTGTTTTTTTAACTGCCGGCCCCTGAATCGAACCTGGGCCGCATGCGTGCCAGGCAAGCGCGCTACCGCTTGAGCCACATCCCCAGCCCCTTTTTTTAACTTTATTTACTTATTTTTATGTGATGCTGAGGATTGAACCCAGTGCTTCACGTGCTAGGCAAGCGCTGTACCACTGAGCCACAACCCCAACCCAGTGGATAAAATTTTTCTAGCTCATTTTTCACAAAAATGGCAGCCCTGCCATTTTTTCATGTGAGGAGTCAGTTCCAGTTCCTATCATATTAGCCTGTGGCCTTATCTCCTGGCCCCACACTGATCTTACAACTCCAGTGCCTAAGCATTGCATCTGATTTCAATATTCACTGGAAATATTTAGCTTCAGCTCCCAATCATAGCTTTTGGTGTCAATTTCTTCTCTCTTCCTGGCACATCAGAAATAATTTCCCTTTCTTGTTTTTTTTTTGTTTGTTTGTTTTTTGTTTTTTCCTTAGTTATAGTTGGACACAATACCTTTATTTTATTTATTTATTTTTATGTGGTGCTGAGGATCGAACCCAGCACATTGGCCTTGCACATACTAGGCGAGCGCTCTACTGCTGAGCCACAACCCCAGCCCCTTCCCTTTCTTGTGTTCAAATTTAGTTCTGTATTGGAGTTTTGTTTTATTTTGTTTTTGGTGCAAGGGTTTGAACCCAGGGGTGCTTACTGAGCCACATCCCCAGCCCTTTTTTGTATTTTATTTAGAGACAAGGTCTCATTGTGTTGCTTAGGCTGGCTTTGAATTCATGATCCTCCTGCTTCATCCTCCCAAGCCACAGAGATTACAGGCATGCACCATTGCTCGTGGCTCCTGGATATTTTTTTTTTTTTTTAACTATATAGCATTTCTACATGGTTAGAATTGGGTTAGGAGTTCCTGTCAGATCATTTCACCATATGAAATTATAGAAGTCCAAACTCTTCAGCATGATAAAAAAGGCCTCTCATAACCTGGCTCCTGATATTCTTTTTGGTCTTATCGTTACCTTCAGATACATCAAATTATTGGCAGCTACCTAAATGAATCACAGTATTTCACACTATTAACCTAGGGATGTTCTTTCTTTGCCTGATAAAAAAATCTACTTATTTCTTAAGACTCTCCTCAAGGATCATCTCTTTTATGAAGCTTTACTTGCCTCTCTCCTACCACATTTGACCATTTTCCTTTAGGTCTCATTGTAAACTGTATAGATTCCAATTACCACATCTACGCTTTCTGCATACATTGCTCAATGAGATTGTCTTCTCCACTAGACTAACTCCAGGGCAGCAACAATATGTTATTTATTTCTCTATCCTTAGTGCACAGTATATATAAGTGCACAAAATTATGTACAGTACTATGTTTCAGATCTGAAATTTTAGGAAGAAATGGGAGAAAAAATCTGTTTTCAGAGCAGAAGAATTCTATATATGTTGAAGAAATGTTTCCTTGTATCTGTCTAAATATGAGCCTGAAAATTCTTACCTGAATTATTTAGGATACAAAAGGACATGGAAACTTGGGACAAAAATTATCATTGGGGAAGCTGCAATGAGTAGTGGAACAGTTATGCCAGAAAGAAGATACGCTCTCCATCTGGTCTTTATAGTTAGGGATGGGTGTAATATGAGGTATGACAAAAGCAGCAGGGCAAATGATTTACTCATAAGCAGTAACTCGGGCACTGGTGAGGGTAGCAGACAACATATTGGTTAGTCAGTCCTACAAAGGAAAGAAAGGTTCATAGAACATTCTGAAATGCTAAAACTGCCCACCCAACCCCCTCAAAAAAAAAAAGCATATTCTAGGAACTTTCAATTTAAAAAAATTCTGCTATTGAAAACAACAGAAATCATTTCTCCTTGAGGGACTAATAAGAGATTAACCAAATTAACCTTTACCATTTAAATGTACACTACATGAGTTCTATTGAGTATCACTTTTATTGAATGTGATAAGGCTACAGCAAAATTACTTGCAGTATACTGATAACAGAAGTACAATGATCCTAATATCTCAAGATTTTTATACTTCCTCAGTTTGGCATTCAGAAATCTGCCTTTAGTTTTTTTTTTTTGTTGTTGTTGTTTTTTTAAGTTTACCCTACGGGGGCACACTAGGATCTAGATTGTCTAGTTCAAACCCCAGCTCTGCCACTAACAGATGCATGACCTTAGGCAAGCTACTTAATCTCTTTGTGCTGTATATTCTTCAACTGCAAAATGTAAATGATAAAAGCATACATTTTGATCTGGGGTTGTGGCTCAGAGGTAGAGTGCTTGCCTAGCATGCATGAGGCACTAACTTTAATCCTCAGCACCACATAAAAATAAAATAAAGGTACTGGGCCCACCTACAACTGAAAAATAAATATATTTTTTTAAAGCATACATTTCACAGAATTGTTACTAAGACTTTTAATATATGTAAAGCACTAGTACAATACTTGGCCCATAGAAATGGGCTCAATTACTGTTAGTCTTTATAGTTAGGGATGGGTACAATATGAGGTGTGGTGTGACAAAAGCAGTAGGGCAAATGATTTTACTCATAAGCAATAATCTGGGCACTGGTGGGGGCAGCAGACATTGTTGGTTAGTCAGTCCTATAAAGGAAAGAAAGGTTCATAGAACCTTCAGCTCTTTTACTACAAAAGTTACTCCTATTTCATGCATAAGAAGAGCAAACAATTAGTTTCTACTAATAGACAGCACAATGCTCAGTCCTATGAACATGCATTTATTTGGTTAGTCCTCACAGTGATTCTGCAGGTTAGGTACTATTAGGTGTTATCCTTATGTGACTGATGAGAAAACCAAAAACTTCAATATTCAGTAAATTCCTGGAATTAAAACATGATGCTGGTGTGTGGGAATAAGTCCCTCAGCAGAGAGTGGACCTAGCTAACAGTCTAGAATTCAGTTAGCTCACCTTGCCTTCAATTTGCCATTCTACACACCTGAAAGTAAGCACCATGCATTTATAAAAGAAAACAGCCAGCTGTTGTGGTGCATGCTTGTAATCCCAACTACTCAGGAGGCAGGAAGATTGCAAGCTTAAGTTATCCAGCCTGGATAACTCTGTGAAACCCTGGGGGCTGGGGATGCAGCTCAGTGGTGGAGTGCTTGCCTAGCATGTGCAAGACCTGGGTTCAATCCCCAGTACTGAAGAAAGAAAGAAAACAGCAACTGCCACTTGTGGAACAGTTACATGCCAATACTTCCCTCTAGCCAAACCTTCCCGTCCCTTTAAGGTGTCCTATCACATAGCCTTCTCTGACCACTAAAATAGACACTGCAATGTTTTCATTCTTAACAAGTCCTGTGCTAAGGTACTAAGGACACAAAATTATTATACTTCCTCAGCTCAAGATTCAGAAATCTCTCTCTCTCTTTCGCAAAGTTTAACCTACAGGGAAAATACTATGGATACAGTTATCTAGGAGAAGCTCAGGGCATAGCATGGGACATATCTGATTAGATTGGCTCTGTATCTGGGGGAGAAAAGGGTAGTCAGGAAAGGCCTCAAAGTAGAGAAAACTCTTAAACTACATCATAAGGAATGAATAGGATTTCAGTAAGTAATGATAATACAATAACAGCAAACACTTGCATAGTACTTAGTATGTGCCGGACTCTGTTCCAAACACTTATATATACTGACTTACTCGAATCTCACAGTATCTTATAAAATAGGCATTAATCCTTAGGACACAAAGACATTAAATAATTTACCCAAGGTCACAAAGGCAGAACTGGGATTTTAACACAAATATTTTGGCTAAAGGGGCTGGGGTTATGGATCAGTGGTAGAGTACTTGCCTAGCATGCATGAGACACTGAGTTTGATCCTCAGTTCCACATAAATGTAAAATAAAGATATTGTGTCCACCTAAAAACTAAGAAATAAAATAAATATTAAAAAAAATTTGGCTCAAGAGTCTGTGTTTTTTTGCTTATTTGTTTTCTTGGTACTGGGGATTGAACCCAAGGCTGCTTTACCACTAAGCTATCTCCCTAGTCCCTCTTTTTTTTTAACTTTATATTTTGAAATAGAGTCTCGCTCAGTTGCTTCGTGCCTTGCCAAGTTGCTGAGGGTGGCCTTGAATTGTGATCTTCCTGTCTTAGCCTGCTGAGTTTTGGGGATTACAGGTATGTGGCACCATGCCTGGCAAAAGTCTGTGTTCTTAATTACTACACTATATTGCCTCTAAGACAATGAAGTAAGGCATTTCAGGCAAACAGGATAGTATAGTATATTTGCAAAGGTACAGAGGTATAAAAGAACATGTCATCTTTGGAACTGTGAGAGGTTGACAATGAATAGAGTGTAAATAATGAGTAGGGGCTAGGCATGGTGTCATATGTTTAGAATCCCAGGGGCCCAAGAGGTTGAGGCAGGAAGACTGCAACTTTGAGGCTAGTCTGCTCAACTTAGAGAGACCCTGTTTTGAAATAACAAATAAAAAGGGCTGGGGCTATAGCTCAGTAGTACAGCACCCCTGGTACTGGAAAAAAAACAAAAAGTGTGTGTAGGTAAGCATACATGTAGTTTAATTACCACTACCACCCATTTTCCTCTAGAGGGTCTGACATCATGAGCCTTCCTTTAGTTATTAATATTCTGATGAAACGAGATAACCGAAAACTTGATTATGTTCCATGAAGTCATAGAACTACAAAAGTCGAAGAGACTTTAGAGCTCATCTAGAGTTCAGCAGATCTCAACCACCTGCTGCTTGGAAATATGTTAGATAGGGTATTTGTGGTCTTCACACTGGGAGGTCCTATTTGTGTTTAATGCTTCAGAGGCAGGGATGCTAAACATCCTATAACTCATAACTCATAGGTAGTTTCAAGTAATGAAGATTATCTTGCCCTAAACAACAACTGTGCCCCTTGAATAAACACCAATAGTGTTCAACCTCCCCATTTTGTAGATAAGGGATCTGAAGCCTTAGAGAAGGGACTGACTTGCTAAAGATCACCCAGATCTACAGCAGGGCCCAGACCCAATACTTCTGTCTATGTCCCCTTCACTGCTTTCTTATGGGTCTGGGAAGCTTGTGAGACATATAGAAAAGGAGTCCAACTAAGTATCTAAGTCAAGCACTCAAATTGCTAATTTGTTGTCATAGTTCTTTGTATACTGTCTCTAAACCCAAATCCCCCTCTCCTTTTCAGAGAGACACAGACTGGAAGTTCAGGTTTGGTAGTTATCTGAATAGAAAATTTTGAGATAGATTAGAGCCACCCTGGCCAAATAACATAAAATGTGACAGAACTCTGGGAGCAAAAACATTAGGAATCTAGTGGAGGAAGCAGAACCTACAAAGGAAATGGAAACGAAAAAGTCAAATGCAGGCGTAGGTTCAAGATGACAAAAGGAGCTAACAGCAAGCTGTTTTGTTATTAGTGAAATAATAATCATTTTAGTATTTATTAAATACCTATGTTCATTGGATTTTTTTTTTTAATTTATTTTTTACTTCTTGGCGGACACAACATCTTTGTTTGTATGTGGTGCTGAGGATTGAACCCAGGCCGCACGCATGCCAGGCGAGCGCGCTACCGCTTGAGCCACATCCCCAGCCCTGTTCATTGGATTTTTGTATATATTCCTTGACTATTCCTTGATAATATAAATAAAACTGAGTTCCAGGTAGCAGAGCCCATTAAAAGTCTCTCTGGCCAAGCTACAGCTGTGGAGGCCATGTGATATAGTTGTGGCCGGTAAATTATGACAGTACTATAAGCACTGTCAGTCACTCCTTAGCAAGTCTGGACAGGGCACATAGAATTATATTTGATGGTTTAACATTAACCTAACAAGAAAATTTTCCAAAAGAAAAACAACAACAAACAAACATACAAAACACAAGGGGGCTTGTCCTACCTGCTAGAAGACATATCTAAAAGCCAGAATAATTAGAAGAACGTAGCAGGGATGTGGGAATCAATAAACAGAAGTGCGATAGCATACTGGGAAAACAGCAATGGAATAGTCACATAAACTTTGTGGAAGGGCATAGCAAAAAATAACTCATGGGAATCCCAGAATAGACCCCTTTGGAACTGTCTGCTATCGCAGTTTTAGCACATTTGCTCTAGTCTCAGATACCCTCTCACCTTCAGAGACTCAATCGTGGCCTGTTTGTAAATCTTTCCTCCAGGGTCTTTCTTTTGTGGGCTATTCTGGATTCGAGGCGTTCGAATGACGAATTTATCCATCGTTAGGGGATTCCAACTACCTTCTTGTGCTCGCAGCGTTTTCTGCTTAAGAAAGAGGGCAGATTTTAAAACTTTATCAAGGCTGCCATGATGTGTGTGTTCCCCAAAGTAAAACGACTGGGTTTTCTGGAAGCACTCCTGAATCGTGGTGATTCTTAGACAGTATTAACAGGAAGTAAGAGTTCTTGGGGGCGGGGGAGGGGCTCTGCCTAAGACCTGAAACTATACAGAAAGTCTACTTCCTGGGTTAGGAGGTTCCTAGCTTCCAGAAGCGCAGGCAGTAGAGGGGATCCCGATCTCGGCAAGCGGCCTGAAATTGTCTTCCAACTTAGGAAGGTCGTGGCAGGGTTAGGGTCAGGGTTGTTAAACAACTACCCCACCGCAGCCCCGATCCCAAAGGTTGACTTAGTGACCAGCAACGACCTCCTCTAGGCCTGGCAGGTCCTCACAATAAGCAGCCATCTCCAGGAAGGACTGATCAATGGTCAGAGGAGTCCAACCACCACTGTCAGGCTCCGGACCCCGAGGGAGGAAAGGAACCACCCTCTCTGCCCCTACCCCGCACTCAGGAGCGCGGGAAAGGGCACCCACCACGAAAAGCAGCCCTGACAGCACCTGCGCCTCCAAGGAGCGCCCAGCGAAGCCCCCGCCAGCCGCGAGCGTCGGAGCTATAAGTTCGCTCGCCTGCTCAGCCGCCCAGTCCCCCGAAGGCTGCGAACCACACTCCCCAGAATGCACCGCGAGGGGCGGGCGGGGCGCCCAGGGTGGTGGCCGTCCCCGGGAGCCGCTCCCCTAGGGCACGCCGCCCGACACCGCGGAGAACTACAAGCCCCAGCCTGCCCCGCGAGGGGCGGAGCCGGCGCCGCTCCGCGCCGAAACTCGCGATGCTTGGGCCCACCTCCCCACGCCGGCCTAGAGGTTCCTAATCCCGGAGGTGGGGCCCGCGGCGGCAATTTCGGCTAGGCTCAGGCGGAGCCGAGGCCACGGCTGAGGCGGAAGCTGCGGCCGGCGGGGCGGGAAAGGGGCTGGCCCGGAAGGAGGAGAAACCCTGAAAAGAAAACAGCAACAAGAGGAGCTGCTCTGACAGAGGGGAACAAAATGGCGGCGCCGAAGGCGAGCCTCTGGGTTCGGGCTCAACTGGGGCTCCCGCCGCTGCTGCTGCTGACCATGGCCCTGGCCGGAGGTTCTGGGACCGCTGCGGCTGAAGCGTTTGACTCGGTCTTGGGTGATACGGCGTCCTGCCACCGGGCCTGCCAGTTGACCTACCCCTTGCACACCTACCCCAAGGTAGGGCCCGTCCAAACCGGGCTTCCACCTTTCCCAGGCCGCCCATTTCGGCTCCCCACACCAGTGTGGGCTTTGGGACCCTAGCGGCGAATCCGCCCTAGAGCCGCGATCTGCCCACGTAGCCCCTGTTTTCCTCCTTAACCCCGCCTGCACCCGTTGGTGCTTTTCATTACCGGAAGTTTGTGCTGCACTACTCGGTGATAGGCTGGGGGCCCCCACGATGAGTAGGACGCGGTCGCTTTCCTGTGGGTGCTTGACGAGCGGCAGCAGAGTCGAACAGTGGCGAGGAGGAGGATGCGGGTGATGACTGCGGGTCCTCGCCTGCAAGGAGCGCAAGGGGGGTGGGAAGGGAGGCGCCGATGCACGAGGCCGCGGAAGACTGACACCCATGTTTATTGAGCGCCTCTGTGGTTCGGGAGTGCTGAGTGGGGAGTCAGACAAGTAGACAATTTATTTCACTATAGTCTGAAAAGTGTTAAGCAGCCCCAGGAGTCGTGAGGCGTCCAGAAAGGGCTTCCGCCTGTGTTGGCATGTTGCCGATAAGACCTGGAATGTCTTACAGAAGCACCAGTTAGGTTTCTGCCTTCGAAAACAAAAACCAACAAACTACTCAGTGTGCGGAAGACGGAATCTGTCGGGTGGTAAAGATTAGACTGTCCTCAGAAAGGTGTTCACAGTTTAAGAGAGGGCCACCCTACTCGCACTTCCTGCCCCCTGCCCCTTGTCCTTAGCCCCTAGCTCCTAGCTGCTGCCTTTCCTTTAATTTCATCCCACTTCTCAAGTTGTTTTTCGGCCTCTTAAGAACTCTGTTTACTCAGCATTCTAAATTACTTGACAACTGTCCCCACACCTTCGCCATATATAATTTGGGTATATTCCCCCCACACACTTTACTTTGTAAGTGCTTTTGCTGATGTTGCTGGGCTCTTTTCCCACGTTTTCCCTTCATCGCTTGAATGCTATTTGCTTAACCGATGTGGCTTGCCTTCTTTGCACTCTTCAACTACAGAGTGGCTATGAAGACAATTCCAGTGACATTTACGATGTTCCATATTGGGAAGTGTTTTCAGGTCTTTGAAAAAGTTCCAAATGCTGTTACTTTCTGTACTTTGTTTACTTAATTGCATGAGGATTATCAATTTTTAAAAAAGCATAGAAGATGAGATTATTCTAAAACGTTCAGAGTGCAAGATATTAATTGAGAGAAATGAGAAATTAAGACTTCCAGACTTAAGTCAATGAATACTGCCCCTAACTACACTATTATCTTCTTACAAACAAATTTCACATCATTAAGAGGCTACTCAGAAGAAACTCATTAATATTGATTTGGCCTAGAATTAGGTCAAGACTTACTTTGTATTGTTCTAATGTTTGTTTTCTTTTTTGAGATTTTCCTAGCAAATATGTAGTATGGGGTAGAATGCTGGGAAAATAAATAATTTGAAAGGATATACATACTGGGAACCTTTCCGTTTTTTAAATAGCCACTGTTATCTAACAGTGTTTTATTGATAAGTCATGTTTACTCATTCATTAAAGAATTCTTACCAGGAACCCTAAATCTTATGGCTCCCTAAATATCCTGGACTTAAAATTTATTGACTCTCTACTATCTGTTAACCTGTATGATGGGGAATTTATGTTACTGTATTCTCTAATTCTCACAACAGTCCTGCAAAGTAGTGTTTGACAAGTAGTGTTTTAAAATTAAAACTAGGAAAGGTTAAGTGACTTACCAAAGGTCCTATGACAGAGAAGTAGTGGAATAAGAATTCAGTCATCAAACCGATGCCCTGTGCTGTCACCTATTAATAAAATTACATTACAAGTATATAATGTATTTATTTCACTGATTTCTATTGGCCTTTCAGCAAATTATTATGCTTTGCCATTCAAGAAAAAGCAGTGTGTGTTATAAGAAATTAGATGAATTTATAAGCTCACATAGCCTCTTCTGGTCTGATACTTTTAACTGGCACATACAAGAGCTTAACAAATGCAACTAGAACTGAGGTCCAAAAACCTTTGAAGTTGTATAATAAAACTTATTTGATACTAGATCTGCAGCCTTCTCTTATGTATTGTTGCTGCTGCATTAATTTTACTAATTCTTCTGCTGGAAAGAAATGCATACCATTGTATTCCATTAGTTGCTAACTGGTATATGCACATGCTGTTTCCTTATTAGGTGCCTGCCAGTTTGTACACAGTGGACCACACAGTAAGTTGAAGGGGCTTCCCCGTATGCACTAGTCTGTTTTGAAAACTATATGTATTTATCATAGAAAAAAAAACTGTTGAAAACACTGTTGTTAGTATTATTAAGCAATTACTATTTTTCAGTAATGAAGAACCATACGTCCATCCTATTTTGAGCTCCCACACGTGTACAGTGATACTTGTAATTATTGTTTCTTATTTTTAAAATCTATTATGTTTAATATTACCATTTGTTAAGTACGTTCTATGTCTCAGGCACTGTGCTAGGAATAGCTGTCTTCTAGAATTATAGAGGAGTTTGGAGATAACAGCTATTGTCTCCTTTTGTAATGAGAAAGCTGAGATTTTGACACGTAAAGTAACTTGTGCTGTTACTTCCTTAAATGGTTTGATTCAGGTCCAACTATTGCAGTAGCTTTTTCTGTATGTCACTCTGCTCTTATTTGTGTTTGCAGTTAAAGTAAGCCAAACTTAAGCAATTCTTTCACATAGCATTTTTATACATGTATACCTCACTTTATTGATAGGCCTTTGTGATCCATTTGCCACCTGAAGCTAGTCACTATAATCCTAAGATTTAAACACCATGTGGCAGAAGCACACCTTTGGTCATAGGGTACTGCTTACTTCTTTCTCTCTTTGTTAGGTTTCTGATTATGTCACTGTCATTTTTATTTTCAATTTTTTCCCCACAAATTGTGACCACAGAATATGGGAAAAGGATGATAATTTTAGCTACTAGATGTTTTTCTTGGTATCCCTTTTAAAATTAAGAATTAAACTTCTTTATGTTGTACAAATGTTTGGTGTTACTTGGCTCCTTTCATTTTTTTTTTCTTTCAGTTATAAAAGTCATTGGATGGTTTAAAATAAATCCTACTAACTTTACTTTCTTCTTGACCTTTTTTTACCTGAGAAAAAAAATCTTACTTTTTGGTAATCCTCCCTGTTCTTGATCTTCCTAGGAAGAGGAGTTGTATGCTTGTCAAAGAGGTTGCAGGCTGTTTTCAATTTGTCAGTTTGTGGATGATGGAATTGATTTAAATCGGACCAAATTGGAATGTGAATCTGGTAAGAAGCTATATAGAACATTAGTGTTTTCTTTGAGTTGTGTTATGTTTTTATGCATTTTCCTTAGAAAATGACATACTTTTTAAACTGGTCATCCAACATATTGTAGTTATTATGAATTTAGAGTTTTAAGGGTATTTCTAGATATTTCATGGGCTTTAAATTTCATCTGTTTGTTGAGACATTATTTATTTTGTACTATGGATCGAACACCTTTGTTTAAATATTCTTTTTAGACAGGGCTGGGGATGTGGCTCAAGAGGTAGCCCGCGCTCGCCTGGCATGCGTGCAGCCCGGGTTCGATCCTCAGCACCACATACAAACAAAGATGTTGTGTCCGCCGAAAACTAGAAAATAAATATTAAAAAAATAAAAATATATTCTGTTTAGACAAATGCAGCAGTAATTACTCTACCTGTAATTCATCATTACCTTTTCAGAGGTAGTATAATTTTCCTAAGCCTTTGAATCACAGGTTGGTTGACTTAACTTGAAGGCTTTTACTGAATCTGGCTTTTTAAAAAAATTTTTGTTATTGATGGACCTTTATTCATTTGTTTATATATGGTGCTAAGAATTGAACCCAGTGCCTCACACATGCTAGGCAAACGCACTACCCCTTGAGCCACAACCCCAGCCCCTGAGTCAGGCTTCTGACTCAGTATTTAATAGTATATTCTTTGTTGATCATGCTAGTGCTAGTAAAAGAAGTAACCAGAGGCTTTGTTACCAGTTTTGATTCAGTTGAATCACTGTTCTTTCCTTTTGCTAGAAGAGTTGTTTTTAATAAAATAAATCTATAGGGGCTCTCAGAACCACATAAAAATAAGTAAATAAAATAAAGGTATTGTGTCCAACTACAACTAAAAAATAAATATTTTTTAAAAAATAAATAAATAAAATAAATCTATAATCAGGGCTCAGTGGACATTTATAAATAAGTGTAATGGAATTTCCCTAATCAGTACAGTTTATTCAGTGTAGAATGTCACCTATCATCATGCCAAAGCTCATATCCAGTCTTCTGTGTTATTGTAAACTTATTTTTATGGCTCAGTCTTCTAATTGGCCATCTTTATATTTGCTTAATGCTGTTCAGCTTAATATCTAGCACCTCTGAGTTTACAAATTCATGACTGAATTGAGAAGAAAAACACAATTATTATATTGATGAAAGGTATATATCACAAGAAAAAAAATGGCTTCAATGAACAAAATGGAGAGAATATGTCTGGTAAAGGGCCAGTTTAATTTTAGAGTCACCTACTAGACAACATTTTCTAGTTCAGTTTTCTTAGAATTTAGGGTGTTAAACTAATTGATTTATTTTATTTTTCCCTTGCCATTCTGATACCCTTGCTTCTCAACTGAGTGATCCATTTATTAACAGTAATCTCAAATACTTATATAAATCACTTATTATTTCATCAACCTGAGGTAGGCAGTGGTATTTCTATTTTAAATTTTTAGAAATCAATGATCATGAAACATTTGACTTGTGGAAGGGAGATAATATGGAGTTCTATTAAAATATTACATTTCCTACTATTATCAAATTTGGAAATTCATGTTGATGAAATACTTATTTAAGTATAAGAAATTTCTTTATAAAATGCCAAATCCTTTTTTTTCTCTTCCTATCCATTCTCTTTTCATCTCTTTTTAAATTTGACTGTTTTTCTCTTTCAGCATGTACAGAAGCATATTCCCAATCTGATGAGCAATATGCTTGCCATCTTGGCTGCCAGAATCAGCTGCCATTTGCTGAATTGAGACAGGAACAAGTATGAAACCATATTGCCTTTCAAAATTGCCTGCTCCGTAGTTCTGACTTGTATTGATTGAAGTGCTTATTACCCACTTGATCCTATTTTAAGTATTCTATTTTACATTTAGTTTTCATCAAACAAATTGTATTTACAAATGGAAGTCAGTTGAATGACTTCTAAACAATGCTTTTCTGTTAAAAATTACATTTACTTCTATATTTTCATTTTGTCTCTTATGTTCGGTAGAGATATCCAATTTTACATGTGAAAAAACTGAGCATAAGAGAAATTAGAATCTGAGTCCTTTTTTTGCATCCCAGTTGCCATTACCTTAAGTCAGCTAATCATTGTTTCTTATCAATATGGGCTAAATTATTTTTCACAGTTTTTCCACTTTAACCGGGTCTAGATATTTGTTTTTTCTAAGTGCAAATATTATGTCATTCTCCTGTCTTACATAATTCAGTAGTTCCCAAATACATATAGGTATAATTTCAAATGATTATCACAGCCTAGCTCCTGATTACCTCTCCAGTGTCATCTCTTAAAGTTCCCTACTCCTCATACTCTATACTCCAAACATACTAGAGGAATAGTTCTTAATTTTATTAATTTTTACATAGGAAATATATGTTGCTATTCTTCTACTCCCCATTTGTGAAAAGTTTTCTGTGTCAAGCCCTCAGTTTTCCTCCATTTTGTAGCCAAGGTTATCAATATGGAGGAATTTTATGCATGTAAAGGAATATACATATTTATTTTACGTAGATACAAGTATAAATGAAGAGCTTGTACTCATTTTTCCACTATATAATATTCCATATAGGTGTATCATTTATGTAAGCAATCCCTTATTTGTAAATGTGAGGGTTTTTTAAAATCTTTTTATTTTATAAATGATATTCTGTATTGTGCACATTTGTGAATATACCTATAGACTAAAACCATAGGTATAGAATTGCTGAGTTAAGAGGTATGAGCATTTTTAATTTTGAAAAAAGAGCAACATATTATGAAAAACATACCCTTTTAAAGTGTATAATTCAGTGATATTTAATATATTCGCAAAGTTGTGCAAACATCATCATCATCTAATTCCAAAATATTTCATTACTCTCAAAAGAAATCTCATACCCATTAGCAGTCACTCTCCTTCCATCCTTTCCCCAGCCCTTGGCAATCTATTGTAGTTTTAATTTGCATTTCTCTTAACCAACATTAAGCATATTTTTAACTGTTTAAGAGCCATTAAATATTTCAAGTGTTTTAAGTTCCTTTTCTGCTTATTGTGTACATACTAAACAGTTCTCAAGTTATGACATGCTATTTCATGTCTGTTCCTTCTACTTCCTATGTGCCTAGTGAATCCTTGACTGTAGACAAGTGTATCCTTGACTGTAGGCAAGTGTCATTACTTTACGAAACCTTTTTATCTACCCCTCACCCCAGTTGTGTATGTATATATACTCACTGTTTATACATACAAACTACCCCTCTCACTGTATGTACGTATCAACCTGTGTTGAACCTCTATTTTATATAGATTATGAGATAAAACATAGATATTCATTGATTATTAAAACCACACATGATTCCCCAGTCTGTTTGAATTTATAACCTCAATAAAATGCTTATTCAGTGAATCATTGAAAGAGTTCTCGACTATTAAATGGGAAAATTGGATCCTGAATATAGATCTTCTGATTCTAAAAAACTGTTCTAAATATCCCATAATGCCTTAGTGTTATTTCACACTAAGGAGCCCACTGCTGCTAAATAAGTCAGAATTAGATAGGAGGTGATACCAATTATGTTAAATCTATCAGTAGCACCTACTACATATACTTAATCCTAAAATAATCTCCTCACCCTATTCTGTTACCAGATATCTCACGTGTTATGCATATATTCTTTTAGTTGATTTTTTTCCTTATTTTTATTAATGTTCGTAATAGCATGTTTTATTCTACATGAAAGCATTAAAGATGAGAATGGTATGATTTGTCCCCTCTCATTCTACCTCTGAAGACCTTATTAGTCTGTATTTACTCAAATCTTAAAAGTCCATATTTTTGGATCTGACTCAAAAGCCTGCTATTGTATTAGAGGGCACAAATAGCTTATGTGTTTGGTGCAGTTAAAGAAGCCTGGAATTTTAGGCTCTGCCATTAATTATTAATTTGCATAGTTTAAAAGTTTAATGCTAATGATTATGGAGAAATCATGTAATTATTTATTCCATATCGCAGTAAGGATTTGAGGAATCTTGAACATACATATATAATGTATTTCTCATTATTTAAATTTTTTGTTTGTTTAGCTCATGTCCCTGATGCCAAAAATGCATCTCCTGTTCCCTCTAACTCTCGTGAGGTCATTCTGGAGTGACGTGATGGACTCTGCACAGAGCTTCATAACCTCTTCATGGACTTTTTATCTTCAAGCTGATGATGGAAAAATAGTTATATTCCAGGTAACAACCATGTTTCATAGATCCATCTAAATAACAACAGTAAATATATTGTTCTTAAAGAATGTCTTGGCATATAACCATACACTCAGTCACTTACAAATACATGTCATCAAATAATACTTATTTGGCCTTCATAAAAATAGGGGACATCAGAACACTGTGTAATTTGCCCTTTCTTGTGCTCCTGGAAGCCCTATCTAAAGCCTTTTTGTTCTTATCTAATTGGAACTTTGAGTCATCTAAAATTTTTGGTAGTTAAATTGATAAAAATGAAATCTTTAGATATTGGAAATAAGAATAATTAATATATTTTGCATGTAAATAGTGGCAGATAGCATACAGATATTAGAGGAAAGTAATATGCCATAATATTTAGTTGTTTATAATTAAAAAAATGCTTTTTCTCATAACTCTTTTAAGAGAACTTGTGGAAAAACATTTTTCTTATTAGAGATCACTTTTCCTGTCATTTACCATGTGATTTGATAATAGCTGCTGTTCCTAGAAAATTCAGTTACACTAGGCATTTTATATATTGCAGTTACCCTGAGTTAACTATGGGGGATTTGTTTATTCCTGAGTTGTCTATGAGGGATTTGTTTCAGTAACTTCTGTGGATAGTAAAATTTTAAGATGCTCTAGACCTTTATATAAAATGGTGCAGTATTTGTATGTAGCCTACACAACCCTCTCATGTACTTAATAATATGTCATGTGTCACTTAATAATGGGACACAATCTGAAAAATACATGATCAGGCAAGTTCTTTGTTGTGGAAACCTCACAGTGAGTACTTAAACTAGAATGGCTAAAACATGACTACATGCTACAGTCATGGGACCACCATCAAATATGCAGGCTGTTGTTGAACAGTGCATTACTACACTTTAAATCATCTCTAGGTTACTTATAATATCTAACGCAGTGTAAGACAATGTAAATAGTTGTTATACTGCATCATTCAATGACAACAGGGAAAAATCTGTACATTTTCAGTACAGATTTTTTCCAAATATTTTTGATCCGTGATTGGTTGAATCCATGATTACAGGATCCAAAGAAGTGAAACCCATGGATGATATATGGAAGTTAACTATATTATCTCACATCTTCAAACAACTTTATGAGGTTATATTATCTCTATTTTATTGATGAGGCAACTGTGAGTTTAGCTTGTTTAAGGTCATGTTGCCAGTTAAGTGACGGAATTAGGCTTCAAATGCAGGGTACTTTAGCTCCAAGGCAAGTATACCACGTTACCATGCTGTCTTCCATTTAATTCCGTAAATTCCTCAAATTTGCCAGTCAATAAATTATGTTGTGACACTGTCTTTCTCTTAGAGGAAGAATATGGTATACCTTTTAACTATTGCCATTTAAGCAGTTTACTGAATGGCTAGTATGTCGTTTTGAGCACTATGCTAAGCTTGGGTCCCCTGTACCTAATAAGTAAAACACAGAAATTTTCTGACTTTATATTTATGGGCATGGTGGTACATGCCTATAATCCCAGCAACTTGAAAGGCTGAGGCAGGAAGATTGCAAATTTGAGGCCGGCCTCGGCAATTTAGGGAGACTTATGTCTCAAAATAGAAAATTAATAGGGCTGAGGATGGGGTTCAGTGGTAGAGCATTCGCCCAGGATGTGTGAGGCCCTGGATTCAATCCCCAGCACTGAAATAATTAGTTCATGAGCAAATTCTGTGTTCTTAAGCTACGTAATGCCATTAAAGCTTAAGTTGACTGAGAATAGAGCCCTCACTTGTTCCTCATTAGATGTGAGATTAGCTGTTCTCTGTAGAATTTGTGTCAATTTGACTGTAAATAGGATAGAGGAACCCCATTTCAGAAAATTATAGCTATATAAAAGATGGAAAATATGGAGTATTTGCCTACAGTTTATGAATTGTTAATACTTAGAAAAGAAAAAAATAAATATGTGTTTAGCCAAAAGTTTTTGTCAGCTGAGTTATTCCTGATCAACTAGAGTTAGAAATTATTTTTACAGGTTCTAGTGTTTAATGTATAATTTGCCTCTTGCTCTCTCTCTGGCTCATTTTGTTTGGTCAGAAAATTAAACTGCCTAAATAGTTGATGATTTCAGAAATCTGTTTCTTTGCAAAGCACTAGATCTAATGTCAGGAAATGCAATTAAAACATTATAATTAATATGTTTTATTTTTTATATCAGACTTCTGTTACATTTTCTCAGCTGAAGTGTTTATAGAGATAATATGTTATAGAACTTGCTGTGGAAAAAAGTCTTAACTGCTTTCATTATCATTTTAGTCTAAGCCAGAAATTCAGTATGCACCACAGTTGGAGCAGGAACCTACAAATTTGAGAGAATCATCTCTAAGCAAAATGTCCTGTAAGTTTTATTTTAAATGGCTTGGATAAAAACATTAGTAGTCAAATCTGGTTATAGTAGGGTTGACTTTCCACCTGCATATTTCTAATTTACTAGGTCTGGGAGAAGATCAGAGAATTTGAGTTTCTACAAATTCTATATTTTGCTGATGCTGTCATCTTGAGGACCACACTTGTGAACCCCTGTTTTTAAAACATTTAGGTTGTTTGATTTTTTGAGTATGAACTAGTGAAATATTCTGGTATTTCCCAACAAATTAACCAAATATTAAAACTAACTATCTCCAAAGTATGAGTTCCTTATTCTATTCTATCCTATTTATATAATTTTTTTTAGTTGTAATTGGACACAATACCTTTATTTTATTTATTTATTTTTATGTGGTGCTAAGGCTCAAACCCAGGGCCTCACACATGCTAGGCAAGCACCCTACCACTGAGCTACAACCCCAGCCCATATAGTTTTATTTTTATTTTCATATTAGAAGTGAATTTTGGGGCTGGGATTGTGGTAGAGTGCTTGCCTAACACATTTAAGGCCCTGGGTTTGATCCTCAGCACTACATAAAAATAAATAAATAAAATAAAGGTATTGTGTTCAACTAAAACTAAAAAATAAATTTTAAAAAAAAGTGAATTTTAACTCATAGGATCATAAGACATCAAGTTAAAACACAGCTTCCTTTTTAAATTTTACAGACTACCAAGCCAGGCACATTCCTATAGTTCCAGGTATTCAAGAGTCTGAGACAGGGGGATCACAAATTCAAGGCCAGCCTGAGCAACTTAGTGAGAATCTTTCTTTATTATAAAATAAAGTATAAAAAGGGTTGAGGATGTAGCTCAGTGGCAGAGCACCCCTTGATTTAATCCCCAGTACAAATGAATAAATGACCTTATTTTAGATGCTGATTTAATTAACTTCTCATTATATTAGCAGATAGGAACTGTGGACAATTATAACATACGTAAGACCATCTTTTAATTAGGCTAGAATAAACCAAATTCTGTCATTCAAGCCTACATGTAATTAAACAGCATCAATGTCAATAAGATTTTGAAAATAAGAAAACCTTTTATGTGGTAGAATATCCATTTGGTTTTTGATGTACCAAAGGAACTTTCAAGCATATAAAATGTGTTAAGATTACACATATAAAAACTGTTGAATATCTGTGCAGTGAGTATATCTAGGGGTAAACATATGAGACTAGCTTTTAGAATATAGGATGTAATAAATTTGTACTATTATTTCAGCAGATCTACAAATGAGAAGTGCACAAGCACACAGGAACTATCTTGAGGATGGAGAAAGCGATGGCTTTTTAAGATGCCTCTCTCTGTATGTATGCCTCTTTTTGTGTACAGAAGATAAATTAAATGTTCTATTTTAATTGATACATAGTTGTACAAATTTATGAGGTACAAAGTGATATTTTGATGTATGTATACATTGCATAATAATCAAATCAGTAATTAGCATACTACCTCAAATCTTTATCATTTCTTTGTGGTGAAACATTCAAAACCCTCTGTTCTAGCAATTTTAAAATGTATAATACATTATCGTTAACTCTGTGAAATAAAATGCCAGTACTATAACTGTGTACCCCTGACCAGCCTCTTCCTAGCTCCTTCTCTCCCATGTTACTTTAGTGAAATCCAAGCAGATTTTTTGTTTTCCACAGTGTAAGAGCATTCTTCTTGTTAGGATTCCTTAATTAATGTTAAAAAATGTGCTTCTCTAGATATTTGAATGATGTTCTAATTTAAAATATGTCTGAATGGTTTTGGGATCTGATTTTGTTGTTGTTTTTATGTGAATGGCCAGATATGAGGCTAGAGGAGACAGATAAAGACTGTAAAAAAGGCTTGGGCTGGGGATGTGGCTCAAGCGGTAGCGCACTCGCCTGGCATGCGTGCGGCCAGGGTTCAATCCTCAGCACCACATACAAACAAAAACAAAGATGTTGTGTCCGCCGAAAACTAAAAAATAAATATTAAAAAATTCTCTCTCTTTCTCTCTCTCTCTCTCTTTAAAAAAAAAAAAAAAAAAGGTTTTGTATCATACACTATGGAATGTCATCTCTAAGCCAGGGATTTTTAAATAGGAAAGGAAGACAGGAGTAAAGGGTACCTTATTCTTTCTTAGGAAGGACTATTGAGCTTTCTGAGGGTAAGAAGAGGATTTTATCAAAGTGTACATGCTTGTACTCCTCCAAGGCATTCTAATATGAGTCTTCTCATCTTCTCTGCTGCCTTCCACACAAAGGTTGGGAGGGTGGTGTTGTGTCACAGTGGGCTATGTCACTTACTGATTGTTTTCTTCTGTGTCAGATACCAGACCAAGCACTTCTATACATGTCTTAACAGGTCCGTTTCACAATATGTACACTCTAATGGGCTGTTCTGTCTCAAATATAATGCTACAGTTGTTCAAACTGTGTGCTTCCTACAGTTTCTTAGCAGGTTTTATCACATATTAATAATGTTATATGGAACTTTAATACCTTTTCTAAACAAAATGTTTAAAGACTATGTGAGAATGAGGGTTTAACTTTAAATTTCTTCTTCCTTTCATTTATAAACCTGCTTTTGACTTGTGCAAAAAAGAAAAAGACAGTTTTTCTTGCATTTATTTAGGTTGTTTTTGGTTTTCGGTTTATTATTTATTTTGCAGTTTTAAATTTGTAGAAACTTAAATAATTGCCTAATCTAAAATTATAATTGATTCTCAATAGTACATTACCTGGCATTTTTGCAGGGGGGTGGGGGTAATGGAGACTGATCCTTGGGGTGCTTTACTCTACTAAGCTACCTTCCCAACCTTTTTTATTTTTTATTTTGAGACAGGATCTCACTCAGTTGCTGAGGTTGGCCCTGAACTTAAGTTTTTTTTCAGATAAAGTGTCTTCCTATTAAATGTATGAAGTATATTACTGTTTATGGAAGTCCAGGACTGTCACAAATTTGACCAAAATAGGTAGACAAGAACCAGACAGAAGTGGCAAAATAATCAAATATAATTTTCAGAAAGAAGCCTCTATGTGAAGGATAAATTAAAGGATCAGGCTGGAGAGCTTTGGGTAAATCAGCAAGAACTAGGGCTGTTGATAAGCAGAACAGGAGATAACAGAGATAGTTGAGACTCTTTATGATGTAGGGATTTCTTTGTACCTGAGGTTGAGGAAGAAGATGAACCCTAAGATTAGCCATGGTTTTCTTTTCTTCTCTTTTTTTCCCAGTATTAGAGATGGATCCTAGAGCCTCACATGTGCTATGCAAGCACTTTACCACTGATCTACATCCCTAACCTTTTTACTTTATTTTGAAAAAGGGTCTCACAAAGTTGCCATGACTGGCTTCAATCTTGAGATCCCCCTGCCTCAGTCTCCTGAGTAGCTGGGATTATTAGGTTTGTGCCACCATGCCTGGCTGGGCCCCAGTTTTCTGTCTTTAACAAATTGCTAGTGCAATCCAGTTATCAGGTGTATCCTCATTCATAGAAATAGATTCCGTAGTTCTCAGAGTAGGGCTGGATCATATAGAGAAAAGTAGGTGTTTTTTCCATTAAAAATATATCTTACTCTTTTTAAATTGGAATGCTTTAAGGCATAACAGTAAATTTCCCTGCTTTTTAATACAGTACATTCTCCAAAATTCACCTCTTTTGCTGGGAGACAGTGTCTGGGTATACTATTTCTTTGGTATGTCCAAGAGTTGACAAACCATTAAGTGAATTGGTAAAGTGTAGATATTTATTAGGTAGGATCTGATGAGCAGAAATGTGAAAAATTAGACTACCATATTGATACCCAAGTTTCTCCACTTCCTCTGGAAGGTGAGATCTGCACAAGCTACAGGTCTCTGCAGTGGAAAAGTGTTGCATCTCTTAATGGCCATGCCTTCCAGTGTTGCAACAGACCCCAGCAGCTCACCATCAGTTTCTTCTTTCTGGTTTCTTGTCTTATGAATGGAAGAATGAAATCCATAGGCCAGGATGAATGAGTATAAGATTTAGGCATGTAGGATTTATTGAAGAATAGAAATAGGAACAACTCCCACAAGTTGAGAGGGGACGGAAGAGAGTTGCCACCTAAGTGTACTAGTCTAGGGGTTTATATAGCACTTGAGTCAACACTATTGGTCCAAATTCATACTAATCAGGGTTTGGAAAAGTACTAATGATATTGGTTAGCCCTGAATCCCATTCAGGGTTGACTTACTTCCATTTTCTCACAAGTCACACATGCTCATTGGGGGAGGGGGTAGGGTCTGGAGCTGCAGTGCTGTGTGGAGCTGGTGTCCACTGGGCAGTGCTGAGCTCTGGTGGGATGACAGATCAGTACTCCTTGGCTCACCTGGGGCATTGGTCTGTACCTCAGGCCCACCATGTGGTTGGTTCCTTGTGCCCAACCCCATGCTGTCTACCTGTGCTTAGGCCTGGCTCTACAGCTCCACCATTCTGCTGCTACCTCTTGGCAGGGACCAGTGGACTGATGCACAGCTTGGCAGCCAATAGTATACAGTTTTTCAGAATGAGATTCTTCTCTTTCTTTCTTTTTTTTCCCTCCATAGTGCTGGGATCAATCCTGGGGCCTCATGCATGGTAGGCAAGTGCTGTACCACGGAACTATAACCCCAGGCCCAGAATTAGATTCTTAAAACATTAAAAAAAAAAAAAAAAATAGCTTGACTTTTTCCTGTTCTTTGAATCTTTTTGTTTTAGGTACTGGAGATTGAACCCAAAGGTACTTAACCTTTGGGCCACATTCCCAGCCCTTTTTCTGTTTTATTTTGAGACAGGGTCTTGCTGAGTTGCGTAGAGCCTTGGTCTTCTGAGCTTCTGGGATTATAGGCCAGCACCTCTAGGCCCAGTTCTTTAAATTTTAATTAGTCAATTATGAAAAAAAAAAATTCTATAGTAACTGATTCTCATAACTTATCTTTGCCTAAAGATTTTTTAATCATAATGAAAATATAACTGTCTCATTATTATGGTATATCATAATGGTTACAAGGTGCCTCAGATGAGTTCTTTTAAATTCAAGAACAAGTAAATTGTAGCAGTTAAATATTTGAATTGTTATAGGTAAGCTGAATTTTGGAAGCCAGTTGTGAATCTGTTTGTAAAACAAATGATCATCTTTTAATTTACCTAATTCATAACTTTTTGAGATATTGAGTTTTCCTAAAGTATAATGTAATGCCTTGCAAAAAATAACATGTGACACTTAATATAAATAATTTTTCAATTTATAGGACACTTATCTGCCCTAGAAAGTATTATTTACAATAAAGTAGTTTAATTTTATGTATTTAATGAAAAGTCAATGTGTTTGATTTTATTATTATCATCATTATTACTATTATGAAAGTTATGTAGCCATGCTACAGAAACTTTAGAAATGGAGGAAAGGACATCATATCACCCTAATACACTAGTTGCTATTATAATGTTTCCTTCTATTAGCATGTTTTAAAAATACTTTTAGATAGTACACAAAGTCTTAATTATATTAATCAGGTAAGTATATAAGGCTGCTTGCCTTTAATTATGTGAAGACTCTTTTGTTTTTTATTTTACCAAATTTTAATTGTTCATTTTTTTTTTTTTTTTTTTTTTCCAGTAACTCTGGGTGGATTTTAACCATGACTCTTGTCCTTTCGGTGATGGTGTTGCTCTGGATTTGTTGTGCAGCTGTTGCTACAGCTGTAGAGCAGTATGTTCCCTCTGAGGTAAATTTAATTCTTACCCTTGGGCCATTTTAAGACTGAGCCATATGAAACCATTTTAAGTGCTTTATTTGTTTAACTTAAAAAAAAAAAAAAAAAAAAAAAAAAACAAGGTCTCTCTACTAACAGAATGAGAGAAAATTTGGTGGTTTTAATCTGGTTGAGGTTGGCACATATGAAAATTATAGGTTTGCAACACAAGAATCATTGTTCCTGGTTTTCTATGATGGTAACTACTGTGGTGACGTTAATGTTGATTGCCTTGAGCAAAGTGTCTCTTCCCAGTTCTCTGAGACTGAAAAGAACTATTAGCATTCAGTTTCTAAGGTGGCATAGAGATGACTTGTAGAACCACTTAAAATTTTAAATTAATTGCCACAAATGTTAAGGAGTAATTATTGCTTTAGAAGCAGTAAAACTAGGCTGTTTGATTCTGAGTTGTTGTGTTCTGTAGCTAACCCCTAGAGAGCAAATACTATTGTGACTTCCTTAGTAATTAAACTGACCCAGGAAACATAACTGCCAAGGTAAAGAATTTTTGTTTGGAGAGAATGCTGTAATTTAAAACAAATAACCCAATCAATAAAATGGTCAAGGACCTGAAGAGACACTTCTCAGATGATGTACAATCAGTCAACAAATACATGAAAAAATGTTCATCATCAATAGCAATTAGAGAAATGCAAATTAAAACCACTCTTAAGATTTCATCTCACTCCAGTCAGAATGGCAGCCATTATGCATACAAACAACAATAAGTATTGGCAAGGATGTGGGGGGAAAAGGAACACTCATACACTGCTAGTGGGACTGCAAATTGGTGCAGCCAATATGGAAAGCAGTATGGAGATTTCTTGGAAAATTGGGAATGGAACCACCATTTGACCCAGCTGTCCCTCTCCTCGGTCTATACTCTAAGGACTTAAAAATAGCATACTACAGGAACACAGCCACATCAATGTTTATAGCAGCACAATGTACAGTAGCTAAACTATGGAACCAACCTAGATGCCCTTCAATAGATGAATGGATTAAAAAATGTGGCCTATATATACAATAGAATATTACTCAGCAATAAAAGAGAATAAAATCATGGCATTTGCAGGTAAATGGATGGAGTTAGAGAAGATAATAAGTGAAGTAAGCTGATCCCAAAAAAACAAATAAGGCTGATTTATAATGGGGTAGGGAGCAGGAGCATGGGAGGATTAGATGAACCCTAGATAGGGCAGAGGGGGGTTGGAGGGGAAGGGAGGGGGTATGGGGTAATTAATGATGGTAGAATGTGATGATCATTACTATCCAAAGTACATGTATGAAGATACGAATTGGTGTGATTATACTATGTATATAACCAGAAATATGAAAAATTGTGCTCTATATATGTAATAAGAATTGTAATGCATTCTGCTGTCATATATAAATAGAAAAATTTACATTAAAAAATCTAAATATAAAAAAAGCTGTAATTTGATGATTCAACTTAGCATTCAAGGAAAGAAAGTTATTTATATAACTATAAGGTAATGGTTTTTGACATCAGATCCAGCTGAAATAAACTGGAGTTTTCTTCTGTCTCCAAAGCACCATAGAAAGAGAGAAAAGAAGAAACGAGGGAAATTAAAATAAAATCTAATAATAAGTCATTGGCATGGTTGAGTAGACACAGGTACCTAGAAAGTAGACTAGGATGGTGTTGATAACTAACATTTAAGTAGTTCTTATAACTCGCAAAGTATTTTCATATATTTTGTATGTCAGTACAGTGTCCAGCAATATTCTACAGCAGGTTTTATCATTCCATTTTTTGATGAATAAACAGGCTTACAGAATCTAGGTGACCTTTCTGAGATCTCATAACTATGAAAGTGTTGATGCTGGAATGAAGTTTATGTCCTTAGATTAACTCCTGTATTTTTTACTGTATACCATCTTACTATGGCTGATAAGGTGTTTAGTTTAAGTGGCACAATAATAGTTGTATAAAGTGTTAAGGAAAGCAGAGAATGTGCTGTACTGTAAAAGAGGCTGTACTTCTCTAAGAAGATATATTTTCCAAAAAATGTGTGGAAAAAATCCATTTGGATATATTACTTTTAGGCTTTAACTCTGTAGGTGAAACCATACTTGGCCTAGGTAATAATTTTAAGTACATTTTTTATTATAAAAGTATTGTAATGGTTTAGAAATTTACAAACTACATATTTAAAAAAGCAGGAAAGTCACTCATCTATCTAGAATTTTGTGTTGCCCTTTTTTTTTCAGTATAAGTGATTTTTGATACATATTACTGTTTTTATTTCCTGTTTTAGAATACTGTAGTATAAATACTCTACCTCTTTTGGGGGATTTTCTCCTTTGTTCATTATAAAAATAATTTTACATTTTATGTAATGTTAGAGAAATTACTTAGATTTTCATGGCCAAAATCACTTACTTGGAGAAGTTCCCAGTGATCAAATTCCTTATGTGTGCTGATTTTTCTCTTGCAGAAGCTGAGTATCTATGGTGACTTGGAATTTGTGAATGAACAAAAACTAAGCAGATATCCAGCTTCTTCTCTCGTGGTTGTTAGATCTAAAACTGAAGATCATGAAGAAGCAGGGCCTCTACCTACAAAAGTGAATCTTGCTCATTCAGAAATTTAAGCTTTGTTTTAAAAAGTGTCATAGACACTTAAATTTCCATTCTTCTAGAGCTTTTTAAAATGGTTTCATTGGACATAGCCTTAAGAAATCACTATAAATGCAAATAAAGTTACCCAAATCTGTGAAGACTGTATTTGCTGTAACTTTACCTGTATTTTTTTTCTAGTAATTTAAGACATGGATGTTTGGGGTTGTGTTTTTATTTTACTAATGTCTGTAGCTACTTTGTTAACTGCATTGAATTTTTTTTTCTTTCTTAGCCAAATTCTACGAGCTGATCATTGTTCTTCCCCACCTCCTGCCACAATACTGTCAGTTCTCTTAGCTAATAAACTGAATACCTAGTAGGATGCTTCAGTTCAAAAATGGCCCACAAACCTGTAATTTGAAATTTAGCAGAAAATACTGTTTAATGACACTACATTTTCAGTTGTATTGAACTGGAATTATTAAAATTTTATTTGAATAATTATATGCTGAAATTTGAGTATCTGATTTGCTTGGTCTTCCCTCCTGCCCTCACCTAACCCAGAAAAGAATTATTAGGTGTTCCATGTCTACTGCTGTGTAAATAGGTAGCCAGGGTTGAAGCAGAAATGAGCCTCTCAGCAATACATTTAACGTCATTTTGCCCGGGCTGTATGTTTTTGTTAGTGAGTCTTTCCAGAGAACTATCTGTTCTCCATCAGATAGTATCAAGTATAAGGTAACAATATTTTCAGAGAAAAATTTTCATTTGGACACTAAGAGTTATACTTTTGTAGTACAGAATTAGGTATAAATTTCACTTGACAAAAATTAATATTACCATTCCTTTACCTACAGTAATACAAATGTGAAAAAAAAAATTTTTTTAAAGCAGCCAAATTGTCGCCTCTCCCATCCATAGTGTATACTTATATTTCTTAATCAGACACGGGTTTAATTGTAAAGCACCCAGTAAAGTAAACTAAGGGGAAAAGGATACAGAAGTCAGAGAGCCCACTGTTAAGAAAGGCCTCCCTTATAAAAACAAAGCAATACGAAGAAATAGCTACAAAGGAAGAAACCACTATACAATTGTCCCATATTCTTCCACTTCCCTCTTGAAAATGTTGATCCAAGATTGGGGGTGTAGCTCAGTGGTAGAGTGATTGCTCAGCATGCTTGAGGCCCTGGGTTCAGTCCCCAACACAGCAGAAAGTATACAAGTTTAATCAAACTATTTCTACTCTCGTTTGTAAGAGATAATTCATTGTGTGTGAAAACATTCCTGATCATTATTAACCACTTAGATATTTGTCTCCTTTTACTTATGGAGTGATTAAACCAGACTGGGAATCTTCACCATCATATATATCCACACAAAATTAGTAATTGTACCTATGGGTAAATGGCAGAAAGATCAATAGAAGGAAGGGAGTGGGGAGAGAAAGGGGAAGGAGAGGCACTGGGTCTGGATTAGAACAAGATATATTCCATGCTTTTATAATTATGTAAAAATGGATTCTACTCTCATATATAACTAAAAATAACCAATAAAAATTTTTAAAACAAAAAAACATTTTTAAAATTGGTTTCACTTAAAAAATTGTGAGCTGGGGATATAGCTCAGTTGGTAGGTAGAGTGCTTGCCTCACATGCACAAGGCCCTGGGTTCAGTCCCCAGCACCACAAAAAAATAACAAATGCCCCCAAATGTACACAGCATAAAAATGTTTCTGATCTTGAGAGTCTCAACTGAAGCAATAAACTCCAGGCCCCTTCTGAAATAACAGTTTTGTCCTTTGACAGGTGCAATTTTACACAGCTCCTTCCTATGAGGTGTTGTCTTCTCTCTGCCACACAGGGAGCATCTTCCTGATAATCTTGTCTCTGGCCTAAGCAAATTCTCCAGGCCTTTGAGTCTAGGTTCAGGTCTGTAATCTAAGAGACATACTAATTCAGGTGATTACCTAGAATGATGTAGGCCCAGGTTGCACATCTTTTTTTTTTTTTTTTTTTTTTTTAAGTTGAAGATGAACACAATATCTTCATTTTTATTTATTTATTTTTATGTGGTGCTGAGGATCGAACCCAGGGCCTCATGCCTGGGAGACAAGCTTTCTACTACTGAGCTACAACCCCAGCCCTTGTACATCTTTTCACAGAATTTCTTGGGCACTCTTATGATACATTTTGGTAAATCAGGAATTACCAGATTATCAGGTTTATTAGTCTTATCTCAGATTCTTGGCAGTGCCTCCTTCATCAGGGAATCTGAGCATAGAAATTTGCTTTGGTATTTCAGTCAAAAACCAGCAATTTACTTTTTGTTGCTTGTCAGGCTTTATCGTAAGAGAAGTGAACTGCTTCTATCAGGATTTTATTTTATTCTCTGCAGGGGAGAGGAACAGGGATTGAACCCAGGGGTGCTTAACCACTGAACCACATTTCTAGCCCTTTTTACTGTTTGAGACAGGGTCTCACTAAGTTGCTTTAGGCCTCACTAAGTTGCTAAGGCTGGCCTTGAACTTAAGATCCTCCTGCTTCAGCCTCCCTAGTCACCAAGATTACAGGCCTGTGCCACCACACCTGGTTTGGATTTTTAAAATTCATAAAATAACTCCATTTTAACTTACGTGGACTTGAGTTTTTAGAGATCACATTGGGGATAGTGATCTAGGTTTCTGGTTACCCTTACTACCACATGAAGGCAGTGGTTTTGCCCAGACATTCTATTATAGATCCACAGTTAACCATGCAGCAACAAGTTGAGAGCCTGAGTACCAGGCCCTACGCTAGGTGATAGGGTTGCAGTAAGGCCCAGTGCCTGACTCCAGATGCTCAGAGTCTAAGGAGAGAGATATTGTTATTAATATAAATCCCTAATTCCAGGAAGAAGTAAGCCAAGCTTGAACCTGGAGGGAGAGGGAAAGGGAAAGTCTGTTGAAATACAGGGAGCATATCCTAGGCAATGGGAACAGTAGGCTAAAGGGCTAGAGGCAAGGAGGTAGGGAACTGTGAATTGTAGACTTGAAATACAGCATAAAAAAGCATAGCAATAGATTGAGCTAGACAGACGAGATAATCAAGGACCTCTCTAAACCTGGTCTTGATCCTGAGCACAGTCGAGAGTCATTGCAAGGTATTTTTTATTTTATTTTATTTGTATATGACAACGGAATGCATTACAATTCTTATCACACATATGGAGCACAATTTTTCATATCTCTGGTATATTAAACAAGAGGGTAACAATGTTTTAGAATAATTCACTTGGACCATAATGTGGAAGATAGGGCATGGCAGCTCGCAATTTGGGAGGCTGAGGCAGGATCCTAAGTTTAAGGCCAGCCTGGGCAACTTAGTGAAACCCTGTCTTAAAATAAACAATAAAAAAGTTTGGGGTTGTAGCTCAGTGACTCAGTGGTAAAAATTCCCCAGTACTTGGGGCTGGGGTTGTGGCTCAGCGGTAGAGCACTCACCTAGCATGTGCAAGGCTCTGGATTCGATTCTCAGCACCACATTAAAAAACATAAAATAAAGATATTGTGTTCAACTACAACTAAAAAACAAATATTGAAAAAAAATTCCCCAGTACTGAAAAATGAAAAACAAAAAAAACTGTGGAAGATAGACCAAAGGGACAAGTCCGGAGATCAATAATATTTTAGTCCCATAGTACTCCTTTTTTTTTTTAAATGTCTTTATTTTAATATCATTTATTTTACTGACTCCTCAGCCCTTTTTGTTGTTTGACACAGTGTCTCACTGAGTTGCTTGGAGCCTCACTAATTTTCTGAGGCTGACCTTGAATTTGCAATCCTCCTGCCTCAGCCTCCTGAGTTTTAACACGGCACTGGCTATTTTACTAATACTTTAAAGTTCTTATCTATAAAGCTACTTTTTCCCCTCACATTGTTGTTTGGATGGTAACCCTAAACCTGTTTTCTGTGTCTTGGTCACAGTCAGTGCTGCCAAGCAAATTGGGAAGTTTGCTCTATGGGCCCTGCTTCTCAGCAGACTGCTTCTTATTGGGCTAAATTTTTAAACTAAAATACTAGTCAGTGTCCCACCATCCTCTAATTCTAGGTTTGCCAGCCAGCCTCTATGAACTCAGTATGCTCCTAAGCCCTGCCTTCCAGGTGTCCAGTTGTTAAGCATGTCCTGTTGTCATGTTTGAGTATCATCAGCTTGAGTTACCTTTTTAATCTCTTTCCTTGACTACTTGTTCTGGAATCTGGGGCAGAGGGACTTTAAGATGAAACAAATTTTATTAAAATATTTTCAAAAGTTTGTGATAGAGTAGTGTAGGCATTTTTATTAATATAAAATAAAATAAGGGGCAGTTCTAAAATTTATAGTTTCAAAGTGACTTTAAATATGTGCAATGACTATAATTTAGCTGTCTGTGGTTTCTATTGATGAAGTCACAGGTACTACTGATACTGCTGTGGATTGCTGCCTACCTCCTTTTTTTTTCTTTCTTTTTTTTAAATTTTAATATTTATTTATTGGCGGACACAACATCTTTGTTTGTATGTGGTGCTGAGGATCGAACCTGGGCCGCACGCATGCCAGGCGAGCGCGCTACCGCTTGAGCCACATCCCCAGACTGCTGCCTACCTTCATAATTGAAAAAAATGTTATCTTCAGCTAGAAGTTGGTAAAAATAAAGGTTTTCTTTTCCCCAAACAAAACTCACTGAACCCCTGGTTTAGAGGTTGTCTGATTTTATTTTGTCATTGTAAGAGTCATTTATTTTTGTTTGCTTGATCAGTTCTAAATTATTTGGGCTATTTTCCTGCTTCTTTTTTTAATATTTATTTTTTAAGTGTGGTTGAACACAATACCTTTATTTAATTAATTTATTTTTATGTGGTACTGAGGATCAAACCCAAAGCCTCGCACATGCTAGGTGAGCGATCTACTGCTGAGCTACAACCCCAGCTCCTTTTCCTGCTTCTTATGTGCTTTTCTTACTTGTTTGTTGTTGTTTTTAATTTTTAGTTGTAGATGGACACAATATCTTTGTTTTTATTTATTTTTATGTGGGGCTGAGGATCAAACCCAGGGCCTCACGTGTGCGGGGCAAGCACTCTGCTGCTGAACTAAAGCCCCAGCCCACTTGGGTTTTTTTTCTTTTTTCTTTTTTTTTTTTTAGCAAAATTAGAATAGCAATAATTGAAAGAATGAAATCAGCAATTGATTGGAAATGAAAGGTTCCAGCAAAAGCTCTTGGTAATGTTACCTGCTTAAGATGAGTATCATCATACTGTCATTATTATTATTTTTTTTTTTTTGAGAGAGAGAAATTTTTTTTTAATATTTATTTTTTAGTTTTCGGCAGACACAACAGCTTTGTTTGTATGTGGTGCTGAGGATCGAACCCGGGCCGCAAGCATGCCAGGCGAGCGCGCTACCGCTTGAGCCACATCCCCAGCCCATGCTGTCATTATTGAAGCTCCAAATCTGCAAATGTCATGATGCTTCAATGTAAAAACATCAATAAAAATTGGATCCTCTGCATTAAAAAAAATTATGATGCTATGTTGTGAAAGTGCCTTAGATAATTCACAATGGGGTTTACTGATTCTCCACTGATAGCAGCTAAGCCCTTCACAGCAGTCTCACCCCTCTAGTTAAAAGGATTCTATTACCATCTCTCTAGGAAAAGATGGGGTTAATGTCTCCATTTGACGGTTGAGGGAACAGTCTCAGCCAGGACTCCAGGGTGGTGGGAGGCAGGAGTGACAGATGCTGAGGCAGGGACTGGGCCTCTGTGGTGCCCACTTAGCCTTGTCCAGTGCTGGCCCTGGGCTAAGAAGCAGTTCGGATCCTCCAGAACATCTCTGTAACTGGAAACAAACCCAGGCATCCAGAAAGAACCTCCCACCCTCAGAGGGTGCACGCTCTTCATCCTACGCACACTCTGGAAATAATACCCTCACCCAGTTCTTCAGATGAGGGAACTGCCACTTGGAGAGGCTTTGACTTGTCACCCTAAGTAGGTATTAGCCCAGCAGAGTCAGGGTGAATTCTCAGGTCGGTCCAACTCAAGCTGGGATTGTCCCACCCAGGGTCCAGGGGTTTCTAGTGGCTATAGGCAGGCTAGGATGGAGCCAGAGCCTGTGGCAGAGACAGGAAGATAAAACCAAGGGGAGGAAGGAGGGTCAAAGGAGGCTTCACCAGATGAGACTTTTACTTGGTTTGGGCAAGAAAGAAAGGTAGAGGGAGTCAGCAAAAGTCACTCTAGGCAAGTGACACACCACAGACTGGGATTTATAACCTATATAACAAATCATTCACATCCAGCATAAAGAAATCCATGGAGAGCCAGAGCTGCCCAGTTGCCTCAGGGACAGGGCCACTAAGGTCCTGACAGGGTTGCCATGTTAGGGGACTTTACTGTCATCTACCAATGCTACACTGGCCTCTACTCCTGCATCAAGTGTGAATGCCGATGACAATGAAGGATATAGAGTAACAACCCCCAGGGAGAAAGAAGGCAAACATTGGGCTCTGGACTTTCATCCCAGTAACAATGGGTTTTGAACTCTTGCAACCTGGTTTCCTGATTTAGGCTTTGAACCTGCACAAATGGTTTCCTGACTGCCCAGCCCCCACGCTCTAAGTCTCTAATGATTAAGTCACACTAAACATATAAAACATAGACCCCTCCTGTAACCAGTTGCTATATTCCTTCCCTGAAAATGTGCCATGCGGTTGAGGTCTGTCCCTGTTTGGGTCACTTGTTTATAACCACTACCTGGCCTATCTGGACACAGACACAACTTCATGGAGGTCTTAAAGGAATATTTCTACAATGTGTGTAAACTGGGCCATGTGTTCAACTTCTCTTAGGCTTACTGTTGTGGATGACTTGTTCCTTGAGACCGGCCCAGTGAAGGTGCTCTCCCTCAGCTGCTGTGACATGGTTTCTGGGGTGAGGCAGGCAAGCCCCTGGTGGCCCCGGTCCCTCCTGGACTCATCTGCTCTGTTCCCCTTTCCAGGCCTGCAGCCCACCCCAGAGGCCAGGAGGAAAGGACTCAGTTGGGTCTGGGCCACCAGGGAGGAGAGTATACTCTACTGCCTCTGGGCCCAGCTGTCCAAGGTGACACATGCAGGCCATTGTCCTGTGACATAGAGAGTGTGTGTGTTGCAGCCCCAATAAACCTGTGGTCCTCCCTCAACATAAAGTTAATCCATAAATGAATAAAAAGAAAACATTCATTTAAAAATGGGCAACATTGGGGCTGGGACTGTAGCTCGGTGTAGAGCGCTTGCCTGGCATGTGGGAGGCCCCAGGTTGGATCCTCAGAACAGCATATTAATTAATTAATTAATTAATTAAAAGATCGATTGACAACTAAAAAATATATTTTTTTTTTAAAAAAAAGGGTGACATATAAGAAAAAGCAACTCGCCAGGGAGGAAATCCATAAGACCGATGTATCTGTAAGGGGGTTGGCAGCACAGGGTGGGCGGGGAGGGGTTTTTCAAATTTATCATGCATTCGAATCTCCTGGGAATCTTGTAAGATCCAGATTCTGGTTTTGAGATCCAATTTGAGACCAGAGATTCTGCTTCTCTAATTGGAATCCAGATGCTGTGGATGTTGCTGGTCCACAGGTCACACTTGCTAACAGTGAGGTGGCAGGTGGGGATGAGTGTGTTATCCTGGCTTTGACACTTTTCAGCTGTGAACCTTGGACAAGGAACTGTATTTCTTTTAGCCTCAGTTTCCTCACTTGTAAAATGGAGATACTGATAGTCTTGTGTCCTAGGATGGTGATATATACAGAAAGCATGCAGGACAGCATGTGGCCACAGCAAGCACTCATAAATGTTAGCAAGTGGTGGCAGCCACAGGAATAGTTAAAGAAGTGAAGGTTAAACCACATCCCATTTCACACCTAACAGAGTGGCAAGTGTCAGGATGTCTGATGTTTGCAAGGGCTAATGAGCCTGGGGAGACAGGAACTCTAACACTCAACTAATAGAGGGCAAATTGGCACTGCCAATTTCACAGTTTGACAATATGGGGAAAGTTGAAGCTGCCCCCCACTACAGTGTGATTCTGCATGTATTGTGTGGATAAAGAGCAAGAAAGATAAGTACACTAGTGATATTTATGTAAGTTTTTAAAAATGTATCACAGGACTGGAAGTATAGCTCAGTGATAGGCTCTGGGTTCCATCCCCAGTGCTGCAAAAAAAAATAAAAATTAAAAAAAAAAAAAAAAAAAAAGGAAGGGACTGGGATTGAGGCTCGTTGGTGGAGCACTTGCCTAACATGTGTGAGGCACTAGGTTCAATTCTCAGCTCCACATATAAATAAACAAAATAAAGGTACATCGACATCTAAAAAAATTTTTTTAAAAAGAAAGAAAGGAAGAGCCAGGTAGAGCAGCGACACATGCCTGTAATCCCAGATGGCTCAGGAGGCTGAGGCAGGAGGATCATGAGTTCAAAGCCAGCGTCAGCAACTTAGCAAGGCCCAAAGCAACTCAGTGAGACCCTGTCTCTAAATTTAAAAAAGGGCTGGAAATGTGAGTAGTGGTTAAGCTGCACCCCTGGGTACAATAAAACTCAGTACAAAAAAAAAAAAAAAAAGAAAAGAGAAAAAAATCCCTTAAGTGCAGTCCTATATAGTTTATGCATATGAACACACAGAGTAAAAGCATCCACAGTATATTGAGGAAACAGTCCAAAGAGGAAGAGAAGGAATGCAATTGGAAAAAATAGGCTTTCAATTTTGCCATACTGATAGAAAAAAAACCTGAAGCAAAAATGACTAAATGGAAATGAGCATTGACTCAGTGGTAGACACAATTTATTACATGACTCCTCCTACTTTTATATATATATATATATTTTTTTTTGTGAAACCTCTTTTGTGAGGCCAAACTGGAGAGGGGGTGGAGAGGTACTGGAGCAAATGAAGAGAGTGAGCTTGGTGTGGTATTGGGTCGGGAAGGGAGGAAAGAGAGATCTACCTGTTGGGGTGCCACGTTGCTTGAGGGACAAGTGGAAAAGAAGTTTAGAGAAGTTGGGAAAGTGTCGGGAGCTGTCACATACACGCCTTAGCCTTGAGCGATGGGAATGTGGAGATGTGGCGAGCCAGCCACAGGCTGTGTGTGTGTGAACTATGAGCACTGAGCACACAACGTGGATTGAACTGATGTTGCCCCTCTGTTTGGACGGGCCTCGCTCTGAGCTTTTTACTAGCTCTGCCATGATCCCCACACAGCTCTTGAGATGGGCGAGGCCTCCCTAGATGTCAGTCAACCTGCTGACAACAGATGTCAGGAAGCTAGACTCAGCCTCCTGAAACCTGACCCCTTGCCTCATTTGAATGGATTCTCCCCAATAAAAAGGGTTCAGCTCTGCTCTCTCTCTCTCTCTTTCCACGGACCCCTAAAGTCAGAGAAGCCGTCACAGGACCCAAAGAAAAAGGCATTTCTCTGTCTCTGTGTGATTATCTCGTGCAGCCCAGTTCACCTAGAGTGACTTTGAGTATTTTAGTCATGGAACGTGCCGGAAAACCTGAAGCTAGGTCACTGCTAGTGGTGGGACCATTTGGACTATCATCTCCAAAGCTTGTGCTCTTGCTAGATGTTCTCTCAGTTCTGGCCCCGAAGCCCCAGCAGGGAGGAGGGGGCTTTGTACAATGTAGCCCATGCCCTCCCTTCTCTGCAAGAGAACCATCCCAACAACTGCAATGAAAGCCCCTGAGTGTTTCACTGCCCAGAAAGAGAGGAGAGAGTAGGGGACGGGACCACTCGGGCCCAGCATCTGGCTGGTGCCCTTAGGGCACAATTGCTGGGGCAGTCAGGGCTGGCAGCCGGGGGCTCTGCACAGGTGAGGAAGAAGTCGAGGCCCTTGGGAAGGTCCTGTGGCCACCTGCTGGAGCACGGGCAGGTCAGGAAACTGACTGCTGTGTGGCCTGGGGCAAGTCCTCACCCCACCTGAGTTCCCACTGCTGTAATATGAGACCATGGCACTCCCTGAGTCCCAGTTTCCTTTTGCTCTGCTAACAGAGGTCCTGGATGCTTCGAGGGGACCTGAGGACCTGTGACCATTCTTTCCAGCTTCTTCCTCTGTCTTAAGTTGCTGCTAGAACTGTCCCCGCCACCCCACACTGGTCATTTTTCCTGCTCCGAAATGAGCACCTGAGAGCAAGCCTGGGTGGGAAGAGGACTGCAGACCCTGACACCTGCCAGCTGCAGCCGCCAGGATGGCGGGAGTCAGAAGTCTGACAGCCCTAAGGGTCAGCAGGTTGGTGGTGAACAGACTCCTGGGAGAAAATGTAGGGTCAACACACCAGCATGTGGGCACAGGCAATGACCTTCTCATTAGGACCCCTGAAGCTTAGGAACTAATGCCAAGAGTTAATAAATGGGATGGCATCATATTAAAAAACTTCCACATAGCAAAGGAAACAATTTGAAATGTGAAAAGGGATCCTACAGAATGGGAGGAAATCTGTGCTAGCTTCTCTTCTGACATGATGAACTAAACAGACACTTCTCAAAAGAAGACATACAAATAGCCCACAAATACATGAAAAAATGTTCCACATCATCAACAATTAGGGAAATGCAAATCAAAGCTACACTGAGACTTCATCTCACACCAGTCAGAATGGCAGTCGTCAAGAACACAAATAACAGCCGGGCGTGGTGGCGCACATCTGTAATCCCAGCAGCTTGGGAGGCAGAGGCAGGAGGATCATGAGTTCAAAGCTAGCCTCAGTAACTTTGTGAGGTCCTAAGCAACTCTGTGAGATCCTGTCTCTAAATAAAATACAAAATAGACCTGAGGATGTGGCTCGGTGGTCTAGTGCCCCTGAGTTCAATCCCCGGTACCCTCAACCCCACAAAAAGAAATTGCAAATAATAATAAAGGATCTGGAGGAAAAAGGAACACTTTTACTCTGTTGGTGGGATTGTAAATTAATAAAACCCCTATGGAAATCAGTATGGAGGTTCCTCAAAATGCTAGGCATGGAACCACCATATGACCCAGCTGTCCCACTCCTTGGTCTTTATTCTGAAGAATTAAAGTCATCATATGATAGTGATATACACATGCCCATGTTTATAACCCAACTATGGAACCAGCCTAGGTGTCCATCAATGGATGAATGGATGAAGAAAATATGGTATATATACACAATGGAGTTTTAGTCAGCCATAAAGAAATAAGAAATTATATTATTTACAGGAAAATGGATGACACTGGAGAACATTATGTTAAGCAAAATAAGCCAAACTCAGGTGGTCAAGGGTTGTATGTTTTCTCTCATATACAGAAGCTAGAGAGGAAAAAGTGGGGGAAAGGTGGGGAGGAGGGGAATCTCATGAAAATCAAAGGGAGGTCAGTAGAGGAAAGGGACCAGGAGGTGAGAGGAGGGGAGGGAGGGAGGAATTATATCATTATATTGTGTGCATGTACACGTGTAACAACAAATCCCACCATTATGTTCAACTATAATATACCAATAAAAATGTGAGGAATAAAAAAGAAACTCTCATACACAACAGTGGGGATGTAAACAGCTCTGCAAGTCCACAGGCTTTCAGTCAAAGCTAGCCTGGGATCAAATCTCAGCTCTGGCATTTATACACGGTGTGGCCTGGGGCAAGTTAGTTAACCTCTCTGAACCCGTTGCCTCATCAATAAAATGAGTAATATTACCTATGTCATAGAGTTATTGTGAGGGTCAAGTGAGGATGTGTGTAATGTGAATGGTGTAGTGCCTAGAGCTTAGTAGCTGCTCAATAAATAATAGCTACAACCCTTCCATTCTTCCCCTCCCCTGGAGGGTCGGGGTTATAGATCGCGGGGACTGTGACATTAAGAATTCAGGGATCGAGGTACAGGGCCTCTCCTCCATCTTGCCAGGTCCCTGCTGCCCTTCCCTCATGGTTCTTGGTGACAGCCTGAGCACAGTCAGAGGTGGCTCCACCTGGACTGTAGCAGAAACCCAAATAAAGGGACATTTCCCATGCCTGAAGAGTCATCTTCTAAAGGAACACTAAAGAATAAAAAAATTTAAAAAAAGCCAGAGGCTAAAGTCAAAGAAGTCAAAAAAAATCCAGAGTCTGGAGGGCATGACCTAATCATCCTGGATGATGCCATGCTCCACTCTCACACCCATGGCAGACATCGCTAATCAATCACCGAGCTGCCCTCAGAATCCTGCTGAACCCAAGCTTCACACAGCTTGTACCAGTCAATGACACGAGCCCATCCCCCTCAGCCCCTTCTGCTTCAGGGCACATCAGCGGGCTTGCAGCTGCCAGCACTGACCTTTCTTTGCTTACTGCAGGTCAGCGGGGCCAGGAATGAACAGCCAGCAGCCACTGCCAATCGATGGCCAGCAGGGATGGGGACTAAAGCTGCAAAGCCCTCAGCCTCCAGTCGGGTACCGCAGGGGTGTCTTCTCCACCAGGTTCCTGGATGCCCCAGAAGGGCCCTGTTCCACTAGCACAGTGGGAGCTGGCTGGCCCACGAGCCCTTGGTGAAGCCCTTTGTCCCTGTCCCCTTCCCCTCCCTTCCCAGCCCACGTTTCTTGGGCTCATTCCCACTTATATCCATTTCCCTTGGTTCTTGTCTTGGGGTCTGATTCTGGGGAATCCTAAACTCAAACACCCCTTCCTCCAGCCTATCCCTTTATTTTATGGAAGGGAAAGAGTGGTTTTCCCAAGCCAGAGCCAGAGAGAGGGCCCTAAGGAGAACCCCATTCTTCAGGCCTGGGATTTAGCCTTTCCCAGTGTCATTTGTTGCCTCTTGAGGGCTGTCCCTGGTCTGCCCATCCCCTCCACCCTCCAGGATTCTATTTTCCAATGATCACAGGTTAGAAAACCCAGGGGCACCAGACACAGTGTGCAGAGGGACCCTGCCTGAAACCCCCGGACTTATTTCAGAAGGTGACACCTCTTTTCTCTTAGTGCTGGTCCTTAGACCAGTCCCATAAACTTCTAGAGCCCCAGTGTCCTGAGCAGTGGAGTAGGTTGCTGGGGAAACCCTACCACACTGGTGTGTGGAAGGAGCTCCCTGACTTCCCCCACCTCGGATGCCATCTCAGGAAAACTAAAAACGCACAGTGCCATGTTTTAAAAGACAATAATCCAAAACTATATTTGCTTTGTAACTTTGGTGGCAAATGCATATTCTTTCAGCTGATATTTCCTACTTAACTGAATAGGAGAACATCCATGAGAAAATGACCCCTGCTTTCTAGCCCTGGAATGTAACTCTGGATATTTCTGCCTGTACCCAGCACCCCGGTGCAGCCGGTGCCTTGAGATGCTGCAGTCTCACCTTTGATGTGGAGGAAAAAGTACATGCTAAAAAGTTTACAGAGTTTAAATCTCACCCCTCCACCCACTGTGTGACCTGGAGCCCAGGGTGGTTTCTCCCTCTCTGAACGTCGGGCTCCTCATCTGCGCAGTGGGAGTGAGGATCTCACCTACAGTGCTGCTGTCAGACTGAGCGTTGCCTCCCTGCCCAGTCCTCTGCTGGGGAGGCAGCTGGGAGGGGACCACCCACAGAAGAGGGTGCGGCCTCCTGCTGTCCCTCCTCCAGGTAGCCCCTGGTGACAAGGTAGGGTACCTGTTGAGTTCTCTGCTCTCTGCCTCTGTTCCTGAAGTCCGGGCGCTGGAGGCATGAACAAGATCTTCCCCCAGGTAAGAGCTGCCCTGAGCTGGCTCCTGCCCTCCAATGGCAAACCCTGCTCCTAGGAGTGGAGAGGAAAGGTGGGTCCTTAGACGCCCCCCTGGACCACCACGGTGAGTCAGAGCCCACCCTATCACATGGCAGGGGTCCCAGCAGGTGAACCAGCCAGAGTTCAAGTGGCCAGTGCTGGGCGGGAGCCGGGAGCCAGGTGCACAGAGATGGGGAAGCTATCAGCACTGTGGCAGAAGGGCCCCAGGGAGGAGCGGCCAGAGCAAGTTGCAGGATGAGTGTTTGCCAAGTGGACCACAGAGGAAAAGGGATTCCGCCCCACCAGGGAGTGGAAATGGGAGGCAGTAGCAAGAGTGTGGGGCACTCCCAGTTACAGCTGTGGGACCAGGAGTCTTATCTGAGGCCTCTTATCTCAGCCTCCCATTCTGAAGACGCCATGAGGCTGGGCACCACCTCTCCTAAGGCTCTGTTCTTTTGGGCAGGGGGATGTCACCCGCAATGCTGCTGCTGGAACCAAAGCCCGCCCTGGAGGGGAAGGTAAAGGACCTGAGGTCTGTGGGCCTCCTCCCTCGGGTGGGGATGCCTTGGAGCCCAGCAGCCGGCTGCAAAGGCACAAAGAGGGTCCAAGCCTCCACTGTCTTCTGCCCCCCCATGTCAATGGCATCTGTTCCCAGCTTCCTGGCCAGTCATGCCGACAGTCAATTACTTAATAGGACTGTTCATTACCTCCATGCACAAGCATTTATGGAGCACCTACTGTGTGCTGTGTCCCTCACAGGCACTGCGCTGCTTACAATGCCCCCATGTAATGTTGAGAAAGGAGCCCAGAGTCAAATCCCTGACTCGGTGAGTGACGTGGGCAACTCTCTGTACCTCTAAGGAATCAAGACCCCAGGATCACACAATTATTTAGCACCTATCATGTGCCCCTGACTCACGGTGCTACCAGGGCTATTCTCTTTGCCTTTATGAAGCAAAGGGAAGTAAGAGCATGTATTTATTGAGTGTCTCCCATGTGCCCTGTCTTGACCCACGTTTGCTCTATGACAAAACAGACCCAGAGAGAGGCAGACAACAGCAACAGCTATAAAGAATCCACCCTACTGTGTGTCTGGCTCTGCACAGTCTCTTTCAATCCTCAGAACAGCTGTTGGGGAGGGGGTTGTTAAGAGCAATAACAGATGAGACAGCTGAGGCTAGGAGGTTTGGATAACCAGGTCACCATCACCCAGCTAGAAGGTGGGAGAGACAGGGTTGAAATTCTAAACAAGGTCCCTCTTGTTGCAAAGCACACTGCTTTTTTTTTTTTTTTTTTTTCTCTTATGGGTGCTTAACTACTGAGCCATAACCCCAGCCATTTTTATATTTTATTTTGATACAGGATCTCACTAAGTTGCTAAGATCTCTCTAAACTGCTGAGGCTGGCTTTGAACTTTCGATCCTCCTGCCTCAGCCTCCCCTGGTGCTGGGATCACAGGCACGCTCCACTGTGCCCGGCCCAGGGCCTTTGCTGCTCTGCACTGGTGTTTCTGTTTCCAAGTCCTAGCTCACGGTGGGCGTGGCTGCCGGACCAGCAGGTTCCTTTCCTCCATCTGTCCAGGGAGGCAATGACACATAAAGCTTTTGGGGCTTTATAGTATGTCATCTTCTCCTGGGTGTGAGCTTCAGTTCAGCAGGTTCAGCACTGAGTCCCCCCTCTCCCTTCCCCCGGGGACCCCACCTTGCAAGTAGCCTGTGCTGCACAAATATTTGAGAAGTGGCTGCTTGGCTGAGCAGGACACCTCCCCTTGCCCAGCTTTGCACTGTCTCCCGGGTTACCTGCCCTGTGTTTACCCGCCAGGGCTGCAGGGATTATTGGCTTTAGATTTACCCTGAGCCTCCCGTCGTCGACCTGCTTTTGTCACCTCTCCCAGCACAGGGCACGCCCACATCCTGTCCTGCAGGCCATCCACCAGCTTCCAGGCTTCCATGGCCTCTCCTGGAACACCCTCTTTAGGCCTCCCTGGCCTCCCCTGCAGGGGTAGCGCCCATGCTTCTGAAGTTGCATGGAGCTCACGGGGCACCTGGCCCATACTTTCTTAGCACCCTTTACACCTGACGCCACCCAGGTCCACTTCTAACTGGCAGGTGGCTCTGAACAAGTGAGTGGATTGAGTGGAAATGACCCAAACTCACCCAAATTGATAGCCTTCCCCTGGACCTCTGGGTGAGTATATCCCAAAGTATTCACAAAGCACCTACTGTGTGCCTGCCTCAGAGCTGGTCACAGAAATGAATCAACCTGCTCCTGCCCCCCCCCTTTTTTTTTTTTGGAGGTATCTGTGACCTGGACCTGACAGTAGCCCACACTCATTCCTGTGTTCATACTTCACCTTCTAATGCAACCATAAAATTTTGGGGAACAAAATCAGAGCCACAGTTACCTTTGTGTCCTCTTCAGAGCAAGATACCCAGAAGGTCCTCAATTAAGATTTCTTTCATTATTTTGCCAGCAAGAGAGCAAAATGTAGTCCTAGGAGCACAGGGATGTCTCCCATCACTGCTATAAACAAGAGAGATGCTCAATAAACACTAAGAATAGCTCACACCTAGCACTTACTGTGTGCAAATGCTGTCCTGGTACACTAATTCAACAAACTGACCCATACGATGGTCCCCATTTTCCATATGAGGAAACTGAAGCACAGAAAAAAATAAGTGACTTAATGTTGCTCACCTAGGAAGGGGTGGAGCTGGGACTCCAATGTACTGACAGGCTTCAGAATGGACAAGCAACTAAAATCCTGGAAAGGATACCAGTTGTGGCATTTGACAGTGTGGACTCACATCCTAGCTTTTCATAGAGTAAACTGGACCTTTGCTTCTCTGAACCTTAGTTTCTTCATCCATCAAAATAAAGGGTGGTTTTGCTGGGCATGGCGGTGCACACCTGTAATCCCAGCGATTTGGGAGGCTGAGGCAGGAGGATCACAAGTTCAAGGCCAGCCTCAGCAACTTAGTGAGATGTTGTCTCAAAATAAAAAGTAAAAAAAGGGCTGGTATAGCTCAGTGGTTAAGCGCCCCTGAGTTCAATCCCTGGTACCAAAAAAAATAAATAAAGGGTGGTTTTGAAAAATAGAAATAATGATTGTGAAGGGCTTGATGTCACTTCCGCCCCACAGTAGGGACTGAATGCACAGGTTTCCATTTCTGCATCCTGAGGAGGCCGCTTGGAGCATAGGCGGGTGAGGACTGTGGAGGATGAGGTCTGGAGCAGAGGCCAGCTGGGTAGCACTTGGTGGTAGTGGGTTGGCAGGGAGAAGCCAGAGCCCCTTGGAAGACACAGGAGTCCTCTTTCTGGAAAGTTCTCCTGCCCTGGCCTTCCCTGTGGGGATGCTTGCTGGGGCCAGATCAGTGCAGGGGACCCCTGGGCCACTGGCTGCAGCATCAACATGTGACCCAACCCTCACAGCCACCTGCGGCCCCTGCTGCTCCCGACGTGGAGCCTGCCTCTCGGCCTTCCTGCTGTTCCTGCTGTTCCTGCTCGCGGCCCTCATCACCCTGGTCACCATCGTTGGACTCCCTTCACGCACATCAGGTGGTCACGAGGGGATGGGTCAGACCTGCTGCGGGGTACGGGGAGCCCAGCCCTCCTTGGCTTCTGCAAGTGCTTTTTGCATAATTCCTTAGGATGCAAACGCAGACACACACTGTACCCACGTCTCTGAGCCTTGGTTTTCACATCTATGACACGAGATGTTGAGAAGACCCAGCTCTGATGTCCCCTCCTCCTGGAAGCCTTCCCTGACGCCGAGGCTGGGTTAGGTGCCTCATCTCAGCCCCCACAGCCTCCACACTTCTCTTCCCCTATCCTGGCCACCCTGGGTGGCACTGTCCCTTTGTGTGTCTGTCTCCACCATTGAGGACAGGGACATGTCCCACACATCTCTGCAGCCAGCCTCCATGAAGAGCAACTCAACATAGTCCTGGCCTTCATGGGGCTGTTTGGAGAGCAGTGTGGGCACTGGTCCAGTGGGGCGCACGGTTAGTGGGGGACAGGGAGTCTGGGCCAGGGATTCTGGCCTAATCTGGGAGTCAGGGTGGGTACCTTGAGAAAGGGAAAGGGAACCGAAGTGAGAAGAAAAAAATGGAGATTGGTTAGTGGAGAGTAAGTCAGGAAAAGCACCCGAGGCACAGGGAACAGCTTGTGCGGGTCCCTGGGGTGGGAGGAAGGATGAAGAGGAGGGCCTGCCAGGTGACCAGAGGACAGGAAAAGTGGGAAGGGGACTGAGCCAGGGAGGGTGTCAGCAGAACTGCCTTTCCAACAGATGGCTCTGCCGCCAGGCAGGTGGGTGTAAGGGGACAAGATGGGGAGAGAGTGAAATTCACAGTCCTCTACATTCCTGTGCAGGAACAGGGGACTGAGCAGAGCTGGGAATACGCAAGGAGTCGCAGTCCCATGCCTGTGTGCACCTGAGTGTCTGTGAGACCGTGTGTGCCAGTGTGTTTGCACGCACCTGTACGCACGGGTATGTGTGTCTGCGTGGGACTGTGCACGTAGGTGCAGATGTCTGTATGAGCATGCGTGTGGCAGTGTGGGTGTCTGTGTGTGTGTGTCTTGCTGGCCTTCTCACACTAACCAAGGGTGCCAGGAGCTGAGATGTGGCTCACATGAACACACACACACACACATGCACACAAACCTGCTGCCACCCCCAGTGAGCACACACTTACACGTGAACAGTCTGGGGCAAGGGGACCACCCATCTCATCTGCCGGCTTCTTTCCTAAGTCTTAGGAGCAGCCCTAGGGGTGAATATGTGGGTGTCTCTTCTCTCTGAGGGGGGGTGACAATGACATTTCAGGGATGCTTGGGGAACAATGGGATGAAGTTGAGACCGTGCTCTGTGAACCATGAAGCTGAGCCCAGATGAGAGGGGTCATGACCCACAGTCCTCATGACAGCCCCAATACATTGCTTCTGAGGTTTCCCTGAGTGGAGCACTGTCCCCGGAGCCTCCTGTGAGAGTGCAGATAAGTCTTCAGTAAGAGCCGGACCGAGGCTGACTGTGCGCCTTCTGTGCTCTAGGTGCGTTTACTGCACCCACATGAGTCCTACGGGGGTGGGCTTTGGGTCGCTTTGTGCCAGACTTAGCTCTCCCCTGGGAAGCCCTCCCTGGGTCCAGAGGTCAGGTCATCTGCTCAAGGTTATGTAGCTGACAGGAGGCCACACGGGGACTTAAACAATGCCCACCATTGAGTCCAGGGCCGGCACGCTGTCCCAGCCTCTCAGGGTGCAGCTTGAGAGGGGCTCAGGGCCCGCCTAGGTGCTGCCCTTGTGAGCACCACCCTGACTCTCTGGGGCCTCCCCCTGCCCACGCAGGGGCCCAGGCCTGTGTGACGCTGACTAACAGGACAGGCTTCTTGTGTGGGGACCGGAGGAGCTGCATCTCCGCCAGCCAGGTGTGTGATGGCCTTCGCACCTGTCCCCACGGCGATGACGAGGATGAGAGCTTGTGCCGTGAGTGCCCCTCGATCATGCCCTGCCCAGATCAGCCCTCCCGAGGGCGGCCCCCACCTCGTCTCTCCCTGCAGCTCCACTGAAGCCTGACCATCTCTGAGCAAGTCAGGCCCCGGGCCTTTGAGGATACAGTGCCTCTGGCCGGAAACCCCTGTCCCCACCCCGCCTCAGTCAGGTATACACGCGTGTATGCCTTCACTGTGCACCTCCACTCCCAGAGGACCTGTATTCGTCCTTCAGGAAAGAATTCAAGGGTGAAGTAGCCTCCAGGAAGCCTCCCCTGATTCCTGCACTAGGTTGAGGGTCCTACAACTGCCGAGCCTCCCTGTGACCCAGCCCTAGGCATATTGGTGTCATCTCTGCAGCTCCATGGGACTCAGTTCCCCTGGGGCAGTTCCGTTCTGCTTGAGCTTGGGGCCCTCTGGCACAGATGGGTACCTGGAATGATACTAAATGAACCAGTGGATGAATGGATGGGAAGACCTGGGTCCACACCCCAGAGGCCTGACAGATCTCAGGAGGAAGGAGAAGCAGCAGGGGGGAGATTCAGTACCTGAAGCCCCAATGGGGAGAGAGCCTGATGAGGTGGAGAGCAGAGCCGAGCGGGCAGGGACAGTGCCTGGCACACAAACCCTGAAGAGTCTCTAGTCGGTGCCCCAGCTCCTATCCATCCCCTCTGCTGAAAGCCCCGACAAGTCACCAGCCTCTGCTTGCATATTCCTGGGATGGGGAACTTGCCGCCTGGGGTGGCCACCCCCAGCTTTGGATGCTCTTCCCAAGGAAAGGCATGCCTTGTCCTGCAAGTACTGCTGTTTCCAGAGCTTCCCCAGACTGGTTCCAGCCCAGCTCTCTCCTCAACCCCTGCCCCAAGAGACCACCTTTCAATCCTTCCCCTGTGATGGTGGTTCTGCATGGATTTGGGGGTTCCTCTCTGGCCCCCTTCTTTAGGTCACACCCTCAACTCCCACAGTCATCCTCCAGGGGACCCAGTTCCTGCTCCTTCCCATTCTGCCAGTGTAGCACATGCCAACTGCCCATGTCCCTCTCCCTAGTCAGGCCCCAGAAACGTCCATCACACTTCGGACAGTCCAAAGAACAAAGACTTGTCTCTTCCCCAGTCTGGATCTTTTCCCTCCAGTATGGATGTGGCCTAAGTTTGTGTGAACTTTGGGTTTTCCTGTCACACGGCCGCCTAACACAGTTTTGAGAAAGGCGCTCTGGGTCCCTCTCATGAGGCGTATAAGCCACACCTGCTTAGTTCTGAGACCCAAGTGCAAGAATGGCACCCGTTACATTCCAGCTGGAGGAGGCTTCCTGGAGGTGAAGGGGTTTGAGCCTGGACTTGAAGGCAGAATGATTTTAAATTGGTGTCAAGGAGACTTTTCTGGAAGGAGAAATAGCCCAAGCAATGGTGTGGTGGGGAGACGGAGCTGGGCAGGGGTGAGGAAGGGCGAGGCAGCCCTCTGGGCCTCTTGCTGGATGCACAGGCAAATAAGTACTCCTCTCCGTGGACTTGACCTCCTTTCCCCCGAGACCTGTGCCCTTCCTGGGACGAGCAGGAAGTGACCCTGAGTTTGACAGCTGCCAGGGTGGCCAGGATGATCCACCTCCAGATAGCCCCGAGGGAGCTGTGGCTGGGTGTGAACTTCTTCCTGCTTCCTCTGTCCCTCTGCAGGAGATGTGCCCCAGAACCTCCCCAGCTTCCTCGTGGCCCGCTGTGGAGACCTGGCCTCCTGGATCTACTCAGACCAAAAGTGTGATGGGATCAACAACTGCGGGGACTGCTCAGACGAGCTGAGCCCAGGTGGGGGACTGGCACAGGAGGGACTGCGGCAGGTGGCCAGGCCGTGGCCAGAGGGCAGAGGTTGACCAGGGAATCTGTGAGGGTCCACTCTACCTGCCTTCCCTGCATCCCGGGAAGAAGCTTTCTACTCCTGCTGGAATGCCCCGGGGTGGGGTGCTCACTACCTCAGGGCCTCCTGGCCGTTCTTTCTCCTTTGGGGGCAACTTACCTTTGAGGGCACAGATGAGGACACTGGGACTCAGAGGTCATCATGTAAGGAGACATGCATGGCCCACCTGGGATTTGAACCTGGGTTTTCCCCATGAAGAAAGCAGGGCAAGAATGGCTGGACCCGACTTGTATGTAGGTAAGCTGAAGCACCAGGAGGAGAAGGGACAGCAAGTGACAGAAAGGGACCTCGGGTGAAAACCCGTCTCCTGACTCCCTGTCTGGAGTCTTGCTCCTTTAAATCCCTTCCCCGGTGTTCAATCAACAAACACGCCCAGAACACTGTTGGGCCTGGGCCTGGTACAAGATTCCAGTGGGGGACAGTCAGGGGTCAGATAAGGATGCCTCCAGGACTCACATCATGCTGACGACAAAAGGAAATGCTGGGCCCTGAAGGAGCCAAGGGAGGCTTCTCAGGAGAGGTGACATTCCAGCCAGTCTTAGAAAGTTACCAGGGTTTCAACAGCTGGGCGTGGTAGTGCATGCCTGTAATCCCAGCTGCTCTGGAGGCTGAGGCAGGAGGATCACAAGTTTGAGGCCAGCCTGGGCAACTGAGCGAGACTCTGTCTCAGAATAAAAGAAAAGGGACTGGAAATGTAGCTCACAGGCAGAGCACTTGTCTAGCATGCACAAGGCCCTGGGTGTGTTGCCCCACACCGAGGGGCGGGGGGAATAGACAGGGTTTCAATAGGCAGAGGCTGACATGAAGTCCAGGGTACAGGGTACAGGGCAAGGGAGAGAAGTCTGTGAGGCACCATTGGGGAACCTTCAGGGGTTGGTATAGCTGGAGTTAGGGTAAGGCTGGGAGGTAGAGCAGGTGATAGGGAGGGGGAATCAGCAGCCATTCATATTTGAGCACTACTGTCTTCCTTAATAACAATCTTGAGTTGATGCAGAAACTGAGGCTCAGGCAGGGTGAGGGAGGAAACACTGAGTAGTGGAGTCTCAATTCTCTCCAAGAACACAGTCGGCCCATGTCAGATGGGGTGGGGTTATGGGGAGCTATGGCAGGTTTCAGAGCTAGGGAGTGCCCTGGGGCCTGGAGTGTTCCGGGACTCCACAGTGGTTCTCCTACCTGCTTTTATCCTCTCAGTGACTGCATGCCCACCCTGTGACGCTGGGTGGTGGCGCTGCTCTCCAACTGTCTTCAAATACTGCAGCTGTATCCCAAGGACTCTCTGCCAGGACCACGTGCAGCACTGCTCTGACTGGTCCGATGAGTATTCCTGTCCCGGACCCTGAGAGGGCCTTCCAGGCCAGCGGGAGAGGCTGGTTCGAATGACACTGGTAACTCTTCACAAGAACATCAAGTCCTAGACCAAAAGGCAAGAGGAGCCTTCAAAATCATCTAGCAGGATCTACACACTGTATCTCCATGGGAATTACCTCTTCACTTTTCCAGTTGCTCAGCCACTGCTTGAATGCCTCCAGAGACAGGGAGCTCACTATCACGTTGTCAGTTTCTAACAAAGACGAGGAGAATCTGCCCCTATGGTTTTAGGCCTGTTTCTGAGACAACACAGAGGAAATGTGGTCCTCTGCTCCATGCCAGGCTTGCTGATCCCAATCTTGTCCCCTTTAGAAGAAATGTTTGAGACTGAAGTGTCAAGCTAGGAGTTTAGCCCCCAAGGGGGGGTACATAAGTAAAGTATATGCCACTTCCTGCCTATTTGGTATCTAAGGCAGATGGTGCTGGGTTTGGAGGCCACTTTAGCTAGCTGAGCAGCCCTGGGCTCTTGAGGAAGGGGCTCTATTTTGGTCCCAGAGCTGGACTGAGCCATTTCTCTGCCTACTTTTCCAGCTTCACAGCACCCAGGCAGGTAGGGATAGATGTCTCCATTAGACAAATGAGGAAACTGAGGCCCAGAGCAGGAAATGGCTTGCCCAGGATCTTGCAGCAAAGTCAAGGCTGAAACTGTTCCACGTACCCACATGTGCCCTCAACCTCAAGAATTTTCTAAACGCTACCAATATGGCCCTACCTTGGCAGGGGCAGTCTCTGTGGGGTATTGTAAGAGGTAGCTTGAGGGGCAGAAATGGTCCCACATTTATTCTAAAAGAGAGTCGTGGAATCTGGCCAAGGGGAGGGTTCCTGTTAAAGGAGACAGGTGTGTCCCCATTGGAAATTAATGAAATTGGTTCCAGATAGCAGTCTTCCATAAGTTTTGAACTGAAAATGAGCATTGGAGAGGCTGGTGAGCCCCGGTCACTCTTCCCCTCTTTCATTCATTTGTTGGTTCATGCCTCAGTCTCTGCTTTCTCTGGGCAAACCAGGAGCAGGGTGCTGGTCCCCCCAAGAAGAGAACTGGGTCTCAGCACAGGAGGAATGTGGAATCTTACCGGGATCACACCTCACACCCTGGAGGGATGGGTGGGACAGCAGGAAATTCTGGGCCCCAAGGAAGGACCTTTAGGAGCCAGAACAATCCCATCCCTGACTCTGAGCAACTGGAATCAGTTCCTGGGACCGGGGACCTCTGGGGTCCTGCCAGAGGGACAGTCAGCCTTCTGCTCTGTCACCATTGGTTGGGTTTCTTTCCAACTGCAGCCCAAGCAGGGGCTGTGGAGGGGCTCAGGCATCGAACTGGCCTTGGGGGGCTGGGAGGCTTTTCAGAGGGTGGAGTAGAGGAAAAGGACATTCCTGAGTTGGTCCATGCGAACTGAGACGTGATAGGGTACAGCTCAGCCAGGGAATGTCCACCCAGCCAGTGGCCAAAGCGTAGGGTGGCAGAGGAGACAGCTGGAGAGCGGGGAGCAGGGACCGAGCATGGTGGGCACAGCAGGTCACACTTCATCCCAAGGCCAGTCAGGTGTCATGGTGGGGGGCGCGAAGCAGGGAAACGGGACTGCTTTTAGAGCACTTAAGACCTCTCACTGGTAGAGACAGGCGGCTGGCTGAAGGGCATGTTTCTGGTGGGGACCAGAACCAGACGCATGGACTCCGAAGCCTAGGCGCATGCCGTGACAGCTCAGTATTCTGTGCTGTCTCTGGAGGGCTGGAAAAGCTTGCTCAGGGGGGTCCCCTGTCTCAGGAGCTGGTTCCAGTTGCTCAGAGGGGATGGCTGAGCAGGGCCTTGACCTCGAAGAGGACTGAGCCAGGAGGAAAGCGGGAAATGGAGGACAGATGGATTTGGGACAGGAGTAGGGGCTGGGCAGGGACAGGCAGCCAGGCGCAGGGAGGGCACCAGTAACTAAAGGAGCATGAAGTGTTCTCTGTGCCCAGACTGCACAAGCTGCAGAGAGGGACCTTGACTGAGGGAGTGAAGTGGCTGCAAGCAAGGCTCAGGAAGGATGACTAGGCACCAGGTTAGCTCACAGCCTCGCCAAGAGGGCAAAGTGAGATCCAGAGTGCGAATGCCATCAGGAAACAGAAGAAGGGTTGCCAAGAGCTGTGCCGGAGGCTCTGGGGAGTATTAGCTGCAGTGTTTAGTGAGCACTTAGTCCAGGCTTGGCACCGCTGCAAGCCTTGTCTCTGGAATATCATTTCCTCCAGTTCTCAAGAAACTGGTTTATTACTCACACCCTTCCAGAGGCACAGAGAGATGAAGCTGCTTGCTTACCATCACATAGCCTTCAGGATAGAGCTAAACTTAAACAGGAGCTAAACTTAAACAGGCCCAAATTCTCAGCCCATCACAGCCCTCCTGATGTCTCACTCTATGTCAGCCTGGTCTTCCCTCCAGGAATGGGGAGCCAGGGAGCCACAGCCTGTAAACAGGAAGTGGCTGAGGTTGGCAGAACCTCTGTTTATTCCTCTGTTTATTGGTTTTTCCTTTCAGAAAGGAGCAGGTGCCATAGCAATCTCCCAACAGCGCTGCTTATGCAGGCCCCCAGAGACAGCAACGCAGGGCAGCCTGGCAGGCCCTCCCCAGACCAAGGAGGCAGAGCAGGCTGGAGCAAGAACCCAGCAGCCCGTGTCAATATTTGTCCTCTCTCATCCTCCCTGGCCCCAGCAACAAGATCAGGACTTTAAGAACAACAGGTTCTTTGCTGTGCAAACACTCAGGGATAGATTAATGGAATTTAAAGTGGCTCAGGCTTGGCCCCAGGGCTTGGATGGGAAATCTGGTCTGGTTTAACTGTCTGCTGTCACTGTTTGCCCCGGGCTCTCCTTTCATCCTTAGGCTCACAGAGCCACAGACGTTAGAGCTAGCAGGGACCTCAGAGGCCAGCCAGACTTTTTTTTTTTTTTTTAACATTTATTTTTTAGTTATAGGTGGATACAATATCCCCATTTTATTTTTATGTGGTGCTGAGGATCACACCCAGTACCTCTTGCATGCTAGGTGAGCACTCTTCCTCTGAGCCACAGCCCCAGCCCCACCAGCCAGGCTTTTGTAAAAGAGAACACTAACCCAAAGCTGCACTGCCTAGTGGCTATTGCTGGGGATTGTGAGGGCCACCCACAACTCCAACAACAGGTAGAAGCAATTTTGATGAGTCCTAAAAAGGCACACGCACACATGTATTCACACAATAGTCCTTGTTTGTCTTGTGGGGATGTACTCCAAAACTCCTAGAGGATGGGCAAATAGCATCAAAACTACATATATTATGTTGTTTTCTATACATACATAGAAACGTTTGATTTATAAATTGGGCATGGTAGGAGATTAATGACAATAACTACTAATAAAATAGTGATATACTGTAATATAGCAATATACTTTAATAAAATTGCCAGCAATAGTTCTCTTGTGCTTTCGGGCATTATTAAGCAAAATAAGGGTTACTTTAATACAAGCACTGCAATGTCTCAATAGTCAAGGGCTATTAATTTCTAACAGGAGAGTAGTATATACAGTGTGGATATGTTAGGATGTCTTTTTTCTCTGATTACTTTTCAGATTTTCTTTATCATTGCTTTCGAACAATTATATTATGCTGTGTGTCTTGGTATGGGCTTCTTGGTCCAATCTACAAAAATTTTGACCATTAATTCTTTAAGTATTTTCTCTGTCCCTCTTTTTCTCCTCTCCTCCTAATCTCTAATTACATACATACTGAGCAGTATATGTCCCACAGTTCACTAATATTCTGCTCATGGTCTTACAAATTGTTTTTCCTGGGCTGGGATTGTGGCTCAGTGGTAGAGCACTGGCTTAGCACATGCGAGGCCCTGGGTTTGATCCTCAGCACCACATAAAAATAAATAAATAAAATAAAAGGTATTGTGTTCAACTACAACTAAAAATAAATATTAAAAAAGTTGTTTTTCCTCTCAGCATTTTATTTTGGATAGTTTCTATTGCTCTGTCTTCAAATTTACAATTCTTTCTTCTTCAATATTTAATCTGCCATTAATTCCATTGGTGCGTTTTTCACTCCGGAGTTTGATTTGGGACCTTGATATTCTCCATGTCTCTACTTAACTCTTCAACACATAGAGCACAATTATAGCTATTAATCTCTCTGTCTCTCTCTCTCTCTCTCTCTCTCTCTCTCTCTGCCAATTCTAATATCTGTATCAGTTTTGAGTTGATTCAGATAAACTGAGTTTTCTCCTCATTGTGAGGTATACTTTCTTGCTTCTTTTAATGCCTAGTAATTTTATTTTAATACAACAGCTTTATTGTGTTATAATCTACATACCATACAATTCATTCATTTAAAATGTACTATTCAATGTTTTTTAGTGTATTCAGAGTTGTGCAGCCATCATCATATTCACTTTTAAAACATTTTCATCATACCAAAAGAAACCCTTGTAACTAATAGCAGTCATTCCCCAACTACCCATTCCTAGGCAATTACTTTGTTTCTATAGAATTACTGTATTAGTTTTTTTTTTTCCACTGTGACCAAAAGACTTGATAAGAACAATGTAGAAGAGGAAAAGTTTATTGGTCACTCATAATTTTAGAGGTCTGAAATCATGCTCTGGTCCCAAGGTGAGATAGAACATCATGGTGGAAAAGCTGTAGAGGAAAGCGGCTCAGGACATTGAAATCAGGAAGCAGCGAGAGCTCCACTCACCAGGGTCAAAATATAAAGCCCTTAGGCCCAGTGTCATACCTCCTCTAGCCACACCCTACTTACATATAGTTACTACCCAGTAATCCATATTGATGGAGTTATACTGATTAGTTATCTACTGATTAGGTTAAGGTTTTTATTACCGGGTCATTTCAACTCTGAAAATTCTTGCATGATGTTATGTATGAGCTTTGCGGGGATACCTCATATCTAAACCATAACATTCAACCCCTGGTCCCCAGAAGCTCATGCCCATCTCACAATGCAAAATACATTTAGACCATTTCCAAGAGTCCCCATAGTTCAAATATTGTCCAAAAGTTTAAGTCCAAGTCTCCTCTAAGACTCAAGACAAACTCTCAGGTGAGCTCCTATAAAGATCCAAAGCAAGTCACAGATATCCAATATATAAAGGCACATAGTAAATATTTCCATTCCACAAGGGAAAAATACGGGCATAAAAAGAAGGGATGGGACCAAAGCAAGACCAAAATCTAGCTAGGCTAATAAGTCTTGTAGCACCATATCCAGCATCTGGGGCACATGGTATCCTGATGTTCTCTCCAAAGGCCTTGTGTAGCTCTATTCCTATGATCTTGCTGGATGTAGCCCCCCATGGCCTCTTGGTTTATATTTTTGTGGTGCTGGGGATCAAACCCAGGACCACATGTTAGGCAAGCACTCTACTACTGAGCCACATCCCCAGCCCTGGACTCTTATTATATGGTGCTGAGGATCAAATCTTCATGAACACCTTTCAGGGGCAGCCTATGGGGATTCTGACCCTCATGTACTCTGCCTGGCCTCCCAGGCCTTCCTTTCAAATCTCAGTGGAAGTCTCCATGACCCCCTAACTCTAGCATTCTGCATTCCTGTGGACCCAGCATCATGTAGTTAACCGAAAGGTTTGCCACCATATTGAGCAGTAGCCAAGACTCTTGGGATCATGGCTGCAGCAGCCTTTGAATGTCTGGGTTGATTTCCTTAGTGAAACAACTTCCTAGGCCTGCTGTGCAAGCAGAGTGTACCACTGGTTTCTTCTCAAAGGAATTTTTTTTTGTGGGGGGGGTTCTGGGGACTGAACTGAGGGGCACTCGGCCACTAAGCCACATCCCCAGCCCTATTTTGTATTTTATTTAGAAACAGGGTCTCACTGAGTTGCTTAGCACCTTGCCATTGATGAGGCTGGTTTTGAACTTGTGATTCTCCTGTCGCAGCCCCCTGAGCAGCTGGGATTACAGCATGCACCACCTTGCCCAGCAGGAATTTTTTCCTTTACACCCTTGACCTGAAATGGGTGTGGTCTTGCCATTTTCTGAGATGCCCTCAAATCATCTTTCCTATTGTCTCTGAGTAAAGTATTCAGCATCCTGTTAGTGGCTGCAATGTCTTTAACAACCATAACTTTCTTAACCTCAGTTTTACTCTTACTTTTCTGGCCAAATTTAAAGTTTTTCAAATCTTTCTTCTTTGCTTTCTGCTCCTGATTATCACAATAAACTTGACTAAACGTCACCAGCAACATCCATCCATGCCACCATCTGAATTCTATGTTGCATAGAAATTTCTTTCACAAGATTAAGAAATCCATCACCTTTAAATTCATTCTCACAGAAAATCTCAGGACATGGGCAAAATGTAGATGACTTTTTTGCCAGAGCATAACATGAATGGCCTCTAGTCCAATATCCCAAAGAATCCTCCTTCCCCTCTGAAATCCCATGAACCCAGTCTTTACTGTCCATAGTCCATTTAGCATTTTTGTCTCCTGAGCTACCACTAGACTCCCACATTAGCTTCCCTTACAAAGTTCTAAAGCTTTTCTAGCTTGCATCTCTAAACTTTTGAGAATTCCTCCCCCACAAACCAGCTCCAAAGGCTTCTGAACCACATGGTTATATTAGAAACAACAATGACCCTAGTCTTTCTACCAATTTCTGTTTGAATCAGTTTTTTCATCACTAAGATCAAAAGGCCCAACAAGAACTTAGGGGGAAAAAAAAGTTTATTTTGGAGATCATGGTTTCAGAGGTTCATAGATGGCCATAGATGGCTGACTCCATCTCAGAGCCCAAGATGAGGCAGAATATCATGGCAGAAGATTGAGGAGGATAAAAAGCAGCTCAAGACATGGCAATCAGAAAGCAGAGAGAGCATCACTCACCAGAGACAAAATATAATCCCCAAAGGCATACTGCTATTGACCTATCTCCTCCAACCACCCCCTATTTTCCTACAGTTACCACTCAGTTAATCCATGTCTGTGGATTAAACCACTGATTAGGTTATACTTCTTTTTTTTAAATTTATTTTTAGTTTTCAGTGAATACAACATCTTTATTTTATTGGTATGTGATGCTGAGGATCGAACCCAGTGCCCTGCGCATGCCAGGTGAGCACGCTACTGCTTGAGCCACATCCCCAGCCCTAAACCTCTTAATCTAATCATTTACCTCTGAAAATTCTTGTATTATCTCATTCATGAGCTTTTGGATACCTCATATCTAAACCATAACAATTACATATTCTGGATATTTAATATAAATGGAAGCATACAATTTATGTTTGTGACTAGCTCCTTTTACTTACATAATGTTTTCAAGGTTTATCCTTGCTGTAGCTTATATCAGTCCTTCATTCCTTTTCATTGCTGGATAATATTACACCATACAACATTTTTGTTTATTAGTTCATTGATGGACATTTGGGCAATTTCTACCATGGGGATGTTATGAGTAATGTTGTTATAAACATTTTGGGGGACATTTTTGTTTTGGATATACATTTTAATTTCTCAAGGAACAGAATTGCTATGTCATATAGTAACTATGTTTAGCCTTCTGAGGAACTACCAGACTATTTTCCCAAGCAATGGTATTGTTTTATATCCCAACTAATAGTGTCTGAAGGTTCCAGCTTTTAAAATCTCCACCAACACTTGCTATTATCTTCACTTTGATGGTAGCCCTACTTGTGGGTAGAAAGTAACATCTCACTGTGGTTTTGATTTACATTTCACTGATGGCTAGTGATGTTAGACATAATTTCATATGTTTATTGGTCATTTATCTTGTTTGGAGAAATGTCTACTGAAACACTTTGCCTATTTTTTTTAGGTATTTGTTTTTTTGATTTGTCGGAATTCTTCATGTTCTGTGGGTATTAGACCCTTATCAGATATGATTTGCAATATTTTCTCTCATTCTGTGGGTTGCCTTTTATTTTATTGATGGTATCCATTGAAGCATAAATAACAGATTTTAGTTTAGGTAAATTTTAATTAATTAATTAGTTAATTTTTGGTCAGTCATGCTTTTGGTGTCATACCTAAGAAAATTTTAACTCAAGGTCATGAAGATTTCTGCCTGTTTTCTTCTAAGAGTTTTGTAGTTTGAATTCTTACATTTAAGTGAATGATCATTTTGGGTTAAAATCTGCATATTGTATGAGAAAAGGATCCAATTTTATTCTTTTATGTGTGGATATAAAGTTGTCCAGTACCATTTGCTGAAAATACTATTTTTTCCCATTCCATCATCTTGGCACCTTTGTAAAAATCAATTGATCATAAATTGAGAGTATATTTCTAGATCATATCAAATAATTTTTATTGGATTCCAGATGTGAATTTTAATGTCTGGTGCTGAATATTTTTATTTCTAATAAATATTATTATGCTTCATTCTAGGACTACAGTTAATTTTCTTGGAACAGTTTGATACTTTAAGGCTTTAATTTAAAATTTTATTTGGTGGGCAGGATACAAAATCAACATACAAAAATCAATACTTTCCTATACAGCAATAATGAATTTGCTGAAGAAGAAATAAGGAAAGTAATTCACAACAGTCTTTTAAAAATAAAATACCTAGAAATAAATCTAATCAAGGAAGTGAAAGACCTTTATAATCAAGATTATAGAATACTGAATAAAGAAATGAAGAAGACCTCAAAAGGTGGAAAGACTTCCCATGTTCATGGATAGGCAGAATTAATATTGTTAAAATGGCAATACACAGATTTAATGCAATCTCCATCAAAATACCGCACATTCTTCACAAAACCAGAAAAAAATGTTCAAAAATTCATTTCAAGGAATAAAAGACCCAGAATATCCAAAGCCATTCTATACCAAAAAAGTAATGCTAAAGGCATCACAATACCTGACTTCAAATTATGCTACAGAGGTATAGTAAGCAAAAACAGCATGGTACTAGCATGAAAATAGACACATAGACCTATGGTGCAGAATAGAAGACACAGACAAACACACACACATCTACAATCATCTGATCTGTGACAGTGACAAAGACACCAAAAATATATGTTGGAGAAAAGGAGACTTTTTTTTTTTTTTTTTTTTAACAAATTGTGCTGGAAAAACTGGATATCCGTATGTTAGAAGAATGAAATTAGATCTCTATCTCTCACCTTTCACAGAGTCAACACAGAAAGGATCAAAGATCTAGGAATTGGACCAGAAACTTTGCAACTGCTAGAATAAAATGTAGAGTCAGGATTCCAATAAATAGGCACAGGTCACAACTTCCTCAATAGGACTCCTAAAGCTCAAGAAATAATACTGAGAATTAATAAACACAATAGCAACAAAGTAAGAAGCTTCTGCACAGCAAAAGAAATGAGAACATGAAGATAGAACTTACAGAATGGGAGAAAATCTTTGCTAACTACTCTTCTGACAGAGGATTAATATCCAGAATATTTAAAGAACTCAAAAAATTTAACATCAAAAAAATCAATAACTCAATCAATAAATGAACAAATGAACCAGATACTTCTCAAAAGAAATACAAATTGCCAGCAAATGCATGAGAAAAATGTTCAACATCTTTAACAATTAGGGAAATGCAAATCAAAACTACATAGAGACTTCATCTTACTCTAATTAGAATGGCAGACATCAAGAATACAAATAACAAGCCAGATGCAATGGCATATGCCTATAATTAACAGCAACTTAGGAGGCTGAGGCAGGAGAATTCCAGCCTCAGCAATTTAGTGAGACCCTGTCTCAAAATAAAAAAATAAAAAAAAAATTAAAAAGGTTGGGGATGTGGCTCAGTAGTAAAGCGCCCCTGGGTTTCAAATCCATACAAAAAAAAAAAAAAAAAAAAGCTACAGTACTTACTAAATGTGTTGTTTTGGTAAGCTACAATATTCCTTTCTATGTCTAACTTCATGAGCACTATGTGGCATGGGAAAAAACCAAGTAAAATAGTCTTTTTGATCATTTCACAAAACCCTTTGAGATGATCAGGGAAATGGGGTATGGGTTAGAGATTCTCAAGCCAGGAGGGGACCTTAAGTTCACCAAATCCAACCCCACCTAAGCGTTGATATTGACTATGTACAAACTCCGACAAATAGCCACCCAACCTCTGCAGGCTTCTAACAACAAGGAACTTGCCACTCCTGCTGATTTCCTTTACTTTAGAAATTTCCTTCTGCAACTGTATCTTCTTGGTCTTTCATTAATTAGTCCTGGATCCAGAAAACACATCATGTCCATCTGCCCCAGAAAAGGCCTTTCTCTGAAAGCAGCAGTCCTTTTCCCCTGAGGCCTTTCAAGCTGCACAGTCCTGAAGTCTTTGGCTTTTCCTATTCAGACCAAAATTTCATTTACCTGTTATTTGGCTTTGTCTTGCTCCATGGAAGCCAGCATGGTCACTGCCATCCTGAAGGACAAGGACTGGTGCAGCCTATTGGTCAGTGCCTATTCTCCTTCTAGGGACTTGTTCCTCGAAGCATGTAAGCATGTGCCATGTTGCAGTCTTTCTGATATTAAAACCGCCTCCTTCTCTAACAGGTTCTTCTATAGCTACCTTCTCAACTTCAAGCCCAATTGCCTATGTCTATCTTCTTTGCTCTCTCTGCCCAGGAGGTAGAGCCAGAGTGCTCCCCGCCATGTTGGAACACTCCGCTCTGGGTTTCCATAATAGTGCACTGTCCTGGTTTTCTCTTTCTTTAGCCATTTCTTCTCAGTTCTCTCTTCCTCTGCTTCCCTTTAAACATTGCCCTTCCCTAGCACTCCATCCTTAGCCAATTCCTCACCCAATTCTATCTTGATGATTTCTAATTTTGAAGGAGTTCTTTTCTTCCCTTTGAGAATGTGATAATGACCGTGGATCCTCTCCACAGAATTTGGGGGTGGGGGAGCTCACAACTCAACCCACAACATTTTGCCTATGACTCCAGATTCTTAACCCAAAGTGTTTCTCCTGCCTGATTTTTTTTTTTAAGAATCTAACATTTATTTATTTATGTAGTGCTAAGGATCAAACACAGTGCCTCACCCCCACTAGGCAAGCACTTTACCACTGAGCTACAACTCCAGCCCCTCCCTGCCTGATTTTATTCTCACTCCTGGCTTCTTTCCAATCTCTCTCCCAGGCCCAAGGGACTTATAAATTGATAGGGAATACCAGATCCATTCAGTTCTACTACTAAGCTCACTAGCAGCAGTGTTTATTATGGCTCTCCATCACTAAGCAGAATTACTAAATGGTAACTGGTGCTCCACAAATATGTGTTGAGTAAATGATTACATCTAACCATTGTCACCTCTTCTTATCTTTCTGCTTTCCTCACACCCTACCTGGCTCTTCAGGAGACTTCCCCTCCAAGTCATCTTCAAAGATACCTTTTCCCTGCTTGAATTCCTTTCATGACTCCCTATGATTTTCAGGATAAAGGCCTTCCCTAAAAGTGGTCCCTGCTGTTTATTCCGGCTTCAATACTTAACTCTCCCCAACACCCACTGGCCCCAGCCACCGGGAACTCCTGAGAGTCTCATGTGGAAATGCTGCCACTCTCTTCCATACCCCACAGAGCCTGGAAGACCTGACCCCTCTCTTCTGTGATTGCTACCTCATATTCATCCTTCAAACTCACTCATGCATCTTTTAGGAAACATTTCCTGACTTCCAGTTCTTGGTTATTCATTTGAACATTCTGCTGTGTCCCAAGGCAAACTCGATTCACAGCACTAGTCACACTAAGCTGTACACGGGAAGTCACTTGCCTGTTCCCTACTTGAGGGCAGGAACGCTGTCTCATTTTCTGAGTCTAACTGGGCCCACAGTAGTTCCCAATAATTTACCACATAAGTGAAAAGATATCTGTATTAGTCAGAGTTCTCCAGAGAAACAGCACCACAGTGTGTCTCTCTCTGTGTGCATATCTGTATTTGTAATCGATGATTTATATAGGAATTGACCTATGCAAATGTGGGGGCTGGTAAGTCTGAAATCTGAGGGGCAGGCTAACTTGATAGAAATTCCAGCAAGAGTTGATGGTACGGTCTTGAATTCAAAGGTGGTCTAGAGGCAGAATTCGTTCTTCTTCGGGTGATCTTGGTCTTTTTCTCTGAAGGCACATACATTTTGAAAGACAATCTGCTTTATTCAAAGTCTACTGATTTAAAAGGTAAACTCATATAGAAAATACCTTCACAGGGCTGGGAATATAGCTCATATATGCCTGCTAATATATGTGAGGCCCTGCGTTTCACCCCGATCCACAAAAATAAAAATACTTTCACAGCAACATCTAGACTGGCCTCAGATCAAATAGCTGGGCACCATATCAAAGCCAATTTGTCACAAAAGATTAACTATCAAAATGAATATGTTCCTCTCTGAATCTCAGCCTCCCCATCTGTAAAACAAAGAGCTATGATAATGTTCTAATTGGATAATGTCTGGATTAGAATTTACAGATTTTTTTTTTCTGGTACTAACAATTGAACTGAGGGCTTTGCGCGTACTAGGCAAGTGCTCTGCCACTGAGCTACATCCCTTATTTTTAATTTATTATTTATTTATTAGAATCTCTCTCAGTTGCTGAGGTTGGCCTCAAGCTTATGGTCTTCCTGTCTCCAGAGTAGCTGGGATTATAGGTGTGTGCCACCATGCCCGGCTAGACTTTATAGTTTAAAGTACTTTCACTAATATCATTTAATTCCTACAATTCTATCAAGCAAGTTTGTTACCGTCTTCTTTACACAGTTGACAAAGAGGTTTTTCAAGAAGTGGCAGAAATGGGCTAGAGCCTGGTTTCCCTGATTCCCAATCTAGAGATGATTTTTCTGGGCTTGAAGAACTGTTTTTGAGAGTTGATACAGGGCAGAAGTCTCCAGGAGCAGGAAGCAGAAGAAGGAGTAGAGCGGGCCTCTACTATGAAAACTCAGATCACAACAATAGGATGTCCAAATGAGCCAGGTAAGGCCAACCCAGGAACTCCTGAATGTAGTTTCTCTTCTGTGATCAAGAGGGCACAGATATGGTCAGGAGTACACACCTGATGTATTATGAAAAACTATCAACTTAGGGTTTACTACAATGTTCAAAAAGTAAAGGCAGTGAAAGATGAATATTAAAGGCTGGAAAAGCTGAGGCCCTTGCTCTTTGCTCACTGGGAGTCACACAGCTCTGAAAGTTGCCAGATTATTCTCCTACAGATCTATTCCAAGGCTTGGGCTTCATGCTCCTCCTGGATCCACACTACAAGCTAGGGTGCAAGGCCTCCTGGTGAGGTGTCCTATTTATTTTGACTTGGTGTCACCTTTGTTTACTTATAACCCTCCAGAAATGTATGGTTAATTTAACAATGAAAAGGACAGTGGGGAGAATTACAAGATGAGAAAAAAGTCTGCAAGGCACCTCTGCAAGACTTGTGAAGAAGCCAAATTCTCCAAACTGCCCGTGACTGGGGAAGCTGAGCACTCAATCCTTCCACTTTCCGGGCTTTCCTAGTCCCTTGCATTTTCCTGTGTCCAGAGGCGGTAGGGTAGCAGTCACTCCCTGCCCTTTTCAGGATCTAGAGGCCACTATTTGATCTGGTTCTTGGCCTCTTCATTGTGTCGCTCCAACCTCTTGCTTCCATCATCACGTATCCTGCTATGACTTGGGCCCTCCTGCCTCTTTTTAAAAATTTTCTGTTATTGGCAATGGGGATTAAACCCAGGGGTGCTTAACCACTAAGCCACATCTCCAGCCCTTTTTATATTTTGAGATAGGGATTTGCTAAGTTCCTGAGGCTGGCTTTGAACTTTCCACCCTCCTGCCTCAGCCTCCTGAGCAACTGGGATTACAGGGGTGTAATCCTGCGTTGCTTCTCTTTTGTAAGGATCCTAGTGATTACATAGAGCCCTTGGGGACAATTCAGGATAATCTCCTTCAGAGCTGGGGATATAACTCAGTGACAGAGCACTTGCCTAGCCCTGGATTCAATGCAGGCCCTGAAAAGAAGTCTCCTTTGCAAATTCCTTAATCATAATAATCACTGTTCCCGTGTAACAAATTCGTGCTGGGGATTATGACGTGGACATCTGTGGGGAGCCATTATTTAGTTTTCCATGTTGGGTACAATGTACATGGAAGTTTGTTTTATTCTATTTTTGAATGTTTGAATGTAAGTTATAAAGGAAAACTTTTAACCCCAAGACCCCAGTTATCACTGAATTTGAAATTTATACTCCTTTATATAATAATTTCTTGAAAATTTCCTGTATTTTCAATTTCTCATCTTGCATTTCTCTAACCTATTCCAATCAGGCCTTTAATATTCACCTTTACCCTGAACCCAGTGAAGACCATAGGTTTGACTCCACATTGACAAAGCTAATTCTGTCTTCATCTGACTTGACTCGTCAACACAATTCACTTTTTTAAAAATATTTTTTTTCACTTATAGATGGACAGGATACCTTTATTTTTTTATGGTGCTAAAGATTGAATCCAGTTCCTCACACATTCGAGGCAAGTGCTCCACCCCTGAAACATAACCCCAGCCTATGATTCATTCTTTTTTGTTGAAATATTTTCATTTCTAGCCTTATATTGAGCCCTTTTCTGGTTTTATCTCCAGTCTCAACATCTACTTCTCTTTCACCTGTTCTTAAGAGTGGGAAGGCCCTAGGCCTTCTTTTCCTTTCCCCTGTCCCTTCAATGTGCTAAGCATTTTCCATCTTGCTTCTACACTTCTTTCCTTCCCTGAGGCTCTCTTCTCCCAGATGTAATTCTTCTGTAACCTTCTAAATTGATTAAAAATCTAAATGAATTCTTTTCATTCTTATCCCTCAATGTACTTTCACCCTCGTTCATTTCCTTTAAAGGACTTGTAATCTCCTCAAAGGCAAATACTTGTTGAGTTGAATCCTTAAAACCTGGTCTGTTATACTTTCAATAGATAATTTTATTTATTTTTTTTGGTGATTTTGGGATTGAATCTGGGGCCTTGGCCTTGTACACTCTATCACTGAGGTAAATTCCCAGCCCCGATAGTTTTCAAATAAATGAAAAACCTGCACCACATTTGCATTTTTTCATAAATTTCAAAAATCAGAGTTTCTGATATGACCCTAGACAACAGGCTACCTTTACAAAGATAGAACCTTGAATAGCTTGGGATAGCAAATAAAACACGTATCTGATCCTAGATTGACCTTCAGAGCATTTCCAAATATCAAACCAATATACTCCAGTTCTTGAGGCATTTTTTCCCTTCCTTTTAATAGCCTGTAGTCTGCTGTTAGCTTGCTTTTTAGAGATAGATGGTCTAGGGCTCGGGATATAGTTCAGTTGGTAGAGTGTTTGCCTTGCATGCAGCAGGCCATGGGTTCAATCCCCAGCACCACATACACAAAAACACGACAAAATAAAATGCAAGCCCTGTGTAGTCACATTAGAAAAGTAAAAATGGGTGCAAGTATTTGTAGTTGGTATTAACTAAGTCTTTGACATCTGACAGCCAATACTCAACGCAGCTAGGGAATACCAAATTGGGACAGAGAGGTCTAGAGCCTTGCTACTCAGTTCAGTCCACAAGCAAACTGGACCTGGACACTTGTTAGAAACTGAATCTTAAGTCCTATTGAATCTGCATTTGAACAAAAGCCCCAGGTGATTTGCATATACAAAAAAGGTTGAGAAACATGGGTCTAAGTCAGAGGTAAGCAAACTATGGCCCACAGGCCAACTCCAGTCAGTTACCTGTTTTTGTACATAAAATTTTATTGGAATACACCTCCATTTATTTATTTATTGTATATGGCTGGTTTTGTGCAGAGCTAAGTAGTTACAATTGGAATTTTATGGCTTTTATAGTCTAAAATATTTATTATACATCCCTTTCCAAAAGTTTGTCTCAAGGAAAAAAGAAGCCTCTGCCTCTTAGGCAAGACACTGGACTCAGTTATTTGCTTGAGATCAAGTATAAAGATTCCTGGTGGTTTACTTAACATACTTAATGAATGGGATTCTAATAAACGGTTACATTTAAGGCAATGTAACAGAATGGGCTTTGGAGTTGGCTAGAAAGGAGTATAAATTCTGTCACTTATAAACTCGGTGAACTTAAACAAGTCATTTAACTTGAAGCTGATTTTTTTTTTAACTCTAATTGGGGCAAGTACCTATTCTCCATGGTTGGTGTCAAGGACAGGACATGGCACAGAGGAGACATTCAATAATTGATAGCTACATTCACATATGTAGCCTATTAGCCCAGCCAATTGTAGGAGTAACAAACCAGGATAAGCAGCCTTGTTAGCTCACGTGGTCTTCTATCCAGTGTGATTTCCTGTGGTTCCAGTTCATCATTCACAAACAGAATTTAAGGACAGCAAAACGGTTTATTTGAAAAAATTACTATGTATTGAAAATATACATTAGAAATTATTACATACTTCCATAGCATTCCCCTCCCCCACCACAAAAGTAGAAATATCTGCTTGCTACGCTAATGCCGTAGGTAAATTCAAACAAAAAGTAAGTCATCATCAGTCTCCTTTCCTCATCCATTAGAGCTGAGAGGACAAGGTCAACTTGTATCTGCCAGTCAGTAGGAATTTAATAAGTCCCAGTCTTCCACAGCAAGACATACATATTTTTGCTTTGAAGACTGTGAAGAATTATTCTGTTCCTTCTCTGACTCCTCAAAAGCCCTCTTCTTGCTCTTCTTTGACTCTTGGCTCTCTGTGGCTTCACGTTTTAACAATGGCCCATGGCAGTCTGGGGCTTTCTCTTTATAGAACTGGAGTTTTCCAGAAGAGTTCATGTGGGAGTCTGCCAGGGGACACTTCCTTGAGGCTTCCATCAGAGCCCGCTTCCGATCTATAAGAGTGACAAAGGACAGGGTAATGAATCTACTAAGCTGGAATGCTAAGGACTGCTTGAATCCAGAAATGACCCCAGGGAAATGACAAAGGCCCAAACAGGGAGAGGTCTGGTTAACTACATCTTGTTGAGTGCCTGTGCAGTAACAGTGTTGTCCAGCACAGGTTGAAGTCATGGACTCAGACTGGATAAATGAGTTTGAGCAAGTAAGTTGGCTAAGATTCAGTTTTCTCTCCCTTCTAGGAATATAAAACCTATTTCATAGGGTGATATAAAGATAAATGAAATAATATAGATAAAGTGCTTAGCACAATGCCTGGCACACACTAAAAGTTCAAAAATTATAAGTAGTAACAACTACTTAAAATCTGGACTTATCACACATTAAAAGCTCGAAAACTAACAATTGTTATTCAAAATCTGGACTTGACTCTGCATCTGAAGAGCCAAATCTATGGCACAACTCCAGCCAACAATAAATATTACTTCATATTTTCTTAATATGTCTGGATTCAAAGTCTGACACCTATGTTTTCTTCACTTTGATTTCATCACCTAATTTTTCCTTTAAAATTGTGGTAAAAATACACATAAAATTAACAATTTTAATCATTTTTAAAATATGAAGTTCTGTGGTATTAAGCACATTCACAACATGCAATCACTGCTATCTCCAGAACTCTTTATTTTGAAAACTGAAACTTACCCTGTAACTATTAAATAGTCACTCCCTACTCTCCCCCCACCCAAGACTTTTTTTAAATTTTTCCAATGATGCTGAGATCAAATCCTGGTGAGTCCTCACAGGCGAGTGCTCTGCCTCTGAGCTACATCCCCAACCCCCTTTCACCTTTTGGCTATATTTAATTCCTGTTTAATTTGTTTTTGTGTCATCACAAATCTTCTTTAAAACACGATATGAATAAATAATTCTAAAAAACTATCTTGCTGGTGAGTGATGGCATTCAAACTTAAGTGTGAATTTATACTGTAAGTTATGATGATGGAATACAAGTCCTGATGATAGTAAATAAGCCAATACTATTTATTAATTTTCCCACTGTGAGGACAGGCTGATGATTTGAAAGGTACAAAACCCAAAGGGCAAAAATTAAAAAAAAAATAAAGGGAATTTCTCACAAAAGTACTGAGTTGCCTCTCGAGGTTCGGGGACTTTTCTGGGTTTCTTGGCCTCCACCGTCACACGTTCCCACTGCAGAACAATCTAAAAGGTTTTTGGAAAAATTTAAATCCAAACAAAATCTCAAGTTTTTAATCTCAAATGCTTCCCATTCCATTTGTTTCTTTTCCATCAACACAAACCCCATGTAAAAAATTTTATTTCAGATGATTCACAATAAGAACCAGATATTCTGTTCTCATGTAAGTTGAATGAGAATACATGTTGAATATACATATATTTATAGGAGTCAGGCAAGTCTATAAATCTGAGTATTTCCATTCTTAGTCCAAGCTAGAAATAAACTGCACATCCTTAAATACTAAAATATTAAAACCTTAGTCATAACACTTTTCATACATTTCTAGACCCCCCCCACGCCTTAAAATGTACCTCCTCTTATATGTTTCCATATCCTACAGTTTCTTTTTTTTTTTGCTGTTACTATTTTTTTTTTACTATAAGCTACTATAAATTCTTAAAGAAATTTGAATGAATATAAATTATATACAAATAAATGAAAAAAAAGTAAATGATAATTTCAATACATGGAAAATAACAAAAACTTTGCATTTAATAGTTCTCATTATGGCATGCAATCAAATGATCATAAAGAATAACATTTTCACAACACAAAAGCAGTACAACAGAGTTTAAGAATGGTTCTAGAGTTACACCACTTTCTAGCCAGAGAAGCCTTGGCAAGAGATTTCATTTCCTCCTTCTTTTTTATTTTTTATTTTTGGTACCACGGATTAAACCCAGGGGTGCTTAACCACTGAGCAACATCCCCAGCCCCTTCATTATATTTTATTTAGAGACAGGATCTTGCTAAATTGCTTAGGGCCTTACTAAGTTGCTGAGGCTGGCTTTGAACTTTTGATCATCCTGCCTCAGCTTCCTGAGATGCTGGAATTACATGGGATTTAATTTCTGAGTCCCAATTTCTAATTGGGATTAATAATTGTATATATTTCATAGAGCTGTTACAAGGATTAATAACACACAGAGTTTAGCACAATGTCCTGTAAAAGAAAGTATTTCATAAATACTCACTGCGGACCCTCCTATAATTTTTCTGGCTACAGAAAATGGGAACAGGCGGGTGCAATAGTGCATACCTGTCCAGTGGCTCGGGAGGCTGAGGTAGGAGGATCACGAGTTCCAAAGCCAGCCTCAGCAAAAGCAAGGTGCTAAGCAACTCAGTGAGACCCTGTCTCTAAAAAAAAATACAAAATAGGACTGGGGATGTGGCTCAGTGGTTGAATGTCCCCGAATTCAATCCCTAGTATCCCCTGCCTCCCCCCACAAAAAGAAAGAAAATGGGAACAGATTGAAGGCTACGATGGACTAACTGAATCTGCTGATTTAGTGGGAAATAGGAAAATTTTCCTTTCACTAACAAAAATGTCAATACGAAGAGCTAACTGGGGAGAGAGGAGAAGAAAATGATTTTGTTCTAGGTAAGACTAATTTGAAGCGCCAGGCAGAGATTTATGGAAAGTATTTGGGAATGGGCCTCGTGTCTGAGATGGTAGAATCATTCTCATAGGGATAGATATGATCCTGAGTAAAAGATAAGATCACTGTGGGAATGAGTAGAAAGAGAGAGGAAGGAGGAATTACCCAAGAGAGAAAAACCCTAAGGCATCCATGTTTACATCACACGCTGCAGAAAAGTCAGGGAAGGTGAAGGAGGTCATCTGCTACACTCAATGGAAGCCAGAACTGACTGCATGGGGTTAGGAACTAAGCTGGCAGTGAACAGGAAAGAGGAATGAGAACAGGAAACAGGGCTGGGGTTGTGGCTCAGTGATAGAGTGCTCACCTGGCAAGTGTGAGATACTGGGTTTAATCCTCAGCACCATACACCATATAAAAATAAATAAGTAAATAACATAAAGGTATTGCGTCTACCTACAACAACAACAACAAAAAAGAACAGGAAACAATGAAAGCTGGGGAAGCCAGGCACAGTGGCACACACCTGTAATCCCTAAAACTCAGGAGGCTGTGGCAGAAGGATTGCAAGTTCAAAGCCAGCAAAGGCAATTTAGCAAGAACCTATATAAAAATAAAAAAGGCTGGGGATGCAGCTTGGCTGTAGAGCACCCCTGGGTTGAATCCCTAATACTGGACAGAGGAAAAAGTTGCATGTAGGGGTTGGGGGGGGGGGCAGGGAGGAGATGGGGAACATGTCAAAAAAAGGAACAAACTACCAAAGAGTGACATTGACTATGTGGTGGCAGAAAAGTAGGAGGAAATAATTATTAGTAAATATTACAGAGGAAACCGGAGACCTTCAGGTATAGACTAAAAAAAAAAATGAAGAAATAAAGGGCTTGACACCGAAATAAAGTAGTGTGCCTGGTTCCCTCAGACAGGAGGGAAGTAGAATATGACTGAAGAAATGGAGAAAATTTGAGACAGAGATAGAAAAAAAGTAGACTTCTGTTACATGGCCTCATTCTTTAGCACCTGCTAAGAATGACAGTAGAAGGAGAATGGGGTCAAGCTCAAGTGCTTTCTGTAAGGGAACAGAGACAAGGAAAAGCACTGCTACCAAGCCCCAGGGCCTCGCTGAGGCTGGATGGCAGACAGCTGCACCTGCCCCAAGAACTTACTTTCAGGACAGACTGATAGGTATTTTACTTGATCCTTACAAGCCCTCTTTGTAAGAGAAGTTTGGTTTTTACATTTTATGGACAGAGAAAAAAAAGACTCAAAATTGTCCTAGGTCACACAGCTCTGGGGTTGTTGAGCCAAGATCCCAAACCCAGGGCTCTCTGACTCCACCAAGCCACCTGCTAACAAACTTCATCAAGCCTTTATGTGACCATCCCACACCCACTCCAAATTCATTGGATGCATCCAGAACTCAACCAGTTTTAAACTGGCAATTATTTTATTATGCATGTTTTAGATTAAACTCAAAGTCTTTGTTTCTGAAAGGCTGACTCACTGGTCTCCTTTCTTATCTACCTACAGGGAGGTGATGCTACCATAAGGCCGCTGGATAGATTCATCATCATGCAGTAGGTCTTGGAGTTAAGGAGAGAACCAGGACAAAAGAGTTTGATAGGTCCTCTAAGCCTCTATCAGGAAACATTTGTCAAAAACATTTGAAGGCAAAAGGCACCAGCCACAGGCAAGCTGGCATTTTGCTCATGCTGCCCTACTTCATTATTTGACTTCCTACTTAAGTCTCTACTTTGCCAAGTTGAGAAAACCTATCGGAAAGACAAAAGTCAAAGTTAAGTTCTCTCACTGGCAAGATTCAGTGAAAGAAAGACCAAGACATTTCTTCACTAAGGCTCTGGGAGGTAAGAAATGTGCCCAAAGGAAAGGGAAGATTGGATTTAAATCCATACCAGGTGACATCAGAGTTTATTCTCTTTCCAATATAAACATACTGCTAAGTGAATCTTTCCTGAAGTTATGTCAGACTGCTTTTTTGCATAGCGAGCCAAAATTCACTTTTGAATTTGTTTTCAGTCATTTGTAAAGTGGCATTTTTTCCTATATTCAGTAAAGATTTGGCACAATCTAATGACCAGAGTATTGAGATAGAAGGTCTGGCATCCAACACTAACTCCTTAAGTAGATGGGTCAGTTACCCCACTACTGTTTCCAATTTGACATGAGGTTGACAATTCAGCCAAGAAATATCAAAAGGATTAATGTTTGCTCAATGTGTTGTTGTATAAGACATGTGGTATTAAAATGAATAGCTGTATTAATTGTAGGGGAGAAAAATGTGGAGTACCTGATCAGCCCAGCCCTCTGTCTTGCAGTTACTATGATCAAATTCCTTCAAAGGCACTTTGGAGTGAATAAGGCCTATGTGGGTCTGGAGCTTCTGTTTGACAGCGTTGATGTCCTAGAGAAAGAGAGACCAACCAGAAATATAAGCTGTTACTAAGTAGCTTTATACAAAGTTGTGTAAATAGACCTCCAAGAGAGCTGCTGAGTGACAAGAGCAAAGTGCTGGATCATGCTGATATGTATGCTATCGACTGTAGCCAGCAGTGACCTGATTACATAGACTATCTCTAGAAGGATATACATTTGGTCAATTCTTACTTGTTTTAAGTAGCAAACGAAGATCATCATAAATACCAGCCTTTTCTAAACACCAATTAGCAGGAACAAAATATTAATCAAGACTTGGGAAAAATAAGAGAAGCAACTGAAAGTCTTACTTACCTTGAGCCCTGTCCCAGAAATGTCTAAGCAGTTTAATTTTTTAAAAGAAAGGAGGTATCCAATTCCTGCATCTGTGATGTCAGGGTTACCTAGATATCAAAAACAAGGTGACCATCAGTTATAATATAACTGCTGCTAAAATGCAAACTATAACCTCAGAAAAAATGTCCAGGCAATAATAAACTATAAAATATTGAGTGAGCAAACTCTTCAGAGTAAGTTAAACATAATGGTCTTATCTTTTCTATTTGTAACACGAAATAGCCATACTAGGTGGCTCCTAGGAGTTGGGGAGAAACAGAAAAATAAGTGAACCAAGTAGTTATCCCAAAGGGTTTAATTAGGAACCATATGAAAACAGCACAAATAAACATGTGTTAAAATGGTTCATCATTCATGGCCATTTCACCTCAAAAGTAAAAGCACTTATTTATCTTAAAAAGATCTGCAAGGGTATTTTAAACACAGAAACTATCACTACTCTTACTAAATTGTATTTTTTTCCAGAATCTTATTACCTTATCACATCAGAGAGTACTGCATTTAGTATTGTCCTCTCGGACACAAGCACAGTGCCTGGCACACCGCAGATGCTCAAAAAATACTTGTTGGGGGTGTAGCTCAGTGGTAGAGCACTTGCCTAGCATGCTTGAGGTCCTGGGTTCGATCACCAGCACCACAAAAAAAAAAAAAAAAAAAAAAGAAGAAGAAAAAAGAAAAGAAAACACCTGTTGAATGAATATACTTCTCTGGAAGATAGGGTAGAGCACTTATTATTCTCATTTTACATAGGTTCAAACCAATGCTAAGATAATATACCCAAGGGTATGTAAGCGGCTAGTAAAAGTAGCAGAGCAAGACCAGTCCTCTGATCTCACACCCCAGGCTCCTACTCTTCTGGCACCACACCAGCCTGTTACAAATTCAGTGGATACTCAGTCAAACTGTAAATGACCTGATGATTTCCTATCATTGGAATCAATATCCGGCTAATCCTGAGTATGTTACCTACCACAAGTGTGGAGTCTTGCAGCTTTTCATCAGGTAGACTTACAAGACAAAAAAGACCTAACTTTTTATCAAGATAAAGAGACTCAAAGAAAGTAGTGCCAAATGTCCTTTATGCAAGCTATGAATGTGATGGAAGGCTGCCTGGTGCCTTCCATCCACAAAGTGGCATGGATAATCTGAAAGGGCTTTTCCTGCCCTCTTGAGAAGGGCACTATGCTGGAAAAGGCATTGGGCCCAGAATCAGGCCTCTGGCTTTAGTCTTATTCTGCCACTAACTTGTTATGGCACCTAGGAAGAGCACTTCTAAAACAAAGAGAACTAGATAATATCTAAAGCCACTCTTCCAACATTAATAACCTACAAGTGCCAGTAAAACTTACAAGATAAGTCTAGCAGCGTTAGGTTCTCAAGACCTCTTTTCATCACTCGAACTGGCGCTGTCATTTTCCGCACCCCCGCATCAGATAAACAATTATCCTTCAGGTGAAGCTGAGTTACACTGGGAAAACAAAGCCCATAAATAATTTATTTAAAGTTTGAGAACATGCTTTCAAACATTTCTTTTAAAAATATAAAACCACCTTACCCTCTGCTGTGTCACACCCAATGCACTGAACAGAGTTAAGGCTCTTTTGGTGCTACTGCAGTTATCAAGTGAGGAACTCAAGGGTCGAAGTGTCATGTAGTACTACTCTCAGATGGCAGAGGGCACCAAAGGAATACGGGTATTAGGTAAAAAAGGACTTCCATTAAGGGGACAAATATACCTTTAACATAAAAAACTGCATTTTTGGACCAACTGTGTGAAAAACCAAAAACATTCTCAACAGGTCAAGAAAGCCTGCAAAAGAATTCCTGTAAGAATTCTATGCTTTATGCATTCAGATTTTCAGATTGGGCTTATTAGGCTATGGCCATAATCGAATCCAACTAGTTTACATGAAACTGATGTAGTAACATGCTACACTGTCCTTCATTAAGATATATGAGCCTTGGTGCTAGCTGCCTCACATAAAATGACCTCTGTACAGGGCACTATGTAGATATCACTATCAGAAGGTAGCCCCACATAGCAGATGTAAAAAGCTGTTTCATTCCATGGTGTTGAAGAAACCATACAGGAACCCATCTGGCCTCCACTCCTCTGGCCAAACTGAGATTATCTGAGTTATCTGAGATCAGCTAGGTAATCTGTGAATGGTATGAACTGAGCTATTTCTTTAAATTATGGTTCTTGAAAAGGTTGTCTTTAAAAGTTGATTTAGGGCCTAGGAATTAGTCCAGAGATCCTGAGCCTAAAAGAGGAAAAAGTAGGCCCATATCTTCATCATGTTGGATTAGGCCCTGACTTCCTTAACAAGACTCCTAAAGCACAAGAAATAAAATCAAGAATTAATAAATGGGAGGACTCAAATTAAAAAGCTTCTTCTCAGCAAAAGAAACAATTTAATGAGGTGAACAGAGAGCTTGCATTTTGGGAGCAAATTTTTGCCCCCCACACATCAGATAGAGCACAATTCTCCAGGATATATGAAAAACTCAAAAAACTTAACACCAAAAACAATAAAAAACCAAACAACCCAATCAATAAATGGGCTAAGGAGCTGACAGACACTTCTCAGAAGAAGAAATACAAATGGTCAGCAAATATATAAAAAAAATGTTTAATATATCTAGTAATTAGAGAAATGCAAATCAAAAGTAAGATTTCAGGGCTGGGGTTGTGGCTCAGCGTAGAGTGCTCACCTAGTAGGTGGGAGGCCCTGGGTTTGATCCTCAGCACCACATAAAATAAATAAATAAATAAATAAAATAAAGGTATTCTGTCCAACTACAATTAAAAATTAAAAAACAACAAAAACAACAAAAACACTACTCTAAGATTTCATCTCACACCAGCCAGAATGGCAGTTATCAAGAATACAGACAATAATAAATGTCGGTGAGGATGTGGGGGAAAAGGCACACTCATACATTGCTGGTGGGACTGCAAACTGGTGCTTCCACTCTGGAAAGCAGTATGGAGATTCCTTAGAAAACTTGGAATGGAACCACCATTTGACCCAGCTATCCCACTCCTTGGTCTATACTTAAAATCAGCATACTATAGTGATGCAGCCACATCACAGCAGCTCAATTCACAATAACTGTGGAAGCAACCTAAATGTTCCTCAATAGATGATTGGATAAAGAAACTGTGGTATATATATACACAATGGAATATTACACAGCATTAAAAGAAAGTAAAATTATGACATTTGCAGGTATATGGATGGAGTTGGAGAATATCATGTTAAGTAAAGTAAGCCAATAAGTGGATGCTGATCTATAATGGGGAGGGGGGGAGGCATGGGAAAAATGGAGGAACTTTGTGTAAAGGGGAGGGAGAGAAGGGAAGGTTCACAGGGGCAAGAAAGATGGTGGAATGAGATGGACGTCATTACCCTAGGTACATATATGACTGCACATATGGTGTGACACTGCATTGTGTACAACCACAGAAATGTAGGATTGTGTTGTAACTGTGTACAATAAATCAAAAAGCATTCTGCTGTCATATACACCTAATTAAAATAAATAAAAATTTTTAAAAAGCCGATTTTCTTTATAGTTTACAGCTCAGTAACACTTAAAAACAGCAGATATGTTTATGAGAAATGGTGTAACTTCTCATCTCTCGTTAGAATAAGCTAACAAAAGGCAAAAATTTATAACCCAGGTAGCTTCAGTACATGTTGAAATAAAGGTTATTTAGAAAAAAGAACCAACTGATTGACTTTCCTAAGGATTGGCCAAATGATATTGCTTGTACCAAGCAAGTGGAGGTTTTGATTTGTTTTAGGGAAAAAAAAAAAAAAAAATCAAAACCAAATCAACAACTAGCAAATAACTACAGGAATGGATATCGTTAAAAATGTAAAACATTTCTTCCACAAGCGGTGGCAGGTCTGTACCTGGACAGGGCCTCGTTAGTGAGATGTTCTAGAAGTTCATGCTCATCTCCAAGCTTACAACAGGAAAGGTCCAGGCGAGTCAGCTCCCGGAAAGACTTAATCTCTTCAAGTTTTTCTGAAATCACCAGATACCTGTGGAGTGTGGAGAGCAGTCAACAGCTTTTCTTTTCCTTCCTTTAGAACATTGAAGTTTGTGGCTTTGTGCTAGTCAACATCCCATCATCTCTTCTTCACTGATGACACTTGGACATAGTTTGAATTACTTATTTATTTATTGTTGTAGTTGGACACAATACCTTTATTTTATTTATTTTTATGTGGTGCTGAGGATCAAATCCAACGCTTCATACAGGCTAGGCCAGCACTCTACTGCTGAGCCACAACCCCAGCCCACAGTTTGAATTTTTAAATTAGTAAATGCCTCAAAAGGTTTTGCATACAGTAGTGGAATAAACATTTCAAATAAATAAAAGTATATGAGCTGGGCACGGTGGTACATGCCTATAATCCCAGCAACTTGGGAGGCCAAGGCAAGAGGATCACAAGTTGTGAAAGCCAGCCTCAACAACAGCAAGGCACTAGGCTTATTTTAGAGACCCTATCTCTAAATAAAACACAATATAGGGCTGGGTTTGTGGCTCAGTGGTCAAATGCCCCTGAATTCAACCCCCGGTACCTCCCTAAAAAAAAGATATATGAGCAAAGGCCAGTCACAAGAGGAAACATCTGTTTTATTAGACAAGATAAATCTTGGCATTAGTGTTAGGACCTTTTCTAAAAGCTTACAAACTTTAGGATATTCAAAGTTTTAAGTATTCACTCTTTCAAAGTTTTTTTTTTTTTTTTTTTTTTAATCTGATCTTCAAAATCCAGTGATTTCAAAAAAGCCAGGAACTCTTTGAGTTGTAATCTGCACATCCCTAAAGAATATCCCAAGCGGGCTGGAGATGTGGCTCAAGCAGTAACACGCTCACCTGGCATACGCAAGGTGCTGGGTTCGATCCTCAGCACCACATAAAATAAAATAAAGGTGTTGTGTCCACCGAAAACTGAAAAATAGATATTAAAAAATATTCTCAAAAAAAAAAAAAAAAAAAAAAGAATATCCCATGAGATATTTGGCAGATCACATTTTACCTTTCCTCCTCACACCTAAGCCTGAGCACTTATCCATTCCACTGTAACTCTGTCACCCTACTAACCACTCCACTAGATGCTTATTAAGACAAATCATAAGCACAAGCAACTTAATTACAATTTGGAGCACCTTGCCAAACTTATCAGGAAGCATCAGGGAGGCCTCTGAAGAGGAAAAGGAGATCAAAACGGCATTCCACAGCCCAGGCTGGGCCTCACCCCACTTTCCAGTTGTTCATCTATTTCAGATGAAGTCAGTGAGAAAAAATGAAAGGGATTAGGTGTGACAGGAACCAGAGAGGAGAGGATCCTAAGGGACCAGGGAAACTGGTGGCAAGAGCACTCCATTCTCATCTACTTTCTTCTTGGAGATCTCTAAATTTCCACAGCAGGACGGTGTGCCAGGATCAGTGGGGTTATACCTAAGAGTTCACATCTTTCTTCCATCGGCAGTATAACTGCCAAAACCAGAATGGAATAATCAGAATGCAAGAGGCTAGTTGGATCACTTTTCTTTCTACATCCAACCCAAATCAGATGTACTGGAACTAATCAATGGCCTGACTGCTAGGTACAGATGACTCGAGGCACTGGTACCTCTTTAAACTGTGGAACCTAAGCTGCATGAAGACTTGAGTTCAGCTGGGTACACAAATGAGCCTTATTTACTCAGATGTGTTTTAATTGCACTGTAAATAAAGCTGCTGTTTTCCACCTTCCAATCACAGAGTTGAAGTATATTAATGGGGATTTAGAGGATTACTGGCAATCAGAGAGAGGAAAATACACATCCTTTGATCAATTAACCAAAAGATTTTCAGTAATTCTAAAACAAGGGTTATTTGTGAAGGATATAACACTGTGCAACATGATTAAAAACATTACAAAATCAAGGCTGAGGAAACTATATGCTAGACCATAGAAAATACCAGATGCTTATCTAGTACATACTCAAAGCTCCCAGTTCTTGTTTGCAACTATTCTTCCAATTTGACCTTTAAAGTGTCAGAACAGTATAGTGGAGAAGCAACAGAAAAAAAACACAAACATATTCAATGCCAGAAGACCTGAGCATGGATTCTAGAACCTTAACTACTTCTGCAATTTTGAGAAAGTTACTTTAGCTTTCTGAGCGTCAGCTTCTCCAACTACAGAATGGGGCTTTTAATTTTCTTTTCAGAACTAAGAAAATCAGAAACAGTATTTTAAAAGTATATGACATCTTATAGACCCCTCATTAAAAGGTAGCTATTATTATTACTTCAGTAACACAGGGATCTATTTTAAGGAAAACATACTTGTATCCCTGTGGCCACCAGTGGAATTAAAATCACTAAAGTTTCAACACAAGTGGAAAGAGAAAATTTTTGTAGAGTTGGAACCCAGTTGCAAAGACACTGGCCTCTCCTTCTGACAGGCAGCTTTGCGATCTCACCCAAGACAAAACTGCCTGCACCTACCCTTTTACCTTATTTTCTCAAGCTCATTCTCTTTGACCTGACCTCTTTTGTGCTGGCAAAACCTCTGCAGCTGTAACTTCAGCCCTGGATTGCAAACACAACCACAAACTTTCTACCTTCTATTTTCCTTTGAAGAGGCAAAAGAAGAGAGTTTTGGGATTTCTTTTTTTTTTTTTTTTTAACTCTTATTTGAAAAGTTTTACTCAGATATGAATGATAGTAAAGTTTAAAATTATTGTGTCAAAATAACATCCCAAATATTACTTTAAAAACATTTCCTACATTTTCTTTTATAAATGTAATACATGCTCATGAGAGAGAAAAAATTAATATGGAAAAGTATAGAGAAAATAAAAAAAAAAACTGCAATCCCACCGTCTAGACTATATTTTGGTGGGATTTTCTCTTGTCTTTCTAAATGTGCAATCTATCTATCTATTTTGGTTGTTCTGGGGATTCAGGGCATGTACTGAGCAAGTGCTCGACTGGCCTCCCAACTTGGGATCCTTCTGTCTCAGTCTCCCAAGTAGCTAGAATTACAGGCAGGTGCCATCATTCCTGGCTACAAATATTAAAAAAAAAAAAAAAAAAAAAAGAACTGGGGAGTAAAAAACCATTAAATCACCCCAACTGCCCTGGGGTTGATTCCCAACACCACCCAAAAAAAAAAAAAAAAAAAAAAAAAGATTCTTCAGTATATGCCCATTCTTCTGATCACTCGTCACTATGAATATTTTATTATATCATAAAATGATCCTTGATTACTCTTTAGTAGTTATATAATACTTCACCATATGACTTATTTTTGCTTAACAAATTCCCTATTGTTGAATATTTAGTTTTGATTCTCACGAGTACAAGTATTACTAAAAGGAACACCATTATATAAAAATATTTGTTCCCGCCTCTGATTATTACATCAGAAACTAGAACAGACTCTTGTAAGTGAAATTATGGGTTAACAAATGGTATGGATGCTTTTCAGTCTCTTGACACAAACTGCCAAACTGCTTTCCAGAAATGATACACTAATTTATATGCTCATCAAATGTGAATGAAAGTGCATTTCTGATCACAGACTCACCAATCTGACCATAGGAACAAATGGATAAGCAGCACTTTCAAAAGCATGGAAAGTACTTCAGCTGTAAGGGTAGAAGAGGAAATTGTAGAGAATACATTCCCAAATGCATAAAAATGATTACTGTGGTGAGATTATAAATTTTCTTTTCTCTCTTTTTTTTTTTTTTTTGGTACTGGGGATTGAACTCGGGGGCACTCAACCACTGAGCCACATCCCCAGCCCTACTTTATATTTTATTTAGAGACAGGGTCTCACTGAGTTGCTTGGTGTCTCACTGTTGCTGAGGCTGGCTTTGAACTGGGTGATCCACCTGCCTCAGCCTCCTGAGCTGCTGGGATTAAAGGCATTCTCCACTGTGCCTGGCAGAAATTTTCTTAATATTATAGTTTTATAGTATGTAATAACTCCCAAATAATATGTAGTTTTTATAAGATAATTTAAAACAAGATATACATAATTCTATTTTCCACATCTTATTTTTCTACAATGAATACAAATAACTTGGAATTAAAAAAAAATGAAGGAGTAAAATGAATATTAAATATATAAGCTACAACGAAATATGGCTTGACTTTTTCACTTAGGTTAGGCAAGGCAATTTTTCTCCTTCCCACTGGCAGCAGCCCTAAGTCCTGCCAAGACTGAGACCATGGCACATAGGCAGAGATTTCAAAGGCGCTTGCTCAGTTTGAGTCCAAGATTCCATTCTTTTCCGTACGTATATATGCCTTTTCTTTTTAAAGTACAATATTCAGCCTGGGGTAAAACCAGTAATTCTGAGCCAGTTAAATAATTTCTTTTTTATTTTTAAGGTACATGAGTTTTTCTTCCATTTCTGGTATGTTTTTCTCTTCTGTACACCTTTTGTTGAGCCTCATTTTACCATTCAGTGATTGTGCATCTTAATGATAAGCAGCCCCTCAGGGTTTCTAATCATGAGGTGGGAATACAACTCAGTGATAAACGGCTTGCCTAGCATGTGCAATCCTGGGTGCATAACCCTAAGTATGACACCATAAAAAAAAAAGAGAGAGAGAAAGAAAAAAAGTTCAGATGGTAGCGAATTATGAAGTTATTTTAAAAGTCTACAAGTATTAATAACAATGATTTTCAAAAACAGCAAGGCCAGGAGCTGGGGATGTGGCTCAAGCGGTAGCGCACTCGCCTGGCATGCGTGCGGCCCGGGTTCGATCCTCAGCACCACATACAAACAAAGATGTTGTGGCCACGGAAAACTAAAAAATAAAATATTAAAATTCTCTTTCTCTTAAAAAAACAAACAAACAAACAAACAAAAAACAGCAAGGCCAGGCACGATGGCACACACCTGTAATCCCAGCAGCTCAGGAGGCTGAGGCAGGAGGATTGTGAATTCAAACTCAGCCTCCAAAAAAGTGAGACGCTAAGCAACTCAGTGAGACCTGGTCTCTAAATAAATCACAAAATAGGGCTGGTGATGTGACTGAGTGGTCAAACCCATAAATTCAATCCCACATACCCCTGCAAAAAAAAAAAAAAAAAAAAAAAACAGCAAGATTTTGAGCAGATTGCTGAAAAGCTGTTCTCTGCTGCTGAAGCCAGGCAGAAATTCACAGAGCCAGATGCAAGGCTCTGTGTGCAGTATGTAATTATTTGTGTCATAACATGGAGAGCTATATAAGCATGTGAATGTACAGAATCTCTCTAGAATGACATAAAAGACATGGATAATATTAGTTGGTCTCTGGCGAGAGGAAACAGATGAGACAGAAGGGAAGACTTATGTTTTCACTTTATACTTTTCTGTGTTCCTGTTGGAATTGTTTGATCATTTTTCTTTTCTTTTTTTTAATACCTTTATTTCACTTATTTATTTTTAGGCGGTGCTGAGGATCGAATCCAAGGTCTCCCACATACAAGGCGAGCATTCTACCACTGAGGCACACCCCTAGCCCCATTTTTATTTTCTTTTGTAAGAGTTTTAAATTAGTAGATTTTCTGAAAGTGTTTTTATGGTAGAATAAAACTTTTGAATAAATACATAAAAGTATGAGCAGAAGAGGAAGTCACAAGAGGAAATATCTGCTTTGTCAGAAGACATGCCTTGGCATTGGGACCTTATTGGACAATTTCCCAACTTTAGAATATTTAAAATTTAAATCACTCATTATTTTAAGGTTGTTTTTTCATCTAACAATCAATATTTAATGGTCTTCAAACTGAAATAGGGCCAAGAATTCTGGGAGTAATCTTCACACCTCCAAGAACATACTAAGAGATATTTGGCAGATCATACCTTATCTTCTCTATTTTATGAGAAAAGTTGGCTGCAAAGTATTTTCTACCTAATAGAGGAGCTGAACAATCCTTGAAAAATATTTTCAAAATAAAGTTATATGTCATCTGGGAGATGAAATGGGAAAAAGTATTTTATTTTCTTCAAAATGCCCTGTCAGTTTATATTTGGAAGGTTTTTTAAAAAAAAAAAAAAAAAAAAAAAAAAAAAACATTTATTTTTATAGAAGTAGTTGGACATAATACCTTTATTTTATTTATTTTTACGTGGTGCTGAGGATCGAACTCAGGGCCTTGCACGTGCTAGACGAGCACTCTTCCATCGAGCCACAATCCCAGCCCCAATATTTGGAAGTTTTAAACTGAAGTACTATAGATGTTGGAAGTTCCTGAGTCCTCTCCACTAAGCCCCTGGGCTTGACAGAATGAACACATCCAGTAAAATACTCAACATCCTAATGAGAACACTCACCTGTTTCGCAAGCACAGGGAGCATAGCACCAGACTTCCATAGGCCTCAGTGAATTTCTGTAAAGCTCTCAGCCCTGCACCTGGCTCTGTGAATTTCTGCCTGGCTTCAGCAGCAGAGAACAGCTTTTCAGCAATCTGCTCAGGAAAGCCAATAAGGGAATCAATGTGATCAACATTGTCAGAGATGAAGCCCAGGACGAGGCTGAAGAGGGATTTGGCGGAATACCGAAGATTCCCCTCTCGGGTATATGTGAAGATGAAATGATCAGTCTTCTCTTTCTGTGCAGTATCATCTTCCCTGTTCATGCAAAGCTCCACAGAAAAACCTTTGGGAAACAGTCTGAATGGCCTTGGCTTTTGCAAACCACTCCTGACACCATCCAGAGCCAGATTCACCATGTGCAGTTGCCCATTTTCTCGTACGTAGATGGGTCCTGGGTCCAGGTGATTTTCTGAGTTGAGGTAGTAAGACATTGCCTTGGTTACAACTGTAAAAGTGAGACACAAGGAAGCAAATCCAATTAAAATGCCATCTGTAACATGTAACTTCATCTAGCTGTGCCCAGAGCTTTATAAGCCTACCCAGCAGGCCCTGTGGCTGGTGTGAAGAAAGCGAAGTTCACCAGCTGCTTGGGAACTCTGGCACCTGAGGTGCAACTACTGTCTTTTCCTGGAAGACCCTTTTCTACCCTTTGCCTGGGGTAACGTACTCATCTTTTAGAGCCCACTTTATGAAAGTTCTTCCAGATGTCAGCAACAATTCTTTTACAAGTAAATTCATGGTAAAAGTTTATATTGGAAAAACAATTGGAAACAACATAAATGTCTAATAATTGGGGTTTTTATTAAGTAAACTATCCATTCCACACCATGACATGTTATGAAGTCATTAAAATTATAGTTTTAAAAAATATATTGGGGGGGGGGCACAAAAAAAGACTGTAAATAAGTAACTCCCTTGCTAGTCTTGCATCCTGCACACACTGTTACACTTGGCTCCTCCTGATTTGTTTCTGGGCCTGGCCCCTACTGCTTTGGGCTCCTTGAGAGGAGGAACCATGTTTAATTCAACCAAGCTCCCTAACCAGCACTTTGGCATGTTATAGTCCTTCGGCAGACAGTTGTGGAATTAAAGCATTCTTACTTGTTAAACCTTACATAAACCACAAGCAACAAAATTTTCTGGATCTATAAAAAGGCCTTCACCACCAGATCTAAATAAAATCTCTTGAAAGCATCACGAATATTAAGGTTTTGTTAGGGCACTTTTGAAGTAAGTAAAAAAATAAAAACACAGTTGGGTTTTTCTGCAATCATGTGGGTGACATATGTCCAACAACTAACTGGAATATATACTTGTTTTCTTGAGTAACTGAGATTTCTAAATACATGAAAAATTATTATCTGAAATAAAATGAAAGTGTTTGATAATTATTTCTACAATTCAAAGAGAAAAGAGGTAAAATTTAATATAAATAGGCCTGATATTATCCCTAAGATTGACTGACCTTTGAGTGAACAATTCAGCTTTTGCATTAACGCAGGGCCACAAGCAGCCCTGAAGCCACTTACGAGTGTCAGCAAACAATTAAGTCAGTGATAACAAATGCTGAGTCTCTGGAGATCAAACAATGATCCTGTTTGTGAAAATCAGTACTATACATGATTCTCCCAAGGATAATTATGTGTATGAAGCACATCAGAAAAGAGGACCCGGTCTATCCTTAGAGCCTCACCCTCTCCTGCTCATCCCTTTATCCCCTGCTCCATGGCCATGCTATACTACTTGGTAAATTGGTAGTGCTCTTCTGTTCCACTGGTCTTGAACTATTCTACTCCCTTCAGCTGGAGCATCCTTCTCTGCCTCCTTGAGCTAGTTAATTCCTACTTTTCATTAATACCGAGCTCCAACATCATCCCCCTCCTGGGAATCCTGTGCCAACCCCTGCACCAGGACATGTCTGTCTGGTTTTCCCAGAGCACCCAGTGTCTCCTTCTACATTAGCAGTTAGTACTATGTCTAAGTCTGTTTACTTGTTACTGTACCAAGAGCTGAGAGCAATTTAAAGGCAAGGCACTTAAAATTTGATTCATCTCTCTTTCCTAAGACAAACAAAATGCCTAGTACTGAGTAAGCCCTCAAAAGATATTTGCTGAACTAAACAGGAGGAAGGGAGAGACCTCAAAGGGACAGATTTAGTGCTCTGAGTTACAGGGCCTGCTGATACTGTTGCTAGGAGCCAGCTCCTCCTCCAAGTAACAGCTGCATGCTCCTCCCCCACTTGCCAGACCCTTCTGCAGGTGGCTGAAGCAGACCAGATGAAGGGAGTATATTGCTACTGGTACTACCAGGAGGAAAAAACAAAGAAAGAAAGAACTTAACTAAAAACTAGGGGAAAATTCTGTCATAGTGCCAGTTCTCATAACCCACTCTTCTCTTGCCAGCACTCAATGTCTGCTGCTAAGGAGATGCCTCACTTATTCTAAACTCTTCATCCAGCAGAGGTTAATATCTGGCCCCTTCAACCTCACAGACATTAATTCTAATGAGGAGAAAAGGCAGATCTCCTTCAGTCTTTATTCATATGGTATTTACAGCCTACTCTACCTGCCAATCAGGAAGTAGACACCAAGGGCCCTAAAAAGAAATGACTTAATTTTAATGGTAGAAAGGCAAATTCTATGGAAGATAACATTAGAATAAATCAGCACATTATGAGCCCTGAGCAACGAAACCGGGTCTGTCCATATTCACTGCTCATAATCCTCAGTCCCAATAGTAACCTTCCACAAACTTTGGAGTAAAATAAACAAATTCAAGAATAATTGTATGGATGACACTTTCTTATGAAAACTAGAAAAGTGTGACTTCATCCAGCAGAGGACACAAACAGCTTGGGACCACAGTAAGAATGCTGCCAACCCCTGCCCCAAATCCTGTCAGCTTGAGTTTGCAGGGATCATTTTGCATAAAGGCACAGTTATAACTATATTTTATCTTTAAATTACTCAACAAATGCTATTTCTCTTTCTAAATAATGAAAAAATTCAGTATTTCTTGTAGAACCATATCATTTGTCCAGTTGTTCAAAGCCTTTCTTTCTTCAACTGATATATAAGGAACTGAAATTAGTTCAGGAAATTCTAGTGACCTTTGATTTCTTCTACTAAAATTTTTGTATATCCTGTATCCTCCCAATAAGGTGCTTCCTTGGAGTTTGTATTGTACTATAAAATGATCTAAGAATTAAATTAATGTTTGAACCTTCTGAGGTTAAGAACCACAAAGGCAAGATGATTCTACACAAAGCTCCTGTATTCAACTTTGCTTGCCCCTGGCTATTGTACATGGTGATCTATTACAAACTGACCTCTCAGGAGACAGGGCCTATTCTATAGGATGGCAAAAATCTGAAACTGGAAAATTAAAATAGTGGATATCTGCAAGAATAACAATGTCCAATGTAGATCAGTTGCAGCTATATTAGGTCAACAGAGTGACAGGTGTACTTGCTTTTTTTTTTTTTTTTTTTGGTTGGGGGTAACTAGGGATTGAACCCAGGGATGCTTTACCACTGAGCTATATCTCTAGCCCTTTTTATTTTGAGACAGGTTCTCCCAAGTTGCTGAGGCTGCCCTTGAACTTGTGATCCTCCTACCTTAGCTTCCTGATTACATGTACCACCATGTCTGGCCAGAGTGACAGGCATTCTAATAGGTCTCCCAGTCCTCTCCAGATAAGCAACTTTGTCACACACAATATCTTTCAAAACAATACAGTAGTCCATATTCTAGGGTCTGGTCATCACAAGTGAGCCAAAGTTGCCATATCATTTCTTCCAATAAATGAAATATGACCTTAGTACATCAAAATTCAGCTCTTTGTAGCTTCTTTGAATAATAAAAAATAAATAAATAACTAAACATGACAGTTTTTCAGACCCTGAAACCAGTTTACCAAGCAAAATGCATAATTATCCCAGTCGGGTGAACTGAGGGAGGAAGATGCAGAGGATAATAGGGTTAAAATTGTGAGATGAGCCTGCGGTTATCTAATTTGAAGAAGAAAAGTAAGAAAGCACCTAACTTTAGTAGGTAAAATAATTAACAACCCCTTAAGAATAACATGTTAAACTGGGTGTGCTGGTGTATACCTATAATCCCAGCAACTCAGGAGGCTGAGGCGGGAGGATCTCAAGTTCAAGGCCAGACTCAGTAACTTAGTGAGGCCCTAAGCAACTTAGTGAGACTCTTGTCTCAAAAAATAAAAGGGCTAGGAATGTGGCTCAGTGGTTAAGTGACCCTGGCTTCAACCCCTGGTACCAAAAAAAAAAAAAAAAGAATAACAGGTTATAATAATGTCTGATATTAGTCAATACTGGATGCAAAGGCTACCATTTATTAAGTGCTTACCAGTTGTCAAGCACTATAATAAGTACTAAATAAAATGACCTCATGTAATTACTTATCCTAAGGGGTGGTAACTTATTCAAGGAACAGAGCTAGTAATTGGCAGAGCCCAAATTCAATGTCAAGGCTGTACTACTCCAAAGTTCAAGCTCTTTCCATTGCATGATGCTCTCTCTCAAGAATAAAAACATGACATCAATCTTAGGGATTAAAAAAACGTTAAAAATTAATCTCACCCACCTGTTTGATCCCTCTGGTACTCACTGGCTCAGGCTGAGTGGTAGGGAAAAGAGAGGAGATTAAAAACAAAAACCAAAAAACAGGGGACTTCTGAGGAGAGAATTGGTGGGAACAGAGCCAGAATAGAGTTACAATGAGGCCTCCCTTCTTTCTGCCAGGATAGAAATTAGCCACATCCCACACCAGAAAAACATCTGTCAACCCATGACCTTCATTTCAAGACTGCAGACACGTTTGGCTTATTAGAATTTTTAAGAAAGTTTCTAACATTAAAGACTCGAAAAGAAAGCAGTTCTAAACTACCTATAACCAACAAACAATCCCCCTCTCATTGTTCTGTGTCACCGCCATTATTCAATTTTCAGTTCTCCCCACTACTTTTTTCCTGTAGCTTGCACTTCCCTACCTGCCTTCTCACCCATACCCGTTCCTCCCACAAACTCTGGAGGCTCACGTAGTACCCAGCTCTCTACTTTCCCTCAAGGGCAAACTAATCTCTTGATATTCTTACAAACTCTACAGCTTCTCACCCCAAATCCTAAACCTTCCCCTTCACACACTCACAGCTCATCTGCCCCCTCTTCAGAGCTTTCAATCCTTTCAATCCTTCCGCACCCCTTCCAAAAACGTGGCTCCTAGTCCCAAAACCCAATCCCACCTCCACCTGCTTCCCTTCCTGTCTCTACGCCATTCCACCCACATCCCTTAGGTCTTTCAGCATCCATCCTTCCCTTCCTCTCCCTCGGGCTTTCCTCTCCTCGGACCCCAACCTCTCCATTCCTCTCCAGTCTTGTGTCCTCAACCCTCAAAATCCCATTCCTTCACGCTTCACCATCCCCAACTTCACAATCCGCAGCCCCAACTTCTTTCTTCCCTGCTTCCAAGACCCCACCCCTTCCCCCATTCCACTCCTAGCTCCCTTCTTCCGTGCACCCCCCCCCAAACCACCTTCCCCTACGCCTCGCCCGGTACCGCAGTCCTTCGCCCCCCTCTCAATTCCCACGCATGCCTCTCTCCTACTCCTCCCAAGCCAATGCTGCTTCCCCTCGCACCCCGACCCCGAGTCTCACACGCCCCCACAGCTCTCCCCGGCTCCCCGCCCCCACCCTCAAACCCACCTCCCACACTCCTACATCCTCATCCTCCCACCCTCCCTCGACCTCCCCTCCCCCACCCGCCCCTCCCTCACACCCTGCCCCCGCCGCCACACGCAGCCCGGGGTTCGGCCAGCGGCCAAGCCCGCGGCCGCCACCTACCTGTGCCCCTGCCTGGGGCAGCGAGAGGCAGCACCTCGGCGGCGGCTCCTTCCTTCCGTGGCGCGGCTGACGAGGAAGGCGGCTCGACACACTGGGCACAACGCTGACGAGGGTGGGAAACAGAGAGGGTGGCAGGAGGGAGGGGGCTGGGGGCGACCTGGCGCCGTGGGACCGCGGGACCGGCGGGGCGGGGGGAGGGCTGGGCCATGGAGGCGCGCGTGCGCGGGGCCGGCATAAGGGGCGGGGCGGGGCGGGGCGGGGCCTAGGGCGGGGCCGGCCTGGAGGCGGGGCTGGGCCTGGAAGCCGGGCTATCGACCTGAGGGCTGCTCGGGGCTGGGAGCCGGCAGGGCTGGGCACTGCGCGTGCGTGCCCGCGTGAGGGCGGGTCTCCTGGGTCCTGCGGTCCTGCGGTCCAGCTGGGCTGAGCCGAGCTGAGCTGGGGGAGGTTAGGCCTGGGAAAAGGCGCTCAGGCGGGATTACGCAGCTGGGCCGGCGAGTTTGCAGGGAAGCTGACGGGTGGGGCGCTTTGAGTAGTGCTGTGCGCGTGGCCGGGACTCCGCCGGGGCGCCCCGAGCTGGGCGCGGGGGAAATCAGTACCATCAGTACCCCCGGAGCTACCTTGAGGCCCAGGCGAGCGAGTCAGCGGGGTGGAGTAGGCCGGCACCGTGGGAGGTGGGAGTCTGGCGCGCTAGGCGGACGGAAGGGATGCTGGCGGGAAGGGAGCGAGCGCGGGGGGCTGGTGCGGAGTCGCGGCTTGGAAGGTGCGGGGGTGTGGCGGGCGGCGCTGAGCGGTAGCCTCACGAAGGCGTCTGACGCCGGCCTGTGCTCGCCGCTTGGCCCGGGGCGGACCTTTTTGAGGTTTGAAGTAGTGCTTTGGCTCCCAAAGGGAAAACTGATTGCAAATCGAAGTTAACGAATCTGCCTAAACTTAAGATGTAGCTGCAACATAACAACATGTAGTTATAAATTGTATTTACTATCAAGGCGGGCTCAGTTAATGTATTTTATGTCACCTGGGACGGGACTGAGTCAAAGGCTTGGGATGGATGTGAGCTTTGTATCCAGGGCTGATTCCCGCCTTTCTAGCAACAGGTCCTGGCCTCTGGGGAGACTGGATGCACGGAAAGGGCGTGTGAACTCCAGGTGAAACCAGTGGCCAAGGTTTAGGGTTAGGCAGGGAAGTCCAAGGTTAGCGATTAAAAAAATGGGAAGGATGGCATCCTGGAGTGCACCTCCCACATTCAGTGAACTGAGGCCCTGAAGAAATACGTGTTTATTTAGAACAAGGCATCTCAGTATGGAGGATTAGACCACATCTTAAACCTGCACCTTGGAGTTGGGAGAACAGCATACTCTTGTTCCTTGAGGGTTTTTTTGGAATTGATTTGCCTTTCTCCTGAATTGTAACAAAAGAAACTTAAAGGGAACTCAGCCCCCTCCCTTTCTTTCTTGTTATTTAAGCAATTTTTCCAAAACAGGGAATCAAAGGATATTGTTTGCTTCCTTCAGACAACTTAGATAATTAAGAATGTGCAGTAAGCAAAGAACTGAACATTTGAAGAATACACCCTATCCCATTTATCTACTTAACATAATATACATGTGAATTCCAGATGCATTTTCCTAAAATGTAACTCTTCTAAATCATAAATATAATTTTCCTTGTACATTTCGGTCTACATAAGAAATGAAGAATACAGGCTTTACTATGTTTACTTGTTTGAACACATTCAAATGAATTCAGATAGTAAAAGTTGAATTAAGTTTTTTTTTTTTTTTTTTAAGGAAACAAGTCCACCACAAGGGTAATCCCAGAGAGTCAGGAGGCTGAGGCAGGAGGATGACAGGATCAAGGTCAGCTTCCACAATTTAGCATGACTATCTCAAAAAAGAAAGGGCTGAGGAGCTCAGTGGTAAAATGTCCTGTGTTTAGTCTCCAGTACCAAAAAAAAAAACAAAAACCAAACTCTTCCCATATATAGAATAACTATTCTGTGTGGGTCACACTATATTAGAACATGGCATTGTATTATTAATTGCATATTTGTCCATCTTCCTTGACTCAACTTGAAGACAAACAAGTCTCAGTCACTTAGGTTGTATGCATCTTTTCATTACTAGCATGGTGCCTGGCCCTTGGTTCAAAAGGGCCTTAGCTTATATTCAGAAATTTTGACAATATAGTATTTCCTTACCTTTTTTTTTTTTTTTTTTGGATGATGCTGAGGATCAAACCAAGGGCTCATGTGCTAGGCAAAGGCTCTACCACTGAGCTGCACCCTCAAACCCTATTCAATAATTGAAGATAGCATTCCTTTACTTTTGGAGATAGATATAGTACACTGTTATCGTCATTGACTTTAAGATCAATGAAGCCAATAAGTTTTATACATCTTAATCAAGTATCAGCAAACTTTTTTGTAAAGGGCCAAACATTATTTTAGTCTTTATTGGTCTTATAGTCTGTCACAGGTATTCAGCTGTACTATAGGACAAAAGTAATCAGAGACAATATGTAAAAGAATGAGAACTGCCATGTTCTAATAAAACTATTCATGATCATTAAAAAAAAAAAAATAGGTGGCAAGCTAGATTTGACTTGAAAGCAGTAGTTTGCTAACCCCTGATCTTGTTGGACTAATTTTTTAAGACTTAAGTATAAGCCTTTATGATTATCTTTAACTTATAATTCATTGCCACACATCTTTCTAGCTTGCTCTTGTGTCTTTATTCTGTGTGTGTGTGTGTGTGTGTATGTGTATGCATGCACAGACGTGCTCTAGGGATTCGTGTGCACGTGAGCACATTCATGTGCACATGTGCTCTGGGGATTTAACCCAGGGACTCGCACATTACCTACATGTGCTCTACTACTGAGATATACCCCCCAAACCCTGATCACTTCTTTTTGAGGGCCAGTTGCGTCGTCTGCTATATTAGCTGATACCCCATCTTTGTTATTGTCTCTAGAATTGATAAGCATATTTTTGTACCCTTAGTTAAAATTCTTTTTTTTTATGTAAATTTTGAATGTACATTTTTTTTTCAATTTATTTATTTATCTTTAGTTTTCGCAGACACAAATCTTTGGTTGTATGTGGTGCTGAGGATCGAACCCGGGCTGCACACATGCCAGGCGAGCGCGCTACCGCTTGAGCCACATCCCCAGCCCTAGTTAAAATTCTTAAAAGGATAAAAATCTTCCACAAGTTCATTTTGTTCTAATAGTCATTATTATTTTGAGTATAGCCACTCAAAAAGTTATAAGAAACTACCTAAAGTGCAGCCTGTCCTACAATCCATATTTTCCACCTCAGTCTGGTCTGTGTGTGTGTGTGTCTGTATATGTGTATACATATATTCATATCTATATATACATATATGTGTATTTTTTTTTTTGTACAAGAGATTCGACCCAGGGGCACTCAACCACTGAGTCACATCCCCATCCATTTTTTTTTTTTTTTTAATTTAGAATCAGGGTCTCACTAAGTTGCTTAGAGTCTTGCTAAATTGCTGGGTCTGGTTTTGAACTGGAGATCCTCCTGTCTCAATCTCCTGAGTCACTGGGATTACAGCCATGTGCCACTGCACCTGGCTTAAAATCTCTTTTTTTCTTGATCAGTGTGACCCAGCTTTTATTACTATTACTACTAGATTTTAAAACTAAGATAGAAAGTGGACTTTACTTTGTATTATAATAAAATAAAAACTAAGAAGAACTTGATCTCTTATGAAATACAAATTATCAATAATTAATACAACTGACTAAAATTGACTCAAGGTATAGAAAACCTGAAGAGATCTATTGAATTTGAATTGTCAAAAATTACGCTATGAACACTTCACCAGGTATACAAGATCAGATAACCCCTACCTTATATAAATTGTTCCAACAATTAGAAAAAGAAAGCAAAGCTCTCCGATTTCTTTGGAATACAATCTTTATTCCAAAGACATGAACTAAAGGAAAAATTGTAGGCCAATATAATCTTAACAATATATTTGCAAAAATTCAAAATATAATACTAGGAAACTGAATTTAGCTGTAAAAATGATAATGCACCATAGACATGTAGATAGAATTTGTGCCAGGAACTGGGGATGCTATAACATTAGAAATTTTCTTAATTGATCACATTAACCATCTGTAGAAAAATCCATTATGATTATTTTCGTAGATATAGAGGAGTATTTGGTAAAGCTCAATTCTTATTCATATGTATAGGAAAAAAAACAACAAACAAGAAGGAGAAGGAAATTTCTGTTTACTTAATAATATGTAACAAAAACCACAGTGTACATGACACATTTCATGGTGAAATGTTAAGAAATATTCCTTATAGAACTGAGGACATAGCTCAGTGGGAGAGTGCTTACCTACCATGTATAAGGCCTGGGTTCCATCCATAACACTGCAAAAAAAAAGAAAAAAGAAAGAAAGACCCATTGTATAGTCAAGAATAAATGTTATTTTTAAAAAGATCCCACTTACGTAGCTGGGCACAGTGGTACATGCCTATTATCTCAGCGGCTCGGGTGGCTGAGGCAGGAGGATCGTGAGCCAATGTCAGCAACTTAGCGAGGTGCTAAGCAATTCAGTGAGACCCTGTCTCAAAATGAAAATACAAAAAAGAGCTGGGGATGTGACTCAATAGTTATGTTCCCCTGAGTTCAATCCCAAGTACCAGAAAAGAAAAAAAAAATCCCACTTCAATAGAAGGAGAAACTATAAGGTGTCTAAGAGTATATCTAACAAAAGAGACATATATTTGGAGGATTTTTAAAAAGTTTTTTAATAAATGAAGAGATATGCTAGATTCAGGGCACTGATTATCATTAACATGTCTCTTCTCCCCAAATTAATCTATAATTTAATTGAATTGCTATCTAATCTCAAAATTTTCATGTAGTTTAAGAAAATTGTTTCTAATAAGCTAGGTACAAAGTATAGGACCAAACTAATTTTGATAATTAAGTAGAGGAATTTACCATGTCAAATATTTAACTTGATCATTTTTGCTTTCAGTCTGCATCTTTTTTTTTTAATATTTTTTAGTTGTAGTTGGACACAATACCTTTATTTTATTTATTTATTTATTTTTATGTGGTACTGAGGATTGAACTCAGGGCCTCGCACATGCTAGGCAAGTGTTCTACACTGAGCCACAACCCCAGCCCTCAGTCTGCATCTTTATATTCATAATGTGTATCTTAAGCCGGACATGGTGGTACATGCCTATAGTCCCAGTGACTCAGAAGGCTGAGGCAGAGGACCACAAGTTGCCCAGAAGCCAGCCTAGGCAATTTAATGAGACCATATCTCAAAATAAAAGGGACTGGGGATGTATATTAGTGGTAGGGTGCTCCTGTGCTCAAAAACATTTTTTTAAATACAGTAAAATAGTCTAATGCTTAGTTTATTAATATTTAGAAGGAAAACTGATATATTTGTACTTAATTAAGTTCTGTGTTCTTGATACGTTTTTTTTTTCCTGTCTGCCCTATTCTTATTCTTTTGTTCCTTTCTACTTGTTTCCAGATTATTTTTATGGTATTCCAGATTTTCTCTTCTGTTGACATTTATCTTAGTCCATTTTATGTTTCTGTAACAAAATACATGAAGCTGAGTAATTTGTAAAAAAAAAAAAAAATTATTTAGTTCACAGTTCTGGAGGACCAAGAGCATGCACTGGCTTCTGCCAGGCTCTGGTGATGGCATCCTTGAGGATAGAAAGGTCACATGGCAAGAAAGGAAGCAAGGATGGAGGACATGACTATTCTTTTATAATAACTTGAGTTCCCAGAAAACTAATTGACTCCTATGAGACCTAACCCACTCTACTACAAGACCAGCATTAATTCCTTTAGAAAGGCAGCTATGACCCAATCACCTCCCAATAGGCTCCATCTCTTAAAGGTCCCACTTTTTTATTTTTATTTTTTTAGCACTGGCATCAGACCCAGAGATGCTCTACCACTGAGTTACATCTCTAGTCGTTTTTAAAATTTTGAGACAGGGTTTCACTTAAGTTTCTCAGGTTGGCCATGAATTTGTAATCCTTCTGTCTTAACCTTCTGAGTTGCTGGGTAAAATTTTAGGCTTGTGCCACAGCATATGGACCACACCCCCACACCCCCAACCCCTGCCCCTTTCAGAGTTGGGTTGATATGTTGTTAAGGACCAAGCTTCCAGCACATGAATCTTTGAGGGAGAAACCATATCCAAACCATAATGGTTCTCTTATATTACTTTTTTTTTTTTTAGCAGTTACTTTATTCTAGTTCCAGGATTATAACATGCATCTTTAACATCCTAGTCTACTTTGAGTTAATATTCTATGACATCATGTTCAGTATAAGAACTTTACTAAAATACTCTATAAGTACTTTCACTTACCTTCCCCCTTGCCTTTACTTCTGCATCTGTTAAATCCCCACCATTCATTGATAATATTTTTAATTTTTCTTCTTTAGACCCAGACAGTAGTCCAGTTCTTTTTTCTGGTACTGGACATCATTAAACCCAGGGCCTTGCACATGCTAGGCAAGCACCCTACCACTGAGCTATACTGCCAGCCCCAGTACCTTGTAAATATATTTTAAGAATATGCACTTATATTAACAATATTTTTTCCATTTATAATGCTCTTTATTCCTTCCCTTGAACCCAGAATGTAACTATGGAATCATTTACCTTTAGCCTAATGAACTTCTTTAATTTTTCCAATAGTATAGGTCTACTGATGTATACTCAGTTTTTATCTAAAAATACCTTTAATTTGCCGTTAGAACATTTTTTGCTAGATATGAAATTCTGAAGGGTTTTTTTTCAGCACTTCAAAAATGCCATTCCATTTTCTTTTGGTCTGCATTATTTCTGATGAAAATTGAAAAAAAAAATTCCCCTTTGAGGATTGAACCCAGGGCCTCACACATGCTAGGCAAGTGCTCTACAACTGAGCTACAACCCCAGCCCTTTAATTTTAATTCTTTTTTTAAATATTGTTTTAGTTGTAGATGGACACACAATATCTTTGCTTATTAATATATATATATTTTTTTATGTAATGCTGAAGATCTAACCAGTGCCTCTCACAGGCCAGGCAAGTGCTCTGCCACTGAGCTACTGCCTCAATCCCTAATTTTAATTCTTAACTGTTGTTCTACAAAATCTGACTGCTTTTTTTTTAAAAGACGGACATAATATCTTTATTTTATTTTGTTTATTTTTCTGTGGTGCTGAGGATCGAACCCAGTGCCTCAAATGGATGAGGCAAGTGCTCTGCCACTGAGCTATAAGCCCAGCCCCAAATCTGACTGCTTTTAATTTCTTCTCTTTAACTTTTAACTATGTTTTGCCTAGATGGAATCTTTGTATTTATTTAGCGTGGGTTCCTGAGTCTTAGATTTGTGGATTTATGTCTTTTATAGATTTGGAGAAATTTTCAACCATATCTCTTCATCATTTTCTTCTACACCATTCACTTTCTCTTCTCTTGGGAATTCAATTATGTGTATTTCAGTCTGCATCTGTAAAGGGCCAAACAGTATCTTTAATAGTTTAATACTATTTAAAGGATATCTAATATTCTATTCTGTTATCTTAATTTTATTTATTTTTTTATTGTTGGTTGTTCAAAACATTACATAGTTCTTGATATATCATATTTCACACTTTGATTCAAGTGGGTTATGAACTCCCATTCTTACCCCGTATACAGATTGCAGAATCACATCAGTTACACTTCCATTGATTTATATATTGCCATACTAGTGTCTGTTGTATTCTGCTGCCTTTCTTATCCTTTACTATCCCCCTTCCTCTCCCCTCCCCTCCCCTCTTCTCTCTCTACCCCCTCTACTGTAATTCATTTCTCCCCCTTGTATTATTTTTCCCTTTCCCCTCTCTTCCTCTTGTATGTAATTTTGTATAACCCTGAGGGTCTCCTTCCATTTCCATGCAGTTTCCCTTCTCTCTCCCTTTCCCTCCCACCTCTCATCCCTGTTTAATGTTAATCTTCTTCTTATGCTCTTCGGCCCTACTCTGTTTGTTATCTTAATTTTTAAAAATTTTTTTGTTTTATTTTGGATCATTTCTATTGACTTTTTTTTTTTTTTGGTTGTGCAGAGGAGTGGTAAGAGAGGTGTATATATGTTAATACGCGTAATATGTAAATATGTTAAATACCAGCTTTAATTATTGGAGGCAGAGCTGGTCGTAAGAGGGTCTCAACAGGATACTAGGCAAGTGCTGTATTAGTGAGCAAGGCCTACAGCCCCTGAATCCATCTTTAGGTTCACTGATCCCATTCTTATGCTAGATCCTATCAACTATTTCACCTAACTAATGAATTTTTTATTTTAAATGCTGTATTTTATTTTATTTTTTTGAGAGAGAGAATTTTTTTAATATTTTTTTTTAGTTTTCCGCAGACACAACATCTTTATTGCCGCACGCATGCCAGGCAAGCACGCTACCGCTTGAGCCACATCCCCAGCCCAAGATGCTGTATTTTAAGTTCTAGGTTTTCCATTTTTGAGTTTCCATTTCCTGCTAAGGTGCTGCTTCTGTTTACTCATTGGTCTATCTTTTCTCTAACAGATATATAATATCTTACTTTATGTTTGCTAATGCAAATTAGCACGAGGGTCATTCCAGCACTTAGTTACCTATAGATTTGCTTCTAATGGCTTTGTTTAATATTGCATTTTAAATAATAGTAGAGACTGAAATAGATAATGTTTGGGGATTGTTTTCCCCCACTCCTTTTCTTCCCTAGAGAGAAAACCCAATCTTTCTTTAATCTAGTAGTGAGGATGAGGGGTAAACCAATTCAGTCTAGCTATAAATTATTTTGAGTGTAGATCAAGATTTAAATAGTTTTAGTTGACTCTGATTTCATATAACTGAGAATGAGATTAATTCCCTCCTTCTTGAGGGCTTTGGTGTCTAAGTACTTGAGACCAAAGAAACCTGTCTTTGCTTTTCAGCTCATTCCCAGTTTCCTGTGAAGCTCCACAAGGGCTAGTTTCTTTGATCTCATACAGAGTTGTACTGAGTAGGGGCTGGGTTGCCTCTGTAGCTATTCTCTGTTATATATGACGTTGATACATCTCACAAACAATAATGAGGGGAGGGGGGAAAGCCAGTATTAACTGTGTGATTTCATGTACATATATTTTGGGCAAAGTTAATCTTTAGTATTGGTTACTTATGGGAAGGCAAGAGGGTTGGTAATTCTTAAGGGGGGGGTGAGAAAGGCTTCTCGAGTGTTCTATTTATTTATCTAGTTGCGTTTATTCATGAAATTTTATTGAGCTATGTTTATGATGTGTGCACTTTTCGGTATGTAAGGTATAGTTCAATGACAAAAAAATTAAGCAGGGTAGTAAACTCTTGTACCAAAACCAAGCCAATCAAACCAACCAACAAAAAACAATACAAGGCCAGGTTCAGTGGCGCACGCCTGTAATCATAGCGGCTCAGGAGGCTGAGGCAGGAGGATCACGAGTTCAAAGACAGCCTCAGCAAAAAGCGAGGCACTAAATAACTCAGTGAGACCCTGTCTCTAAATAAAAATACAAAATGTGGCTCAGTGGTCGAGTGCTTGAGTTCAATTCCTGGTACCCCACCCCTCCCCCAAAAAAGAAAAAAGTATATGGATAAACAGTTATAAAATCTGTTTTTATCTTCCAGTTGTTTTTTTTTTTTTATTTCAGAAGTATAACTATCAACAACTTCCACTAATTTATGTCTCCCTGACTTGTTAACAGTTTCCATGTAATTATTGGAGCAGAGAAATGATGTCAGTTTAGGTAGTCAAAAGACATTTTGTAGAGCAGAGTTGAGGTCAGAACTTTACTTATATAAACAAACACTGGAGTCCCTCCCACTTGTTGAATTGCTTGGTGGTTAAACAGTATGCTAGGCAACAGGCTTTCCTTTTCTTTCCTTTTTTAGATGAAGCTAAGAGAATCAAGGAGTTGCTTTTTTACTTTTTACTTTATTATTTGCAGGTTTAACACTTGAAGATGAGACAATTTGATCTTTGTTTGAGCTCTGAAGGGTCTGAAGTGGTTTTAGCTACATCAAGTGATGAAAAACACCCACCTGAAAATATCATTGATGGGTAAGAGTTACTATACTGTCTCACTTGAAGTCTTTATATTGGGCTAGTGAACCCCTGTGGTACTGGAACTATGTGTGTACAATTAGTGCTGTTAAATATAGTTTAATAAGTGTTTGATGAACCAGATTTCCTGGTAGTATCCACCTTTGTCATCATTCCTACAACTAATTCATATGTAGATATTTAAGTTTTTGATCCTTTTCTTTATAATTCCTAAATGGACTTCTTTATACAAAGAGGTGTTTAAATTTATTATTATTACTATTTTTATTTATCATTATTTTTCTAGTGCCAGGGATGGAACCCAGGGCATTGTGCATGGTAGGCAAGTGCTCTACCACTGAGCTACACCCCCAACAATAGGACTTTTTTATAATTTTGTTTACCAAGGCAAACAACAACTTCATTTTATGAATGTGTAAATTTTTATGTCTAGTTTTGTTTGTTTTTATTCCAGATTTTTCTTGGAAATATAAATGTAAACATAGCTTCCTATCTGCTCCCTATTTCCTTATTGGCCCAAGTGACATCTTTGCTGAAATGAATGTTTCACTTCATGCTATTTATTGCTCCCGCATTGTTTGTTTCTCAGCTTCTTGATATCATTCCAGTTTCCACTCTTTAAGAGGTCTAGAATCATTCTCGGTAGAGATAAATACTATTCTCAGAGTCTTAATTCCAAGAACTAAAATGGGAGAACTCCTTTTTTAATAGTTCTACTTATTTCCTTACTGTCTTGAGTTCTCTTCCTTGGTTTGTGTATAATCACCAGAGTTTAACTCACAGAATCATGTAATTTTAGAGCTGGAAGAACTTATGAGTTCATCTTGTCTAAGCCCTTCATTTAAACTTGTGGTAAGAGAGGTGTAAATATGTTAAATACCAGCTTTAATTATTGGAGGCAGAGCTGGTCGTAAGATAGAGATGTTGGATTCTTTGTGTTCTATTATGAAGACCACATGTCTAGACAAAATGCTAGCAAATTGACCTCTTCTTTCAACTTTAGTTGCTATCTCCTTTCTGCTCCTTTCCCCTCAGGTAGGATAAGTTTATCTCTTTGTGGACTCTAATAGCATTTGGTATAACCTCTAGTATCTTTCTTATTCCTTTTTGTGTAATTGTTTATTTTTAATGTTTTTCTCCTCTCTCAACTGTGAATTCCTAGGAATCAAAATCTATATCTTGTTCATCTTTTATTCCATAGAGTCTTAAAAGTTTAACAGAGGGGCTGGGGATGGGGCTCAAGCGGTAGCACACTTGCCTCGCATGCTCGGGGCACTGGGTTTGGTCCTCAGCACCACATATAAACAAAATAAAGATGTTGTGTCCGCTGAGAACTAAAAAATAAATATTAAAAAAAAGTTTAACAGAATTAGAACATCAAATATTAGTTAAACTTGGTTAATTTTTTTTTTTTTTAATACTAGGAATTGAACCCAAGGGGCTTTCAACTGTGTTACATCACCAATACTTTTTATTTTTTGAGACAGGGCCTCACTAATTTGCTGAGGCTGGCCTTGAACTTGTGATCCTCCTGCCTTAGCCTCCCTAGTACCTGAAGTTACAGGCATGTACCACTGCTCTCAGCTTGGCTAATATTGAAAAGTATTAGAGTGTATATTTATACACACATATACATAAACCTACATACATGTATATGCATATGTTATATGTTTGTATAAGACTTTATAATTTCATATACTATGTTATTCAATTGGGAAATAAGAAATCCAAAGAAGTATTTTCAACCCTACTGTAAAGATGAGAAAACAAATGATCACATGTAAAATGACTTATTTAAAATCATACAGAGAAGCAGATGGCAAAATCAACTAACACTCATATTTTCTAACTGCTAGTTAAGGGCTCTTTGTCCTATACTATAACAAATCAAATCAACATTGAATCAAAAAGTTAATATCTGCTTTTGCCTGTGTCTCTTAGTTCATGTCAGTTTTTTACTTTCTGAAAGTGAAGTAATATTTCTTAACCCACTCTTAACTTGGAGTAGAAAAATTAGCATGGAAACTGTTATAAGAATTCATAGAACTGAGCCAGGCAGGGTGGCGCATGCCTGTAATCCCAGCAGCTCCGTAGGTTGAGGCAGGAGGATTGCAAGTTCAAAGCCAGCTTCAGCAAAAGTGAGGTGCTAAGCTACTCAGTAAGACCCTGTCTCTAAATAAAATACACAATAGGTTTGGGATGTGGGTCAGTGGTTGAGGGCCTCTGAGTTCAATCCCAAATACCCGCCCCCCAAAAAAAGAATACACAGAACTGTAGAGATTTGCCTTAATGTTGTTTGCTAGGAATAAAGATCTTTCCAGAAACATTCCTTATTTCTGATTGGAGAGAGATCATTTTTCTAAGGCAAGATCAGTTTACCTTCTACCCTTTTGATGACTTTTCTCTCAAGGTAATATGTTTATGGATTATTAGGGTCAGCTGGGCATGATGGCACATGCTTGTAATCCCAGCAGCTCGGGAGGCTGAGACAGGAGGATCAAGCGTCTAAAGCTAGCCTCCGCAATAGCTAGATGCCGAGCAACTCAGTGATACCCCGTCTCTAAATAAAATACAGAATAGGGTTGGGGATGATGTGACTCAGTGGTTGAGTGCCAACCCCAAGTTCAGTCCCCGGTACCAAAAGAAAAAAAGATTATTAGAGTTAGCTATATTATGTAGCAGATAATATTTTAGGATCTGTCAAGTTTATATTAAGGAATGATTAAGGACCTAATTTTTTTTTTAGATTAGACAAAAACTGTTAGTACAGAAAAACATGGAATATAGGTAGTTACTGTCCTGCAGACTGCACGGAGTACGTCATTGACTGTAATTCATATGCAATTCTAGCACATATAATTAGACTTTATATATTAGATGTTAAAAAATTTCTGTTCACAAATTGGTATACCTAAATGCAAGTAATCATAGAATTATTTAGGGAAAACATACTATAAATTTACCCCTACTCAACAGTGAAGAATGTTTATGGCCCTGCTCCAAACTTTCAATTTCTTCAAAAATAAGAGTTAAAGAAAATGATTATGTTTCTATTTCCCATTGACCCTACCTTTGTCCTTTATATTTAAAATGTCAGTGAAAAAGTAGAAAAAATTCTACCCTAGAAAAAAGAAAAAAATTAAGAGAACTGATTCACTTTACATAGTGTTGGAATACACTAGATTTAGAATTAAAATTCTTGTCAAATTGAACTGCATGTTTTACCTTAGACAAAGGTTATATGTAATGTTTTAAGCCCAGTTGTGCTAGGTCAGTGAGATAAGATCAGAGAGACCAAGGAATATACCTGGAGGTGGGACATGAGATATAAAGTTCATTGAAAAATGCTTACAGGGAAGGTCCAGTAGCAATGATTGACAGATAACTTTGCCTGAGAATCCAGAGGTGACAGGCTGGACAGGTATACCTCTGCTTCACTCAGTACCTCTGGTGCCTTGCCTGAGAGCAGTGCCTCCTATCTATCATGATATTTTGTCAGGAGGTGGCAAATGAGCACTTCCCTTTAGACAGTGCTCTGATCCATACCAGTTACTGTAGGGAGAAGAATTAAGAAGAATAAATTAAGCTATAGAAACATTGACAATCATTAAACTGTTTAGTTTGTTCCTTGTATGCTCATCATCCCAAGGAGCAGCTATCCTGACATGTGTGCAAGAAAGCAACTTTCCATACATTATACTAACTTGCCCTAATTCCAAGCATATAACAGAGAAAGCCAGTGTCCTTCATGATAATATTTATCTGGACATTCCAGCCCAGATTGCTGTCATTGTTCCCTTAACTTGGCTAAGTTCTTGGGAAAAGAAAGGGGCATTCAGAGATCTGGTGTTTTACTCTCCCTCTTTTTTTTAAGGATGACATATATTTCAGCCTTTGGGCCTCCATTTCCAGTCTAAAAAATAGAGATAACACCACCTTTTCTGCCTTCCTCAGAGTTATTAAAACAACAACAACAAAAAAAACAACAAAAATCACATGAGATAATAGATGTGAAACAGTTGTTAGCATTCAATCCTTATTCAACAGAAAACTATTGCCAGGCAGTGGCCCACGCGTGCCTGTAATCTCAGTGGCTCAGGAGGCTGAGGAAGGAGGATCACGAGTTCAAAGCCAACCTTGGCAAAAGTGAGGTGCTAGGCAACTCAGTGAAACCCTGTATCTAAATAAAATACCAAAAAAAGAGGGGTGAGGTTGTGGCTCAGCAGTTGAGGGCTTGCCTCTCATGAGTGAGGCACACATAAAAATAAATAAACAAAATAAAATTATTTGTTCATCTTCAACTAAAAAAAAATTTTTTTAAAAAAGCAGGGTGGGGCGTGTGTGGAGCAGGGGCTGGAGATGTGGCTCAGTGGTTGAATGCCCCTGGGTTCAATACATGGTGCTGGTAAAAGCAAGAGAAAAAGAAAACTACTACTTTGACAATTTCCTTATACCTCATTATGAGGATGCAATTATATCATTTTAAAGTCCAAGTGCATCTATATAATAATATGTAGAATTATTATATTGGTCATGTTTATTGAAAGCACTGAAGGAAAAGCCAGGACAACTAAATTCACTAAATTATTTAAATAGATAAAATTTTAAACCATATAGTTATAAGTAAAAAGGAAATTATAAATTATTAAATATAGAATTTAAAAATCAGAATTATTAGATAGGAGACCTAACCCTTTTTTTGTAACAACTTTATTGACATATACCAGGCATGGTGGCGCACGTCTATAATCCCTGGGAGCCTGAGGCAGAAGGATCACAAGTTTCAAAGCCAGCCTCAGCAACTTAGCAAAACCCTAAATAACTTAATGAGATCCTGCCTCTAAATAAAATATAAACAAGGGCTGGGGATGAGGCTCAGTGGTTAAGCACCGCTGGGTTCAATCCCTGGTATCCCCCGCAAAAAATACCCTTTATTTATATATTTATATGCTGTATAATTCACCCATTTAGAGTCTACAATTTAGTATTTCCTACATATTCAGAGTTATGCAACCATTTCCACGATCCATGTTAGAACATTTCATCACCCCCAGAAGAAGTCTTGCATTCATTAGCAGTCACCCAGTATTTATCCATCCCCACCAGCCCTAGGTAACCATTATTAATCTACCTTATTTCTGTAGATGTTACTGATTCAGACTTTTCATGTAAATGGAATCATACATATATGACCTTTTGACTAGCTTCTTTCACTTTTCATGTTTTCAGGCTTCATCCATGTGGTAACATATCTCAGAACAATTTCTTTTTATTGTCAAATAATATTCAATTGCATGGATAAAGCAGATTTTATTTATCCATTTGTCAGTGATAGATATCTGGATTAGTTCTAATTTTGGATTGAATTTACCTAAATTTTATTTTAAAACATCATTTTATAAATCTTGGTTCAATCCCTGGTACCCGTCCCTCCTCCCAAAAAATCTACTTAAAATAGTGTTTAAAACATAAAATAGTTTAGAATAAATTTAATAAGACACACAAGACCTTCACAATGAAGTTTATAAGATATTGTTGACAGGGGCTGGGGATATGTCGCTCAAGCAGTAGCGTGCTCGCCTGACATGCATGCGGTCCGGGGTTCGATCCTCAGCACCACATACAAAGATGTTGTGTTTGCCAAAAACTAAACAATAAATATTAATAAATAAATAATTGCCTTTAGGGCAAGATTAAAAAAAAAAGATATTGTTGACAAAACTTTTAATATAATAAAGAGCTAAATAAATGAAAATATATACTATGTGCATAATTAGAAAACTTAATATTGTTAAAATGCCAGCTTTTTTCTAAATTAATGTAGAGTCTGTACAATCCAAATTAAAAATCTCGGTGTACTTTTACATAGACACTAACAAATTTTTTTCTGAAACATATCTGGAAATACAAAGACCTGGACTAGTCAAAATCATCTTGAAAAAGAAGAAAGTTAAAGCACTTACTTACTCTGATTTCAGGACATCGAATAACCAATTCACAATAATCAAAGCAGTGTAATGTATTTATAATATTAGACCAATGAAATAGAATAGAGAGCCCAAAACAGACCCACAGCATCAGGTTATATTAGGTTATATTTTTGACAAAATATATTTTATTTTAGAGAAAAACACTATAAGTTCCAATAAGAAAAAGAAAGCCTTTTTAACAAATGGTGCTGGAGCAACAGAGTAAACATAGATAAAAATAAACTGTGACCCTTATCCTATACTGAGCACAAAAATTAATTCAGGATGGATCATGGACCTCATAAGAAAGAACTTTGCGACATTGCAGTAGACAAATATTTCTTTTGGGAAGGGGATGACACAAAAATTACTAAGCATAAAATTAAAAAATGGGGCTGGTCATGTAACTCAGTGGTAGAGAGCTTGCTCAGCATACATGAGAAACTGGGTTCGGTCCCTAGCACCACATGTAAATACAAAAGAAAAAAATTTTTTTTAAAGATAAAGAAGGAAAGAAAGAAAAAAAGTAACAAAACTGGACTTTGTCAGTAGTGAAATTTCTGCTTATTGAAAGCCATGATTAAGAAGATGAAAAGGCAAGCCATTGCATACCTGTGATTCCAGCAACTTGGCAGGCTGAGGAAGGAGGATCACAAGTTCAAAGCCAGTCTCTGCAACTCAACAAGATCCTAAACTACTTAGCAAGACCCTGTCTCAAAATAAAAAATAAAAAGGACTAGGGATGTGGCTCAATGATTAAGTACCCCTGGAATCAAACCCTAGGTACCAAAAACAAAAGAAACAACAAGGCAAATCATGGACTGGGAGAAAATATTCATTTGGAAAAAAAAAAAAAAAAAAAAAATATATATATATATATATATATATATATATATATATATATATATATATATGTATATAAATAAATACATACACACACACATACATACCAAAGGACTGCTACAGGTATATAATAAAAATACAAACAGCTTCATAAAAATATGACAAAATATTTAAGAGACACTTAACAAAAGAAAATAGATGAGCGACTAACATGCATGAAAAAAGTGCTTAGCTTTATAGTTATCAGGAAAATGCAAATTAAAACAATAGGAGACCATTTCACATTTACTAGAATGGTTAAATTAAAAAGACTGATAACAGCAAATGTTGACAAAGGGTGTGGAGCAAGTAGAACTCTCTTAACATTGCTGGTAAGAGTATATAATAGTGCAACCACTTTGGAAATTTGGCAGTTTTTATAAAGTAAAATATAACTCTACCTTATCATCCTACAAAGCCACTCTTAGTAATGACTTTGTCTACAAAGACACTTGTGTAAGAATGTTTATAGTAGCTTTATTTATTATAACATTAAAAAACTGGAAGCATTCCAAATATCAAACAAAAGAATGAACAAGTCAAGTGTGGTAGTACATGCCTGTAATCCCAGCTATTAGGTAACTGAGTAAGGAGGTTGCAAGTTCAGGCTAGCCTGAGCAATTTAGTGTGATCCTGTCTCAATTTTTGTCAACACAGTAACTTGGGTAGCTGAGACAGGAGGATCATAAGTTCAAGATCAGCCTTGGCATGAGAATTTATACCCCATTTGAATCAAATGTATGATATGTCAAGATCATTGTATTGTCCCGAGCAACTAACAAAAAATAAAAATAAAAATAAAAAAAGAAAAGAAAAGAAAAAAGATCAGCCTTGGCAACTTAGTGAAACCTGGCTTATAAATAAATAAATAAAGGTCTAGAGATGTAACTCAGCTGTGGCAACTTAGTGAGACCTGGCTTATAAATAAATAGATAGATAGATAGATAAAGGACTAGAGATGTAACTCAGTGTAAAACTCCTGGGTTCAATTGCCAGTAATGCAAAATAAGTAAGTAAGCAAATAATAAAATAGGACTGTATGTAGCTCAGTGATAGAGTATCCCTGGATTCAATCCCCAGTAGTTAAAAAAAAAACAAAACGCACACATACATATATATATGAATATATATGTATATATACACACGTATGTGTTTATATGTGTGTATGTATATATACATGTGTGTATACACATACATACATTGCAGCATAGGTCATGGTGATAAAAGTCAAAGTAATAATTCAGGGAAGTAGGGATTGTCTGGAAGGAAAGTTTCTGGAGTCATGAGAATGTTCTATATCTTGATGGGGGTATTGGTTATCCTGGGATCAGTTACATAAGCATATACATTTATCAAAACTCATTAAATGGCCTGGGGATGTAATTCATGTAGCATACTTGCCTAGCATATGCAAGGCCCTAGGTTTGATCACCAGCATCATAAAAAGCAAAAAACAAAAACTTATGAAGTTATAAGGTAAATTTCATTGTATATAAATTTTGCCTCCATAAAAGAAAAAGGCTTACATTGTTGAAATTATTACTCTGTCGTCAGTACCACATATACTATTTCAAACACACTTCTGTACAACTTAAAAACTGCATATTTAATTTTTTTTTCAGCAAACATACTGTGGTTTAATTATTTAACAGTTGCTAGGGATATGAAGATGAGTAGTGGGAAGTGTTTGGGTTCAATAAATATCATCAACAAAATTGGTAGCCTCCAATTAAACAAGAGCTCATCATCTTGCAGGAGCCATAAAAACATAAGAGATAAGTGTCAGTGCAGAAATGGGTTGCTGAGTGTCAGGGAAGTGCAAAGAAAGGAGGAAGTGATTCCAATTTGTTGGGGTTAGAGAGATTGGACCCAAAAGTGAATAAACTTTTGCAAGGGAAGAAAGACTTTTTGGGTAAAGAGAATCTCAGGAACTGCTATGTGGAAGCAAGAGCCTGCATGATGTGTTTGCAGAATTTTAAGTGGCCCAGTGTGACTACAGTGATTGATGGTAATGTAGTGATGGAGGATAATGTCCTTTAATTATGAAACCAGACTGTACAGTCTTAAATGTCATACTAAGGAGTTTAAATTTATAGGCAGTGAGGGACCACTGAAGGCTTTTAGACAGGAGTGACATCAGTTCTATTCCTGTGTTTTAGAAGAGAATATCTGGTGGTAGCAAAGAATTATTAAACTTGGGGAGAGATTAGAGGCAGAATTAACAGAAATGGATTGTCATAATCCCATAGTCATTTTTATAATACTTATCATGAAAACTTTATGATTTAACTTTTATATTTATCTGTTTTTTTTTTTCTTTCAAATTAACCACAGGAATCCAGAAACATTTTGGACCACCACAGGAATGTTTCCCCAGGAGTTCATTATATGTTTTCACAAACATGTAAAGGTTGAAAAACTTATAATCCAAAGTTACTTAGGTAAGCAAATCATACATTAATTTTCACCATCCTTTAATTTTTCCATAAGCAGAGGACATATATGTAAACTTTTGGCAAAACCCTAGTTTTTATTCACAGCATGGAATCCAGTTTTATTGCTGGAATGGGAGGGTAGGGATTCTGGGTTAATTGCCTTCAGCACAACTAACCTCTTTAAACTGCAAATTTGAAACCCTTCCAAAGCACATAATAATTTCCATGCAATTTACGACATGAAAGTCTTTGGCAAAAGACCCTATTATGAACATAAGAAGCTGACTTGCCAGAATGCTAGTTTCCATGACATCTTTTTTCCCTAGATTCATTCATCCTGGAGTTCTCTATCAAATTCTTGCTGAAAATTCAATAACCCTGATTTTTTCACATTGAATGGTGTTGATTCTTCTATTAATAATGACATTTTCTGGGAATTTAGGAACAGAATCTCCCATTGAAACATTCTTCTAATCCTGTGTGTTTATTTAGGGATAGAGTATATCAGACAAAATCATGGCAGGAAACAAAACACATCCCAGATGTTTCAAATGAAGAGGTTTTATTGATGGGTCCACTTATGAAAGTATGTCCTGGGCTAAGGGAATAAACAAGGGATGATGAGGCCCTCAGAAACTAGCTACAGCAGGAGGCCATTATTTCCCTGGGACAAGGCAAGGAGATAATGTTATCTCACCCCAGTGAGAGCCAGATCCTGCCCAGCAGGAGCTGTGATCATGAAGGGACTTGACTGTTGTCCAACACCTGACACCAAAGCAGAGAGGAAGTGGGGAGAGAATAGCCTGATCTTACTTCTTACAGCCTTCTGTCCACTCCTGGTGCCTCCACTGACCAACTCCACTCAGAAGCCAATGGGTAAGTCCAGGAGACTAGTCCACAGGGGTCAGCCATTCAAGGCACAGGACAAGACAGAGAAGAGAAAGAATGGATCTAGAGTGGCAGAGACTAGGTGAAGACAGGGAAGGGAACACAGTGCAGAAGGAAGATGCATGGCTCAGTCTCTCCTCAGCCATTAATTGCATAGGCTCTGGAGTCAGACAGTCCTTGAGGTTGAATTTCAGTTCTGCTCCTTACTTGTTCTTTCTCATTAAACACCTTACCTTGCTTCCCTAAGCTTACATCCTCATCAGTAGAACAGATTAGTAATACTTTTCTCTTAAGACTGTAGTCACAAGACAATTAAAAAATGCCTGTACTCATAATAGTTCTTCATAAATGCTTATGACCAAGACCACCAAATGTTTTCATCAATATATAAAAAAAATTCTGGATGATGATCAAATTCAAAACAGCTCCACTAGCTTTATGTTTTACAGTTATAAACACTAGCTTTATGTTTTACAGTTATAAAATGGTGATTATAAGATCACCATTACACAGCCCAGTTCTGTGGCACTGAGGTGCATGCCTGTATGCCAGAGACTCAGGGAAGGCAGGGGACTGAAGCAGGAGTAGCAAAGTTCAAGGACAGCCTCAGAAACGGTTTCAAGATTTAAAAAAAAAAAAAAAAAAGGGTTAGAGATATGGCTCAGTAGTAGAGTAGCCTTGGGTTCAATCCCCAGTACTATTTATTTTTTTTTCTTTTTTTTTTTTTTATTGGTTATTCAAAACATTACAAAGATTGCAGAATCACATCGGTTACACATCCACATTTTTACATAATACCATAATAGTAACTGTTGTATTCTGCTACCTTTCCTATCCTCTACTATCCCCCCTCCCCTCCCCTCCCATCTTCTCTCTCTACCCCATCTACTGTAATTCATTTCTCTCCTTATTTTTTCCCATTCCCCTCACCAACTCTTATATGTAATTTTGTATAACAATGAGGGTCTCCTTCCATTTCCAAGCAATTTCCCCTTTCTCTCCCTTTCCCTCCCACTTCATGACTCTGCTTAATGTTAATCTTTTCCTCCTCCTCTTCCTCCCTGCTCTGTTCTTGGTTGCTCTCATTATATCAAAGAAGACATTTGGCATTTGTTTTTTAGGGATTGGCTAGCTTCACTTAGCATAATCTGCTCTAGTGCCATCCATTTCCCTGCAAAATCCATGATTTTGTCATTTCTTAGTGCTGCGTAGTACTCCATTGTGTATAAATGCCACATTTTTTTTATCCATTCATCTATTGAGGGACATCGGGGTTGGTTCCACAGTCTAGCTATTGTGAATTGTGCTGCTATGAACATCGATGTGGCAGTATCCCTGTAGTACGCTCTTTTGAGGTCTTCAGGGAATAGTCCGAGAAGGGCAATAGCTGGGTCAAATGGTGGTTCCATTCCCAGCTTTCCCAGGAATCTCCATACTGCTTTCCATATTGGCCTCACCATTTTGCAGTCCCACCAGCAATGTATAAGAGTACCCTTTTCCCCACATCCTCGCCAGCACTTGTTATTGTTCGACTTCATAATGGCTGCCAATCTTACTGGAGTGAAATGGTATCTTAGGGTGGTTTTGATTTGCATTTCTCTGACTGCTAGAGATGGTGAGCATTTTTTCATGTACTTGTTGATTGATTGTATGTCCTCCTCTGAGAAGTGTCTGTTCAGGTCTTTGGCCCATTTGTTGATTGGGTTATTTGTTTTCTTATTGTTTAATTTTTTGAGTTCTTTGTATACTCTGGATATTAGGGCTCTATCTGAAGTGTGAGGAGTAAAAATTTGTTCCCATGATGTAGGCTCCCTATTTACCTCTCTTATTGTTTCTCTTGCTGAGAAAAAACTTTTTAGTTTAAGTAAGTCCCATTTGTTGATTCTTGTTTTTAACTCTTGTGCTATGGGTGTCCTATTAAGGAATTTGGAGCCCGACCCCACAATATGTAGATCGGAGCCAACCTTTTCATCTATCAGACGCATAGTCTCTGATTTGATATCAAGGTCCTTGATCCATTTTTAGTTAACTTTTGTGCATGGCGAGAGGAGGGGATTCAGTTTCATTTTATTGCATATGGATTTCCAGTTTTCCCAGCACCATTTGTTGAAGATGCTATCCTTCCTCCATTGCATGCTTTTAGCCCCTTTATCGAATATAAGATAGTTGTAATTTTGTGGATTGGTTTCTGTGTCCTCTATTCTATACCATTGGTCCACCCGCCTGTTTTGGTACCAGTACCATGCTGTTTTTGTTACTATTGCTTTGTAGTACAGTTTGAAATCTGGTATCGCTACACCTCCTGATTCACACTTCCTGCTTAAAATTGCTTTTGCTATTCTGGGTCTTTTATTTTTCCATATGAATTTCATGATTGCTTTATCTATTTCTACAAGAAATGCCGTTGGGATTTTGATTGGCATTGCATTGAACCTATAGAGAACTTTTGGTAATATTGCCATTTTGATGATGTTAGTTCTGCCTATCCGTGAACAGGGTATATTTTTCCATCTTCTAAGATCTTCTTCTATTTCTCTCTTTAGGGTTCTGTAGTTTTCATTGTATAAATCTTTCACCTCTTTTGTTAGGTTGATTCCCAAGTATTTTATTTTTTTTGAGGATATTGTGAATGGGGTAGATGTCCTCATTTCCAGTTCAGAAGATTTGTCGCTGATATACAGGAGTGCCTTTGATTTATGCGTGTTGATTTTATATCCAGCCACTTTGCTGAATTCATTTATTAGCTCTAGTAGTTTCTTTGTAGACCCTTTTGTGTCTTCTAGGTATAGGATCATATCATCCGCAAATAGTGATAATTTAAGTTCTTCTTTTTCTATTTTTATGCCTTTAATTTCTTTCGTCTGTCTAATTGCTCTGGCCAGTGTTTTGAGAACTATATTGAATAGAAGTGGTGAGAGAGGGCATCCCTGTCTTGTTCCAGACCCCAGTACTATTTAAAAAAAAAAAAAAAAAAAAAAAAAAAAGGAAAGACCACATTTTACCATGGGGATATATAGAAAAACAGAATGGATAACTTCCAGAACATGGTATTTCTGATCCCAATACTCTAGTTCTACCAATGCATGTCAATCTCTGGCAGAGGCGAAAAGAAATACAGAGAAAACAACATAGAGTTAGAAAGTAATTAACATTTTTGTTTATTTACAATGTCAGTGCGGACCTTGGAGATTGAAAAGACCAAATCTAAAGAGCCTGTCGATTTTGAGCGATGGATTGAAAGGGGTATGTGCTTGTTTACCAGCATTGTTCTGAACACGAGAGAGTAGATAATTGTCCTCTGACTCTACTTTTCCACTCCAGCTGCCTTTTGGTGAATAATAGGTGACCATAATGATTGTTTTATTTATTTTTTTTTATGGGATTATGGGTCATTTCTATTTTCATTTTTATTTTTTTCCATATGACTTTGTTGATTCTTGTACACAATTAAGACCGAAAAACCTGACTTGTTATATAACAATGAATTTTTTCTGAATTTCAGAATCCTTATCAGAAAAAACAGAGATGATATCAATCATTTAAAGGCTTTTGTGAACTAGTGGTTGGCATATTAAAGTTGAACAATAAATATCATCAACAAAATTGGTAGCCTCTAATTAAACAAAAACATTGCCTTCATGTGCAATCTCTTTTCCTTTCCCAAATACCATGAGAATAATAATAAAGGAATAAAATGAAGCAAATTTACAAGAACAAAAAAAAAAATTAAACAAAACTCAGGAAACTAAAGCAAATGTAAGATGTATATTTTAATAGAGGAGAAAGCAAGTAACTTTTTTTTTTTTTTAGAGAGAGAGAGAATTTTTTAATATTTATTTTTTAGATTTTTGGCAGACACAACATCTTTGTTTCTGTATGTGGTGCTGAGGATTGAACCCAGGCCACACACATGCCAGGCGATCGCGCTACCGCTTGAGCCACATCCCCAGCCCAATAAGCAAGTAACTTCTTTAGCTAAACAGATGAAGTAGTAGCCTTAGTGCCTGCCAAGGAAAGTAACAACAAGAAGCAACATAGATCAGGAGACAGGAGAATCACCTTCAAAGCCAGCCTCAGCAATAGTGAGGTACTGACTCTAAATAAAACACAAAATAGGGCTGGGGATGTGGCTCAGTGGTTGAATGTCCCTGAGTTCGATCCCCACTATCAAAAAAAAAAAAAAAAAAAAAAAAGAATCAGCAACATAAATGCCCAGAAGGTCTAGAACTTGAAGGCAATAGTATGAATGAGACATGGGCCAGAAAACAAGACTGATTAGTTGCCACCCTCAAGAGATGACTAGGAGCATTGAATGTTGAGGTTCAGGACTCAGGCGAGCAGGTGTAATAGAGTGTGACATGGGGTTGAACACACCATTGGTGGAAGCCTGCATATTGACAGTGTGGGACTCCAGTCTTCTTCCTATGCTTTGCTATTAATAATAGCAACCAAGAATGTGCCCCCAACTTAGAGATTGAAGGATCAGTCTTTGGAGAAACTGAGGGGCCTCCCAAAAAAGGTCTGTGGATACTGACAAAGGTTAGCTTCTCCCTGTTGTTCTTTTTTTTTTTTTTTTAATTTTAATATTTATTTATTTTTTAGTTTTCGGCAGACACAACATCTTTTGTTTGAATATGGTGCTGAGGATCGAACCCGGGCCACACGCATGCCAGGCAAGCATGCTACCGCTTGAGCCACATCCCCAGCCCCCCTGTTGTTCTTTTTGAAGTGTACCAGTCAGAAAATGCACACAGTTTTCAAATGATTTAGTCAAATGTAACAAAAGCCAGTATTGTCTCAAAATAAATATAAAAAAAAGTGGTAAAGCACACCTGGGTTCAATCTCTGGTACCAAAAAAAAAAGAGGGAGAGAGAGATGGGTAATCACATATTTAGAGGTGGAATGTCATGCTATCTTAGGCTAACTTTAAAATAATATAACAAAAATAATTTAGGGCTGGGACTGTGGCTCAGTGGTAGAGTGCTTACCTCACATGTGTGAGGCACTGGATTTGATCCCCGGCACCACATAAAAATAAATAAATAAAGATATTGGCGGGGAGAGGGGGGTGGAGTTTTGGCTCAGTGGTAGAGCACTTGCCTAACGTGTGAGGCCCTGGGTTCTATCCTCAGCACCGCATATAAATACATAAACAATAAAAGATCCATTTAAAACTAAAAAATAAAAATTAAAAAAAATGAGTATGTTCATCTACAACTAAAAAAATTTTTTTAATTAAGTCAATAATGCTGAAATGTTGGTAATTATAAAATCTAGATAGTGGGTATATATGGCAAATATTATTTTCTCTCTTCATTTTGTTTTGAGATTTTCCAGTTTTTCATAACTGAAAAAAAAGAAGCTAAGCAAATAAAGAAGGGGTTATCAGGGGCTGGGGTTGCAGCTCAGCAGTAGAGCACTTGCCTAGCACGTGCGAGACCCTGGGTTCAATCTTCAGCACCACATAAAAATAAATAAATAAAACAAAGGTACTGTGTCCAACTCAACTAAAAAATAAATATTTTTTAAAAAAGAAGGGGTTGTCATTAATTTTTAATGGAGATGTATAAGAAATAAAATGTGATCATAATGTATTACTTATCTCGGTACTCAGTAACATTAATATGGATATAATAATATAACTATCAAATATTGATTTCAAAACTGAGGGGATGGGAGGAGGTAGAAGTTGTGCAGGAAGAAGAAAGGATTCTTGGTTTAAGAAACCTAAATTTTCACTGACTATAATGTAAAGTCAATTAAAAAAATTGATAAAAAAGAAAGGGAATATAATCATAATCCAGGAAGAACAGCTTGAAGAGTTGAAAACATTACTGCTAGGGAGTATGATTGGAAGAGAATGAGGGCAAATGGAGGGGGGTGATTTATAGTTTTTCATCAAGAAGCAGAAGTCACACATAATTTTTCTTCCTAGAGACTGCCCTTATACTGTGTGTCTTTTAAAATTACGTACATTAATTATTTTGATAGAAATAAAATTAATGCCAGTAAATATTACTATATCAATTAAGTTGTCAATGTTTCAAAAAAAATGTTTGATGTGATTAACTCCTGACCAAATAAATAATCTATCCTATTATACAAGTAAAGGTTTTTTTATACTTGAATACCAGAAAAGATCACTTCACCAGCCTCATAATTCTACATCATAGTGAGAATTTACTCTGAGCAACGAAGCTCTAGTTGTTATCCCTGAGTGTGATTTAAAATTTTATATCAAACGTCTCTATTTTTATATCAGATTTCAACACCCAAGCACAGACAGTTCCTTTAAATTCAATTTTAACTTATGGTTTACAGGATAATCGTATTTTTAATATATTTTTTAGATGTTGATGAATCTTTATTTTATTCGTTTTGTGTGATGCTGAGAAACAAACCCAGTGCCTCACACATGTTAGGCAAGCACTCTACCACTGAGCCACAACCCCAGCCCAAGATAATCATATTTTTGTTGAACATAAATTTCAGGAGTTATCCTTATATATTTTGAACCTTAACTCATTTCTGTTAAATTTATTTTTTAGATTTTGTACACACAGAGGGGCAGCTTCAAAATGAAGAAATTTTGGTAAGTGAATATACTTTGTTTAGATAAATATCATCTTTAGTAAGTACAATGTTTTTTATCTTTAAATCTATCTCCCTAGTCCTAGAATTAATAAATATCCTTATGGTATTATAGGTTCTGTACCTCATCAACCAATAGAGAGGTTATTCTCAACAGTATTATAAGCTAAATATATTATAAGGAAGGATGAAAGCAAGGATAAAGCAGAATTTTTTTTTTGTTTTATTCTGCTCATTTATTTATTTGGAAGTATTTGATAGTTCTACTTGGCTTTCTTTCATGTGATTCTGTAGGCCATTTAGAACAGGAATCAAAAAAAGGTTGAGATGTCAAAACTGGATGTTAATTTAAGCATAAAAGGACAAGGGAGATTCAGATAAAAGGAACTGGAGCATAGGATCAGCAACAAATATGCCAAAGAGAGATGAAGTGGAAAGAGAACCAGTATTTTTCAACAACATTCCACTGGGCTTTGCTTGTCAAGTGGAATGAATGCCCTTTGATGAGGGAACTGCTGCCTCGTCAGGAGTTCCTGTGTTCCTGCTAGGTTTTCAGGCCTTGGTTTAGACAAACACAAAAGTAAAACAACCGAATGTGTATTTTTTTAGGTGGTAGTATTTGTTTAACTAAGGTTTCTTTATTATTATTATTTTTTTATATTTCAATTCTCCAGATTTTTTTTACACATATTTTTTTATTGGTTGTTCAAAACATTACAAAGCTCTTGACATATCATATTTCATACATTAGATTCAAGTGGATTATGAACTCCCATTTTTACCCCAAATACAGATTGCAGAATCACATCGGTTACACATCCACAATTTTACATAATGCCCTATTAGTAACTGTTGTATTCTGCTACCTTTCCTATACTCTACTATCCCCCCTCCCCTCCCCTCTCATCTTTTCTCTCTACCCCATCTACTGTAATTCATTTCTCTCCTTGTTTATTTTCCCATTTTTCTCACAACCTCTTATATGTAATTTTGTATAGCAATGAGGGTCTCCCTCCATTTCCATGCAATTTCCCTTTTCTCTCCCTTTCCCTCCCAACTAAGGTTTCTTTAAATAAGGTTTCTCTAAAGGTACCTTATCCATTAAGTTTATGTCTTCATATCTTGCTAGGAGCTGCTATGAAATTGAGATTCTGTGGAAAGTTTTTGAATACATTAGTCTCTTTCTCCCACCAAAATTGGCCTGATAATTGGGAAGGTAGAGGAGAGGACGACAAAAATGATTATTTTTGCTGAATTTTACCTTCCTGTTCTCCCTCTTTACCTAGTGGGTTAAGATTAGTGAGCCCTTGCTGTCTTGGTAGTTTGTTTCTGGATTCATTATAGATTAGGGCAGGATTATAGAAAATTCAGAAAGTAGTAAGGGGGGATTAGAGACTGGAAATTACCCATAATTTTATTACTCTGTCACAAGAGATTTACTACACTTATTTTCTTCTTGTTGTTGACCATATGCATCACATAGTTATAATAATATTGTATAATTTTGTTTTATCTTTTTAACTTAATGTTATTTCACAAGCTTCATAATTTTAATTATAAGATAACATTTGCTACTTGCATTCATTTAAACTAATTTTCTTTTTTTTCTCCTGCTGTCATTACAAGTAATATACAGGAGACATTTTATACATGTTCTTGCTACTATGACCTTCACCTTTTTGATTATTTTCTAAGATTAAATTTCATGGAATGGAATTACTAGGTATAAGGGTACAAACATTTTTATAGCTTTTTACATATTTGCCAAAGTGCTTTCCAGAAAATCTATTCAAATATAAAAATATAGTTATGCTATAGGATAGTATATTCTGAGGCATCATTAACCTAGGGAAATCTATTTTTATGAAGACTACTTTCAAAACTGCTGCACCCCAGAACAACCGTTATATGTGGCTGGGTTACCTTCTGAATATTATATCTTGCATATTGTTATGTATTTAGAATATCACTCTTGCATCATACCCTTTCTTCTGCTGTTTGTTAACAATTACTAAAAGTATCCATATTGATTTTTCTTCTACAGGTTCATGATGGCTACTGTACTTACTTGAGATTCATAATTACAAAAGCCTTTGATCATTTTATATCTGTGCATTGTGTTTCTGCAGAGGGACTAGTAGTCTCAAATCATTCTTAGTAATTATAATAAAATACTCTTGCATGATTTTTAACAGTGTATTTATTTAAACATGAAATTGTCATTAGTAGACTTTATTAAAAGATGTGTTTCAGTCTGCTTAAGTTTTTATATTTTTTCAATATTTTGGGCAAAGACATTCTGGTTTCGTTAATCAGCAGTGCTGACCACCATGGAGGATATGAGGAAGCCTTGGTTTCAATATATAGCTTAATCAAGGAAATGACTATACATGAAAATTTAACTGATAATACAGTATGTCCCCACAGCATCTAATATAATACCTATCAGATCTCAATGCATTAATTTTTTAATTTATTGATTGATGCAAAGAGCTGAGCAATATAGATAGTAAACAATGTAAGAGTTTAAAGAAAAAAAAGTATTTATGGGAAAGTTTGATTGAGGCCATGGGACCTGAACTAGGCCCTGTAAAATGAGTTGTAATTTTGGTTTTCAGTTTTTGAAATTTTGTTCTGATTTGAAAACCTTACAGAACAGTTAGGAAGCATAACCATATTTCCCGATTATTCACATTATTTTATATTTTTTGATATTTTGAGGAAACAAGGAAGAAAGTAGGACACACTGGTAAAAGACTTCTCTGAGTATATCTTTGTGTGTATGTGTGTGTGTGTGTTGCTGGGGATCAAACCCAGGGCCTCATGCATGTCAGGCAAAAGCTCTATCACTGGGTTACACCCCCAGCACCAAGAATATATCAATAGTTTTGACTTGAAACATAAATAACTTATATAGCCAAAAATTAAATTAAAAAGCAGTTTCAAAATAAAAGTAAACAGGAATGCATGAACCTAACTTTATTACAAGTTGGTAAAATAAACATACAGGAAAAGATGATTATTTTAAGTGATAGTATTTTGTCTGTGTAGTCTGCATTAGTTTTTTAGTGCTACTATAACAAAGTACCACAAACTTGGTGATTTTAAATTTTAAACCAAAGAAACTTATTTTCTCATAATTCTGAAGTCTAGAAGTTCAAAATCAAGGTGTTGACAGGGTTAGTTGCTACTAGGTGTTATAAGGGAGGCTCTGTTCCATGACTTTTCTTAGTCTCTGGTGTTGCTGGCAACCCTTGGCATATGGCACCATAGTGCCAGTCTTTACCTTCAGTGTCACATGGCATTCTGTGTATCTTCACATGTTTTTTCCTCTGGATGACTGTTTCCATGTGTCTTGTCTTATTACCACACCAGTCATATTGAGTCATATTAAGGGCCCACTATACCCCAGTATGACCTCAGCTTTATTGTCTACATCTGTAGTGACCTCATTTTCAAGTAAGATCATGTTCACAGGTTCCAGGTATTAAAACTTCAAATATGTTTTGGGGGGACACAGTTCAACTCACAAAGCAGTGCATTTGTAATGCTTAATTTTACTGATCAATTTGGTTGGGCTATGTTGACCAGATATTTGTCTAACATTATTCTGGACATTGCTGTGAAGATGTTTTTTATATAAGATAAACATTTAAATTGGTGGACTTTGAATAAAGCAGGTCACTTTTCTCCATAATGTGGCAGCCTTGTCAAATCATTTAAAAGCCTTAACAGAATAAAGACTGACTTCCCCTGGCCAAGAAGGAATTCTTCCAGATATGACCTTCAGAATTGAACTGCATGCAGCATTGGTTCTTCCCTGGGTCTCCAATGGTAAGTCTCCCCTGCAGATTTTGGATTTGCTGGCTTCCAAGAGCCAAAGCCTTAAAATTCTCTCTATATATACGCATCCAGGCTGGCTCAGGTGATATTCCTAAAAGCTGAGACTATGGGAATTAATTTTTTATTTTTAATTTTAGTTGTAGATGGACACAATATTTTATTTTTTATTTTTTGTGGTGCTGAGAATGAAACACAGTACCTCACATGTGCAAGGCAGGCCTGAGTTACAACCCCAGTCCTTTCAGGCATTTTTTTTTCTTAATTCTTTATTTATTTATTTATTTTTAGTCATACATGACAACAGAATGAATTTGATATATAGTACATACATGGAATGTACATACATCAATCATATTGTCAATTCTATTCTGCTGCCCTTTCAGGCATTTTTTGATAAAAACAAATAGAACTACAAAAAGATCTTAGATTTCATTTCATTATTGGTAGTAATATTATACTTTGAAACTATTTTAATATTCTGTAAGTTATAGGATAGTGCAAATTAGTTATTATATTAATGTGGTTAAGAATCAAGATTAGGGCTGGGGATGTGGCTCAAGTGGTAGCGCGCTTGCCTGGCATGCGTGCGGCCCGGGTTCGATCCTCAGCACCACATACAAACAAAGATGTTGTGTCCGCCGAAAACTAAAAAATAAATATTAAAAATTCTCTCTGTCTCTCTCTCTCTCTCTCACCTCTCTCTTTAAAAAAAAAAAAAAAAAAAAAAAAAGAATCAAGATTATATTTTTTAAGTAAAGAAATACAAGTATAAAATCAAATAAATTGAGTAAATTCCTCTATGGTTTAATTTTAATTGAAATAGCAGCATAAACTCCCCCCACCTTTTTTAAAGAATACATTTTTTTTTTTTAAGAGAGAGAGAGAGAGAATTTTAATTTTTTTATTTTTTTATTTTTTATTTTTTATTTTTTTTTAGTTTTCGGCGGACACAACATCTTTGTTTGTATGTGGTGCTGAGGATCGAACCCGGGCCGCACACATGCCAGGCGAGCGCGCTAAGGCTTAAGCCACATTCCCAGCCCAAGAATACATATTTATTTTATTCCTTTCTTTGTGTGTGTGTGGGGGAGGGTGAGGTACTAGGGATTGAACCCAGGGCCTCACATATACCAGTCAAGCACTCTACCACAAAGATACATTCCCAGCCCTTATTAAAGATTTAATTTTCAGACAGGATCTTGCTACATTTCCCAGACTGGCCTTGCACTTGGAATCCTCTTGTCTTAGCCTCTTAAGTAGTTGGGATTATAGGAGTGTACCACTGTGCCCTGCTAGGAATACATATTTCTTAAGTCTGTCTACTAAAGTCTGTTATTGTCTAGAGGCAATGGCATTCAAATAACATTGATCACACCAACTACACAGATTGTGATCTCAAAATACCTTTCCCATTAATTAGATTCAAGGCTCTTTGGAGGAATGGCTAGCTTGTGGAGAAATACACAAAATGAGCTTGGGAAATTTCATGATGCTTTAAGGTAACAACTAATGGATCATGTCAAAAGGCTACAGGAACTTAGTGGACACGGTAGTACATGCCTGTAATCTCAGTTACTTAGAAGGCCAAAGCAGGATGATTGCAAGTTCAAGGCCAGCCTTTGCAACTTCATTTTGAGACCTTGTCTCAAAAACTAAACAAGAGGGATGTAGCTCATTGGTAGAATGCCCCTGGGTTCTATTCCCAATACTGCCTCCCCAAAAAATAAAAAAATTAAAAAAAGATCCAGAAGCCAACATGTGAGCCCAAACTGGAGTGGTTTGGATAGAAAAAAAAAAAAAAAAGAGCATCTGCAGTTTATTGAAACCATATCTAATTTTTTTTAAAAATCGATTCATGGGCTGGGGATGTGGCTCAAGCGGTAGCACGCTCGCCTGGCATGCGTGCGGCCCGGGTTCGATCCCCAGCACCACATACAAATAAAGATGTTGTGTCTGCCAAAAACTGAAAAATAAATATTGAAATTCTCTCTCTCAAAAAAAAAATCGATTCATATTGATATGAGAACAAAAAATAAATGAACAAAACTAAACACTCATTGAGCTCCATGAGAAGTAACTAGGGCACAAATTTTTCCTTTGAAACTTAAAATTCAAAAGAAAGAATTAGGAATTTATCTTGTACAAACTATATTTAAGGGTTATTAATTATCACTAGTAGATAAGAGAAAGTTATTTGCAGAAGAAATCCTGCTAATTAGTGTGGATGATATAATAGAATTAGAAAATCATTAACTTAGGTGCCGTTAATTGTTGATATAGGCAGTAATAATCAGTAGATGAAACCTTATTTGAAAAGTTTATGGGGAACTTTACAATGCAGGGATCAGGTTGGATCTACTGGTCTACTAAAAATAGATTAACTAGTATATTAGTTAGCTTGTGTTCTGTTATCAACCACCCTCAAATTTTTTGACTTAAAAGGAACAATATCATTTGCTCACAGTTCTGTGAATCTACTGGCAGATTTCCTTGTTTGTGCTGCTTGACTGATCTGTGTGGTCAGCTGGCAACTCAGGAAGTCTAGATAATGCAGGATGGTTGGTCTAGGTGGACTTATCTGTGACTGTTCATTTCTTGCTCTAAGTAGTTTCTCACCTTCCGGTAATCTAGCCCAGGTCTCTTCAGATGATGTCTCAGTATTCTAAGAAGTAGCAAGAGGGGAAGGTCCCAAGGTACACATACTTTTTTTTGGTACCGGGGATTGAACTCAGGGGCACTTGATCACTGAGCCATATCCCCAGCCCTATTTTGTGTTTTATTTAGAGACAGGGTCTCACTGAGTTGCTTAGCACCTTGCTTTTTGCTGAGGCTGGCTTTGAACTCAGGATCCTCCTGCCTCAACCTCCAAGCATGCACCACCATGCTTGGCAGTACACATACATTTTGAATCTCTGACTGCATCAGATTTACTCTTGTTCTGATTTCCAAATCATGTCACATGATCAAAGCCAGTGTCAAAGTGAGAGATCTACCCAAGGGCATGAATTCAAGGAGGGGCTGTGGAGAAAGGGCCTGTTACTGCTGCAATCTGTTTCAACACTGCATGTCTTCTGCTGTGATGCTATGTGAAGCACACAGACCAACCTACGATGTTCTCTTGTCAAATCAAGGAAAATGACACCACAAGGGAGCAAATAGACTAGTAGATGTTAGTGCAGCTCACTGAAATGTTCACATCTGTAATTTCTATGCACATGGTAAGATATACTTCCTGGATTTCTTTTTATGATCAGTTCTGGCCAATGAGATAAAGAATAATTGACTACCAGTCTGAGCATTTAATTGCCTAAATGAGACTCTTTAGAGCTCTTTTCTTCTGCTACTAAGATAACCAGCAATGTTTTGCACTGTAATTACTTCATTAGTCTGGTTCTGAGTGTGAGACTGATGATTAAATGGTAGCAGAACTCCCCTTCCCATCTAAGATGGGTATATAGGAGTGAGAAATAGTTTCATTGTTTTAAGCCAATGAGATGCTGGAGTTTCTGGGTCCCACAGTGTAACCTAGCTTATCCTATGATATACAAGTTAATCTAGATTGTAGTTTATCCTCCAGGACAATCCATCTGGTTTCTTCCAACAAATTGCTGGCATGAAAAATGTTCATTGAGGAAGGGGCTCCACTCTGGCTTCCTAAGACCTAAGAGCTCCCTATAACCACATGCTAGACATGGGTCTTTTCTTTTTTTCTTAGTTATAGATGGATACAATACCTTTATTTTATCTATTTATTCTTATGTGGTTTTGAGGATCAAACCCAGTGCCTCACACATACCAGGTGAGCGCTCTACCACTGAGCCACAACCCCGACCCCATACGTGGATCTTTTGAATGATGATTTGAACAAACCAACTGAGAAAAGACATTTTAAGGATAATTGAGCTCAGTGGTAGAATGCTTGTGTAGCCCTGGGTTTGATCCCCAGTACTGAAAAGCAGTTAGGGAAATTTGCTTGTTGACTGGGTGTACTTTCATTTTCCTAGATGTGATACTGGTCGTAAGCTTATGTAAGACAATGCCCATGTTTTTTCAGAGGTACACATGGAACTATATAGGAGATGAAATGGCATATCTGGCATTTGATATACTTAAAGAGAGATTTTTTTAATATTTATTTTTCAGTTGTAGTTGGACACAATACCTTTATTTATTTATTTATGTGGGGCTGATTGAACCCAAGGCCTCACCTGTGCTAGGCGAGCGCTCTACCGCTGAGCCACAACTCCAGCCCCAAGGAAAGTTTTTTTGGAGTTTTTAGTTGAGGCAAATGTAGCAATAAATTATTGATTCTGTGTGATGGTTTTATGAGGTTCATTATACTAATCTTTCTATTTTTATGTATGCTTACAATTCTTAAAAATAGAAAAATAAAAATAATACCACAGAGCACATCCTTGTGCTGGCTTTGTTTCTTAAACAATTGTAAACTTATTTATTTTTAGTTGTAGATGGACACAATACCTTCATTTTATTTATTTTTTTATGTGGGTGCTAAGGAGCCAACCCAGCACCTCACATGTGCTAGGTAAGCACTCAACCACTAAGCTACAACCACAGCCCCTGTGCTGACTTTCTTGGATGAGATTCTCAGAAGGGAGTTATCATCAAAGTTAGAACAGGTTTTTTTGTTTGTTTGTTTGTTTTTTGAGATGCTGGGGAATCAAACCCGCAGTCTCTTGCATGCTAAGAAAGTGTTGTGCCACCTAGCCATGTCCCCCACCCAGGAACAATTTTTAAATTCCTGGGACTTTCTGGTAAATTGTTTGCTAGAAGTTTTTGTAAAGATTTACTCTTGGAAAAGAAGGTTTTAGATAAGTGGAGGAGAGCAGGAAAGGCATCTCAGGAGTGGCCTTTGTGTAATCAAAGATGTGAAGGTGAGTACTAATTCATAAAGCACATTTGAAGAATAACAAATAGAAAAGTGTGAATGAAACAGAGAATCTGACTAAAATATGAACATTGTGCTTTTGAGAGTTTTCCTATAACACTAGGGCCATTAAGGGCTTTTTTTGTGTGTGTGTGGTACAATATCTTATTTATTTTTATGTGGTGCTGAGGATCGAACCCAGGACCTCACATGGGCAAGGCAAGTGCTCTACCACTGAGCCACAACCCCAGCCCACCTCCCATCCCCGCCACCCCCGAGCCATTAAGTTTCTGAGAATGTAACTTAGAACAATTGTGTTCACATTCAATAACATGAAATGCTGAGGATTTTCTTTTTGCCAAGTTCCTAAACTGAAATGTCAATAATTCTTTGTGTGAGAAGCACTGTGTTGAGACCTATAGATTGTTGGAAGGGATCTCCAGGGGTTATCTGATAGATCTCTTTGGCCCAGGCCTTGTACATTCTCTTTAAAGCATTTTTCTCTATCTTCTATGGATTCAGAGAACAAAGTGATCTATGTTGTATAGTACTTGTAATTCCACTTTATATTGATAGGAAAACAGCATGCTTTAACCTTAATGTTCCTGGACCTTGTTTTCTCGAGAGGTGTGGTGGCTCACACCTGTAATCCAGAGACTCAAGAGGCTGAAGCAGAAAGATCCCAAGTTTAAAGCCAGTCTCAGCAACTTAATGAAGCTCTAAGCAACTTAGGGAGACCCTGTCTCAAAATAAGAACTAAAAAGAGCTGGGAATGTAGCTCAGTGGCAAAGCATACCTGGGTTCAATCAAACCAATATCAAAAAAGTAAGTAAATAAATAAGAGATTTTTTAAAACATGCGTACTACTTTATTGTTAACTATAGGCACAGTGTTATACAACAGATCTCCAGAATTTATTCATCTAGTATAATTGAACCATTATACCCATTGAACAGGAACTTTCCATTTCTGCCTTTTTCCAATCTCTAGGAAATACTCTTATTTTGTTTCTGTGAATTGACTGTTTCATATCCTCAATATATGAAATATACTGAAGTCTTTAATCTTCTCTGAGAGACTGATTCCACTTAGCATAATGTCCATTTATGATGTTGTATATGCAGAACTTCCTTCTATCTGAAGTTGAATAAGATTCCAATGTATGTATATGCCATGTTTTTAAAACTCATTCATCCATCTGGACATTTAAGTTGTTTCCTTATCTTGCAATTGTAAATGATGCTACAACATACATGAGCGAGAATTCCTCTACTCCCCGACTTTACATTATTTGCATATGTAGCAGCAGTGAGACTATTAGGTCATAATTTAATTTTCTGGTGAACCTCCATCCTTATTTCCATAGCAGTTATACCATTTACATTCCCACCAAAAAAAAAAAAAAAAAACCTACATTCTCCTTATAAAACCATTCCAAGTTTCAGACAATAGATTTAAGGACACAGAAATATTATAGAATGAAAATCACTATGTCTATTGCCTCTTTATATAGACTTTTTTGTGGGGGTACCAGGGACTGAACTCAGGGGCACTTTTTGCTTTGTTTTGTTTTCCACTGCTGGGCCCCAGTGTCTCTTTAAAGTTTCATTTGTCCTCCATTGTGCATCCTCTTTCCCCATCTCACCTGTTCACCTGTGCGTGGACTCTTGTCTGCCTGTGCACTCTTGCCTGCCCTTGTGCTATGCATACTGCGCAGTTTAGGCCTTTGTGCTTACTGTTCCCGCTGCCTGGTGTGTACTTTGCTCAGGTGTGTCTGCACAGTGAGCTTCCTCATTTACTTCAGATTTTTACCCAAAATCTCTTGTAAGGTCTTTCCTGACCTCCCTACCCTGGTCCCCTCACCACACCACAGCACATCCCTGCAACAGAAACACATTCAATCTTTCTTCTGTTTTATTTTCTCCTTTTCTTGGATTAGGGATCTGAGATAGCTAACCTGTGTTCTGTATTTATCTCTTCTAAGTATTATTACAATTCAACTAAATTTTCCTCCCTTAATGATATTCCACGATATCGTTCTTCTATGAAAGAAGAAGAAAGAGCAAGGCAGTGTGTGGCCTCTTTCCAATGTGAGCATCTTGGATAGGGGATTTAACTAGTTGAATTGCCCTAGGCTCCCATACCCACAGCCTGCTTATCACTGTCTTGTTTATCACTCACAGATATCTTGTTTGTTGTCTCTCTTGAGAGCTTAGAATGAAAGCTCAACAGGGCAGGGAGTTTTGTTTGTTTTGCTCATGACTATCCTTAAGACTTAGAGTAGTGTCTGGTACACAGATTTTTTAGTAAATATTTGTTGACTGAATGAATGAATTCTGTTCATTGATTTGTATGTCTATATCTCTTTATTCTGTGAAAACTTTGAGGAGGTTTTTAATATAATGCTACCAATATGTACATTTTCAGATCACTTACTTTGGGCCAGTGCCTGTCATAATGCCTTGCATAAAGTTAAATATTTACTTAAAGGGATGGATAGAAAAGTAAAACTCTAATGCCCTTTTAGTCATGAACCCAATCAAGGCAAAGAAATATTATAGAATGAAAAGCACTATGGCTTTTGCCTCTTTATATAGACTTTTTTTGTGGGAGTACCAGGGACTGAACTCAGGGGCACTTGACCGCTGAGCCACATCCCCAGCCCTATTTTATATTTTATTTAGAGACAGGGTCTCACTGAGTTGCTGAGTGCCTCGCTTTTGCTGAGGCTGGCTTTGAACTCTCGATCCTCCTGCCTCAGCCTCCTGAGCCTTTGGAATTACATATGTATGCCACCACGCTGAGCTTATGCAGACTTTTAAAAAAGCAGCAACATGTACAAGACCCTAGGTTCAATCCACAATAACACACATGCACACACAAGCAATGCAGTTGTGAGTTGTTCTGGTTTGAATTTGAGGAATGCCCCAAAACCTCTTGTTAATATACAAATATTTAGCAATAAAAAGAAGATTTGATTGTGAAAACTGTAACCTAATCAGTCCATTCTAGTTTACGTGGATTGACTGTGTGGTTACTGTAGGTATGTGAGGTACAGTTGGAGGAAGTGGATCACTGAGTGTGTGCCCTGAAAGGGTGCATTTTCCCTGAGGTCCCATCCTCCCTCCTTCCTTCCCTCTTTCTGCTGCCTGACTTTGCAGGGCTGGGGTGCTTTCCTTCACTGGGCCCTTTCCTCATGATGTGTTTTTTTACTTTGGGCTCAGAGCAGGGGAGTCAGCCGACTGTGGACTGAGACCTCCAAAACCATGAGCCCCAAATAAACTTTCCTTCCTCTTAGTTGTTCTTGTCAGGTATTTTGGTCACAGTGATATAAAAGCTTACTAAAACAGAAATTGGTACCAGGAGTAGGGTCATTCCTATGACTAACCTGACCATGTGGTTAATCTTTGGAAATGAACTGCAGGAGGAATTTAGAAAAGTTTGGAAATGAAACCCAGAAAAGCCTTAAAATGTTGTAAGCAGAGCTTAATAGGCAATTCTGGTGGGAGCTCAGAAGACCAGAATGCGGATAGGAATGTGAACTGTGCTCATGATGTTTCAGAGGGAATTCAGGACTCTATTGCAAATTGGACTAGAGGCCATTTGTGTTATATGCTGGCAAAAAAAAAAAAAAGTCTACAATTTTTCCATATCCTGAGACTTTGTGTGAGGCTGAATTTTAAAATGATGGACTATATTAATCTGGCAGAGAAACTTTTCAAGGCAGCACAGCATTCGTTCAGTGACATAGGTATTGCTGGCAGCTTTGAGCCAGGTTGAAATTAGAATTGGTAACAGAAAAGAGAGCTATAGAATTTTTGAAACTTGCAGTTTGGCCAAAAAAAGTACATATAAAACTGGGATCATGGAAGCTGTGCTTGTTGAAGAAATGATAGCCCCCAAAGAAACAGTACTTTGCACAGAGACAATAGGAAAGATGCCTTGAGGGTATCTCACAAACTTACAAGACCACACTCACTGCAGGCTGGGGGAGGGGGGGTATAAAAGAAAATTCCTTTGAAAAGAGATTATGGGGCAGCCTGCTCACACTGGGGGGCCTAGGAAGTTGTTTCACCATGCTAAGCCCTGCAGGCACTCAAAGGTCACTGCCACCATGATTCTCTAGGGCCCAAGAATTGCGCCAGATGGCAGCAGACCTTGTTCTCATCCATGCGATGCTGGTTCTGGAGGAATGCAGGATGTTTGGGTTAAGGGGTCATGGAGGCTTCCACTGAGATTTCAAAGGAAGGCCTGGGAGGCCAGGCAAAGTGTAGCAGGGTCAATATCCCTGTGGGCTGTCCCTGAGAAGGTGATGACTGAAGCTGCGAAGGTGAAGCTGAAGCTGGAAAGGAGATGCCAGTCACACAGACTGTCTGCTAAGAAGAACTGCTGACTGCAGAGAGAGCCAGGCTAAAAGAGGGGCAGTTGCATTGAGACCAGCAAGGCCAAAGAGGCAGAGCTGCTCAAGCCCTTTGGAAATAATATCTTACAGCCAAGGTCCTAGATGCTGTATGCGGAGTTACCAGACCTGTTTGCTTGGCTGGGTTTAGGTCATGCTTTGGCCCATCCCTTCTTTCTGTGCTCCTTTCTCCCTTTTGGAATGGGAATGTTTGCCCTGTGCCATTTTATATTGGACAAACTCTTAGACTTGGACTTATGGACAATGCTGAACTGTTAAGTTTTATGAGCATTTGAGTGCCAGAGGTAGAGTGTAATAGTTTGGATATGAGGTCTCCCCATCAAAGCTCCTGTTAACACATTAATATTCAGAGGTAAAATGATTTGAGAGCTGTAACCTAATCAGTGTGTTCTCATTTGCGTGGACTGACTTGGAAGTAACTGTAGGCAGGTGGAGGTGGGTCACTGTAAGGGTGCTCTGGAAAAGGACATCTTTTCTGTGGCCTCTTCTTCCTGACCCCACCCTGAGCTGAGCAGCTTTCCTCCACTGGCCCTTCTACTACAATGGGCTGCCTCACCTCAGGCCCAGAGCAATGGAGTCAGCTGTCTATGGACTGAGACTTCTGAAACTTAAGGTGAGCCCCAAGAGAACTTTGCCTTCTCTAAGTTGTTCTCCTCAGGTATTTTGGTCACAGTGATTCAAAAGCTGACTAAAACACAGGTCCTATCTCATGAATTCCCCTCTCTGGGAGACACCTTTCATGGGCTTCTCCTTCCAAGTGATGTTCCTTGGTAACTTGACCCTGATAGCAAGCCTTCCAAAATGCATCAACACACACGTGTGTATATACACATACGCACACACACACATACATATATATGGAATATATATAAGTGGAATGTGTGTCAAAATATATATATATACTTTGACACATATTCCACTTCTAAAAATACATTCTAATGAAATAATCAGACAGGAAATGAATGGACAAAAATTTATAGCAGTCCTGTTTATCAGATAAGAAAACTAAGTCGAGGGCTGGGGTTGTGGCTCAGTGGTAGAGCACTTGTCTAGCATGTGTGAGGCACTGAGTTCGATTCTCAGCATCACATATAAGCAAATAAAATAAAGGTCCATTGACAACTAAAAAAATATATAAAAAAAGAAAACTAAGTTGAATATATTCGCACACACCTGTAATCCCAGCAGCTCATGAGGATCACCAGTTCAAATCCAGCCCCAGCATAAAGCGAGATGCTAAGCAACTCATTGAGACCCTGTCTCTAAATAAAATACAAAAAAATAGGGCTAGAGATGTGGCTCAGTGGTCAAGTACCCCTGAGTTTAATCCCTGGTATCCCCGCAAAAAAGAAAACTAGAAACTACTATGTATCTATACGTTAGAAAGTATCTCATACTTTATGAGATATTAGTCATATATAAATATAGAATGTATATTTCTGGTTAAAGATAGTGCAATAAAGGGATCCCCTTTCAACTAGGACACATGCCTGTACTTGTTAAGTACTATGAACTCAAGATTTTAGTGGAGGAATTAAGAACTGACATATGCTCTTCCAGAGCTGGAGACTTAACTGAACATGTCACAGTTATTAAAGGCTTACCCAGCAATCCCTTGATTAGATTGAAGAGGGCTACAGATGGCTTCAAGAGAATGGAGAATGTCCCTGTGGAGACCCACATTAATAACACAGAATGGGAGGGAAGATGAAGACAAAGAAGAATCCAGGCAAGACACAGTAAAGAGATTGCTAGAAGTAGAGCACAGCTTGGGCTGCCATTACCAAGTACCATGCACTGGTGGCTTAAACAACAAATGCTGATGGGAACACAGTTCTGGAGTCTGGAAGTCTGAGGTCAGGGTGCTAGCATGGTCACTTTCTGACCTCCCTTCCTGCCTTGTAGGTGGCCACCATCTCACTGTGTGCTCACATGACCTCTTTCTCAGGTGTGTGCAGCGACAAAGTGAACTCTTCATTGTCTCTTCCTCTTTTTTTTTTTTTTTTTGTACCAGTGATTGATCCCAGGGGTACGTAACCACTGAGCCTTTTTATGTTTTATTTTGAGACAGAATCTCGCTTAGTTGCCTAAGTTGGCTTTGAACTCACAATCCTCCTGCCTCAGGCTCCCGAGTTGCTGGGATTACAGGTGTGTGCCATTGCACCTTTTTTTAAGGATACTATTTCTATCATATAAGGGCCCCTCCCCTATGACCTATTTACTTTTAATTTCCTCTCTATAGGCACCATCTTCAAATACAGTCCTATCAGAGTAAGTTAGGACTTCAGCATATGAATTTGAGAAGTGTAGGGGCACAACTCAGCTCATCTCAGAAGGTGAGATGGCAGCCAAAGCAGAGAGGATGTCACTGAAAGGGATCTCGGTGAGCCAAATTGCAAAGGAACTTACTAGGAGGGTATTCAGAATAACTAAAGTTGCAGATTGCCCTGCTGACTCCCTATCCTACCCACACTGTGGTTTAGCAAATAACAAACTCTATTAAAGAAAACTAATAACCAGAAAAGACTCAGAAGTTAATTGCTTTACGTCACGTGTTCTAGGAACAGAGTTTGAGTCAGATTTATTGGGGATGCTCTCTGGAGAAATCTCTGGGGACGTGTGGGAAGCAGGAGAGAGTGAAGGAGAAAGCTAACCCAAGACATGGCTTCAGCCAAAGCCTGATCCCACAGGGCACTCTGAATGGCACAGAGCCACATGCACATACTACTGCACCTTGAGGCAAGGGTCCGGGCATTTGTATGTCCCTGTCCATCAGTCACTGGCTGTGAATCGTGCTCAGGTGGAAGATGTAATCTCTCAGGTATTTCTGGGTAAACTAGCTCCTGTCATTGGAGGACACTTCTCAGGAACAGGGACATCTGTGAGCCATTAGCAGCCAGAGCTCACAGCAGTTGGCAGATGAGTACACTGGCTTCGTAAAGGGCATCTGGGCAGAGTACCAGCACCATCCACTGCAGCCTTGCTTCTTAAAGGGTGGTTCCTGGAACAGCAGCAGCCACCTATTCTGAAAGCTTGTCAGAAATGCAGATTTCCAGTCCACCCCCAGCTCTATTGAATCAGAAACTCTGGGGATGTGACCCAAGACTCTTTCAACAGCCCTCCAGGTGATTTTGATGTAGCCAAAGTTTGAGAACCACTATACCGCAAGAGCCTATGGTTAGAAACTGTAAAACAAAGGATGGGGGGGGAAGCCCCAGGAAAATAAGATACAAAACGTGTTGTAAAAGAAATTACACATGGTAATCTCAAAAAGAGCTCGAAGAAGAGATACAATGATTTAAAGGGAAAAAAATGACACAGAAGGTGAAACATGAGCCTGCAGAGTTAAGAAAGGAAGTAAAAGAGAAAAAAACTTTTTCAGAGGTGCAAGTCATAAAAGCAATGAAGGCATGATGACAACGATGGCATTTGTGACCCTCCGAGTTCAATTAGAAAGACTGAACTCTGTCCAGATGTTTCAAGCAGAGAGAGACACATAAAGGGACTTGGTGACCAAGTATTGAAGAGGCTGGAAAAACAGACTGCATGTGACCCAGAGCTGAAGCCCAGGAACCATGTGTACTGTGGGCCGGTGGAGGCACCTTGCTGCTTCTGAATAGAAGTCACCTGCCACCATGCTGGTGAAACCAAAGCTACTACCTACAGTGCATAGTCACCTGTCCTCACAGCCAAAGTGGGATGATGACGTCACCCAACAAGCCACCTCCTGATATCTCATCATTGCTCCCCAATGGCAGAATTTAACCAGAAAATAGCCACCAGGGGAGCCCAGAAATGCAGTTTTCAGACTTCCTGCTTCCTGGAGTACAGAAAAGAGAATGGAAGCGTAGGAATGAATGAGAACCAACACCACCTGGCACAATCAAATCCAACTTAAAAAAAATAAGGATTAGAGGGAACAGCTGGCAAAAAAATAATAATAATAATAATAACATGAAATAGAAAATAACAAAGAAAAAAATGGCCATAGAGATGATATTTATGAAAGAGAAGGAAATACAACATATCTATGATTATAGGTGCTAAGAGAATAGGACAAATGCAACAGGAAAGATTCAAGGCAACAGAAGAAGACATCCCTGAAGTTAAAATATATATATAACAATAAATCTTGAGCTCCAGAGAGGATTTTGCTGTTTTGTTTCTGTTTGGTTTTGAGACAGGGTCTCACTGTCTTCCAGGTGGGCCTTAAACTTCTGGGCTCAAGCGATCTTTTGCCTCCTAAGTAACTGGGACTATAGGTGCACAACACCACACCCAGCTTAAAAGAGGATATTGTGTTCCTGGAAAGTCAACACTGCAATCTCTCTTGGTGGAGTTACTAAACATCAAGTAAAAAGAAAGAATCTGTCAGGTTTCCTGGCAGAATAAAAGTGATTCAAGTGCCAGGAGAAGTAAATTAGCCCGACCTCAGGCATCTCCTGCCAAAAAATAGTCTAGCAATGTTCATAAATCTGAGGCAGAGAACTGAAACACAAGAATCTGAAACCTACCCACATATCCTTCTGGCTTCAAAATGACAGACTGGTGTTCTTCAGCATGCAAGGCCTCAGGGAATGGGGGACCCACATGTGCTTCTCAAGGAAACTGCTGGTAACTCCACTGAGTTAAGGTGTTGGGCAGATTAGGTACTCTGGATCCCTCAATAAAATCTAGAAATGCTGGAGAAAATATCATAATCAACCTTTTAGAATTGATGGCTGAGTTTACCATAAATAAAAGAAAATATTCTGTGGCCAGGAATGTATTGTGAGCCCAGCTCCAGGGAGGTGGACAAGTGCTAAAGTTATCGGCCACTCTGGGTGAGGCTGCCAATTTCTGGTAGTCAGAGCTTTTATTTCCTAGGCCTCCTGCCAGGCATAGGAAGCAATATCTTGGTGTCCAAATGGAGCATAGGCTTCGAGTCCCCATGTTAAGGCAAGTACCACAAAAGGCATCAGCCTCAGAGAACAAGCAAAGTAGAAAGAAATCTTCCCTTCAAAAGCAGACAGACTGGGGCTGGGGTTGTGGCTTAGCGGTAGAGCACTCACCTAGCATATGTGAGGCCCTGGGTTCGATCCTCAGCACCACATAAAAATAAATAAATAAAATAAAGGTATCGTGTCCAACTACAACATATATATATATATATATATATATATATATATATATATTTTTTTTTTTTTTTTTTTCTTTCTTTAAAAAAGCAAACAGACTGGGGATGGGAGTGTAGCTCAGTGGTAGAGTCTTTTATCTAGCATGCACAGGGCCTTGGGTTCTATCTCTGGTATTGCAAAAAAGAAAGAAAAAAAAAAAGCAGATAGTGTTGTGATGACTACACTGCAATCTGGACAGGAGATATTAACAAGCTTGTTTGCATACCAGTGCTTTACAATACTAATAAGCAGAATGGGTTTATTTTTGTGATCCAGACTCAAAGAGGTCCCCTCTAAAGAAGAATCCTCTTCTCTGTCATCAATTAGAATTGAACCTAAACCTCAAACAGGCCTTTGCAAATATTCTTTATCAACCTTTGTCCATGTCATTGAAATGCTTCTCCCTGCCTGTGTTTTCCAGGCTTTTCCCAAATATGGAAGTACTAGGCATCCTTATAAACCCAGTGCAAGTGTTGCTAGCTCCATAAAGCCTTGCTTGAATTCACGCAGCTCAGAGGGATTGCTCTCCCCTCTCTGACCTCTGAACATTTACCTTTATCTCAGGCTAACATATCATATTGCATCTTGAATGGTTACTGTGGTGTCTGTGTGCCCGCCCCCCCCCCCCCAGGAGATTAAGCTGCTAGAGGACAATAGCTGTGCCTTCTCTGTCTTTGCATTACTCCACACACTGAATTAGTGCTCAATTCATGTCTGATGCATTAAATTGAAAATAATTGAACTGGAAAGCCTGGGGTATTTTGTCATTCTAAAAACTCTTCAGTTCCAGCTCCTATCATTTGTTGAAAACCAGGAGGTTCTGATGCATTTATAGACATGCCATGGAGGACCATCTGAGAAGTGGTTCAGAAGACTGTTGTCTCCCATGCCAGATTCTTCTGTGGAACTTAGCACTTATCAAGGACAGTGCTCAGTTCTGCTTCAGTCCCATCGATGTCACGGCTACTTGTTCTCAGTATAACTTCACAAACTCATGCCTGTGTTGGCTGGTTATCTGGACAGGATGGAGAATTTTTATTCAATGTCTCTTCTTTCCTTTCAATCCACAACCCCCCAAAAGGCAGCCCAAGAAGGGAGTTGCAGAATGACAACGATTCTCTTGGTAATACCCAACACTCCTGTGGTGTTTGCTTATGAGTCCTCTCTGGCGGGCACTACTGATGTCCCATTTTATACTTCAGGATACCAAGGCAGCCATAGAGAGCTAGCAGAAATAGAGCTAAGACTGTGGCCTTGACATCAGAAGTGGAGTTGGATCCCACTTGATTATTTACTACTTCTGAGAACTCACAAGTTACTCAACTCTCTGAGTCTTGATTTCCTCATCTATAAAATGGGGATAATAATCTCTTTAGGATAGGAGAAATTAAATGAGAACACATTTAAAAGTGTCTGTGCTTGGTAGATGATTAATAACAACTCTTTTTTAGTGGAATAAAATGGGTGAGCATAGTGACACACGCCTTTAGTCCCAGCTACTCAGGAGGCTGAGGTGTGAGCCCAGTTAGAGGCCAACCTGAGCATAGCAGCTAGACCCTATCTATGAAAAAAAAAAAAAAAAAAAAGTGAAATAGCTAGATTAAAAAATATTAACATGAGGGGCTGGAATTGTGGCTCAGCAGTAAAGCGCTTGCCTTGCACATGTGAGACACTGGGTTTTATCCTTAGCACCACATTAAAAAAAATAATAATAAAAAAATAAAGATATTGTGTCCATTTATAATGGGGGGATGGTTCATGCCTGTAATCCCAGTGGCTTGGGAGGCTGAGACAGGAAGATTGCAAATTCAAAGCCAGCCTCAGCAAAAAGTAAGGTGCTAGACAACTCAGTGAGACCCTGTCTCTAAATAAAACAAAAAATAGAGCTGGAGGTGTGGCTCTGGTTGAGTACCCCTGAGTTCAAACCCTAGTATTGGACCCCCCACCAAAAAAAAAAATTACATTGGGATTGGATTTGTGGTTCAGTGGTAAAGTGCTTGCCTATAAAATGGGGATAATAGGCATGTACGAGGCACTGGGTTCAATTATCAACACCACATTAAAAATAAATAAATAAATAAAGGTCCATTGACAACTAAAAATTTTTTTTTTAAAAAGAACATTTTTAAAAAATTAACATGGTAGCAACTAAGGCAGAGCCACAGAGAATGTGTTCTCATGCTGGCAAAATGCACCCCCAAGTCCATCCTTTTGTCATGTTGTGATCAAAGTTTGATTCCAATGTGAAAAATTATTTCCCTCCAGCAGGATTTCATAAGACAGTAACGCATTTGACATGTAACACATAAAGACTGGGTATTCTTCCCACCAAATGGGGCCCTTCCAGCAAATGATATTTTTGCTGATCAGATTACATCGAGCTATAATAAAAGATAGTTAGGCTGACCGAAATTGGAAAAGAAAATGTAGAGATCACACTGAAGCCATCCAAAATAGCTTGATATGTTTTAATTGTTCTGTATTAGCTTGCTGCATCTTAGAACATTTTTTTAAAATCAAGTCACAGCTGTGGGTACTTTAGGCTGTGGCCATCATAAACAAATATGAAAAGAAGCAGAGTTAAAACAGATGAATTCTAGGGCTGGGTTGTGGCTCAGTGGTAGAGTACTTGCCTAGCAGGTGTAGGCACTGGGTTCAATTCTCGGCACCATGTATAAATGAATAAATAAAATAATGGTCCATTGACAACTAAAAAAGATTTAAAAAAAAAAACAGGTGAATTCTAAAGGTTATCCATTAGTCTGATGTGATCTAACACAAATGACCATTCAGAGACTAGTGAAGAACTTGGGGAAACAATTTCAATTATGAGCTTCTGTGTAGCTGAATGATAGCTTTTGCCGGTGCTTATTGTCTGCTTTGGTCATGATCATAATGTTTTGGGGAAGCCAAAAATCCTCCTTATCACTCCTTGATAAGTGAAAATCGTGGAATATACCAGAGAACAGAGAGCCAGATTTCTGTGAAATATATTCAAAGATGGTAAAGTGAATACTCTCCTTTTCCTGGCAGAATTGGAGATGGTTACCATGGAAACTCACTCATCACCACCACTGACTGATTTAAATCTTTTGTCAAGGAACGAGTTATCCAGGTTATCATTTCTTCTCTTCCCATGCCCTCCCTTTCCAATTTCTCATCTCTCCCTAACAAGTGGAATTCTTCCTGTGCTTTGTTCTAAAAGCCAATTTGGTGTCTTAAATGATCAGTCCTATGAATGGCAGGTTTGGCCAAATGGACTTGCCTCACAGAAGGGGTGCCATATTGAACCACTTGGTATTAGAGCAGCAAGGGAGACGCCACACTTCAGGAGTAAGCCAGTGGAGGGCGACTGCCATTTCACTAAAAGATATTGTGCAAAGAATGTGGTCTCCACTGAGGGAGCAGGGTGGAGTTGCATGATAACAATTCATTTGCCTGAACAGCTCAGGTGTTACTTCAGTTTCTCTATAAAAATTTGTGCTGGGCGCAATGGCATGTGCCTATAACCTGGGAGGCTGAGGCAGGAAGCTCACAAGCTAGAAGCCAGCCTGGGCAATTTAATGAGAAATAAAATAAAAACCAAAAAGGGCTTGGGATGTGGCTCCGTGGTAGAGCATCCCTGGGTTCAATTCCTAGTACCAGAAAAGAAAAAAAAAAGGGAAACAATTTATCCTGATTAGGTGCTGTGACCTGCCCTCTCTAGCAGCAGTTGTTTGCTTAAATTTGAAAATTTAATTTTGAGCTAGTAGTTCAGCTGGGAACACAGGTCAAAGGTGAAAGTCAGCTGGGCTGAGGGGAGAGCCAAGCCTGAGGAGTCCTTCTGTGGGTCACCTAGAGCTGGAGAATCTGTTCACATTAACTGTGGAGCTTTTCCAGAACAGCACGAACTTCCTCTGGATGGTAGTTCCAAGGGCCAGGTTTACCCTGCAAGAGAAATGAATCAGGCATTCCCAGATTTCCAACCTGCAAGGAATATGTAGGTCTGGAGCTTGGTTGTAGATCTGGACTAAGATCTATGGTGGTGTTATCAGTACAGTATGGCCAATGGCAGATTTGTGCAGCCAGGAGGTGGATCAGATCATCCAGGGAAAGTGGGTGGCGTGGCACCACATTTAATGAGAAGATTGGACTAAGATAGAAGAAAACTAGAGGAAAAGTGACGGAGTTTTAGGAGGAGAAAAGTATCAATATAAATAAACTTTTCTTCCCTCATTAGACCTTCAGATCTTTAGACCTTCCTTTCCTCTTCAGTCCCCCATAGAAACTTCACTTATTCTGTATCAGAACCACCTCTGCCCCTCCAGTCCCCCTGCCCTAGGGATGCCCTTTACACTCCCTAGTCCTGACAGCCACCACACCTCCCAACTATGCTGCTCCCTCCAGTCCATTCTTCACCCAGTAGCCTATGGTCTTCCTTCCTTCCTTGGTACTGAGGATTGAATGAAACCAGGGGTGCTTTGCCACTGAGTCACATCCCCAGCCCTTTTTAATTTTTATTTTGAGACAGGGTCTCTTACTAGTTTTTTAGGGCCTTACTAAGTTGTTGAGGCTGGCCTTGAACTTGCAATCTCCTGTCTCGGCCTCCCGAGTCACTGGGGTTATAGGCATGTGCCACTACATCCAATAGCCAATGATCTTTCCATCTGATCATGCCTATCTCCTACTCCAAATCTTCATATGGCTCTTCTTTGCCCTAAGATGAAAGCTGAACTCCTTGGTCCAGGATCAGACCCTGTAACCCAAGTGCCTCCAATTCTCTATTCATACCTACCCTATATTCCTCAGGGCCTTTGCCATCTGTCCTTATATTTGCAATGACCTTAACTCCCTGTGCTTACTTGACTGACTGCTTATGCATTTTTAAAATTTATTTTTAATAAATAGGGATCTATACAAATAAACTTTTCTTCCCTCATTAGACAGAGACCGGCGCTTGCTAAGTTGCTGAAGCTGGCTTTGAACTCACGATTTTCCTGCCTCAGCCTCCCTAGTCACTGGAATTACAGGCATGCTTCACCTCATCCAACTGACTGCTTATGCTTTAAGGCCCACGCTTGCCACATCCTCTGACATATCCACCCTTCCTCAGGGTTGGAAAACCTGAAGTTTGAGAGCCAAGTCATTTCTGATAACGCACATTCTTTACTTACAGATGTCTGTGGCTGCTTCTTTGCTATAACAGCAAAACTGAATTGTTGGGGATTCAGGGTTATCTGGTCCACAAAGTAAAAAATATATTGACCATCAAGGCCTTTACAGAAAAGGTTGCTGGTCCTTGCTGTGGAATTTCAGCATTGAGGACATTGTATTACTACTCTTTTTTAAAAAATATTTTTTAGATGTATGGACCTTTACTTTATTCCTTTATTTATATGTGGTGCTGAGAATTGAACCCAGTGCCTCACACATGCTAGGCAAGCCCTCTACCACTGAGCCACAGCCTTAGCCCCTGTATTACTACTCTTATTTGGGTCTTCCCAGACTGTGGGCACCTTGAAGTAAGGCAGGGATCATTAAATTTGTTTTTGTGTTTCCAAGATTTGCACAGGGACTAACTCAGGGTAGGGACTCTGTGCCTAGCATCTTAGAACCATGTCTCAGGGAAGGGGCAAGGAAGAGGGACCTGCATCCTTGTATTGTGACTCTTAGGACATTGGGGTTCCATGTACAAGATGTTGCTTATTTCACCTGTATAAGTAGGGCCAGTTTGATTCATGGGCAGAATAGCATCCAAGTAGTTGGGTATCATCAGTTATCCAAGGCTGCAAATCCTTTCAGCAGCTCTAAACTTATTTCCTACTCTCAGAGACCAACACTGTCCAAGGAGCCAGAGGGTGTGCCTATGTGTTAGCTCCTATTCCCTAATAAGGCTGGAGACCATGAGGGGAAAACCATCACCAGGAAGCCTGGACTCAGTTCTCTGGTTGCATCCCTGCTTCAACATTTCCAGCTCCTATCCATAGAGTCGACTCTCTTTGGGCTCCTACATCCCCTCCAGAGCCAGGCCTGCCTCAGTGATGAGCAGCTTCAGTCCTCCCTACATTGCTGTCTTTCATCCAGGTCAATTGAAATCAAAGCCTTGCCTAGTAACCTTGGCAAGTCAAGATGCTCCTCTCTGAGCATCAAAATAAAATGGAAACATCTTTTATCTCTTCTATCTCCCAGTTGTCTTTCATCCAGGTCAATTGAAATCAAAGCCTTGCCTAGTAACCTTGGCAAGTCAAGATGCTCCTCTCTGAGCATCAAAATAAAATGGAAACATCTTTTATCTCTTCTATCTCCCAGTTGAAAATCAGAGTTGGGCCAGTTGTCTGGGTTCAGAAGGCAGCTAGTAGGATGCAGTTTTGGTCCAAATGCCAGGGCTTGCCCATCACAGTGTTGCATAATTGCCCAGCTGCTGTAATCCCAGCAGCTCAGGAGGCTGAAGCAGGAGGATTGCAAGCCAGCCTCAGCAATTTAGCAAGGCCCTAAGCAACTCAGTGAGACCCTGTCTCTAAACAAAATACAAGAAAAGGGCTGGGGGGCTAGGGCTGTGGCTCAGTGGTAGAGCGCTTGCCTTGCACATGTGAGGCACTGGGTTCAATCCTCAGCACCACATAAAATAAACAAACAAAATAAAGATATTGTGTCCATGTATAACTAAAAAAAAAATTTAAAAAAAATAAATAAAAGGGCTGGGAATGTGGCTCAGGGGTTAAGTGCCCCCTGAGTTCAATCCCTGGTACGTATAAATAAATAAATAAATAAAAACCAGGGCTTTCATGGGCATCATTTCCTCCCTGGTGAGGTGGGGACCAGACTGCTCATTTTGCAGAAGAGGAAACTGAAGCTCCATAAAGTAAAAGAATTTGCCCATGGTCACATGACTAGCAGTGATTTGAATCTAGGGTCTCCCTGATACAAAGCCCTCTTTTTGCCTTTGTCTTTTCTGGACCCCCTTGGCCCTCCCCGGGCCTCCTGCTCCTGGGTCACCACCTTGTAGAGGATCCTGCCCTCCTGGAGTACGTAGAGCCTCTCGGGCAGGGCTGCGTAGAGCTGGCTGCTCTGGTTCTGCATGGTGTCCACCACCACAGGGCACTGGGGACTCTTGGCCAGCAGCATGTGGGCTGCCCGCAGGCGGTCCTGGAGGTTCTGATGAATCTTGATGTCCACATTATTCTTAAAAGCCCAGCCATCTGGAAAAGAAAGATTAGGCACTCAAGCTCTACACACAAGGCACCCAATTCCTGCAGGTTAAATACCACCCACTTTTAACAGAAGGTCCCAAGTAGAGGAGCCCTTACCCATGATTTAGCCCAGTTTCCTCTTACAAGTATATCTGCCAGGTTACATAGACATTTTCTTATTGATCCAAAACTGAAGCCCTGGATTCCTGGCTTCCAGGCCTCAGCTCTTCAATGTGAGATAGTCCAATCAATAGAGAGCTGCTTCTTGATCTTTAGTGAGCATATATGTCACTCAGAGGCTTTGTTACAGGGAAATTCTGATTCATCCTGTCTAGGGTATGACTGAGAGTCTAACCTGCTCCCAGAATGCAAGGCTTCTGATGCCTGGATCACACTTTGAGAGACAGTGGTCTAGAACAGTGGTTATCTAAGTGTGTGCGCTCTAGACCAGCTACAGCAGCAGCATCTGGGAGCTTATTAGTAATGCAGATTCTCAGGCCCCACCATAGACCAACCAGGGGTGGGACCCAGTGATCTGGGTTTTAACAGCCTTTCAGAGATTTGAATGCACTAGTGCATTATAACTTGTTTAAAAAACTACTGCTCTGAATTAAAGCTATGCTGATATTTCATCTCACTCTAGTCGGAATAGCAACCATCAAGAATACAAATAATAATGTTGGCAAGGATGTGGGGAAAAAGGTACATTTACACATTGCTGGTGGGACTGCAAATTGGTGCAACCACTCTGGAAGCAGTATGAAGATTCCTCAGAAAACATGGACTGGAACCACCATTTGACCCGGTTAACCCATTCCTCGGGTTATGCCCAAAGGACTTAAACTCCTCATACTATAGAGATGCAGCCACATCCATGATTATAGCAGTGCAATTCACAATAGCTAAACTATGGAACTAACCTAGGTGCCCTTCAACAGATGAATGGATAAAGAAAATGTGGTATATATACACAATGGAATATTACTTAGCCATAAAGAAAAATGAAATGATGGCATTTGCTGGTAAATGGATGGAACTGAAGACTATCATGCTAAGTGAAATAAGCTAAACCCCAAAAATCAAAGGCCAAATGTTCTCTCTGATATGAGGAGACTGACACACAATAAGGGGGTGGGGGGAAGAATAAAAGTTCATTGGATTAGAAAAAAAGGAAATGAAGGGTGGGGAGGGGAAATGGGAATAGGAAAGACAGTAGAATGAAGCGGACATAGCTTTCCTATGTTCATATGTGAATACATGACCCGTTTAACTCCACATTTTGTACAAATACAAGGATGGGAAGTGATACTCCATGTATGTTCCAGTCCATGTCGAAATACACTCTACTGTCATGTATAACTAAAAAAAAATAAATAAATAAATAAATAAATAAATAAATAAAAACAAAACAAAAAGAACTACTACACTAGAGTTTAGAAAACTTTCCTCTCCTGATTATTCATAATCACAATGTTCTTTCCAAAATGCAAATCTGACCATGTCACTCTCCTCCTCAAATCTTTTGGTGCCTTCCTATCACCATCCAGATAGATCCCAGCCTCCTCAGTGTGGTCCATGAGGCCTTCAGTGACCCAGCCTCTGCCCATCCCTCTAGTCTTCCTCCAGCTCTTTGCTCCAGGTAAATGGGTGAGGTACTTGGATTCCTCGACCCCCACCCCCAGGCTGTCTCTGACCTTTGCTCTTTTTGTTACAGTAGCTAACTCCACCTCAGTGTGAGCAGAGTGGAGCCTTCTCTTTCTTGGATTAGGCCCTGTGACTTCTGCTACTGCAGCTGATGTTGCTTTAGCTCTATTGACAGCCTCAGATAAGCTGCTCAGGGTGAGCTCACAGCCACATATAGCTGCCAGCCTGGCAGTGACCTTGCTCTCATCCCCTTCTATGCAGTTTTCCTGCCTCCTAATCATATTCCACCTGTCCTTTAGAGACTCGCCACAACGGGCCCACAAGTTGAAAAAACTGCTCATAGCCTTGCCCTTCCACTTGCACCATTTCTGGGGAACCTGGAATCCAGGTAATGTGGTCATAGGTTCCTTTGGAAGCCACAGGCCCATGTTTACAATAATAGTTGCCCTGCTGGTCAGATAAGTTGCTTAAGTCTATCCACAGAGTCTACATCACCTCCTTGGTGCTCCCAAGTCTCCTTCTCAATATCTTTCTCCCAAGTTAAACCAGCCCTTCAGATTCACCTCAGGATACAAATGTCTGGCCTGAGATATTATTACTCATTATCAAAGATATTATTACTCATCATCAAATTTCCTGATGATAATAACACCAATTTCTATTTATACCATGTTTAGGCAGCCATGTCCACCTGGGCTCTTGGAGCTTCCCAGGTGCCTCCCATGGCAGGCCAAGCAGGGAATCTCAGCCCCATGGTGCAGCTGAGAACATGGAGAACCCAGAGAGGAACAGTGACCTTCCTCCCCAAATTTAAATGTAATTTCCTTACAGGAAAGAACTGGGCATGTGTATATATATCTTTTCTATCTCCCTAGCCCCAGCACAGGCCTGGACACATTGTAGGTGCTTATTAAATAATGTTGAATGAATGATTCCATGAGGCAGATGATGTCATCCCAATTTTATGGTAGAGAAGCAGACGCAAAAGGGAGGTTGACCAAAATCCCGTGAGCAGCACATGATGGAGCTGGACTCACACCCAGGTCCAATGTCTGTGACCTTCCCACTATACCTTGTGCCTCCCTGTATTTTACTTGGATGAACGGGGTGTGTGGAGAAAGTCAAGTCAACTAATTTGGGCCCTAAAGACTGACCCACACCTCCTAGATCTGATGGATACTAGCTCTGTACACTTTATTTCTGAGGTACAGGTTATGCCCAGTTCTGTCTGGTTGATAGAAACAAGAACCCGGAGGAAGGAGATGGGGAAGAGGAAAAACTGTGTCAGGACAAGGCAGGAAGCCTCTCCTTGGTGGCTGAAGTAGATAGCTCTAGTTTCCAGAAAGGTTTAAACCTACCTGGTCTGATTCTGGGAAAAATGAGTCAGGGACAGGTATCAGGACCAGGAAACAATGTTGATGATATTCCAAACCCTCTTGTCACAGTTTGCAATTTACTCTTTTGGAGATTAAAACTGGATCCTCCAGGACCTTGTGACTCAAAGTGTGGTCCCTGGATCAGCAGCTTTGCCCTTACCTGGCCCCATGCCAACCCTCTGGAGCCAGAATCTGCATTTCAATAAGACGCCGAAGTGATCTGAGCATACAGTAAAGTTTGAGAAGTGCCTCCCCAGGAAGGCTAAATCAAACTAGGCTTGGCTGAACTCCAGCTGTGTGATGTGGAGGCATTGTCTCTTCTCAGCCTTGGAGACCACAGATGCCAGTTTCTCTGCCATAGATCTTTTTCTTTAACTGATGCCTGCTGTTCTCACAAAGGAATGCTCACAAAGAGGTACTTTGTGCTCATGTTTGCTCTCCTGTCCCCTGGGCTGTTTTAAAACAAATTTTATTATGGAAAATTTCAAATACATGTAAGAAAGAACAGTATAATGAACCTATCATAACATTATCCTATTATAATATTTTAAATTGCTTCAAAATCACCAGGTAAGGACAGATGCTGCCAGTTAAAAGAGCATAGTATAAGTTGAAAGCAGCTTTTAAGCTTTTGTGTGCATTTATGTCACTATGTATTAGGCTTCAGGTAGGGCCCTGGAATATACATTTTCAGTAAGCAAGTGGTTCTGTCACTAAAGATCTGGGGACCACATTGGGAGAAAGTATACTGGGTCATCTTGGCTGAAGATTAATCAGAATAATCTCTATGCTTACAAGACATGGACAAGCCAGCAAGGCTAACTGGCCTATACATTATCCATCCTGTTTTTACAGAGCTCTGACTGTGACATGGGCTATACTGAGTTCTGGGTGACAGTAATGTATCAGACAGCATCTCTCCCGTTCTGTGGGGAGATGGATGAAGAAATGGCACCTGTTCCATTCTGCCACACAAGCCTTCCTGCCTTCCGCAATCTCTGGATTTGAGACTTGGGCCAAATTCATGAGTTCAGTCCCCATGAAAATCAGAGAACAGATGTATCTGACCATTTTGTAAAGTAAGGGGTTTAGACCACGATATACATGTTTCCTGGAGGGACATGTCTGTCTCTTGTAAGGAAGAACTATCTCTATCTTCGACTTTCCTAGCAAGGATGATTTCCCATGAAATGATGATGGGTGACGGGCAGGTAGGGGCTATAGAAAGGATTCTCACCCAGGAAAGAGTTGGCCTATGTCAGTGGTTCTCTCAGTTGGGGTCCCCAGATCAGCAGTATCAGCATCACTCATAAGAAATACAAATTCTCAGGCCTGTCCCAGATCTACTAAGGCAGTCTGCTTTAACCAGCCCTCCATGTGCTTCTGATACTTATGACAACATGAGAACTATTGACCCACATGAACCATATTTCTTTGAGTCTTAGGATATATCTTTTTCTTTTTGATGCTGGGATGGAACCCAAGGGCACTGTGCCACTGAGCTACATCCCCAGCACTTTAAATTTTTTTCATTTTGGGATGGGGTGGGGGCCTGTCTTATTAAACTGCTGAGGCTGGCCTCAAACTTGTGATACTTCTACCTCAGCCTCTCAAGTCACTGGAATTACAGATATGCCATTGTGTCCAACTGTCTTATGATGTATAGCAGTCATTACTAATGACTGTACAAATAACTGTACTTACAAATAACTGGATAGCAGTCATTTTACCAATTTCAGGTCCAAATTCCTTGTAAATGTACTCAAGACAATGACTCTCCCTTGATTTCCTTATTTATCCTTTTAAAAGTTTAGAACAATCTCTTGCCAGACCCCATCTCTCCAGGTTTTCTGTTTTTTTTTTTTTTTTTTTTTTTGTGTGTGTGTGTGTCCTGGTTGAAAGCAAACCGTGAAGTGAGTGGTGGGTAAATCCAGGGTGGCGATAGGGAGATGGCGGGTGCTGATTAATAGCAGTTCTTTTCCTCCTTCCCCCTCTTCCTCCAGCCCACTTCCAACCTTGTATGGGGAGAGGGAAAAGAGAGGGTGGGTAATCAAGAGACGAAACATCTTTCTGTACCTGATGCATGTGCTTCTTCAATGTAAATGATGAGAAAATCTGCTATGGGACTAAAGTCTTCAATAAGTCTCTTGAATTGGTCAAATTTGAAAAGAAATGAAGGTCAGGTGCAACTTCCAAAATTCAGCACCAGTGGTCTGTTGCCTAAAATGGAAAAACAACCATTATAAGCCAAGAATCTGCACAATTTATTGATTTATTTTTGGTAAGCATCATCTTCACTCCTGCATTTAATTCTGCTACTTGTTGTCTCTCCAGAATGAGCCCTGGGCACAGCAGGGACCTAACCCTAGAGAGTGTGACTTAGCAGGGGATGGAGCTGGTTTCCACCTTTCTAAAGTGAGAGGTTTACGTTAGGTGATCTCAGTGGTCCACCTGCAGATGATGGTGCTTAAAATAATTACAGGGGAGCCACTTTTATGCAGTTTATGAGGCAAACAGGCCTCCATTCTCTCAGGTGATGGGATTAATAATACTGCAAAGTAGGCAAAATTTCTCCATTTTACGAAGAATCTGAGGTTTATAGACCTCTAGGACCAACACATAGCAGGTCAGTGGTGAAGTTAGAATGATCAGTTTGGCTTCTGGACTTTGAAAGTAGTGCCCTTTTCAATCAAAGTGCCTCAGTTTCCTTGTTCAGAAGTAGACATAATTATAACATATACATATCTTATAGGATTATTATGAAAAATAAATAAATACTGATAAGGGCTTAAAATGGTGGCGGGTCCATAGTAGGTGCTCAATAAATGTAAGTGGTTGCTGTCTGCTCTTATCTCCTCCTAAAATGGGGAGGCCGTGAAGAGGTGGGAGTAGAGCCTGCTAAAAAATGAAAATTAAGGACTCTTGTTCAAAAAGGACGGGGAAGTGCCATCACATTTATTAAAATAAAGATTTTTCTTTTCTTCTAAAATCTCTATCTTGACCTAGAATGCTGCTTTTTAGTTGCTATTTAATGTCACACTCCCCCCCCTACCCCCGTCCAGAAACAGGGACGTTCATAGGGTGAGTGCAGGCTCTCAAATCACCCAGATGCCTGTAACGCAGTGTGCACGTGTGCTTGTGGCATCCTGGTGCCCTGTCCCCTCAGACACCAGAACAAGGCAGCGTGCCCAGGCCAGGAGCATGGAAGGCAAGTCAGGCCTTTCCTTCCTGCCTACCACCCCGACCCGAAATATATTTCACCCTGTCAGGGGAATGCTAGGCATTTAAATAGGGGAAAGGGGGATAAGAGGTCTCTCCCTCCAAATCACCACAATCACTTGCCAAATTGCACGTGGTGCTGCTAGCCAGGATGGGGACAGCCCTTCACATGCTCTGCCCAAAGACACTGGGGGATGCCAACACCTGACCCTGACCTTTCCCCTGCTGTGCCCAGGTGGTTCTCTCTGGGACTAGAAGGTAAAACAGTCACTGGCTGGGAACAGGAAGAAGGGACATGTTGGGGTGGAAGAGTGGGCCCTGGAGAGCATGTCCCCAGCTGAGCTGCAAGATCTGAAGAGCAAGACTGTGTGTCCTCGGGGCAGCCTCCATTGTCCCATTGGGATTCACTTACAAAATTCAAGTTCCAAGATAAACTTGTTAAGAATTTCAAGACAGCTACTACAGAGTGTTAATCTCAAGGACGAGGCCCTTCTGAGTGTGGGACCCTGTGTGATTCACTGGTCCCATGTCCATGAAGCTAGTTCTGGGTGGGGGCCTTCTGAAGTTCCCCCAGCCTAGAGTTGGGGCAGATTTGGGGTTCTCCCTGAGGATCATTATGGCCAGAGCTGAAACATTGTTAAGGCCTCGTCAGACATCTCTTGGACTAAGTGCTGTCCTGCACTATGACGTGGCCTATTTAAGTGTTCTCGTTCCCCCAGGCTACTCCTTATCCCTTAGAGCAGGCCTCATTCAAACTTGTATCCCCAATCTCCAGCACACTCACATCCTACCTACAAGCATTTATTCAGAATTTATACTTTTTAAACCCTGCTGCCAACTGTTGGTTCAGTGGAGAGTGAGATTAGCAGGGCTGGGGTTGTGGCTCAGCAGTAAAGTACTTGCCTGGCATGTGTAAGGCCCTGGTTTCGAATCTCAGCACCACATATAAATAAATAAAATAAAGACCCATCGACACCTTAAAAAAAATCATTCTAAAAAAAAAAAAAAAGAGAGAGAGAGAGAGAGTGAGATTAGTAGGTCTTTGCTGTCTACAGTTTGAGTTTTATTGAATGGGAAGACAGGCCAAAAGACAAGTTCAATACAGAAATGAAGTCATTTCAAATCGTGCTCAGGATTATGAATGAGACTTAACAGAATCAGGTGGGTGAGGAAAGGCCTCTGAGGAGCTGCCATTGAACCTGAGAAGTAAAGGACAAGAGAAAAACAACCATGGGTAAAAGAGAAGAGCATTCCAGGCTCAGCTACTTAATGTGTAAAGCTCCCTGGAGGGAGAGAGGGCTTAGTTTGTTTAAGGATCCACAAGATCACTGGCTAGAACCAGGCAGGGAGCAATAAGAAGAGGTGATTGGAGAGTTTGGTGTGGGCCAGAGCAGGAGAGTTTTAGGGGCCTTGGTGCAAAATCTGAATTTTATTCTGGGTACAATAGGAAGACATGGAGATATTTTGCAGGTGTAGTGGATATTACTGCAGCTTTGGCTGCCAGCCCCAACCTCCTTTCTACTTGAAATTCTCTATTTTATGTATTATTGATGGGCAGCTGTGCCCAGCCTTGCTCTGTGGAAGACAGGACAGTTCTACTCTCTTCCCCCAGCAGCCAGGGAGCAGGCAATGACCTTCCCCACCCCTGGGAAGTGGATTAGATCCTCCTACATAGATCATTGATGTTGGAGGCTTGAGATGGCAGAATTAATTCATAGCCCAGTGGTGGTGCTCCTGTCAGGGATGGTGATGGGTTTGCCCAGCAACCATAGTGACAGCTGGATCCAGGTGTGACCATTGATGTTGAAAGACAGCCTATACTTAGGGCTCCAGCTATTATTGATTCCAGGGAGACCCCAACATCTTTCCAATATGTTCTTTGATGGGTGGATGTGGATGTGAACAGTAAAACTAGAGTGAGTTTCTGTTGCTTGCAAGACAGAGTCCTGACCGCTTCAGTAGATCTGTGTAGATCAGATTCACACTTGAATATCACTGGCTACTCTGTGGAGAAAGGACTGAGAATGACAATGAAAGTGGGGAAGAAGCAGTTAGGGGACCTTGCGGAAGTCCACTTGAGAGACAGTAGGAACCATGGCTGGTGTGTGTGCCAAGGTGAAGGGGAGAAAGTGGAATTGACCTGGCTTGCTGATGGATGGAGACAGAGGGCATCTTAACCTGCTTGAGTTTATTTGGTTATTTATACACCCCCCTTGTTCTGCAAAGGATTTGAAGCAGTTTGCATATATAATAAAATATTAAGTAGAAACTAAAGGAAAAAAACATGGTTTTCTGGAAGGCATAGAACAGGAGGGAAAAATGGACAAATTAGCAGGCTCAAAGGTCTTGTGCATTTATTGTGACTGAGCTCTGAGTCTCTTGGTAGCCAAGTAAAAGGAGAAACCCAATCAGTTTTATTTTTTAACTTTATTTATTTCCTTATATATGGTGCTGAGAATAGAACCCAGTGCCTCTCACATGCTAGGAAGTGCTCTACCACTGAGCTACAACCCCAGCCCCCAATTAGTTTCTTATTTCTAATTTTTAGGTCTACAGTATGAGGAGAAGGTAGGTCAGTTTCTCTGAAGATACAAAGTTTTCCTTGTCTTTGACTCACAGGATTTCTTCATAGGAGGTCCCAGGAGGCATGAAGTGGGCCTCAGTCCTCCTGGTTGATTGCATGGTGACCCCTCACCCACATGACAGGGAGGCCCAGGCATTAGCAGGGAGGCTCTGAGCGGTCATTGGACTCCAATGATCCCAGGGAGTCACTCTTCAGATAAAAAAAAAGTGATTTAGGGTCAGGGCTGACTCTAAATATTAGCTGTCTGGATTTTTTTTTTTAACTGGCAAAATATTCAACACCCACTCATCAAGACCCTGGAAGGAACAGAGCCATTTGTTTAATTATTTATAGTGGCTGGGTACAGTGGCCAGTATTGAGGGCAAAGTTTAAACTTAGTTCCCTGCTTTCCTGATAGCCAAGAAAGGAAGGATGGGTATCAGAGCGTGGCTGTGTTTAGGGCTGGGCCTCTGCCCATGACTGCAGGCCCCAGTACAGAGAATGGCATTTTAAGAATATCAGGAAAGGATGGTCAAGTTCAACTGGGAAAACTGCTTCATAGAGAACTGGACTTGGGCCCACTCTCATGATTGCTGTGCCAGTAAATTAGCCCCCACATCAGGCTCTCTCAGCAGAGAAATCATTCCATTTGTCCTTACTAAGAGACTCTTCATCAGTACATTTGTATATTTTGGAGAATTTTAAACAGAAGATGAAATAAAGCCAGTTTCATCTAAACTCTCAGATGCCCAGAAAACAAAAGGTGCTAAGCACCTTGCTTTTGCTGAAGCTGGCTTTGAACTCATCCATTACTTGCCTTCTGCCACAACATGTCAGTTAATTAAGGTTTTGCTCTCTCTCTCTCTCTCTCTCTCTCTCTCTCTCTGTGTGTGTGTGTGTGTGTGTGTGTGTGTGTGAACTGTGTATATGTGTGCTTGTGCATGGATGTGCGGAGGATGGGAGATGGCTGAGAATTTCTCTGATGCCCTTTTGTCTTACTCATTAACAGAAAATATACCAGCTAGTTCTGGCTCTTGGCTCTGCCAAGAACTTGCCCTGTGACTCTAACAAGTCATTTACCTCTCTGGCCCTTTGCATCTGAAAAGTGAAGGAGTTGCTTTAGGTGAACTATAAAGAATCTTCCAGTTGGGCTGGGGATGTGGCTCAAGCGGTAGTGTGTTGGCTGGCATGCGCGGGGCGCTGGGTTCGATCCTCAGCACCACATACAAATAAAATAAAGATGTGTCCACCAAACACTAATATATATAAAGAATCTTCCAGTTATCCCCAATCTGTGGCCCTAAAATGAGTTCAGAGTTTATACCTAAAGCATACCACAGAGCATTTTAATGGCCTGGTAGTAGTCTGAAGCAGTCACAGGATGTTTTTCTAATAAGCAGAACTGATTATGTTTACTCTCAGAACTCACCAACACCCTCAGGATAACATCTACCTGCAGATAAGACATGAGATCCTCCAAGCTCTGGCCCCGAATGATGGTTTCTGTTTATTTTTTTTCATCTTTTTTTTTTTTTTTTTTTTTTTACTACTGGGGATTAAACCTAGGGCTGCTCTACCATTGAGCATTTTTTTTAGCTTTTACTTCATTTTGAGACAGGTTCTCACTAATTGAATTTATAATCCTCCTGTCTCAGCCTCCTGAGTAGCTGGGATTACAGGGGTGCACCAACATACCCAGCCCCTTCCTGCTTCTTGCACCCCATTTCTGCCAAACTGAATGGTGCTCCTCTACCTCTCGGACCTCTGTTTCTTCCCATCTGTCCTGCCCTGCTCCCCAAGCCCCTTTTCCTCAACTGTACCAAGACTTTACATCCCGAGATGATAATGCTCACCATTTTTTCTCCAGTTAGCCTTCCCTTGACCATCTCCTTACCCCATCCACGAGAGGGCCCCAGCCCCAGAATCTCTGCTTCCCTTTCTCACTGGTCTGGACTATGAGGTTTTTCTAGGACAGAAGCCAGCAGTGTTTATTTCTATATGGCTAGTACCTATTATTTCAGGGGACTCTGGATCCCTGTGCTGAAAGTCAACTCTATTTTACAAATAAAGGGTTTTTATTTTTGTTTTTGTGCCTCTTAGTCTCCTTATATTTCAGTCTCAACTGCAGCAGCAGGGACCAGTGACAAAGTTAAATACTTTCTTTTTTCCTTTTTTTTTTTTTTTTGGTACTAGGGATTGAACTCAGGGGCGTTAGACCACTGAGCCATATCCCCAGCCCTATTTTGTATTTTATTTAGAGACAGGGTCTCACTGAGTTGCTTAGCACCTTGCTTTTGCTGAAGCTGGCTTTGAACTCACGATTCTCCTGTCTCAGCTTCTCAAGCCCCTGGGATTACAGGCATGCACCACCATGCCTGGCTGACAAAGTTGAATACTTTCTAACTGAAAGTATACATTTAAATGATGCAACTCAGGCTGGGGTTGTGGCTCAGTGGTAGAGCACTTGCCTAGCACAGGAGAGGTACTGAGTTCAATCCTCAACATTGCATATAAATAAATAAGTAAAATAAAGGTCTATTGATAACTAAAAATATACATATTTTTTAAAAAATGATGGAACTCAATTCTGTGAATTGTCCCTGAGGCAAGCTGGCTTTCAGGAAACTGATCTTTGAAACTGATCTTTGGATAATTGGCATTCAGAAGATTGGCCTATTCTTGCATAGTGTCTGGCACATAGTAGACACACAATAAAATTAGTTATTACATTGCTTTTGTAATCAATGGTAGTTTGATAAATGTTTGCGAATAAATTGAGGTCATTGTACACTCTTTTTAAAATCATGAGCAAACCAAAAGAAAGAAAGAAACTATTGCCCTTCTCTCTGCTTAAAACAGTCTTCCCTTCTCAAGCTACAAAAATCTTCCTCATTCTTCAAGGCCAAGTTCCAAAGCCACCTCCTCTAGGAAGCCACCTCAGTCCTGCAGGCCAAGGTCATACCTTCAGAGCCTCAGGGAGCGGGTAATCTGTTTTGGGAAAGTGGGGGTTGGCTGCTTGCAGGAAGTGCCATTGAGTGGAAGTGTGAAGGATGAAGAGGATTTCACCAAGTAGAGGTGGACAGAGGGCAACCCAGGCAGAACCGGCTACACGGTAAGAAGAGCATTCAAGGACTGAGAGGCCAGAGTGGGACAGAAAGCCTGGCTTGTGACTGAGGTGCCAGCTTGTGATGCCACTCAGAGCAACAGAACTCAAGGGAGTCCCTCACTTCCTGAGCGGACGAAGACTAGAAGCCCCAGAAGGAGAGCTGGAGTGGGAGAGTTCAGCACCTTTCAACCTCTCTCCGTCCCCACCCGCCAGCCTTTCAAGCGCCCTAGCACACAGCAGCCTCCTGACCTTGTATGAAGTCCCAAATGTTGCACTTCTGTCCCGAGAGGCGAATCACAGGGCAGTTTGGGGCTAGACCCCCCAGCTCAGCCTTGTCCTCCAGTCGCTGCCAACGGACCTTCAAGACGAACCAGAAATACTGGATGCTGAAGAAGGTCGGGACCCAGTTGTCAGGGGAGAATTGGGGGTTTCTGGTCATACCAGTCTTCTGGCCCATGGCCAGGATATTCTGCGTGGCTCTTTCTGGAAACAGTGTCATTAACATTTTGCCCATGACCACCTCTACAACCACCAATAAGAATATCCATAATTTCTTTAGCCACAGGCCTGGCCGGAGCAGCCCCATCTCGTCACAGCCAGAGTTGGCTCTGAGGCTGATGGACCCAGAGGCTGCAGCCAGATGACACTGGGCGGAGCTGGACAAAGGTACAGAGTCAGAGCAGCCAACTCCAGGCAAGAGGAAGGTGCCGTGGCAGAAGGTATTTGCTTTCCCGTCAATAAAGTGGAAAATTCCCAGCCAGGTATACAAAGGTCTGTTCTCATTCTTATTGTTTCAGATTCTTTGCCTTAGTTTTTGAGAGATTCGTGGATTTTAAATTCTCCCTTTGATTATTTTTTTTAATATATATATATATATATTTTAGTTATAGATGGAGACAATGCCTAGTATTGAGCTACACCTGCAGCCCCTTCCTTTGATTAATTTTTTAAAACAAATACTTAAAAAGATCCACACTTAAACCTTCCCCACTAAAAGATCTATTGCAAATGAATAACCTCTAATGTTAATTATTCTTTTTAACAATATAAATGGTTCTTTTACTAGTGAAAGGTGGTTTCCCACTCTTTGCAGAGGCAAAGTCCCTTCCCAGAGGTTTTGGATCTGGACCTCCCAGGCAGTGACATCTCTGGGGCCATCAGCAGTTAAGGGCCTGCAATTCCTTTTAGCACTGGGAGAAGAGAGACAGGTAAAACTCTCTGCTCTCAGGGAAGTCATAGTCTAGTGCAGGAAAGACAAGTAAACAGAAAATTGCCATTTAGTATATTGAGTAGAGAGACAGGATGTGTAGGGACATAGGGATATGGAGAAGTGGCAGCTTATTCTGTATAGAGAGGTCACGAGGCTTCCATGAGGAACTGATGTCTATGCTGCAATCAGAAAGACAGTGAGCTGTCAGCCAGGCAAGGTGGAGGGAACTGCATGGTCAAGGCCTCACAGCCAGAGCAAGCATGACTCAGAGAGGCTCAGAGTTGGAGAGTGTTTAAAAACACAACTAGAGGGCTGGGGATGTGGCTCAAGTGGTAGCGCGCTCGCCTGGCATGCGTGCAGCCCGGGTCCAATCCTCAGCACCACATACAAACAAAGATGTTGTGTCCGCTGAAAACTAAAAAATAAATATAAAAAATATTAAAATATTAAAATTCCCTCTCTCTCTCTCTCTCTCTCTTTAAAAAAAAAAAAAAAAAAAAAAAAAAAACACATCTAGAGGGTCAGGCGTGGTGGTGCACACCTGTAATCCAAGCAACCTGGGAGGCTGAAGCAGAAGGATAGAGAGTTCAAAGCCAGCCTCAGCAAAAGAGAGGTACTAAGCTACTCAGTGAGACCCTGTCTCTAAATAAAATACAAAACAGGGTTGGGGATGTGGCTCAGTGGTCCAGTGCCTTTGAGTTCAATCCCTGGTCTCCCCACCACCCCCAAAAAGTGCACATCAAGAAAGAAAAAGTGGCCTGACTAAAGCCTGTTCCTGTATTACATAATCTCTATGGTATTTGTTCACAAAGCTTTAGTTATTCGTCTCTGGTCTCTGGCATTTATATACCTAAATACTCTCTGTTAGTAAGAGTGGTGCTGGGGATTGAACCCAGGGCCTTATGCATGGAAGGCAGGCACTATACCAACTGAAGGATGTCAGGAAAGCACCAAAAGGTGTCAGCCTTGGCTCTAGGGTCCAGTAGGTATTAATTTTATTAATTAACTTTATTTAGGAAGTGGGGGAAAAAAAGACCCTTCAAAACATGTTTCATTTTAGAGCTGTTCACAGCAAATACCACATATGGTGCCTAGTATTGAAGAGTACAGCTCCTATCTCTTCAAGCAAAGACAGTCCCTCCCACGTGCAGAGATTCACCGCATACCAAGAACTCCTGCATCCCTGAGATTGCTAAGGTTTTGGTTTTATAATGGGCTTTTATTTTTGTAGTGTGTTCTTATATTCACAGCGAAATTGAACAGAAAATATAAGGAGTTCTCACACGTGCACAACCAACCCTGCCCCTTAGCAGCATCCTGTGCCAGAGTGGTACTTTTGTCATAATTGATGAGCCTCCATTGTCACATCATAATCATCTAAAGTCCACAGGTAAAGTTAGAGTTCACTCTTGGTGGTGTATAGTCTATACATTTGGACAAATGTATGATAACATGTACCCATAATTATAGTATTGTACAGAATAATTTCACTGTCCAAAAATTCACCTTTACTCCATCTATTCTTCCAGTAAACTCCAGTGCCCTGGTAATCACTGGGTTTTTCTTTGTTTGTTTGTAGTTGTTGATGGACCTTTATTTTTTATTTATCTGTTTATATGCAATGCTGAGATTTGAACCCAGTGCGTTACACATGCTAGGCAAGCACTCCACCACTAAGCCTCAACCCCAGCCTGCCAATCACTCATATTTTTACTGCTTCCTTAGTTCTTCCCTTTCTAGAGTGTTATGTAGTGAGAATAATATAGTATAAAGCCTTTTCAGAATGGCTTCTTTTACTTAATAATTTGTTTTAAATTTTCTCCATATCCTTTTATGGCTTGATGACTCACTTCTTTTTTTTTTTTTTTTTAAATTTTTTTTAGTTTAGTTTAGTCCACACATTTAACATTGTGTGGACACACAATACTTTTTTATTGTATTTATTTATTTTTATGTGGTGCTGAGGATCAAATACAGGGCCTCACACGTGTTAGGCAAGCGCTCTACCACTGAGCCACAATCCCAGCCCTCATTTCTTTCTTTTTCTTTTTCTTTCTTTCTTTCTTTTTTTTTTTTTTTTTTTTTTTGTGATGCTGGGGATTGAACCCAGGGTCTTATGCATGAAAGGCAGGCACTTTACCAACTGAGCTATATGCCTAGCCCCCCTTATTTCTTTTTAATGCTGAATAATATTCCATTGTCTGGATGTACCACAGTTTATCTGTTCATCTGTTTATCTGTTCATCTGTTCTACTGAAGGGTGTCTTGGTTGCTCCCAATATTTATCAATTATGAATAAAGCTTCTTATAAACATCATGTGCAGATTTGGGGGTGGATATCAGTTTTCAACTCATTCGGATACACCAAGGAGTATGAATTATATGGTAAGAGTATGTTTATTGTTATAAGTAACTGCCTTGCTGTTTTCCAGAATGGTTGGATTCTTTCTTTCTTTTTCTTTTTTTTTTTCTTTTCTTTTGATACCAGGGCTTGAATCCAGGGGTGCTTTACCACTGAGCCACTTTTTAATATTTTATTTAGAGACAGGGTCTCACTGAGTTGTCTGGGGCCTCGATAAATTGCTGAGGCTGGCTTTGAACTTGCAATCCTCCTGCCTCAGCCTCCTGCACTGCTGGGATTACAGGCATGTGCCACAACGCCTGGCTAGAGTAGCTGGATTCTTATGTATTCCCCCAACAATGAATTAGAGTTTCTTTTTTTGTAGTTGGACACAATATCTTTGTCTTATTTATTTATTTTTATGTGGTGCTGAGGATCAAACCCAGTGCCTCAAGTGTGGGAGGCAAGTGCTCTACTACTGAGCCACAACCCCAGCCCCTGAATTATGAGTTTCTATAGTTGCACATCTTTGCCAATATTTATAATTAATAATTAATTTTAACCTGTAATTCACTGATGACATTGAGTATCGCATGCGTGAGTGTGTGTGTGTGTGTGTGTGTGTTTTGCTGAGGATCAAATCCAGGGCCTCCTGCATGCTAGGCAAGTTCTCCATCACTGAGCTACATCTCCAGCCCTTTTTCTTTTCTTTTTTTAAAGATATTTATTTATTTATTTATTTTAGTTTTTCGGCGGACACAACATCTTTGTTTGTATATGGTGCTGAGGATCGAACCTGGGCCGCACGCATGCCAGGCGAGCACTCTACCACCTGAGCCACATCCCAGCCCCCCTTTTTCAATTTTTATTTTGAGATAGAGTCTCATTAAGTTGCCCAGCCTGGTCTCAAACATGCAATCCTCCTGCCTCAGGCTCCCAAGTAGCTGAGATTACAGGTATGCACCCCATGCTAGGGCAAACATCTTTTTATATCTAGATACTTCTTGACTTATGATGGGGTTATATCCTGATAAACCTAGTGTAAGCTGAAAATATCATTAAGTTAAAAATGCATTTAATACACCTAGTCTACACCATAGTGTGGTTTCAACAAAAGGGCTGGGGATGTTGCTCAGTGGTAGAGTACGCCTGGGTTCCATCTTCAGTACTGGAAAGAAAAAAGAAAAGTAAAAGCAGAAAAAGTGAAAACCACAAGTGGAACCATTGTAAGTCCAGGATTATCTGTTCTTATTTGCCATCTGCATGTCTTTGATGAGGTATCTTTTGCCTATTTTTTTAATTTGGTACAAGGGATTGAATCACATAGGAGAGTTTAAACACTGAGCCACATTCCCAGGCCCTTTATAAAATATATTTTATCTAGAGACAAGGTCTCTTGCTTAGGGCTTGCTTAGTGCTGAGACTGGCCTCAATTTGTGATCCTCCTACCTCAGCCTCTTGAGTTGCTGGGATTATAGGCATGCACCACCACGCCCAGTCTCTTTTGCCTATTTTAAAATCAAGCTGTTTTCTTACTGTTGAGGTTTTTTGTTTTGTCTTGTGGAGCTGGGAATTGAACCTAGGGCCTTCTGTGTGCAAGGCAAGCACTCTACCAACTGAGCTGTATCCCCAGTCCTTACTGTTGAGTTTTAAGAATTCTTTTGGATAACAGTCCTTTTCAGATATGTCTTTTGTGAATATTTTCTCCCAGTTTGTGGTTTGACTTCTCACTTTCTTCACAGTTTCTTTCATAGAGAAGTTTTTTAATCTTTTTTTTTAGATATTTTTTAGTTGTCAGTGGACCTTTATTTTTTTTATTTAAATGTGGTGCTGAGGATTGAATCCAGTGCCTCACATGTGCTAGGCAAGTGCTCTCCCACTGAGCCACCACCCCAGCACCCTCCCCGCCACCGTTTTTTTTTTTTTTTTTTATCTTAATGTAGTTCAGTTCAGCTTATGAAAAATTTTTTCATGAATTATGCCTCTGGTGTTGAATATAAAAAGCCATCACAAAAACCCAAGATAACCTAAATTTTCTCCTAAGTGATTATTCTTGGAGTTTTATGTTCTACATTTAGTCTGTGCTTCATTTTGAGTTAATTTTTGTGAAGTGTGAGCTTTGTGTCTAGATTCTTCTCTTTTCTTTTTCTTTCTTTTCTTTTTTCTCTTTCTTTTTCTTTCTTTTCTTTTTCTTTTCTTTTTTTTTTTTTTTTGCATATGAATGTCCAACTGTTCCAGCACAATTTATTAAAGGGACTACTTTTTCTCTGATGTATCACCTATGTTCCTTTGTCAAATATTTGTTGACTATTTTTAAGTGGGTCTACTTCTGATCACTCTATTCAGTCCCATTGTTATATTTGTCTATTCTTTCACCAATACCACACTCTCTTGATTATTGTTGCTTTATAATAATTTTTAAAGTTGAGTAATGTTAGTCCCCTCATTTTGTTCATCTTAATTATTATGTTGGCTGCCCTGAAATTTTTTTGCCTCTCCCTATAAAATCTTTTTTTTTTCTTTTCTTTTTGATATCAGGGATTGAGGCCAGAGGCACTTGACAGGGGCACTTAATCACTGAGTTACATCCCCAATCCTTTTTATTTTGTATTTTGAGACAGGGCCTCAATAAGTTGCTGAGGCTGACCTTGAATTTGTCATCTTCCCACTTCAATCTCCTGAATCCTCTGGGATTGCAGGCATGCACCACTGTGCCTAGCTTCACTATAAACTTCAGAATCAGTTGTGGATATTCTATCAACAAAGTAACTTGCTGGGATTTGGCTGGAATTGTATTGATTATGGATCAATTTGGGAAGAACTGACATCATGAAAATATTAGTCCCATTATCCATGAACATGGAATATACCTTAATTTATTTAGTTATTTGATTTTTTTCATCAAATAACTAGTTTTCTAGTTTTCCTTACATAGATCTTGTTCATATTTTGTGAGATTTACACTTAAGTATTCTATTTTTTGAGATGCTAATTCAATAGTATTATGCTTTTGAATTCAAAATCCACTTGTTCATTGATTGTATATAGGAAAGCCATTGACTTTTGTGTATTGACCCTGTATTCTGCAATGTTGCTACCATTGCTTTAGTTTCAAGAGTTTTTTTATTTTTTCTAATTCACTCAGATTTTCTTCATAGAGTTTCAAGTCATTAGCAAAAAAGTGGAGTATTTCTTCCTTCCCAGTGTGTGTGACTTTCTATTTCCATTTCTTGTCTTATTTTACTAGCTTGGATTTCAGTACAGTGTTGAAAGGAGTGATGAGTGGGGACATTCTCTCCTTATTCCTGATCTTGGTAGGAAAACTTCTAGTTTTTCACTACTAAGTATAATGCCAATCATAGGACTTTTATAGCTGTACTTTATCAAGTTGAAGAAATTCCCCTCTATTTTCAGTTTGCTGAAACTTTTTTTTTAATAATTTTTTTTTGTAGTTGTAGACGGACAGAATGCCTTTATTTTATTTGTCTGTTTTTTATATGATGCTGAGGATCGAACCTAGTGCCTCACATATGCTAGGCAAGTGCTCTACCTCTGAGCACAGGCCCAGCCCCAGGCCCTTGCTGAAATTTTTTTATCATGAATGGATGTTGGAATGTTGTCAGATGCTTTTTCTGCATCTATTGATATGATCATGTGACATTTCTCCTTTAATTGATGTGGTGTGGTACATTGATTGATTTTTGAATGAAAATCTAGTTTCATATAAGTCCCATTTAGTCATGGTGCATAATTCTTTTTATACATTGTTGAATTTGCTACTATTTTCTTGAGGATTTTTGCATCTATATTCGTGAAAGACATTGGTCTTTAGTTTTATTTTTTTGTAGCGTTTTTGTTTGGTTTTAGTTTTAGGGTCATGCTGCCTTCATAGAATGGGTTCGGAAGTATTCCCTTTCCTTCTCTATTCTCAGAGCCTGCAGAAAGAGAATTGATATAATTTCTTCCTTAAATGCTTTGTAGAAGTTTCCAGTATACTTATTTGGATCTGGTACTTTCTGTTTTAGAAGATTGTTAATTATTGATTCAATTTCTTTTTTTAAACTTTTTATTTTTTTAGTTGTAGACAGACATAATACCTTTATTTTATTTATTTGTTTGTTTTTTTTGTGGTGCTGAGGATTGAACCCAATGCCTTACACATGCAAGGCAAACACTCTACCGACTGAGCCACAACCCCAGCCCCTATTGATTCAATTTCTTTAAAATATATAGACCTATTCAGACTATTTCTTTTTGTGAAATTTTGGTAAATTGTGTATTTTCCTTTTTGTTTTTTTGGTACAGGGGATTGAACCCAGGGGTGCTTAACCCCTGAGCCACATCCCCAGTCCATTTTTATATTTTATTTAGAGATGCAGCCTCACTGAGTTGCTAAGTGCCTCGTGAAGTTGCTGAGGCTGGCTTTGAGCTTGTGATCCTCCTAACTCAGCCTCCCGAATTACTGGGATTACAGGCTTGGTAGATTGTGTTTTTAAAGGAATTAGTCCATTTCATATGTGTGGGCATATAGATGTTCATAGTATTTATTTATTATACTTTTAATGTTCATGGTATCTGTAGTGATATTCCCTCTTTCATTTTTTAGATAAAATTTAAAAATTTAATTTTAGCATAAAATTTCTAAAATAAAAATTTGTTATAGTACTAATTTATGTTTTATCACTTTTTTCTTAGTTAGCTTGACTAAAAGTTTATCAATTTTTATTTATCTTTTCAGATAAATCAGGGTTAGCTGATTTTCTACATTGATTTTTTTGTTTTCAATTTCATTTCTAATTTGATTATTATTGTTGTTGTTATTTGGTTTAAAATTTTTTGTGGTGTTAATAATCCAACCCAGGACTCATGTATGCAAGCATAGTCCCAGCCTGATTTTTATTTATTTATTTACCTTATTTGTTTATTTAAAAAAAATTTTTTTGTAGTCATAGATGGACAGAATGCCTTTATTTTATTTGTTTATTTTTATATGATGTTGAGGATTGAACCCAGTGCCTCATACATGCTAGGCAAGTGCTCTGCTGCTGAGCTATAGCCCTGGCCCCTGATTTTTAAATAATTTTTTCTTTCTGCTTATGTTGGATTTAGTTTGCTCTTGTTTTTCTAGTTTTCTAAAGTGTAAGCTTAGATTACCAATTTTCTAATACATTAATTCAATGATACAAATTTCCCTGTAAGTGCTGCTTTCACAGCATCCCAGAAATCTTGATAAATTATTTTCATTTTCATTAGTTCAAAATACTTTTAAATTCCTCTTGAGATTCCTTCTTTGACTCATGAGTTATTATTAAAGAATGTTTTGTTTAATCTCTCGTTTGGGGATTCTCCAGCTATCTTTCTATAAGTGGTTCTTAGCTTGTTTTCACTGTGATCAGAGAGCACAACTATTCTTTTTAATTTGTTAACATGTATTTTATGGCCCAGAATGTGGCCATAAGATAAGAAAGGAAGTTTTGACTCAGAATATGTCACTAGGATAACTTGATGAATGTTCCATGTGATCTTGAGAAGAATGTGTGTCTGCTGCTGTTGGATGAAGAAGAACTCTATAGATATCTGTTCTCTCCAGTTGGTTGATGATGTTTTCGAGTTCTGCTATGTCCTTACTTATTTTTCTGTTTCTGACAGAATGATATTAAAGTGTCCAACTATAATAGTGGATTTATGGGTTTCTCCTTTCAGTTATATAAGTTTTTGCCTCATATTTTGATGCCCTGTTGTTAGGCATATACACATTAAGGATTGTTCTGTCTTCTTGAAAAGTTGATCTCTTTATCATTATGTAATGTCTTTCTTTATCCCTGATTTTTGTTTGCTTTGAAGTTTGCTCTATTTAAAATAAAGAGAACTACTCCTATTTTCTTTTGATGGTAAATCTTTCTCTATCCCTTTAGTTTTAACCCATGTGTATTTTTATATTTCAAGTGACTTTCTTATAGGTAGCAGTTAGTTTCGTGTTATTTTTTGATTCATTGGCAATCTCTCTATTTTAATTGGTGTATTTAGACCATTGAGGTTTAAAGTGAATTTTTTTTTTTTTTTTTTTTTGGTAGTGGGAATTGAACTAGGGGCACTCATCCATGAACCACATCCCCAAACCTATTTTGTATTTTTATTTAGAGACAGGGTTTCACTGAGTTACTTAGCCTCACTTTTGCTGAGGGTGGCTTTGAGTTTGCAATCCTCCTATCTCAGCCTCCCAAGCTACTTGGTTTACAGGTGTGCCACCGTGCCCTGCAACAAGGATGTTCTTAATAGGTAGGATATTCTAAGGGCTTAGAAGTTATTTCCCAGGAGACAGGAAAGGGTTAAAACTTTCTTTGGACAATTCAGATCTGCTGATGTAGTCTTTTAGTGCACACCATTTTCATGGACTAAAGCAGAAGGAGAACATTTAACCTAGAAAAAGCCTTTGATAGAGTTTAACATCTATTTGTGATTTAAAAAGAAAATCTTCAAGAAAACTAGGAGTAAGAGGAAGCTTCATTAGTTAGAAAAACTATCTCAAAACCTCTCAAGAGTCTCAGGAATTTCACCTCAACGTGGAAAGACCCTGAATAAAGAAAATAGACATGTGTTTTATCTAGGTATGGGTATTAGCATAGCAGAGATTTTACCAGAGATTTCAGTTTGGCAAGACTGACTAAAAGCAGAGTCTGAGTCCTACAAGTCAAGGAGGGACCTGGACATGGTATAGAGTACTCCTGGGACTGAGGAGGTTGTGCTTCTCCTGGGAACAAGGAGATGTTCTCAATTGCCCTCCAGATGAGGGGACCATGGATGACGGAGGGATGTCTGTGGGAGAGATGACACCAAGGACACAATGGGCCTCACCTAAAACTTTGGCCATCTAGGTTCCTAGGAAATTAAGACATATACCAAGGAAAGGGGAAGACCCTGAGATATCTGATATTTTCTGTCAAATAAGCATAATAAGGACTAGACATACAAATTGACTTATAGATGGTGCAGGAGTTAGAATGAAGCAGGGCAGGAGGGAGAGCTAAGACAAAGACAGTATCAGGATGCTACCTCTGCAGACATCTGAGAAATTATGGTGAATGACTGTCAGGACCATCTGTCTCGGGGAATGGTGAGAACCATGTATCCATTGGCTTTCATTCTCCTTCAGACAAAAGTTCACCCCATAGGATGTTAATTCCCCCACGTTTCCAGGGTTACATGTGTGGGCATCAGAGGTTCCAGTGGAGAAGCCCAGGATGAGGTGCTTTCACACAGTATCTATAAGGAGCCAGTTGGAGCCCACACAGAATTGGTCATGACAGAGGTGACTAGCAGACAAGCTGGGAGCCAGAAAGATCTTAAGTGGTGCTTGAGAGTTGTCTGCAATCTAAACAGAAGTGTATGTCATGGTATCAGCTCCCTCTCTATAAGAGGGGCCTTCACATTTGTGATATCAGGATATTCTCTTGCTTTCTAAGATTGGGGAGGAACAAGTCTGTTTCCTCAGAGCCCCTTTCATAGCAGAGGCCAGTCTCTATCTGCAAAGAATTGGTGTGAGAGGGTTACTAAAACAGTTTTCTCTGATGCTGCCAGGAGTGCCAAGGTTAAAATTAGTATTCATCATTCCCTCCCTCCCCTACCTCTCCTAGATTTCCCTCACCCTCGGCCAGTCCTTCAGATTGACCTAGAGTTTTATCCCTGAGTGATAAGACCCCTTAGCTGCCCTTGTCAGGCCATAGTTGCTGCCATTTCCCATTATCTGTGGGTGTGGAAGTTTCAAGAGAAGCCTAGCCAACCTCCTAAATTCCAGATATAGTGCTCCTTAGCTTCATAAAGCAGTCATGGTTGATTATCTATACCAAAAATACCCCTTTCTCTACCTGCTAGTGCACTGGTGTGAGGGGCCAGCAATGTCTGGTTCCAATTCAATGGCACTCTTAGTGGAGCAAAATGGTGCCTCTTCCTTCCCTGCCCCTCCCAGAGAACCTGGATCTCTCAGAAAGCAGAACTTAAACTTGTGTGGGGAGGTAGGGAAGTGGGGTGGGAAGTACACATTCCATGAGTGGGTTTCACTGGAAGTGACAGTTTGCAGATCCACATATGCTAAGTATTTAGAACAGACTCTGTTAGAAATCATTGATAAGCCATTAGTTTAATGCATTTATCTCATGCGGAAGACAGTGCCCCCTATCCCTTTGGGTGTTTTGCCCAAGCTGGAGCCTTAGCTATGCCTTTAACAAGCTATTCCACCGTTTTATTAGGCAGCTACTCCTGGATGACTGGTTCCAGTGTCTTCCATGGTCATGTGTCCTTGTTGCAGTTTCTTCATAATTAAATTGTTCCCTAGGTCTGAAGCAATTCCGTGTATGTAATCATTACCGGGTTGCTAAGCAAGAGGAGCTTGCCTTTTCCTTTGAGAGGGGGATGGGACTACTTCTGCCACTGTGGAAGTCTCTTGGGAATTTGGAAGCAGAGTGTGGACACTGGAACCAGTGGCCATTGGCCAAAAGGACCAGTGTGGCGAGGTCTCTGTGTGAGCTATGGATTGCGCTTGTGCTGTTTACACTATCCCAGACAGTGAGAACTTGTTCACCCTGTATTAATCCTCAGTGACTAATATTGTTTGCCTGCGGCCCTGGGCTCTGGTCCTTGTCCTCAAAGTGCTCATACGCTTACAAAGATTGGCAAACAGTAACGATCCGGGTGAACACTGCTGTGGTAGAGGTAAACCCGGGTCATTACGGAAGCAAAAAAGCAAATGAAGTCCTGGGAGGCGAAGGCAGCCTTCCCTAGGAGAAGGAAGTGGTCCTCCAAGTCTGAGGGCTGTGTATGCGGTAACCAGACAGAGGCAGGAGGCAGGGCAAAACGTTTCTCATCAGGACTACTCAGTGCTACCTCTTCGTCGTTTGCTGGCCCTGCCTTATTCGAGGTGGCGTCGTGTGCCCGGAGGTACACAGGTCAGTGAGGCCCATCCCTACCTGTCCTCTCTGAGAGTCTCGTCCCCTAAGGGACTTAGGCGCGAGAGAAGGCACACACCCCCACTTTCTGAGGGTGTTCATCCGAAGAGGGTCATCCTACCCTCATCACTCATTCAGGAACTCGGAATGTACTTGACTCATCACTCCCTCACTGGTTAAATTTTTATGGCGAAAGAAACCAGGGAATGGTGACGTGGGTGACCTGTTTTTTCTTTTCGCAATCATCTTTTATTGCCCCATTTTGTATTGACATAAGGAAAGAGGTGTAAAGGAACTGTAGGAAAACTCCGAACTCTTGAGAATTCTCCCTCCCCCTGCAGCGAGCTGAGCGCAGGTGGACCCATTCAACCCCCCTCCGCCTCGCCCCGGTTGCTCCTGTCTCTTTAAGGCTCACCCTCGGGAGGGACTGAGGAGAGACCAGACTCTGCGCACGAGCCGGCTGAGGTCTTGGGAGTATCTTCCGGGTGCTGCTGCCTCTTTAAGAGGGCGGGGCTCTTCCCGGAGGAGGCGAAGAAGTCCCTCCCTCCGGATCTCCGGCTTCCGGCAACTCAGCTGGACCGAAACCCGCGCGGAGCGTCTCAGGCCCGATCCTTCTTGGGACCGGCTGGGCGCCGAGACCCGCGAGGTGAGGCGGCCCTGTCTGCGAGGCCAGTTCGGGGCCGAGGGGTCCCGGCATCTCCTGCCTGCCGCGGCCGCGCCGCTCTCCCTAAACCTGCCTCTGCTTCGCCTTGTCCCTGGCTGCAGGGTCGCAACACTCCAGCGCCTACTAATTGCAGGTTCTGCGCTAAGCGCCTTATAAGCACTGACTCACCTAATGGCCCCCACACTGTGTGCGTGGGCATCATTATGAACCCATTTTACAGATGAGGAAGCTGAGGCCCCGAAGAGTGTACACACAGCAGAGAAGCAACAGAATCGGAAATCAAACCCAGGTCTGTCTGACCCCAGAGCCTGTGCCCTTAACCACTGGCTAGGCTGAACTGCCCTTGTTCCCCATCACCCCTCTGAAATCTCAGCCTCCCCTTCCTCATCCTTTCATCTCCAGGCTGCATCTGGTCCCTGAAACATTCACACGGTGACTGGGATTGGATGGAATTTTTGGACCCCCAGGATTAGTTTCAATAAGTTTTAATAATACCTATACTTAGTGTCTATATAAACCTATTAAACCCCATTGAAAAAGGAGGCAAGGAAAAGCAATACTGTTTCTAATGCTGAACTGTGTTTGTTTAGATGTTTTGTTATTCTATTAAGTGAACTTATTTATTTATTTTTTTTCCTTTTAGACCCCTGTAAATTTTCTTCCACATAGTTGGGAGAAGACCCACTGGCTGAATGGCAGCTGTGGATGACTTGCAGTTTGAAGGTACAGCTGTTGGTGACCTGTTTTATCTTTATGATCACTATTTCTGTACTCACAGCTATGAATTTTCACTGCTATACTGGGTTGTACATTAAAAAGTATATTTCAAACATCTTGGTAGGAGACTTTTCCACACCCAGGTTTTTCCTGTTTGACCACACTAGGTGTTCCTTTTTTTCCAAATGGCCCTTTGGATTGGCAACAGGTATTGTAAATTTGGTATAGTGGTTGCTTAGTGTTTTATAAACACTTATATAGCATTTGGTATGCCAGACACTGTTCTAAGTGCCTTAAAATACTGACTTGCTTAATCCTTACATTAAATTTAATTTTGTAACTATAGGGCTGGGGATGTGGCTCAAACCCGCTCGCCTGGCATGCGTGCGGCCCGGGTTCGATCCTCAGCACCACATACAAACAAAGATGTTGTATCCGCCGAAAATTAAAAAATAAATATTAAAAATTCTCAAAAAAATTTGTAACTATAAAATAGTTATATTATTCTTCCTGTTTTTCCAGTGGGGAAACCGAGGCACAGAAAAATCAAGTAATTTATCTGAAGTTCTCAAAGTAAACTAGAAAGCCAGGATTTGAACCCAGGCAGTCTGGCATCACAGACTCTACTATCTGAGGAAGAAATAGGGTGTTTAAAAGAGAAATACACTTCTTTGTGGTATGAAGTTTTATTCAGCCATATAAAGCAAAATAAACCAAACTCAGAAAGTCAAGTTTCATGTTTTCTCTCATATGAGAAAGATAGCGAGAAAAAAGGAAAAGAAAGCAGGGTTTGGAGGTCTCTTGAAAATCCAAGGGAGATCAGTAAAGGGACCAGGGCATGGGAGAAAGGAAGGGAAAGGGGAAATATTAGGGAATGATAGTGACCAAATTATATTGTATTGTATACATGAATATACATATGCACCCCCAAATCTCACCATTGTGTACAATTATAATGCACCAATAAAAATATGGAAAAAATCCATTTCTTTGGCAAATACTGTTATCTCTATAATACATCTAGCTTCTGACCACTTCTTGCCACCTCTACCACTACTCTCACCATTCAAGGTCACCATTACCTTTTGTCTGAATTAGAACCCTTACCTACCTCCTGGTTTCCTCTCTACGGTCTATTCTTTGCAGCCAAAATAGTCCTTTTTCCTTCTCCCTGTAGTGCTAGGGGTCAAACCCAGGGCCTTGCTCATGCTAAGTGAGCACTATGCCACTGAACCATAACCTTAGTAGTCCTTTCAAAACTAAGTCTGATCATGTCATTCTTTCAGAACCTTCCAGTAACTCCCATCTCTCTAGGAGTGAGATACAGAGCCTGTTCTGTGACTCAGGAGACCCCTCATGATCCAGCCTCTGATTTTGTCTCCTGCTGCTCTTGTCTTTTCTTACTCTGCCAGATGGACTTTGTCATTGTTCCTCTTATACACTTAAAACAGTCACTGCTTAGGGCTTTTGTGCCATCTTTCTGTTTGAAACATTCTTTCAGATAGCCACCTGGCTTGCTCCCTTGCTCTGTTCAGATCTTGCTTCATTAGAGAGGCCTCCCCAGGGCCACGCTATCTAGGAGTACAGTGCAAGAAGGATCATGGTGGAGAACAGTATGTACAAAGTTCCTGAGGAGGGAGGAAGCGTGTTTAACCTTTTCCCACAGGATTGGAAGAAGGTCTGTGTTCCAGATCACAGATAGGGTGGCAAGTGTGGGGGAGAGGGTGGCATAAGGTGAAGCTTGAGAAGAAGCAGGAGACCACTCAGAGTTTTACTGTTAAGGACTTTGGTCTTCAGAAAAGAACACAGGGTGCCATGGGAGTCATAGAAGGATGACATCCCTGAGGATAAATGGTAATGTTGGAGAAAAAAGTGGAGATTAGGAGTCTTCAGGTAGAAGATATTGTGCTAGAAAAGGAACAGAGGCAAAATATGGCTTAGGATTTTCCAGACCGTAGAAGCTGAGAACACCAATGGCAGAAGTCAGACCCACCCATCTTGCCCTCAGGAGCTAAGGTGCATAGGAGCAGGTATCACAGAGCAGAATGTGGGAAAAATTATGTTAGAGGTACACACACCCTATGTATGCTGCAATCAGACTGTCATCTCCTGTCCCTCTAACATGGCACATGCTTTCTGTCTGTCCTAGGGTCTTGCTCATCCCCTTCCCTTTGCACAAGAGCTGCCTCCAACAGGCCTTTCTGGAGCCCATCAGCTAGATGAGTTCTCATCTTCCACGGAGCCTCTTTGGCCTCTGTGCTTCTACAGCAGCACTCAGTTCCTTTTTCTGGCATGCCCTTCCCTCTGGTAAACTGCTGCTTTCCTAATGTGACTTAAGTCTATCTTCCTTAGGCTGATCCTCTGATAATTGTGACCATATTTTTAAATGTTGGTGCTCTATCCAGCAATGATTGGTAGCTGTAACCTCCTGTCATCCTCACAACCTCTCTATGAAGTAGGTATTGTTTATATTTTATAGGTGAGGAAACAGATTCCGAGTTATTGGGTCCATGGAGTGTTAGAGTCTTAACTGAAACAATAGGCCATCTCATTCCAGAGCCTCAGCTCTTTCAATAACCCAGATGTTGGCAGCCGAAGCTGGAGTGATTGTTACATCCTAGCTCCCTTTGGTTTTCTGCATGAAACTATTCATATGCTCAGGGGCAATGAGAATTCAGTATCCAAGAGCCCTGTTCCAATGCCAGGAGCTGTGCCGTGCCCGTGGTGTCAAGATGGTGCCTTCCTGGTATCTTTCTTAGGCCTTCAAAGTTCAGAGCTGCTCTGAATTTTATTTAAGCACAATGAAATAAAGTATGTTAGGGGCTGGATATCCAGCTCAGTGGTAGAGCACCAAGGCCCTGGGTTCCATCCCCAATACCAAACACACACACACACACACACACACACACACACCCAAAAAAAAAGAAGTATGTTAAGATGCTCAATTACTATTGATAATCATAAATGGGTAAGGTTCTTTTGGAAAGTAGTTTAACAATATGGCTCAAGAGATTTAAAAATGGGGACCTAGTTATTGTACTGGTAGGTAGTTATCCTCAGGCTATCACCCAAAAGGTTTTCTCTACATAGACATTCCTTCTGTATTTCAAAGATTTTTATAGTGAAATAAATGTATATAATCAGTAGACAAAGCAGATGCAAAGTAGTTTATCATGGCCTAAACCCATCTCAATCAGGATTCGGTGTATTTCCTGCATGAGGTGAATGTTGGGAATGAAGCATGAATCTTGCTAGGTGAAGAAGAAGAACTGTATGAGAGTGTTAACAGTGTTTGCCTTTATGTGATGATGGGTCTGAGTAATTTTTATTCTATTATTTCTACTTTCTTTTTTGTCCTCATTTTCTGTAGTGATTTCATAGGACTTATTGGGGAAAATAATTGTTAAAAATTTTTGAACTTGAATCAAAGAAGAAAGGTTAGAGTGGGCTAAGCACCTTGCTAAGTACTTTGCTTGGGTAATATTCCTAACTCTCTTCAAATTCTCTAGAATAATTGTTATTTAAAATAAATGTTATTCGCTTTACTGAACACTGAGGGTTTTAGAGGTTATTTTACTTAGGCTCATATAGTTAGTCAGCATCTGAGCCAGGACTAAACTCCAAGCCTGACTCCAAATTCTCCTCATCATCATTTTTCCATGTTAGATTGATTTCTAGGTGAGATTTTCTTCAAAGTTTGTTACTGTTTTCTCAGACAGGGTCTGTAGCAAAGCTGAGTTGTAACTACTTGTCTTTGAATGAAAAGCATAGCATTCCTAGTGTGGGTAAGTTCTCAGAGGCCTTTCTGCTCTGCTTGATTTCAGAATTTGGTGATGCAGCCACTGCTCTAGCAAACACAGATGCCACCACGATAAGCATTGAGGATCCTGATGAAACCCTGAAGCATCAACCAGGCTCTCCAAGAGGCTCAGGGAGAGAAGAGGATGATGAATTACTGGGAAATGATGACTCTGACAAAACTGAGGTTTGAACTTCCTTTGAATTTTTTTTCCTTTTAATGTTTTTAAAGCTTGTTCTTCTATTTAGTCTCATCTACTGTGTGCCATGTACAGTGCTAGGTACTGGCGATGCAAAGGTAAATGACAGGTAGCCTCTGCCCTGGTGGGGGAAACAGACATGTAAATAGACCATTACCATCCATGGGAAGCACTGGTAGCGGGAACCTGGGCCTCCAGAGCAAAGAGATGGATTAGGGAAGAATTTTTAAAGGCAATGGCTCTTGCACCATCAGATGAAGGAAGAGGAGGTGGCCAGGGGAAGGAGGTGGGCAAAGTGACATCACAGAGTGTGAACATAGTGTAGATGGGAATGTCCTATTTTCACTGCATCAGGAGCAACACAGAGATGAAGGCAGGAGATGAGGCTACATAGATAGGCCAGGACTCCACACAGCCAGAACAAAGTGTATTCTGAAAACAGCTGGGAGCTACCAAACGATTTTAAGCAATATGACTAGATGTGTTTAAAGATACGTAAGATATGGTGGCCATGTGGGGAATGAATTGGAGAAAGTCGGACTAGAAGCCAGAAGACCAGGTAGGAGACAATTAAAGTGGTCTAGACTAGAAGTGGTGACTTCTGAACTAGAGTTGGACACAGCTCTGTAAAGGTTGGGCTTAGTAGGGCATGCTGGGAAGGTTTTGGTGAGGGAGTTGAGGTGAAGGGAGACCTCGAGATCTTCATCTAATTGGAGGTAAGTCAACCTAGTGGCTGTTTTTAATCACAAAGATATATTTCCATACATGTAGTTCGCATGTTTCAGGCAAGTAATATTTATTTCAGTATGTTATAAACTGAATCATGATTGGACTGCTTCAGAGGTGTACTTGTAGCAATGTGCTCATAGGGTTCTTATTATTAAGATTGTGTGGCTTGTGGGTACCAGATGCTCTTTCTGGAACTCCATGAAGTATCGAAATAAGTACTGAATTTTATGCCAAATTGAATGCTAATATATACCAAATATAGTAATGAAAACTTAGGAGCCTGAGTTCAGATCCTACCAATAGTTATATGGTCTTAGGAAGGGTACTATAACTTTCTTAAGCCTGGATTTCCTCATCTGGAATATGAGAAAATAATCTGTTGGGCCTTGTCATCATATCATCACAATACCTAATATTTATTTAGGGTTTAGTGGATGCCAGCCTCTGTTTAAAGTTTGCATCATCTCATTTAGTCTTCCTAATGACCTGTGAACCAAGGGCTATTTTTATCTTCATTTTACAAATGAGAAACTTGAAACAAAGTTTAAGTAACTTGCCCAGACACACAACTAGTAGGGAATACTTGGATCCTTAAACTAAGGCAGTCTAAGTCAGAGATGCTGTCTAGTTTCTAGACTGTACCAGAGGCAGAGTGTGTTAGGGCTTAAAGTGGTCGGCTCCCTCACACAAGGAGTGGCTAGAGTATAGCTGAGTTGTTAGGATTCCCTAGAGAAAGAGACTAATAGGATGTGTATGTAGAGAGATTATTTTAAGGAATTGGCTTATGTGATTGTGGAGGCCTGGTGAGTCCAAATCTAAGGAAGCTAGAGTTGTGGGAAGGAGTTGCAGTTCAGAGGCCAGCTGCAGGGGAATTCCCTTTTGCTGGGGCAGGGCTGGTAGGGTTGGGTTAGTCTTTTGTTCTAGTCAGGCCTTCTGAAGTCAAATCAATTTAAATGTAAATTTCATTCAAAAATACCCTCACAGAAACATCAGAAGAATGTTTAACCAATATTTGGGCATCAAGGCATAGACAAATTGACACATAAAATTAACATCACATTGAGTAACAGCAGGCTTCAACAATTAGGAAGAAATGTGGTTGGGGTAAAAAAAAAAAAAGTCTTAAAATCAGAAAAAAAATTTACCCATTATATTAATTTTGTCTGTGAATTAAGAGGAGTTTACCAATATTTTTGTGACAGTGGTGGATTCCTTGCCTAGCTTAGGAAAAAATGGCTCTCCCTGGTCCACCTATACCTCTGCCATGTGAGTCCTCTGTAGATACCAGAGGATACCAGTTGTGATTCCTAGTCTTGTGACTCCATCTGCCCCTGCAGAACAGTGCTGGGGGACAGGTGTGGCCCTCCTTATGGGCCTCCTCTAAACTGGAATTTTTGTTTTTGTCAAAGCATTAATATGTTTAGTGCTTCAGAGTGAATCAGTATGTCAGATTTTTGAGAAATCAGGTGGTAATAGTAGTAAGAATCTTTTTTTTTTTCTTCCTCAGTCCTAGGGATTGAACCTGGGGCATTTTACCATTGAGCTACATCCCAGCCCTTATTATTTTTCTATTTTAATACAAGCACTATGTTGCTTAGGACCTTACTGGTTTGCCAAGGCTGGCCTCGAACTTATGATCCTCCTGCCTCAGTTTTCTGAGTCAGTGGGATTATAGGCATGTGCTACTGTGCCTGGCAGTAGTAAGGATCTTGAAAGATGGATGGTGGAGAAGACCTTTATACTGACTGCTCTGTGTGTGTGTGTGTGTTATTGTATATAAAACATCTACAAGGTAAATCTTATTAGCAGTACCCTTTTTTTTTAATATACTTTTTTAGTTGTTGATGGACCTTTATTTTATTCATATTTATATGCGAATTGAGAGTTGAACCCAGTGCCTCTTGAGGCAAATGCTCTTCCACTGAGCCCCAGCCCCAGCCCATTATTAGCTATACTTTTTATACAAGGGAGGCAAGCCGGAGAGGGGTCTAGTGCTTCACCAAAGTTCCCCCAGTGGAGGGGCCAGATTTGAGAACTTTAGGTGAGATTTCAAAATTGATGCTTGTTTCTCTGTGGGGCCGGGAGTGGGGCATTGGCTGTTGTGGGCCTTGTTCACTGATTGCTGAAGAGCCTGGTGTTTCCCTGCATTTTGGTTTCTTACTGGGTCAGGGCCCTCTCCCTCTGCACAGCTGCAACTAGGGAATTGCTTCTGTCTTCATTCATTTCACTTTACCTCTGACAGCTACTTGCTGGACAGAAGAAAAGCTCTCCCTTCTGGACATTTGAATACTATCAAACATTCTTTGATGTGGACACTTACCAGGTTTGTAAACAGTTTACCCTTACTTTTATGTAATGGAGATTTGTTTCTTTTGTGATTAAACAGTCAAATCAGGCAAAAGCCTTTCTGTACTGGAAGTGGTCTTAGAAAAATAAAATGTTACTAGCATGTGAAAATAGTATCATAAAAATCCAAATAACTGAGTTTTAGTTTTGTAGTTGTTGAATTTATTAAAATTCTAACAAAAAAAAATCTTAAGTAGAATTACTGCTGTGTTGTTTTCCAGGTCTTTGACAGAATAAAAGGGTCTCTTTTGCCAATACCCGGAAAAAACTTTGTGAGGTTGTATATCCGCAGCAATCCAGATCTTTATGGTATGTGTAGTGCCATTAAAAAAAATTTTTTTTTTTTTTGGTTGTAGGTGGACCCAATACTTTTATTTTATTTATTTATTTTTGTGTGGCGCTAAGGATTGAACCCAGTGCTTCACACATGCTAGGCAAGAGCTCTACCACTGAGCCACAGCCACAGCCCTGTAGTGCTATTTTGATTCTTTACCACATTCCAGTTAAATTGGGCAAAGGTGTGGGTCATCTAGAAAGTTGGAGACTTGCACTGTTTTGGGTTGTACAATGTTTTGTTTGATTCTTCTGAGATTCAGTAATAACCCCCGCAAAGAATTTAGGGAGAAATGCAATTATGTGTCATATTAATGCTAGGATTATGTCCTTTCAGAACTATGCTCTTCAAATGACATTATAGTCCTGAGACAAATGAAGTCACTTTGTCTAAGAGGAGACTGTTGATTCTACTGTTTGTATTTGGTGACATTGGGGAGAGTGTGGAGAAGGTATTTTCATACTTTTCATTAATGTGCTGAGTTCTAGCTCTGCTTTCAGATGAGCTGGCTCCCTTTGGGATTTGGTCACCAGCACGGAAAGTGAGAAACAGGCATGGGTCAGGGAACAGCTGTCATCCCTGACCCCCTTGCTGTCTGAGAAAAACTCTGAGGTCCACACAACCTGAGGAGAGGGTTCAAGCATAGTGGACTTCTGTGTTTGAGGGATGAAGGAAGCCAACAGCTCTGATTGGTTTGTGTGGTAGGGGGTAGACCAGAGACCTTGTGTGCTCGGTCGTATTTCAATCTTGCAATCACATCTTGTATAGTATCCCTACTTTTTCAATGACGAAGCTGGTGTTCAAAGAGGTTTATTAATATATATGCTCAAGTCCTAAACAAGAAACTGTAAATTACGTATGTCCATTATAATAAAGCAAAGGAATTCATGGGAATCTATGGTGTGCCAAGCACTGCACACACTCTAATTCTTACAAGATTGTACATTAAGTGCTATTATCCCTATGTAACTTGAAAAATCTACAGCTAGGAGTTGTCGATCTAATGAAGTAGAACTGGAACCAAGTTTATTACATAAAACCCGTATTGTAGTAAACTGGTGATCTTACATTCTAGACTCTTTTCATCAAGTCGTGGGAATATCCAGTATCTAAAACCAAAAACTGCTCTTGTGGAGGTTGGAAGGCTCTCTTCTCTCAGCCTGTGCTCCCTATGACATTTCCAGAAATTTCTAGAAGTTCCTCCTTGGGATTTCTAAAGCTCCAGGGACCCCTGTGTGAAAACCATTGTTGTACTGGTCTGTGCCTTTCTTTCAAGGGTCTTGTCTCTAGCTATCTTGCTCATTCTCACTTCCAACTAGAGAGCTCTGGAGGAGCAGGCTCAGTGCCTGAGGAAGCCAGGTCTCTAGTGCTGGACAGACAGCTTGGCATAGAGAAGCTCCATATGAGCCCCATATTTTGTGCTAGGCCCCATACTAGTGCCTGAGGATTTAAAAGCAAAGCCACACTCCCCAGCCTCAAGGAGGAAATGAACACCTTACAACGCCAGGCATGGAGATAAGCACTGTTGTACCATTTTGCACTATTTCATTTTTCATGCTCCAAGGTAGCCTTATCTTATAAAAGAGAAAATTGAGGCTTAGGGAAGATAATATTTTTAGATAAGGACATTGAGTCACACAGAGACTCATCAACTTGCCTAAAATCATATGGCTAGTAAGTGGCTGAGCTCAGTTTTCAAATCAGTACCATAGCTCATAATTCATATTTTTTCATCAATTGAAAAAAAAAAAGTGCTATGCTGCTTTTTGTGACAGAGCCAAGATTTGGACCTAAAGTTTGCTTCTTTCCATGGGCTAATGGCCTTATGAGTTTAAAGACAGGATTAAAAATCAGTGAAGGTTAAGTATTTATAGCAGAGAGGACTGGCCTCTGGGGGAAAGGGTTGGGGGAAGGTGATCAGGAAAACGATGACAGAGGATGTGCCAATATGCAGTCCAAGGGAAAAAACTTCCCGCCCACCTCCCGGGCAGGAGTTAGGGGTGGTGGTGGAAACGAGGTTCCTCTGCATGGAGTAGGCTGTCCCCGGAAAAGACCAAATGACATGGAAATATTTTTTTATAAAGCGAGGGTGGGGGCAGCAGGGGGGCAGGACGGCTCTTTGACTTTATCGTGAGCTTCCACACTGGGAAGAGGGGCAGTGTGAGCCCACGTTTGGTTTATTTTTATATGGGGCGCAAAGGCTTTTCCATAGAACATTCCTCACCAAATAAGGGGGTGGGCTGTCCAAGCCCAATGGATTACTCCCAAGTCTAGAGCTATTGGAAAGCAGACTTCCTAGCAGGGGGAAGGCAGTGATCCCGTGCAACACGCAGAGTGGGAGGAGCCACAGTGCAATGCCAGATTAAAAACTTCTTGGCTGAAGGCTAAGTAAAGATGCTGTAATAGCTCAGGGGTGGCCCCCACAAAAACTGATAAATTAATCTCCTGCATTTCAACTTAAAGTGAACATCTCTATACAACAAAATAAGTCATGAGAAAACTTGTAAAAAAAAATTAAACCACATACCAGGAGAAATATTTGCAATATACAAATGAACAAAAGATGAGAAACAAGACTGTAAGTGGAACTCCCACAAATTTTAAGAATCAAACAAGCAACTGGGGGAAAATGGGCAATTCATAGAAGAGGAAACCCAAATGGTCAATAAAAACATAAAAAGATGCCTAGTTCCTGGTGTCGTTTGGATCTGGAATGTCCACCAAGAGCTCATGTGTTGAAGGCTTGGTTCTCCATGCAGCAATGTTCAGAGGTGGGCTTCTGGGAGGTGATTGGATGGCGAGGGTGCTAACCTCATCAGTGGGCAACTGGTAGGTGGTGGGAATAGCAGGCAAGTGGAACATGGAGGAAGTAGGTCGCTGGGGGGCATGCTCTTGGGGACTGTGTTTTGTCCCTGGCCTCTTTCTCTGCTTTCTGGCTGCTATGACTGAGCATCTTTCCTCTGCCAGGCCCTTCCTCCAAGGTGTTTCTGCCTGGGAGCCAGCTGACCGTGCACTGAAACCTTTACAACCATGAGTCCACATAAATTTTTCTTCCTTTAAGTTGTTTTCCTCAGGTATTTGTCAGTAATGAGAAGCTAACACAGCCCCACCTTTAATCAGCAAAATAGTAACTAAAACATTTATGCCAATCATTTTAGCAAACATATATAGGTTGGCTTGTCTTCAGCCATTCATTTAATTCAACAAACACTGAGTATGTATTATGTTAGGTACTGAAGATATAGCATGACTAAAACAGACAAAACCCCCATGCCTTAAGCAGTTTATAATTTATTGAGTTTAACAATAAACAAAATAAGTAAAAAATACTACATATTTTAACTATATATGATTTGTTAGTTACAAATAAGAAGGTAAAAACTTAAAGACAGAGGGACAGGACATAAAATGTGTATGTAGGTGGGTGGACTAGAAAATTTTAAAAGGTGACTTTTGAGTAAAGACCTAAAGGAATCAGGAGTGATTTATATGGATACCTAAGGGAAGAATATTTGAGGCAATAGGATCAGTCAGTGCAGAGACCCTGAGGCAGGAAGCTGCCTAGTATGTTCCAAGAATTGCAAAGAAACTAGAGCAATTGGACCAGAGTGGACAAGGGCCTAGGAAGAGATGAAGTCAGAGAGGCAATGTAGAGGGGAGACCATGTAGGGTCTCATAAGTTACAGTGAGAACTTTAGCTTTTATTTGAGTGAGAAGCTGCTGGAGGACTTGAGCAGAGCAGTGATATACTCCAAGTCAGTTTTCATAAACATTGACACTGTGTTGTTGAGGAGGTGGAGCCACGGGAACTTTTGAATAATGCTGTGGGTGTCTCACTGGTATATAAATTAGAGCAATTTAAAGATGCTCAGACTCTACAACTCGGCAGTTCTCAAAGGTATTTCTTTTTAGAGAAACCTATATGACACCATATAGAAGAATATCAGTCACTACAACAGTGTGGTTTGTAAGAGTAAGTATTTTAAAACAATTTAGATATTTTATCAGCAAGAGACTGGATTGTGGTATATTCATGTAGGGGATTCTGTAGTTTTTAGAATGAGACCTATAAGCATTGGAATGGATAAATCTGAGAACAATGGTAAATGAAAAGAAAGCATGTTGTAGAATAATATGGATGGTATGACACCATTTAAAGGACTTTTAAAGGTGACACAATAGATACTCTGGCTTTTGCTTTATTATTCTTTATGGTTTTGTCTATGTTAGAAATATTTCATAACATAAAAATGTATAGCATGAAAATTTAATTGTAAATACAATCTAACTTAAGGTTCCCTCCCACCCCTACCCTATAAATAGAGTAGGGAAGGGGAAGGGAAAAGGGAAGGGGAAAAGCAAGTGAAGCAGTGGGCAGGCTGTGGGTGGGTGGGTGTGGTTTGATTTTTTTTTTTTTTTGTGGTGCTGGGGATTGAACCCGGGGCCTTATGCATGTGAGGCAAGCACTTTGCCACCTGAGCTTGACACGCTGTTTGGTTCCTGGCTTCCTATAGTGGTGGCTGGGAAGGTTACTGAACCAATCATGATGGCCCTTCTATAGAGGTCTGAGGAATTTGGGTTTTATCCTTAAGCAGAAGGGGTTAATTGAAAGGTTACAAACAGGCAAGAGAAATGTTAATAGCTAAGGGGACAAGAATACTAAGGTCTAAGACAGTTTTCTTGCTCATCATCCCTCCCGAAGGATGAATTATTGAGCTTTAACCAGACAGTTAGAGTGGGTGAGAAAATGTTGATTACCTTCCAGACCATTTGAAAAGACCTTCCCTCCAACTGCTGCTATGCCATTGTACTGGACAGCTTAGGGCCACATTCCAGAGAATGCTGGACAAGTCTTTAAATCAGTACAGTGGCCTTACATATCCACAAGTCTCACATCTATAGATTCAGTCAGCCTTGGATCAAAAACATTTGAAAAATGTTTCATCTGTATTAAATATGTGTAGACTTTTTTCATGTACAGATAACAGTACAGATAACAACTATTTATATATCATTTACATTGTATTAAGTATTATAAATAATCTAGAGATGATTTAAAGTATATGATTTAAAGTATATGGTTGTGCATATATTATATGCAAACACTTTGTCATATTGTATAAAGTACTTGAGCATCTTTGGATTTTGGTATCTTAGGTGTCTAAGAAGTAGTCTACCACAGATATTGAGGGACAGCTATATAAATATCTTTCTGTACCAGGCGTCCTTCTGCTCTTGTTTTAGTCTCCTTTATATCACTGTGACCAAAAAGACCTGACAAGAACAACTTTGAGGAAGAAAAGTTATTTCGACTCACGGTTTCAGAGGTTCAGTGCACTTTGGTCAACTTCATAGCTCTGGGCCCAAAGTGAGGCAGCTCAAGACATGGCAACCAGGAAGCAGAGGAAACAAGCTCTGCTCACCAGGGATAAAATATAAACCCCAAAGGTAAACTCCCAGAGATCTACTTCCCCTACCACATCCCACCTGCCTAGTTACCACCCAGTTAACCTGTATCAATGGAGGATTAGGTTACAGTTCTCATAATCTAATCAGTTCACCTCTGAACATTCTTGTATTATCTCATACCTGAGGGTTTGGGGACACCTCATGTCTAAATCATAACATCCCTCAAGCTAAATTCTGAAGTCACTAATAGGGCTTCTAAAATCCTCTGGCCTGTCCATCTTTAATCTTTGGCTACTCCTTACCTCAAACTTCCTTGGCCTTGAACTGTTTGCTCTGCTCTTGCTGTTCCCTCTTCCTGGATTATTCTTTTCCTTATTCACTTGAAAACTTCTACTCTTTTTTCATCCCGGGTTAAACAACACTTTCTCTAGGTTTATTGCCCTCCTTAGGTGACTGAGGGGCAGCCTGGACTTCACTCACCTCAAATTCTTGGGTTAGATATTTTATTGTCTGCCTAGGGTGCCTGAGTGTGTTTGAGGTAGTGACTCTGTCTCTGTTGCATCACTGTGTCCCTAGCACCTATCCCAGGGCCTAGAGGATACTGGGTACTTAATAAATAATGGCTGTTTAGATCTGAAGTTCTTTGCTTTCTAGTTATATGGTACTATAAATTAATATTTTGGCCAGGTGAGTTCTTATGCTTGGATGGTCTCTGCCTGCCTACAGTACATGGATAGTTTTGTCAATTTATTCAATGAAGCTTTTTGTGGGTTTTGTTTTATTTTTTCCTCTTAGGTGGTAGGCAGACAGAATAGCAGTGAGATTTAGTCTTTGACTAGAACAGATTTGTGGAAGGAAAGCTGATGCTGGTGACTCTTGGAGCCTCCCACTGCCTGTGTTCCCTTTCCCAACCTCCGGTGCCAGTGCTTGGCTCTGAAAAATACTTATAGATTTCTGCTCACTAGCTCCCCCAATACAGTATTTTCTTTTCTTGGTACCAGGGAGTGAATTCAAGGGCGCTTAACCACTGAGTCACATCTCTAGCCCTTTTTATTTTAAGACAAGCTCTCCTTAAGTTACTTAAGTCCCACGTTGATGAGGGTAGCCTTGAACTTGTGTACCTTCTACCTCAGCCTCCTGAGCCATTGGGATTGTAGGCATGTGCCACTGCTCACCACTGCAACAATTTTCTTAATTTTGTCAAGGTGCCTGAAATTATCCCAAAAAGTGTAGCAAAATATTAGTGAAATTGAAAAATGAAATTCATAAAATGTATTAATCTCAATTTAAAAATTATATCTGTTCTACGTAGTATGTATTCTAGGTAGGGAGAGACAAAGATGGTGTTCATAAAATCAAGCAAATGATGAAAGGGGTGTGCAGAGCACGGCACCCTCATCCACTCAGGGGAATGTTTTCTAATCATTAAAAAGGATAAGCCAATTTATATGACTTGCTTTGGTAGAATTTCTAGGCTATTTTAAGGTAAAAATGGAAAATTGCACAGCAGGATATATATGTATGTCATCTATATAAAACCACATACGTACGCATACACTACATTTGCATATATGTGTAGACTATTTCTGGCAGGATTGACCAGAAACTAGTTACAGTGATGAGCTCTAAAAATGCAGAGTTAGGGAGCCGAGAGGGAGGGAAATGTGCTTTTCTCTATATTCCCTTTTGTATCTCTTCAATATGGAACTGTTAATATAGTACTTTTTCATTAAAAGAAGCAAAAAGGGTGGCTTAAACATGTGCACACACACTTCCTCTTTTACACGACCAGAGTGATGTGATAGATTAGATCAGCGTTTGTCTAAAGCTCTTCATTTATGCTATGGAAGGACCTGTCTGATTCAGCTTCTTTCTCTCTGGCATTGACATCTGACATGTAGAAGAGAGAAGTAATCATTGCTTCTTGTATTCTGATGGAAGGCTTAACAAAATGTCTATGAATTTTTTTGATGATCCTCCAATAAAAGAAACTATACACAAATCAATGTCTTTATTTACCTAATTGTGGAAGGTGTTTTGGCCTTTAGATATAATCCTTCTAGTCTTTAAGATAGCTAATTACTGAGTTAATGTTTTGACCTTTTTTTAGAAAAAAAAATTCCCATTAAGTGTTGATTACATCTAAAATTCATTTTCCCTTGCTTGTGAAGAGAGGGAGGAAGAAATTATTCTGTAAGAATCTAAAGGCCAGTGTTTATTTTCCTGTTTCTGAATTTTCTGGTTGCTTTTGCAGGCCCCTTTTGGATATGTGCCACATTGGTCTTTGCCATAGCAATTAGTGGGAATCTTTCTAACTTCTTAATCCATCTGGGAGAGAAGACATACCATTATGTGCCCGAATTCCGAAAAGGTTTGTGAATAGCTTGACTCATTTAGAATGCAGTCAATTTCTAACCGTGAGTCCTTTTACCCACTGAGTGTGTGCCCCTCTCTGCATTCTCTGTTTTAGGGGTTAAACATACCTATTGTCTCTGGGTTTACCACCCATCTATATAAATCGACATTCTCTCTCTCTCTCTTTTTTTTTTTTTTACTATGGTAAATTACACTATTTATATGTGTATGTAAAATTTTATATATACATATCTGAAACATACATAAAATGATAAATTTTATGTTATATGTAACTAGCTTCTGTCTCTTGTGGCAGAAGTTAATCATTTAACTTCTTGGGGCAAGTTAATCATTTCTCTTGACCTTATATTCATTGGTAAAATGGAAATGATAATATATTGCAGGGCTATTTAAAGAGTTGATACATTGTAAATAGGTTAGAATAGTGATTTGTACAAAATGAGTTCAATAAATACTATTGCTAAATAGATATTCCTATATATGTATATAGAGACATGTGTGAGAGAGTATCCATATATCCTTCCTTCTTTTTCTCTCCCTTATATATTGTGTGCTTTTGTATCTGTGCATGTTATATTACATATAACATAAAACTTACCATTTTAAGCATATATTTAACTTAATATATCAAAACTTCAACATTTTAAGATATATTATTCTGTGTATAAGTAGATTCACAGCATTATAAATGCACATAATTTTTAGGAAAGCTGTATTGCAATTGGAAGTTATTCTAAAAACAATGTACAAAAGAACTGTAAGGCAGTGTGCATGAAGGTCTGTATCCTAGCATGATTTGTATCGTCCCAGGACTGGGATAACCTATTGTTATTTAGGTTGATGGCTCAGCTGGCTGAGATTGGCTGTGGCCACAAATGATGAAGCACCCAGAGCAACAGGGGAAGCTGATCTCTTACGCCAAACTGGGGCCTTCTGATAGCAGATTTGCTATCGAGGAGTGTGCAAATGGTCAAGGCCTGGAAGGGAAAATGCAGAAGTGAAGTGATGGGCTTGTAAATGACATTTTTGTTTTAAAACTTACTTTCTTGAATCAGTATTGGGCAGTTAAGAGAAAAGAAAACAGCTTTCAGACACTTGCAGGTGATGCCAAATTGAGGAAGACTGGCTTTATAGGAGACTGACCTGTACTTCCTTCTCAAGTCCTGGCCTCCCTGTCCGCTCTCCTGCTAGGGTAGCTGGAGAAGAACTCCCATTAGACCACTGCAGCTTCTAGCTCTGCCACTGGCTAGCTTCTGCCTCTTGGGACAAGTTAACCATCTCTCTTGGCCTCAGATTCATTGGTAAAATGGAAATGATAATACTTACATTACAGGGCTATTGTAAGAGTAAAGAGTTGATACATGTCAATAGATTAGAATAGTGATTTGTACAAAATGAATTCAGTAAATACTATTGCTAAATAGATATCCATATGTATGTATGTAGAGACGTGTGATAGAGAATCTATATGTCCTTCCTTCTTTTCCTCCCCTTTATTCTGTGTGTGTGTTTGTGCATGCATGTGCACAAGAGAAAGTGTGTAAATCCGTAACCTTCCTTCTCCATCATGGGTTCAGTTCTCACTCTGTTTATCAAATATCTTTGGTTTGAATTTAACTCAATAAATGACATCTATGAGATTCAGATCCTGCCTTCAAGTGGTTCAGTGGTTAAATAAAGCAAGATAGGTGAGTGAATATTGCTGTAAGTAGTTTATGTTAATCTCTTTATTGGAGGTATTTTGACAGAAGAGTAACTCACCCTTCCTGGGGATCTGGAAGCATGGTGGGAGTCTTCATTTCTTCTTAGCCTCTTTGGCTGGGCATCCCAATTTCAGGGATGTGATGTAAGTATTAATAAGATAGAGGCCCTATCAGTAAACATTTTCCCATTTTATATAAACAATATGAATCACATGTGGGATTAGATCCAGCTTTTTCCACCAACTTGTTAATCATGTGACCTTGCTGTGCGCAGTGGCGCACGCCTATAATCCCAGTGGCTTGGGAGGCTGAGACAGGAGAATCCCAAGTTCAAAGCAACGGTGAGGCGCTGAACAACTCAGTGAGATCCTGTCTCTAAATAAGATACAAAATAGGGTTGGGAATATGGCTCAATGGTTGAGTGCCCCTGAGTTTAATCCCCGGTACCAAAAAAACAAAAAAGAAAATCATGTGATCTTGACCAACCCCATAGCTTCTCTGAACCTGTTTCTTCTCAAAAATGAAAGTATAGATTATATGAAGTAATATGTCTACATACTAGTTAATAACATAAAAAGCTAATTTTTTTTTTTTTTTTTTGGTACTGGTGATTGAACCTAGGGGCTATTGTAAGAGTAAAGAGCACATCCCCAGCACTTTATATTTTTTATTTGGAGACAAGGTCTCACTAAGCTGCTTAGGGCTTCACTAAATTGCTGAGGCTGGCTTTGACCTTACAATCCTCTTGCCTCAGACTCCTGAACTACCAGGATTACAGGTGTGTGCCATGTGCCTGACCAAAAAGCTAATTTGTGTGTGTGTGTGAGAGAGAGTTAAAAAATGCTCTGGGGAGGCTCAAAGCATTTTGGGTAATCCATGTCTCTTCTTTTTCTTTTTCTTTTCTCGTGTTAGGGATTGAGCCCAGGGCCTCACACATGCTAGGCAAGTGCTCCTACCACTGAGCTACATCTTAACCAGCCTGAATGTAATTGCTAGGGGGCCTTTGTTCTTGCCAGAATGTGTTAAATGAATTACCTATTTAGTTTCACATAGGAAAGGCTGATGCCATGGCTTACTCATGTTTTATGACCCTCTACTCTGAAAGTGGAAGGCAAGTCCTCTAGGGCATGCTGCTCCGAGAGGAAGAGGAGAGTAGTATAGTGATATATTGAATGCTCCTGTTCCAAGGAGCTGCCAACTAGCACTTCCACCACCAAGGCAGTTATTTATGTAAGGAAGAAAGTGAAACTAGAGAATAGTTCAACAATTTATCAGTGATTTGGAACTCTGTATTTCAGGAACAGAAGGATCTCTAAATAGCATGCAGAACAAGTTAATCTGTACCCAGGGCATTTTAATAAATTTTCTAAAGAAATCAGTGTCAGCTCTTGTTTTGCTAAGGAGGATGTGTTCTTCCAAGGGGATAGTTGGCTTTTATTTGATTGAAATGCTCAGTGTACTTACCATTGTGTCCCTCTGAAGTATCTCAGTTGTTTAATAATATAAGTTATTAGTTATCAAATGAACTATAAAAACTATATAGGAGAATACTAGTCATCATCACAAAGGTAGACACAGAAAATTCAGTAGTTCACAAACATTTACCAAGTGCCTGTTATGAGTCAGGTCCCACGCCCAGGAAATAAAGACTAGCAAGATGTGATCCCCCAGTCCATTGATGTACATTGGCATGTTTAGAAAATCAGGACAGTTAGGTATCAGAAGTGCTCTGATAGTATGTTAAAGCTCTACTGGGGATGAAAACTGTGTCCTGTCGTCCGCAGTGTCCATAGCAGCTACCATCATCTATGCCTATGCGTGGCTGGTTCCTCTCGCCCTCTGGGGTTTCCTTGTGTGGAGAAACAGCAAAGTTATGAACATCGTTTCCTATTCGTTTCTGGAGATTGTGTGTGTCTATGGCTATTCGCTCTTCATTTATATTCCCACAGCAGTAAGTACCACACTGTGGAACAGACTCTGGGTGAAGCTCTGTTCTTGGTTGAAAGTTCCACCAGGCATTGTTATTTCCAGCCTAACACTCATGTGCTCTTGACATTCCCCTTTGAATTTAAAGTTCAGCATGAACAGGGTTTGGGGGTGAGTGCCAGATCATGAGCCCTTGGTTATGAAAGGGTCCACCTCAGTCTGCATGCTGGTGGCGTTTCTCCAGTTTGTACTGAAAACCAGACTGGCAGCGGGGGCCCAGCTGCTGATTGGCTGCGGGTATATAAACATATGTGCCTGGAATGAGCAAATACCTCTTTGAAATGCCTCCAAGAAGCCTCTCCCCACCTCCCTTTTCTTTTCTTTCAGATACTGTGGATTATCCCTCAGAAAGCTGTTCGTTGGATTCTAGTCATGATTGCCCTGGCCATCTCAGGATCTGTCTTGGCAATGACATTTTGGCCAGCTGTTCGTGAGGATAACCGGCGCATTGCATTGGCCACAATTGTGACGATTGTGTTGCTTCATATGCTTCTTTCTGTGGGCTGCTTGGTATGGTCTCATTTCTGTATTCTTTTAGTGTGTATTATATGCAAATGCTCAATGACCTCAAATTGTTAGATGCAACAGTTCTTTTAAAATAGCCTCCATGAAGTCAGCACTGTTTTAGACTCTCCTCTTCCCTCTTTAGAAGGAAGTGGTCTAAGTTAAAAGAATTTGATTGTAATCTCTGTAATCTGGTTAAAGTTTAGTGTCTTGCCAGAGGAAGTGTGGGTGGACATGTGCCTCTGTATCGAGTTGGGGAGCAGGATTGGGGGGACTCTGCCTTTGGGTGCCTTGATGGTTTCCTGCGTGTATCTAGGACTTATGACATTTGAAGTTTCATAGGTAGAAAGAATGAAGTCAAATACAGGACAGTGGAGTTGTTTTTAAAGTGGACCACATTTAGAGCAGGTGTTGAGTTCCTGTGTCTAGATGTCTTTTTAGGAAGAGCCTTTGCTTTTGATTCAGGCAGCTTACACTTTTGGCTATGTGAGCTTGTATATAGTTCTATGTTTCTCTGAATCTTAATTTCTTCCTCTGTTGTATGATAATAATTCCTGCTTGTAGTGTGTTTCTGAGGATGAAACAAAATAATACATAGAAAGCATTTAACATAAAACTTGTCTTATAAATGTCCATAAATTAAGTCCCTTTCCTTTCATCCTATGGAGACATGGCTGATCCCTTAAAATGCTGCAGTGCCCATTCTGGATCCTTCTGTCTATTGAGGAATAATGTCCTTTCCGTTATAACTTACTCACTCACTGTAATACCTTACATCAGCATCTTTCCATGTCTCTCCTGAATTTTTCCCCATTGTATACTTTCCTGAGAAGTTGGTGAAGAGGAGGAGGCAGAAGAAAAAGAATTGTCTTTTAAAGCGCTATAAGAACTAGCAAGGAGCAGGGAGGATTGAACACTGGAGTAGGGAAGTATTATCATTTTCTTTATTAATAAGAACCTATTTCATGTGGTACCTATGGCAAGATCTTTACCTCCTGTACCTCTAATTCCTTCTGGGATAAATGGCATTGAAGCTGCCCATCTTGCTGCTCAAGAACTTTCTAGAAGAGGGCATTACTAAGAAGTAGAAAAGGCCAGGTGCAGTGGTACATGCCTGTAATCCCAGCAGTTTGGGAGGCTGAGACGGGAGGATTGGAAGTTCAAAGCCAACCTCAGCAACTTAGCGAAGCCCTGAGAAACTTAGTGAGACTCTGTCTCTAGATAAAATATAAAAAAGGGGTGGGGATGTGGCTCAGTGGGAAAGCACCCCTGAGAACCCCTGGGTTCAATCCCTGGTACCAAAACAAAAACCCTGGACTGGGAGGTGCATAGCATTGTGAACCAAGGCAACTTAACACTTAGAACCTTGGTTTCCTCTTCTGTCAAAGAGATTCATATCTTCCTGGGCTTCTGTGAGATTCAGTGAGATGGCTGCAGAAGCCCTTCATATATTATAAAGTGTTCTTCAGAAGGAAAGATGTTAGGAAAAGAGCCCCATGTCATCAGAAGCTGATGGGGCCTGTCTGCTGCATATTGCTCCATGGTGCCCCAGCAGAAGTGGTCCAAGGCCACACAACTCACACATAAACTAAAGCTTAAGCCTCCCATTCTCTTCATGGTGCCCTTTCATTGGTGCCGCTCACCAACTTCCCATCTTTCTCCTGAACTTTTTACCCATTATGTACCTGGTTGAGAAGTTGGTGAGTGGTGAGGAGGTAGGAGAAAAGGCATCTGTTTAGCTCCCTGGGGTCTCCAGAGCAGGGCAGATTGGATTGTGGGGTAGGAAGGCACGTTGGGAGCAGGACGTCCTCTTGAAGGACAAGGTCCAATTTTCTCCTTGTGGAGAAAGGGAAACTCCCTGTGGTCAGTTGTTTTGCTGCCCCCGACTCCTCACCCATTCTAGGGCCTGGGTTTTGTTTTCTGCACTGGAGATGGCCTCCTCCTTTTTCTTTTGGATGAGGACTAGATTGGAAGTGAGGAGACTCAGTTTCAGTCCCAGTTCCACCACCCCCTGCTTTGGTTATTTCCCACTCTGCACTCCTATCCTTACTTAGAAAAAGGAGCTGATCATGCACACCATATTAACATCGTTACTGTTATAAGGATCAAGTGATATTTGTACCATAAAAAATATGACGTTGTACAAACGAGAGACATTATTATTATTATCAGAAGGGCAGAGAGAGGAATTGGCAGGGGAGTTATTTAAGCTGAGGGGCACCAGCTAAACCAGACAGCCTGGCTTCCTCAGACTCTCCTGGGAAACATGGATTTGTGTTTTTGCCTTATTGCAGTGAAGCATGTAACAGTCCCACACCTGCTGAGGGCCCCTTGGTGATTGTACATGCAAATGATCTCTTAAGTTTTTACTGGAACACACCTGGTAGGATGGCTAAGAAAGCACCCGGAGGATACATCTTTGGCTGGGATGTTTAGAGCAGTATTAAGCCTCTGTTTGTGTGGTTACAGCTTATAGATGGACCCGAGTCCTATCTCTACTGTGTGCCTTCCCTGAGACCTCTGCAGTACAGATCTGAGACCAGCCTAGACCTGGTGCCAAATTGTAGCCATGTGGGAGGATAGAAGAGTATGAACCATGGAGGTGGACAGAACTGGATTAGAATCCCAGCTCAGACACACAGTTGTATAGCCCTGGGAGAATCTCTGAGTCTCAGCTTTCTCATCTTTAAAATGGGGATAGATTTTCCTACTAACAGGTTTCTGAGCTGATTTATGATTATGTGCCTGGTGCATAGTAGGTGCTCCCAAAATGGTAGCTGAGGTTGTTATTAAGCACTTGTTGAATTAACATATAGAATGAAAACTTGTTCAAGAAATGGTGTTTAGAGATCTTTTTTTTTTTTAATCATTCAGTTTTACAGATAAGAAAACAGGCCCATGGGTTGGGGCTGGGGCTGAGTGGTAGCGCACTTGCCTGGCGTGTGTGAGGCACTGGGTTCAATTCTCAGCACCATGTATAAATAAATAAAATAAAGGTCTATCAACAACTAAAAAACTTAAGGAACTTATTATTAAAAAAAGAACAAAAGGAAGAGAGAAAGAAAGAAAACAGGCCCATAGGGTGGAGGGGCTTGTCCAGAGTATAGTGCAAGTTAGCGGCACAGTGGGCTGTAGAACCAGGGCCTCTTGGCTCTTCCATATGAAGACGGGTTCCTCCCATAGCCAAGAAGAGCACCACCTACCTGCACCTGCACCCTGGGTCTTTGTGCTCCTGCAAGAGGATTGGAGGAGGCCTGAATGGTATGGGCAGTATGGCCTCTGTCCTCAAGTTTGGGACTGTTTTTCTGTACCCCAGAAAACAGCTGCAGGAAGGGGCCCTGGGAGGAAGGCTTTTAAAAGTAGTGGAATTGTCCTCAGAATATGACAAACTACGTGAAGTCTGCTGAAAAAGGTGTCAGTGGAAAACTGAAAAGGTCTGTTAAAGAGTTAAGGAGAAATAGGATTGTGCTGGGGAAGCGTCAGCATGTGGTGTTGGTGCCCTCTTCTGGCTGATAGAGAGCACAGCTGCTGAAAAATTGTTCTTGAGTTGGTGGCTTTTTAACTTCTCTCAGTTGGTGGCACTGAACCTAGGGGGAGCCATGAACACTTTTGGTTCTTTTTTTGTGTGGGGAAGGGCACATAGAGATTGAATGCAGAAGCGCTTTACCCCTGAGCTATATCCCAGGCCCTTTTTAGTTTTTGAGACAGGGTCTTACTAAGTTGCCCAAGCTGACCTTGAACTTGAGATAGTCCTGTCTCAGCCTCCTGAGTCTCTGGGATTACAGGTTTGTGCCACTGCACCTGGCTCAGTGGTTCTTGATACACCTTTCCTTTGAATAACCAGTGTTCAAAGCTAGTAAGACTGGTATTTTCCTGGGCTAAAGTTAGGATTCTCAGACCTTGAGACAGCAGGGAGGACCCTCCTTGATGTCTTCCCTCCTCTACCTCCTGATTTTTGACAGTTAAATTACAGGTGGTGAGTGGGAGCCCTTATCTAACCTTTCATTTCCTAGCTTGAAGAATTAGGAGGGGAAGCATGCCTAGCATTTTCTTTTCAAGGTCTTTTCAGAAAGCCAACTAATGGTTTAGCAGCAATCTGTCATAGTTCAGTTCATTAGGTACTAATTGTTTACATAGTGTGCCAAGCTCTGTGCGGGGTGGTAGTGACACAGAAGCAAAGACAGATCATCTTTGCACTGAAGGAGAGACTAGAATTAGGAACGTGTACTTTGGAGTCAGAGGGACCTACCTTTGAGTCCTGGCTCCATCACCCATGTACTATGTGTACTTGATCAAACAACAGTGTCTCTGAACCCAAGTTTCTTCACCTGTCAAATAAAGAAAATTGTAATGACGTCACAGGGTTGTAAGAAGGATTTAGTGAACAATAAATGGTAGTAGCAGATGAGTAATTGAGACAGACATAAACAGATAGTTGCAGGTCAGTGTGGTCATAAATATGGCAGGGGGATTGTGGGGACTGAGGACCATGGTGTCTTAACTTTCTCTTCATGCCTCTCTTCTTTCAGGCATACTTTTTTGATGCACCAGAGATGGACCATCTTCCACCAGCTACAGCTACTCCAAACCAAACAGTCGCAGCAGCTAAGTCCAGCTAGCAAGGAAAGTAAGAGATTGTATTTTTATCTTGTGTGTGGTGTAGTAAAAAGTGGGTAGCATCATCAGTTCTGCTACTGTTGGAGTCAAGAAGAGAGAGGGCCAGACCCTTTTGTCTTTGTACACTATTTCATGTGGTATATCTGTGTATATGTCCCTCTTGTTGAAAGCTTCAGTTCTGATATTGGTATCAATTTGGTCTCATAGAATTGGGGAACATGAGCTCTTAGATTCTGCAGTAAGAGAAGCCCCTCCTTTGCCCTGGGATTCCCCCTCCCCTACTCCTTGTACCCTTGCTAAAGTTAGGATGGGTTTCCTCTATTTCCTAATAGACCTGCTGGTTTTTCTAGCATTTCTGTGACTTCTCAGGCTGGCTTCAGACCCTGAGTTGATGCCTCTTGAATTAATCCTGGAATCCTCCAAAGGCTTCTAAATTGTTATGCCTCATTTAATACCAGGGCCTCTGAGGTGATTCCATTGTCAATGGCTGGCTGAGTTGGTCACGGTATAGGGAAGAGACTTCAGGGTTTGTTCCTCGCCTCCCTCTATTACTTCCTCAGCATCCACAGCTGTGCTCATGCTGAATTTGTGTGTGTGTGTACACGCACACATGCATGTTGTTAGGGCCCAAGCCCAGGCTTTGTTCACACTAGGCCAGCACTCCACCACTGAGCCACTTCCCCAGCTTCAACTTTTTGCCGTTGCTGGAACATATCATGTCTTTGTGCTTGGAGTTCCAGTTGTCTAGAATGTTTATTCCCTTCCAATAGCTATCATTCACCTTGTGATCTCATTACACTTTGCACACATCACTCTCTTATGGTGCTTGACATACTAATTGTGTGTCTGTCTGTCCATTAATTTGGTCATTTAGTCTTTCATTTGTCTTCATGAGTATCAGTATCCATGAGAGCAAGGGATAGGTTTCTTTCTGGTGTACAGTGAATACAGTATCCATGAGAGCAAGGGATAGGTTTCTTTCTGGTGTACAGTGGGTACTCAGTGGCATTTGTGGGATGAATGAATGAAGCAATACTCTGCACAGGATCTCACTGTGGGCCCAGAACCTGTACTGTTTTGAAATCACTTGCTGACCTTTTTGCCCAAGCTGTTCTCACTCTTATAGCAGTGGGGTATATACAGAGATCGGGGCTTTACTGTCAAATATAATTAAATTAAATCCTGTTTCTACCCATGTACTTGCAGTGTGCCTTGGGAAAGGGGTTTACTCTCTTTGAGCCTTAGCTAACTTATCTATAAAACATGGATGATACGACCTATGTTATAAGGTGGTAGTAAAGATGAGAAACTAGAAGTGGTATTTATAAAAGCTTCTGGCACAAAGTTAAGGTACCCAATAATAAAATCAATGCTGCCTCCCTGCTGAAAGCAGGCCAACAATTTGTACTGAAATTTGGTAGATCCGCCTAACTTTCTTTTGATTCTTAATTTGCTTTTTGGAAAACAAGACTTCATGTTACAGGCCCTGCAGACTGACAAGATGTGGCTGGTCAAAGTTGCCTCCAGTGACCTCATTGCTAAGACAGTCTCCTTCGCTGATGGAATGATATGGGAACTATTGTAAAATGTCACAGGTCATCATCTTCCCATCTTTTCATCTTCTCATGGGTAGATGTTAGAATAAAAAATGGTCAGAACCCTGAGAGAGAGTATGGGCTTCCATGATCATTTTACAATAAGGAGGCTTAGGCAAGAAAACACAGTACCTTGCCCCAAAACACTGAGTTTTGTGACAAGCTAACATGCATATATTATATTTCATTATATAGAAGATTTCCAGATCACTTTCTCAGTGGTTTTCTTACCAGTCCTGTTCACCCATAGTATAGATGAAGTGGCAGGGCTGGAATTTGATTACTAAGATCACCTGCTGCTTGGAGGCAGAACTAGGACTTGAACCTAGGTCTTAGAAGCCCATTTTGAGTTCTGCTCTTGTTTTTGATTGATGTTCTTTTTACCACCAAAATTCACAGGCTACACTGCTGGCATTTGACCTTTTTTGGAGCCCTCCTTTGATAATCTAGAGATGGCTATAGTTCAGAGGTCCTCACATATCTTTGACTTTATGTCCTCTCACTGAGTTTGAGTCCTGTACTACTTATCTGTTGCTGACTAACAAAATCAACTCAAATTCACCTTTTCATAGAATCTGGGCATAGCTTAGCTTGCTCCTCTCCTTCAGGTTCTCTTGCAAGGCTGCAATCAACCGTGATCCAGGATTAGGGTCTCATCTGAAAGCTAGACCGGGGAAATATCTTCCCATCTCACATAATGTTGTCAGGATTCATTTCCTTGTAGCTTGTTAGGATGAGGGCCACCTTGCTGACTGACAGTCTTCTGGAAGCCATCCTTTGTTCCTTACCATGTGGGCCTCTTCATTTGAAGGCTACTTCATCAAAGTCATAAAGCAAGAAAGAAGTAATCTTACATTATGTAAATGTGGAAGTGACAGTTGTCACTTTGTTGTATTCTATTAACTAGAAGCAAATAACAGGTCTTGCCTACATTCAAGAGGAGGAGATTACACAAGGATACAAATACTTGGAGACAGGGATCATTGAGGCCATTTTTTAGTCTGCCACAAGCACTAACCAGTGATAGTGTATATTTGAATTATTTGCACATACTGTCATCAGTTTATATACTATTTTAAATATTTTTTTTTATTTATCAATGGACCTTTGTTTTATTTATTTATATGTGGTGCTGAGAATTGAACCCAGTGCCTCACATATGCCAGGCAATTGCTGTACCACTGAGCCACAACCCAATCCCTATTAAAGTTTAATCCTATTTAAAATACATGAACTGTAAGTAGAAGTTCTATTTTCCTTTCACTACCTCAGTGGATTGGTTGTGGAGCCTGCTACCTTAAGATGAGCAGATGACAGCTTATTTGCATTAGAGTTTCTTGTCTATACACTAATTTAGCTCATCCTATAGATGGCCTCCATTGACTGTTGGCAGAGAAGGCCTAGGGCATGCTGGGTCCCTTCCTTAGACTGGAGTCCATGGCAGAAAAAAATGGATTCATGTGTATTTGACTTGGTCTCTGTGGTGCCTGGACTCATGCCCAACTGGCACTTATGGTGCAGGGGCTGGACTCTTGTGGGGAGGGTGGATGAGCCTTTGTAAGATGAAAACACAAGTCGGGCTGAGTCCTTTACCTGAGGACCATTTACTCCCTCACTCACATAGTTAGTGGCCCTTGTGAGCCATGCCTTGGAGACTTTGAAAGTCAGATACAGTATCTGCCTCAAGGAGCCTCAGTCTGATAGGGAGAATAGTCTAACAGGTAATGCCATGTTGTGCGGAATGTGCCTTAGGCAGGTTGTCAACTGAGGACTGTGGGAGACACAGTGACTCAGACAGTTTCCCAAGAGGCTCTAATTTGAACTAGGTCCTGAAGATTAGGTAGAAGCAATTAGTTTCCTGTTGTTCTAAAAATAGTAGTCAGCTTCCCATGGCTTTTGGGAAGGTGAAGATATAGGTTGATCAGTGAGATCTAATGATACCATGTGGGCCCACATCTCTAAGCATAAGAAAATTTGAGCCCAGCTAGATGGGGACAGAGATGAGAACATTGTGGCAGCACTTGCCTGGGCCTTTCCCTTGGCCCAGAATATCCACCATCAGCCCCATTAATGGCTTTCTTGACCTGGTTCTGAGCTGGGGCTTCAGTTCCTTCTTTGCAGTTTGTTGTAAAGACTCCAGACCAAGAACCCCAGTGCTGTAACCCTTCAGAGAGTCAGAGCAGTGTCTGAGAAGAGCCTGGCCTTTGAGCCCTTGGAGATTTCACACTCTGGTTTACACCGATTTGACACCTCTGGGCTTTGCTCAGATCTGTAAACTTGGGTGTCAGCACCTCCATTTGGGTGTCAAGTCTCCAAATGAGATAGTGATGAACAGCTTCTTTGCAGCCTCCCTGGCAGAAGCATCAATTGCTTTGCCAATAAGAGGAACTGTCCAGAGCCCTGGGCGCTGCAGATTTATGAGCTGGCTGTGCCTTCTACTGTAATCTCTGGACTCCCAGCTTTCACCGAAAAAGAATGGCTTCTAATCTCAACGATAACCTTCCCCACGTAAATCTGTGCACTGGAAGGCTTAGCCTGGAACGAGTTCCTGGGAGAGCATTAACCCCTCCTCACCCTGTAACCTGAGGATTCTAGGGGAGCCTCTAATTACTTGTAAGCAGGGAAGCTTCCCTACATAAATCATTGAGATAGTATAAAGAATGTCTGGTGTCAGTCCTTTCTTTTTCATTAACTTTTAACCCGAGGGCCACTGCCATTTCTTCTCTGAGCCAAGACCCAGGTAAAAATCCTGGAAACTACCTGGGAAGCTCTGCTTTGGCTTGAGGGATAGTGTTCATGAAGGACTGCATCCAGAGTGGGCTGCCTTCCCATTGGCGGTGACCAGTGTGTCTGTCCAGAGGAGAGCAGCCAGCAGATAATTGTATTGCAGTGTGATAAGGGATTTAATAATAGATGAACAAAAGGCTTCTGGAAAGTTCTTTGTAATTAAAACCCTCCTGATTTGATACACAGGGTTTGTATGCAATTATCCTTTCCCTCACTCATGTTGAGAGTTTATTTTATAAGGTATAAACCATCTTATTGGTTTATGCATATCAGTTTTTAAATTCTGAAATCTGCTTTAACTCAATGTTGTAATCCCCTTTAGCCCCATATCCAAACTGCATGATTTCATACCATTGCTGACACTATTATCTATGCTTTGCAAATCAACTGGTTCTAAAATATCCCTGTGCAAAGAATCTGTTTTTGGTCCCTGGGATATTTCTTTCTTAATTTTCTTCTTAGTTCTCTTTGGGGGAACCTGGAGTGGCAAATACAGCACAATAACCTTGTAATTTTTTTTAACTTGGTAGAAAAATTAAACATAGGCAAAAGTAGAATGAATAGTAAATACAAATTTACCATTCGTTTTGTGCTAATTTTTTCAACAATTGCCAATTCATGGCCACTCACCTACTCCCCATCTTTTTCCTCTGTCTTGTTTTGAAGCAAATCTAAAATATCCTGTTATTTCATCCATACATATTTAAATTCAGTATCTATAAAATAGAGACTCTCTTAAAAACATAGTCACCCAGGATGACAGCACACACCTGTAATCCCAGCCACTTTAGAGATTTGGAGGCTGAGACAGAAGGATCGCAAGCTTCAGCAACTTAGGGAGACTGTTTGGGGAAAAAAAGAGGGGTGTGTTGGGAACATAGCTCAGTGGTAGAGCACACTGGTTCAATCTCAGTACAGTGGGAGAGAAGGGAAGGTAACAACCACAATAACATAATGACATCTAAAAAATAACTTTAATATCAAGTATGCTTTAATGTTTGAATTTCAAATTATAACTACCATAACTTTTTTTCAGCTTGTTTAATTCAGATCCAAATAAGGTCCATTCATTGCAACTCTTTGATGTATCTAAATTACAGATTCCTACTCCATTTCCCTGTTGATTTTTCCCATTTATTTGTTGAAGAATGTTTATACTGTTGTTTCTCTCTGTATGGGTTTTGCTGATGGTATTTCCATGATTCATTTAAGAAGTTGTTCTGTTCTTTGAATTAGTAGTTGGTTCTAAAGGATTGATCAGATTCATGGGGATTTTTCTACTTGATGTTTGCTGCTGTATACTTCAATCCCCAAACTCAATGTCAAATTATCTCTCTTTCATTTTAGTGGCCATTAATAAGCAATGCCTAGATCTGTTATTCCATTATTCCTATCTTTCTTCATTTTTAAGAATATTTTATTAGTTGTTGTTGTACCTTTATTTTTATGTGGTGCCGAGAATCGAACCCAGGGCCTCACACATGCTAAGCATGCACTGTACTGCTGAGCCACAACCCCAGCCCTCTTCTTTATTAATTAGGAAAAAAAAGTCTCCCTTCATCTATTGTTTGGTGATCCAGCAGTATAGTTTGTATAAGAAAGGCAAGATAAATGATTATTCTTTTTAGTTTACCTCCTTTCAAAATAGTTGGTTTTTAAGTACTCTTCAGCAATGACCCATTAGCTCTAGCCTACCGCAAGTGTTATCTTTATTGATGCTCAAAATTTCCCCTTTTTGGCTATTGGGAGCCTCTACAGATTGGCTTCTGGTTTGTCTTGACATGGCCTGGGAGTCACTGATAACTATATTGCTATCAGTTATGACAACTGTCCCTGGCTTATTTTGAATATTTCCTGTTCTACATCAAGCCTTTTCTTTCAGTGGGGAATAAGTATTTCAGGATCATAGTCTGGAGCTTGTGGTGCTCATTGCAGTGGCTTGGCATTGTGTCAGGCCTATTTAGTGTTCAAAACCAGGAAATAATATTTGTCTGCTTGTTTGATATTTGCTTTTAAAAACAGATATGCTGTGAGTTCATACTGATGCTTCCGATTTCTATTTAATGTTACAAAGTTTTTACCGAATTCTTTTATATTTTTATCTCCTTTCTCCCTAAGATCTCACTTCTCAATGATGCCACTAATGATAGAATTGGAATATCACATGAGTATTTACTTGTTTTATCCACCATATGTTCACAACAATCTAATAATAGTATAAACACTACCACTAATTATTGGAAATATTACTTTAAAATCTTTTAAGAATTTTTTTTTAAGTTCTGGAATGCCCTTCCTTGCCTTATGTACTTGGCAATTTCAGAAGGATCCCCTTCAGATACCCTCTCCTCAAGGGTGTGTGTGTGTGTGTGTGTGTGTGTGTGTATGTATGTGTGTTTGTGTGTTTTATTTCTCCAGGTAATATTACTTACTTCCTTCCCTGCTTTTTTCTTTTTTTTTTTTTTTGGTACTAAGGATTGAACCCACCAGGGCTGCTTAGCCACTAAGTCACATCCCCAGCCCTTTTTCACATTTTATTTTAGAGACAGGGTTTCGCTGAGTTGTTTAGGGCTTTGCTAAGTTGCTGAGGCTGGCTTTCATCCTCCTGCCTCAGCCTCCTCAGTTGCTGGGATTATAGGTGTGTGCCACCACGTTGGCTTTATAGTCTTATTCAGCTCTTAGTATGTTTTTCTGTTATGGTAGTTTTCTTGTTTATTGTATCTTCCTGAGGGCAGAGCTTTATTTACCAATATGGCCCTGCACCCAGCAAGCATTTATAGCAAGCTTGATCTTGAACAGATGCTAATTAGTATGCATATAATGTGATGCCCCAAATTTCCCTGGCCAAGTTACTAGGGAAGTTTTTATTTGTTTATTCACTGGGTCTGATCTGTGCTAGGTACCAAGGCTACTGGGATGAACAATGGAAATGGATCTTCTACATCCCAATTGTATATCTCATGCATTGCACAGACTAGAAGGCCCCCTCTAAATTAAAGAGATATGACTATGGAAACTTCTGATTGGAATACCCCAGATCAAGCAGTGGTGACACTGGCCAGATTTGGGTACAGGGCTGGGGCAAGGAAAGGAGCAGAGAATGCTTATGCCATAGTGACAAGGACCTAAGCAACTTAGCAAGACCCTTCTCAAAATATAAAAAGGACTGGGGATGTTGCTTAGTGGTTAAGCACCCCTGCGTTCCACCCTCATACCTAATAATAATAATAATAATAATAATAAAAATAATAATACCTGACCATGTCTTTGTATCACTCACCTACTTAAAAACTTCTTTTCTGCTTTGTATTATCTAAATAAGAAAGCCCAAACTCCTTGAATTGCCATGATCTGCCCTTAAGGTATGTCCTGCCTCATACCCTTGTGTTTAACCCTGGGTTTCAACTATCACAAACAGCTTTCCACCACCCAAATCTTTTCAAGTCCTTTCACACCCATTTTACCAGCCCTTTTCTAGTTCCTAACACAGTGCTGCCACAGAGGAGAGAAAGAAGGCGGGTGAAGGTAGTTTGAGGATCTGGGTAGGAGATAGTCACTGGATTTCCAAATACAGGAAAACTTTAAAAAATGTGATCTCCCATCCAATGTGAGCTCAACTTCGAGCACAAAAATCAGGACTCAGGGCTCAAGATTTTGGGAACTGGTGACAGCAGATAGTTTCTGATATTGAAGTTACACCTTTAAACATTAAGTACCCTTTTCTAAAATTTACCTGTCTGTAAGGGAGAAGCTTTATTTTGAAAGTCACTTTTTTGTTTTTCAGTTCTCTTTATGTTTTTGGGAGCATGGTTCTTCTGGACATGGCCTCCGTGGCAGGAATGCAGAATGGCCAAGGCTGGCAGGAGACTGATAGATGGTGCCATACTGGATGAAGCCTCATCACCTGTTTAATAAACAAAAATTAAAATATTACTCTGAGGGTGTAGCTCAGTGCCAGAAAGCTTGCCTGGCATGTGTGAGGCTCTGGATTTGATCCCCAGCATCATTAAAAAAAAAAAAAAAACACAAAAATTAAATGTTGTTGAGCAGATGTGTCTTTAAGCCCTTCTTTTCCACCCATCAATCACTGCTGTGACTGTGTGCTGATTGGCAATGAAATGGGAGGGGATAGGTTAGGCATGCTCAGATGCCTTCCTGTTCGCCTCCCAGCCAGATGATGTGCTTCACTGGAGGCTACCCCTAACACCTGAGATTCATTTTTCCTACTTCTACAGTACTTTCTCTGAGTTATGTTCAATTACCTGGGTGATCCTACTTGCTCCAAATGCTTGCTGCGCTAAAGTAGCCAAACAGTATGATTTTGGGTTGGGATTAAATGGGAACTTGGAAAATTGTCTTGTTAACTTGATATTGGGCAACTGAACCTAATGGTTGCAAAATAAATACCTCACACAATGTCTGTGTCTGCATTTCATGGCTTTGACCTCAAGTTTTTCTTTGAGGTTTTATCTTTAGCATGTTGGAGGCTGCTGGGAATCTGATTTAAAGTACTAGTTGTAATGATGCATGGGTTAAAATGGAGAGCTGAATTTTTCCTCCTATAAGTATATAACATTAGTTCTAAAGAACATATTTATTTGCAACCCATTTTGACATATGAGTTTTAGAAATTTTTCTTAGGGTTCTTTGAGTGCTTCAAGGTGGCAAGACTTCCTGACTAGAGTGAGCAAGCCATGGCTTAACCACATTAGTAGTTTTATTTTCCTCACATAAATAGAAGTTTAGAGAGAGTCTGAGGTTACTATGGCTGCTCCATGATGTCATCAGATGTTCCAGTGACTTCTAACTTTTTGTTTTTCTTGTGTTCAGCAGTCTTGACCATGATTGTCATCATCTGATCCCAAGATACCTGTAATCCAGCAAGTGTAGGTAGTGCACATCCTGGCTCTCACGGAAATCATGTGTGTGATCTTTCAGGCTCAGCAAAGGCTTTACCTGACAGGCCTTGAGGGGAAAGCAGTCCTCTCAGATTCGGTGTAAATCCAGTGCTTTACTTAGTTCATGCTCTTATGTGTATCTGCATTTCTAGCTCAGGCTTCTCCATTTGAAGGCCTCTTTATAAAAGTAAAGGAGAAAACTCAGCTGCTCAGGAGGCTGAGGCAGGAGGATCGTGAGTTCAAAGCCAGCCTCAGCAATTGAGCAATTCCCTAAGCAACTAAGCGAGACCCAGTCTCTAACTAAAATATATAAAGGCTGGGGATATGACTCAGTGGTAAAGCACCTCTGGGTTCAATCCCAGCACCACCCCCCTAAAAAAAAAACAAAGTGAAGGAGAAGAGCCCTAGCTATGGCCTTTCTAAGGTGCCGCTGCTGAGACTAACTTATTGAAGGTGGGTGGAGGAGATAGCTGAAGATACTTTTCTTCACTTTCAATTTTCAGTCCTTAGCCCTTCCCTCTTCCTCTCTCTGGCTCCTGGGTCTATAAAGTGGCAGAGGCCTTTTGTTTAGGAATCCCTTGCCAGTGAGACAATTCCCACATCTGCACGAATCCACTTGACCCTTGCCTGACATTGTTCCATGGGGAAAAATGGATGATTAGGGAAGCTGGTGCTTTCTCCACTTGAGTTTCTTGCTTATACCATTGTGGTAAGGCACTGGAGTCTTAAATGTTATTTTCATTTTCATTTGTTGTTCTTAATCAACTGTTTTCCTCTAACGCATAACAGTTCAGCTCTTTCCTGCTCAGCTCAGCTCTTGACAGGCAGCAAGAAGGGAAAAGACAAAGGAGCCAGCTAGTCGAGTTGGCCTGCCTTTTAATGAGCTTCTGCCAAATCCCACCCATTGCCCTCTGCTTGTATCTTATTGGTAGCTGTGTGTCACATGGTTTCCCCTAGCTGAGAGGGAGGCTGGCAAAATGCTTTTTGGCTGGGCACACTGCCACCCTGCATGAACTGTTAGTAAGGAAGGAAAGAAGAATGGGTTTTAGATAGGTAATGACGTCAGCTTGGATATCCTACTTTTAGAAAAGCTAATGGATGGTGGTTTGTTCATTGTCAGTTTGCAGTTGTTGGTTGGCATTGTATAAAGAACTGAGAGAGCATGCCTGTAATCCCAGCTACTGGGAGGCTGAAGCAGGAGGATCACAAGTTCAAGGCCAGCCTGGGCAACTTGGTGAGACCATTTCAAATTAAAATTTAAAAAAGGGCTGGGGATGTATGTCAGTGGTAAAGTGCTTGCCTAGCATTCATGAGGCCGTGGATTTGGACCCCATCACTGGGGACTTCCGGGGGTGAGAATTGAGAGGGAAAAAAAATCTATGAAAAAAAAATCTATGGCACAAATGTAGTTTTTGTAACTCCATGAATTTGCTCATGAAAACAGCAACCAGGACAGCAGTGGACATCTACAACAAATATGGGTGATAAGATATCCCCACAAATCCCCAAATTCAAGTAGATGGAATGACTAGCAGCTCTGACTTGTGTGATATCAGCATTTTTGAGGAAAGAAGCAGATGGAAACAACAAGGTGTCTGAGAAATTTAAGAATAAGGGAACCCCAAAATAGTCAACAGGTGGAAAGCACAGTGGAGCACTAGAGAAGGGCTGCAGAAACCAGGGTTTTGTATAACTAATTTTGTAGCCCAGTCCTGGGAGTTCTCCAAACTGGCCAAAGGTGCTTCCCAGAACACAGAGAAAATACTGCAGGGAACAAAACACTAGGCTGGAGGAGGATATTTGGGACTGAAGAAAGAGAAGTCCAGATACTTGTGGGGGAGGGGAACAGAGCCAAGGGATCCCTGAGAGCTTGAAGCACTTTGTGAAAACAGAAAAGGAAGCTGTAGAGCCTAGAGTTTAGAAAAGCTACTCTGACTCACCTCTCCCTCCTAATTGTGCAGGAAAATTAGTTCCATGTAAAAAAAAGCAACAGAGGACTGCAGTCCAACATCATAATGAAGTTATTTTAAGAAAAATGAGAACAAGGAGCAAAATAACATCCCTGATGGGGATGGACACATTCCATACAGGCTTGCCCACAAAACCAGGTCAGCTATAACTTAGTGTTTCAAAATGAGCTACGAGAAAATAGAAGATGGTATAGTACATGAAAGAAAATCAGAGTTGTAAAGCAGGGACTGTAGCTCAGTAGTAGAGCACTTACCTGGCATGTATGAGGCACTGGGTTCAATCCTCAGCACCACATAAAAATAAATAAAGATACTGTGTCATCCACAGATTTTATTTTACTGTCTGTTCGTAGGTAACAGTCTCCTTTGTAAACAACCTAGATTTAAAAGGGAGAAAAACTACATATGATTGAAGCCTGGCTTATACCCTCTGCTTGTACTATATGGGTTTCCCTTATGGATCTCCCTCTCTTCATTGATCTTCTCCCTGAGGTCTGACCCCCATGAAGCAGACAGCAGCCAACCCACCAAGCAGCCAACAAGAAGTACAACTGGCTCCAGAAAGGAGGAGCCTGAGCTTTCCTATCAATTTGCTGAACCTTTCAAATTCTTCCCTAAGGCTTGGAGCTTCCCCCCGCCCGCAATGTACCAGATGTACCCTGAGACATGTGTTCTTGTGTCCTCCATGCCCCACAGGGAAATATCATTCATAGGTCTTGAATTTACTTTCTTGTTGCATAGGAGACAATGGATGTCCAAGGAACTGTCTTTCAAAATAAATTTCTTTATTTGGCTTTGCAATAGCTAATCACATTTTAATCAAGAGTTTGCAGCCTTCTCGCTTGGAAGGATTGAATTTGAAACTTACCACATGGGGAGAAAGAAGTGTTATTTACCACCACCACCCCTTATATTTTTAAGACTATAAAATATAAGACTATGGGCTGGGGTTATAGCTCAGTTGCAGAGCACTTGCTTCACCCAAGTGAGGCCCTGCGTTTGATCCTCAGCACCACATAAAAATAAAGATATTAAAAGATATAAAAGACTATATAATAAGTATATAAACACTTATTGAAATAAACACTTTAGGGGAATTATGGCTTATTTAAAAATATTAGAGCAATTTGAAAGCAAAATGTAATTCCCATGGGCATCCCTGAATGATGTTGGGGAAGAGAGTGATGTTGGCTTAATACGAGAGTCCAGGTTTTTCCAGGAACTCCCATTTTTCATAGGTTAGATCTTCTTTGCCTATTTTTTCTATTTGTTACTTTAAAAAATCATTTTTAGGGCTGGGTTGTAGCCCTAAAATTGGTAGAGTACTTGCCTACCATGCGTGAGGCACTGGGTTTGATCCTTAGCACCATATTTTTAAAAAATAAAGAATTGTGTCCACCTATAACTAAAAAATAAAAAAAAAATAAAAAATTATTTTTAGGACTGGGGATTTGGCTCAAGCGGTAGCGTGCTCACCTGGCATGTGTGCGGCCCGGGTTTGATCCTTAGCACCACATACAAACAAAGATGTTGTGTCCACCGAAAACTAAAAAATAAATATTAAAATTCTCTTTCTCTCTCTCTCTCTCTTTAAAAATATATTTTTATTTCTTTATTCCTTTTTGATTAAAATGTGCCCACCCTTTGTTATGGCATTATTGCTGATTTTTTCTTTTATATTTATTTCTTTCCTGAGTCCTGACACATAATTTCCAAGTTTTTCTAATACCATTTGGTATTGTTATTTTATGTCTTGTGTCAATTTAATTTGTTTTATTCCATTTGAAGGATTAGGTTACAGTTTTCATCCATTTAGTGCATGTCTTTCTGAAGTGCTGCTTGTCTATAGGGATGCTTTCAAACCTTTCTTTTACATATGTGTAAAGTGACTTTCCAAGACCTTACAGCTAAAGAGTGGCAGAGGAGTTGTTCATACCTATTTTATCTGACCTCAAAGCTTGTATCTTTCCACAGTGTGCTAGGAAACTTATAAACAAAAGCTCATTTAATATAACATCTTACAAGATGGTTTCATTATTGATGAGGAAACTAAGGCTAGAAAGCAACGCAGCCAGGTGCAGTGGCACTCGCCTGCAATCCCAGCAACTTGGGAGGCTAAGGTAGGAGGATCTCAAATTCAAAGCCAGCCTCAGCAACGGTGAGGTGCTAAGCAACTCAATGAGACCCTGTCTCTAAATAAAATATAAAAAAGGGCTGGGCATATAGCTCAATGGTAAAGCATCCCTGAGTGCAACCCCTAGTATATTAAAAAAAAAAAGAAAAAAAAAAGCAACTGCTATAGCAACTGCAGATAGTAGCGGGCACTACCTGTGGTCATTACAACATTTACAGGGCACTGACTCCTCAGTTCCTGCTTGACAACAATGGTTTAGTTCTCACACAAGTAGGGGCATCTCTCTCAGTAGCTCAGCACTGAATATGATCTCATGGGCTTCAGTGCAGAGGATGTAGTAGCCTCCTGATATTTGGGTAATAACTCCTTTCTCCCATTTGCTACCACAGCCCTGTTCTTTCTCCCCTGTGCTTTCTTAGCCCTTCCAACACTTTTATCAGTTCATTGCATTAAATCTTTCTTCGATTGGGATAATAAAATGTTGTTGTCCTGAATAGACATTGTCTGATACAGTTAATTTTGTCCATCCATTCATTTTTTAAACATTCATGGACTACTTACTAATGTGATAGCTTCTTTGGAAACAGTATAAGACAACATTCCTGCCTTTGTGAAGCTTGTTTACCAATGAGAAGTTAGACAGTAAGTAAAAAGAAAATTATGAAAGATGATTAAGAATATAAGAAGTGCTATGAAGATAAAGATGGCTTAAATAAAAAATAATCATCTGTCTTGTGTAAGTATTGTCGGGAGGCAAAGACAGCCCAGGACTGGTATGGTTGCTCCAAATAATCAAGACTCCTTTAAGGGCAGTATTTCATTTTTCTGTAGTGTGGCCCTCTTGCTGTGGTCCATATGGTACTGGCACTCAAACCAGCACATCCAAATTGCAGGCACCTGAATGGTGAAAGGGATTAAGATGTAATGATCACGCACTAACTTTTTTTAAAGGATGTATCTAGGAAGTTACCATGTAATACTTTATGATATTGGCCTGAACTCAGTTACTGGCCATATCTCACTACACAGGAGGAAGGGGATAGGGTTTATCCATCAGCCTATATAAAAGCTGAGAGTTCTACTATTAAAAAATAAGGGAGAATAGACACTGAAGTAGAGAATTGGTAGTCTTTACCATAGAAACTAAATAAGTTCTTGTGATTTCAAATAACCTGGTGTTTATGGACATTCATATAGATTGATTCTTTATAATTTTTTCCACCACAAGATGGAAGGTTTCTTGATGGCAGAGACTTGATCTAGCAATGTAATCCAAGTTTGTCCCATAATGATTAAGAAATGACATATTATGTGGTTATGGGAAGTACATATGATATAATCTTAAAGCAACTCAGGAACCGTTACAGAGCAACCAACTCAGCAAACATAACAGAGAATTATGTGTGATCTCAATTTCACTCACTAGTCTATGAGTTTCTTCAGAGTCAGTAAATGACTGAGTCTATCCCTCTATCTTCCTGGAGTATTGAATAGACTGTGAAATGTAATAGACTATACAGAGGTATTGGCAGTATTCACCCAAAGATCTCACTGAGGCTGCAAGCAATCAGAGAAGACTTCACTAAGGAAACCTGAGTTGGTGAAAAGCTTTCTTCCTTACTAATAGAAAATCAATGATAATCTATAGAGCACATTATATCCTCACAGCATCACAGTATACTTGTTTTATTTTTATCCTTATTTTACAGATAAGAAATGGAGGTTCCGAAATGGCCAAGATATCAGCATGTGCAGAACTGGAATTAGAAACCAGATTTTATGAAACCAAATGCATCCCTCTTAATAAAGTCCCCCAATTTTTAAAGATTTCAGTTAGGTCACTGAGTACCTATTTGTGGAGAGGGCCACAGCATCCTTAGATTTCACTTTAGGAGGTTGATAAAGTAATGAAGAGAAATGAGGAAAGATAATTTTGTTACACCTGTATAACTGCAGAATTCAATCCATCAATACCGTGGATATTATAAAAACCAATCCCGAGGCTTTGTAAAAGACTACGATTCCCAGCATGCTTCAAATCACCGCCGGGAAGACTTCGACTCCCGGCATGCTGTACTTTGGAACTCCGAGTCCCAGAATGCAACGTTCCTCCACGGTCTCAGAAGGTCGTCGAGACTACAGTTCCCAGCATGCAGCGCCGCCGCCCCTTGTTTCTGAAGCCCCGTTGGCCCCTGCTTCGGAGGGAATTTTTGGATCCCAGAGAACGGTTCCTGGAGTCACAGCCCCCTTTGGGGGACGCGAATGTCGGGCAGTTCTGGCCCGTGGAGCCTACCCGGGACAAGCATCTAAGGAATGGGTTGCGGCTTGGTTCAGGCTTTCCTCAGGCAGTGTTTCAGGCAGCCCCAACGGGGTCCTCCCGGGGCCTTGGTGCCTTTGAACTGCTGTGGCGGTCTCCCCCACTGCTTAGAGTCGGGCCCGCCATCTCCATGGCCACGGCTACGAGTGGACCCTGCGCCGGCGGGTCGCGGGACATCCTGTGGCGCGTGAGTGCAGCTCACTGGGGCGCTCGCCGCTGGGCATGGGTTGGGCGGGCGGGCTCCGACCGCGCGTGCGTTCTGGACGGGTAGGGTGCCTGTCGGAAGACAGCGTGGGGAGGGGACCGCCCGGGGAACTGATTACGGGGGCTGTGGCGACGTCCTTGAGGGGATGCTGGGTACAGGATGGGAGAGGAGTCAGAAGTGAAAGCTGGCCTGCCTGGCGTGGATGATTTGACTGGAAATTGGGGCAGAGAATGGGGAGGGATTTTATGCAAGTGTATCCTGTAGGTGCAAAATAAGTAACTTGATTCCTTGGGATAAGAAGTGAGAAAGGAAGAGCTGGGGATATAGCTCAATGGAAGAATGCATGCCTATCATGCATAAGCCCCTGGGTTCCATCCCCAGAACGGAAGTGGAGAAAAGTTGGGAAGAATGTCCAGAATTGGGAAGAATGTAGTGTGGCCTTGGCACTTCCTGGGGTTGGAGACCAGGTAAGCAGGGCACATATTCATGGTAGAGGTAAATATCCACCTTGGGACTGAGCTGAGGACATGCTTCCCCCTTCATGTCTTCTGTGGAGGGCAAAGAGAGATGGAAGTAAGGTTACTTTTGGGGTAGGGCCCAAAAAGGTGTACTGTCATCTCCTCTATCCCCAGTTAAACACTTTCAGGTGTTATCTACTCTTTACCACCTATGTTATATATTCCTGTAGTGTTTACCTTGGAAATGTGGCTGCATTTTGTTCCTCTTTCCTTTCCCTTGGCTATTGCCTTTGTGCAGACATTGACTGTAATCTCTGACTTGGTCTGTTGTTGTCGGCTGTCCCTAACCATTGTACCTCCTGACTGGATCTGGTCTCCTCCAGGATATCTTTTTTTCAGCCACCTTATGGTGAACACAAAGATGTTTTACTTTACAGGACATAGTTCCAGTTGTCACTGTCATGCTTAAAAACTTCTCAGTATCTCCTATTAATTGACAGTAAGTCTTGTTCTTCCTTATGTTAGGCACTGAGATTTAGAAAAGAGTACAGTGTTACAATGTGTTAGTTACCTGGTAAGAAATGCATGTTTGTGGTTCTCAAGTATACAGCCTTTGGATATTCCTATAATTATTTAGAATCTGGAGAGACATGTGGTAAATATGATTATAAAACTAAATAAGACGGTCTTAATCTCTACTCCAAAGTGTGATATTTAATATAACACCTGACTCTGGACCTAATCCAAGCATCAGTTCACTAATTTTTACAAAGTTCTTTAGTGGTATGTGATATTATTATAATAGTAATCATTTGGGTTTGTATATAACTGCATGGTCTATGATCTGGGTATATATGTATTAGTGACTAATAGCCTGTATGAAGAGATAGGATTTGCATAACTGAAATGATTTAACTGACTTCATGATTGAGGGAGTTTTGTTTGTTTAATTTTAGGTTTTGGGCTGGAGGATAGTTGCAAGTGTTGTTTGGTCAGTGTTGCTTCTACCCATCTGTGCTACGGTATTTATAGTCTTCAGCAGTATTGATTTATTTCATCCCATACAGTGGCTATCAGGTAAGTGATATTCAATTTAGAGAAAACATAAAAATTGCACTATGTTTCAAATAATTTTTTTCTGATTACTGCCTGTATTGACATACCAAACATTGACTTTAAGATAAGTTTAAGGCATTGCCTGTATAACATAAAACACCTTTTTATTAAATAATGAGATTAGTAAACTTACCAAGAAAAAGCTTAATTTTTCTTTGTCTTTCTTTTTGACACCTTTATTGATCCTGTCTGTCTTTTTAAAAAAAGAACTGTTACTATCATGGAAGAGTGCATGCCTATCATGTTTAAATCTGTTTTAAATTGTGGGTAGAAAATATGACTAAATTAAGAATCCTTCATTTTTATATTGTAGCTAATAAAAAAAGATAATGAAAGGATGAACTTTTGGCTAGGGAAGATACAGTTAAATGCAAAAATTGATAGGAGAAATTGAGGTAGGCTAAAATGTTTCTCTGAATCTTTGGAGACAAAATTACTAAGTGCACTAAATATAACTTGTTTTCTGTCCATTAATAATGGCTACCAGTTATTTCTCATTTTTTAGCATGCTGGACACAATGCTAAGCACCTTACATACAATATCTCTTTCCTATGACCTTTTTAATAAAGAGGTATTATTCCTACTTTATAAATGAGTAAATCTGTGCAAAGATACTCAACTAGTGAGTGACTAATCTAGGATTTGGGTATTAGTTTGTGGCATCAAAGTTGATGTTTTTCCATGATGCTGCACTAGAATTATCTCTTTTTTTGAGTTAAATGTTGACAGAATAGGTTTTGAAATCTTTAAAGTCTTGCCTAAGGCTAAGAAACACAAATACTCTTGAACGTCTGGTCATAACATTGGAATATTTATTTTGTTTTTGTGTATTTTAAGTTTCATAAGAAAGTGCCAATTTTTAGGGAGTTAGAATCTTTACCTTTGGCCTTTGGAGATATTGCTGCTAAAGAATTAAAGTCATGTAAGTCTTCTGTTAATCTGTGTCAGTCATTTCTTGAACAGGTTGCACAGGTCAGATAAAATTAAGCCATATGCCAGTGCAGAGATAGCAGGAATTTAATTGTGAAGACTTAGTAAGTAGTTTCATTATTTCCAGTACTGAGTTGTATTTTTAAAGTTAATTGGTTTCATTATGAAGTTTTAGTTTGTTTAGCAAACACATTCTATTGTTTTTATTTCTTTTATTTACATTTTTGGGGAAAATATATACATATCTTAAACTTTGAATTGGAATATTAATTGTCACACTACTCTGAAAGGGTGACTTCTTAGTTTTTCACAGAACATCACAATTGTTTTTCTTAGTTTAGCTCTTTTAGATGATTTATGGGTTATGCTATTTCTAAAGATGTTACTTTGACTTTAGTTAAAATGCATTTATTAAGATGAGATCTGAAAAATATTTTTATACTTTAAAAAGCAACTTTGTTGGTGTATTACTAACTATGGTACTTCTCTTTCACATGATGAAATGTTTGCATATGGCAGTATTTGATCTGATGTTAACATCTGGGTGATTTAAAAGAAATTTGAATGTAATTTTAAAGTACCCAGAGCCAAATTGGAATAACTCACACTGGAGTTCTTGAGTTTGATGTCCCACTGGACCTGTCAGCAGTGTACAATTAAATTCTTGAAGGAAAGATAACTTCTAAAGTTAAAATTACAGTTGAAGTTCAAACCTTTGCTATATTGCCATGTGCTCAGCATGTCTACAAGACTGAATAAACTTAACCAATTTATCTCTTATGTTTTAGATTCTTTCAATGATCTATATAGCTCCTATGTAATCTTTTACCTCCTGCTGCTGTCAGTGGTAATAATAATAATAAATATTTTCAATGTGGAGTTCTATGCAGGTGAGTTTTCAAATGTTAACGTTTTTAAAAGTCTGAATTTATTTTACTAAGGCAGACTAAGTTCATTTTATATGTGAATATGTATAACAAGCTGAATTTTGTGTCACGTTTTTAAGAATATATACAAAATCATATGCTTTGAATATATATTACAATTAATGTTGGTGCTAATTTCTATTTTTAAAATATACCTAGACCTTTTAGGACAATTGTTGTATGATTCCACTTATATTAGGTACCAAGAACAGACAAATTTATAGAGACAGAAAATAAAGTGGTGTTTTCTAGGGGATGGGGATTACTGAATGGGTAGAGTTTGAGTTGGGGAAGATGCCAAAGTTTGGGAAGTAGGTGGTGAGTTGGTTGCACAACAGTGTGAACATATTTAGGCCACAAAACTGTATGCTTCAAAATGGTTCAAATGATAAATTTTATTAATGTGTATTTTGCCACAGTAAAGTAAATAAATAAATTTAGACCTTTTACTTGTTCACAGCTGGTATTAAAGCTGTGATTTAGCAAACATATTGTAAAAATCATTCCTTATTGGGTAGCAGATCAAGACCAGGTGAAATTTTTTTTCAAATATAGAAGTCTATAATGCTATGATTTTCAAACAAACCTAAACCTTTAAAATATTAGGTTTTGCCTTGGGAGAATTACCTGCTAAATTCCGAGCTTATTATTTTTCTCAGTTTCTCTTCTACTCCTCCTGCCTTGTTCGGATTCCTAAGTTTGTCACAATTAGAAGCTTTTTCTGCCATGTTTTAAAAGCTCATCAGTACTTATTTGTAAAATAGGGTATAAAAGCTTGAATTTTTTTTTTAAATATGTGCAACAAGTTGAACAACTTTTATTGGAATTGTACTGAATGAAGAAAGCAAAACCCAAAGGCTATTTATTGCATGATGTCACTTATATAGCATTTTGAAATAGAAATCTTTTAGAAATGAAGAACAGTGGTTGCCATGTTGGAGATAAAGTGGGAGGGGTCAGGAAGGACTGACACCAGAGATCCTGTAAAAGCTTGAATCCTAACTCTTGATGTTGCAATGCATACCTTTTTCCTTGCTTTCCTAACCCTCACTCCTGACTGGTGGGTCTCTCCTCCACTGAGGCCCTACTCAGAACACCTCAGCTTATAACAGTGTTCTTTCACACTCTCCCTTGTGCCTGGGCCGTCTTCTGTTGGTAGGTGTGCTCGATGAGGGCTCTTTAGCCTACTCATTCTAAAAGCCTGACTAGTTACTTTGGTTCATTCCTTGCATGAGCACTCCTTATGCCATTACTATGTGCCATGCATTGTATGGTCCCAGCTTCTCCAAAAGATCACAGTTAGGCAGACTAGCAGTAAACATTACTCGCCTTTGCCTACTATACATTGGATAGTGAGGGAGTTCAGAGGAGCACCACTTACTTAGCATGGAAACTTCCTGAAGAAGATGATATTTACACCATGCCTTGAATGAGGAGCTATATTAAATAGATAAAGGAGGACAGTGATGTTCTGGAAAAAACATATGGCAAGTAAGGTTGAATGAATGAGAGGGTTTGGCACATTTAGAGTATTAAAAGTTAGTCATAGTTGCCCTCTGGGTGTTTATGTTGGTAGGAGGAGTGATGGCAGCCTCTTCCCCAAAAGTGCAGAGTACCTAAGCCCTCTCTTTTCTTAGTTTTCTGCCTCTCATCCATCTCTTCTCTCTTTTTTTAAATATTAATTTTTTTAGTTGTAGTTGGACACAATACCTTTATTTCATTCTTTTATTTTTATGTGGTGCTGAGGATCAAACCTATCTCGCACGTGCTAGGCAAGCACTCTACCGCTAAACCACAACCCCAGCCCCCATCTCTTCAAGTGTATAAAAGACCAGGGAATCTTAGGCTAGCTGTTTTTAAAGGCAAATATACCTTAGTAACTAACCACAGTAGCCTCCCTAGGTCACTTCCAGACAACTTTATTGGGTTGTAAGAGAGGTATTAAAAATTCTCATACAACTGGGTGTGTGGTTCATGCCTGTAATTCCAGCAACTTGGGAGGTAGGCATGAGGAACGATAAGTTTGAGACCAGCCTCAGCAACTTAGAGAAGCCCTAAGCAACTTAGGGAGACCTTATTTCAAACTTTAAAAAAGCGGGGGCTGGGAATATAGCTCAGTGCTGGGTTCAGTCCCCAAACAACAATCCAAACACCCCAAAAAAAGGAAGTTCCATATAAACTTTTATGTTAGTATTTTGTATTGTCAATATTTACCTAACTACGTTTTATTTTTCTCAGATGGATTATATACTGACAGTTTCAAATATTGAAATAAAGATTTTGCTAGAGGGCAGGATCTATCTTTAAATCGTTACACATTCTTTTATGGCCCTGGAGAGTTACAGAGTTGGTGTTATTTCAGCTATTAGGAAATTTTAATTTAAAAGAAAGAAAATTATTATTATCCTAACCCTAATAGCATGGTAATAAAAACCTAAATTCTTATGCTTTTCTCTTTTGTGTGTTCATCTCTTCTTTTTCATTCTTAAAAATTTTTTTAACTCAAGTTTTTCTGTTCTGTATTTTATTGGCTGTATGTTACTTTCTGCCCTTTGGCGTCTTCATGCAAGGATGAGAGGGCATAGTTTAGATCCTCTAACTTCATATGCTGTAGTTATAAGGCTATATCAATGTTTTATTTGCAGTTGTGCCTTCCATTCCGTGTTCCAGACTGGCCCTGATAGGGAAGATCTTTCATCCCCAGCAACTCATGCACTCTTTTGTTCATACTGCCTTGGGAATGGTGATGGCTTGGTGTGCAGCAGTGATAACTAAGGGCCGATACAGTTTTCTTGTGGTTCCCTGCTCTGATACTGAGAGGTAATGTTAAATACTTTTTCTTTCTAGGGATCCTTGTTTAGTTACTAAGCCAAAGATGGCCTAGGTATGTTAATAGTTTATGGACATTCTTTGCTTTCCCAATTTCTACAGAAGGTGCTCATTTACATACATCAGTTGTTTTTGACGTTTGACTTTGAATTCAACAAAATTTGAAAAACAGTTGTAGAAGGTGCTATACTGTGTGCTGTTAGATTTGTGAGAATGATTCAAACAGACAATAAGCTCCCTGAGGATCGAGAACAGTAGGGAATTGAAGATGTGGAAACATATGAATGTAATAGGAAGAAGGACATAAGTTGTGCACATAAAATCTGTGAGAGCTCAGGAAGCTGGGAGGATCTACATGTGTTCTTGGAGAAGGTGTTTGGTGTTTGAAGGAAGGGTAGTTTGGAAAGAATGAATTTGAAGAGAGAATTTTAAAATAATAACTACCTTCTATAGAGTGCTTTTATGATTTTAAAACTTACACAGTCTTGAAATATGGGATTGATAGAAATTGTAAGTTGATGCTCTGACTTTTAGAATTAAAAAAGGTCTGTGGGTATAGCTCAGTTATAGAGCATATGCTTAGCAAGTCAAGACCATGAGTTCGATCCCCAGCACCATACACACACATTAAAAAGTATAAATAAAGAAAGATTATTAGAGTAATCTTAAGTTCCCTGTTTTCCACTGACTTTAAAACAATGTTAATAATGAGTTCTGCCTAATACTTAATTTCCTCGGCTACTGCTTATGAGGCAGAGTTGCTTTTTTTCCCCTCCAATAGAGGCTTTCTGTAGTGAAAACTATACTGTTGATAAACATTGAATGATAAAGGACATCTATGAATACAGTACTGTTGTGACTAAGGAAATCCCCATGGCTCATTTTAAATGAGTCCTGAACTCTTTTTTGCACATCTCTTTTTAGTGGAGGGGGCAGTGAGGTTCCAGGGAGCAGAAAGCTACAATGAGCTACAAGTTGTTAGAGAGATTAGTGCCCATTATAAATACATTTACTGATAATTTCACAGTCAGAGTCTTGAGCAAAATGAATCTCTTTTATCATCTTATAACTCAGGGCCCAGAAAACAATCAGCGTGGAATCTCAACCCTCATGGAGATAGGTGGTGGAACAGGCCCCTAATTGGTATTCCTGCTGACTCTGTACACCCTCAGATATTTGCCAGATTATAGAGATGCTCAGACAACTTCCAAAGGAGTTTAAGAGCTTAATATTCACCAAATAATAAGACCTTATCCTTAAAATTAAAAGATGTGAGATAAAGATGATAGGTTGATATGGAAGTTCTTACTAGGGAATCCTCTTGGATTTAACTAAATTTTCAGAACTTAACAACTCTAGGTTGTTAGCTGGGAAGCATTGGGACCTCCTCTTTAGCAGGAGTACTGGATGCATTTCAAACAGGTGACGGGTCCCACAGCCATTCAGGAGCTGTTGCCTTGCCTGTGGTACAACTCGAGAGTGGAGATCAAATCAGACAGGTATTGGGGACTCCCTGTTTTAAAAGCCTTGTGCCCAATGGGCTCTGGTATCTCTTGTAGCAATTTTATAGATGTAGCATCCAGAATCCCTGGAGGTGGATGTTTAGTCAGAGACAACACAGAAGACCAAAGTTTTGGCATCTCTTTCAGGCAGTTGATTTATAGTTGATTTGATTCCTCTCAGTGAAGATTAATTTACCAGTTTGTAAGCAAGGTTACTTAGTACTGAAGTAGACGTTCTTACCCATGTCAGATTTCTAGGGGAATAGAGCTAGAGTCAGGTTTTCAGGCTTCAGGGACAAGGGTTTTGTTAATCTTTTGCTCACACTTATTTAAAATGAACCATTTTGTTAGAATTTGGGACATTTCTTAAGTGATTAACTCAGAATTTTGCCTTCAGTAAGTATGAAGCCTAAAACAGTGAAATATATCCCTGACTGTTGTATTAACAACTTAATTTTTCCCTTCTAGTTTAGATAGCTCTGCGGCACGAAACTGTTTAAATGAATATCACCTTTTTTTCCTACTGGCTGGAGCATTCATGGGCTATAGCTATAGCCTTCTGTATTTTGTTAACAACATGAACTATCTCCCATTTCCCATCATACAGGTAAGACATCATCTGAGCATTATCTTGTGCTAGAATGTGGCAGCATTAAAACTGCTTTGGTGTATATGTATATAACAGGGCTTATTTGATTAATTCAAGATTTGTTCTATGCAACAGAGAACTGAAATTCTCAAATGCCTTTTAGAGAGAAGAATTTTGTCTTTAGGTGACTTCAGTGTGTTTTTGAGAGCTGTATTGTGTGTAGAATATACATCCAGCTGTATTTTACCCTTCCCTGCTGCCACTCTCAGACTGCTGCTGCTCTGCTCTTATCTTTCCCTGCCTGCTTGGTAGTGACACTTGCTGTGACCTTAGCAGGACTGGGGGTGGGGGTGGGGAGGATGATGATGACATTCATGCAAAGTACCTCTGCAGCTGCTAGCTTCTTTTCGAACTTAAAATCTTATGAGGGTGGGGGTGTGCAAGTAATTTTTAGAATATGTCAGTTACTGTCTCATGTCCTTTTCATAAAAGGCAAGATATATACAAATAAATAAAATAGTTTGACCTGGTTTGATTTAAGTGGTATAGTATTTTTGGTATCAATACTAGGGATTGAACCCAGGGGCTCTACAACTGAGATATATCCTAGCACACACACCCTGCCTTTTTTTTTGAGAGAGAGAGATAGTGTCTAAGTTGCTGAAGCTGGCCTTAAAGACTTGCAGTCCTCCTGCCTCAGCATCTTGAGTTCTTGGGATTACTGGTGTACATCACCATGCCCAGCTTTAGTTAGCTTTTTAAAAACCTAATCTGGTAGGTGTCATCCTGGAATTTAGAATCACCTCCTCTGGCAGGAGAGAGAAAGATTGGTTGAAGTGTCTCACTGTTACATCAGGCCTCTCCTGTCCTGTTTCTGCTATTCCTGATTAGCTGTTCATTTCATTTCTATTCTGAAGCCTGGGCACTGAAAGAAAAATGTTAGAACCCTAGGTCCTTCCCACTAGAATCTAGTCTGGTGGGAATAAAGGGATGTGTAAACAAATGATGCATGATAATAAATGTGATCTATGAAAATGATGCGTTAGGATTCTCCTAGGTTAACTAAAGTTGTCACATGCCTGTTGCATCTGTGAGAATATGTACTGCAAGGAGATAGTACTCCCTGAAAAAAATTTGGCTCTTACCTGCTGCAGTCTGAGTGTTTGAAAAAATAATTCCTGTTTAGAAATTCTTCACATCTTGTGAAGAAGAATTGAAAGTAGGACATAAGCTTTGCTACCTCAAAATTTCACAACAAAAAATTTTCAAAATACTGTGCAGAAATATTCATGTAAATCAACTTAGATCTAAATATAATAAAGAATAATAATAGCTGGATGGGTGGCACACACTTATAATCCCAGCAGCCAGAAAGCTGAGGATCACAAACTCAAAGTCAGCCTCAGCAACTTAGTGAGGCCCTAAGCAATTTAGTGAGACCCTGTCTTAGAATAAAAAATAAAAAGGGCTGGGGATGTAGCTCAATGGTTGAGTGCTTCTGGGTTCAATCCTAGGTACCAATAAACAAATAAAGAATAGTGAACAAGAAAAATAAAGTCTTAAGAGAAAAATAAGATGCCACAGAATACCTTTCTGGATTTCCATGGACCTCAATTGAAATTGCCCGCCTATTTAACATCACAGATGGGCAATAGAGTGAACATAGGAGTTGTCCAGTAGTTGATAATGCTTACAGATTGCTGAATTATGTTTCTACCACATCAAGTTCATAAAATTTAACTTTTTTTGGTAATTGGTTTGGGTAAAATTTTGTATTGTATCTCAGAAGTTTATTCCATGATGGCAATGTTCAGCTTTGGCCAGAATATTGATTTTTAACAGTTGGCCAAATATGTATTTGGGGCATCTCTTAGAGCCATGAATGTGCAGTGGTATTGGTCTGCCCAGCTGGTTGCCATTCTCCAGCCCACGGATGTTTGGAGTGGGGGTTTTTTAGGGCCCTTCATTGAAAAGATGTGGAATAAGGGAAGGAGGATTTGACAATAGTTGAAAGGATGCACAGGACCTTTGTTTCTCATCAGTCAGGTTTGTGTCTTTGCATAGTAGGGAAGGTTTGCCTCCTGAAAAGAAAGGGGGAGGGAGGACACCATAGCTTAGCTTTCTTTCATTGTAGGAACATTGTGCCTGCATGAGACCTTCCCTTGTGCATTTAAGTTGCTGAGGGAAGCAGGATGGATTGTTAGGAAATTCCAAGCTAGATATGAGGAGTCGGGCCCATTCCCCTTGGAGGCTTCCAGGGAACAATGTGATATAACCCTGTACTTTCTTTTTTTTTTTTTTTTTAAGCCAACCAGTTTGTAACCATGTACTTTCTTTAAAAGAGAGAGAGAGAGAGAGAGAGAGAGAGAGAGAGAGAGAGAAAATTTTTTAGTATTTATTTTTTAGTTTTTGGTGGACACAATATCTTTATTTTATTTTTATGTGGTGCTGAGGATCGAACCCAGTTCCCCGCGCATGCCAGGCGAGCGCGCTACCGCTTGAGCCATATCCCCAGCCCCAAACTGTGTACTTTTATTTGAACAGCCAAGCTAACCAGAAAACATTTGACCCTTAGAATTTTTTCTTCTATAGTTAATAATAATCATTGTTGTGAACAACCATTGTCAACATGATTATTTTCAGAATTGTTATTTCAGGAAAAAAAATGATTTTTTTTCTAGTACGTTCATCTCCTGAGGTAGGTAGTGTTGTCTTCGCTGCCTCTACTTTTCCGCCACTTAGTGTAAAGGCAGTGTGCATTGTCTTTAAGACTGTGGGCTCTGAAACCAGCTTGCCCAGATTCATATCTTGGATTTTCCTTTTGCTAACTGGTAATGTTGGTGAAGTCATCTAACCTCTCTCTCTGCCTTGGTTTCTTCATCTGTAAGATGACAATAATAATAGAGCCTCATTGGGCTGTTGTGAAGTTTAAATAGATTAATCCATGTAATTTGTACCAGTTCCTGACATGGTAACATGCAAAGAATGCTGGTTGCTATTGTTACTATAGGCCTCCCTTATCCACAGTTTGGTTTTTGTCAGGTTTGCTTACTAGCAATCAACTACAATTTGAAAATATTAAGTGGAAAATTCTAGGAATAAGCAATTTATAACTTAAATTATTACAATATATTATTATAATTGTTCTATTTGTTATTGGTTATTATTTTTAATCTCTTGCTGTGTCTGATTTATCATATTACTAATCTTAGGTATGTATGCATAGAAATAAACAGTATGTATAGGGTACTTTCTGCATTCACTAGTGGTCTTGAAATGTATCCCCCAGAGCTACGGTGGAGCTGTGTTTTTTATACTTTCTCCATCTCTATAGGCCTTACTAACAAGTATGGATTGATATTGTTAATTTTCTTATTTCTGATCTCCCTATTAGTGAGATGGTTAATAATGTAAAAATATTAAATATTTTAGCATCAGAAGTAATTCAGTTTTGCCTTTGGGATAATCTTTGACTTTTTGAACAGTGGTTATGGTTTATGTGTTGAGGCTATAGTTAAGAACTTGCTGTAGAATGAGGTGGAATGTATTGTTGATTCTTTTCTTTTTTCCACAGCAATACAAGTTCTTGCGGTTTAGGAGATCTCTACTCTTACTCATTAAGCATAGTTGTGTGGAATCACTGTTCCTGGTTAGAAATTTCTGCATTGTGTATTATTTTCTTGGTAAGAATTCTATTTTTTAATGCAGGGTATTATTAACTCAAAGCTCAGAAAATGTCAATTAGAAAGTCATTCTTTATTGTGTTTCTATGTTTCCTAGTTATGGATATGTGATTAGCCCCACCTGATTTGTAGTTTATATTGTTAGAGTATTTATTTAGTTAAGGGAAAATATTGTTAAAGAAAATGTGATATATACATATAATGAAATATTATTCAGCTTTAAAGAAGAAACTCTTATCCTGTAGATAAACCTTAAGGTCATAATGTTAACCGAAGTGACCCAGTCACAAAAAGACAAAATATTGCATGATTTTATTTATATGAGGTATCTAAAGTAGTTATGCTTTTAAAAACCCAGAATAGAATGCCAGGAACTGAGAGCAGGAAGATGGGGAGGAGTTGTTCATCGTGCAGAGAGTCCCAGTTATGCTTAATGGGAAAGTTCTGGAGGTCTGCTTCACAAAAAAGAACATTGTGTGGGGGCTGGGGTTGTGGCTCAGCGGTAGAGCGCTTGCCTAGCACATGTGAGGTCCTGGGTTCGATCCTCAGCACCATGTAAAAATAAATAAGTAAAAACAAAGGTATTGTGTCCAACTTCAATTGAAAAATAAATTTTTTTTTTTTTTAAAAAGAACATTGTCATTTGGTCATTTTCTAGAAATAACATACTTCTTTTTATAAGTTTGAAACTTGATAATAATATAATAGAAATATTCTATTGGTAAGGAAATCTTGTAGAATTTATTAACATGAATTTTAGGTACAGAAATTACAACTCAGTATTTAGCATAGTGAATAGTACAAGTTCAAAACATTAATCTCATCAGTAACACAATAATATAAACAATATCTAGTATTCAAAACTACTCTTTTCAGATCTTTTTCTGATTTTTTTCTATAAATATAACTTTATAAAATTGTTCTCACTCTTTATTCACCACTTGTAGTTTATATAATCCTTTTTCCATGTAGCTTTTAAATTTGTCATTCTGATGTTAACACTGTATTGAAATTTCTTAACCTACTGTGATTGGCTTGGCTCTTGCCTGAGAGCTGTAACTACATTTGGGCTGATACAGCAGTTGCATCAGTATCCCCATGGTCAGCTCTTTCTCCTGTAACTCTTTTGCATTCATTTTACATTTCATTTTAGCATTGTCACTTCTTTTTGCTGCTCTTTGATCTTTTTTGTCCAGCGTCCTCTTTCATTTGTTATTTATTTATTTTGTGGTACTGGTTGTTCAACTCAGGGGTACCCTACCACTGAGCTACATTCCCAGTCCTTTTTAGTTTTTATTTTGAGATAAGGTTTTGCTAGGTTTCTGGCCTCCAACTTGTGATTCTTCTGCCTCGCTTCCTGAGTTGCTGGGATTACAGGCGTGTGCCACTACACCTGGCTTCATTTACTTGTTTTTTAATGTTGTCATAGGAGACAAGGAGACAGCACAACTACATGCTTTGTTGTTTTTGTCTAAAAAGATGCAAGTGGCCAGTCACCAATAGACTTTGAGAGATGTGACAGGATTGGTCACAGATCATGGTGTACATCTGTTATCTACATATTGATTCATATACTGAAAAGCTAGAAGTGCTGTACACAATCACCCATAATTAATATACCACGGTAACTGAAATTTGAATGGTTGTTGGGTGTTAAGCAACAGTGTAAAAATTGGTGTTTATGCTGGGTGCAGTGGTGTACGCCTATAATCCCAGAAGCTCCGGAGTCCGAGGCAGGAGGATTGTGAGTTAAAAGCCAGCTTCAGCAATTCAGCAAGGCCCTAAGTAACTTTGTGAGACCCTGTCTCAAAAATAAAATATAAATAACATTTGAGATGTGACTCAGTGGTTAAGGGCCCCTGGGTTTAATCCCTAGTACAAAACAAAAAAACAAAACACCCCCAAAACAAAAAAACCTGGTGTTTTTTAGTGAAACCATGGTAACTAAAATATGTTTGTATGTCAGAATATACAAAGCAAGGACTGTCTGTATCTAGAAATTTTTTTGCTTTCCTATCCATTCCTAATCAAATAATTTAGCATTTTGATTGAGGTCTTGCTGTCTTTGACCTCATAATCTAAAGCATGATTAAGATTTGTTTTATTAACTTTTTATGTTCATAGCTTGGTATTTTCTCTCCTCAGGTCATATTCCCAAAGCTTGGATTAGCACTGCTATGGACCTTCTCATAGATGAGTAAGTCTAATCTTTTTAAGTCTAATCTTAACTTTACTTTCCAGATGCTTTGTTTAGATTAAGCCTATAAATCTTTTTTTTCTTTTTTTTTTTTTTTAAAGAATTGAAATAAAAAACAAAACTAGAGATGGAGGGAATCAGTGTTACAAGAGGGTACCTATCCTCCCCACGTCCTGTCTGTGGACTGGGAAACCTGTGTGGTAGCTACTGCTCCTCAACTGTTATCTAGCCGAAGCTGAGCTTATTCTAAACTATCGTTCAGCCCACTCTGTGATGTACTTCCTCTATCATATTTAACACCTGGATATTGAATGCTGAACACAGTTGGGTTCATCTGCTTTAACTATGTCTTTCTAGTAGTTCTAGAAGGTGGTACTTTCAAAATTTATTTGAAAATTTAAATCATTAAAAGTTTTTCTGAGAGGAAAAAACATTGTATATATTTTTTGAATACACAATATTTCCATAGCTTAAAATTTCAGAAGGTAAATAAGGCATGGTGGTGCACATCTGTAATCCCAGGGACTTGAGAGGCTAAGACAGGAGGATCACAAGTTTGAGGCCAGTCTCAGCAATTAAGTGAGGCCCTAAGCAACCCTGTCTCAAAATAAAAAAGGGGCTTGGGAGGTAGCTCAGTTGTAAAGTGCCCCTGGGTTCAACCCCCAGTACCAAGAAAGAAAAAAAAAATCTAGAAGATCTATAAAAGAGTTAACAGTGAAAAAGACTCCTTCTGCTCCTGTTTCCAGTCACCCAATTCCTCTTCCTAGAAGCAAGCAGTGGGAATCTATTTTCTTTTTTTGGCAAGTAATTTATATTGAATAAATTTTTGAGTTGCATGGACCATTCCCCTCTCTGATTTTTCTCTTCAACAGTCATTATTCTATGGTATTTTGTACATACCAGTGCTGTGGTCTCACGCTTATGTCATCTGTGAGGCAGTCAAAATTGAGCAAGGTGATAATCAGCTGGCAGCACTGGGGTGTATTGTTTCACTTATTCCCAGATGTTTTGCATCTAGATAAAGGTTTAATCTATATTTGCTGATAAATGTGCTTCCCTGAGAGTTTGATCTTTCAGTTATTGTTTATTTCCCTGGGAGAGTTTTTTATGTCATATATGAGATAAGCTAATGTCAGTTTTAGGGAGTTGGGTATATTGACATGGATATTTAAGAAATTTTAGTTATTAAGTCTGTAGACATACTACCCCCGGTGCTGGGGTTGAACCCAGGGGTGCTCTACCACAGAGATACATCCCCAGCCCTTTTTTTTTTTTTTTTAAACAAAATAAAAAAAAAAAAATTTCCTTAGTTATAGACATTTATTTATTTATTTTTATGCTGAGGATCGAACCCAGTGCCTTGCGTGTGCTAGACAAGTGCTCTACCACTGAGCCACAACCCCAGCCCTATCCCCAATCCTTTTTATTTTTTATTTTGAGACAGGGTTTCACTAAATTGTCATGGCTGGCCTTGAACCTGCAATCTTTCTGCCACAGCCTCTTGAATAGCTAGAGTTACAGACATGTGCCATCATGCCTGAATAACCTAAATTTTAAAACTGGGTCAAATGAAAGATAAAAATAAAATTTATTATTTATAAATAGTAATACCTTTTGTCCTTTCACTCAAAAAATGTTTTGTTTGTATGGCCTAGTGCCTGGCCTTATATCTGTCCTTCATGTATGTCAGACTCTTGGTAAATGCTTACTTAGAAGTTAAACCTCCATCATTTATTGTTGGCCCCAGTACATGTCAAGCACTGTGTTGGGCACTCCTCATGTAAACTGTTTTCAATCTTGTACTAGTCCTAGGAGGTAAAATGAAGAGGCTATGCTGTGACATGGACGAGGGAAATGAGTAGGATAGGTGGATGATTTGCCTAGTCACAACATTATAAATTGCAGAAAGAGATTCAAATCCTGGTTTTCATAATTGACACTTGTGTAGTTAAAGGATTATGATTTGCTAATTGATTGATTCAAGGTTTTGATAAGATATCAACTTTCAGTTTTATTTAGCATTTTTTTGTTTATTTGTTTGTTTGTTTGGGGGTACCAGGGATTGAAATAAGGGGCACTCATTCACCAAGCCACATCCCCAGCCCTATTTTGTATTTTATTTAGAGACAGGGTCTCACTGAGTTGCCTGGGGCCTCACTTTTGCTGAGGCTGACTTGTAACTCTAAATCCTCCTGCCTCAGCCTTGGGAGCCACTGGGATTACAGTTGTGCACCACCTCACCTGGCTATTTAACATTCTAACAGATTTTCTTAAATTGCTTAAAAAATAAAAAACAAGTTTTAGTACCATGTGCTTTTCTTTCTTTTTTTTTTTTTTCTTTTTAAATTTTTTTTAGTTGTAGGTGGACACAGTACCTTTATTTTATTTTTATGTGGTGTTGACAATCAAACCCAGTACCTTACTTATGCTAGGTAAGTGCTCTACCACTGAGACACAACCCCAGGTCCCAGGAGCATGCATGTGTTTTAACTTCTGAGGAACTGTTTATAGTGCATACAGATCAAGCTGAAATCTAGTCCAGGAGAGACCCTAGAGATCCTTTTAAATATTAAACTACAAAGTAACAATAACAATCTTTGACCCAGACTAGGTAATTAAGCTTACAGGCTTGTCTTGTTTTTTCCTCTACAGTAAATGATAGTGAAGATTTGGCGCACAAGGAACCATAGGGCCAGTTTAGGCCTACACTTCCCCCAAGGTTCCCTTATGTGTCTCCTAAAGAAGGTATTAGGGAAAGACCTCTTGAGGGGTAAAAGGGTAGAGGACTCTTAGCATTCTTATTTAGAAATAGGGTTTTTTTTTCATTGTGGAGTCCCAAATCTGTTAAATGTTTAGATTGTATCTTCCCATGGGATTAAATGGTACGTTTGCTTTTCCTAGGCAGTTTCATAGGCCTCTTGACACCATAAGTGGCCTCTTGAGCCTCCCGTTACTCTATCATATCTGGCTCTGCGGTGTCTTCCTCCTGACGACTTGGTACATCTCATGGATACTATTCAAAATCTATGCTACAGAGGTTAGTATTGAGTTTTTTGTTAATACTAGTGTATTAACAAAATTTTGAAAATGCAAGTGGATTTTTAGTAGAGCAATGATCAGCATGTATGCCCAAAGCAATTTCAGTTTTGAAACTTTATTCATTTGGTTTTGAAACTTTATTGGGGCAAATTATTTATAACCATCATTTATTTTGCTTTTTTTTCCCTGAGGAATTAGTATTGGTATTCACTTAACTTTTAGGAATTAAACTGAATGGTACTTAGTGTACTTTATTTATAGTCTTGTTCTCTTCTGCAGGCTTCCATTTTAGTATTAAGTGCATATTAAAGGGGCCTGACTTTTAAATTAATTTTATAGATTGTTGATGTGGGTACTATTAAAATATTTGGGTTTTTTTGAAAGAAAGCATTGAACAGATGATTTTGAAAATTGAAATGATCTGGATAATTTCCACAAAATTTTTTTTAGATTGAGAATTACATTGTTTTTAACATTCAAGGATTTTGTTTATTTGTTTGTTTTGGTACTGGGGATTGATCCCATCGGAGCTTAACCTCTGAGCTACTTCCCCAGTCATTTTCTGTTTTTTTTTTGAGATAGGGTCTCACTAAGTTGCTGAGACTGGCTTTAAACTTTGAATTGTCCTGCTTCCTGAGTCACAGGGATTATAGGCACACAACACCATGCCTGGACTCTTCCAAGTTTTTGTCTTAGAAAATGAATGTTTCTATTTCATTTTACCATCTTTGTAGGTTTCAGTGACATCTGAGAGAATCTTTGTTTCTAAAATTTGATTCAATTATTAGAAGTCAGAGTCTAATAACACTGGGACAGTAACATTTTCTAATAGTGTGTTAGGGTTTATATAACTTTAATGTAACCTGTTTTTGTGAAGAGATGTTAATTTGGTTGTATTGTTCCTTTTATAATTTCAGTTAGTGCTTACTAATTGAATGTAACAAGGTCATGAAAGTAATCATTTTTGTATTCTTTATATTTGACTGTATTTGATAGGCTCATGTGTTCCCCGTTCAGCTACCATTTGCAGAGGAGTCAGATGAATGCCTCCCAAAAGTTTTAAACAGCAATCCCCCACTCATCATAAAGGTACCTGGACTATGCTTTTTGTGTCTTTACACAGTTATCTCTAACTTACCTTGTAGAACCAGACTAATATTTAGCATATTTAAGTATTTGTGTGTGTGTGTATATTTTTAGGGCCTAGAATATTTTAGTACTTTTGTTTTTAAGACAAGATCTCATTGTGTTGCCTAGGCTGGCAACTCCTGGGTTCAATTTATCCTCCTGCCTCAGCCTCCCAAGTAACTGCGACTATAGGTGCATGTGCCATTTAAGCTAACTAATTCTGTATTCAGATAAGATAAAAAGATTTTCCAACTGTAAAATTCAATGGTATCCAACTATATGCCTCAGTTTTTCACAGATTGTTTTTGGTAGCAAAGTGTTTTTTAAATCGTTAGATGGAGACTTTTTTTTTTTTTTTTAACTCATGTAGTATTTGTTGGCTTTTATGATCAAAGATAGTGTTTGGTAGAATATAGACATTTATGAACTCTCTTTAAATATGAATTACTGTTAATGATTATAAAACAAAAAAAGAAAAAAAAATTTTTTTTGGTGCTGGGAATTGAACCCAGGGATGATTTACCATTGAACTACATCCCCAGTTCTATTTTATTTTTATTTTGAGATAGGGTCTTGCTAAGTTGCTAAGGGTTTGACTGTATTGCTGAGGCCGGCCTTGAACTTCTGATCCTCCTGCCTCAGGGTCCTGAGTCACTGGGATTACAGACAGGCACGTGCAACCTTGCCCAGCTTGTAAAACAAATTATAATCAAAAAAGTTTAAAAGAAGTTGGAATAAGTTTACAAATAAACCTAAGTAAACATAAATTGTTTTGATTTAAATTATGATTTGAAATTTTAAAATAGATCTATAATATGTGCTATTCTCTTAAAAGATCACAGTATTTTAAAAAGAACTAAACAAAGGATGTAGCTGAGGATGTAGCTTAGTGGTAGAACACTTCCCTAGCACGTGCTAGGTCCTGGGTTCTATCCCTACTACTACAAAAACAAAACAAACAAAAAATTTAAAATAGTTAGAACCCAGAATTTTGATCACACTCTAGAGGGTATAAACAAATAAGAAAATGAGCTATTGGGACTCTACTTGCCTTTAAATATCCATTATGACTAATTTATTAGATGAACTTAAAAATATTAGTTATTCATCTGATTGCTTATCCAATCTTCATTTAGTGGGCAGGTGTTATAGTCGCTGCAGTTGCTAGAGATAGAATGATGAATAAGATATAGCACAGCTTAGTGGAAAAGGCAGACGCACATTAACATCTACTGTGGAAAGTGCAATGGGACCACTTTCATTGCTTGGAACCAAACAAGAAAACTTCACAGAAGGTGTAGTATTTTGAAGGATGAATGAAGAAGCCTGCCAGAGGAGGAAAAAATAAATGAAAAATTCCAGTAAAAAAGTAAGATATATGTCTACTGTGTGTTAGGCCCTGCCTTTGGATGTGGTGGCATTAAGACACTCTCCTTCTTATGGGCCTCAGAGTTTGGTGGGCAGAAGAAGTAAACAGGCATTTAAAATACATTATGTTAAGTGCCATAATTAAGAGCTCTATGAATGTGTTTATGTGAAGGAGGCCAGGGAAAGTTTCAGAAGGAAATGATGTTTACGTTTCCCACTTCAGAGATAGAAAAGATCTGAGTTCTGTAGTTCTTTTTTTTTTTTTTATATTTATTTTTTTAGGTGTAGATGGACATAACATGTAGTTCTTTTATATACTTGGAGCCTACAGTGGGTTGTGAGGATTGAAGCAGGAAAGTTCTGGAAGTCTAGAAAGGAAGATTATGGTTCTGAAATATTTCTTTCATGAAAAAGTCCATTTGATTTCCCCTTGGATATATGAAGAGCCCATTCATAAATAAGATTTAATGTAGAGGTTAAGAAATTAAATAATGTGTATTTTTTTTCCTTTTAGTATTTAGCCTTGCAGGACCTGATGTTGCTTTCTCAGTATTCTCCTTCTCGAAGACAAGAAGTTTTTAGCCTTAGCCAACCAGGTATTGCTAAAAGTAATAGAACTCATTAGGTGTGTGTGTGCAGAAAGTACTCCACTAAAAGTTTTGGGTGAGAGAGGTGTATGTAATAAAATATCACACATCAGTGAGTCCCTTAAATGAAGTGTTGACTTGAATCTTATACAGCATAAGTGTTTGTATTGCTGTGGGTAGAATTTATGTCACTTGTAAGAGTATTTATTTTCAAACTTTTATATCCTTCAGCTCCCTCAATACTCATAATTTCAGTTCCACAAAAAATTATGCAGTGAGTTGACAGTTTTAGAGCAGTACAACTTAAGAATAAAGTTTTTAGGCTGCAAGGAGTCTTATAAATCAGATAAATCAGGTGGTCTAATCCCTATGTGGGTGATCTAATTAGAGTAAGGGGCTTAAATTGGAATAAGAATTCTGTTATTTGACTCCAATTATAGTTTTCTCCTGCTATGCTCCTCTGCCTCCCTCTAAAAGAAAACAAAAACAAGAAGTAGGTATGTCATCCTGACTTAAAAGCTAAGGCAGGAGGATCCCAAGTTTGAGGCCAACTCCAGCAACATAGCAAGACCTGTCTCAAAGGAAAGTTTAAAAAAGGGTGTGGATGTAGTTCAGTATTTATCAAGTGCAAGGCCATGGGTTCAGTCCTCAGGACAGGGGGAAAAAGTAGGAGGAACTAGATTTGATGGCCCAAGGATGCTGTTGGCAGCCTTGCTGTACTTCTCCACTGTGAACTTGCCAAGCTGTTTGACACTGTAACTTTGCCAGGTCTCTGCCATGTTCCTAGAGGAAACTGTCCCGCCCCAGCCTCCACTGGGAAACAGAGACCACGGGTAGCTTTTCGTCTTTTTTCTAATTAGTTCATCATTATTTTGCCAAACTGAGCCAATTCCCAGATTGTAAAAGAACCTACTATAGTTAAATGTGATATAGAAATGAAATCTAATTAGGTAACAGTTTAATTGACTGGAGCCATTCTTTTAGTTGTAAGAAATCCAGAGTTTATACTGTGGAAAATTAACTGTAAAAACACTTTTGTATCAGACCTAGGTTAATTTAGGAATTCTTTGTATATTATTTTCCAGAGATTCAAGTAAACTCTAACAGGGTAGCATGTGTTCTGCCAGAGAACTTGCACTGTAGGACATATTATTAAAATTTTAACTAGAATATTACCCAGTTCCTAGTGATCCTGAGTTTTAGCAGTACATAGCATCCTAAGGCCCTATTGATGGACTACTTTTCTTGTGTATTTATTTGCAGGTTAAGTGGGATTCCTCTTGAGTTGTGTAAAAGGGGAAGATGTTTAAGAAGGGTTCTAATTGAAGAGGGAATGATTGGTACACAAGATGGGCAAAACAGTATTCAGAGACTCTCCTGTTCTCAGTGTAACAAAGCATACTTGATTTTTACATAACTCTAGGAGACAAAGGTCTTAGAAAATGAAGACAAGGAAGAATAAGGGAATTTTTGAAGGAGTGGGGTTTACTGGTTTAAGTAAAATAATAAGACAGCAGATATGTGAACTCTTCACATTTATAGTTTAATCATTATCGAATAATGAGTCATTCCTAGAGATGTAGTAACTAATATTGCTGTTATACACAAGTCTTCCCCTTGTTTGCAACATATGTTCCAAGACCCCCAGTGGATGCCAGAAACTGGATAGTACCAAACCCTATATGTACTTTGTTTTTTCTAATACATGCATACCCATGATAGAGTTTATAAATTATGCACAGTAACATTAACAATAAGAAGAAGGAAAATAGAACAGTTATAACAATATACAGTAACAAAATCACCAGTAACACTACCTTTGTGCCATGGGGCCATTATTATGTAAAATAGGGATAGTCAGATATTAGTACTTTAATATCATGTCAGTCAATCTGATAACTGAGACAGCTTCTTATGCACAGTGTAAAACTTTTGGATTATTTCTGAAATTTGCACTTGATATTTTTGGACTATGGGTAACTAAAACTAGACAGTAAATAAAACTGAGCATTAGGAGGTACTACTGTAAAAGGAAATGTAAGGAGACACAGTGGACCATACACACAGGTCTCTGGGTTTATTTCATTGGACTGGCCTTCATTGTCCACAGTCTTAGCAGTGTGTTCAATATTGCTAGTGAAGTAACCCTGGTTTTTCTCAATCAAACCCTGGTCTAAAGTTTGGCTCTATTTTAGCAGCCAGTTTGAGAGCTTTTCAAAGATAAAATAGCAAGATTTTGGGAAAACTGATTCATCCAAAGACTTGTGGAATAGCTATGTATTAGATGTCTTGGAGATACATAGTAGCTTAATTAGGAAAAGTGGGCCAAGGTGTAACATTGATATAACATTTCTTATTGATTCTCCCACCCGTGTCTTTGAGAGGAAAGTATTAGATTATCTTAAGAGCTGTTGTTTGGCCTCCTAGGTGGACACCCCCACAACTGGGCAGCCATTTCAAGAGAGTGTTTGAATCTTTTAAATGATATGACTCAGAAATTGGTTCTCTACCAAGAAGCTGCTGCTACAAATGGGAGAGTGTCTTCATCATACCCAGTGGAACCTAAGAAATTGAATTCTCCAGGTAATTTTGAGTACCCCTAAGAGCGGGAAAAGCATTTACATTTTATTTTCTAAGAAAGATGACAGTAGTTAGTCTGAGGATACTTATATGAGTGTGGGATGTTTATTTTTAGGGAAAATTGATCTAACATTTGGGATATTTTATTAACCAAGAAAGAGACTTGAGTATCATTGTAGCCTGAAAAACATTTAAGTCCAAAACATCAAGTCATTGCACACCAAAAATATATAAATTTTTCATTTGCTTATTAATAGGATTTTTAAAGTTGTTTTTTTTTTAATTTTTTAAATTAGTTGTTTGGACATTTATTTTATTCATTTATTTATATGTGGTACTGAGTATCGAACCCAGTGCCTCACACATGCTAGGCAAGTGCTCTACCACTGAACCACGACACCAGCCCAGGATTTTTAAAGTTAAGTTGAATATGGCAGTGATCTTTAAACAACTGATGAAATGATGGTCATTAAATATAAGACTTCAGTAGAAAGCCAGGTAAATCTTTATAGATAATACTAAATACTGTTTCGGTTGCACTGTCCCAGAGACAATAAGTTGCTGGTCTAGAGAAGAGCAACTGAAATGATTGATTTGGAGAGCAGCATCACACTTATTTTTTAAAAAAAATATTTATTTTTTAGTTTTAGAAGGATACAATATCTTTATTTTATTTTTATGTGGTGTTGAGGATCGAACCCAGCGCCCCACGCATGCCAGGCGAGCGCGCTACCACTTGAGCCACATCCCAGCTCCACACTTATTGTTTTGAGATGACTTAATGTGATTTAGTGACCCTTCCATTTCAAAGATAAAAACTGAGAGGAAGTAGTACAGGTGGGGGAAACTATGCTATTTCACCAAATACCTTAAGTAGAAAATGCCCATAAATGTAAGACTGATAAAAGGAATTAATGTTTGCAGCTATGTACTTAATGAAAGCAGGTGAACCTGTCTGGGTGAGGATAGTAGCAAACTTTATAGCACAGGCTTCATTTCATCTCAAGGGGAGGCTGAGGGTCAACTGCCTTGTTCCCATGTTGGGATTTAGATACAGTATCTGAACTTTTTAGTCTTTTCTCCCACTGAGTTACATCCCCAGCCCTTTTAATTTTATTTTTGAAATAGAATCTCACCAAGTTGCCAAGATTTGCCTTGAACTGGTAATCTTTGTGCCTCAGTCCCCTGAGGTGCTGTAGTCTGATATTTTAAAGAAACATCTGAAATCTAAAAAAAAAATAAAAATTAGTTGAAATTTTTCACTTTTTAAACATTGGCAGCTATGATTTGTATACATCATTGTATGAAGTGAAACAAACTCATCTGTTTTTGAAGTTATTGGAGGGATTCTGGCTTAAAAACAAATAGATTACACATGAAAAATAATTTAAATGAGATCATCAATGTAAGATTTTAAAAGATTCTGGAGTGTTTCAGATGTTACCCCTTTTCACATAGTCAACAAATATGTATTTGTTTCATTTATTCAACTAACACTGAATGCTTTCTATATAATAAACTGTGTTAGAAGCCAGAGAATTACAGATGAAAAAATTGTCTTGGAGCTGTTGTTTTTAGGGGAGAAAGAATGAAAACAGTGACAAGACAGTTTAACTGTTAAAAGGAAATGTGTCAAAAAAGTCCGAGTGGGTAAGATGATATTTGATAATGAAAGGAGGACTTTTATGCTACCAAAAACATTTTTTTAAAAAAGGTTTTCAGATTTACTTCTTTGGGGATATGGCACTACTAGAGAATCTTGAATAGGCATATTCTATTAAATGAGTCTGTTAGAAATCCTGGATTGGGTATATCATGGGTCTAACCAAACAGTGGACATTCATTATTTTAAATTGTTGTATTCTATTACTCAGCCAAAATTGGCCTCTAATTTTGAGGAATAATTGCAAGACTTTTAAAAACCTCAGTCTTAGTTTAGAATGATTCTTCAAAGATTTTTAATTTTCACTAACCCTTAAAAAGTCATGTAATGAAAATTTGGTACTTTGTTTAATTTCTTATTAACAAAATTTTAACTAAGAAGATAGAATCCTAGTGCAGTTTGTCTTTGTGTCTGGTGCTAGAGTGTCAGGAAAATTCATAACTTCATAACTACCATAAATTGGTAGAGCTATAAGTTGATTTTAAAAGAAGGTGTTTATAGGTGAGATTTATAGGGTCAGATTAATAGATACCTTGGGCAGATTAGTCTTTGGAATGGCTTTTGTTAATTTGAAAGAACTTTGGGGAAAAAGTTAACTCTTTTTTCCTGTACATTTTCATAGTGTAGATTCAGTATGTTTAGCCAAATAACAGTTACAGTAGGAACATGCAGTAAAAGTGGACAACTTCTAATGCAGTAATTAAAGGTGTCATTTAAAAATAAAATGTGTTGGGGCTGGGTTTGTGGCTCAGCAGTAGAGCACTCACCTAGCACGGGCGGGCCCAGGTTCGATCCTCAGCACCACATAAAAATAAAAGGCATTGTGTTGTGTCCATCTACACCTAAAAAATAAATATTAAAAAAAAAATAATAATAAAAACATAAAATGTGAATTGATGAATTCATTCCAAATAGCTTAGAGTTAGAGAAATTGAAATTGACCTTGAAGATAAACATTTTTTTTTTAATATTTTTTAGTTGTTGATAAACCTTTATTTCATTTATTTGTATGTGGTGCTGAGAATCGAACCCAGTGCCTCACACATGCTAGGCAGGTGCTCTACCACTGAGCCACAACCCTAGCCCCTTGAAGATAAACATTTATGGAGGTGAACAAAACAAAAGAAGCTACACCAAACTGACAAGAAAAAAAGATACAAAAAGCTTCTTGAGTGATTATTGAACTGCAGAAGTAAAACCTGAATCTTGGAATATAAACCTTAAAGGAAACAATGTACTGAGCCTTGGGTAAATGTGTTAAACAAAAAATTGAGATGCATAAAATTTGGGGACCTCCATGGTAGCCTGTTTGGATTAAGTTGACTCTTCGAGTTTTGGGTCTGTTCTTTTACAGAAGAAACTACTTTTCAAACACCAAAATCTAGTCAGATGCCTCGATCTTCAGTGCCACCATTAGTGAAAACATCATTGTTTTCTTCAAAATTATCTACATCTGATGTTTCAAGTCCTTTTGGGTCCCCGTTTGGCTCTAGTATGATGAATCGAATGGCTGGAATTTTTGATGTAAACACCTGCTATGGGTCGCCGCAAAGTACTCAATTAATAAGAAGGGGGCCAAGATTATGGACTTCAGCTTCTGGTAAGGACTATTTGTTTTCTAAAATTTGAAGTCTCATAGTTGCAGAGGGTCAAACAGCCTAAGTTCTTACTATTTTTTTGTTTTTTTAATGTAGATCAGCAAATGTTGGAATTTTCTAATCCTTCTATGGAGAACATGGGCACTTCTATGAGTGCTGAGGGTAAGACTGTGAGACAACCCAATGTGATTTATTCATGGATTCAGAATAAACGTGAACAGGTAATATGATATGGGTACAGGATTTATATTTACATGTAACGTTGAGAGCATTCAGATTCTCACATAAGCATGCTATAAGGAATAAGTAGGTTTTGTTTTGTGGTTTTTAATTTGTTTTGCTTTTAATGCTTTGTGTTTCAGGTTGGCTCATAAGAAATTGCCAGTATTTAACTGGTTTGAGTTAGACAAATTGCAATTTCATAAGAATTGATCTAATACAATGCTTTTCATGTGTGAATTCTTTCACTTAAAAAATATTTGAGTTCTCTGTAAATGTAGGATGCTGTCTTAGGCACTGGGGAAAACAGTTCTTGTTTAATCCTAGTGAGAGGAAATAGAAGAGCAAGCACACGTGTCATATTTCTTTGCCATTAATTGAATTAATGTAAGACATACATTAGTTACTATTACATTTTAAAGTAGCCTTAAACTGTGACATGCTATAAACATAAGATGTATCCTGATACCATGTTCAGAATATGAAAAATACAGTTAAAGGGAATGAAATTTGATACATCTTAAGTCTTACATAGAAAAAAAGTATTGGTAAAGGAAATAGAATACCTAAGGGAGGAAGTACCATTTTATGTGGAATGACCAGGGAAGTCTCATTGGAAAGGCGACACTTGATCAGAGGCCTTAAGGGAAGGAGGGCAGGGGACAACAAAATGCAAAGACCCTGAGCGGGGAGTGTTCTTGTCTTGTGTGAGGAACAGTGTGGACACAGGTGTGACTGAAGTACCCTAAGTGAGGTAGAAGAGTAGGTGGGTGATGAGGCCAGAGGGGTAGCAGGTACCAGACCTTATTGTGCCATTAGCAGTTATAAAGACTGGCCTTTTCTCTGAGTGAGATGGAAAGCCACTGAATAGTTTTTTTCCCCACAAGAATTATATGATATAACTTAACATTTTGAAAATGCTACTCTAGTGGTTGGGTTGAAACTAGACTCCTGGAGTCTAGACTTGCCAACCTACACAGGAGTGGAAGCAGAGACCATGTTAAAGCTGCTGCATAGTTTAGTGGGGGATGGTGGTGTCTGTGACCAGAGAGGTTCTGGTGTGGACTGTAAGAAGTGATCAGGGTTTGGGTATGTATTTTCGGGTAGCTGTTACAGGATTTGCTTATAATTTGCAAATATAAGAGAACGAGTCAATGTTGACTAAGGCTTCTGGCCTGAGGAACTGAAATAATATAGTTGGAATATATTGAGGCAATTATTTGATTATTCTGGAGGAGGAGATTTGATAGAGGTGAGTAGAGGAAATGAGGAGTTTGATTTTGGACATGACAACCTTGAGATACCTGTTTGATAACCAAATGAAAATGTTAAGACTAAGATCTTAATTAAGATTTATTTATTAAGATTTGGAAGTCATCAGAATATAGACAGTATTAAAGCCAAAAAACTCAGTGCAAACTCTTAAATATAAATATAGAAGAAAAGAGATCCAAGAGCTGGGTCCTCCCCTGACTGATATTCTAGAGATGAGGGAGAATAGCAGAGGATGTTGAGGTAAACAGAGAACTGGGGAAGGAGTGTTTTGAGAAGGAGGGAACATCAAATGCATGGGTTCAGGAGGGATTGGGAGAGGAACTGGAGACTGCCAGAAAAGCCACACCTGTCAAGGTGTTTATTGTAAATTTAGCAGAGAAATGGGGCAATAGTAGGTTTTTGTTTATAAGATGGGTGAAATTATAACATGTTTATGATGGAATGATTGACTAGTAGAGAGTAATTAAAAGCATTTTGTAAACCTCAGGATCCTATGTGGCTCTATCTGCCGTAAGTACTACCATGTCATTTTTTTTTTTTAAACCATCTCATTTTTAAGTCAGGTTAGTTTTTAACAAAGAAAATTTTGCTTCCTGTAAATGTCACCTAGTAGAAAACTACTTTGTGTCTTTTCTCTAGGTATAAGAGGTTAAATGGCAGGACAGTTTCAGAGAAGTAAGAAAGAATATAATCTTAGAAAACATCACTAGAATAATCGAGAATTCTATTATGATCAGGCTGTAGTTGGGTGTTAAATGTATGTATATGGGAACACAGTGCAATTTAGGTTAGGTCGCTAATCTTGGCTCTCCGGTTTATGGTACAAAGGTATTTACTTACATAATTGTAAATTGTAAATTGTAAATTTACTTACATTGTAAATTTTCTTATTCTATCTCTGCAAGTTGTGAGATGATGTTTTCATATTTTCACTTAAGTTAATGTCAGGAGGAACTTGGAAATGTGTAATATATATGAGTAGAATTAAAAATGTAAATGTGTTATTTTTTCCTTTTTTCCATCTCAGATTAAGAATTTCTTGTCAAGACGGGTGTTGATAATGTATTTTTTCAGTAAGGTAAGAATATGAAATTATAGCCTTAAGAATGTGGGGAGAGGAAATGAAATAGGAAGTGAAGGAGCAGATAGGATCTGACTGTAAATATTTTATAACTTAATTCTGGCAAGCCATGCAGCTTTGCCTAGCACTTCATTGAGCCTCCATTTGAACAGTAGTCACCCTACATACTCTTCTCACTTCAGTTCCTTCCTGGGGCTGGACTTACTGTAGTTGGCCTCCTGAGACTCTTGGCTGGGGGCAGCTTTGTGCTGGTATATAATAGGGACCCCTTCTTGCTATTTGCATCTTCACTAGTGAGCAACCCATGGCTTCCTGATGCTTGTTTCATGGCTTCATTTTCCTGTCATGGTCTTTGTGACCAACTTGGTGTTTAAAGGAGAGATGACTTCAGTTAGATGACCAATGTTAAATCTGTGATGGATAAAAAGTTGTATTTCAGGCCACCAGAAAAAGGACTTTCCGACTTGCCAACATGCTATCACAACTTCCTGGAAAGTCATTCTCAGTCATAGAAGCTGAAGACTCACTTCTGTTCACGTGACTGTAACTGTTGAGTGTTAATCTTTTTTTTTTTTTTTTTAAAAGCACAAGTATTTTTTTTTTTGAGAGAGAGAGAATTTTTAATATTTATTTTTTTTTAGTTTTTGGCAGACACAACATCTTTGTTTGTATATGGTGCTGAGGATTGAACCCAGGCCGCACGCATGCCAGGCAAGCGCGCTACCGCTTGAGCCACATCCCCAGCCCCTTAATCAATCTTTTGATGACAAAACCTTTGCCCATATGTTAGAAAAAATTTTGGTTTTAGTTTTTTAAATCTAACTTTTGACTTTCTGTATTATCAAATACATTGCCATATTACCAAATGGGCTGATGTTGCACATTCAGTTAATACATTCAAATGAAAGTTTTCATTGGCATCCATTATTTATTTTTATTCTTTGGAGTCATCCTCTAATTTCTTTGGAAAGAGATGAGAACAACCTTGAATTTTGAATATAGACACACATAAGAATAATTTCAAGTTATGTGTATATGTTCGTGTGTGGTGCGTATCTGGAGATTAAACCCAGGGGTACTCTACAACTGAGCTATATCTCTAGCTATTTTTAAAATTTTTAAATTTTGAGACAGTCTCTTTAAATTGCTGAGGCTGGCCTCAAACTTGTGATCCTTCTGCCTTAGCCTTCTGATACACTGGGGTTATAGGTGTGTGCCACTGTGCCTGGCACAAGTTCCCCAAACTGCCTTTTCAGTTGGTGAAAGGGAAGATCCACTCAACTAATGATTACCTCTACCAAAACATTATCTTCCTTGGGCTGTCCATTAGAAAAAGATGTCTTTCACCAAGAAGATGAGGGGGGTCTGATGTTTTACTTCAGTGCTTGGTTTCAGAAGAAGGAGAAGAAAACTCCCCTTAAATGTCTTTCATATATGTTGTGCTTTTTCACTTAAATCCCTTCTTTTGAATTATAACAGCTTTTCTGTGAGATAGGTCTTTCTGTCCTCAAGGAAACCTGAGGTACATAGTGAGTGTTGACCCTAACCAAAACCTCCTTTTCTCTTGGGAATGAATGCCTGCTTTGATTTTAATTTTGCAAGTGGATTTGTTATATGATAGAGAGTTATAGATACTGTTGTTTGATATTGAGAAATGTAACTTAATAGTTTGTTATGTTGTACTTTATAGTCTTCATTGGGCATGTAAGTAAAGCCAGGATTTGTTTAAGTGGGCAATTGTTACGCCACAGTATCTTACCCTGATATATTAAAGAAGATGGGGTGATTTTTCTTTGGAGGGGAGTTGAAAATAGACAATTTCAGAGAGATAATATGTATTTAAAAAATCTTACGGTTTAAAAAGAGCTTTTGTAACTCTTCTCTTAAGTGATCTCTGTCCTTATCCTCTGAGGTGGGTTCAACACACATGACATTTTAAATGAGAAACTGAGGCACATAGACATGTAGAGATTTGGGAAGGGTCACAAGAAGTTGGGGTAGGATGCTTTTTTTGTGTAGTTAAATTGTATAAGAATTTATTTCAGATTTTAATTCTTAATAGTTTGTACTGTTGGTAAAATGATCCATAGTTTTTGCCCATAGGATCTTATTTTAATTATTTATTTATTTATTTATTGGTAGCATCCAGAGGCCTCAATTCAGGCTGTGTTTTCAGATGCCCAAATGCATATTTGGGCATTAGAAGGTAAGCAATCTCTGTGAACTGTAACTGTGATTTTAATTATCTGTCAAATAATGAAGTATAATCCATGAAAAGTCATTTCTGGACTTTGATCTCAATCTTCATATTTTTCAGGCGCATTTTTAATATCTTTGTTTTATATAGATCACTTTTCTTAGATATTTAAGTTGTTTTTGTATGTATAACATACATAAATATTTTCTTAGATATTTAAGTTGTTTTGTTTTGTTTGTACTGGTGAGGATTAAACCCAAGGCCATCCCCATGATAGGCAAGCTCTGCTACTGAATTATACAGCCCAGTCCTAGGTGTATTTTGATTTGGACAAAAAATTTTTATCATAAATAAGCAGAGAAATTGAGTCTGGGATTCATTCATATCTTTCTGTACCTCAAAATATTCAACCAACAGATTATTTTTTTTTAATTCTTTTTTATACCTTTATTTTATTTGTTTATTTTTATGTGGTGCTGAGGATCGAACCCAGGGTCTCGAATGTGCGAGACAAGTGCTCTACCCAGCCTCAGATTATTTTTAACTTATGTTAAATAAGAAAACTTAATTGTTAAAGAATTGTTTCTTGTCAAGTACCAGCATGCACACCTGTGATCCCAGCTATTTGGGATGCTGAGGCAGGAAGATTACAAGTAGGAATGTAGCTAGGAATGTAGCCCAGTGGTAGAGAGCTTGACTAGCATACATGAAGCCCTGGACCAATTCCCAGTACCCCACATCTCTAAAGGTCTGTTTTTTTTTTTTTTCATCTTATAGACACTACCCTTACTACCTTCCCAATGCTTAAGTGACTCTGAGAGCGGACTTTCTGACCATTCTGTGAAAAGTATTCAAACAGTTGTCACTAATCCTTTGTTCTTCCAAGCATTTATCACATCTCGATATATTTTGTTTTAATTTTAGTACTGTGGATTAAACCCAGGGATGCTTAACCACTGATTCATATCCCCAGCCCTTTTTATATTTTATTTTGAGACAGAGTCTTGGTAAACTGTTCAGAGCCTCACTAAGTTACTGAGACTGGCTTTGAACTTGCCATCCTCTTGCCTCAGCCTCCTGAGCTGCTGTGATATACACTACCACACCCAGCTAGGAGTGTTCTATTTCTCAGCTACATCTCCAGGCCTTTTTATTTTTTATTTTGGTATAGTGTCTTGCTAAGTTTCCCAGGCAGACCTTGAAGTTGTGATCCTCCTGCCTTTAACTTCCCAAGTAGCTGGGATTATAGGCATGCACCACCATCCCCAGCTATAACTCCATTTATTTAAAAAAAAAAAAAAAAAAATTCCCTGATAGAATTAAATCAGAAACTTTGACCACTTATTCATGACTAAGGCAGTTGAATGCTTTTTTTTAGTGTTGATTCCCATCTTTTGCCTATTTGTTATTGAATTGCCCCCTCTTTATTTATAGTTCTTTTTATATTCGGAATATTAATCTTATTTCAGATAAATGTATTGCAGATAGATTGGCCTAATTTTGATGCACATTTAACTTTTTCTCTTTTTTCTTTGAGGTCTATCACACTTAGTAGCAGCATCATTTACAGAAGATAGATTTGGAGTTGTTCAGACAACATTACCAGCTATCCTTAATACTTTGTTAACACTGCAGGAGGTAAGCAGTCTGTAAGTTGGGTGTAGGGAGAGGTTATTCTGCTCACCTCCCCAGCTTTTTTATTTATGTATCATATTTATTTATTGAGTAACCAAACATTGGAAATTAAGGTAATGATATTATTTTCACCCTTAGAAAATTACAATCTAAAATGCAGCAGGAAGAGAAGACTTTTAATTGTATAAATCTTATAGGAAAAAAAGTATATTGTAAGTGTTGATGAGCATGTATGTACACTCATACATTGCTCGTGGGACTGCAAATTGGTGCAACCACTCTGGAAAGCAGTGAAGAGATTCCTCAGGAAACTTGGAAGGGAACCACCATTTGACCCAGCTATCCCACTCCTCAGTTTATACCCAAAGGACTAAAAATCAACATACTTTAATGACAAAGCCACATCAGTATAATTGTAACAGCTATTTTACCTCTTAGAAAGTCTTACTCGTCAAAAATAGTGATTTTATTTTTAAGTATTATTTGTGCCCACTTTCTCAGATATATTATTTGAGATGTGTATGTCCACATGGTTGTTTTCAGTATTTTCCTTCGAATACTTGGCTTGTCTAACCATACAGTAGGGTAACCATGACTTGAACATGTTGTCTGTTAGTTCTCATAGAGTCATCCTTATTAATGTCTTGCAAAGTAAGCAAAATGGAGGTAATTGAGCTCTTTTACAAATGAGAGAGACTCAGAAGTGCAGTGACTTACCTTTATCTCACATACAGGTCTCATTGATGATCTGGGGTGCAAACCTGGTCTGATTGCAGGGTGTTAGCCATGTAATAGAGCAGGAAAAAGCTGCAGAACCATATCCCTTTATTCTTCCTGAATTTACCATCTTGTCTTATCCAACCCCTGACTTCTATTCCCCCAAAGGATTCTTTCTTGAGAGAGAACAGTTCTACCCCTGAAACTTTTTGGACTCTGATCTGCAGGTGTTTATATTCAACTAACTGAGTGTGTGTGTGTGTGTGTGTAACAGAAACAAGGTTCCTGGTATAGTACTTCCCTTTAGTGTGTGCAGTGAATTTTAACATTTTCCCTTCTATTTCATTGAAGGGAGAAAAAACCATGTTGATTGAAACTAACTGAATTGATTTCACAGATTACACTACCTTCCCTAGAAGTTTTCTACATTGAAATTATTGTTTTCATCCCACCACCATCAAATTTCTAGTTAATTAGAAGGAAAGCAATCTGTTTTTTCATTGTAGTCATTTGGGTAGGAAGGTGACAATTCCAGGTTTGTCAAGAAGTCAGGCCTCATGTACTTGGAAACAGAGGAGTTGGGATGGAAAAATTACTTTTGAGGAGTAAAGTAGAAAGAAGCAAAGAGGCTTATTTTGGGATGTTTAGAAGAGGTCAAAGGAACAAAGAACTAGATGATAGGTACTTAAGCAGTGGTACTTAGCCTCTGAGTGTTAAAGCCCTCTTCATGTGAGGCTGTGGAGTCTGTTTTCTCCTGCACCACATCACAGTCAGCCTTTTGTTGTACTCTTTAGTCAGCAGGTTTTGCACACTAGCTCACCTGTCCTCCATCCTGACTGATTGTAATGAGCAATTCAGTGCTGGACAATCATCTATATCTTGGCTGCACTGGCCTCTGATTTCCTTCTCTTCACTAATCATTTGTATGCCCTCTCAACCCACAGCTATCACACGACCTCATTATCTCCTGAATGTTGCATTTCCAGAGCCTGGGACTCCAGGATTCTACCCTCTAAGCCAAAGTCTTTAAATATTTTTGTGTCTTTGGATGTCTACTGAAGCCCATGAACTCTCAGAATAATGTTCTTATACATAAAGTACTTAGGATTAGAAAGGAAATCCATTTGTATTGAAATGTAATTATCAAGGTCTTAAGGTTGTGATATAGTAATATGTGCTTGTAAATTGCATTAAATAGCAAATCTGTCAGTGATCTAATAATACCATTTTGAAGTAGTAATAAAATGAATGGTATTTCAAGGTCATTGTAGAATAGTAATATAATAGAAAGATATGGTGATTTCTGTTGGTCTAAGTCATAGAACTGTTAATGGTACAGTAATTAAATTTAATTGCATTTGTAATTAAAACAAGTGCAGTGTTTTAATTTAGAGCTTAGTAAAGATAAATATGTAACTTTTATCCCTTATTCTCAGACTGTTACCCCTCTGTTTTTGGGTCTCCGTGTCAATTCCTTCAACTTCCTTGACCTAAGGTTTTTCAGCTGCGCCATCTGGTAAAACTCCACCTGTACCCACCACTGCTCTATTGTTTTGCCCTTGCCTACTGTCTCAGCTTTACTTTAGGCTCTTGGCACTTCTGTTCTGAATTATTACTGTGGCCTTTTGTCTCTACTAACCTTTAACTGATATCCTTCATGTTCTGACTCCAGCCACTCTGCCATTCTTCCCATTAGCCCTGTGCTTACACCATGGACAGTTCAGTTTCCCCAAAAGTATATTGTATTTTCCTAGTCTAACTCTTAACTCAGTGCATAGTGCCTTTTCTTTCCTTCTTTGCGGAGAACATATTTTTCTCCATCAGCTTGACTTAGCTCTCTAACTCCTGTCAGCACTTTATTGTCTTTGTTTCTACTGTCTCCTGTATTACTGGAGCAGAGGCAGAGACCTCGTCTCATTTCTGTATTCCCAGCATCTGATTTGGTACCTGGTGACAGGTTCTTATTAAATGCTTGTTGGGTGACTGCTGGATTGCTTCATTTCAGGTTAAGTGAGCAAAAACCTCTTTTCTGGGTCCTGAATTGAGTGACAGTTCTGATGTAATGTGTTGATTATAATGATCCCGATGGCCCTGTTATTTGAGGGTAGGGTTGTGATGTTATATGTTTTTGGTTTTATGTTCTTTGATTTAAAGGGATACTTGCTCTTGGTGAAGAAAATAATTCTGAGTATCTCTGTAATTTAAGTTGTGCAATACCAGCTCCTGGGCGCTACGAACGAACAATTGTATTGGACTGTTCTGTTCTTTTGTTTTACTTCTCAGTATCAATAACATCACCCATTTCACTGTGAATCATTAAAGGCAAACTGTGAAAGGAAAAGGGCAGCCTTTCACTCTTCAAACTATTCAGTGGGCCAGGAAAGAAGTGATGGATATCTCAAGCACTCATTCCTGCCAGTGGCCTGGCCACCTGGGAGATCACAATTATTATTAGGGGCGCTTGAGTCCACACACAGGTTACTGTCATCTGAATAATTAATGTGTGTCTTGACACATCTGCACCTATTTTTCAGAGGTTTCTATGTGCTATTTTGATTAGTTAAAATGCAAATTTATTTGAAAGCATTACTGAATTCATGATTGTTATTTCCTCCAACAGTGATGGAGAACAGCTAATATCCTGTGGAAGTTCACAATATTTTTTTTATTGTCCTTATAAAGAGTCTTTATGAATAAAACATTGGGGATCAAAATGTTATTTTTTAATTAAAAATTTTAAATTGTGATAGAATATCCTTAACATAAAATATACCATTTTCTCCAGTTTTTCAGTGGATAGTTCTGTGGCATTAGTATTTCACCACTGTTTATTTTCAGTACTTTTTTTTATCTTCAGAATATGTTTAAATATTTTAGAAAGCCTTGTTTTCTTTGAAAGGTCAGTGTCATGTTGATGTAGATCAGCCCTGTTATTTATATTATGTGTGTGTGTGTGTGTGTGTATTTAGTACTAGGGATTGAACCCAGGGGCGTTTAACCATTAAGCTACATCCCCAGCCACCCCACTTTTTAAAAATATTTTATTTAGAGACAGGGTCTTGCTGAGTTGCTTAGGGCCTTACTAAGTTACTCAGACTGGCTTTGAACTCAGGATCCTCCTGCCCCAGTCTCCTGAGATGCTGGGATTACAGGGGTGCGTCACCGCGCTTGGCCCCTGTTATGTATTTTTTTTGCCTCATCATTTGAAGGTCAAATTTTGATCTGCTTGGAATATTAAAGTTTACCTTTATGCCATTCACAGATTTTTTCATCCAGTAAATATTTAATTATTAAGCTGTTAGCATACGCTAAGTACAGAATGGAAAAAGAACTGGTTTGTGCCCTTTAGGAGCTTGCAGACTGTAAAACAGAGTCATACCAAGAACCAACTACAATTGTAATAAGGCCACAGTGTATAGAAATGCAGAATGATCAGAGAACATAACAGGTGAATCTAAGATAGTCTTGCAAGTAGGGGATAGAAGGAGGCTTTTGAGGTCATTAATGGGTTTCTTGAGAGTGTACAGGTTAGAAGGGAGCTCTAAAGGGAGGGGGTTATTCTTGAGGGTCAGAGCTTTAAGTTTGAAGGACCATAGACTCTTGACCAATATTCTACAGATCAGAGTCTATTTTTTTTTTTTTTTTGAAAGAGAGAGAGAGAGAGAGAGAGAATTTTAATATTTATTCTTTAGTTTTCAGCAGACACAACATCTTTGTTTGTATGTGGTGCTGAGGATCGAATCCGGGCTGCACGCATGCCAGGCGAGCGCTGCTACCGCTTGAGCCACATCCCCAGCCCCAGAGTCTATTCTTTGTTTCCCTAGAATTTAATGCTGCTTGGCCTACATTTGTGTAGTACTTTAAAAGAAATGCTTTACAAAGATTTTTGAAATAACCCTATGGGTTTATAACAAGGCTTATCATGTGTGATATAGTCTTAGAAACTTACTAGACTTATTGGTATGATTTATTCAAGATTATATCTAGTAAATGATTGAGTCAGAATTAGAAACCAGATTTTTTTCACCTTAAATCTTAGCAGTCTACCAAATCAGCTTATCTCTTGAGGGACTGGCAGGGTATGCATTTTTTAACCTCCTTTCTTCTCCCTCTCTCTCTCTCTCTCTCTCTCTCTCTCTCTCTCTCTTTGTAGTGCTGGGAAATGAACCCAGTACCCTCCGCATGCTAGGCAAGGGCTCTACCACTGAGTTACATCTCTAGCTCCTTAGCCTCTTTCCTTAAGATGGAATGGCAGTGTGGCAAAAGTGCCAAAGTGTGAGGTCTGGCCAGACATATCTGAATTCCAACTCCTACTACTTCCTTGTGAAGTCTTGGAAAAGAAATTTACCACATTTGTTTGGATATAAATTGCTATTAATTGAAAGATATGCTTCCATTTCAGAAATTATAAAATGTAAGAGAAAAAAGTACATTGTTGAATTAATAACATCAGTTTCTCTATCTATCTGGAAAATGGGGTTGATGGAACTTATGGGGTTGTGAATAATGAATGAGATCATCTCTGTAAAGCACATGGGGTGCTTGATCCATATTAAATGTTCAGTAAATGTTAGCTTTTATTACTTTGTTGTTATTGGTATGTTGTATGACAGAATTCTCATATAGAAGAAAAGAGCTCTCAGGTTAAAAGAAAGTTTTGTTCTGTTTTTGTTTTTAAGTGTTGCTGTTAACACAGGAAACAAGCAGTCTAGGAGACAGTGATAGACAGATGCCAAGTTCACCTTCAGGAGAGCTTCACTACTTTCTGAATGACCAAGTAGAGTGATTTATTTAACTTTCTGAGATCAGTTTCTTCATCTGTAAAATGGAAATACAGGTCAAGTATCCCTTTTGGAATACTTAGGACTAAAAGTGTTTCAGATTTTTGAGTTTTTCAGATTTTGAGTATAAAATTTGGATTTTGGAACATTTCAGATTTTAGAATGTTTTGGATTTCTGATTTTTGGATTAAGGATACTCAACCTATAGTAACTTGCAGAGTTATTGTGAGAATTAGCAATAATATCTATAAAGGGTCTAGAATGCTGTCTTGCAGATGTTAGGTATACAATGAAAATAGCAAGTACTGTTATAAAAAAACATCTAATTAGACAAAATGCAGCAAGTGCTTTTTAGGTTTTATGTGTGTCTTCATTAGCAAATTATTTAAATGAGACTATGCATATAAAGCAGTTAACTAAGTTTCTGATAGACTGTAATTGCAGTCAATAAATTTAGCTATCATCATCATCATCATCATCATCATCACTATTTCTATTATTATTCTCGGTAAGAATATAGTGCTCAACCAGGAGCCATTTTATCTTGTCAGGAGATGTTTGGCAATGTCTGAAAAGACTTCTGATTTGCACAGCTAGGAGATCTGCCATCTGCTGTGTAGAGGCTGGGGATGCTGCTGAACACCCTGTAGTGCATAGGGCAGCCCCACAAGAGTCACTCGGTCCAAGATGTCAGTAGTGCTGAGGGTGAGGAACTTCTCTGTAGCCATCATTTTCAGTAACAAAGCCTAGCTCTTATCCTTCATATTTCTCATTGGGATTCTGGCTTTATTGGAGGTAAGCCTTTTTTATTTTTATTTTTAAATTTTTCTCTTTTTGTTGGGGGTAAGACTTTATTTTTAACTACATTATAAATAGGATCTTTGAGACCAGGGAATCTCACAGCTTTGCACAGGGGGAGCTTGTTAATGACAGTGATAGATGAATATTCAGAGGAGAGCAGAGTTTTCTTTTTATTTTGGCTTTTGTTCATGTACTACTGCATGTAGATATAAGTGGGCAAAAACGTTCCGGTTTTTGTAATAGCAGCCCCTCTTTAGGCTTTAGAAGAGCCAAAGTATAAGGTTTTGGAATTTTAAATTGAATATTATAAAGCCATTGCTTCCTACATTTGAGATATTCATATATTGCCTTCATAAATTTGGCCTTAACAATTTCTTACCACATACCTTGTCATAATGTTAATCTTGTTTTATTTTCCTGGCCTTTTGTTTACTTAATGTTTTTAATCATTCATTTTTGCTGGGCATGGTTTGCATGCCTGTAATCCCAGTGACTCTGGATGCTGAAACATGAGGATGGTAAGTTCAAGGCCAACCTGAGCAACTTAGCCACTCTAAAAAAAAAATAAAGTGAATTAGAGATGTAGCTCAGTGGTGAAGCACTCTTGGGGTTAATTCCTAATACCAAAATTAAAGTAAATATTTCATTTTTAACATAAATTAACTTATCACTATTGTAAAAGGAAAACAGTTTGCTTTGTTACAGATAGAACACAGGTCCTTAGTCCCTTTTTAAAAAAAACCTATCATATATTTCAACATTAAGACTTTTTTTAATTTAGAAAATGTAACATAGTATATTAATCTAAGGTAAAATTCCCTTAATCATATAAACAGATGCATTTCTCCAGTGAAATATTGAGAGGGATAAAGACTAAATAGTCTGGGTCAACTCAGGTCGGGTTTTACTGCCAGATGAGTTCAGGTCAGGCCAATTTCTATGACCAAAGGAGTAACAAACATTTGTTTGTTTTCGGATCTTTTTGGATTTCAGAATTGAAGGTAGAGCAGCTAAAGTGAGAAAGGTCAATAATTCTAAATTCTAGATGTCTACATTTTTTGCTGAAGGAGATTTGTGAGGATCAGAGAGGTGTTAAGGACAATTAGCACCAAACTGATAGTTAGCTTGCCTCTTCCATTTAACTTTTCTACCATTAGAGTCTGTTGGACCTAATTTATTTTGTGCAGTTTTGTAAAGATTGATTTTTTTTTTTTTGAGTTTATTCTTTACTTAAGGTCTTTCAAACAAAAAAGAAAAATTACTTATAAAAATTTCAGTCAAATGAATTCTCTCACTGGGCATGGTGGTTCATGCCTGTAATCCCAGCAGCCTGGGAGGCTGAGATAGGATTGGGAGTTCAAAGGCAGCCTCAGCAAAAGCGAGGCACTCAGCAATTCAGTGAGACCCTGTCTCTAAATAAAATACAAAATAGGGTTGGGGATGTGGCTCGGTGGTCGAGTGCCCTTTAGTTCAATCCCCAGTACCTCCCCCACAAAAAAATTCTCTCACGTTTACTAATAGGGGGAGGTCCATTGGGCCCTTATTAAATCTAAGATAAGATGTATTATGAGATCTTAGTAATTTTACATTTTTCATATCTTGAAACAGTTTGCTATTTAATTGTCCTAGGAATTATTTTATTATTATTTATCAGTTATTCTTAATAGTGGTGAAGGATTAATAAAACAAAAATGATGAAATCATGTAGTATTACATGGGTTTTTAGCTTTTTTTTTCCCCCCCCCCAGGGCTGAGGATAGAACCCAGGGCCTTGCATGTGCTAGGCAAGCACTCTGCCACTAAGCTAAATCCCCAACCCCCTACATGGGTTTTTAAAAGAAAAGCTATATAAGAAATCTAGGGGGAGCTGGGGTTGTGGCTCAGTGGTAGAGTGCTCGCTGTGTGGGGCACTGGGTTCGATCCTCAGCACCACATAAAAATAAAATAAAGATATTGTGTCCACCTACAAGTAAAAAATAAATATAAAAAAAAAAAAAGAAAGAAATCTGAAGGCCTAGGGATATAGCTCTCTCTAGAGTGTACTGGGTTCAATAACCAACACTGGGCTCTGGATTCAATACCCAACACTGGAGGAAGGTTTTGGTTTTTTTTTTAAGCTTTTAAAGCTTTTGTTGAATACAGTTGATAATTCAGATTTTTATTTTTTAATTTTTTGCCTGCAATGGTAAAGGAAAGAAAATTGCCAATACATTAAAATAATTAGACAAATCAGAAGACAAGTACAAAGAGACTACTGTAGACCAGCTCTCTTCTAAAGTAATATAATGTAGCCACTGGATAAATTTACATCTTCTAATAGTTACATTAAAAAGTACAAGTGGAATTCATTTTGGTAACATTTTATTTAACCCAGTAGATCTAAAATGTAATTTTATCGTATAAGCAATATAAAATTAATAATGTGATATTGTATATTCTTTTTCACACTAAATCTTAGAAATCTGTTGTATATTTTTTACTTTATATCATGTCCGTTCAGACCTCTCATATTTCAAGTGCTCAATAGCTACATGTAGCTAATAGTTATTGAATTGGACAGCATATCTCTAGACTTTAATGATGGTAGTGAAATTGATCATATAAAATTTTCATTCTATGAGACCTTCAGATGATGATATTCTAGATTTATTTTTTTTCAAACTCAAGAAGTGATGGCAGAAATATTTCTAAGGAGAAAGGGGAAATATATGTGATATTCTCATGTACTAAGTCATTCAAGAGGAAGAATTTTATTCCACAATATTTTGTGATAATAACTTGAATCATTTATTCTGCTGAGACACATGATAGCATTCATCTTTTGTGATGCTTGTGCACCAAAATTTACAGTTGATGGGGAATAAATGTTGGAGGAAGGTATGTGTATATCAATAATAAGAAGAAAAGAGAGTTGAAGTAAAAGAAGTCACTGGAGCCATCATTTGAATTTGTATTTATAAACCTAAGAATGAAAACGTTTTGCAGTTGTAGCACAAAGGAAATGGCTATGCTCTATTCAAAAAATTTCTGACGTGTCAAAAATTTTCAAAAATACTGCATTTTGAAGATGCAAATGCAAGAAAAAGAAGTAGAAGTTTGATGAACTAAAACCTGTTAGAAATGGGAGCTGGGGATGTGGCTCAAGTGGTAGCGCGCTCACCTGCCATGTGTTCGACCCGGGTTCAATCCTCAACACCACATACAAACAAAGATGTTGTGTCCGCCGAAAACTAAAAAATAAATATTAAAATTCTCTCTCTCTCTCTCTTTAAAAAAAAAAAAGAAATGTATCTTCAGTTTGAAATCAATATTTATAAAATGGATGTGTTTGGGCTTATGTATGACAGTTGATGGGTATTTCCTTTTCAGCTGTGTATATCTTCAAAACCTGGAAAATATGGAATAAAAATTTGTGTTTGCTATGCTTATATTATATGTATTTCTATAAAGTTATCTTACATTATCCTGTCGTTTTTACTTCTGAAAGTGCTTTTTAAAGTTAAAAACCAAAACAAAACAAAACCTTGTGGTGCTAGGAATCAAACCCAGGACTAAATAACTTTTTAGACTGTAAAAATTCAAAAGGGTCTGTTGGACCCAGGTGGGAAATGATGATCACCATTTTTCCTGGTATGCTGAGAAAGGTGTATAGTGGGCTGGGGGTATAGCTAGGTGGTAGAACTCTTACCTAGCATGTGGGAGGCCCTGGGTTCCATCCCTGGCACTTCAAACAAACAAACAAAAACTGTGTAAAAGAAAGTTGAAAAGAAAAGTTTTCCAAACTATGGTAAAGGATATTAAAATATACAAATCCATGGGGCTGGGGTTGTGGCTCAGTGGTAGAGTGCTTGTCTTTTTTTTTTTTTTTTTTAATAGTTGTAGATGGACACAATACCTTTATTTTATTTATTTATTTTTATGTGGTGCTGAGGATGGAACCTAGGGCCTTGCACATGGTAGGCTGGTGCTCTACCACTGAACCACACAAGCCCATCTGAGTGCTTGCCTCTTGCATGTGTGAGGCACTGGGTTCAATTCTCAGCACCGCATATAAATAAATAAAATAAACATCTACTGACAACTAAAAAAATAAATAAAAAATATAAATCCATAAACAGGAGAGGAAGCAACAAGCAGCAGAGTCTGTGAGGCTGGAAAGCAGGTGGCTGAGAAGGCTCACCAGCAGATTCCAGAGGCAAATCCCAAGTTGGCAGTGGGAAAACTTCGGGGTGCCTCTGGAACCAAGGGTGGAAGGTCAGGACCAACATGAGGAAGTTTGGGTGAAAGGGTTGAAAACCATTAGATCATCCTCTGCTCGCTCCTCCTCCTCCTCTCCAGGCTGTGGTTTATCCTCTAGAGAACAGAATACCAGGTCTGTGGACTAAGAGAATCCTGACAGCTTCAGGACTTAAAAACATAGGGTTGAATTCTCCCTGAACACTGTGGGCCAGGCCTTCTAGACAGGATACTTTAAGGCAGAAGTAATATTAATAATTTTTGTTTTCCATTGTTTTGGCAGTTTCTCTATAACTGTAAATAATATGCTCATACTGTTACCTCTTGTCATTTTAAACATTATCTTGTAATAATAGATTAACACATTTATATTTCATCTTCTCTCTTCTCTTAATGTAGCTATATCATTTAAAAATTACATCATTTTCCTTTGGCATTTAAAAGATATTTTAAAATCATTTTTCCCTAAGACCCATAGTAAAGGTACTCTTGCCATCCACCATTAACAGAGTAGAATATCAGATTTTCACTTCTCAGCTTCGCAGTTTTAAGTCTCTTGAATTCCAGCTCCCCTTGATAGGGCAGGTCTGGACTTCTGCTGGGCCTGGTAACTGCTGGAGTTGCTGAGTCTTCTCTTCACTGCATTGCTTTTCAAGCTGTTGTTACTGTTTCACACTAAAAACACATGTCTGTGGATCTGAATATATATCTAAAATAAAATCTCATTATTTGTTGGGCTAGATTGACTTTCTAGATAAGCTCAACTAATGTGTTTTCTTTCTTTCATTTTTTGTCTAGGCAGTTGACAAGTACTTCAAGCTTCCTCATGCTTCCAGTAAACCACCCCGGATTTCAGGAAGCCTTGTGGACACTTCTTATAAAACATTAAGATTTGCATTCAGAGCATCACTGAAAACTGCCATCTATCGAATAACTACTACATTTGGTGAACATCTGAAGTAAGTTTATCAGTTTTAGGAGTTCCCGGAATAGGTATGAGAATTACAAATACTCACATTTGAAGTATTCTTTTGGTGCCTTAATGGTTCTCCCTGTGAATTAATAGCTTGGAGTTAGACTTAAAAAATTTGACCTGTTGCTGGGCATGGTGGCACATACTTGTAATTCCAGCTGTTTGGAAGGCTGAGGCAGGAGGATTGCAAGTTCAAAACCAGCCTCAGCAACTTAGTGAGGCCCTAAGCAACTTAGCAAAACCCTGTTTCAAACTTAAAAAAGGTTGGGGATGTGATGCAGTGGGTAAGCACCCTTGGGTTCAGTCCCCTCCTAGAAAAGAATTTGGTCTATCATAGCTTTGGGGATTTTTTTCAAATGACAAAAGAGAAGACAGAAAGTTATAAAAATAGTAACTAAGGGGGCTGGGGATGTAGCTCAAGCGGTGGCGCGCTCGCCTGGCATGCGTGCGGCCCGGGTTCGATCCTCAGCACCACATACAAAGATGTTGTGTCCGCCGAAAACTAAAAAATAAATATTGAAAAATTCTCTCTCTCTCTCTCTCTCTCTCTCTCTCTCTCTCTCTCTCAAAAAAAAAAAAAAAGTAACTAAGTATATATATTGTATGTAAATATATATATTTATATATAAATAAATGTAAATAACTATAATATATAGGGCTGGAGTAGTGGCTTAGTGGTAGAGTGCTTGCCTGGCATGTGTGAAGCCCTGAGTTCAAACCTCAGCACCGCATATAAATAAAAGATTCATGAACAACTAAAAAAAAATATATATGTGTATATAAAAATATGTGTGTGTGTGTGTGTGTGTGTATATATATATATATATATATATATATATTTGCCAAAAGATTCTCAAGGGAGAAATAAGACAAAAAACTGAGGACCTTTCCAGAAAAGCATATTAAAAATAATTCTACATTTTGGCCAGGAAGCTAAGACCTGGGCCGAGCAGAACATTCCATAAATGTGTTTGTGGTGCTTTGTGAGTCACGCTGGTAAAACACCGACAGATCACAACACCTTCAGAAACAAGAACCATAATGCCAGACCTGTTTATATTTAGTTTCATTGATGTTTACTGTGTTGCTCTTATGAAACAATCTAGCTAGGCATGATGAGGAGTACTAGTTTATCAACTAAATCATGATTAAATTGTAGAGGGCATAAGAGATTGCTCTGTTTTTTTCTGTATGCAATCAATACATAGTTTAGGACTTCCTCATACTGCCTGTGTTTAGAAACAAGAGTACATTCCCTTTTACTTTCTTAATACTAGGCAGAAGTAGTGGCAGGTAGTTATGGGACACTTTGCTTCTGTCTGGGAATATAAAAGAGCTGTGGATCATTCTCTGTCATTAAGGCATTTACTAACTTATTTAGAAACAAACAATAATCTATTGAGCAGGTTCTACACCTGTGCCATGTATTGCAATTTTTCATTTATATCTTCTTAAAGATGTTGTGAGGCACAGAAATTATCCTAGTTGTACAGATGTGGAAACTGAGGCAAAGAGAAATTAAAATTTCTCTGATAGCACAGTCTATGCATGTTTGAACATGAATCTGAAATCAGATCTTTTTTTTTTAATATTTATTTTTTAGTTGTAGTTGGACACAATACCTTTATTTTATTTATTTGTATGTGGTGCTGAGGAGCAAACCCAGGGCCTCGCATGTGCTAGGCGAGTGTTCTGCCACTGAGCCACAACCCCAGCCCCCTGAAATCAGATCTTTTACTTTTAAAAATCTGCCTTTCTCTATCTATAAACACTGGTTTACCTCGATAGTATAAACTAGCACATAGATATACAATCAGAATCTACTCAACATTGAATTAAGAGAAGGAAATAGATATGATGTATAATAATGATAGTGCAAAATCAGGGAGAAAAGGAGATTTCTTAGATAAGAAAGAGGGGTAGATAACTGATGAAAAATTATGAGAATGAAATTCTATCTTGGTTTCTTAGAGATGAGCCATATTTTAAATATGAACTAAAACTGATGAGTAGAGTTTAGTTTTTACGAATATAGGACAGAATTGTGTGGAGGAAGGAATATTACATCTGGAGTTAAAACATCTTGATTTGTATCTGCTGCATCATTGACTATCCTGTGATTGTGGGCAGGTTACCTAATGAGGTAAAATGATTTGCCCAAGATTATACAGATAGGTTGCAAAACTAGAATTTAGACCATAATCTTGCTAATCCTTGAGTTCTGTCTACAGTGTCTGTGCTCCTAGGCTGTATTTTCTCTCCTAAGCTCTGAACCTTTCTTATGCTACCTAAGCTCTCACTTTACTTCATTTGGTGTTGACACAGATAAAATGAGATCACAGGTGCTAGACAGAAGTCCACTGTACATTATATATTGTGACAACAACTATTAGTGTAATAGCTAATTATTCACAACCTAAAGCTCCCCCTCTGAGAACCAGGTGTAAATAAGCTCTTGAGCCCTGGAATTATCCTAGACCAGTTACTCATTGGAGACGTTCATTCAGCACCAGTTTGCCCGTTTTTTGTTTTGTTTTCACTAAATTTTATTGGGTATATTTGAGGTTTATAACATGATGCTATGGATATGCATAAAGAGTAAAATGATTCCTACAGTGAAGCAAATTGATATAGTTATCATCTCATATAGTTTTTTTGTATGCTTGAAAAGAGTAACTAAAATCTACTTTAACAAAAATTTCTTATAGTTTTTTATTAACTATAGTCCTTATGTTTTACATTTCATCAGTAGACTTGTTTATTCTACAAATCTATTACTTTGTATCCTTTGACCTACCCTACTGCCATTTACTTTTTGTTTGTTTGTTTGTTTTTGTATTGGAGATTGAACCCAGGGCACTCAACCACTGAGCCACACCCCCAACCCTATTTTGTATTTTATTTAGAGACAAGGTGTCACTGAGTTGCTTAGTGCCTCACTGTTGCTGAGGCTGGCTTTGAATTCAAGATCCTCCTGCTTCAGCCTCCCAGGCCCCTGGGATTTCAGGTGTGTGATGACACCACGCACGCCCGGCCCCATTTACCCTCACTTTAGGCAAATTTTATTTACTTCCAGCCTGTAATGTATCAAAATTTACTTGAGTGGTAGAATTGCTGATGGAGTTAAGACTACTGACAGTTCATAAAGGAGAGTTCACTACCTTCTAGATGAGAGAAGAGTGATAGGAAAAGCCACAGACTCAGTGTTGAGTGCAGAGCCATTTAGTTAGAGATGACAGCTTCACCGGCATATACCTAGAGGGCATGCATCTTTGCACAGTGAGGTACTTGAAATGGTTTCATCAGAGGTGAATATATTGGTTTAAGAAAACAGATGTGAAAAGGGCATTTTAGGATGGTTTGTAGCAAAATTATTAACGTAAGACTTTAAGTATTTTAAAAAGTGGTGACCTTAGCTATCTGAAATTTTATCTTCAGCAATGTTATATTACTATTCAAGAACTGGAAAACCAGAATCTTTCTGTTGTATTCAATTTTTCTCCAAAAGTTTAAAAGGAAGTTTTACACGAGTTTCAGTGTGTATTTGCCCTAGTTTTGTCAAGGTAATGTATTTTTGTGGTGGTGAGGGTACAGTGAGAACCCAGCGTCCCCATCCAAACATAACTTATGTTCAAAGGGAAAAGTAAATCTAAACCACCAAGCCATTACCTTTGAAAGCAATTAATGGAGTCTATTGTGTTTTAACCAAACATTTTAGTTTAAAGGATTTTATATTAAAGGCAATTCAAATACTCTACAACTCAAAGATAATGTTGGAATCTGGTTTAAATAAAATAATAAAATCCAGAAAATCTACTGCAAGGCCTGGAACTCTGCACAGCAGGTTCCACAGCAGAGCAGGTTCAAATCGATGCCTTCACTTGTCAGTTTTGATTTGCTCTGGTCTCTTAGAAGGTAGAAGCATACCATTACTGAATGCAAGTCCTCTTCTTCATTAGATTAAAAAAGGTTTCCATGCAACTTTTTCAGAAGTACTAAATAAGTGAAGATTTCTATTCATTTTTAATTGTTTTGAAAAATATTGACTCTGTGCTCTGTGGTTCACTTAATATGCTTAATGTAAAATAAAGCTTATGCTTTGAATTTATGTTTCATTTAGTGCTGTGCAAGCATCTGCAGAACATCAGAAAAGACTTCAACAGTTCTTGGAGTTCAAAGAATAGTTAAGTAATATAAACTGTGTTCATTACACTGCTGATACAACTACAGATGGGACAGTAAATGTTCAGCATTCTTGGATCAGAAGAAAATGGACTAATTAGATGCTTCCTTTGTCGTGGTGGTTGCTTTGAAAACTATACTTTAATGGGAGAAATCATGGAAAGAAATTCTCAACAGAAAAACGAAAACTGCCTCTTCTGTACCGATTGCTTTTTGTGTGTGTGGTATAATAAAATCTTTATTCAATTTTATAGGAGCATCGATGGCAGTAGAAATGTCTCTAGCTCATATTACTTAATAATAATAACTCAAATTTTTTTTAGAATTTACTTTTGAAAAGAGTGGAGCCAGTCCAGAAATTAAAATAGGTTGCCTTGATATAGTCTTTGTAATTATTCTGAAGAGTCTAGCTCTCTGTAAATTCAAAATACAGGAACTTTTTAGTGTAGTTTCTGTTTACTGAAGGATAAAAATGGTAACAGTGGAGAAAAGTTCACAGAAAAAAATATTGTCTAAAGGACATATTTTGTTAATCTGTTAGGTTGTGTTTTTGTTTCCAGGGACAAATTAAATTTGCATGATTGTCTAAAAAAAGTCTCAATTTACAGATGCTAACTCTATATATAAAGAATGTGGAAAAATTCAGTTCTTAAGTTACAAGATTAAACATTCACATTTGGAGTTTGAAAAACAATTGACCAACATGTATGAATTTATTTTGTATTATGCTAGTAAACAATAAGTGTATGGGTATTTTCCCAACTAGTTTTGCTTTCTTTATCTGGAACAGAACATTAAGTGATTGCAGAGTTTTTCAAGTGAGAGAAAAGGTTTTGCAAGAAAAACCAAGAAGCTTTCCCTTTCTTCCCCATCATTCATCTTCATTAGATCAAATTATTTTGTAAAGCTTGTCTGGCCTCACAGAGGGAGTGGCTTCTGCTGTGTTAATTGGCTAATTAAAATATAATAGGAAAATCTTTAAAGTGAGAAACAACTTAGTCATCAAATAGCAAGTGAAACCAAAAGGAGAGCAGGATTACTGTACTTGGGAATATGTAGTATGTCCCAAGTGTGAGTGAGGTAATTTTATAATTTATTAGATCAACTTCTTTGGAGAGGAAAGATTAGAAGTACTAATAATTCATTGGACTAGCTTCGGACTAAAATGCTCCTTTGTGATTCTTTTTCTATTATCTTTTCCCCTCTAATTTCTCCTCAATTTTTTCCTTTAGAGTCAGCACAGAATTGTATATGAATCTTTAATGTGGTGTATATATGTCTACCATTTGTTTGCTTTAATGATGTATTATATCTTTACAATAGACTATTTTAGCTCCAGGCCCTATGGCCCCCTTTAACAAACACATGCCAAATTATAAATGAATCCTGCTGGCCTCGAAAGTGTCTTTATGAGACAGTTCCCCAATTGTCAGTGTTTGGGTATAGACTATTGTTAGGTTTTGTTTTTCTTTTTTTCTTTTCTCTCTTTGTGTCTGAGGTTGAGTTGACCTCTTTTTTTGAATGTGAAAGTTAAATTTCAAATGTGATAGTTTTTTTATACATGACCAGAAAATTGTGGCTAGGTTAACTGAGAACTGTTGTCTTCCATGTAGCAAAGCCATAAGCTTTTTATATTCCCTGACTGCCCCTGACTGAAGCATTTTGGGCGACAAGGCCTCTTCTGCTTCCATTGAAGAAGAATTGTGGAGCCCGGCGCCATGGCGCCTGACTGTAATCCAGCTACTTTGGAGGTTGAGGCAGGGGGAATATAAGTTTGAGATCAGCTTGGGCAACTTAGCCAGACCCTGTTTCAAAAATTAAAGATTTTAAAAAGGCTGTACATGTAGCTCAGTAGTAGAGAACTTGTCCAGTATGCCCAGAGCCCTGGGTTCCATCCCTAGTATGAGGGGGTGGTGGGGGGCAGCCTTCCTCTGGCTATCAGTACACAACACTGTTGTATCAGCTCTTATGTCTTGACCCTCATGGAAGGTGTAAAGCCACAAAACTTCTTTCCCAGAGAACTGGGAAACTGTCCTGGAATAACCTTATACAGTTGAGTGGACATGGACAAGCAACAAATTTTTTACTTTGCTGGATTTTTTTTCTTGGTAATTGTTTTTGCATATCTTCCTATAAATATTTATGATAATCTGTTTGTATCCTTTTATATATCATTGATATTGAATTGGATAGAAAAATAAATTGACCGTTTTTTAAAAATGGGACTATTAATTGAAATATTTTTGTCTGCAAGGTCAGTTATTTAATTTCTTGTAAGTGTGTGTGTTTCCTTAACCAATGCAATTTAATCTTAGAACTGTTGCTTATAAAACCTGACTTTTTGAGCAGTCTGTTTTTGCTCTTAACCAGACTAACACTGTGGGTGATCTGTGTTTAGTGATAGCTCTTAGGAGCCTAAATTCTAACAGTCTCTCCTTGTTGTCTTGGCTGTCTTTCTTCCAGAGCTAAACGAAGGGTGCAGGTGCTGAAAGCCATCGCTTAAAAAAGGTTTCTTTTCTTGCCAAAATTTTGTTTCTAAAGGGATCATATTCCCCCAGGCTAACAGTTGTGCCTGTCAACCTTACTTAAATTAGTCTGAACTTCACCTCTGGGTAGCTGAGGTACTAAGACGCTCAACTTCCTTCCTCTCATGCTTTCCCAACCCATAGTCATCTTTCTTTAAAACCAAATAGTTAACAATCTAACTATTCTTAGCAAGTTGCTGACCACTTTTTTAAGTAAGCAAATTCTGTATTGTTTTGAGGGGCAAGAAAAGGGGTAGGATGAACACGGACTCCCATAGTTCTCAGTCAGGCTCCTAAGCAGCCCTGGCAAACTGAGGGCTGGGGTTGTGGCTTAGCCGTAGAGCACTCGCCTAGCATATGCGAGGCCCTAGGTTCAGTCCTCAGCACCACATAAAAATAAATAAATAAAGATATTGTGTCCAACTAAAAGATAAATATTAAAAAAATATGCAAACTGATGTGAACCTAGCTAATCAAGAACATTTACTGAGTGTTACAGCACATCTCTTAGGAACGAACTGTCTTCAAAGAATTTGTAATCTTATGTAATGACATTCAGAAATAGGCCACCAGAATCACATAGATTGTTTAGTAATATGCAGAGTCTGGCCTAGTTCCCAAGTGATACAGTTTTTTAAATATGTATAACTTTTTATTCATTTATTTTTATTTTTTTAATGTGGTGCTCGGGATCAAACCCAGTGCCTACACATGCTAGCTAGGCAAGTGCTCTACCACTGAGCCACAACACCAGCCCTTCAAGTGATACAGTTTTTGATAAAGTCTAAGCTTGTTGTCTGAAAATCACACTGAAAAAGGTTTATTCTAGATGAGAGGTCTTCAAACTTCAGCACGCATGAGAATCACTTGAAGAGCTTATTAGGTCAGAGGTTACTGATCCTGTCTCCTAAACTACTGATTAAGTCTGGGGTGGAGCTAAGAATTTGCATTTCTAACAAGTGTCCAGGTGGTGCTAGTACTGCTAATTAGGAAACTGCACTTGGAGAAACACTGTTGTGGACTTCTCCTGTGGTATTTTCTTGTATGAAGGAAACATAACTCTTGCTGTAAAATGGAGTTCTTCCATCTGATTTATTGAAAAGCTTGAAGTTTATAATTTGACCCTGAAGTTAATGCAGACAAATATGAAGGTACTTAATACTTACCTTGAAATTACAGCAGGTGACATGATACATGAATCGCTCTTTCACACCATTGTGTAATGGTGCTTGTTCCCTTTACTTGAGTTTCTGTCATTTTGGCAAATTTCCCATTCTTCAGAATGAGCTTATTTAGCCTTCCTACATATTCCTGGGTAAATTTCAGTGTCTTTTCAATGCTTGTTCTTTTTTTTTTGCCTTTTCCCATTGATTAAGCTGGTTACAAATCTTCCTCTTGCACACTGTGAGCTCCATTCCTTCTAGGATTTAGCAAATCACTAACTTTAGCAAAACTGGATCTGTACTATTATGAAATCCAGAAGATTGTTTTATGACACGATTAGTGATGATAAACCTGACCTGAATTGATGTGAGACCATTTTATAGACCTAATTTATTTCAGATAGTGTAACTATTTCCATTTCATTGTAGAGTGTTTGATTATGAGGTGCTGTTCTAGATTCCATGGGGAGTGTCATATAATATGCATAATTATTGCCTTCTTAAAATCTGAAACATCTGACTTGGAAGTTTAATAGAAGGAATTGTAGGATGTATTTTTGTAAAATGCTACTTAATTCTTCCATTTGCTTATTCATCATTCATTCATTGCCTACTGCATGCCAGTCCCTGTACTAGGAACTGGTGGTACAGTTATAGACTTGCCCTCAAAGAGTTCATCATGTGTGGAAGAAGAATGGAAGGCTTGCAAACAATGCTTTTTCTACTTATTTACAAAATTGATATGTCTTACTGTTGATTGAGCATCTACTCTGCTTCTGGCCTGTTCTCAGCAGTAACTGTCGACTGTCTTTGTACCCCCTCTAAGCCTTTTTGGATTTTTTTCATCATTAAACATAGTATGTCCTTAGGTGTCATGGTGCTAGCCAACTTGGTCATCTGCCTTATTTTGCAAAGCTATATGACTTTACCATACCCTCCAGTGCTCATGTTCTGCACACATGTATCTTACCCGACACTGTTGGGTATGCCTTACAAGTGATCCTGGGGATAAAGTGGTTCTGGAAATCCTATGGGATGTCACTGGCAGAGAAATATTGGAGGATGACATCTTAATCAGTTTTACCTTGGTACTCTTTTCAAGCTATATTGACTCTTATCATTTTATATTTCAGTCCATTAGTAATAGTCCACTGATTCCTTCCTGCCATGACTCAGATGCAGTGACAATTTCTATTTCAGATTAGCTTCAGATAGAAAGGAAAGTTGGTCCTAAGAGTGCAGGGAAGTCTTGGTAAGCCTAACTATAGATCTGCTTCTAGACCCTACAGAGAACCTGAAAAGCTCTTAGGATCCCAATGATTTTCTGCCTCTGCCTGCATCAGCGCTTTATTCTTACTGCCAGTTGGGTTTCTACCACTTCCTCCAGCTCCCCCCTAGCACCTGAGTTTACATGTAATAGAGACGGACCAACTGTTTTCTGAATGCCAATCAAATTCCTGATGGGAAGAAATTAGCCTAAATGGATCACTTTTCCAGGGAATCTAAACAGGATAGAGGAATATGGTTTTGCAGTGCCAGGCAGTTTCTGAGAGCCTGCCTTTGTAGATGAGCATGATGTGGAGGTGTAGGGGTGGCTCCTGGAATCTCCCAGGATGGAGGATGAAATTTAGAGTTCAGAGTCTGCGAAAAGGAGCCAGTAAATCCCCTAGCTCTGGGCTGTATATAAATGGACTAAGTGTTCTAACTAAAAAAGCAAAGATCATTATACTGAATTTAAAAATTCAACTGTTTGCTGATAACAAGAGACACATCTAAAACATAAGGATTGATAAAATGAAAATAAAGATAGGAGAAAGGACGATGAGGATCTCCCAAATTGTAATTTGAGTTTCAGTCTTCATTAAGTTGGATTGAAATGACTTGTGTCAGTATCTCCAGGTTCTAGCAAAAGCTATCATAAATCCTCTGGGAGAGAAAATGCCCTAAGTCTCAATTATTTCCACCAATAAGTTTTCAAATACACATGGCACACAAAAATAAGCAAGCACAGGAAAAGATAACAAATGAAAATCAACAAAAGCAACAAAGAGACTCATAGTAGCTTCAGATATTAGCATTATCAGACATTAAAATAATTATGATCACTGTGTTCAATGAGATTAAAACTAATTCATTAGAGAACTAGAAACTATGTATATGTGTGTGTATATATAAAATGTGTTTATATATTTATAAAAAATTTAAATTGATAAAGAACCACAGAAATTCTAGAACAGAAAAATGTCCTGAAAGGAATCTACTAGCATAGAATTCCATATCCAGTATCAATCTTCAAAAATGGGGAAACAAAGACATTCTCAGACAAACAAAAACAGAGATATTTGTCAACAGGCCACACTAAAGGGAATTTAACTTGTAGAGCAGTTGTTTTTTGTTATTGTTTGTTTTTTCAAAGAAGCAGAAAGAAATTAAAGACAAGAAAAAAAGCAAATGTGAATGTTGGTTTATGCAACAATGCCTTACAGGTTGTTTTTTTTTTTTTTTTTTTTCATACCAGGGATTGAAACCAGAAGATCTCCAACCCTTTTTATTTTTTGAGGCAGGGTCTCACTAAATTGTTTAGGGTTTCACTAAGTTACTAAGGCTGGCTTTGAACTTGTGATCCTCCTGCCTCAGCCTCCTGAATCACTGGATAGGGTTTTAAATATATAGATTAGAGTATACAACACAATGGCAGAAAAATTGAAATACTTGGGTGTTAAAAGTGTTCTATGGGCTTTACATTGGGAAGAATAAAAATTCCAGTAGTAGGCTTTCATATATTAAAGATGTGCATTGTAATTTAAAGATAACCGCTAAAAGAATAGTAGAAGTTTCAAGCTAAGACAGAGAAAGAAGTGGAAAAACAAGAAATGATCTAAAAGAAAACAGAAGATAAAAAAATATAAAACAGGGTCAATAGAATACACAATAAAATGTAAATTTAAACCAAGATATGTCAATAATTACAATAAATATAAATGGACTAAATGTTCTAACTAAAAAAGCAAAGATCATTAAACTGAATTTAGAAATTCAACTGTTTGCTGATAAAAAGAGACATATCCCAAAACATAAGGATATGGGCTGGGGATGTGGCTCAAGCGGTAGTGCGCTCGCCTGGCATGCATGCGGCCTGGGTTCGATCCTCAGCACCACAAACAAAGACGTTGTGTCCGCCAAAAACTAAAAAATAAATGTTGAAATTCTCTCACTCACTCTCTCTTTAAAAAATAAATAAATAAATAAATAAAAATAAAACATAAGGATAGATGAAGTGAAAATAAAGATAGGATAAACATGCAAAGATGTATAAAGCCAATATAGTCCTATTTTGATAAAGTATACTTAAAAAACCTTATAAGAGATAAAGAAAGGCCCTAATGTACCTGATATCCTTTCCTTAAAGTACAAAAAACAATAGGGTAAAAGATGAAAAAGCACTTCCAAAAAGGAGTTTATCCACATTTCCTGTAAGATTAGATAGGTATTCAGCACTGTAAGTTATTAGTTAAATTAAAAAATTAAATACAGTGAGATAGAATTAAATAACAATCAGACGGGCCAAAGAGATTGATAACATGTTAAAGATGTAGAAAAATTAAAATACGATTGCTAAAAGGAGTAAAAAATTGTCAATATCTGCTAAAACTCAGCATGTACCTACTCTAGGACCTATCAGTTGCACAAATTGGTATATGCCCAAGAGAAATGAGAGAATATACTCTTCAAAAATCATGTATACAAGGATGGTTGTAACAGAGTTTTTCACAATCATCCTAAATTGGATACAAATCAAATGTCCATCAACAATAGAAGGAGTAAATAAATTATGCTATAATTTTGTAATCAATGTGACATAGAAACCAAAAGAACGAATAACTGCTTTATTTAACAACGTGAAGGAAGCTCATAGACATGTTAAGCAAAAGAAATCAGATACAATGGAATATGTACTGTGATTATATTTTATGCATTTCAAGAACAGGTAAAAGTGGTACTGGGGAAGAAAGAAGCATATGTCTTTGTATGAGTAAAACTGGTGCTATAAGTGTCTATCTGACTTGGGTTATGTGTTTGTGTACATATAAAACTTCACTGAACCACATATGTGGGTCTTGTGTACTTTCATATATGTTATGTTTTAACAACAAGTACATAAAAATTGTTAGGACCACAAGGAGAAATGGACAAATCCACAATCAAGTTTTTTTACACACCTCTTAGTTATTTATAGAACTAAGATTTTAGAAATCATTAAGGATATAGAATACTTGAAGGGCTAAATCAACAAACTTGGTCTAGTGTATACATAAGGCACATTACACCTGCCCACTGAAGAACTTGTATTCTTTTCAAGTTCATGTTGAATGTTTACACATCTGACTATATGTTAGTTCATAAAGCAAGTCTCGACAAATTTCAGAGGATTAAAATAAAGTATGTTTGTCTATAAGGCAATTAAGGTGGAGATAAATTTGAGAATTATAGCATTCCATATGTTTTGAAATTAAAAAATACACTTTAAAATCACAGGTCAAAGAAGAAACCATAGATAGATATCAGAAAAATATTTTTCAATAAATGGTAATAAGTACATGTTGCAAATTGTGAGATAAAGCTAAGGCCATACTTAGAGGGGAACTGATACCTTTAAATCCATATATTAGAAAAGGAGAAAGACTAAAGGCTTGGGTTGTGGCTCAGTGGCAGAGCGCTTGCCTGGCATGTGTGAGGCCCTGGGTTCGATCCTACGCACCACATAAATATAAGTAAATAAATAAATAAATAAAAAGGTATTGTGTCCATCTACAACAAAAAGAAATATTTTTAAAAAGAAATAAATAAAAAGGAGAAAGACTGGGCGTGAATGAGCTAAGTATCATCTCAAAAAACTAGAATACAGGTTTACCCACTTCAATCTCTACCACGTCTTTACCTTCACAATGCACATGCTGTCATGTATGATAATAACCATGTATTTTCTCCTTTCAAGTGGTCTGAGTTCCTTGGGTTCAGAGATCATGTCTTATTCTTTTTTTTTTTTTCTTAGTTGTAGATGGACAGAATATCTTTATTTTGTTTTATTTTTATGTGGTGCTGGGAATAGAACCCAGTGCCTCAGGAATGCTAGGCAAGTGCTTTACAACTGAGCCACAACCCCAGCCCAGTTCTTATCTTTTTTTTTTTTTTTTTTTTTGGTGCTGGGGATCAAACCCAGGGCCTTGTGCATGCAAGGCAAGCACTCTACCAACTGAGCTATATGTCCAGCCTTCATGTCTTATTCTCTATGTCCGTAGCACTTCGAAAGTACTTTGCACCTGATATTTGTTCAAACTGCGATGAACTCATCATCACTGTCTTAGAGTTGTTATTAACTCAGGGTTTATCAGACTTAGTGTTTACAAAAGCTGGGCGGGTGACGAGATGACAAGCTGACCCCATAGGGGACGCAGCAAAGTGGGGAGCAGATGCTCCATCTAAATGGATGCCTGCTGCTGCTGTTGCCTCTAATTGACTGTTGCAATGGGAGACCCAGTGTGTCCACACCTCCCCATTTGTTCATAAGGCAGAAATTTGGATTTTTGATATGAAATCTCTATTTTAAAATGTTGGCAATTAATTAATTTTTTTTTTTAAATACAGCAAGCCAAACCAATCTCCACAGCCCTATGGCTGCCAGTTTTCAACCCCTGTTTCATTTCACACCTTACAAGGCGGGAATGGGCTTTCTATCTAACCATCCCAGCCGACACTCTTGAGCAGCCTCTTCCATCAAGCATCTTTCCGTCTGAAGAGAAGGGTCCTCCTCACTGCTTCCTCGTTGGCTTTCCCAGTCATATCTGTAAGAAGTTTTCGGGGTTTTTAAAAGCCGCCTTTGTAGTTGGTTGTTCATCCCAGCTGAATCAGACATGTGCTCGCAGAAGTTTTTTTCCCCTTCTTTGGTTGTAACATTCTTAATGATGCATTCTGACTTTTTCACTCTCTTTTCTACACATTTGTCACCACTTCTGCTTTTGGATTTTCATCCTGGAAAATCTGAAGCTTACATGGAAGATTGATTTTTAATGCCCCCCTTGCGTTGTTTTTCTGCTATAACATTTGCATGCAATTATGACTTTTTAAAAATAGGAGACCACGGCGTTTGGAAAAAAAAAAAAAAAGAAGCTTCTGGGCGGATGAGCAAATGGAAAGGCTGGCCTTTAATTTTGTTAACATCCCAATTACATTGTGGTAACCCTTGTGACGATTTCTGTCCCTTATAAAGCAACACCTGGTTTTAGTTCCAGGGATAGGGACCAAGCCTGACTCACTCAGACCTTGCTTGGTCATGGAAGAGTTGATTGGAAGGCTCGTGTTTTCCACTGGCCAGCAGAGGTCACTATTTCAAAGTTGTTAGAGGAAAAATTGTCCACTACTGTGTGTGGGAAGTTTTATTCACAGTACTGGTAGGAGATTAATTTAATTCATACTTTTTCTGTCTTCCAAGTGCTCTACAAAAAAATGAGTCATTTGCATATGTTATGTTAAAAAGTGCTAATCGCCTGAGTAGGTTTCTGTAGATAGTTGCTCATGGAGTGACAGTAGCTATCATTTATTGAGCACCTGCTAAGTGCTGGACTTGTGCACCACACTCTCCACACATTATCTTTAAGAGCCAGCATTCTTTAAGAGGAACCTAAGGAGAAGAGAAGTGAAATAATTTGCCTAGGGACACAGTTAATGGAAGTGGATTCAGAGGCAGGGAGATGTTTTTAAAATCAAGCTCTTAAGTGTTTGGGGAGCGTGTTTTTATCCCAAAGAAGGAATATTTTAGCAGCTCAAAACAACAATCACCAAAGATATATGAGAGAACTGTGTATTCTCAAAGCCAAACCTTAGAAATAGCTTAATGTTTTTTCCCTTATAAAACTTGTCTGCTATCTGCCTGAAAAAGCTGGGCTTGGCTTCTTAGGCCTTCTTGGAAGTGTGGCACTCTGTCAGGCTCTGGGAGCTAATGCACTGTCTCCAAAAATGTTGCCCTTAAGACTTAACTCATTTTAGTAGAAGACTTATTAGTTCAATTTTGGAAACCAACTAAAAATTTCCAACTCTGAAAAGGAGTAGTTTGTATCTGAAAAGATAGCTCTCAGTGGACTTTTATTTATTCAAGTTTTAAGATTCACCACTGGGCTTTCCCACAAAGCCTGGCCATCTGAGAGGACAGCTGTGTACCTCACTGGGTAGCAAGTGGTCAGTTTGACCCTCCTCACTGAGAGCAGGAGGGAAAGGTTTTGCATTTGGGGGTGCTATTAAAAAGAACATTTGACTCAGGATTCTCACAAATTGGCCTGGTGAACTGTTGCTGTTGTTTTTATTTCTAAATTTTTAGGGTTTTGTGGTTGCTATTAGCCATTGTAATTATGATTGGAATAGTTAACTAATAAGACAAAGCTGGCTGATTTTTATTGTCAGTAAATATTTAGCAAGTTTACACAGGGATAGCAAGTAGCTACAGTAGCAGTACTTGCCCTTGGAGCAAATGGCCTTATAAACGATACACTTGTACCTGGATTTTAATCAGAGGCAGCGTGAAATACCTAAAGGACACAGGTTTAGCATTCATTTGCTCATCCATCCAATCTGTAAACATGCATTGAGCATCTACGCATGCTCACCTCTGTTCTGGGCGCTGAGAGCATAATAGGAACAAGACAAATGGGTTAATCCTTCCAGTGGGCAGTGATGGGTGATGAACATAACCTAAAGTGGTGGTGAATGTTCTGAAGAACAAGTGGAGAGTGGAGTGGGGTTTTGTTTTAGACAGAGTAGTCAGGGAACTTTTCTGACTATATCCTTCCCTGATATAGTCAGTGGCGTGAAGGAGGTAAGGGAGAGAACCTGTGGATACCTGTGGGAAGAGTTCCCAAAGCAGAAAGGCCCCAAGGCAGGAGCATGCTGGATGAGTTCAAGGGACACCAACAAAGGTAAGGGCACTGCCCTGGGGCTCAGTGGGTGAGGGGTGCATAGTGAGGTCAGGTGCCTAGGGGTTTGGGACCAGACCTCATCAGGCCAGTAACTCTGAAAGGACTTTGCTCTCACTAAATCAGGAGGAGCCACTGCAAGTCCTGAGCAAAGAAGTAACATGGTAGGGTGTCTTGAGTTTTAAAAAGTCAAGTCTGGCTCTTGTATGGAAAGTAGACTGGGAATGGGGAGGTGGCAGGAAAGAATGAAGGCTGGGAGACTCCGTTGGAGGCCACTGGTATAAACCAGCAGAGGATGGTAGCTGGGACCAGAGCTATGGCCGTGAAATGTCAAGAAGCTGACAGGTTCGGGCTATTTTGAAAGAAGAGTTAACAAGAACTGCTGGTGGACTTGTAAGGGTATGAAAGAAATAGAATCATTAGTACTGACTTCAAGGTTTTTGACCTGAGTGGCTAGTAGAATGGAATTGCCACTTGCTGAGATGGGGGAACAGGTTTATGGGGTGGGGTGGGGAGCCTGAATGGATGAGTTAAGTTTGGATGCATATAACTGAAAATTAAAAGGAAAAAAAAAAAAGAGGTAGATCAAGTAGTAGCAATTTGATTTTACTTTTTCCTCACATAAAAGATGCAGAAATACACTGTCAAGCCCTGCTCTGGTGACTCCCTGAGGTGATCAGGAATTCAGGCTCCATTCCAGATAATCAGAAGAAAGAAGAGAAGGAGAATGGGGCATTCCTCCCTTCCTGAAAGTCTACATACCTATGCTTATATCTCATTGGCTAAAGTGTAGTCACATGGCCACATCTGGTGTGGGGGGGTGTCTGGGAAAGGCCTTTTAGGGATTGTGTGTAACCCCTTAATAAAGCTGTTTTTTCAGTTACTGGAGGAAAAGGAAAGAAAGGATGTCCAGGAGGGCTGCTAGCAGTCTCTTTCCTTGAGTTCAGTTTTGGAAGAATTGAGTTCTAGTCTTACCTCTGACACTATCTAGCCCTGTGAACTTGAGCTAGGATTCCATATCACTAAACCTCCATTTCAACTGCAAGACCAAAGAACTGGACTGAATAATTTTTAAGTTCTCTTCTAACTGTAACATTGTGTGAATTGAATTTGGTACACAAGAAGGTAAATATGGGTTTTGCAAAAGAAAGTCTTTGAACAGAAGATTATACAAGAAGATGTCTATCAAATGTTTAAAGCTGATTTTGTAATTGTGAAGCCAGATTTAAAGTTAGGTAGTCAGTGTAGTTAGGTAAATCGGGTCTAATATCGAGTGAAATCTAAAATGGAGGCCATGTTGAGAATGAATTTCTGGAAAAGTTGAGCAACTCTTGGAATGTTAATGAAGCCCAAGAAACAGCCCCCAACAGATTTGAAGATAGCCCATCCCAAAGAAATGTTAATGAAGCCCAGGAAACAGCCCCCAACAGATTTGAAGATAGCCCATCCCAAAGAAATGTTAATGAACAGCAAACTTGACTGAGAAGTGCCCGTATTACTTCTTTGGCCCATCTGTGTCCCAACCCTTCGGACCTTCCCACCTACATTCCATCACCAAAAACTATAAAAAGAGGAACACATTCGCCCTTCAACGCCCTTCAACGGATTCCACCTTTTGGGTCCCCTTCTTCCTCTGGGAGAAGTCCTTTAATAAACTTCTAATTTTCCACTCTGACCTTGCCTCGGCGTGCTTCTATGGTGTTATTCTTCAACACTGGGGAAGCAAGGACTCCTCACTGGTCAACAGCGGTAACAATTGGAAGATCCATTTCAAAATGACTTATGAAGTCAGCTTCATTCTTCAGTTTTTTAGAGTGCTTTCTGCATATAAGTCTAGAAGACTTTCTTATGTGCCTGAAAAGAAGCATATGAATCTATATAATATTTTTATGAACTTGCTATTTATTTGGTAGGGAAAAATTAATAAAAATTTGAATAATCAGCTGTTCTGTTCTTGCTCATTGATGCATTGTTTTTGACCTCATTTTCTAACTTTTTGACCTGTTGAATCCACAAACCACTAAACATCCGTGATACACAGATGAAGTCCCTGCCTTCAAGGACTCTATAGCTTCTTATTGGGAATACAGTAAATCCACAAATAAGTGTGTAACAATATGGCAGAAAATAAGTGCTCTGAGAGGGACGGTGAGTATGGTGGTCTCAGGAGACAGTAAGATAGGGGCTCTGTGTGCTTGGTGTTTGATTGGGATGGAGCATGCCCTTTGGAGACCTGGACAGACTGGGATGAGAGTGGCCAGCTGGGAAGGCCTTCTATACAGAAGGAGAGGAAGGGTCCAGTTCAGCTGAAGGTAAGGTGTGGTGACAATGGAAAGATGGTGGCATTTGGGGTCAGGTAGACCTAAGGCTGAACCCTGAATCTTCCACTTACCCACTTTGAGACCTCAGGCAAGTCAGTTAACATCCTGGGATCTCATTTCCCGCATCTATGGTAGGACAATGCTACCCTCTTCATAGGATTGCTGTCTGTTGAATGTGTATATGTAGTCACGTGTGCCAGAACACCTCCCAGGGCATGGTACTGAGTGCTTCCTCAGCAGGCCCCTTCTCCTATACGGATAACCCACATTGTCCCTCATAATTTTTTAAGCTGTCAAAATCTTATTGTCTTCATTAACAGCATTTGATGTGCATTTTCTATTAAGTCTGATTCTGTTTTCTCTATGAATACGGTGTTGAAAACCAATTAAAGGGCTGGGGATGTGGCTCAAGCGGTAGCGCGCTCGCCTGGCATGTGTGTGGCCCGGGTTCGATCCTCAGCACCACATACAAACAAAGATGTTGTGCCCGCCGAAAACTAAAAAATAAATATTAAAAAAAAAAAAATTCTCTCTCTCTGTCTCTCTCTCATTCTCTCTTAAAAAAAAAAAAACAATTAAAATTTGTATAGAAAAGCAATTGCATGTGATGAGCATGAGGAAGGGGTCTAACTTAGGAGTCTGGTAATTGTGACATCTTCTTTGCTTCTGGAAACCACTACTAAAGACAAAGAATGCCTTGGGCCACCCAGGGGAAATTCCAAACTCTAAAGCCACTGTTCTTCCAGACACCCAGCCTCTCATATCCCTTTATCCCCATCACCCAGGCGTGCCCAGTTTGTTTCCTAAGTAAAGCAGCCTTCCAGCCCCTTCTGCCCATCCCCACAGCTCTGACGCCAAGTCCAGACCCCTCAGCAGCTCTCTTTTGGACTTCTGCCTCTTCTTCCAGCATCTACTCTCGCCTCTTTCTCAGTTGGTTCTCCACGCTACACTTGACATACTGTTTTCAGAGCAGATCTGATCATGTCCCTCTCCCTGAAATCCTTCAGTGCTTTCAGGACCCAGCACGTTCCCTTCCCCAGTCTCCTTTGGTGCCCTCCTGTCCCTCACTCTGCAACTCCAGTCACACTGCCTGGAAGGGAACTCAGTTCCCGAGTTTCTGAGTTTTTCTGCGTATTGTTATCTGGTGGAAGCTTTTCCTCAGCTCAGCAACCAATAGCTTCTCATCCTCTTTGGTTCTTGTTTAGCCATCACCTCCACAGGAAAGCTTCCTTGGCCCTCCAAATCTCCCTTCCCACTTCACATCCTCTCAGCACGGAGTCTTTCTCCCTAATGGTCTGGGCCTTGTGTCATGCATCCATTTGTATAATTCCAGCAGTCAGAAGCTCTGTGAGTCTCAGGCAGCAATATCATTGGATGAGAATGGAGAGTGCTCTGGAAGGCCAAACTTGGTGCTTCCTTCTTACATTCTTAGCCATTGTCTTCTGACCACTCTAAGTGAGGTTTTGGAGGTCTACACATCTCCTTCAAGACTTCAAGAACTCCTTTGTGGGGCTGGGGATGTGGCTCAAGTGGTAGCGCGCTCGTCTGGCATGCGTGCGGCCCGGGTTCGATCCTCAGCACCACATACAAACAAAGATGTTGTTTCTGCCGATAACTAAAAAATAAATAAATAAATATTTTAAAAAAAGAAAAAAAAGAACTCCTTTGTGCTGGGTATGGTGATGGATGCCTGTGATCCCAGTGACTCCAGAGGCTGAGGCAGGAAGATCACAAGTTCAAGACAACTTAGTGAGACTCTGTTTCAAAATACAAAATAAAAGGGCTGGGGATGTAGCTCAGTAGTAGAGCACCTCTAAGTTCAATTCCCAGCATATATTGTGCATATGCCATATGCATGTGCGCGCGCGCGCGCGCGCGCGCACACGCACACACACACACACAGAATATCCTTCCACTGAATTGCCTTTGTAATGTTGACAAAAATCTTGTGGACAATATGTGGATCTATCTATGGACTCACTATTTCATTGGTTTATGTATATATCTTTTTGCCAACACCACACTGTCATGATGATATAGCTTTACAGTGGGTTTTAAAAGCAGGTTGGGAGTCCTCTAGCTTGTTGCTTTAAATGGCTATTCTAGTTCCTTTGCTTTTCCAAAAAGACATTTTAGAATTGGGTTATTATTTCTTTAAAAAAATCCTACTGGGATTTTGATTGAAGTTGTATTAAATCTACAGGCAAATTTAAGGTGAATTGACATCTTAAGAAATTATATTAATTATTATTAATTAAATGTTATAATAATAATAACATTTAGTCTTTCAAACTATGAACCTTGTATACCATTGCATTTATTTAGGCCTTTTTAGTTTTATTCATTAGTGTTTTGTAGTTCTCAGCATACAGGTTCTGTACATATTTTGTTAGATTTGCATCTAAGAATTTTTCAGTGCAATGGTAATAAATGCTATGGATTTTTAAATATTAAATTTGTGTCCTGAAACTTTGGTAAACTCATCTATTACTTCTAGGAGGTTTTTGTTTTGTTTTTGAGTATAGAGATTCTATGGAATTTTCTTTTTTTTTTAAACATTGTTTTAGTTATCAATGGACGTTTATTTTTTTAACTTATTTGTACATGGTGCTGAGGATCGAACCCAGACCCTCACACATGCAGGGCAAGCACTCTGCCTCTGATCCACAGCCCCTCCGTGGGATTTTCTATGTAGACAATCATGTCACCAGCCAATAGAGAGTTTTATTTCTTCCTTTTCGGCCTGTATACTTTTTATTCTTTTTCTTACCTTACTGAAATTGCTAGAACTTCCAGGATGCTATTGAATCAGAATATGAAACAGACATCCTTAACTTGTTTTTGATCCTGGGGAAAGCATTCAGAGGTCTTTACACTAAATGTAGAGGTGAATATGTGATGTTAGCTGTAGGTTTTGGTGTTTTTGTTGTTTGGTTGGTTTTGTACAAAAGGATATGCTTTATTTGGTTGAGAAAGTTTCCTTCTATTCCTCATTTAAATTGGTTCTTATTCTCATATAAATTTTTATTTAAAACATCCTTGGTGGTCCTTTGTGACCATTCCATATTGGAATTCTCTAGCGTTTTGTCTTTAAAAGTTATTGTTGTAAGATGAATACTAGAAATAGTGCAAGAAATAGGTTGGGTACTTCATTAATAATCAATCATCATCTTTGTTTTTCTGGTTGATTTATATTTTCTACCTTTTCACTGAGTCTCTCTGGAAGCCCTGATAGGTCAGATATCATCATCTTTATTTGACAGGTGTGGTATTCAGGATCCAGGGATGGTGACTTGTTCATGTCCCTCAGCCTGACAGCACCAGGGCCATAACCATGAAAAAAGCCATTCTATGGACTTTCCAAATGAATGTGTTACAGCACCCATCCAAGATTTTCTACATATTCTAGATACTAGACCCTTATCAGATGTGTGATTTGTAAATATTTTCTCTCATTTTGTGTGTGTGTGTGTGTGTGTGTGTGTGTGTGTGTATGTTTAAGGTGAGTCCTTGCTATGTTGCCCAGGCTGGTCTTGAATCCCTGGGCTTAAGCAATTCTTCTGCCTCAGCCTCCTGAGTAGCTGGGACTACAGGTGTGCACAACAACACCCAGCTAGGTTGTCTTTTCACTGCTTTGATAATGTCTTTGATGCAGAAAAGTTTTCGTATTTGTTGAAATCCAATTTATCTATTTTTTTCTTCTGTTGCTCATGTTTTTGGTGCCATCAAAGAATTCATTTCCAGATCTGAACTCAAGAAGATTTACCCCTAAGTTTTCTTCTAAGTGTTTTATTGTTTTTACTCTTATATTTAGATCATCAGTCCATTCTGAATTATTCTTTGTATATGGTATGAGATAGGGGAGTCTAACTTCATTGTGTTGCCTGTGGATATCTAGTTTTCCCACTGTCATTTGTTGAAAAGCCTGCTCTTTCCTCAGTGAGGGGTTTTGGCATTCTTTTTCTTTTTCTTTTTCTTTTTTTTTTTTTTTAAAGAGGGAGTGAGAAAGGGAGAGAGGGAGAGAGAATTTTAATATTTATTTTTTAGTTATCGGCGGACACAACATCTTTACATCTTTGTTTGTATGTGGTGCTGAGGCTCGAACCCGGGCCGCACGCATGCCAGGCAAGCGTGCTACCACTTGAGCCACATCCCCAGCCCCTGTTTTGGCATTCTTATTGAAAATCAGTTGGCCACAGATGTATGGGAGCCAGGCACTTTTAACTGTGAGAACTTTGGCAAATCACTTAATTTTGTACTTTTACTTTCTTAACTATAAAATTGGGACAGTCACCTCTTTATCTCAGTGGTCTTGTCTGGATTAAATGAGATCATATACAGGAGGATCATAGTATCTGGCACAATGAATGTAAAGTTGAGCCTTGCTACAAGAAAGAGTATCAGAGTAAACAGTATGACATCCATCGCCTCCATTCCTTTTTCTTTGTCTCCAGGGTGCAGGAGACCTGAGACAGAAATATCTATTTTTTACCTCAGCTATTTGCCCAATGTATACTTATATTGAACTGGAAGTCAATACTACCCCCCCCCCCCCCCCCGGCAGCTTTGGGCTAAGAAGGGAGTTATGGTATTGGTGGAGGTGATTGATCTAGATTACCAATGGGAGATTGGACTATTCTCCACAATGGAGGGAAGGAAGAGTAAGCCTAGACTGCAGGAGATCCCGTAGGCATCTCTTGGTATGACCATGTCCTGTTATTAAGGTTAGTTGGGAACTATAATAACCCAATCCAGGTAGGACCAAGGTGTAGGTTACCCTCCAGGTAAGTAACCAAGACCTGCTGAGGTGCTTACTGAAGGCAGGGTGTGTGTGTGTGTGTGTGTGTGTGTGTGTGTGTTTCTGGAGGAGATGGGCCAGTAGGGGCATGCCCTAGAAGGGTGCATCCGCCCCGCAGCCCCCTCTCTTTCTTTCTCTCTCCTCACCCCCCCCCCCCCGCCCCTTCTCTTTCCTTCCTTACTGCCATGAGGGGAGCTGCTTTCCTCTGCTGGGCCCTTCCCCCATGATGTGCTGCTGCACCTTGGGCCTAGAGCAACGGAGTTGGCTGTTTATGAACTGAGATCTCTGAAACAGTGAGCCAAAATAAACTTTTCCTCCTCTAAGTTGTTTTTGTTGAGTATTTTGGTTGCAAAAGCTGACTAAAACACCCCTGGACAAAGATGGCAAGAGGAAGCACTTACATAGAAATGCAGGCAAGCAAAGAAAGTAGTGATCACTCTTTGGTAACTGATCCAATAATTCAGCAAACATTTGCCTCATCCTGACTTTGTGCAAAAATATCTGCTAGGTTTTGGAGATACACATGCAAAAGGCCACTCCCTGCCTTCCCATAGCTCAGTCTAGAGGTAGATTGTTAAAAAGGCACTTAGAAAACAGTGTGATATGTTCGAGATAGACTCAAGCAAAGAGAATTCTGAGAGTGTGCGAGAAGATGATTTTAGCCAGAGGATTCAGAGAAGGCTTCCGGGGCGGGGGGAAAAGGGACACTTGATCTGGGTATTAAATGACTTATGGGCAGGAATATGCAAGGTGGATAAGAGGGGAAAGTGTTAGCACAGGAGGCCTCAGATACACAGTTTTGAAGACAAGAATATAAGTTCTGGGTTCTAGGAGATGAAAACTATTCCCAGGTGCTTGGAACGTAGATTGAGTTGAGGGTAGGGTTAGAAAATGTAGATGGCTATTGGAAGTACAGGGAAGTACTAAGGTGAGATATATGTTTTGGAGATCAATAAGAAGACCAGAGTGTAAAATGGATAATTAATAGTAGAAAGAGGTGGAGAGAGGCAGTGAGAAGAATCAGGATAAACGTGAGGATGGAGTGGAGGGGGAGTGTTAGGTGGATTATGACAAATCAGATTTGGGAGTGTGGGAGAGAAGGAGCCTAGGATATAACTTTCAGATTACTGACTTAAGGGACTTGGTCAGGAGGCCATTCACCCAGAAAGGAACACAGGTGTGAGGACAAAGTAAGAGAAGAAAAAATGGTATTTAATTTGGCAGGTGAATCCAGATGGCGTTATCCAACAGACAGACTGTCTTTGAAACTGGAATATAAAACAGTTTGAGCTGGAACATGAGTGAGTATGAAAAGCACACATTTTTGTCTAAAGTGAGAAGTGGGTTTCATTTTGCTTTGTTTTGTTCTTGACAATTAAAATGTTAATGAACTTAATTTTAATACTAAAAATACAAAGAAAAAATGTAGCCCATAATTCCACTGTTCAAACAACCCCTGCTGGAAGGGAAGGAGGATAGTATGTATTGTTAGAAAACACAAGCAATTTAGAAAAAGTTTAAAAAAGGAAAAGTTCAGGTCTTGCTCCATCCTTAATCATTGTAAACAATTTCCTGTGTTTAAGAAAACCAAATTTCTGCTCAATCCCATATATCCCCACAGGGACCCTGCCTTATACTGTATTTAAGAGGTTTATTCTATTGAACATATTAACCTTCTCATTGCTTTGCTGGGCTTCACATGCCATCTGTACTGGTAGGATGGACCTGTGAGTTTGCTTAGGGAAAGGCAGGTAGTGGGCTGGCCCAGGGTAGGTGTGCAGTACAGTATAACTGAATGAACTGTTGCTGCATTTGGAAATTTGGAGAGTCTCTTGCCTGCAAGTCCAGTTGGTTAAGTGACTCATTCAGTAAATGTTTCCAGAGTCCAGACTAAATGTTCAGTGGTGTGTGTGTGTGTGTGTGTGTGTGTGTGTGTGTGTTGGGGGTAGGAGGACAGAGGACTCAGCTCCTGGCCTCACTGAAGGGCAGAACTGAAAAGATCAAAGATCTTCCAACCTTCTTACTTTTTGAGGGGAAACTGAGAACTAGTATGAGGTTATGATTTGGCTAAAGCCACATGAACTGTTGGCAGTAGAGCCAGTACTGGTACCTCAGAAGAGAGAAAGAAAGAGCTAGAGAGTGCTACTGGTTAGTGGTTAGTGAGCTACTCTTGCTTCTTTCTACCTCTTTTCTCCTCCTGCCATAAAAAGTAGCAGCAATTCTCAGCTCCAAATCCTTAGACAGGCAAGATCCTGGAGATGCCTCGTGCAGCCCTTGTTCCTATAAGAGGCAGCATGAGTGGTATAGCCCTGGACTGGGAGTCAGGAAGCCCGGATTTTGATGCTCATTCTGCCATACCCTACCACGATGCTGCCAGCCAGGCACACATCATCCCTCCTTTAAATGTAGGGGTGAGTGTAACTAAAACTCCAAGGTTGTTCATACCATTATTCCTCTTTGTAGGCCACTACGTTTAATAAATTACAGGAAATTAAATCTTATGATTTTTGGTTCTAACATCCTGGTTTTCAAGATTCTGGGAATGCTGCTTGGTGTGTCTCATTCTATGCAGAAGCCTATGCTGTAAATCTCACTTTTGCAGTAGTAAGAAGCTTCATATCCATTTTCCAATTTGAGACCAAGGACAAAGAGACCAGACCCAAAAAGAGTGCCAAGTCAGACAGGTCTCCTCACCAGCAAAGTGGACAAAGCAGGAGGGTAGATGATATTAGAGACTATTTCAGGGGCCACACTGAATCCTTCAGTAGCTCTTGCAGATAGGCCAGGCCTGGTGAACAATCCCATTTTACACAGGAGAAAACTGAGGCTCAAGAAGGGGATCTGAGCCATTGCTTCCAGTCACGGTGAAGGGTTTTGTTTGTTTGTTCTTTTCTTTTGGTCTGGGGATGAAACCCAGGCCTCACGCATATAAGGCAAGTGCTTTACCTTCAGCTGGGACGTCTTATTCTTTGTCCAGTGCTCTTCCTGTACGTTGGGCAGGGCCCCCTGAGACACTGCTATATGTGCAGGAGCCCAGAAGGCAGGAGGAACTGGGTACAGGCCCCAGAGGCACTTTGAGACCCTCTTGCCTGAAGGGACTCTGACCAGTGGAAAACGCGTGCCACAAAAGCAAAACGTGATAAAGTGGGCTGTGAGGTCTGGGTTGGGTCCCAGCTTTGCTGGTGACTCGCTATAAATCTCCGAGAGCGGGTTGGATTCTGCAAGAAAACTGTCAAGCACTTTCATATCTGTTACCTCTGCGTTCGCATCTATGGCGTTCTCTTTAGACCCGGGAAAAACCCGACCTGCAGAGGTGATGGATCCTGTCCGAGGCCACTGGGAGAGGCGGGGAGGAAGCCGGGTCGATCCGGGCTCCGTGGACGCTCAGCTTGCTGGCTGTCGGTATAGTGCCCAGACTCTCCCTCCCGCTGCGCCACTCCTCAGTCCAACCGGGGTCTGTGGCCAGAGAGCCGCAGGCCGAGCAGGGCTCCAACCGGCCGCCGCCTGTCAAACCCTCCGCCCAGCCCCTCACCGGGCCCCGCCCAGGCCCCCAGGCGAGGAGTCCCGCCCGCGCACTGCGATTGGCTTCGGCTGGGAGGCTGCGGTGAGCCAGTGGCCCTAGCGACTGTCGGGAAGCTGTCGGCCCGGCCCGGCCCGCCTCCGGGGTGCTGCCCCGCCCCCGGGGTGCCGCCCCGCAGGACGCGGCGGCGGCGGCGGCGGCGGCGGCTGCGGGGGCTGCGGCGCCAGAGGAGGCGCGCCGAGTCGTGCGCCCCGCGAGCTGCAGCGGCCGCTGCGAGGTGAGAAGGGGCGCGGCCCGCGGCCTGCGGAAAGGGCGGGCGCCAGGGCCCGAGATCTGAGGCTGGGAGTACCAGCTTTGCCCCAAGTCCAGTAGCTTTAGGATGGCGCGAGGAGCGCCGAGGGGAAAGGAGAGTTTGGGGGTCCGGGCCCGTACTCCAGGACGGATCATGGGAGGACAGAAGCTCCGGCGAGGAGGGCTCCAGCGCGCGCGCGTGTCGAGAGCGTGAGACTGTGTGGCTGTTAGTGTTGCTGTATCTGAGCGTGTGAAAGAGTTTGTGTGGCACATCGCGTCCCCGAGTGCGCACTGACTGGGGTGTGCGGTGTGCGTGGGAGCGGCGTTCACCGGCATTACTGACTCCGTGAGGGTTTGCGCGCGCGACGGGCTTGTTTTCCTAATGCGCGCAGGAATGTGCGTGTCCCGGGGTGCGCGTGATAGGTTTGCGCAGCGCGGATGAGCTCCCATTTTCCGACTACCGTTTTCTGGATTTGGGGGAATCACCAGTGAGTCTCAGAGGATCAGCGCCCAGGATTCCCGAGTGCGCGGTCAGCCGCTTCTGCGCTGAATTCGGCGCCGCAGCGCCCTGGAGGTGCGCAGCCATTGACCCACCCGGAGCGATCTCCGCTGCTTCGCCGGATCCCTGCTCTGTGACTTCTGTCTCCGCTGGCTCCCTGTCCCGCTAGAGGACTATGGACAGGAGCCCTCCGCTTCAGGCCTCAGTTTCACCATTCGTTCTAAGAGGGCTGGTCGCGGTGGAGGCGGATTTGGGTGGGAGGGCCCAGGGGGCGTCACAGGAATGCGCGGGTGACTATGGTCGTCCCCAAGTTTGGGATCTTGAGAGCCATTGCTGCGCGGACTAAGAGGCTTGGCATCAGGTGAGTTAGGGTTGAGGTAGGTGTGGTGGCGCAGAGCTATTTGAGACCTGAGACCTAAACCGTGGGGGCAGTGAACTGCCAAACTTGGGCCCAGCAAGAAAAGAATCTGCTTCCCTCATTCTAATGCGCCTGTACCGTCTCCCCACTTCAGGAGCCTGGGTGACCCCCAGTCGTGCGCCTCGCCCAGGAGCCATGCATTGCGAGGTGGCCGAGGTACTTTCAGACAAGAGGCCCAAGGAGGCCCCCGGTGTCCCAGGCCCTGGTCTTGGAGCGCACATGGCCTTCAGGGTCATGGTGAGTGGCGGTGGCTGCGTTGATGGAGGCCCGCGGGACTTGCTACCTCGGCTACCTGTGCCACCCCAGCGCACCCACGACCTCCTCAGGCCCCGAAGTCCCCGAGACTACAGCTCGTCCAAGGCTGCCTTCGCTGGAAAGGGTAAGTCGGGATCTGCCAAAGTGGCCGCGAGTGTGAGAGATTCCTTTGTAGGGATACTCTGGAGAACTTGGTGAAACTTTCTCCGGAGTTCCTCAGTTTCTCTGTTGTTGTTTGGAACTAACTTGACAGTCTTGAAAGGATCCCTGCTTTAAGAAGCATCTAATTTAAACTCAATAAGCACATTTTGGGGAAATGTGCACAGAAAGTTCAGATTACATAATTTTGCTTCTGTATGTTTCTGATAAAGGTTGTGTGAAATGTCAAAATTTTATTATATGTTAGAGGGAGTAGGAACTCCTGTAACTGGTATTTGTTTTTGAGTGGCAGAAAGCATACTTTGAAGTGTTCCAATTGCCTTAAATAACAAAAACCAGAGGCCTTCAGCAGGACCCTCTCCCCTCTTGGGATCTCAGTTTCCCCATCTGTCAAGTGAGGAATTTGTTATGCCAGACGGTTTCTAGATTCTTGATGGAAAAGTTTCTGAATCTATAATCCAGCCTGGGTCAGGTCTTGACTTAAAAATATCTTTTCTGTACTTGGTGCTCTGGAAGGGTCCTCTTGGCCAGAAGTCATTTTTCAGTGTCCTCTGCAACCACTGAAGCTGGTGAATAGAAGGCAGGCCCAGTACAGGTCATGGCTCAACTCAGGGATGCCTTTGCTATTCTCACAAACATGCTCATCTCATCATAGTTAATTATTGAGCCATTATTTATAGGCTCCATGCTGACAGATAATTAACCAGAAATTGGAGAAATTGTTAAGGTCCTGTGCCCATTCCTCCCCCTTTTTTTTTCTCCTTTGGGAGATACTGAAACTTTGGGGCTTGATCATTTCAGCACTTGGGACTTCTTCAGTCTTTTTCCAGGTGATTTTTAAGGAAGATGATAATTGTGTGTTTTATGGCTGTGGACATCCCTTCCTCAGCATCAGCCCAGCTCCTTAAAAGAGGTAGACTGGCTGGCTTCCCAGTTTGGGGCCTGGTCAAATGAAATAAAAGTATAGTAGTTTTACTTTTTTAAAGAAAACACCTGACTTCATACACAAGAGCTATTTCTTCATATATATATATTTATACATATATACATATATATGTATATATGTATAAATATTTTTAGTTGTACATGGACATAATATTTTTATTTTTATTTATTTATTTTTATGTGGTGCTAAGGATCGAACTCGGTGCCTCACGCATGCGAGGCAAGCGCGCAACCACTGAGCTACAACCCCAGCCTCAAGAGCTATTTCTTGTCTTCTTGCCTTAAGCATCAGTCTCTTCTCCAAGAGATAAAGATCATAGTTTAGAATAGATATGGGAAAGAATACATACAGAGTATTACTGCTGGAATACACATACAAAGTCTCTTTTATCAGGGAGAGAGAAGTGCTGCATATCAAGACGAGTTATGTTTGCCGCCATGAGTCCCTGGCTTGCCCTGCTCCACACACGGTCCTCCCTTCCACACATACCCTCCTGTAACGACTTGTGTTTAAAAAAATCATGGCTGTCATCTGCAGATTCAGTTCTCCGAAGCCTTAGTGAATGCCTGTCCCAGACATAACCTTTATTCCACGCTGTGGTTAGAGACCTTTCATCTGATGCTTTGCCTACGATCTTTCTACTTGTAGTCCTCCAAACCCCAATTATTTTTGCTTATGTCTAAAATAAGGCACATTGCATTTGGAAAGGATAGAGGAGGATAAAGGGATAGGAGAAAGAGCCCCTTGCTTTGTACCTTAAATTGGACTCTGTGGTTACTTTTTCTCCGAAAGGATTTTAAACTGCTTTTCTTCACAGCCTCTTGGTGAGGCTGATGGGATGGGATTTAACACACCTTTGAAAGATGAGGAAACTGAGGTCTGCAGGTGGGGAAAGTGTCTGCTATGTAGAAGGCCATCCAGCAGGTCAGGGGCTCTGCCATCATCCCGCCTGGGGAGAAGGGAAATCTCAGGACAGGGACTAGGAGAGGTTTCCGACCTGGCCTCTGTGTTGCTATAGGCATATTCCTCTCAGTCAAGCCAAGTGGCCTGAAAGGAAACCAGCACCCCCCAGGGGATCTTCAGCAGCCCTCTTAGACATGCCATTAAGGAAGAGGCACCTTTTTGCAGTGCTCACCCCCACCAAAATAGTCAGCAGGCCATGTAACCCTTTGAAAGTGAGGTGCCTAGCTCCAAGCTCTCAGGCTTATTGGAAACAGACAGAAATACCAATTTAAACATATTTATTAGCTGTGCTGGAAATGATAAGACCCTGCCACCTATGCTCTGTGGGATGCTGGAGGATGTTATTTCACTCCTCTGAGCCTCAGGTGTCCTCATTTATGGTGAATTTTCCCCGAGACTTGAATGTGAAAGAACCATCTTTGATGCCTGGTTATTTTAAAAATTACTAGTGTAAGGAGTTTAATGTTCTCAACCTCTGGTTTCTCGTAATAATGCCTACCTCATGGAATAAATAAAGCCAGGGTTATAAGAATGCTTTCTATACTAAAACCGTAGGAGAGGTCACTTTTATTAATTTGTGCAGGGTACCATGCTAGAGACGGTTGATAGTTTAGGTAAAGGGGGTATAGCCAGGAGGGAGAAAGATTTTATTTTTAAAATGTTGAGTGTGAAAGGTGCCAACTCTGGTAGGTGCCAATTGTGGTATACGAGTCAGGGGAAGCTGAAAGGTGCCACGCTTCAGGTCTTCCGTGACCATTGCTGCCCAGTGACTGGAGAGAAGACCATACTGTGTGGTTGGGGGTCAGGTTTCAGATGATCTGTCTTCTGCTCCGGACGGACCCTAAGCAGAGGAAGGGAGTGAGTTCTGGAATTCAGCAGTATATCCATACTTGTTGGGTCCTATGTGTTTCCAGATCTGAACCGGGAGGCACTGGGCATGGCACGACGTCATGGACTAACATTGTCATCATTTACAATAAGAATCACGATCTGTTTATGGCAGAGTCCCGCTTATCCAGATTCCAAACAGCTGGGAAGGACAAATTACCAGATGCTGCGTTTTTCTTTCTTATTATTAAACACCAGACACTGCTTTTATAAGTTCTGACGAGGAAAGAAGGTAAACATCTGGGCTTTCCGCGGGTGGACAGCTTTGTGGCGATGGCCGATGATGCTTATTCTCTGTGCACAGCACTTTACAGTTGTCGGAGTGTTTCCACACCTTCCCTCATCAGTCTCTGCCTACCCTGAAGGCTCTTCCAAAGGAACAGATGTAGAAGTGCTTTGCATCTATAAAGTGCAGGGCAGGTACTGGCTCTTGTTGACACGACTCCCATTTTATAGATGAACATATGCAGGTTCAGGGATTTGATCATATCTATCTACAGACAGTTAAGTGGCAGTTTGGGAGGCTTCCAGCTCCAGATATTTGATTCTAGTTCCACAGCTTGTACCTTCTATACACGTGTGCTGGTGGCCCAGAGCTGATGTATGTAACCAAGGCCTCGTGAATATTTCCAGAGAATTTAAAACGTCTTGCTTTTAATATTTCTTCTGTCTTGAAGTTTTGGAAATTGGTAACCGCTCTCTATGCCATATCTAGAAAACTTTGTAGTTTACCAGATGATTCCATGTGTCCAAAACCCAGATAATGAGGTCACCATTTAATTCATAGCGTCTCCCTGGACCCTTTCCACCACATCCCGAGACTGCATACATCCTAGCAAAGAAGGAGATTGATGGTCACTATGAACATGAACTCTGTCTACCATTAGTAAAAATAGCTACCGGGACATAGCTGTAAATGTCAGGAAGTACTGAACCTTGGAGGAAATAAATAAATAAATAAGTCTCTGAAAAGAAAGAAAAAGAGGAGGAGGAAAGCAGTTGTAGGTTGTGGGTATGGACATCAGGGCTGGCGATGGTGGGACATCATGTTTTCGGTGTTATTACCTGGTTGAGTTTCTCCATCTGAGCAAGTAGCCAGTGAGATGTACTGGGGAGGTTTGGAGAGGCCAGCGCATCCGTAATAGAAAGGTATGAGTTATTTTTAAAGCATTTCCCCCCTCCGGCTCTGGTGGGCAATTTGCTTGCATTTCATCCATTTTAAAGTGCTGGTCCTGTGATCCGGAAATAATCAGATCCAAATTTTTTTCGGTGCTTGAGGTTTCAAATAAGGGGGAGAAAAAAACCTGCTGGCCAAATGTCAGGCTCAGTGAGACAAAAGAGAAACAAGTATGTGTGTGGGTATACAAATGAGATAGGAGCATGTTGCGTCTACAGTCATGAGAGTTATGTATCCGACAAATCTTTTATAGACATGTAGCGGAAATATAATTCCCTAAGATTCCCTAAGAATCTTGTGCGGCTAGAATTTCTCTTCCCTTCCTGCCTCCCCAGCTCTCTAGAAGCTGCTAAGACTTGGCGGGCAAAATGGAAAGGGAATCATCACACAAGATCGTGACTTAATTTAAGGCCCTGTTTCTCGGTCATTTACCTGTGGCGCTCAGCTGGTCGAGGTCCTGGGATCCTCCTGGGTATGGAAGCGGGGTTGCTGTGTTTGTGCAAATTTCTTTGTATGCTGTGGTTTTTTTTCACACTTCTTCTAGGGGGAAAAAAAAAGACAAAAATCCATCTCATCTCCAGTTATTCATCTCCTTGCGTTTCATTTGCGTGAGAAGCCAAGTTCGCCGGCACACTTATTTTTACAGTGCGTTAAAATCCCATTATAGGCATAAGTGCACAATGAATCATTTAAAAAATATACTCTTATGTTCTTTGTTCTGAATGTTGCATAATTATCATCATTTTCTTCGGTTTTATTTTGTGGAGTTTGGCCAGCATCCTAGAAGAGAAGAGAGACTAAAGTTTGGAAAAGTTTTTCAATCCTTTTTTGGGTAGGATTAGAAACAACAACAACAAACAAATAAACTTTTTTTTTTTTTTTTTTTGGAAGCTACCCAGTGGCTATCACTAACCGTGGCTTTTTCATCAAGAAGATAATTTCACTTCCTTTTCTCAGTTTTCTTGGGAAGGAATTCCCTGTTTGGAAACCAACATGGTGGGACTTCAGTAACTTCACCTTACATGTATGGCTACAGTCAAAGGGAAATTATCGTGTGTGGTTTCTATTTTTTCCCCCCTAGTACTGATTTTAGTTGCAGTTAGTTTGGACTTCAAGAGTTGGATTGTTTCTTTTGGTAGGGGGTCGTTTATTTTTGTGTTTAAAGGAACAGACAGTCCAAGGGGGAAGAAGAAATGAAACAAACTTCTCCGAGCTTTGAAAAATTCGACTGCATTATATAAAAAGCGAGCTGTAATAGTAGGCCAGGAGAAAAGATCAGACTCCTGAAATATTTCTGCTGTTCGCTTTCACAGCGCTAATGATTCTAGCAGTTTAAAAACGGACTTCTTGTTTATCAACAACGGCTGCCCAAATTAATAGTTTACAATTAAAAAAAAAAAAAATGCTTTCGGCATTGGAGGCAAAGTCCAGGGACTGACAGCTGAGTTACTGAGGACAGCAGAAAAGAAGAGGGAAGAGTTTTGTGGCTGTTTTGGTCTCCCAAAGCCTTATTTATAAGAAACTGAAAGAAAACAGGGGCTGGGCTGTGGTGGGGGTGGAGAGAATACAGCCTTAACCCAGTGGTCTTACAGTTGAAAGTCACTGAAAGCATCTGTTTTCTTCTTTCCCCGTCTTCCCCTTAAACTCCAAAGGGTTATTCCTTTAGAAGGGTTCCGGCGGATTGAGTGGATTGCGTTAGCATTACGAGCTGTGTTTTTAAAAGTCAGCGTTTGAGTCAGATGCACAAGAGGAGCCCTTTAGCCCGTTAACTGAATAATGCATTTCCTGTATGGCCTGAATTTATTTGGTGGTTATGGTTGGGCCAGCCTGGAGCACACACATGTGCCATTGTGTAGCTTCGATGCACGTGGGAATGGTCTTCCCTTTGAACCTCGGTTTCCCCATCTGTAAAATGGAGAGCATTTTTGATTGAATGATCCCTAGTCCCTTCCTGCTCTGATACCACAGGATTCCACACTAATTGAGCCGGGAGGTCTCAGGCCAGGTTCTAGACCTGTCCTGGGAAGTTTTGCCTGCTGAAGGTGAGCACAGAAAGAACAGAGGAGAGAGGGTGGCTAATCTTTATTGAGCCTACTATGTGCCAGGCCAGACACATTGTAACTGTGATCACATTTCATTATGTCCAGCAGCCCTAGCCGCATGGAGTCATTGCAGCTATTTAAAGGTCAGAAAAGTGAGGTGATTTATCCCAAGGTAGTTTAGGTATAAGTGGTGGAGCTGGGAGTTTTAAACCCAGGTCTGTCTGAAAGCAAGGACAGTACTTTCCCCTAAAGCACATTACTCTCTCTCTCTCTCTCTTTTTTAATATTTATTTTTTTAGTTGGACACTGTATCTTTATTTATTTATTTTTATGTGGTGCTGAGGATTGAACCCAGGGCCTCACATGTGCTAGGTGAGCGCTCTACCACTGAGCCACAACCCCAGTCGCACATTACTCTTAAAATCCCTGTTGCACGGCTGTAGCTGTGGCTGTGGCGTGTCGAGTGTGCCCCTAGCCTAGGGGAAGGGAACGGGAGGCCCCCTGGAGCACCCCTTTCTGAAACTTCACGAATGGGCAGAGGTGTGACTACAAGGGGAAGCTGTTCCATTAGGGCACTATCCCCAGTCTTGCTACAGCTGTGGGGGAGAACGGTTCCCGGTTATGATTCGGGTCCTCAGGAAGCTGGGGTATGGTGAGGGTTTTCAGGGGCTGTGGAGTCCACCTTTCAAAAGCAGCGGCACCCCCTGACCACTGGTGATTGTGGGTGACAGCCCCTGTCTGCACTGTCTTGCAGTGTGTGCCGAGGCCCCAGCTGTGGTCTCCCTTCTGCTGTTTCCCAGGACATCGTTGGGATGAGAATTCCTGCTCGTCCGCAGCATTCTTGGTTATGAAATACGTGCATCTCCGAGCACAGTGGCTCAGGGAGTGTTAAACAATTATATTCTTTTTAGTCATTTGGTGGCATGAAGAAGGGGCTCAGGAGGGAGAACAGGACAGGGATCCGGTTGAACTTGAGAGTTTGTGGGAAATGGGACTTTCATGTTAAATAGTGAATAGCCGAATGCCCTGTGAAAGGCAGAGGTCCAGGTTGCGTCTGTGGCCTTGCACGTGCGTTCCTGAGATGTGTGCGAGTGAGTTCTCTCACACTCATCCCGAAAACCACACTACCAGAGGCTTCTGGTCCAGGCTTTTCGGCCTCTTCATGGAGACGCTGGGTTTGAGAGGGGGCAGATGGAGAAGGATCAGAGATGGCCCTGGTTGCAATGGGATCCCGTCTTCCTGTTTGCGCCTTCAGCAGCCCGAGGACTCTTTTAGATGTTGTTGGTTTTGTTTTTAAATAACAGGTTTGCTGGAAAATAAGGCTTTCGCGAGAAGCCAAGGGAGGACCGTAAACCTGACTTGAAAAAGACAGATCCCATTTGCTGCTTTAAGCTCTCCGGAGGCCTGGAGATTAGGTTTATTTTGGAACGCTGCTGGACTATATGAATTACTTCTCTGAGCGCTGGGTATTTAATACCTAGTAGAAGTTTGTATAAGAGTTGATGATGTATTTTGCCGACTTTCCAACCCTGTAAATAAATTACACGTGCCGGCAGAGGCTGCCAGGATCCACTGTGTCAATTGAAGCTTAATTTTTATCCTAAACCACTTAATACTTTTGTCCCAGTGAGCAGAGAAAGTTACCAGGTTTCACCCAGCAGCGGGCCTATTGCAAGATAAAGGTGGCTTCCAGAGCCCGGCCCAGGCCTCTGTGGATTCACCGATTTTTGGTGGCTAGGTAGCTTCAGTGTTCTCAAGTCCAACCCTCAAGGCAGAGGATGATAATATAATTTTAAGTGTATCGTAAAAATGAAACTCAATCGCTTCCACTCCCCAGCCCTGTGTCTCACCCTCGTCTCTGGAGAAGACGGCTGTAATTGTGTGTTGTGTCCAAAGGCCGCCTGCGCATTTTATCTCATTTGAGTGCAAAGCCCAGGTAATAACGTTGGCATTTCCAGCACGAAACAAAATAGGGTTTCTAATTTGGAGACACTATTAAATATTTCATGCTTCAACCAAACTCAATTCTTTTTTTCCTATAATAAGTTTAAATATTAATTCTCTGGAATGTCAGATGCCTAAAGCTAGGCATTTAGTGATCTGCAGTTTCAAGTATCTCGAAGAAGGTTTATGAAACAGGATATTTCACTGGGAGGGATGAGTAGTGTGTTTCAGAGATATCTGAATTCAAGGCAGTGTCTTCTGATTTACTTTTTAAAGGGAAAAGGTCATAAAATAAGTTGCTTTATGTGCTGAAGGATTAAGTGGCTTAGACTGAAATAACATCAGGGACTTTACTGGTCCGCCCCCCCCCCCTTTATATTTTAACAATGCTATTTGGGGGAGGGGGGTGGGTCATTTTCCCGCCTGCTTGTCTCCTCCCCTCAACTCCCCCCCCCCAGCCAGATGGCTTTAATTCTAACCAAATCCCACGCTGAGGCCAAATGATTGATCAAACAGTCATTTGTACTTACGTAGTGCTCTTTGTGAGAATATCTCTGCACTGGAGCTTCTTGCTGGGCAGGCTTTCTTTGGGGCCTTTAAATGTTGATTTTCAGACACATCTCGGGGACTTGGAGAGGTGGGGGTCCAGGGGCAGATGGAGAGCCAAAATCCCAGACCTTGACTCCTCAGAATTTCTTGCTTAAAACCTTTCTGTTACTTTCCATCTCAGATAGCAGGGGTATCTGAGTTTTCTAAATACAAGGACAGTAATCTTCCCTCTGGCCTGATGACAGTCGTGATACTTTTAATGCCCATTGATGGAGAAGATAACCTGATGAGGTTTAGGTAGCTACTCACTTTAAGAGCTTTTTAAAACAGATTTGTATTTATTTAACTATAGTAGCACCTACACACATCTGCAGAGACATGGTTTTGTGCTACAGAAATATTTTTGGTACATGCTTTGAAGATCTTCCCCGAACTTACAGCTTGGTTTCTACCAGAGAGCCCTGGAGCCAGCCCACGCAGCTCTCGAACCCTGCCGTGGTGGATACTGCCCAGATCGCCACCTGAGATAGGATTAGATGGGTTTCCGGGGAGGATTGAATTGTTCTCCTTACTCCTTTCTGGGCACCATTGAGGGGTTTTAAATTGGAAAGATCTTCCAAATCATATGGTTATTCCAAGCGCCATAAGGTTTGGAGAGGCCATGTTACTTGTGCAAGGGTGGTCATGGGGCTTTTGGTGTCAGAACTGGGTTCAGATCCTAGACCTTGGACAAGTTCACTGAACTCTGAGCCTCAGTCTTCCTTGCCTGTGAAATGGAGATACTTCTTGTCTCAGATCATTGACATGGGGTTTGGGGATTGAGATAAAAAGTCTGCAGAGCATGTGGCTCGGGAGTTGGCGCAACAGGTAGATCACGGAAGGGAGTTGGTTGTTGCGCTCTCTAAGGATGGAGCAGGGACTAGGTCCCAGGTTGGCTCTACCTGCTGCTGTCTTTCCTCTACACCGTATCACCCTATCCCTTTACTATATTCTTTTTTCTTTTTTGGTATAATTGAAAGAATAAGAACTTGGAGTCAGACTGAGGTATGGAGGACATAGATATCATTGACTGCTGTCTTGACTTCACTCTGAACTAGGGGAAGGTCAACAGCTGTGGTCCTTTGTGGAGTGGGGAAGGGCTGCCTTAGCACAACTTGCTGACAGGTCCTGGCCCTGGGCCAGCCCAAGACGCTCAGGTAATTGGTGGTGACTCTGGTGTCGAGTAGGATGGGGATGGAACTATCTGTGAGGTGGGTCTAAAGGCACAGATTCCTTCCCTTGCCTGGGTTTGTTGGGTTGGAAGTTGCCATTGGACTTGACCATCCCTTTGAATTACCTCAAAGCTTCCTCCCAAATTTAAGGTGCTGTTGCCCTCTGCTCCCCACAACTCCATGTGTGCCTGTGTCTGCAGTACTGCTGTGACTTCTGTCTGTTGATCCCTCCTGGGTGTAGATATCCCATGAGGCCATCTAATTCTTGCCCCATTCACTTCTTGTGAGATGGGTATCATCATCTTCATTTTAGAGATGAGGAAAACTGAGACCCAGAGACGGTAAGTGACCTGCCCCACTCAGATCTGACAGGTGGTAGCTTCATGCCCACCTGGCCTTTCCCCACTCCTTGCCACCTCCCTGGGTTCTGCTGCCTTGGGTCTGATCTGGCCTATTCCTCACACTAGAGAAACTGCCTCCTCCAGCCAGAATCAACCTCATTCTCCTCTTTCTCACTGCCTGTGTCACTGTTCTCTCACTGAAGGTGACAGTCAGGTCTTATAGATGCCTGACTCATGTTCCTCCCCCTGGGGCGGCAGGCTCTGAGAGCCAGGGTCTGTGATGGGTGCCTCTCTGACTTGCTGTTGCAGTATGGTCCAGAATAGGCTGAGCGCTGGGCCCCAGTGGGGTTGATCTGTCCCTCTCCCGTGAAGGTGGAGCTTCCTGGAAAGTCCCCAAGCAGATTTTCAGTACAGCAGCCCAGAGGTTCTGGATTTCTAAGACTCGCTTCCCCATTTGTAAAGTGGGGAGAAGGGTCACCAGTTGGCCAGCTATCAGGGCATATGTGATGGAGTGTGTTAGGGTATCCTGGAAACTGGGAGTGATGTCCCTGTGTTTAGTGGGTGATTGGTTGGTTCATTGCTATTGAATGCCTGTTCAGGTTTGGGGTTCAGCCCAGGACACTGTGGTAGATTAACCAAGCCCTAGCCTTCCCAGAGCTGATAGCCTGGAACGCAGGTGGTCAGTGAGTGAGCATTCTTAGGGTCCCTCCCAGACTGACCTGGTCCCCAGCCCTCCTCTGTGCAGCATATCCATTGTTTCACGTGGTGTTCTGTCCTAGGCAGACTCCTGTCTTCCAGCCAGTCTCAGCCTGGTGACCTCAGACAATCTCACTGGGCCTTAGTTTTTGCCAAGTTATAAAATGGAAATTTTTGCCATCTCCCCTCTTGAGGTAGGAGAGAGCTAACTGCTGGGGTCTCTGGAGACAGGCAGCCCTCTGCAGGACGCTGGTGGTGGTGCTCAGGCAGGTTAGTCTGGCTAGGGATGGGGGCTGCCTTGACCAGCCCTTTTCTTGCACCCGTTGCCAATTCCTGCTGGTTCAGCTCCTCTCGGTGTTTCTGATTGCTATGCACTCAGAATACAGAAGAGCTGTTTGCTAGGGAGATGCAGATTGTTTGTATTGGCCACTCAAGTAGGGGACCCTGGAACCACTGGAGACCCTCAACCTCGTCCTTCTCTTCTCTATCATTTTCATTATACTGTATGTAGTCACTGTTTACTGAGCACTGCCAGACATTGGGCCAATCTTTTTTTTTTTTTTTCAATAAATCATATTGTTTAATTTCACAACCACCCTGTGTTGTGTAAGTGTTCTTCCACATGAACACTTACATGAAAATGAATGAAAACATTAAATGTTAAATGAAAAATTCATTCTTTTAGTTTTACTAACTGCATTTCCAGTACTCAGTAGACACATGTGGCTAGTGGCTACCATATTGTGCAAATGTAGAACATTCTCATCATCACAGGAAGTTCTGTTGGACAGTGCTACTCTGGAATATTATTCTTTAACCTGATCATTTGTTCATTACATGTTTCGTGACTCCCTGTCCTATGTTAGGCTCTGTGTCCTTGGCTTCTGCCTTGGAGATCCTTCAGGGGAAAGGGCAGGCGGGTGGGTGAAACAGATCTGAGTCCCAGGGTCTCAGGGTTCACAGGACAGTACTGACAAGAATCAGAACAGGTTTGCTTGATAGGTGGCTTTGAGTGGCCAGGTCCTGGTGGGCGGGCTTTGCTGGGCCCTAGAGAAGCAACCCAAGGCATCTGGCTAGTTCTTAGAAACTCTTCTCTGGAGCTGGAAACAGGCTGGCGGTGCCTCACGCAGCAGCTTAGACAGAAACCTAGGGATATTAGTTTATTCCTATAGTTCCTGACTTCCAACAAATTAGTCTTTCTCCTCATCCTTCTTTGGGAGGTGGCTGACTCTTTGAACGTACTTTCATTTATTAATCCTTATTTTTTTCTGCTTATGTAAATACTACATACTTATTGTAGGAAATCTGCAAACTATAGAAACACAGAAAGATGGAAATAATACTTTTCTTATAATCTCACTCCTGGCAACTATTATTTACAGTTTGGTACATTTCTTTTTAGTTTTTTTCCTATTGTTTAGCTGTATATTAATATATTTTTATATCATTGAGATCATTCTGAGTGTAGTCATGTATTTATTTTTATGTTTAACATTCTAATATAATGAAACTTTCCCATGTTATTAAAATTCTTCATAAACATCCAAAAATAGATGCGATTTTGTTGAATTTGTTAAATTATTTTGAGTTGGTGATACATTAAAACGGTTCCAAATTTGGAAGCTCCAAAAAGAGTACTTTGAGAACAACAACCTCTTCCCTTCCCACCCCCCAAACTAGTAATGCCTGAGGTTTCATCTGGCCTCTCAGAAATAGTTTATGTGCATACAAACAAGTATGTATATATATATTTTGAATATGTGAATTTTTGAATATATAAATTTTTCAGCCTTTCTAATGCTGCAGTGAATATCTTCCTACAGCAAGCTTCATTTGCATCTCTGATTATTTCCCAAGGTGAAAGTTCCCAGGCTAATGGGTAGGAACGCTTAACACGTCTCATCTGTAATCCTTTAGAAAGTTGTTCTCATTTGCCCAACTACACACAGGCAGAGTCTTCTCGGAGAATGTACTAATCTGTGTCTTCACCACTGTTTCAAAATTCCTGTCCTGATTTGAAGGTAGCAGTGACATCTGGTCATCATTTCATTTTGCATTCATAGGATTATTAGTGTGGTGGAACCTATATGGTGTGTTGATGGACAGTTCGTAGCTCTCTGTCTGCAAATTGGTGCTTATAATTGAGGTCTGACTATTTTACTGATAAGATTTAAAACCCGACATCCTTTGAAGTGTCCTCATTAAGAATGTTAATGCTTTGTTCGTCGTATTCGTTGCTAATATTTTTATGAGTCTGCTGCTTAAACAAGTTTTTATGATGATTTTGAAACAAAAACTTAAAATTTTTCATGTAGTCAGATTTGCCAAGATTTTCCTTTGTCATTTACTTCATTGCTTTTCTTTCTGCCTCTCACTAAGCCCCATTGTTTATTGTTATTACTATTTGCACTAACTTATTTTATTAAGGTTCTAAAAATAAATGTTTATTTTTGGCAAAATAATGCCAAACTTGGCTTTTTAAATAGCCTGATGCAGAAGGGCTTTCAAGAGGGCTCTGTGGCCCCCCCAGGGACCCCGCCCTCAGCACCTGCAGAGCTGCCCACCTCCAGGCGGCGCCCTGCTGTGCGCACTTCTGTAACATGGCAGCCTGTCTGGGGCTCGTGAAGTTGTTGTTTTGTAGCATTTTCTTCCACCCATCTAGGTTACAAAAATAAAACCAGTCATAGAGAACCCTCTCATGGTGCCTCTGCTGGCACAGTTGGCGCTCTCAGTGCACCACACACACAATCCCTTTTGTTCTCCCAGCAGCCCCGTGCAGGAGCCGCTGTTCTATTCTCTGATTTGTAGATGAAGAAACAGATCTGCCGGGCGCAGTGGCACACACCGGTAATCCCAATGACTCGGGAGGCTGAGGCAGGAGGATCACAAGTTCGAGACCAGTAGCAAGGCCTTAAGCAACTTAGTGTATCTCAAAATAAAATAAAATAAAATAAAAATTGCTGGGGATGTGGTTTAGTGGTTAAGCACCCCTGGATTCAATCCCAGTACCTAAATAAATAAATATAAATAAAAAACAAAAACAAAAAACCAGACCAGAGTGGGAATGTAGCTTGTCCAAGGCTGCACAGCTGGTGAGTAGGGAGATGCCTCTGTAAAGATCTCTGCCACTGTGTCAGGTGAATTATCCCTGTTGTCTGGTGACTTCCTATTGTGATAGGTGAGGATTTTGTTCTCTTCAGTGCCCCCTCCTGCCCAGTCTCCCACCTGTACACCCACCTTGGTGCATCACAGTTCTGAGGTCAAACCAGGGCCCAGCTGGGACCTGTGTGATGCGAGGGCAGCTGCGGTGGGACCCGTGCTTTCTGGGTTCTGGCTGAGCACTGATTTCTTTAGTGAATGTGACCAAGGTGTTGGCTGGTTCTGAGGCAGGACCTCAGGTGCCTAACCTAGACTCTGGTTTTGAGATCCTGCCCTGCATGCTTTGAGAGGATGATCGAGTGGGGGTGGAAGAGCCCAGAGAGAGGGTTTCTTTGGAGAGTTGTTGAGGCCCTGTGACATGTACGTCCCCGTACTAGATGGCGAGGAGGGCGCTGTTCTTCCTCACATAGCTCATGAGCCTGGGCTCAAAGGGACCACGCAGAGAGCAGTGCATGGGAGGTAATCAAGGCCTCGGGAGGCCCTGCCTAGTGTCACAGTGAACCGGCATGCACTGTCTCTACCCGCCACTCAGGGAGGTGTGTCAAGGACCTGCCTGGTGGTCATTCTCAGGCCAGCCCTGCCCAAGAGGGCCCCTTGCCAGGCAGAGGTGAGAGACTGCAGAGGTCCCATGGGACGCAGTGGGCGTGGGAGGGTTCTGCCTGTTGGCCTGCCCCAGAGTGTCCCACGGTGCCTGGCCTCGCCTCCACTCTACTGCCACCGCAGCCTAGCAGCCCCGGCCAGGCGAGGGGAAGAGGTCGCCAGTGAATGAAACTTGGAGTTGGGATGATTAATCAGGATGGGACATCCTAGTTACTAAATGGAGACTATTTGTCTTTGACTCAAAGTTCTTGGGACTAAAAGATGTTTTATGATCTAAGGGTGATCCAGAGAGTGAAGGGAACCTCCAGACTTCCAGTGACTCTACAGGGGTGGGGACAGGGAACAAGTATGTAGAAGGAGTTTTGAGAGGGACATGGCAGAGGGATTTTGGGTAATGACACATTGTTTCTCTAGCACCCTTTGGAGTCCACTTTCTCAATGTTGCGGGTACATTTGGGAGAGCATGTCTGCCAAATCATGCGCCTTGGGGACTTTTCCTTTCTGGCACAATCTTTTGTTTTCCTGAGGTTAAATTTGACCTCCTGTTGCGTTGCTGTATGCTTATGGGTCTAGTACCATGTTCCTCTAATTATTCCATCCATCCGTCAAGTACCTGTCAGTCATACTTTCCTAAATGTTCAGAGGCATCAGGGTTTCTTAGTTCCAGGTCCTAAACTGGTTTGGTCTGCATAGCCGACCTCCTGGGATGGTTCTTTGAGACTGTCCTGGGCAGGATCGTCTGATCTTGGTTCACCCTCCATGGTCACAAAGCCTGGCTGATGGAAGAAGAATAGAGATTGAGAGGCTGTTTGCAGTTCTCCGAATTTCCTGTTAATGCTGGAGTGCTGGGCTTGGAGACGACATGGACAAGAACCTTACCCCAAAGCCACTGCAGAGCCCTCCAATGGAGACTCCGCCAGCCCAGGGCACAGCATGCGCTGCTGGGACTGGGCTGCAGCTGAAGTCCCTGCCATGATCTGTGCCAGGACAGGTTTGAGCCCTTCCCTCTGGGGTCATGTTCTTCTTCTAATCAGTCCTCTATGGGCAAAGCCTGCATCATGTTCTCATGCTGTGGCTGCAAGGGAGCCTGGGAAAGCAGGGTTGGTTTTTTTTTTTTTTTTTTTTTTTAACTTGACAAATTTTCATTGAACACCTTGCTGTGAGCTAGGCACTTTTCTATATTTAGGGAGAACAAACAGACAAAAATGAAGTGAAGCCTACATTCTACGGAGGAAGACACAGTAACCAAATAAATAAGTTAAATATAAAGTTTTATACTGTGGGGTGAAGACAGGGAGGAGCTGGGGGCGTGATCAGGACAGGGTGATGCATGAGCCAAGTCAAAGAATCTGAGGGATGTGACCCTGTCAGCTTCTCTGTGTTTGGGGGGCGTGTGTGTGTGTATGTGTGTGTGTGTGTGTGTGTGTGTGTGTGTGTGTGCACGCACCCATGCTTCTTCTCAGTTGGGTGGGAGGAGTTTTACCTTTACGATGAGTCGATGAGTCGTTTTCCCAGTAGAAAAACAGTGTTCAGATGCTCAGCACCAAAGAATGTCTTTTGCGCGTTTTTCTTTTTCTTTGGTTTAGCCCCGTAACCTGCCAGGGCATATCTTCCAATGGTTTCCTACGAAAGGTCAACGGGGAGGTGTGTCTCAAAGGGTCTCCTCCTGATACTGTTTTTCCTCTCCTCTAATTTGAATCAGAGCTAAGCGCTAAACATTTGCTATTACAGTGCCAGGAACTGTTCTGACTGCTTTGCACGAAATAGTTCATCCTTACCGTAACCCTTGGAAGTGTATAGCAGACTGTGATTATGCCTATTTTACGGATGAGGAAACTGAGGTCTCTTGAGCTGAAGTAACTTGGTCACGGTCACACAGCTGGTTAAGTGGCAGGGCTGGGATTTGAACTCTGTCTAGCTTCAGAGCTGATCCTGTTGAGAATCAGCCAACTTCCTGCATTGCTGTGGGGAAGTCCAGAGCTGGGCTGACTCCTGATATTTTGATACTTTGTGCAGACGCTGCATGCCCCTCCCTCACCCCACCCTATCCCACCCCACCTGTTTTCTAGACGGGTTCAGGATGTCCTGCTCATCTCTGTTGCTCTGAAAATTTTCAGTTATGTGCCTTGATGTGGCTTTCCCCCATTAATCGGACTGATGCTTGGTGAGCTTGCTATTTCTGGAGGCTCCTAACCTTTACTTCTAGACATTTATTGCATTTGTTCTTTGAAATTCTTTCCTATACTGTTTCTCTGTTGTCTTTTTCTGCAAATCCCACTAGTTGCATGTCTGGCTTTCTGATTTAATCCTCTAATTTTCTTTTTTTTCCCCCCAATATCTCTCTCTTTAAAAAAAAAATCCCTTTTCTGAAAATTGCTTTGAACTTCTCTCTCATCTCATTTTCTACTTTAGTTACTGGGAGTTTGCAAAAGCCCTGTCTTGGTCTCTGACGGCTCCTTTTCATGTGTTCCTCTGCTTATGGAGGCAGTATCTCATCGTGCCTCTCGGAGGAGATTATTTCAGGACATTACACGGTGCTTTCCCTATTCTCTGTGTTCGTGTTTTCCATTTGTTAACAGGTTGTCTGGTCTCATTCTTCCAGGTTGAGGGCTTCCTTGCATGCTGATGCCAGCCTTTGGCCTTAGGAAGACAGTGGCTTTCCCAATTGCACACTGTCTACTGTCCATCGCCCTGGGGTCCTCACTTCCCTTGCTGCAGCCTGGAGCCGGTCATTGTGGCCCCTCTCCCTCTGACTCTCACAGTCAGGCCCCTTGCCCACCCTGGTTAAAACCAAATGGCTTGCGCCTACTCTGTAGTGCCAGGGAACCACGCAGCCCCTGGAGTGATACAGTCTAAATGTGGGAGCTCAGAGCTTGGGGGTGCTCCCAGGCCTGGTTCCTGACTCCTCTTTACTGGGTGTGCCTTCTTTTTTTAATATATTTATTTTTTAGTTGGACACAATGTATTTATTTATTTATTTTTATGTGGTGCTGAAGATCGAACCCAGGGCCTTGCATGTGCTAGGTGAGCACTCTACCACTGAGCCACAACCCTAGTCCTGCTGGGTGTGCCGTCTTCATCCAAGGTCGGACTGTCCGGATGTCTTTATGGCTGTCCCTGCTTTCCCTGAGACTTTGCTTCTGCAGTGATGGCAGCTGCGCCTGGCTGTGTCCTGGGCACGTGCACCAACTCCAGAAGCTGCCAGTGTAAGTGGCCACACCAGAGCCTCATCCCACGGCCCTTCTGTGCCCTCGCCTGTCCATAGACCATGCTTGTCAGGATTCCTGTGGCCCCCATGTGGCCAGACCTGGCCATTGTCCCCCTTCATTTCACTTGGCCTTGGGGCCACAGTGACCACTCCTGGGTTGCCCTGGCTGCTGACATGCACCAGCTGCACCCTCTCACTGACCTTTGCTGGCGACTTGACATCCTGGTGTCGAGCAGCCTCAGCTGGTGTTGAGCAGCCTCAGGGCCTAGTCTGGACCCTGGGCATGGTTAGGCCTCTCCACCACCACCTGGCCTGTGCCACTCCGGGCTCCTGTCTCTTGGTCATTGTGGACTCTCTTTGATGGTGTCCAAGCTGCCAACCTTGTCTGTGACCTCCTTTCTGTACCCAGCAGCCTGTGTAATTATGACTTGAAATGTGAATGCCATCATAGTACTGCTCTGATGCCCTCCACCCGTCTCTCTCTGCCCTGGCCGAGGGAGCAGATGTGACGTTCATCTTCGTGTTCTGCGTCACTCTCTGCCTCCCTTGCTGGCCTTTCTGTTCTGTGAGCCTGGCAAGCTTGTCCCTGAGGAGGGCCTCTGCAGGCCTGTCCCTCTGCAGGCCTGTCCCCCTGCCTGATGTGCTTTTCTAGTTCCCCTTCCCATGGTGCACTCAGGGCTCAAGTGTCACCTCTAGGGCCCTTCCTTTCCATCCAGTCCCTTTGTGTGATTACTTTGCTGGATTTTTACCTCATCACTTGTCCTTATGCAATAATTTGCTGTCCTGGGTCATCTTGCTCTCAACAGTGAGAGCTCCATGAGCCGCAGGTCCGGGGCGTCCAGGGCAGTGTTTGCAGAAGAGTTGACCTTAACCTGCAGGTGGGTGGCTCTTTCTTAGCACCCCAGGAGTGGTCACCTTGGGTGCCCATCTCCTAGGAGCAGTGCCACGCTTCACTCATCTCTGTACTCATCTGAGGTTCGGGCTTGGCACTGTGGGAAAAAATGCATTTCTTGTGAATCTTTTGAGAGCCCTTGGTTTTGGCACTGCATGCAGCTGGGATAGTAGAGAAGATGAGGGGCTGGCAGCAGGGCCATCGTGGACCTGTGCCGCAGTCCGGCTGCAGCAAAATAACCGGGGGATGACGAATAACTTGTGTACATTTATACAGCAGGAATGGAAGCCGTTTATTGTAGAATAAGAGCGGTATTTATACATTTTACACAGCTTATCTAATTAGCATTAAATAGATACAGCAGTCAACCAATAAGGAATCTCCACACTTAATGGCTCGCTTTTGTTACTTCACAAACCACTCCCTCTGGCATTTTGCCAGGCGCCATCCAGACTTGTTTACAGACTCTTAACATTTCTCTGGCAAAATAACAGGTGCCAATCTGACTTGTTTACAGACCGTAACAGACCTGGATTTATAGTCTTGAGGACCGGGGTGCTGTGTCAGAGCTCTCAGTCTTCTCTTCTGTAAAATGGAGATGATAATCCATGTCTGGGCTCCTGTGAAGCTCAGGTGGGACCCTGGGGAAGGGAAGGACTTAAAAAATATCCCTCATTTTTTTTAAAAAAGGTGTAACCCACCTGCACTTCAGGTGCAGTGGCCATTGTGCTGCGCCTGTGTGCTGTCCTCCGGGGTCACCCATCACCCATTCAGAGCTGGGTTAATCTCAGCATTTCCAGGTGCCTGACGAGGCTGGGGCTTGGAGAGGGTGAATGACTTGCTGGTAATTCCTGGAGCTTGTGCTGCCTGTTTTCTTAGGCCCAGCTGGGTCTCCTACAGGCCTTGGACCTTGTTTGTTTTTAGAACAACAATGACGAAAAACAAAATTGCCGTTTCTAGTTTATCTTCCTTTGCTGAGTCATTTCAGCAAGGAGGGGAGGTGGGGGAGGGTGGAAGGAAATGAGGAAAAGGCCTCAGGAATTCCCTGGCCAGCCACGTGCCCCAAGCCTGGGGTGCAGGTGGCAGGTGGCAGGCACCTCAGGAAGAGGCCGCAGGACCAGCGTGTCCTCTGGGTGAACTGACGACTTCAGGACCAGGTAGCTGTAGCTTTGGCCCTGCCCTGGCCGCTCTTTGAGAAGTCTTTTCTGTCTTTTTTCTTTCCTTCTCTCTTGGGTGCTGGGCTTTGTCACCTCTTCTTTCTGTTGCCTTGTTTCCCTCCTTTTTGGGTCTTCCTTTTTACTGTCTCTGTTCCTGACTCTTGTTTTTCCCTCCTGCATCTTTCCATCTTGGCTTCTCTTGGCCTCTTTTTTTTGGAGGGTGGGGTGGGATGTGAACCAGGTTGCTTAACTGCTGAGCCACATCCCCAGCCTTTTATTGTTGTTGTTATTATTATTATTTATTTTGAGACAGGGTCTCACTATGTTGCTTAGGGCCTCACTAAGTTGCTGGCCTCCTTAAGAGCCTGGCTTTGAACTTGTGATCCTCTTGCCCTAGCCTCCAGAGCTACTGGGATTGCAGGCATGCATCGTTGCACCTGGTTTCTGCTTCTGTTTTATAAATTTTTATTTAATTTTTAGTCTTTGCCTTCTCTCTGTTTCTGCCTTCCTGGATCCATATCCCCATTTGGGCTCCTGCCATCTGCCATTTCTGGCAAGTGCCACCTTTGTAACCTGGGGCCCCTGGTGGCTCTTCTCTATACCTGACCTGCCTGAATTAGAGTCCTGGCAGGCCTGGTCAGGGCCTCCCATGGTCCAGGGCTGGGCAGAGAGCAGGAGGGCAGGCTGTGCAGGCCTCTCTGGCTGCTAGGCCTTCTGAGCAGGTCTGGGATTGACCCCGCCACCCGTGACCTCACTCGGGTAGGGCACACTCACTGACCCTATCTGTGTGCTGAGTCCTGTGTTGGGCCCTCCCTGCCTTCCAGGGGATCTTGTTAGGGATGTGGACTTGGAAGCTGCTCATTGTGACCACAGTGTGGCAGGTGATCACCAGATATGCACTGCGGAGCTGCGGGGCCTTTTTGAAACCTGCTGTGGCTGTAGGACCCTCCCTGTAGGGTGGCTTGAGCCAGGCTTGGAAGGGCGAGGAGGCCTTGATTGGATGGTAAAGAGGGAAGAGGAAAGGCATCTAGGGCCCCAGGACCCAAAGTGCCGTTCGGAGCAGCGGCGTCAGCATTGTCTGGAGCTTGTTGGGAACGCATAGTCGCAGCTGCACCCAGACCCTGAGGATCTGCCTGTGAATAGGTCCCGGCTGACTGATGTGCCCAGCGGAGCCTGAGGACCCTGCTATAGGCAAAGCCTGTGCACAGGCCTGGTGGGGACTGTGAGCTGCTGTGCTGGTCAGTGGGGTGGGATTTGGTGTTGTCGGAGCAGAGATGGCCAGAAGGTGGCTGGAGTCAGGCTGCAAAGGAAGATTGGGCTCACACTGTGATGGGTCTTGAATGACCTTGAAAGACAGAGCTACTTCTGGACTTAGACCCTCATTGAAGGCTTCTAGTAATCATTAGGTCCTGCCTGTCCATTAGATGAACAGAAGCCCAGAGACCCCAGGTGATTTGCTTAGGGCCACACAGCAAATCAGAGAAGAAACTGGACTGAAAAAAAAACCGCCTGAGGGGTGGGATATAGCTCAGTGGTAGAGCAACTTACCTAGCATGTGCCAGGCCCTGGGTTCCATTGCAGCACCCCACAGCAGAAACAGCAGCAAACACCAAACCATACTGCAAAAACCAAACCAGACACCAAACCAAATGATCCCCCGGGACTAATGAAGTGGCTCATTCCCCACTGGTGACCTCCATGTAACAGGCAGAAAACTGAAGCCCCCAGAGGCAAAGGCACTCATCTAAGGACTTGGGAGAGCCAGAGCTGGCCTTGAACTTCGTCTTGCCCACTCCAGAGACTGACTTTCCTGCTGTGCTCTACCCACCTGGAGGAGAGGTGGCCTAGGGAGCTCTCACCTGGAGGCGGCAGACACCTCCAGAGGTTTGTAAGCAGGCAAGGACATGGCCAGGCCAGGCCTGGGAGGATCACACTGGGACAGGGACTGCTAAGCTCTCTGTGTGGACTTGGATGGCCGAGTTCTTTCCTGCTCCTGCCTCACCTGTTGGGTTTGCACAGCAGCTCAGCACAGGGTCCCCTCCAAGTCTGACTTGGTGTGTGTCATCTAGGGGGTGTCATCTCGGCCCTGGAACCACAAGGGTTTTCCTTTTGGCTTGTGTGGGTAGTTTGAGCCCTAGGGTGGGAGCAGGGGGTGGGTGTGCTCAGAGAATCTTAGCGTAAGGGATGCAGAGGGGTGGCAGTTGTGTTGGGGAGGGGACTGACCAGCCCCTCCAGCGTGGCCACCCTGGCAGGCTCCACCCCACATGTGATTCTGATTTGGAGGCCTGTGTAAAAGTTACCTAAACACCACTCTAATTACTCTGTTTAGGAACATTCGCATGCGTGGGAGGGTGCCTGGCACTGGCTCCCCACATGTGCCGGGGGTCTGTGGGAGGCACCATGTTTGCACGAGCATGACAGGCACTGTGTCGGAGCTCGGGGGAGCCTGCAGCATGGGTCAGGGAGCTCTGGGGGGCTCTGGAGCCCGGGCAGACATCGGGCAGGACGCACTGTTCCAGGCACTTGCTTATAGGGAAGAGCACTTTGGAACCTGTCATCGTTCCTGTGCATGGGTGCTCTTGTTCCCGCAGGGAGAGAGCCTTGAGGAATTTATGACACAGGGCATTATTTGCCTTCACTGTGTGCCTGTGGGCAAGTCCCTTCACTCCCATGAACCTGGTTCTTCTTGTGCCTAAGACCACCTGCCTTGCAGGCTGTGAAGGCAAAAGGAGATGAAGCACTTCAGGGGACGAGAGTCGTCTGCCCAGAGCTGTGGTGCTGCAGCCTCTCCTGAATATGAATAAAAGGCTGTGGGGCTACTTCCTTTATAGCCAGTGGGGAAGACCCCTCCCCACCTGGAGATAGAGGGGCTGGCTCAGAGGGGTCCCAGGGGACATAGGCCAGCACCCAGGACTCTTTGGAGGTTCAGGAAGAGGGAGCCCCTCGTTGGAGCTGAGTGGGGCATCCCAGCAGGGCTTGCAGTGTGTGGGTGGCAGGCCATCCCCCTGGGAGCCCTGCTGTAGGTCTCTTGTGTTCCTCCCCCCATTCTGCCCAGGGACAGGACATCTGTGGCTCCTCCCATATACCCCTGTGTCTGCCCAATTCACCAGCTCCCCCAGCAGTGAGGCTGCCACTCATCCAGCCGTCCATTGCCTTTCCACCCGTCGAGCCCTACTCCCATCTTAGCACCCATTTGTGGTGACACCCACCCGTATTTTCACCCACTCTCCCAGTCGCTCATCAGCACACATTTGTAAGTCCCGTTGAATATGTTGCTCTTGCTCTGCCCTAGGCCCAGGTTCCTCTTGGGGGTTTCATGGAGGTAGTGAGTTTTCTGTCTTGGAGGATTATCAGCACCTTGATCTGCCTTTCAGGATGAATCAGATCGTAGACTACATCTAAGAGCCTTCCCATCTATCCATGCATTTATTCATTTACCCATTCGCCTGTCCACTGAGGCGCCCAGTGTCCAACCCACCCTGCCGTCTGTGTCACCAGCCCTGATGCTATCTACCTGCCAGGAACCACCCACGTACCTGCTCCCCATCTAGCCACCAGCCACCCAGATCCCCACCAGCTGATTCACCTTTACCTTATGTTTGTGGCAAGGTATTGGGTTCTAGAATATTCACCTGTGGACCACCTGGGCCGGCTATTACTTGGACTTGATTTTAAAGTTCCTTCCCTCTCTGACATTCTGTAATACAGAGGCACAGGGTGGGACTCCCGCTCTCATTTACTCAGTGAATTCATCTACTCAGCAGTTACTAAGTGCTTACTATGTACCTGACACTTTTCAAGATGAGGGATATGATGGTGAGCAAGAGAGATAGCCCTCAGCCTCATGGAGTTGACCTTCTAGTGGGGAGACACGGTGCACAAGTGGACAGTGACGTGGGGAGTGTCTGTGCACTGGTGTGGGCCGGCCTCCCCCCAGGAAGCTTCCAGTCCACTTGGGGGAGAGTCAGGTATGTGCAGAGGCAACACTCCCATGCTCTGTGGGTATGCTGCATCCAAACTGGAGTGCACTTTAACAGCAGGGACTACAGGTGGTCAGAGGGACAGCCAAGAGGACTTCCCGGGGAAGGGCAGCCAGAGTTCACTTCGGAGGGATGGGCCAGGAAGAAAGTTGGACTATAGTATTGGGGGACCTGCTGAAACATGCAAAGTGCCTCTGTCCCTTAGCAGCATTCCATTACCTAGACATTGAGAGTTGGCCTTGCTGTCAACTTGCTGGGTGACCCCAGTTCCTTTCCTACTCAGAATCCCAGTCCCAGAACCACAAAACAAAGGAGCTGGATTAGAAGAGTTGTAAGATCTTCTGGACCAGGACTCTGAGGTCTATGAGTTTAATGAAAGGAGGAGACATATTTATATGCTATTTCATGGTGGCATTCTTGAATACACCATTTTAAGCAATAATCTTTGTAACACAATCCTGAAGGGTGAGGGGTGCTACCCACTTCTGACAGATGAGGAAACCTCGGTCAAGCCTCCTCGGTCAAGTTGCCTCTGGCCTTTGCTTTTCCTTCAAAGTTCTGGGCAGAGCTCCACTGGTGGACAGATTTGTGTGTCTAAAAGCACCAAACTGGAGTGGGGCACAGGCTAGAGTATGTGGTTCCAGTACCTAGATGAAGTACTTGGTCCAGTACCTACCTTTCATTTCTGTTTGGGGAGTAAATGGTCCCAGTGTCTTTAATAGCAAGAACATTGAAACAGGAAGTTGTTACTAATGGCTTCCTAGGAGACAAGGATCAGCCAGGACGCTCACACAGCTGCATGCCCCTAAGTGGCAGAGCTGGTACTCGAATCCCAGGCTCTGACTCCTCAGACCTCGTCCGCATCTGTATTTGATTCAGGACTCTCACAGCAGCCTGGGAGGGTGCCAGGGAGAAGGGAATTGGAAGGGAAGCAGGAAGGTCTTTATCATACCATTCTTTCCTTCACCCGCCCCCCCCCCATTTGAGAGAAGTGGGGGAAATGTCCCTTTTTCTGGGGCTTCTGGGGGCTCTCATCTTTCCACAGTGGCAATAGCCAGGTTGTGGTCCAGCCAGGAGCGCTTTGTGATTTAACAGGTGCTGCCGGGGGAGTCTTTGTGGCGGGGTTCTGTGTGCACTTGGACTAGGCAAACAGACGAGTCCCAGCCTCCCTATTAATTATGTACATTTAGAAATGTTCCCTGCTATACCCCGAGTTCCCTCTTGTGAAACTCCGCAGGTCAGAGGCCACACGTGTTTTGATTTTCTTGCTTGAGGTCTTATGTGTTCAAGGTAGATTTATGCTACAACCTTTGTTTATTGACTTGTACTTTTCCCTGTGAACCTGATGGAACATGACAGACGATATTTACAAGGCACGTGTTTCCGATTAAATCATGTGAGACATTAAAGCCCGATAAATGAAAGCCCCTTTGAAAGGCCAAGTTCAGAGAAGGAGGCAGCCCTTGGCGGGTCCTTGAAGATGCAGTCTCCTCTCAGCCGGCAGCAGAAAGTGCCGAAGGTGGCAGGAGGTCCCTTTGCCTGGATGTGACTGTTTGTCACTACCCAGCCAGGGACATGGGCTGCAGAGGGGTCTGTGAAAACGGACCTGAAGAGTCCCTCTTACTTTTACCATCTAGAGAAGAGGAGAGGAAAGGACGCTCTTTCTTGAACACCTACTATGTGCCCGGTTCTGGCACCAAACTGCTTTCCCACAGAGTCCAGCTGGATGGCCCAGCATCTCTGAGTCTGTTAGTAGCCTGGAGGGGAGTCGGAGTGGCAGGGGTTAAGAATGTGCCAGTAGTCACAGGCTGCTCTGCCTTACATTGTTTGTGACTCTGGACAAATTATTTTACCTTCAGAGCCTTGGTCTCTTCACCTATAAAATGGAGACAGTAATACCGTCTGTCTCTTAGGTGTGCTCCACCGTACATTAGCCAATGTGGCAATCACGGAGGCACTTTCCAAGGTCATTGCCAGGAGGCAGCTGAAGCCAAAATCCAGGTCCTCCAGTCCCAAGGCCTTTCCTGGTGCTGCCCAGGCTGCTCCAGTGGGGTGGTGCAGGGACAGCCTATGGCCGGGGAGGTGGCCTAGCTGGGCGCACCAGGACACGGGGCATTCCCTTGGCCTGCCTCGGACTCCCGAGAGCAGCGATGGGGAGCTCGGTAGGCAGGATTAGCCTAATCGGGAGTCTCTCCATGGAAGTCAATTAAAGGATTTGGGTAAATCTAAAAAGTGGAAACAGCTTGGGACGCAGGTCTCCTGCCCCACCCTCCCCCGAGCTGGTTGCTCCTGCCTTCCTACTTCTGCCTCCTGTTGCCTTGGGAGGAGTCCGGGGGTGCCGCCGACCCATGGGACTGGGCACAGCCTAGAGACTCACCTTGTTTTCCCTTCCTGGACCCCCGGCAGCAGGTGACCTGACAACCCATGAGAGCAGGATTAGATGTTTCTCATACTTCAGGTTTTTCTGTAGGAGTCGCCCTAGCCGATCAGCCGCTCTGTGGGACAGAGGCTGACCAGGAAGAGAGGCTGCGAGTTCTCCCCGCTCCCCTCCCAGTGGAAAAGTTTGCTTTTGGAAACACTGACACTTGGTGTAAGGGCCTTCTTCTCCGTCGTCACCTGCCGTTTCCCTGGAGATCACACATCTGATTTCTGTCGAGATGCAGGGCCAGGGAGGACGTGGTGGGGTGGTGGGCAGCTGGCTTTGGAGTCCGTCCGCTTGGGTTCACCTTCCAGCTTTGCCACGTGCCAACTGGGTACCTCAGGCAGGCAGCTCTCTCACCCTGGGCCTTTGTGTCCTCGTGTGATAAATCGCGGTCAGAGGCAGCCGTAGAAATGAAGGTTCTGGACTGGGCCCAACACTGAGTTAGAACCTGCTAGATGTCCCAGGAGGCAGCACGAGGCCTAGGAAGAGCCCTGTGAGGTCAAAGCTCCCTCGTGGGTCCTGTGCCTGGTTAGGAGCATGTCCTTCCCACTCCCCTGGCCTCCCCTGGCCTCTCTGTCTGCAAAATGGGAAGGAGAAGCCCTTTTCTGCCTCCCACGAGCCAGCGAGTGCCAAAGCACTTGGGAAGACAGACGTGGAAGTAGCAGTCAACCATGACTGTAATCTTGCTTCCCACAGAAGGTCCCGGAGCCTGCTGGCCTCCTCCACGGCAGGGCACTTCTCTATGGTGGATGTTTTTCTCAGAGCAGGGGTGACTTACTCAAGGTTCAGGGCTGCCAGGTCCCACAGAGCTGCCAGGTCCCAGAGCCAGTGCTAAGCTGAGGTCTCACCACTGCAGAGACCCCCGGCTCCTGCACATGGAATGGCTTAGAAAGCAGGAGCCTCCTCAGTCTCCCTCAGTCCTAAAAGGAGCTCCCCTCCCGCCTCTTCACCCAGCCCATTGCTACAGGGGTGTGGCTCTGTGGTGTGCCATGGCAAGTCCACTGAACCAGGAGCCCTGCCAGGACAGGGACTGGCTCATTTTGGAGTGAGGGAGTGAATGGTCTTGCTGCGAATAACTCTGTGTGTCCTTGGTCCAGTTATTTTCCCTGTCTGTTCCTTCCTTTCTCCATTTGTACGAGGGGATCCATAAAATCTGCTTTCTTCCCGCCACCAATTTGTTGTGAGGGGTTTAAAGTAGGGCTGACGGTGAGCAGGCAGGAACCAGTTAAAAGTGCTATTTGACAAGGTGCCGTTGTGAGCGCGGGGGTCCTGGGGGAGCACCGGGTTCTGCAGTGAGTCAACTGTTCTTCCACGGAGGGAGAGAAGAATTTTTAAAGGCCATGTACCGTGTTGAACGCACAAGTGGCGCGCTGAGGGAGCAGGGTTTGTTTCTTTAGTAGGTAATGCTGATTCTCAGAAAAAGCTAAACAAATCCCCCCTTATTGAAGAATGCTGCTCGGGGCGAGACTTGATTAAAATCGGAAAATCTAAGAGGCTTAACTGTGTGCGGTTTGGGTTGGGGAGGGATCAGGAGTGCTCCGTCCTGCCCTGCGTCTCACCGGCCCTGGTCACAGAGTCTTGAGGCCATGGAGGGACAGAGGCAGTGATGGGCCCACCCTGCTTTACCGTCAGGGGCCGGAAAGCTGTCCCAGACCGGGCAGGCAGAATGCTGAGCACCTTCCCCCGGGCTCTGGGAGGTTTGTGTCCAGGGCTGTGTGGAGACCAGTTTGCTTCTTGGACTCTTCGGAACAGAGCTGTCTGTTACTCCCAGGGTCTCAGCCTTGCCCCAGTCAACTCGAGAGGGAGGACTTGTGCTTTGCAGTAGCTGTCATGCCAGGGCTGTGCCAGGTGCTGGGCTCGGGTCCCCCTTTATACCTCTCAGCCTCTGCATCCATCTGTAAAATGGGCATATGAATAGCCCCTGCTTCAAAGGTGGAAGAGGAGATTGAGTGGCTAGGACATGGAGAGTGCTAGGACAGTGTGGACCACCGGTCACATGGGCAGTACATGGCAGCAGCCACGGGGACCCTGTAGGAAGGGATGTTAACTTTTTACATCGAACGTGGCAGAGGTTCAAAGAGGTAAAGTCACTGACCCATGTTGGAGAGGTCCTGAGTTGGAGTCTGGGTCTGGACAAATTTGAAACCAGAGAAAGTCTGTTGAACAGCAGGAGCACCCTCTGCCCCGTCTCTGCCCCGCCAAAGGGACAAGCTGCAGTGACCTCCGGTGCCACTTACTCTTATGGCATCTCAGGACGGGATCCCAAGGCCTGTGGGTGGGCATTAGCCGCCTGTGGAGGGCTGGCTCTCTGCTTGGACTTTTATGGTTACCCAGAGGATGTAGCTGGACTCTTCAGTGGCTGGGACCCCAAGGTGGATGGTCCTCGCCGGCACAGTTGTTCCTCATTAATTGGGCTGGTGACTCTCAGGGCACAGTGCCAAAGAGCAGCAGGCCTTGCTCTGGAGAGCAGGCCCCTCACCTCATGCCTTGCTCTGTGGGCTTCTCTACAGGGGTGTCCCGTACCTGGGCCAGGATGGGGTGAAGAAAGCTCTGGCTTATGGCCAGGTAGCTCAGGGGTAGCCCTTGGTCTCCCCATTCCTACCCCAGCCAGCAAGCTCTGCCGCAGCTTTTTGCCCCCTACCTTGTCCTTGACTTATGTAGAAGCATGTCGAAGTCACCCACTTGGGCAAATGCAGGAGGCAGGAACATGAGAAACCTGCATGTCTTCCTTTAGTACTTATTAAATGCCGACTGTGTGCCTGGCATCCAGGCTGGGGCTGGGCTGACTGTGGAGGAAGCTGGGCTCTCTAATGGCGGTGACAGTTAGTAGGAGCCATTCTGTGATTTTCAAACCCACAGTGTCTTCCTAGCCTTGTCTTTTTGGCTCAGGAAGCACAAGGTCCTGGCGTGAAGAGCCAGGGATCTGGAGCCAGACTCTAGCTTGAGGTTGAACCCTGATTCTGCTCCCACTGGTTTGAGCAGTCACTTCTTCCTTTGCCGTAATAGCTGCACCTGTAAAATGGAGACAATAACAGGGCAGATTCACAAGTGCTCTCCGTGGGCAAGACAGGAGAGGAGGGTGTCAGACAGGAGGGAGCCGAGGCACAACAGACTCTGGGAGTTTCTGAATCCCAGAGCTTCTCCTTGAGGGGAGGGATGGCTGTCTCAAATCCCACCAATCCTACGGGGGAAACCATTTCCCATCCAAGTGGTTATTCATAGCCAACAAGACAGTGACGAGCATGGGGGAGGGCACACACAAGCTGGACTCTTTGCTCACAGCTGGAGAGTGTAAAATAGTGCAGGTTCTCAAAAGGTGGAATGTTGGACCCAGCAGCTCTACTCCTAGGTCCCTCCCCAAGAGAATGGAATAGAACTGTTCACAGTGTCAGTAGCAGCATTGTTCACCACAGTCAGAAATGGAAACCATCCGAAATGTCTATCAACTGATGGGTGGATAAATAACGTCTGTGATGTCCACACCATGGAATATTATTCAGCCATGAGAAGAACCGATCCTGATACATACCATAAGATGAATGCACTTTGAAAACAGTGTGCTTGGTGAAACAAGCCAGGAGCCAACAGTCACCTAGCCTATGATTCCATTTGTAGGAAATGTCCTGGAGAGGCTAAAGTATAGACATGGGCAGTGGATAAGTGGTTGCCAGGGGTTGGGAGGAGGGGATATAGGTGTGGAGACTGCTTATGTTGTGGGGATCTTTTGCATGGTGAGAATGTTCTAGAATTACATGATGGTGATGGGTATACTACTCGGTGAATATATAAAACCATTAAATAGTATTCTTCAAATAGCTTGTGCTATGTGAATTTTATCTCAATTAAACAAACAAACAAACAAAAAAAAAAAACAAGAAAAGCAAGCTCCACTCCGGTCTGATCAGTTCCTCCTAGCCCTTTGGGACATGCTCTTCACTCTGCTCCAGGCAATACGAGGTGTGGGCCAAGCTCTTCTCTGCCGCTCTGCATCCTGCCCCTTCTTGACAGCCTGGGTGGGCCAAGAAGTGAGCACTTCACAGGTGCTATCTCAGGAGGAAGCATGCAGTTTTCCTTTCTGAAAATGGATGAACAACGGGGTAGACCCTGTGGCTGGGACCCCCATGAGGGGAGCCAGGCAGGCTGGGGAGAATCAGGACTTAGAACATCTGAGTGCTCTGTGGGGCAGGGGGCTCTCAGGCTGAGTGCCTTGTGCTCTGCAGTGTTCTGGAATGTTTGGGGGTACTGTGGGACAGTAGTGGGGCTGAGGTCTGGCTGAGCACGTCTCTGAGCTCTGCCCTTCCCTGATAGAGGCAGCCCAACTCAGAGTCCCAACTTTGTGTCCCAGAGGCCTGGATTTGAATTGCATTTTCTTCCTTCTGGCTGAGGGATCCTTTGCCAATCACTGAACTTCTCCGTGCGTCAATGTCTTCCTTTTAGTAAATGTGGCCTGACATAGGCAGGCTACAGACCGAATTGTGTCCCTCTCCCAGCTGAAGCTCTAACCCCCAATATGGTGGCATTTGGAGATGGGGCCTTCGGGAGGTATATAGGTGTAGATGAGGTCATGAGGGTTGGGCCCCCACAATGGCATTAGTGCCTTTGTAGGAAGAGGCACCAGAGAGCTTACCTTCCCTCTCCCCACCATGTGCGTTCACAGCAAGAAGGTGGCCTCCTACACGTCAGGAAAGGGCCGCCACCAGAAAACCACGTGCTGACATCTTAGAGTTCTCAGCTGCCAGAACCGTGAGAAAACAATGTCTGTGTTCAGGCCACCCCTCCCCGGTCTGTGGCCACAGCCTGGCCTACTCAGCCAGGAGTGGGCACACCTGTGATGAGCAGGTGGCTCCATCTGTGGTGTGGTGACCTGGCCTACTCATGGAGCTCAGGAGTGGGCACACCTGTGATGAGCAGGTGGCTCCATCTGTGGTGTGGTGACCGGCAGCAGGACCTTGGGTGAGTCATTCACTCTCTGAGCCCATTTCCTCCTCTGGAAAACGGAGTCGAGGTGCTGCCCACGCAGGGCCGTGGCCGGGGCCAGATGAGATAATCTAGGTCGAGGGGCTCGTAAACTGCGCAGTGGCGTGTCTGTGGAGGGGGCTGGGTTTTTACTGGATGGAAACTCTGGGAGGCTTGGCAGAAAGGGGTGTCGGGTGAGTGGCTAGCAGCTCCAGGGGGCAGCAGGTTGGAAGCCCCCTCCCCTGGAATGCCCTCCCCGTGGAAGAAGCAGAAGTGACTGTTTCAGCAGCATCTGTGTCTCCTTGCGCCGGGCAGCGTGGCTGGACAGAGGTCCTGGCCTGACCCCAAGGGCAGGGGCCCTGGGCTTACCCATGTTGTCTGTCTGAGCCGGGCAGTGGGCAGTGCCCAGGAGCGGTGCTTTGTGCTTGGGGGGAGTAGGGCACCGCCTGCCAGCCGCTCATTACCTGTGGCTGGGGGTGGCGGCCAGCCTCGCCCCAGAGAACCTAGGGTTATAGACAGACTTTACAGGCTGCAGCCCAAGCAGCCCTTTGGGGAGAGGGATAACCGGGCACAGAGCCCCAGTGGCTCCTGCTCCTGCCCCCTGACATTAGGGATCCGGAAGTTTTCCGGATGGAAAATCCCCGCCTGGAACTCCTGCTGCGTCATCCTCTGGAGTGCGTTCTGGGGATCCTTGCCCTATGTTTGCCTTCAAGCCTCGGGCTGAGGTCGTCCTCAGACATCCCGCAAGCAAGCCTCCAGCGATGGGAGGGCGTGTCCCGGGAGGGCTCACGGGGTTTTCTGGTTGGCTGTCTCCTGGTGTCCTGTTTGTTTGCTGTCTGGTCTGGGGTGAAGGGGTGGGTGTGGCAGGGAGTCCTCCGAATGCTGGCCTGGGCGGCACAGAAGGCTTCTCTGGGGCAGAGGAGGGCAGACGTTACAGAACGGATGTAGAAGGACCTAAGCAATTTGGCCTGCCCCTCCCCAGGGGTCCCTTGATTTTACCAAAGGGTGTTGTGAAGTCCTGAGCATCGTAGGCGATGTCCTCATTGTTAGGATGGAGTGAAGTGGTATATGCCACCGTGTCTAGAGCGGTGTCTGGCACAGAGTGAGTGGAAAATGCACCTCAGCCGGGCCGCCAAGAAGAGTGGAGGCGGCAGCTCCTGCCAGCAAAGCCGCTTCTCTTCTGCGCTGCTGTTTAGTGCAGCTCCATGGACACTTCCGGAGCCCTGAGTGGGGCCACGCCCTTGCTAGGGGTGGATCTGATCCAGACCCTTCCCAGGAATGCCCACAGCCTGGGCTGGAGGCTCGGGAATGGACAACAGCCCCTTAGAGGAGGGTGGGGTTAGGCGGTGAGGTTAAGGGGCCTCCGGCAGGTGGGGGGACACCTGTGTGTGCAAGGTCACTGGAGTGAGAGCTGAAACTGGGGAATGTGGGAGAGGCTTGTTTGTGAAGAGCCTCCACTGCCCAGCCAGGGACTCCAAGCTGTGCCCAGCAGACAGGGACGCCCCTGCGGGAGACTGGGCCGGGTGATCTACTCAGCCTGGCATCGCTGTCTTTCTTGTGCTTTGCTTAGAGAGCGCATCATTATGCCTTTGTTGGAGTTTATGCCATGTGCCTGTCCTCCCCACTACCTGGGTAATGTCCAAAGGTCCATGTCCTGCCTCTTCCCAGTCACCTTCCCTGGCTTGAGAGAGGCAGGACTCGGTGGTCACTGATTCACTTATTAACTCACCCAGGAGTACGGACACACCTCCTGTAGAACTCTGGACACTGTGCTAGGTGAGGGGAGGGGGTGTCCAGAGCAGAAATGGGGCTTGACCACCACGGCCAGGGTGCCCTGTTCCTGATCTTTTGTGGCTGCCTGGAGACTGACTCTCAAGGCCAAAGGGGGAAGTCTTTAAGAGACAAGTGCTGCAGAAAGTTCCAGTTCCCAAACAGGGACAAGGATTAATGGGGGTGGGTGGGGCTTGGTGTCAGTGGGAAGGGAAGCCAGGTGGTATGACCAGCATGGGTCAAGGCAGAGGTAGGAGGCTCACATGCATGCTAGGGACAGTGGAGTGCTGCCTGGTGGCCTGGGGGCACACGGAGGGGAGAGAGGGATAAGGCTGGAGACCCTGAGTGCCAGCCAGGTGGGGGTGGGGGGGCGGGGAAGTTTTACTCATTTCCCTGCAGACCTGGGGCCATGGAGAGTGACTGCTTTGGTAAGATCAGTATTCACACACCAGTTCTTTGGAGAAAGAGCGAGAAGTGAATTTATCAGTCTCGAAATGGGGGTGTGTAACAGGGCCTGTGTTTGCAGAAAGGTAACTTGTTACATGAAGCCATTGTAAAAATCCTCAGAGGCTTCTGCCGCAATGCAGGAGGCAATATTTCTCCCGTGGATTCTTTAAAACTTGGGTTTCAAGTGGGGAAGAGAGATGCATAATTTATTTCTCCTGGTGCTTGATCTGAGATCCCAAGGGAAAGAACAGGAAGGAATTAGTGAGCTCTATATTACAATTTAATTGCTTGAAGGAAAAATATTATTTTTGATTGTTAACCATTAGCTGCTTTTAGTTTTATTAAACTCCAGCCGGTGCTGAGCACAGCAATAGCCACTCGGAGCTTGCCAGCTCCTGAGGGCGGAAAGCCCTCAGAATTGTCCCACCTTGTAAACCAGGGCTTACTGCTGGGATCTGAGGCCCCAGGAATTCTTGCATTTCAGGCATCTGTGCTTGGTGTGCAGCCTCCTGATTGTGAGTCCTGCTCCCACTGGTCCCAGGAAAGGCCCCCGATTAGGCAGCCCCTATCCTGCCCTGAGTGAACTGGCCGCATTGCTAAATCTGCTTTATAGTGGGAGAGTATTCTTTTCTAGGAATAGTTGCTATGGCTATGACTGTGTGTAAGCTGAATACTCTGGTATTCAGTAGGTGCTCAATAAAAGCCACTTCTCTAGGCCTTTGTTTCTGTTCTAAGTTACAAGCTCATAACAGAACCCTGCTCCGAGGGCCAGCCCCATCATTGTGTCTCTGTGACAGGGACCCAGGCCTCACAGTGAGGGAAAAGGTACTGGCCAGTCAGATGGCCTTGCTGGACTGAGCCTTCGCTGCTGGATGCTTGCTCTGTCCCTTCCTTCCTCCAGAGTGACACTACATACACATGCCTCCAGGAAGCTCCCCACTGGACAGATGAAGGAAGGGCCAGTAAAGGCCACATTGTAGAGTGACCAGGGTGGTATCTCAACCTGCCCAGGGTGTTGGGCTAGGCATGCTTTGGGGGATGCCCAGGTGGCATTCTGAGTGGAGGAGGCATTGCTGGTCCACTGTTGTAGTCACTGGTTGGCCACCTGCGGTGGCTGTCCTTGACCTCCTTCTCTCTGGTGTCCTGCCCCTTCACTCTTTACTAATGGTTTGTTTTTTGCGTATCTGGTCCCTGGACTTCTCCACAGCCTGGGAGGCCTCTCATGCCCTTTTACAGATGAGAACCAGAAGCTCAGAGGTTATGCCCACCCTGAGGTCACATAGCCTGAGAGCAGGATGTCCCAGGGCTTTCTTGGCCCTGCCTAGTGGCTGGGTCCGTCACACAGAGAGGGCTTGTAGGCAGGTGCGGGCCTGCTGTGGGCTGTGGTCTACTCATGGACTCGCCTTCCCTCGCTTACTAGGAATCCTGGCCTCTTGGTGGGGGAGTGGCCTTCCTCCAGAGTGTCAGCCTTCTCCCACGCCCTGCCATGCCGGGGCCGCTCTTCTCCATCAGTACTAGTGACCCTGTGGCCTGGATTTTCAAGATAGCCTCAACTTACTGTGCTGGTGGGGATTTAGCTGTTGAAGGCTCTGTGGTGGGTACAGGACTCTGCAGGGCCCTGAGTGACCTTGTCTACAACAGTCCTGTGACTCTCAAGTCCAGGGCCAGAGCCTTTGGACGACTTGCTAAAGATCACACAGCCTGTAAGAGGCCGAGCCTGGGTCCCTGCAGCGTCTGCTTGACCTGGACTTTCTTCCTGGGTCCTGCTGTTGCCTTACCAGTGTCCCCTTAGTTTAGCTAAGGGGCTTGTCCCACCTGGTGCCCAGATGAATAGGCAAGTGGTGCCCCTGAGCTGACTGGCAGGAACAGGAGCATGGGGCCCCAGTGCACAGGGAAGAGAAGGCAAATGGGGTCCAGGCCAGGGTCAGCCATTTTGCTAAGAGGGAGCATGGAGTTCTACACTTGGAATGTCTCAGTGCTGAGCACCTACTGTGTACAGCGTGCCTTACTTTGGTCACCTCTCCCTGCCTGCCCAGCTCCTGAGCCACACTGACCACTCCTATCTCTGGTGTTTATCCACACCCTTCTCTGCCTCACTCGCTCCCTTTGGCTAGCTCTTACTGCTCATTTCAAGGCCACCAGAAGACCTGCCCTGACCCCCAGACAGGTCAGAGCCTGGAACGTCCCTGCACACAGCACTGACTACCTATGTGGTGATTGCCTATTTTTCTGTTTCCCCTCCTGGCAGTAGCTCGTGGGGGCCTGGGTCATGTTTATTCCCTTGTGAGATCCAGGTGCCCAGCACAGGCCTGACTGGGACAGGTGCTTAGGTAAAGCTGGCTCAGTTGCCTGGTAAGAGCCTCCTTGAGTTGGAATCAGATATTCTGTTTCCCAAAGCATCTTCACATCCACGTGGCTTTTTGTGCACAGCCGCCCAGAGAGTTGGGTAAAGCAGCAGACACAGGTATGTTTTCCAGGTGAGGAAACTGAGGTTCAGGAAGCTGCCCAGAGGGATGCACCCTTCTCCTCCGGCCTGCTTTATGGCACCCACTCTCTTGGCGACCCCGTGGCCAGGACTGCAGTAATCAGATGGCCTTCCTCCCCACTGAGCTCATGTTGCTGAGGGAATGGAAATTTAGATCTGTGGGTGGGGGTGAGAGGCTGGCTTGGAGGTGGCTCTGGCTGGGGTGCTGTGGGACCAGGGTGGGGTGGGGGTGGCTGGGGGAACACGCCAGACCAGACTTAGTTGTTCTGGCCTCTGGCTCCACCGGCGGCTGAAAACCATCCCAAGTGGCTAGCAGACACCAGCCCCAACGTCTGGGTGTCCACAGGCGCTGCGGGCTCGTCAGTGACAGAGAAGATGGGCTCGGCCTTTGGAGGCGCTGGCCATGCTGGAGGCCTCTGGAGACTGAGTGCCTTAGAGACTGGGCTCCAGTTCTGCCTGGTTCCACAAGGGGCTGTGGCAAGTCATTGTGCTTCTCCGCCTCAATGTCCTCTCCTGAGAAAGGGACAGTGGTAGTCTCAGAGGGCACCGTTGGGAGGATGAAGTCATTCAGCAGTGCCCGGGACACACTGGGCACCATAAAGAGAGCCACACTGGATTTCCTCTGCAAAGTGCAATTGTGCTCTACCCCATTTGTCTCCCTGGGTTGCTGGGAAGTCCAGATGGTGCACACTGTGAAGAGCTGTGCCCATAAGGGACGTGTCTTTTCTCAAAACGGGGGAGGTGGATGTTGAGGGACAGAGCCTGGCTGTACGCTGCTTCCTGAGGAAGGGGAGACCCTGGGAGTCACCCAGGGCCCTATTGACGTTCAGGCCATCCTAGCCATGAAGACTGCACATCTCCAGGCATGGCAGGTGAATAGTGAGCATGTTTCAGGAAGAGCTATGGAGTGTTCTGGGGGGGGTGTCCAGAGAACCAGTCCTGCAGGGGCCTTGGGCAAGTGCATGGTTCCCGCACATCTGGAAGACCCGGGCTGGGGTGTGCTGGATTCCCCCAACTTCCCTTCTTGGCTCTGCTCCTAAACACAACCCTGAATGCTCAATCAGAGATGGCAGCACCCACCTGGCAGGTTGCTGTGAGGGCTAATGTACCCAGTGAGGGTAACATGTTGATGCATGTGAATCACACAGTGAGTGATCAATAACTGCTGGGTATTTCATTGTTTTTGTTATATTCTTCATATTATTACTATGTTATTTCCACACACTTCCAGAGGATGTTGGATCCCACTTGCTATTTTTATGGCTGTGCTGATACTTTAATCCTTCAGGCAGTGTGGAGTCATGAAGGTTTTTGGGCAAGGGTATGACCCAGAGCTGGGCTCCAGGATGATTAATAATCCAACAGTGAGTGGGCTTACGTCTCATTATGTGATGTGGTCAGCTCAAAGAGGGATTTATTGTTTATGATATTTAAAAAACATCTTTCCAAATCATTTCATCTTTAATTAGGGGAAAGAGAGGTTGGAGAAGAAGGGAGAGAAAGATGATGTAAAGGAAAATAGCAGGCTGGGCGTGGTGGCACACACCTATGATCCCAGCAACTCTGGAGGCTGAGGCAGGAGGACCGAAAGTTCAAGGCCAGCCTCAGCAATTTAGTGAGGCCCTAAGCAATTTAGCAAGACCCTATTTCAAAATAAAAAATAAAAAGGGCTGGAGATGTGCCTCAGTAGTAAAGGGCCCCGGGTTCAATTCCCCAGTACCCTTCCCCCAAAAGAGCAAGCAGTGTTGGGGTGTCAGGTATTCTAACAGACCACCCTGTCCCAGGTTAAACTGTGGGTGTGGCATTCCCCTACCTGACCACCCCCATAGATTGGGCCTTGAGGGCTGCTGAGGTGGTGGGACTGGACTCATCCTAACAAGCCATCTCAGTGCCTTCAGAGATGCAGACTTGGTTCGGTGGGGCTGGTGGTGGGTGTGACTCTGGATTGAGGTTGCGGAGCGAAGGGAGGTTGGGAGTGACCAGGAAAGGGATAGAAAAGACCATTTAGAGAAATTGGAAGTTCGATAAGGTGGAGCTGTGCAGAAATAAAGGACCCTTTTTAGCAAATTCAGAGCTGAGCCAGTGTGTGATTTGATGCTGACTGAGTGAGTAGCTACAGGGAGTGGCCCATGGAAAAGGCCCGGAATTGGGGGGAGGGAGGGGGCAAAGGGGGAGGGGGGTGGGACGCTGGGGGGACTGAGGAAGTCCACGGAGACAGGAGAGTGGTGGGTGAGCAGGCTGCCCCGCTGTCCCGATGTGTGTGCATTTGGGATCCTGGGCCCAGGGGCTTCTCAGACTTTGTCCCCAGTGATTCTGACTCATAGAGTCCAGGGTGAACCTCAGATTCTGTAGCAGTGGGCAAAGGACCAGACTTGAGGAACTGATTTAGGTCCCGTATGGCTCTTGTGATGGTGATAGAGGAGATGAGACCAGCTGGGCCGGGTCAGAACAGTAGCCGTGGGTTGTAGGTAGTGAGGATGGGCTCTGGGCACCCCCTGTACGTGCGGCTGGTAGAAACACAGGGGGAGGGGCAGCCCTGGCCTGGGTAGAGGTGGGGGACTTTGGCTTGCGGGGGAGATTTTGGAGGACTTTGGTCAGAAGCAGGTTGTAAGTAGTGGTAAAATCGAGGGTGTGTGGGGGTCCACCCGCCGGGTGGAGACTACAGGTGGGAGTCCGGGTGGGCAGAAGCAGGGGTCCATGGTGTGAGAGACAAAGACAGGGCCAGCCAAGCCTGACGGTGGTGAGGACAGTGAGGACAGAGAACAGGGCGGGACTCTGAAAGGGGCCACGTCTGAGCAGGACCAGTGGCTGCCCGAGGATCTGATGCTGACCTTCCCAACAGCCTCACAGGTTTCCCTGCTGGGAACAGAGCCTGGCGTGGGCCGGCCTGTAGTGAGGGCTGCAGGCCAGGAGCTGGCATTCAGGTGGGGAGAGAGGCCCGAGAGCCCGCGCCCACGGTTTGCTCATCCCGTGTTCCTTAAGGGCCAGGCCTCACAGGCTCCCTTCCTTGCTCAGAGGTGGGTGACCTGGTGGTTGAAAAAAGGGGGCCCTGGAGCCCCGGATTGCCTCATCCTGTGCCTTCACCTGCCAGCTGGGCAGCCACAGGAAAGTGACTTAATCTTCATGTTTCAGTGGCCCCACTGTAAAAAGGGGAGGAATGGTGCCCACATCAAGGGGTTGTCATGAGGATTAAATGTCTAAATATACACAAAGCGGTTCACGTGGCACCTGGTTTTCATTATTCTGGCTCCAGCCCCGCCCTCAGACAGTCAGCAGCATCTGTTCTACCGATGCCCGTCCCTCGACCCAGATGCCCTCTGCACCCATCTCTGGGAAGGCAGCTTGAACGAGCCTTCGGATTCCCTTTTCCTTAACTATACAGAGGGATTAGTCCTCCCTGCCTCCCTGCCTCCCTGGATGACTAAGGAGAAGGAGCTGGCCGTGGCACCCTGAACAGCCCTGGACAATGGGAGCCGCATGGTCTCTTACTTGTTCTGTCATGTCCAGTTCAGGATGGAGAAAGTCCAGGCTGGGAGGTGCTTACTGTGAGAATGTGTCCTCTCTCCATCAGGGGGCTGGGTGGTCAGCTCAGGTAGAGGCCATCTGAGGATCTAGGAGGTGACCCTATTGTACCTTAGATAAGAAGGGCTTAAGCCCCAGAGGTGTCCTTCAGCACTGGTCCTCAGATAGGGATGGACTTTGGAGATCCCCTTTCCCCAACACGCTGCCAGCAGGAGATGAAGCGGAGTCATGAGCCTCCCTCTGTGTCCCCGAAGGTGCTCCCCCATGGTATGGGTGGACACTGGGGTGAGGCTCCCTGCCCCATGCCTTCTTTACAGCCTCTGGCTGCATCTTCGGTGTTTGAGTTCTGTTCTTCACCCTCTCTGGCAAGTGTTAGATGCTGGGGGCATAGGGGTAAATCAGTTCAGGACTGTCTCAAGGAGCAGAGCTCCCAGCTGAGGGTGAGGGTGCTGGTATCAGATCAGGACCACAGGGTGACTCAGGGTTGGGATCCCAGCGCAGGCTATGGGGAGTGGCATTCTGGGAGAGATGGGCCATTGTTGGCCCCGCAGGAAGGAGATAGATGTTAAATCCAGCATTTGCAGCCCCGGGGTGCAAAGCAGCCCTTCAGACGGGAGCTGCTGGGCAGGGCTGAAGGCATGTGTGTGGGGGTGACAGGCAGGCAAGCGAGGGCTAGTGAGGCGCAGTCCTGAATGCCAGGCTCAGCTCCTCGGACCTCGCTGGTGCTCCAGGACACCTCCCAGAGGGGCCTGGTGATAACATACTGTGGAGAACAGAGGCCTGACCCATGCCCTGCTGCAGGCCCAGAGAAGGACAGGAGTTTGCTGTTGTCACACAAGGCACTGGCACCACTGTGGCTGGATGCATTCATTAGTCTGTGTTTGGGCAAGATGCTGAGGCCAAAGGTCACAGGGTGGCTGAGTCACAGAGCAGACCTCGCAGGCCTCCTGTTTCTGTGATCACCATTTGGTGCCCTGGGGATTTTGGCTCAGGAGGGTTCAAGTTGGGGAGAGCTTTGGGCAGAGGGGCAAGGACAACCCAGAAGTGGCAGTGCTCCCAGCAGCGGCCCTCCCTCCCCAGGTGAATGGCGTTCCCCGTTTCTCTCCTAGTTCCAGCCCTACCCAGCAGCTCCCTTCTGAAGGGCTGCTTTGCACCCCTGGGCTGCAAGTGCTGGATTTAACATCTGTCTCCTTCCAGCTGAACGCCTTGCCGACCTGGTGAGGTCCCCTTGACTCCTCGTCCCTGTCTTCTCCTGGAATCCCTTCTTCACATTCCTCCATGTCCACACTCCCCCCCACTTCCCAGGTCCAGCTAAAGAGCACATCCTCCCAGAACCATCCGTGTCTGCCGCCTCCAAGCACAGTTCACGTGTGCCTCTCTGGAGTTACCCATCACTTACAGAAGTGTCTCTCTGCCTCTATCAGGATGAGGTCAGGGTCTCACAGGGACTGCCTGAGAACAGTCTTGGGTACCTATTTGGCAGTCCCCAAGACCTGATTGATCTTCAGAAATGAGCATTGCTTCAGGGAAGAGGCCCTTTTGGAAGGTGCTGGAGCCCGAGTTCCTTTGGTCTAGGGGCCCTGCCAGCCCATATCCTAAGGGCATGCCCCAGGGATTTTTCTTACTGGGGGGCAGGGAGGCAAAGGGCATGCTGTGAGTGTGGCAGCCCACCCTATGGCATCAATGACTAGGTGCCCTTCTAGGGGCTCTGGAAGTGGTAGGGAACCACGCCCTGTGCCATGGAATTGCCTTTCCTGGAGAAAGGAGCTGTCACCTGAAAGCATCTAACAGGATCCCCGGGCTGCTGTGTAAGCAGGCAGTAATCCTGAGAGGCGCCCCTGTTCCCTCTCCTCCCACCCCTAGAGACCCTTCTGCTCACTTCTCCACTCTTGGGGTTGCCTGCTCCCCTCCTGCCCCTGTCTGTGCTTCCTGGCCTTCCAGGGAGGGTTCTGTCTTCCTTGATGGCCCCTGCGTGCCCTCTGCCACCTCTGCCTTGCCACCTTGGCTGTGGCCACAAGCTCTTTGCTCTTATCACTATGTCTGCCTGTGCAGGGCCGAGGCCCCTTGCCTGCCTTTTGGTTTGTGCTGGAGCACTTCCTGCGAGCCTTTTAAAGTTCAGGTGTTACTTCTGCAGATATCCCCTGAGCATCTTTCCCTCCCTTGGGGTCCTCTGCTGCTGTCCCCCTCCTCTCCCTTCCTTGGCCTGTGCCTGGGCCCTCCCCTGTATCGCAGCACTCCCCCACTCAGGGCTCACTGCTGGCTCTGATGCCCTGGTTCTGCTGTCTGTGGAAGGACTGGGGAGCAGTCCCAGCTCATGGGGGTGGATCTAAGGAAACAGCCTGAGAGAAAGCGCTCAGTCACCCACGAAGTGCTCTTGAAACAAAGGTGGCACCTTTTCTAAAATCACCATCATGGTTTATGGGTCCATGGATACCTGGTGTGGAGTCTACCCAAGTCCCAGGTGTTGAGGATTCTATCAGCAGGTCCCCCTAGAGTCCTCAAGGTGCTCCATAAATGAATTCTCTTCCCTTGAGCAAGACTGAGCCCTCAGTTTAAATTAAAAAAAAAAAAAAACTGGAAACAGTCCTTCCTTACCTGGCAGATTTTCCTTGAGTCCCTGCTATGGTACAGGACACTTGCTGGCACCATGGGCCGACCCTCAGGAGCTTATGGTCCAATGGGAAAAACATGATGTGGTCACAAGCCTGTAAGTGTGAGACCCAGGAGGAGCAACATGCTGGGGAGGCACCAGGGATGACTTGAGGAGGGGGCACCCAACAGGGCATCAAGAACGGGAGGCTCAACTGAAAAAAAAAAAAAAAAGAATGGGGGGCTCAGCAGCTAGAGATGGCATGGGTGGGGGGCATGGGAAAGGTAGCGCAGAGGCACAAGGGTCCCTCCTGTGATTGGCCACTGCGATTATGGGAACCTACACAGTTGCCTGAGGAAGGAAGGAGAGCCCCCAACCCCCACCTTCTCCTGCCCCCCTTCTCCAGCCTTCCTTTGTCAAGTGCTCAGAGCATATTTTGTAGGGACTAGTTGAAGTCTAGACTCAGACGGATTGATCCCCTGAGCCCCTGTTGGCATTCCTGGGCACAGGAGGGAGCGGCGGCCTGCAGGGTGTTTGCAGAGAAAACAGAACCTAATGAGAATCTGATGAGGTGCTTGCCTGAATCTGGGATGGAGCCTGGGGGCTGCCACCCACAGGGCTGCAGCCGGCAGTCTTGCTGGGGTCTGGCCAGTCTGGCTTCCGGCTGGGCAGCCTCAGTGCCTCATCCTGACGGCTCAGTGGGGCTGGAGGCTGGGGCTGGAGACTTCCAACACTGGGATGGAGCTTGTGGTCATGGAGGCGTCCCTTGCCTCTGTGACTGTTGCCTCCACTCTGAAGTGGTGGGTCCCACTGACCCAGTGAGAGTGAGGCACAGGGAGGCCAGCCCCTGTCCGTGAAGCCCATACCTGGAGCCTCCACCAATGGCAGCAGTTCTCGCTGTCACCTAGAAACAGGGCTGAGCCTGACAGCCCCAGGTCCCTGGAGCTCCTTGGCCAGAGTCCCTGCCACGATCCTTCCCGGGGCAGCAAGGTCCTGGGCTGGGTGCAGGGGTGGGGTCCTCTGCCCTGCCCTTTGCCTCTTAGCAGGCGGCCCATTGTGTATTGGGCATGTCTGGGCTAGAGGAAGAGCACACAGACATTGGTCATCCAGGTGCCCTTTAGGGGTTCCTTGGCCTCTCATGGCCCAGGGATGCAGGGGTGTGGTAGCACTCCCTGGAGGAGCTGTGTGGATAGATTATACAAGGCCCGATGGGACGTTAGGGCTTCAGATTCTGGAGAGAGTGGAGTTGGATGGTTGGACAGCTGTTACCTCAGTCTCCCTAGAATGACTGGGAGTAAATAATAAGGTCCCCACCAGGAGACCTGGTTCAGTCCTCCTTCCTGCCGCTCCCCTCTATCCCCCCAGAGAGGGAGGGCCCTTGCAGGTATGAATGGCTCGGGGCTAGGAGCTTTTCCCCTCCTCTGCAGGAGAGGCCAGTGGCCCCTCTCCAAGTCTGGCGCTCCTGCCTGGCTCTGGTCCTGATGCTGGCTCCCACCTTACCTTTCTCTCATCTGCCTCCATTCTAGGAAAACCTTCCCTTAACTCCAGGAAATGCTGGGTTCCAGCCCAGCCTTAACCCATAAGGGCCATGTGACTTCAGCTGAGGCCCCTGGCCTCTCTGAACCTCAGTGTCCTCACTGGCATTGGAATAGCTCCTGAGAGCCTTTCACACACAGCTCTAGGATTCCTTGTGTGAGGAAAGGGTTCTAGACCATTAGGAAGTTCAGTTCAGTGAGAGGCTCAGTGGCCCCGCAGGACATGGTCCCACCTCCCTAGCATGGTGGACAAGGCCCTTCATGATCTGGCCAGAGTAAACTTTGGCCTCCCCCCTGCCTCCATGCAGGTCACCCTGAACTCTTTCCATTCTCTGAACATTTCACAAGTTCTCATACTCCCATGCCGTCGCACAGTCATAGTCTTCTCCGCTGGAGGGAGAGCTCCTGTTGATTGCTCAAAACCCAGCTCAGATGTTCCCACTTTGAATCTTTCTCTCTGAAGCAGTCAGTTACCTGACAAGCTCCAACATCATTCACGCCCCCCTGTTTTAGTTCATATGTTCCCCTCGTGGGCCCCCTGACAGGTGTGCCTCCCGCACCCAGCTCAGGGTCTGTCACAGACCAAGCAAGGACCCCTTTTCTGTGCTGAGGAGGAGCTTTGTTGTGTTTCCCACCTGTTCCTCTTGATAGTACTACAAATGAGGACAAAGCAGTGTCCCCATCAGAAGGGCACCGGAGATGATGGAAGGTGGCCAAGCTGGGGTGTGTGTCAGGGAGGGCATTGTGCTCTGTGGAACAAAGGATAAGAAGGGCCTCGATTTGACCTGGTAGCGCACTGCCTCCAGAACAGGTACAGGGGATCCTAACTCCCTCCCTCCCTCCCTCCCTCCCTCCCTCCTGGCTTCATGGCAAGCATTTCTTGTCCCTGGGGAAAGGATAGGAGCCCCCACCTAAAGAGGCCTGCGGATTGGTGGGAGAGGAAAGAAGCAGTGGCCAGGGCGGGCGTCTGCCATGATGGTGGAGATGGTGGTGTGAGCCAGCAGTGGGGGAAGGTGTGGCCCAGATGAGGAGTGCAGGGTGGGTGGAGGAGAAGGCGGTGTCCGACAGAACCTGTGCATGACAACGTTGCGGACAACGTCACAGGTCCGCAGGAGGATCACCAGGGAGTAGTTCCCCTGGCCAGATGGCTGGGACAGCAAGGTTCCCAGGAGATCTGGCAGCAATATGGAGGAGGGCTTCTAGGGCCAGGTGGGGGCCGGAGGTCTAGCCAAGGTCAAGGCCCCTGGGGACCGGGTCAGAAGCGGCTCCTGGAGACTTGGCTGAATATAGAGGATAAGGGTGAGGGAGGCCGTCACGGGCAAGGAGGGCAGTGACAGTTGTCTCAGGAAATAACTTGTTAGAAGAGGGGAAAACACACAAAGAGCTCAGCGGGGATCTCTGCAGCTCGGGGTAATTTTGGCTGCGGATAGGCAGCCTGCTAATCAGATTGTAAAAATCAGGTACCGGGGTTTTTGCAGAAAATGCAGCAGATCAAAGCCAGGGTCGATTAGGCTCTGATTAAACATTGCCGAGGAGGGTCAGACTCATTACCGAGGAATGTACACAGGCCGGCAGCGCTGACGGGGGATAATAACAGATCGCGCCCGGCACTGCAGACACCACGGCGCTCTGGGGACACAGTCCTCCGTGGCGGGGTGGCCACAAGGAATGGTATGTCCGCAGGCTATGATGGGAATGGGGGTGCAGGGGTGTGTGTGGCAGCATCAGGGTCAGCGGGCTCTATCTGGTCCCTCTCTGCTTGCCTCTTTGCAGCCTGTGGATAGAGACTGCCATGTGTTGTGCCCCTGGCAGGGCTGGGCAGGGCTGGGCCTCGCCCTTCTCCACCTTCACCCGCCTGCTTGCTGATGCTCTTTCTGCGGTGTGCTATGCCTTCCCCTGTCTTCTGTTTCCCTCCCAGAACTCTGTTCACACCTCTTCCAAGAGGCCTTCTCTGACCTCCAGCCCAGCTCAGGTGGGTCCCCACACTCCCATTCCTCTGGGTTGTCCCCTCTCCTGACTGTGAGTCCCTCAGTGGCAGCATGCCTCTGCATGTCCTCTGTGTCCAGCTCAGGTCAGGCACACAGCACAGGTCCAGCTGTGTTCATAGATCTGGGCAGAGCAGGTCCCTGAGCCACCGCACTGGGAGAAGCCCCAGGACTTGTGCTGAGAGGCTGTCCAGAGGAAGACAGGTAGGTATGGTAGCTGCATGAAGGAGATTCATGGAAAGGAAGAAGGGAGTGGATGCCAGGCCATAGAGCCTGGACTTGACCCTATGGGTACCAGGGAGCCACTGGAAGTTCTTGGGTTGGGGGCAGCCACAGAAACCAGGCTGAAGGGCACTGAAGGGCCCTTGATTTTCTCTTCTATGAGAGGAGGAATCCCTCTGAACAGCCAGCTGTCCTGGAGGATCTGACTTCTACAAACTGGCTCGCTTTGCAGGGTACAGAGGGCTTACCTGCAGTGGTCCCCATGTGGGTCCCAGGGGCCCCAGACTGGTTCTTTTTATGGAGAGGCTTCATTGGCCCAGGCGTCCAAGAGAACAGGGAGATCTTCAGAGGCCTCTGAACTTTTCTAGGGTTGGACTAGCCTGGAATCAGGCTGAGCTTTTGGTTTACACATTCACAAACAAAGATACCTTAGCGTGACAGCCTTGGGATGCTCTGAGGTTTGGACAGCCTGCTTCCTCTGGACAGGACAGTAAGAGCTGGACAGCAGGGGTTCAGCAGGAGGGCCACTGATCCCAGGAATGCTCTGTTGACAGGTGCTTGCCGCCTCCCCAGAGCTCTGGCTTCAGATGTACCAGTCCTCCCCTGGACCCACAGGTCTGGGCCCCTTGGTTGGTCCTTGACCCAGCACTCCTGCCCTGTGCATGGTTTTGTCCTCACAGAACACCATGGGTGATGAAGTTTCAAGAAGCTCGTGTCATTTGCAGACATCCCCTGCTTAGTGCTCACCAGGGGCCCGTGTGTGCAATAGTAAGAAAACCCAAGGGCGCTCGGAAAGGAGGTAACAGAGCGCTCCCAAGGTGGCTGAGGGAGGCGTGGACGCACCCTGCCTGGCTGGGACCGTTTGGAGTTCAGCAGGAAGGAACACAAAAGCCTTTAACCTCCCAGCTGGAATGTGGACAGTTCATCCACCCTGCTCTTCCGTCTCTCCTCGAGGCCCATAAATGTCCAATTTGGGAAAAGGATTCAGCTCTAAGCCCCAGCAGAATAAGGTTGATTAAGAAACTGAGCTTCATAAAATTGTCCATGCTCCAGCAGGCGGACGGGTCAGACCTGAATCTCAGGCTGGGGAGGGACCGTACAAAGCCCCTACCCTTCCAGTCCAGGGCCTCTCTGTGCCCAGATCCATTCTGCAACACCTCGGCAAGTGACCAGCCTGGCGTCCATCACAGGTGCTCACTGCCCCCAGGGCTCTCACTGTAGGACCATGCTGCTCCTTCCCGGGACCATGCTTGCTAGGCCCCTGGGTCCCTCCTTCATTCCACACTCCAGCCCTGTGCCAGGCCTTCTGCTGGGGCTAGAAATGCAGAGGAGGTAAGGCGGGCACTTGCTGCCATCTTTGGTGCTTACTGTGTGCCAGACACAGTGCTGACAGACTTAGGTGGATGATCTCATTTGACTTGCAGGACCCCTGTAGTAGGTGGCACCATGTTATCTCAGTTCCAAAATTAGGCCACGCAGAGGTAGGGTAACTTGCTCAGGGTCATGTAGGAAATCAGCAGCAGGGCTGAGGCTTGAACCCAAGTTCCTTTGTTGCCCATCTCTGTCCTTGAGTCACTGTGTGCAGTGATTAGCTGAGGAGTCTTTGGTGAGGAGCTTGGGCCCTGGGTCTGTACTCATGTCCACCTGGGGAGGGTGTTCCTGAAGGAGATAAGGATTGTGAGTGCTCCCATGAGTGCCTGGCCATGGGCAGATGCCCAGGAGGGTCAGTGGTATATATGACAATGCAGACAGGAATGAGGAGAGTGTCCCCCAACAGTGGGACCCTGAACTGCATATATCAGTACCAGCTTCCCATCTTCTCTTCTAAAGTACCATGTCTCCTTCTGCCTTGGTACCTTTGTGCTGGACCTGGAATGTTCTCCCCTACCCCTGAGGTCAGACTGCCCACAGCATAGACACTTTCTGCATGTCTCAGTTCACGCCACTTCTGCAGGGAAACCTCCCTGGTCACTCTCACAGCTCCCTGCACATAACCCTGAATGCACTGACCACTTATTTTTATTGGTGGGATCCTCTGTTACTCTCTGACCAGAGGATCCCACTGGGTGCTAAACTCAGGGTGGGGACATGTGTTAGACTCATCATCTTGTTAGGGCAGCCCTTTCTCTTTTCTGGGCTTCAGTCTTCTCCTCTGTAAAATGGAAGGATTATCCGAGGGATCCTTGTTTCCTCCTGTGTTAGTCGGCTTTTCGTTCCTGTGACTGAAATACCTGACAGGAACAACTTAGTAGAGGATGGTTCCCGAGCTGGCTCATTGTTCTGGACCCTAGGTGCGGCAGAACACCATGGCTGAAGGGTGCAGCGGAGGAAGGCTGTCAGCTCAGGACAGCTGCGAAGCTGGGGACAAGGAGAGCAGCAGGAAGATGAACCCTTCCAGGGCACCAGTGACTCACCTCCTCCAGCCACACCCCACCTGCCTGCAGTTGCCACCCTTCAGTCCTCTCCCAATCTGGTCATTCTACACCCTCACATTCCTGCATTAACACAGGAGCTGTTGGGAGACACTTTGTACAACCCTAGCATCTCCCTGCTCTGGTTTGACAAGCTCCTGGGCATTGTTTCTGGAACAGACAGGCCCTTCTAGGCCAACAGAAGGGGAAAAAAGCTCTCCCAGTCCTTTCCTTCCTTGCCTGTCCCCCTGTCTCTGCAGTTAGTGCTCAGGAAGAATCAATTCAGACAGGGTCATGAGGTATTCTGTAATTGATGTCAACCGCCCTGGGCGGGATCATCAGCCTGTAGCACTGGCACTTAGGATCACCTCTAGGGCTTTGGCCATCTCCTGTGCTTCCTTGTGGGATTCATGTGGCAAGGCATCCCCCAGAGAAAGGCCCTGATCTGGCAACAGTCATATTCAGGAGGAAGTGAGCAGCGGAGGGTCATTGCCCACCAGACTGTGAGCTCCTTGCAAGGGGCAGGGACGCCTCATTCACCTTCCCTCCTGTGCCTGGCCCAGGACCTGCTGCCAGGGACTTGCTCTGCGGGTGAGTGGTGAATGGCTGGAAGGGTGAATACATGGTTGCGGGATGGCCCCGGACTCGGGTGTTGAAGGGACTGAAGAGGGAGGGGGCTCCTCACCTTTACAGCAGGAAGCATCTGCGAGTACTGAACTGGGCCCCGCCACCCGTGCCAAGAACTTACTGTGTGCAGCACAGCGATTGCAGATTTCTTCTATTCTCCAAGAGCTGATGAATTAGTTGAAAGATTAAGAACACTTGCAAAGTAGCCTACAAAGTGGTTTAAATTAGTGAAGCATAAACTGAGCACACGAGTGTGGGGCTGGGAGGGGAAGTGGGCACAGAAAGCTCGGGAGTGAAGAAACGTGGCTAATGGGGGAGTATCAGGCTCTGTGGAGGAGCTGATGGGAGGTCAGAAAAGGGGGCTTGGGTCCCAGCTCCTCCACCTGCCCAGCACGTGACCTTGAGCACATCTTAGTCTCTGAGCCTGTTTGGGAGAGGATGAGGTGTAAGCACCTGGGGGACATGTCCTCTGTGTGCTCCGGGTATCTGGAGCAGCCGGTATTTGTGGAGTGTGCAACCCTGAGTGGGGGCTCAGCCCCTTTTTATCTGCCCCTCCATGGAACTCGAAAAGGAATTACCATCTTGGAGCCATGGAGGCTTCAGGAAGTCCATCCCCTGATCTTGTCAGTCCAGGGAACATGGATGTACTCTGCTGGCTGCCTGTGGCTGGGCACAACTTGCTGCTGGCAGCTCCTACTTTCTCTCCTTCTGCTTGTAGTTTTACATGAATACTCTCAAGTCTCTGTCATGGGCCCAGGCCCCTCTCCTGGCTCTGGCCAGTATATTCCATCCTCTGGGCATGGTCCCTGGAGCAGCAGGCTAGTGAGGGAGTGACAAGGCCGAGACTGCCTCGAGGAGCCAGCCCTGGTGGCCTGATCTTTGCCTGCTGCAGGCTGCGTTCCTGGTTCTGCTGAGCAGCTCTGGGGAAGGACATGCCACGTAACAGTAACCCACTCCAGCCATTTGCAGACGGGCCCACATCTTTATGCAGCCCTGCTCTCCTGGTGCAAGTGGAGGTGTCAGTGAAGTAGAAGGATGCCGTAGTAGTCGTCTTTGAATGGACCCAAGGTTGGGATGAGGGCCGGCACACCTCCCCTGATCCTGGCACTTACTGTCAGCATTTGGGCCCAAGGCCTGGAAAACAGTGTCGAATCTGCATCCAGAGTGGAGGTTACCTGGCCGGTGTCTGCTGCCCGGTGGATGTGTCGGAGGTGGTGGATTTTGTGCCACCTTTTGGAGAGGTTCACCTTGTGTGCTGTCCCGTCCGTAAAAAACTCTTGCCCAAGTCTTCAGACACGTCTCACCCTGCCCGCTTAGGCAGCAGTGGAATTGGATCTGATGCTTTATTCCTGCTGCTTAGTTATTAGGATTAGTCTTTAAAGGCCTGTAGATGGCCTGTATGGCTTTGGCTTTGGAGTGTCATTTGTTCATCTACTTGTTCATTCCACACGTATCAGGAGTATTACACACACACGTGCCTGTACCAACCCACCAAATAAGGACTTCTGACCAGGTGAATTCTAAAACCTTCTCTGGTGGGAACAGGATGATCATCCTACCGTTCCATGCTGTTTGCAGCTCACAGAACACTTACCTTTTCTGGTTATGTTTATTATCCTCAAGGTAAGGCGGTTTTATTATCTTTATTTTGCAAGAGCAGGAATAGGCTCAGAGAAGCTAAGTATCTTGACCAGGATGACAGAACTGTGAGTAACGGAGATCTGTGGCTGTCTCTGTTCCAGCATCCTAATCAGATACAGGTGCCAATAAGTGGCAGGCCCCATGCTTATGAAGTGGGTAGTGTCCACTTTCTGCTGAAGGGCATGGATTTGTGGACAGGGAACTACATTTTCTTAGTCTTTTGGGGCTTCTGTGTTATCTATGAAAACTGGTGTGATGGAAATCTCTCTCCTCACCTTTCCTTAGGAGGACGTGAAGGGCAGATGCTCTATTTTTATGGAAAGGTTTTGGGCAGATGTTCTATTTTTATGGAAAGTTTTTGACACTAGTGGTAGCTGAGACATGGTGGACAGCCTGCCTGGCCTTTCCTATGAGTGGGGAGAGTGGAGGTCTCCCTCCCTTCCTGCCTCCTCCCTCTGTTTGGTAAGCTGCCTCTCTCTCCAGCTGTGGCCTGGCATTGGGGACCTGAAGAAACCGACCTGGTGCCTGACCTTGAGCTCACAGACCTGACCTGGGCAGGTGTAGGTCAGTGAGGAAACAAGTAACTGCTATGATATGAAGCCACCCTGGGTGCAGTGAGAATGTGAGGGACCCTTCCCCAGGTGGGGCTCCCTCAGGCAGGGTGGGAGCAGGTGGTCAGCAATGCTGAGTGTCCTCTTCATAAGAAAAGATGGTGAACTGGAGAGGGAGGGCAAGAAGTAGGGCAGGCATTGCCCCCATGGAGCCCTTGGCCAGCACTGAACAGGGGCATTCTGGACCTCCTCCTCACACAGAGCAGAGGGCAGCATGACTGCTGTCCTGAGGCCACAGGGGCTGGTCCAGGATGCACATCTGGATTTGAACTCTCATCTCTGGCCCAGACTTCTTTCTGGAACTGCTCACCTCCCCCTGGGCTCTCTGTAGGTGGGGGAAGTGGCTTTGTGGGGCCCCAACAGGAGAGCTGTGGTTTGGGGCTGGGATCTGGGCCTCGGGGTCTTCCCTGCCCTGTTCTGGGCTCCCCCACCCGCAGCGTGCTGGGGTCCAACAGAGCAGCAGATGCTGCAGGTCAGATGTTCAGCCTCACATCTGGGTTCCCTCCTCCTTTCATCTGAAACCCAACACAGATAGTCTCAGTAAACAAACAGTAACTTCAACAATACAATCTTCTTGAAAAGCCTTGTAGTTATTTTAAGGCTGTTTGGGGGTTTATTTTAATTGCAGGCCCAGCTCTCACAGTGATCCAGCTGCTGGGGACACTTGTGGCTGCCGGCTCCCTCCCCCTTCTCCTGAACACCTTCCGCTTCCAACCTGAGGCCCCATCCAGGCCTGGAGCTAGCAAGGGAGATAAAGGCAGATAGATGTGAGGCCACTCCCCCAGTGCTCCCAAGAGCCTGGGGGCTGCAGCCACAGGAGGACCTGGCCTGGTGGGAAGGGAACGTGGAGTCGGGGTGACTTCCTAGGCTGTGAAGGGGTCGAATGGCTGGGGCTCTTTTAGATTTGCCCACTGGGAGCCAGGGCCATAGGCACATCCCACTTGACAGCAGACATAGGTCAGAAGGTTGGGTCTAAGGAAGCCAGGTTTTCTGGCTAGGGAGGGCCCCTGGGGACCAATTTGTCCATTGTTTTCCTTTTACAGTTAAGGAGACTAAGGTCCACTCTCCTTCCCAGGCTGGCCTTTCACTCTTGCTCTGCTCCCGGCTGACCCAGTTTGTCCTGAGTGACAGGACCAGGTGCAAGCCCCACCCCGACCCAGTGATGTTCCATTTAACTCAGTGGCCCTGAAATCAGAGCCTCCAAGTTCCAAGAGAACTAGGCCGTCCTGGGGTGGGCCCTTGGACAGGCTGTGAGCCCATGGTTCTGGGCAGCCTGTGCATCTCTACAGCCCTACCCATGGCAGGGACCACCAGTCCTTCCTCATTAGTGGGGATTAGAAAATACTGGGGCTAAGGGCTTGAAGAGCTGGCCTTCTGCCTGATGCCAGGCGAGTGAGCTGACCTTTCTGGGCCTTGGTTTCTTCATGGCGGGATGAACAGCTGTTGCCCATTTTGAGGATGCGCCTCACAGCGTCGTTAGAACTGAGTGCCTCACTCTTTATTTGAAGACGTGTTTCTCCAGCAGGGGTGGCAGGACCCCTCTAGGGATGGGCTGGGGGTGCTCCCTGCCTCAGGAGCCTGGGCAAGGCTGGCTCCCCAGCCCGTCTGCTCCAGCTTGTTTCCCAGGGAGCCCAGTGCCAGGGGACATGGGAGGAATCCCACATTTTTTGGCCTATTTTCCAAGCGTTAGGCACTGAAGCGGGAACTTCAGGTATTTCTGATCTCCATGGATGGGGCAGGAGGCCACCATTATTCCCATTTCACACACAAGGAGTTGGAGACCTGCGGAGGTAGGCACAGGCCAGAGATCCAACTTTTCCCCTGAAAGGGCCAGGCCTGGAGGACCCCCTACCCGCTGCCCGTGGGCTGTCCTTGAAGTGTCCACAGAGAAGCCAGAGAGGAGAGGAGGAGAGGCGGCGTGGAGCATGGCGTGAGAGCGAGACGTGAGGGTGCTGCTTGCGGGTGCCCGGGGCTGGATCCAATCGGAGTGGGGCCCAGGCCCTGGGAGACGTCTGGTCTGGGCCCCTCTATTTATTTGCACATCCCCAGATGTAAACTAATTTGTTTAGCAAGAAAAAACACATTTTTATTGCCTTCTAAACTGGGCTGTTTTTCCTCTGGCCATTCGTCGTACACTGATGGCCAGGCCAGGGAGCAGAACTTTTGGGAACAGGCTGAGGTGTGGGTGAGGCAAGGCTGTCATTTGTAGGGTGTTTCTCCACAGTGGGCCCAAGAGCCAGGGGGATGTGCATTCCAACCCCAGCGCTGTCACCGCTGCCCGTGAGACTCTGGTGGGCCACTGGCTCCTCTCAGCCTTCATTTTCTCTCCTCTAACACAGGGCTCACCTCTCAGCCTTCACAGAGGCCTGTCTAGTTCCCCCAGTGTTGCTTGTTGGCCGTGTCAGTCCTTATCTGTCCTGTTGTCACCTGGGCAAACCCACAATCTGGATGGGAACATCTCTGCAACTGCATGGAGCCTATCCACCCCTCATTGCCCTTGTTTTAGAGCCATACAAGACGGGAGACTGGGGGCAGTGGCACACGCCTGTAATCCCAGCAACTTGGGAGGGCTGAGACAGGAGGATCTTGAGTTCAAGGCCAGCCTTAGCAACTTAGTGAGACCCTGTCTCAAAATACAAAATAAAAAAGGCCTGGGGATGTGGCTCAGTGCTTAAGCGCCTCTGGGTTCAATCCCCAGTATAAAAGAAGGCTGTAGGTGCTCTTCTCAAAGGGAGACATCCCAGGAGTGGGGAGAAGGGGGACTTGGGTATTGTACCGCTTGCCCATTGCTTCAATAGGTGTTGTCTTTATGTTACATCATTTACTCCTTGAAGTCCTGCAAAATAGGTATTATTAACATTCCCATTTTGCAGATAAAGCTCAGAAAAGCCAGAGAGTGGAATTTGCAGGCACATTTGCCCAAACTCCATGTCCTTCTGGCACAAGGCACTGCGAGAGAGCAACTGTAATGATTTAAAAGGGTTTTTTAAAAGCTCCCAAATGAGGCAGGAGAGGGATACAGGCCTGGCTGGGCCCTAGAGGGTGCTAGAGGCCAGGAGGGATGGTGCTTTTGGCTTCAGGACAAACCTGGAAGATCAGCCCGTTGGCCTGAGAAGGGCTACACGCTTGGCTTGATTCAGCCTGATTTCCCTTAAAGAGCGTATCCATGTCAGCCCCGGGTGATTTCTAACTGAGTGTCTTTGGTGCCCAGGCCTGTGCTGGACACTAAGAACCTCCCTCAGGAGGCACCCAGTAAATGGATAACTGGAATGGAAGACCAGGGCTGATGGGGTTGTGGTTAGACCTCTTAGGTATGGAGGTTCCAAGTTGGGTTGCTGTGCCAGGGCGTGGGGGAGGGGCAGAGCCGCTGGTGGGGATGGCCCAGCACTCGCCCACCCGGAGGAAGGGAGCAGGAAACTGAGCTGGGGAAGGAAGGGTGCTTCTCTGTGAAGGCCTGGGCCCATTGTTCTCAGAGCCAGAAGGAGAACACGGACTTCTGCCTGGGCCTCCTTCACGGTCTGCCTCCTTACCCCTTGTCCCTCATATGGAGTCACTGGGGCTGACACCTCTGGGGCCTTGTGGAGTGGGGTGTCCCCAGTTTGTCGCTTCCCCTATATTTGACCAAAACCTCAAACCCCAAACCAGAGCAAATGGTGCTAATTTGCTGAATCCCAACCTGAACCCAAGGATTAATTTTTTTTTTTTGTTCCTGAACCAAGTCTGTGATTTCCTCCTCAAAATAAAAGGAAGTTCTGTTCAAGAAATTTTAAATCTGAACTGGGAATTTCCCCCTCCTTCTGCTTTTGCCTGGGAACTCTTGGATAAGGTCCTGGTGGCTGCTGGCTTAGGGCTCAACTCTCAGGGCCAGGTAGAGAGGGGAGGTGGGGCCGGGTGTGGTATGCTTATGGGGTGCTTGGGAGGGAGGTTTTGGTGAAAGAGGAGGCTGGACAGCACAGCCCTGATTGAAGCAGCCCAGCCCAGGAGCCATAAGCCCCAGGTTCAAGTCTAGACTTTGCTGCTCTGTGCTTCTTTAAATCCCTCTAAAATGAGGGAATCAGTCCCCTTGCCTGCAGACTGCAGACTTATTAGGAGAAAGTGTCTGTGCTTGAGGCCACTTGTCAGAGATGATCCAACAGTGACACCGCCTGTTCATTAGCTTCTTGTGTTCATCTGCCACTTAAATTTCCCCAGATAGATGATATGGTTCCCGTTGGCTTTGGGGAGTCTGGGTCTACTTCACTCACAGTAGGGCTATGGCTTGCCCAAACTTGGGCCCTTGGATATGAACCTGAGCTTCTGACTGGCGGGGAGCAGCAGGGCATGGACAGGGCAACAGGATTTCAGATCAGCACATCCTGCTTGGGGTCTGTGGCCACGACAGGTCACCAAACCTCTCTGAACCTCATCTCTAAGAGTGGAATAAAATCTCAAGGAACTGACTTCCTTGTTATTGTCCTTGAGTCAGGGTTAGTGAAGAAGGCTGCTTTGGGGAGTTCCAGGTTGTGCAGAATCCATGTTTAGTCCTAGGCTTACAAAGCTGGGGACCCCTGTTGCCAGGCGAGATGCTGTGCTCAGCCTGACCTTCCGCGGAGGTTAAGCTCCTACCCAGCAGTAGTAATAGCTCCATTGCGTGTGGGCACCCTGTCCCCATGGTCCCTGTGCCACAGCAAGGGGAAAGGGTCCTGTGGGACTCTTCTGCTCCAAATCTTCTTGAAGTCTCCCTAGAAGCCTGCGTCCCAGGCCTGGCTCACCCCTCATTGCCAGGATGACCTCAGGCTCATCCTTTCCTCTTCTGTAGAGGGAGCTCACAGACTCCCCAATGCACTGGGGCAGTGAGTCTCTTTCCTTCTGGGGTCAACGTGGCTCAACGTCTGTGTAGGTCTAGGGGTTTCTCTGACTCTGCCGTGAAGCTGGCCACACCTTCTTGCATAGCTCTCAGGGGTCCTGTGTCTTTGTTTTGGACCTGAGCTGTGTCTGCTGCTGCTGCGTTCCTCCCAGTGTGGGCCACCGGGCTCATGCCTCAGCATCCGGTGAATGGCAGCAAGGACTCGGGCACAGAGGACTGAAGTAGCTGAGAGCCACAGCGAAAATCAGTGCTCTCAAGATTCCTGTGCATAAAAAATGCCAAGATCCTTGACAAAATCCAGGTTCCTGGGCCCTGACCCCAGAGAGTCTCTCTGTAAGGTTGGAGCGAAGCCTGCACATCAGGTGAGTTCCCTGGGAAAGCCAATTCCACTGGGGCTGCAGACCCCACTTTGGGTGGCACTGATCCAAACCACCCTCCCACAGGTGTTGGCCGAGGTGGAGGAGCTGTCTCAGCTGAGCCTCCGCCACAGCCTCCGTTCATTCTTGCTGTCATTTAGACTTTGGCATTTCTGTACCAAGGCATTGAGCTTGGCTCTAGGGGCGTGTGTAGTAGAGTGGCTTAATTCCTGCTCTAGAGAAAAATAGGTTCACTTAGTTGGAACTTGGCCTTTTTAAAAAATCTGTCCATCCAACAAATGCTCCTTGGTGCCAGTCTATCCCAGGACCTGAGCTGGATGACTTAAGAACAAGTCCATCCCCCACTAGGAGGACACGTCAGTGTGGTAAGAAAGGCTTGGATAGCTCAAGGAGTAGTGGGTGCCCACAGATGGGGACTGTTGGGGTGGGCTCAAGGAAGGCTTCCTGGAAGAGGTGACTTGCCCAAGACCACATGATTGATGAGTCAGGCCTGAAGCCAGGTCTATCCTGCACCATGCCACCTCTTTATAGAGCCCTTTTTGGTGCACTTCAAATGTGATTTATTTTGTTTTTCCTCTGCTGGGGCAGTTTTCTCTGGGCAAGTGGCCCCAATGCTAATCCAGCCTTTTAGAGTCATCTCATCACAGAAACCACTCCAGTGTCCCACCGACAACAAAATGCTATGGATAGGAAGTTAAAGACATATAGCAGTAGAATCCCAAAGTGAGTGTGGCCCGGAAGATGGGAGGTTGGTAGGGACCCAGACTGGAATGAGGCTTCCGTGCACACTGGCGCCACCCTGGCCTTTATAGGCTGGAGATGGTGCAGAACACGGAGTGCCTGCCAGCTCAGGGAATAGTGCACGTGACACCAGTGTGGCCTGGCCAGCCTGGGCCTGGCGTCATCTGGTCAGGCTGGGCCAGAGAGAGAGCCCCCTGCATAGCCTGGGGGTGGGATAGGGAGTGGCCAGGAGCCCCATGGCCTGTACCAGCAGAGAGGAGGGTGGCGCTCTCTGCCTGGGGCAGCCAGATTTGGGCAGTCATGGTCCTCTTCTGTACCCAGCCCTGAGATGGGCACTCTGGGGGCACTTACAGAAAGGAGAGAAAAGATTGAGAAGTTTGTGTGGGGAGATGGAGGAGAGGAGCAGGTGGAAAACCCCTAAGGGCACATCAGACCCCATCAGAGGCTGCAGGCTAACGTCCCAGGGATCTTCCAGTGCAAGCCCTCTGGCTGGGCAGAGAGGCCTTGCTGTCAGTCCCGCTTACCAGCCTGCAGCTGGACACGCAAGGCATCTGCCCCAGGGCCCATAGTTAAACAAATAATCCATGGAAAGGAGATGCTCTGCAGAAGTCCAGAGTAACGACTCTGGCCTGGGGGGTTGAAGGTGATCAGGGAGGGTGTCACAGAGTAGGTGACTTCAGAGCTCATAGACAGGAAGGTGAAAGGGCGTTGGAGACAGAATCCATAAAGCTCTGAGTTGGGCCAGAAGGACGGAGTAGTTCCATTTTTGTATAAAGAGAGGCAGGTAGGGAGGTGGAGTGACCCACTTACAGCGATGGCGGCCATATCTCCTCTTGACTTCTTGTTTGCTCTTCTCTCCACCACCCTGTGCTGCTTCCTAAGTCTAGTCTCAGCCACAACAGGGGCCCTGCGCTTCTGTCCCATTTTAGCACCTGGTACAGAGGGAGTGACTGGCAGGGTGGGCTTGAGTTGCCTGGGGGCATGGCTTGACGTCACTGGTCCTGGTCCTCCTACACTGTGGAAAGCCACCAGCAGCTTGGCCAGGGCCCCAGGCCATAGCTCACAGATACAAAGTTGATAATTTCCTCATCCTACAGTCAGAGGAAGTCTGAATGAGATTGAAACTCTTCTTACTAATGGTTGAGAGATTGAAAAAGTTGGAAGTTGGGAATGAGGGGAAGGAGCTTTGGAGTTGAGCAGATCTGGGTTCAAGACTCTGCTTTGCCTCAGCTGGCTTGGCAGATATAGGCCAGCATTTCACCCTGAAGATTCAGGGACTGAGGTTGTGGCTCAGTGGTAACGCGCTTGCCTAGCATGCGTGAGGCGCTGGGTTCGATTCTCAGCACCACATACAAATAAATAAAGGTCCATCAACAATTAAAATATATTAAAAAAAAACTATGAAGATTCAATGAAGGCTGGGGATGTGGCTCAAGCGGTAGTGCGCTCGCCTGGTATGCGTGCGGCCCACATTCGATCCTCAGCACCACATACAAACAAAGATGTTGTGTCCGCTGAAAACTAAAAAATAAATATTAAAATTCTCTCTCTCTTTCCCTCTCTCATTCTCTCTTAAAAAAAAAAGATTCAATGAAATAGTGCATTCTAATTTATATAGTTACTTAATAAATATACTTTCATATATACAGCATATATATGAAATTCATCTGCCTTTTCCCCTAAAATATTCTCCATGGAAGGTCTCTGTCCTGTCCCCGAAATCTTCCAGTGATAGTAAACACACTGCTTTCAAAGATACTTCTTATCTTGAGTGAGATCTGTCCCCTTGAAGCTTCCTCCTTGGTCCTAGTTCCAGTCTGTGAAGCCTGAGGCACTGGAGCCAGTGAGCCTCTCCTGTCCAAGAGCATCAGCCAGGCCACCAGCCTTGGGCACCCTTGTTAGAACGTGGAGTACCCAGACTCAGTTTTGAGAATGTTCTACCAGGAGCCGAGCCTGGCTCAGCTGGCTTAGCAGGACCCTGTAGGAGAGTTCTTGCACCTGAACATTTTTTCTTCTAGTAAATGCAGTTTGACGTCTCGTCATCTTGTGGACGCCTAGTAGCCACTCCGTCTTTCAAAACCTTCTGTCCAAATGATATTGGCCAAGTTATGTCCCATCATTATGTACTATAATGCACCAGTAAAAATATGGAAAAAATTAAAAATTAAATAAAACCCCCAAATCCTTTGTTTTTTGAAAATATCTGCTACATGCACATGTACAAATATATCACACTGAATCCCATTGCTATGCATAATTATAATGCACAATAAAGATTGAAAAGAAATAGGACTGGGTATGTACTTAGTGATAGATCACCTGCGTGATATGTGTAAGGCCCTGGGTTTGAGTCCCCAGAACCACAAAAAAGTAAGTGAATAAATAAAAATATATGCTGTTCCACCTTCCTTCCTGAATTATTTTTAAGAACTTCTCCACTGACAGCATTATAGCAAAAACTAATTCAAAATGAGATGCAAATCCACCACTGCAAAAAAAATATAATTATCTTCTCTTGCTCATGGTTCCTTTCTGATCTTGGTCCACCTATATGATTTTTAAATATTTGAATTATTCATGGATGATATTTTTATAGTTTACTTAATAAAAGTTTTTCTTCATGAACTACATGAGCCTTCACAGTAATGGCCACTGTATTTTATTACATAGTTCCTCCCTGATACACATACTCCTTTCTCCACTGCTGGACATTCATGCACCTTTATGAATAAAAAACATGAATGTCTTCATTTAACAAAGAGCTAGACAGCGCCCCCTACAGGCCAGGTGAGGCACTGGTGCAGCAGAGTCAAGAACAAGGGCCCGTGTGTGGACAAATAACTAAGCTGAAACTGGTTAGTTCTCCCCTGGGAGTCTACATGGAGGCTGGAGCTCAGCTAGGGCGCTCAGAGACCAGCATGGAGCAGTTGGACCTTCACCATGGGACTTGGAACTTACCCCTTTGGGATTTCATCTGGCTGGTGTCTTAGGGTTGAATGGAAGATGTCTTTCTTTTAAAAAAACTGCTAAAAATGTGCAACCCATGCATTTTTATGAAGCATCTGCTGTGTACCTGGATCTGGAGCAGAAAGCAAAGAGTGAGGCCCACCCCTGGCTTTGAGTCAGAAATAGTCTTTTAAGACAGTGTGGCCATCCAAGATGATGTATGAAGAAGCTACAGGCTGGGCTGGGGTTGTAGCTCAGTGGTGGAGTGCTTGCCTACCATGAGTGAGGCACTGGGTTCAACACTCACATAATAAATATAATAACACATAATAAATAAAGATATTGTGTCCATCAAAAAAAGAAAAGAAAGAAAGAGCTACTGCTATAGGCTTAGAAAACGGAGGCATCAATCAGACTGGGGTTATGGGATGCGACTCATTTTGGAGGAGTTGATAGTCCAAAAGCTGTTGTCTCGTCTAAAAACCTCCTGCAGCCTGAGTCACTCTGTTTGGCCAGGTGCTGTGTGACGGGGGAAGCTATCTCCCCTTGCTGGGACAGCACTCAGGTTCCTGCCAGCTGAGCCATTCTTGGCCAGAGCTGGTTTAATATTGAATCCAGAGAGTGGTCCAGTTCAGAAAGAGGATTCCTGCCTGGACCGAGGCTGCTGAACTGTTTTTGTTTGGGTCATTTAGATAAAAGCAGATAAAAAGCCAGACCCATAATCTCCGTGTGTTGTCACAGTCTGCACAACTTCAAGTGTCTGACAAAACAAGACCGGCTGGCCTGGCTGGGCTGTGCACTGCTCTGGTCAGCAAAGCATCTCCGGAGCAAGCGGCCTCCTCCTCCAGTCCTCAAATGCATGGTTTGGTCCAGGCTTGTTTTGGGTTCTGGGTGAGGGGGACACATCCAGGAGCCAGATGAGACCCGGCCCTGCTTTCAGGTTGGTCTCAGTTTGTGACCATGGGAAGGGCTGGAACCCAACATCCTGCCAGCCTGTAAGGCCCACAGGGACTGGGATGTGTCCAACTTTCTCTCCACAGTCCCCCCAGCAGCTGGCACATTGCCTGGCACAGAGCAGATGCTCAGTGGCTATTTGTGAATGAATGACTAGGAAGTGCCTCCCCCTGCCCAGGTAAGTATGGGGGCAGGGACAGGTCATCACTCAGCCTGCCTCCCTCCCTCAGGCCCTCCCTCCCCTGCCCCTTGCTGTGGGTCCTCAGCACCCCGGGACACTAGAGTGCACATTTCTGCGTCCCTGCCTCTCACCTAGGAGCTCCTCTGGGACAGGGTCAGGCACAGAGGTCATGTTTAGCTAAGGACTATTGGTAAGCTCGTGAGGGGAGGCCCAGACAAGGGCTCCAGAAACACTGAGCAAGGAAGGGCTAGTTTTAGCTGAAGGCCATCTGGGAGAATGACCAAGTGAAGTGCTTCCCCTGACCAGGTACATGACCCTGGGCAGTTCATTTCCTCATCTGTGCCTTACTGTCCTCATCTCAAATTCAGGGCACCTCACAGTGTATTAGGAGTGCCAAGAAGATCATGGGTATGAAAGCACCTTGTGAAAGAAACTGCCTTTCAGAGAAGTGAGGGGTACAGGTGGAACCCACACCTCACCTTCTTTATCTGCGCTGCTGACCATCCTGAAGTGTACAGGACAAACGCAGCAGCAAGAAGCGGTCTAGCCCAGATATCAGTAGCTCTGGGTGAACCCGGGTGTAACTCAGGGGTTTAACTGGGGGAACGGATTCTGGGGAAAAGGCGAGGTGAGCCAGCGTTCTTGCCTAGGAAAGAGGTGGCAGCAGAACAGAGGAGGCCGTAGAGCTCAGGGGGTGCAGGTGAGAATTTGGAGTTTTACCCAAAGACAGCAGAAAAACACTGAAGGCACATGCACTGGTTGGAATACGTCCCCTCTGAAATCCAGGGACGCCGGTGTGATGGTGCTAAGAGTGGGTCCCCTGACCGGGAGGGAACCACAGCTCAGCCCTAGAACCTCCATGGAGCTTGGGCAGCAGTGCTTCCGGGGCTCCAGCTCTGTGCCAGGCAGGCCCACGATTCACTGGTGCCTCCCCCCGCCCCCCAGCACCTTGCTTGGAAAGATGGCTCCGCCCCACAGGACAGATGAGGAAACTGAGCTTAGAGCTGTGGAAGTGTCTCTCCTCTTTGCATCATGCTCCTGGCTCACCCCTGGGGTCTGGAGAAGAAAGCCCCAGCTGGTGGAGCCGAAGGAGCCTCCATCTCTCGAGAGGCACAGTTGCCCCTGAAGTTTGTGGATGAAATGGGAGAGTGCAGTGTGCAGGGAGAACGTGGGTCCTGCGCCTGGTACTGGAGCCCTCCATTTGCTGCCTGTGGACCTTCCTCCCCCAGCAGTGCCCCAGCCCCGCGAGGGGGTTGGGTTGGTTCAGTGTGGTCAGTGCTCACTGATACCTGCTGTCAGGATTTGGAAACCTCAGAAAGAACAAGCCAGGCCCAAGGCCCAAGAACAGGCCACAGGAACAAATGGGGTTGGTGGTCATGGACCAGGTGCTGTGGCCTGGGCTGGGCTGGTGACACTGGTGACGGAGTAGAGTGGAGAGAGGTGAGAAGCATTTGGGAGGTGGCAGAAGCCATCGGTCGGCTTTGGATGGCATGGCTCCAGCGTTTACCAGGTATGACAGGAGGCAGGTTCTTTAATCTTCCTGAGCCTCAGTTTCCTCATCTATAAAATGAGGCTGATACAGTGTTTTATAGGGCTAGGGGAGAGAGCCTCTGTAAAGAGCTGAGACTAGCCTTAGCCCATGCACTGTTAGGGTGATTGACCAGGTGGGGGAGTAGGCCGAGGGAGGTGTTCGTGACGTTGCTCTGAGTATTAGAAGCTGGGAAAGGGGGAAGATTTGGGGTTGGGGTGGGAGAATCAGCTCAGCCGGGCTGACTGGGGTACCTGTGGGGCATCTGATAGAGACACGGAGGGCTTCCTGGGGTTGGCCAGGCCTGTTAGAAACTGCTTCCCAGCCACCTCCAAGGAGGCGATGGCTGTCCACAGGACAGGTCTGCCCTCGGGATCCACCCATGATAATTTTGAGTGGCTTTGGGTCCCTGCAGCAGGAGACGGGAGAACAGCAGTGATCATCATCTTCGCCGTCATCATTGTGATAATGGCGATGATAACAACTGCCATTCGTGCTGCGTTTACCAAGTGTGTTCCCGTCCATGACCTCGTTGGGAACACATGGTTCCAATAGCAGGCGAAGGGTGCGTTTCTCTTGGGTCCTTGGGGGCCCACTCTTCTGAAAGTCTGTTTCAAATAACAATACTGCTGCGCATTTTTATAGTGCTTTGTACTCTGCAAAGTGCCCTCACGTCCTTGCTCTTATCTGGCCTGCACCGTGGCTCCTCACACGGCCCATCAACCAGGGAAGAAGATCCCGTCTGACAAATAAAATCGAGGCCCTGGGAATTCCGTGGCTCGCTTGAGGGCTCCCAGCTTGCGAGGCCGGGATGCGGCGTCCTCCTTGTTGGTGAAGCCCTCCTTACGGGGTGGCCTCACTTCCAAACCTCCAGGGACAAGAAGCTCTTTGCCTGTGAGGAGCAGAGGTCTGTCCCCACATCCATGGCCCCTGTTGCTCCCCACACTGGCCCTAGCACTTTGCCTGGAGACACTCAGGCCAGCTGAGATGTCAGATATGAAGCTGCCACTGGTGTGGATTCTGGCTGCCTGACCCCCTCACAGGGCTCTTAGGTGGCCCCGTGGTACCCAGCTGCCCAGGCCTGCCTTAGCTTGACCTTAGTGCCAAGTCTGGCTCCCTGCTCTTACTCCACATTAGAGCACACCCTGGGGCTGCCCTGGAGCGTGGGTGGCATGGTGACTGTGTGGAAGCCGTGGAGAGAGGGGCCCTGGGTGTGTCTGGAGCCTGGTTCTGCCTGACCCTAGCAGCCGCACCTTCCCCAGGCCTCCTTGAACCAGAGGGGCTTTCCGGGCCCTCAGGAACTCCTGTCCTTCCCAGAATGCCCCCGTGAAGGTCATCCCAGCCGTGTGTGTCTGTGTGCAGTGGTCTGGAAGCCCAGGAGACCAGGGACTTGGAGCATGTTCAGTGTTGGGATTTGTTGTTAATGAAAGCCAATAAAGACAATTAGTTTTTTCTGAGCATTTTGTACCCGATGAAGCCCAAACACAGAGCAGGGCAAACGAGCCATCCGTGAGGACCCCAGCCTGCCTCTGCCCCTCTGTCTGCGTGTGCTGCCTCCTCATCTCCCCACTCCAGCCTCCCCTCCAGCTCACATATCCCCTCCTCCAAGAAGCCGCCCAGGCTGCCCCAGGGTCAAGGGCTTTTTCTGGAGTCTTTGGTGTCTCTGTTGCCAGCCACTTGCTTACCTTTCTTCCCAGCAGACGGGGCTTCCCACCCACGTCCCTCATTCCTAAGAAGTGTTGGCATTTCTCACTTTGCCAGGTGCTGCTGAAATGTATACCTCTTGTCCAATCCTATGGCTCTGTTGGGGGACCCTGCCCCCCGGCCACTCAGTGAACTGGTGGTGAATGACGAAGCAGTTCTGCCCGCACGGGTCCCACCTGCATGGTGCATCTGCCGTAGCCAAGCCGCTGTGGCTCTGCCTATCCTGGCTAGCTGGCGGAGTGGGCTGGGGCTGGGGCTGGGGCGGTGGCCGGGGAGGGACTGTGCTTTGATTTTCAGTGATCCCCTGCTCACCTTGGAGTCTCTCCTTCCCACAGAGCCCTGGGGGCCATTAGTCCCATAAACCCGAGCACCATGGAGAGTCCCAGTTTCCCCTGTCCAGCCAGAGGACAGGATGAGAGGCAGGTGTTCTAGGCAGGACCCCAGCTCGGGAAGGGGGGGCTGAGTCTGTGTGCTGGTCCTGGGGCCGCCCTTCTACCTGTCCCACCTCAGGCCAGCGCCGTCTCCCCTTTTTGCCCCTTCCTTTGGGGTCAGGGCACTGTGATCCCAGTTCCTCATCTCAGGGTCTCTGAAGGCATTTGAGGGTGGAGTGTGGACTCCAGTCCATTGTCTGGCACATGTGTGACCAGGGGCGAGTCCACCACATCCCCTCTCTGAGCCGGCTTCTGTGTGTACATGGGGTAGGCTGTCCTCGTCTCGAGCAGCTGGGACAGAGGAGAGTGGGTATCTGAAGGGCTTGGTGCCCCGCCTGGTATGCAGTAGGTGCTAAATGAAAGAGTGTGCCTTACACTACTTAGGAGATCCAACCTCTTCCTGGCTGAGCAGGGGGTGGCTGGCTGGGAGAGTGTGGAGAGCGGGTGACGTGAGCCAGGAAGACCTTGCCAGGGCCTGGAGGATGGAAAAGAGGCAGTGGATCCCCGGCCTCCGCAAGGGAGGCCCTAATGCCTTTTGGATGTTCCCCCACTTGAGGGGTCTGGGAAAGGGGTGCGGCTCCTCATATGCTAACAAGATGGCTCCCCAGCTCTGAGAAGGTCTGGGAAAGCCTAATGAAGATGTGAAGAGCTTCCGAGCTTGCCAGGACTTTTGTGATCACTTGGCCAAAACACTCCTTGAGATGAGGCAAAAGGGCTCAGAGAGGGAAAGAGGCTTTCCCAAGGCCACGCAGCCAGAAGGGAGGAGAGCGGGGTCCTTTCTCTTCCAGTCACCTCAGACAGCTAAAAAAAAATCCCCAAAGTGTGCAGCTGACTTCTCTTGAGCCCTTATGACATAAAGGGCTGATTCTTAATGATTGTTATCTTCATCTCATTAATCCTCACGTAAGCCTTTTGGAGTGGGAGCTATTATTTCCATTTTGCAGATGAAGAAACTGAGACTTAAAAACAGCTGTCTGCTTTTGTCAGGGGGGCACAGTTGGCGAATCTGGGTCCTGGCTCTTAGGCCCTGTGCATGCTGCAGGGAACTGAGGCCTAGGTGCCAGTCGCAGGTGGAATGTGCCTGTAGCCCCTCATGAGTGCCCTTGGCTCTGCCCAGCCCAGGAGGGCTGTGTGGAGTGGGGTTCTGACCCCACTGTGGAGGAGAGACACTGGGTGGAAGTGCAGCTCTTGTCACCCGCTGTGTGACCTTGAGCAATTCCTTTGGCGTTTCTGGGCTCAATTCCCCTTGCTCATGGTGAAGAGATTGAAGGACCCTACAGCCTTGACATTCTCTCTTCTAAGAGGTTGCTGACCTCTTGTGATGGACAGTCACACCTCTGGCCAGTTCTTCCCAGTGCTGGCAGCTCTCTGCAAGCTGAGTGCTAAGAATTGATCTGTCCCTGTGTCCCCATACCCTGTTTACCCTCCCCCTGAGCTTCCTCCAGAGAGCCTGGGCTTGGGCTATGCTTTGGAAATGTTTTCTTGCCTTTTCTGAGCCTTCCCCTTCCCAAGGCCTTCTCCAGGGTTGTCCCCAGCATCCACAGACTAGTGTCACTGGGTATCGGTAAACACTACTCTCTGTCCATTACGAATCATGTTCGCCTGTCATGATCCCCATCCACAGGAGGGGAAGCTGTGGGGGTCCCGGGGCCATGGTGGAGGTACAGAGTCTGAGCCAGCCAATGCCCTGGATTTGAGCTGATCACTGAAGGATGAACAGGAGCAGGGCATTCACAGAGGGGACAGTGTGAATGACAGCCTGTGTGCTCCAGCACAGGGGTGGGCAGGGGAGTGGGAGGTGGTCAAGGTCACACAGGGTGTTGAGCACTGCTGGGGAGATCTGTCAGTGACCAGAGCCTCAGCTTAGCCAGGTCACTGGAGGCCAGGGAGAGTGGGCTATAGGGGACAAGTCAGCAAGCTGGGAGCCCAGGCCAGGGTGCTCCTCCAGGCTGGGGGCATGAGGCTGGAAAGGAGGGAAAAAGAAGAGGGGGCAGAGGCAAGGATGGATGAGCTGCATAACAGCCTACCCCCAAAAGGAGGGACTTAAATCACCCTAAATTTGGTCATGTCACCCACCTGTAGGTCAGGAATTTAGGGCCAGGCTCTTGCAGGCAATCCTTGTTCTCCACACAACATCACCTGGGGTCACTGCAGTGGTATTCAGCTGGCAGCTGGTCTGGTTGTGAGGTCCAACACAGGTTGATGGATCATAGGTTGGAACATGGGTGGGGATGGCTGGAAGGGTGCCCCAGGGGCCCTTCTCTCTCTCTGGGCCATCCCCATGGGGTGTCTCTATTTGGGTAGTCAGACTTTTGTGATGTTGGGGCTCCAGGGTACCAAAAGAGAGGCCACCAGTCCTCATCAGGTCAGGCCCATGATCAGGCACAGTGTCACCTCCACATCACATGCCATTTGCCAAAGCAGTCATAAGCCAGTCCAAACTTGAGGGAAGGGCTCACAGACTGAACCTAGGGATGCTCAACCACTGAGCTGTATCCCCAACCCTTTTTCTGATTTATTGTGAGTCAGGAACTTGCTAAGTTGCTAAGACTGGCCTTGAACTCCTGCTTCAGCCTCCCGAATTTCTGGGATTACTGGAATGTGCCATCACTACTACACAGACACACCTCTTTTAAAAAAAAAATTATTTATTTGTATGGTGTTGAGAATCGAAACCAGTGCCTCACACTTGCTAGGCAAGTGCTCTACCTCTGAGCCACAATCCAGCCCCTCCAGACCCACCTCTTAATGAGAGCAGTGTCAAATAGGTGGCTATCCTCGATGCTGCCCCCACACCCCACCTCAGTCTCCCTTGGTTAGGACTGAACCATTTAAGGACTGGGAGGTAGAACTGTACGGGGCCTGGTTGTCAGTCACGTGGTAAAGAAGATTGGTTCTGGGGTGCAGATTTTGAATCTCTGCCCTGGCAGCACACACCTCAGCTATGGACCTGTTACACACACGTGGGCTTCTGTCTTATTTGCATATGTCAAGGTCATTAAGAGTTTAAGCACCAGGCTGGGGCTGTAGCTCGGTGGCAGAGTGCTTGCCTAGTGTGTGTGAAGCCCTGGGTTCCATCCTCAGCACAGCAGGACAAAAAAAAAAAAAGTTGCAGCACACCTGTTGGGTACCTGAGTACCAGCTGGCATTGCAGCCCCTGGCACATACACCTCAGCCCAGGATGCACACCGGTTTGTGCATTAAACCCAGTTTGGGCCACTTGCTACAGAATTATCTTGAGGATTCTGAGCTTAGCAAGAGAGAGATGGTGTGATCTATTAGTGATGTCTGCTCTGTCAAAGGTGAGGGGAGTGGCTGCATTGCTGTCCATCAGCCCACTGATCCTATCATCCTCTCTCCCCTCAGGACCTCTCAGATCACTGCCATTATCAGGATCCATCAGCAACTCTGGTCTAATCACCTAGGCCCAGAGGACCAGTAGATTTGCATGTACTTGTATCTTGGAAAGCCTGTCTGTGTTCCCTCTCCCCTAACCTTGCTGCTAAGTCCAATGGCACTTGGTTGATACAGAAGTGGCACACCCAACCCCCTGCAGCCAGCCCATACCTGATGCAAGCACTAACACCCGTCCTTATCGGCCTCACACCACATGTCTTAGCTTCGCCATCTCCTGCGAGCCCCCTCCGACCCTGTTCTCCACCACGGAAGGTTTAATTGTTGCAAATGGAATCCGTGTTCTACAGAAGTCCAATAAATCTGCAGTCTGTCTTCCTGGTAATCCATCACAGATTGCAAATCGCACGAGGAGAAGTCTATAAGATATGTTCTTCATGTCTAGTATGTTGGGTTATTTTCATGTCTTGTGGTTTGAATTTGGCCACTGTCATTTTAGAGGAATTTCCTGCCATCTGCGTTCAATTGAATTTTCTCACAGATTTGTGCTTGCTTGTAAATACTAGAGGCTGGCAGAAAAGGGAGCTTTGTTCTTGGTGACATTTCAGAAACCCGTTCATACAGCATCACTAGCCGATCTGCAGCGTGGCTGGGAGGGAGGAGTGGGGTGAGGAGAAGGTGCTTTGGGCGCTTAAGATGCATGGCTCCCCTGCAGGGACAGGGCGAGGCTCCAGGGCCACATCTTTTCCCTAAGGTCCTCCCAGCCTGTCCAGGGCCTGTGGTGAGGGGCATATGCGTTTGCCCAGCTCTACCTCCCTTCCTCTTCTGCTGGGGGCGGGAGGACTATCAGGCTGAGTGGTCAGGTCTCAGCAATCTGTTCTGATGTGACTCCTTGGTGATAGGGAGAGGCTGCCAGCCCCAGGTAAGACATTGAGTGACCTGGGTCAGGGTCCCAGCCCTGCTCTACCTTGCTGTGTGACCTTAGGCAAATCGCTAACCTCAGAGTCTCCGTGTCTCCCATTGTAAAATGGATTATTTATCCCTGCCTTAGTTGTTAGGGTCGAAAGGTGCATGGCACATGGCTGGACCTTTTATCTGGTGGCAGGTCTTTATTCCTGCAGCACCTTATTGCTGACCTGCCCTGAGTCAGGCCCTCTGCTAGGCATGGGAAAGGAATGGGTGAATAAGAAAGATGTGGCCCTTGTCCTTGAGGGCCTCGCTGTGTGGACCAGCAGCGATTGCTAGGGTGGGATGTCCACCATCTCTTGGGTGGGAAGGACTGCGATTTATATTTATGAAGCATCTCATGGTTGGTATGGTAAGGACGATGATCCCATGTGTCGGGTGTAGTTCTGAGCGCTGCACATCTTTAACTTATTTGGTTTTCCCAGCAGCCTTGGAGACAGATGCTCTTCTTATTCCCATTTTATACTAGGAAACTGAGGCACAGAGAGTTTCCTTGGGCACGCCTGAGGCTGCAAGCCTTAGCACGCAGGAGTGCATTTGATAGTACAAATGAGAATAGTTAAATTCATAAATGCATACATTTTCTCCTGATAGGTATATGCAAAGGGAAACTTTGGGGATGGCTGTCTAGAGCAGTGACTGTCACACTTTAGGGCACACAAGGAACTACACAGGACCTGGTTAAACTTCAGACTCCGGCCCACCTGCTTGGGGCACACAGGGAGTTGAAGCAGGGTGACTGGTGAGGAAGGAAACTCCCGGGCACCTGATCTGGGCCTGCAGGTGAGCTGTCCCAGCCTCAGGTTTCTCATCTGAAAAACGCGGACAGATCCTCCTGCCCTCCATCCTGTGGGGCTGAGCATCTTGCTGGCTCAGTGCACTGGAACACCTCACCTGCTCAGAACAGGGCAGTTCCCTTCTGAGGAGCCATTTCTGTGCCCACGTAAGCAAGGCGTTACTTCTACAAAGTTAAAAACAGACCGTCAGAGACTGCCTCTGTCCTTTCCTTCCTTTTGGGCAGAACTCTTCAAAGAGTCGGCGGTCTTATTGTCACGATTCGCATCCCGCCCTCCTCTGAGCCCGGTCTCTGCTCCTGGGAGGGCCATCAGCGACTGCCGTGTGGCCGGGGACGAGATCATCTCTGCCTTTCTGACCCTCGGTGGCTTTGCCTCTGCTCCCTCCTGTCCTGGTGGACACAGCTCCACGGCTGTGCGCTTTGGTCACCTCTCTGCTCCTTCCCAGACCCCCTTCTTGGCTCCACCTCATCGCAGTGACCTTTATGGCACTCATGGTGGTCTCCTCTTGGCTGGAGCTTTGGGCGACACCCACTTGTTGATGGCCGCCAGGTCTGTGCCCGGCCCAACCTTGCCTGCAGCTCTGACTTGTCTGACTGCCTTCCCAGGGTCTGCAGGCAGATGTGCAGGTGGCAGCCTGGATTCAGTGAGTTCAGGATCAAGTCGGGGCGGCCTGGCCCAGACCTGCTCCCTCCTCCTTACTCTCCCCGGGGCTCTAACCACAGAGGTTGCTCCCTGCTTGCCTCCTCCCCATGGGCGGGGACTTGGCCCGCTTTGCTCATTGCTTTGTCCCCATTCCTAGAACTGCGCCTAGTGCAGAGGAGAGCTCAGTGAGTATCTGCTGAATGAGTAGACGGATGGGGGGGTGTGGAGACCTCGGAAGCTGTGTCCTGCCATGCTCACCTGTGCCCTGCTCTTGTGCCCAGCGGTCGTGGTGTCAGTCCCAAACCAGACAGAATTTGGTGCCCCCCGTGTCTGTCCCATGGCACTCTGTTCCTGAGGGCCTGGTCCAGGTGGACCTCCCCCTTGGGAACCCTCTTTCTACTTGCGGGCTGCTGGGGAGGGGTGAAATGTGCAGGGAGGGAGGAGCTCGGCAGAAAGCCAGTCTTCTCCCACCAGCGGGACCTGGGTCACAGCTGGCTTCAGGCCACGCCCCCTTTCATCAGGGATGTCTGTCTCACCCTGATCCTCTCACTGGGCACACGCGATGTCTCCCTGGATAAAACACCTGCAGGCACACCTGTGCCATCGGGAAGTGGGTGTTCACGTGGGAACTGGGAAGACAGGCAGTGGGGTGAGAGGAAGGAGAGAGGGAGAGGAAAGGAGAAGAGGTGGAGGCCAAGAGGAAGGATGGCGAAAGGTACCCACTTGTGGAGAAAAATGGAACCAGACAGAGGAGGTCAGAGTGTTGCAGGAAGACACCAAAAGTCCGAAGAGAGACATTCAAGGGGAAAGAAATGAGATGGTGTGGAGGATAGAGACCAGGGGAGGGGTCCCCAGGCCACAGTGCATGCTTCTTCACAGGCACTTCTGCTGGGGCTCACCAGGAAAGTCTGGGGACAGGACACTAGACACTGCCTCCCTCGGAGAGCAGGAGGAACGGGAACCCTGAAGTTAATCAGACTCTTCATTCATTCATTTGTCCCCATCCACACGTCGACCTGCCTGTCCCTCTTTCAGTCCAGCCTTTGCTAAGTTCCCATTTGTGCAGGTGCCGTGTCCCCAGCACCTTTCCTTGGTGACACTCAGTTCCCACGCTTACCTCCAGTCCGGCCCCGAGCCTGCATTCATCTCAGTGGGCCGCGGAGGCCTGCCCGCAGTTGGCACACCATGAATAGGTGCTGGAGGGAGAGACGTCGGAGAGAGAAGGGGTGGTTTTCTAACAGGAGCAGTGCCCGGCTCTCACCTGGCATCTCAGCTGGGAGCTGGCACAGAAGAGAAGGGCCCAGCGTTTGCCCACCTGCTGTGTGCCAAGCGTGTGCCAGGCTCATCATGTACAGGGACACGGGGGTCCACAGGAGAACTCTATTTCACAGATGAAGATGCCGAGACTTCCAGGGGAGGAAGTGGCTCAGCCGGGAAACCCAGCCTGCTGCCTCCAAGCCCGCAGTTCTTCCCCTCCACTGGCCGCCCTCCTGCTGATGACGTGTCTCTGGAGAGGCCTGGGGGACTTGCCACTTCTCATTCACCCCGAGTCCCTCCCACCCCTTATTCTGGGGGAGCTCAGGGCCTGCTGCTTCCTGCTTGTCACTGAGGTTGAGCAGAGGGGGGGGAAGAGTGCCCCATTCACCAGCCCCCAAGGGTCTGCCACCCCAGCCAGACCTACCTGAAGACAGTATCACAAGGACATGGGGCTCAAGTCTCCTTGGATCTGCTTGGTCCACCTGGCTGTGAGTTTCAGAACGACACTGGGAATGTTGCTGGGAATTATGCGGTTAATTTTGTGTTTTTGTTTAGGCAGGGCTGAGAGTGGGAGCCCTTATTAATATCAGTTTGGGGGGAAAAAATACCAAGGCCTTCACGGCCAACTGCTTCATAGTTTTCATTGAATTAATTTTAAAATGGGAACCTTGTTTCCCTTATTTAATAGTAAAAAACGACTTCCACATTCTGCCCAGTAACAACCTCAGTTATGGGCTCTCCACAAACACTCTGCACATTAAAGGCATCCCTCTGCCCAGATGTGGAATGAATAATTTTGTGCAAACTATTTATTATAAGCACACAATGCACTTAGATTTAAAAAAAAAAATTTTTTTTTTTTTTTTTTGTTTTTACTGTTGTGGTGACAGATCCTGCCCAGAACTGGACTATTAAGTGGCTCAGACTCTGCATCTTTCAAGCTATGAAAAGAAAAAAAAAATAGAGTAACATTTTAGAAACGCCATAGGGCTAGTAGGAAATTGTTAACTCAATTGGCCCAACATCCAGGGCTCCTGGGCCGGTGCTCAGTGCCTGGGCGAGGGTGGTGAGGGGGTTCAGCGGGAGCCGTGCTCATCAGGTCAGTGCCAGCCCAGAGTAAACGTGAGCCTAGGGGAGGATGTGGCGTATGGAGGGGTGGGACTCTAACACCAGGGACATGTCCTGCTTCATCTGTTCATCTCTTCATCCAGTTCTTATCTGTCAGAGATCCATTTTGTTCCAGATGCTGAAGGAAAATTAAAAAAAAAAAAAGGAAAGTAATATTTATTTTATTCTAGCTTTGACAGACACCATTTAGTCATCTGTGATCCTATCAGGTGTGGGGGGTGTTCTGAGTCTGTCGATCTCTTCCTGGAATGTGGTCCTTTTTAGGTATTTAGGTTTTTAATCTTAAATGCATAGAGTTGGATTGGACACATATATTGGTTCCTGTCACTTGCTTTTTTCACTGTCCTTGGCCCATTAATGTGCTTACCTGTCTCTGTCTCTGCCCCTTTCCTTCCACTGTCCCCACCCCCCCATCTCAGTGTAATGAACTACCCAAGCCATGGGTGAGGTAGTCTCGCCGCTATCTCGTCCTCCTGCCTCCAGTCTGGAGGGGGTAATGTTACTGAATTTTGTTCCTGCTGTTCTACTTTAATTACACTTCTAATTGAAGTAAATCACCAGGGATTGAACCCAGGGGCACTAAACCACTAAGCCACATCCCCAGCCCATTTTTGTATTTTATTTAGAGACAACACCTTGCTGTGCTGAGGCTGGCTTTGAACTTCAGATCCTCCTGCCTCAGCCTCCTGAGCCGATGGGATTATAGGCGTGTGCCACCAAGCCTGGCATGAAGTAGATCTTGTATTTATAAAAGCACACAAATCAGAGTATATGATTTGATGACTATCACAATGTGACTGTAGTTGTGAAACCAATACTTAGGTCAAGAACATCGCTGTCATCCAGCAAGCCCCACTCACACTGCCTCCCAATCTCTATTCCCGACCTCCTTCTCCAGACTAACCTCAGGCCTGGCTTCTAGCACCGTGGATTTGTTCTGCTTGTTTTTGAACTGTGTATAACTAGGATCCTACAGTACATGCTCTGTCTGGCTTCCCTCACTCAACACTGTATTTCTGAAATCTGCTCATGTTGCTGTGTACCTCTGGTTTATTCATTTTTATTGATATATAAGATTATGATTTATTTTTTCCACAGCTAATAAACATTTGGCTTGTTCCTTTGCTATGAATACAGCTGTATGTGTCTTATGATGTGCATATACTTTTTTTTTTTTTTTACTTCTCATTAAATTTGGCCCCTTAAGTGGATATAGATGCCCCCTCACTATGGTCTCGAGTTGCATTTCCCTGTGGCCCCAGCTTCCCAAAGGGACTCACGCAGAAGGCCTTGCATGGTCTGACTCCCGCTCCGGTTGGCCTCCTCCAGGGCTTTGCACCCGGTGTTCCTGTTGTCCCATGGCCTCATCCCCCAGGATTCTGCAGGACAGAGCACAGGGTCAGGCGTGCCGGGGCAGGTCAGTCAACCTTTGACCGAATAAGGACTGGAAGGACTCACATAGACTCAGGTTCGAATCCAGGTCAGCCGCCTCGCTGGGAAGGTTGCTCAGGTCTCCGGACCTGGAGTTTTCCTCCCGAGTACGATGAAGGTGACAGCAGTTACTTTGGGTGGTGGTTGTGAGTAACATGAAACTACCCAGCACAGATGGCGTGGTCCTCCTTCCCGCTCTGGCCTGTGCCTCCGGGACTGTCTGTCCCCTTGCTGTACCCCTGGCACCTTGCCTGCCATTCTGCTCACGGAGCTGGACAATGGACAAGCAGAAGTCACTCACCTGTTCAGCAAGTGTTTGCTGGGCTCCTGCTGTGTGTCACCAGCTGTCCCAGACACTGGGGATTTATTAGCAAGTAAAACAAATCTCTGTCTTCTAGGAGCCCATTTTCTAGTGGACAGAGACAGCAAGATAGGGAATATAGAGCATGTCCCTTGGTAACAAGCGCAGTACAGAAAAACGAGTGGGGACCAGGGAGGGGGCACTTGGCGTTTTATTTTTTTATGTTTTTTTAATATTTATTTTTTAGTTGTTGTTAGATACAATACCTTTATTTCAATTGTTTATTTTTATGTGGTGCTGAGGATCGAACCCAGGGTCTTGTATGTGCGAGGCGAGTGTGCTACCGCTGAGCCACAACCCCAACCCCTATTTTTTATTTTTATTTTTTTAATATTTATTTTTTTAGTTGTAGTTGGACACAGTATCTTTATTTTATGTTTATGTGGTGCTGAGGATGGAACCCAGGGCCTTGCATGTGCTGAGCCACAACAGCTGATCCACAACCCCAGCCCAGCACTTGGCATTTTAAATAGCATGTCAGAAAAGGCCTCAAGGGTCATGTGATGTTAAAGAGCTGAAGTATGGGAGGAACTCACGAAGATATGGGGCAGATGGGGAGAGCACTGCAGGCAGAGTGCACACAGTAAGTGCAAAGGCCCTGAGATCTTTGTGAGGGGCTGCCAAGAGACTGATGTGGCCTTGTTTGATTAGTCAATCATTTCATTGACGTTTTCTGAGTGTCTGTATGTGCCCAGCCCTGTTCTAGGCACTGGTGATGAACTCAGGGAGTTCCCTCCTGGATCTTACTTTTGTGGAAGTAACAAGCCATAAACCAACAAATAAGCAAGAAAGCCTGCTGTCACCACAGGGCTCCAAACGATTTTTTTATATTGTGAGTCAGATCTGTCACTCCCCTGTCACTCCACTGCTTTGTGACGGCACCCACTTTGCTCAGATGGGAAGACTGCTCCTCCCAGCAGCCTTGGGTGGGCTCTCTGGGCCCCCATGCTGCTGTTCCTTCCCCCTGCCTGGGGTTCCCTTCTGCAGGACATCTACAGCAGCCCCTCCCTCCCTGCTCTCAGGTGCCTGCAGTCAACACCTTATTTCAAAGTGCCACCCCTGCCCACCACAGCAACCCTGGTTCCCTGACCCTGCTTTGATTTTTCAAAGAACTTTTCACATTTTAATGAATTATATATTTTATTTATCGATCATGCTTATTATTTGTGATTTGTCTTCCTCCTGTGACGTACGTGCCAAGAGGGCAGGGATCTGTCTCTGTTTTGTCCAGTGTCGTCTCCAAACATCCACAACAGCTTCTGGTGCATAGTAGGTGCTCAGTAATTTTCTGAATGAGGAAATTCCATCAGTATTGTGCCTGGTTGTGTAAGTGGTGATGAAAAGCATAAAGCAGATGGGTCAGCTGGTGGTCAAGGGGCTCCCTGGGCCTGTGGCAACTGAGCAGGGGCCTGGGTGGCGCGAGGGAGCGTTGTCCAGGCAGTGTGGCCGCCGTGGGTGCTGGTGATGAGGTGGTGGTGGGACAGAGAGAGACGGGCCATGCAGATGAGCCGGGATGGCGCCTGGTGGAGCCAGCTGTCCTCCAGTCTGTGCGAGTCGGCCCTCAGATGGATCCTGGCCACCTCCCCGGCTTTGCCCCTTCTTTAAAACAAGTTGCCTAAGGGACATTTTCTGCCAGGCAAAGGACGCTCGGCTTGGCACTGGGTTCCTGGGTGGGCTCCTGGCTCGCTGGGCTGCAGGAATGGGAAGCCCCTCTCCAAGCCTCGTCTTCCTCATCTGTGATGTGGGGACGTCACACCTGCTGGCTTGTCTGAGGGAAGTGGGATGATGGGGCAGTGTGGAGGGGGCTTGCCATGCTGCCCCTTCTTTGCCAGTTCCCTGCAGGCTCCTAGTTGTCCTGGAGGTAGGTCATTTTACACCATGTCCTCAAGTTAGAAGTGTGGAGAGTGAGAGAGGGAGCGTCAGTAATGTACTAGTCATTAGGCCAGTGGGATTTGAACCCACAGCCACTGTGTTATGCTGTGTCCTTGAACCTTAGCTCTGGATCTCTCTCATCCCTCCTTCCCTGTGGTCATGGGAGATGGAGTCCCAGATGGGGAATGGCTCATCGAGGCCACACAGCCTGTGCATTGCAGAATCTGGGCCCTTCTTCCTCGGTCCCAGCCGGAGCCCTCTGCAGGCCCCCGTGACTCCAGGCCCAGCTCAGGTGACTCCACGCAGGGTTACCTGGAGGACAAGAGCAGCTGGTACCTCCTCCCCCCCAGTAATAATGGGCCATTTCCTGCTGCTCTGAAGGTCTGTTCCCAAGGCTTGCTGGGGCAAAGTTAAAACTTTACAGAGCTTCTGGAAAGAAGAAACCTGAGTGTAAATCTGGTTTATGGCCAGGATAATAAAGTGTCTGTTCTAACTGATACTTGATGCCTTGGCCTCTTGATTCCTTCCATATGAAGCCCTCTGCTCTTGGGTCACAATGGAGCCTGGTGGTTTTGAGCGTCAGGTACCAGGAGCCAGGAAGACAGGATACAGAGGACTCAGGCCAGTCTGTAGTGTCAAGTTGTCCTGGCCCGTTGGCTATTTGATAATGACGGGACACGTTGCTTCACACCTGGGAGCAGTTACTGGGTGCTGGGCACTGGGAACAGAGAGTTGCCAGGTTAGGATGGGTCACAGACATGTAAACCAATAGTGATGGTGCAGAGGGCAAGAGCAGGGACCAGGGTGCCGGGCAGCCTGTGGGCAATCAGGGAGGGCTTCCTAGGGGAGTGGGCATCGAATCTGAGACAAGGAAAGGTGAGTGGAGTCCCAGCTCTAGGGAGAAGGTGTTCCTGGCTGAGAGAATGGTGTGTACAGAGTCATGAGAGAGGACAGCCTTTAGTTTACATGCGTGAGGCTGGACAGACAAGCCCCAAAGAACAGACAAGGGAGTGCTTTGCCCAGAAGGCTTCCTGGAAGAGGTGGCACTTGGGTTGGGTGATGCAGGATGATCAGAGTTCATGAGCTCCTTTGCAGAGGCCGGACGTGTGGACTGGAGTGGGTGGATACTGATGAGCAGTGCCAGTGGGTGTGACAAGGTGAGGGCCAGGTGGGAGACCCATGTTCTGTGCTCCACCTGAACCTCCCCAACAGTGGTGCTGGTGAAGCTGGCCAGCAGTGCTCAACGCGGTCTCTCTGCCCCTGGCCTTCATCACAGCAAGGAGGCTCCTGGTCCTGGAGCGCCAAGCTGCTGCTGATTATGATGACAGCGTCTGGCTCATCACACTTCGTTACCCTGATTGATTGAGATGCACTGGTCCTTGTAATGGGAACCAGAAGCAAGGATGGCTTTGGGGTCCTCCCAGGGCACAGATCCAGTGCTGACCTGGGCCGGGCCCTCCTTGGGCACCAGTCTCTCCGTTGGGCAGTGGAAGTGATGCCCACTGCCCTCCTCAGGGCTGGGGGACTACATGAGATGCTGGCTGCAGGTCATTTACTCCCTTGCTTTTTCCAGCACAGGTGGACACCCTGACTGTCCCGGGGGAGCTCGAGGAGGGCAGGGCTGTGTTAGTGGTTCACCCTCACTCCACCCCAAGGTGGAATGGAGAAACTCCACCATTATCGCCGCCACCTACCCTTCCTCCTCCATAGGTCACAAAGTGCCCTCCAGCCTCAGTCTGTGGTGACAGATCTGAGTTTTTCATGTGTGTTTTCTCCAGTGAGGAGCCCAAGTCCAGAGAGTGGGACTGAGGCTTGAGGTCACACATTTGGCCCGTGGGGGAGTCAGAACTTGACCCAGAGCTTTTCCTGGAGGGCTCAGGTTCCTTGCCCCCTACCTCCCTGCTTCCTCTCCTGACAGAGCAGGCACTCGGATGTCACTGGGGGTGTGGGGAGCTGCGCCTTGGCTGGAGGAGCTTGCAGCCTGAGAGCCAGTGCCAGGTGGGGTGAGAGGCTGGCACAGGAGAAGAGAGAGGCCAGGAGGGTGGGGGCATGATCCTCCAAAGGGACGGTCTCCCCTGGCAGAGGGACCTGCGTGTGCCCAGTGGGAGCCGCCTGCTCTGGGGGACAGCAACACTTCTCATCTGTGGAAGGACGGTGACATTTCCCAGAGCGTGCTGGTTTGCTGCTTTGAGGGTCACAGCTCTGGGAGAGCAGATAATGGACCTTGTGCAGGTGGATGGGTGGGATCGGGGCAAGGGTGCAGGCTCACAGTCAGGTTCAGGTTAAGACCATTGGCTTCAAGATGCACCTTTGGGCGTGTCCCTTTGCCCTGTGGGGCTGTGTGTGAGAGTCCCGGGGAAGGGCCTCAGTGGAGGTGGGCTTACTGCAGGTGGCCTCATGGCTTTCTTCAGGGCTCAGTGGCTGGATTCATGGGTCTTCATGTTTAGGTTTGTCTGTGTACAAAGAAGGAACAGAGATCTTTGTTTCGGGGTCACCCCATAGAGAAGCTGTGGACAAGGTGCTCTGCAGCCACGCTGGCTAAGGAGTGACATGCTTCGCAGGGCCTGAGTGGGGAGGCAGGTCTGACTTGTTGGGAGGAGAGGAACAGGGCAGGCAGGCAGCTCCTGGCTGCACGGAGGGATCGAGCCCTGTAAAAATCTTTCACTCGCAGAGCTTCGGGCATGACGGACCAGGCAGCTTGCTTCTCCTCTCAGAAAACCTACTCCCAAGAGCTTGTACTTAGATCTGCTGTGGCTCCCTACTGCCTCACATAAACCACAGCGTCCGAGAGGCTGGCAGCCACGGGCAGGGTGCAGGCCCTGGGGTTGACAGAGTGGGTGTGACTTCTGATCCAGCCCTTTCCGTGGGAAGCCCTTGGCCCAGGATCTAGTTCCAACTGTGGCTTTTTGAGGATTCCCGTGTCCTGCCTGTGCATCCATCTGTCCAGAGGCCTGTCATCCAGAGCTCACCCAGCCAGGGCGACCCTCTGGAGCCAGCAGGCCTGGATGCTGCTGCCGTGGAGTCCCAGCTGGGCTGCTGATTGTTCAGAAGAGCTGGGGGCTCTTTCAAAGGAAACTGCAGTCAATTAGTGGAGAGTGGAATTTGAAAAGCCCAAATCCCTTTTTACCCCAAACTTCAAATCTGGTTTTCGTCAGTGGCTTTGAAAACAAATACCAAAAGAACCCTTTTTTAATTCTTTTTTTCCTTTTCCCTCCCCTCCCTCGCATGTTCTTGTTTCTTGGGCTTTTATCTCTTTGCAGAGTCAGCTTTGGCAGCCTGGCCTGGCCACACCATGGTGACTGAGCAGGTGGCCGTGTGGATGTCACAGGCCCTACCCCTTTATTGCATTCCTGAACCTTGTCTTTTCTTGTAGTGGTTGGTGAGGAACTCAAGGGGACACTTGCACCTGGGATTTATAGTGTGTCCCTTGGGTCATTTCCATCCCAACCCAGAAAAGGTACCCTGGAAAGAAGGGTAAAGGAGGTGGTGGCAAGATACTGTCATGGACCAGAGAGGGCTTTACTGTGCACAGCAGGGTCTTCAGGGAGGTGCCTGGTCACCCATACCTGCATCATCCAATGCTGAATTACTGACTCATTCACGCCACATACATCTGCTCTGGGCTAGACTCTATGCTGAGGGTCCCAAAGTGACCTGACCCAGCATCGGTCCTAGAGTAGCCGGGAGTCTAGCAGGGGAGTGTGGAACAGCTGTGTCAACCCTGGGTGAGCAGGGCTTGGGTGGAGAGGACCGGAGCAGGGAGAGCCTGGAGGAGCACCCGCCAGGTTTGTCTGTGCGCAAAGAGGGGACAGAGTGGTGGTCAGCACAGGCTTCCTGGAGGAGGGGCTGTTGGAGTGCATCTTGATGGATGAGTAGAGGTTTGCTAAGAACAGAGTGAAGAAGGGCATTCCAGGCAGAGGTGCAGAGAGCCGAAGGTGGGTGCTGCTGCACTGTGAGAGCAGGTTTGGAAGAGGTGGGCAGAGATGGGGCTGGGTCCTGTGCACCTTGTATCTCACCATGATTCTCACCCATTAGCCCCTAAGGGCAGGGTCATATGGACAACCCCATGAAGCAGGTGCTGTTACCCCATTTTACAGATGAGGAGTCAGGCTCAGAAGGATAAGGGACTTTACCGAGGTCCAGCTCAGATGCTTAATCATGAAGGAGCGCCCCGTGGGTGCGGAGCCTGGGCTGTGTACTCTGTCAGTCCCAAGAGGAGCTGCCATCTTGGATCCTGCCTGTGGGAGCTTAGGATATCTGGGGACCCTCTCCTAGGTTGGGGGGTCGTGTGGACCTTTTGCTGGTTTTGCCTGGCCAGGCTCCTCTGTGTTGAAACCCTGTTCTGCACCCTCTCACCTCTGATCTTCCTGTAGCGCTTCTCATGTCACAGTCTCGCCAACATCTCAGCCTCTGGAGCTGCCTCAGCTCAGGCACTAGTGTGTGGGGGGGGGAGGGGAGGAGGGGGGAGGGAGGGGGGAGGGGCAGCAGAGCGGCCTGGGTTTCTGTCACAGCTCTACTGCATTGATGGCTTTGGGCATGTTACTTCACTGTCCTCCATGTAGTGGCCAGTGACAGGGCTCCCTCTCAAGGGGCTGCACTGAAGAGAGACGTTCAAGTCAGTGCTCAGAATAGTGCCTACCTAGCAAGTACCAGGCATATGGCTGTATTGGGTTTTCCAAAGGCTCACGGGACAGGCCTGGTCAGATCCAGGCTCCATACCAGAGCAGAGTGCTGGGGACCTCAGAAATTCTGCCCTCCAAACCCCAGGTGTCCAGTGAAAAACAAACCTGGGGAGGGGCAGGGCAGGACCAAGCCAGCAGAGGTGTGGGGCTCTGGCCTGCTTTTAACCCCGCGGCTCTCCGTGGAAAGGGGCTGTGACGCTAAAACCTGTCCCGGCTGCTCGCACAGGCATTTTCCTTCTCGCTGAGTGATCTGCACGAAGGGGCCCTGTGGAGTCTTCCAAAGGCAAGTTTGTGTCTGTGCGCCTGAGGCCTGGTGTTGGCATGGGACTCCGCTCTGACGCAGCTGTCCCCTGTGTCCCATCTTTGAATACTCATACTAGTGACAACTTACTGAATAATTAAACTGTGCTAGGTCCTCTGCAGCCACCTCCTGTATATTATTTTTATTTAAATTCCACCACATTATTGTTTGTTATGTGTGTCACCCTGTTTTGCAGGAGTAGAGACGCTGTGGAGTCAGATTTGGGATTTGAACCCAGGCCCAAAGCCAGCAAAGCCACAGCTTTTGACCACATCCGCATTCTCCTGCTTTCTGGGTAGGGTTTGGGTGTGGACAGTGGGCCTGGGGAGAAGGTGTCTGTGCTTAGAGGTCCATGGTACCATCCCCGCCATCCCCCCGCCCTATAAATATTCACTGAGTAAATGTGAGTTCGCCTTCGGCCAGGAGAGAGGGCTGGGAAGAAATCCCCACCCTGTCTCCAAGGTAAGACAGGAAAGAAAATATTATCGTCACCCTCTGGTGGATCCAGCTCCAGGCCTCTGTCACATTGTGAGTCACCTGACCGTCTGGTCTCACTGCAGCCACAGGAAAGGGGCCCGGGTTCCAACGAAAACAGCTTGTGAGCACCTGCTTGGAATGTACTGATTGATTTATGGGGCTCCTGCTGCCAGTCTGAGGAGATGGACAGGCCTCAGAGCCTGCTGGGTCCAGCCTCCCAGGCAGCTGCTGCCACCCTGAGGGCCAGTGGGAGAGGGAGAGAGACCAGCCCTTGGGGACTGAGGAAAATGCTTTCCACGAGGGTAGCCCAGCTGCAGGCCCGAGAGACTTCCCGGGCAGCCTGGCATGGTGGTGTCAGACTCAGCATGGCCAGGAGGGGCATCTGCAGTCCTGCTGGGCCTGCTGTTCAGTGCCCCCTCTGGTCACACCTCCCCTGCCTTCCCAGGGCTCCCTGTGTGTAAACTGGAGAGAGCCACCAGAGTCTTCTGGCTGCTGTGTCCTCAGCTCTAGAATAACCCTTTGGGGGTTAGTGGGGTTACCACCATTTTACACATAAGGAAATCAAGGCTCAGAGTGACTAAGGACTTGCCCCAAGTCACAGTTACCAGTGGCAGGTCCTGGTTGCAACCCTCTAGTTTTGGTCTGTGCTCTTAATAAGTCTGCAAAGCTACAAGAACTTGGGGGCCCCCTGGCCCCCCTCGCCATCTCTGCTTCCACTCCATGCCCCGAAGTGTGCATGAGGCACTCAGCCCCAGAGAAGCCGCAGCCGGCCTGAGATCATCTGTGGAGTCAAGCTCTCCCCAGGGTCCTACTGCTTACCTTTCTGTTTTTGACCTCTTCCCGTGGCCTCCCTCAGGCTCCCTCTAGCTCTCCCCCAGCTTCAGGTCCACTGGTTGCTTCTGCATGTCCCTCCTTTGGCCTTTGAGACTACAGGATTTTAGGTTGGAAAGGAGCCTTTGGGCATTGAGGTGAGCTGGCCAGGACCCCACAGCGGTGTGTAGTCATGACATGCATGTGGGACTCCCTGCTCCCTGAGTCTCAGGGTCCTTGCCACTGCTCCATGGAGCCTTGGTGGCCCTGCTGAGGTCGGAAGGTGGCACAAGGAAGGAGGGAGGACATGCTGGGTTCAGGTCCAGTCAACCACTTCTAGACTCTGTGACTCTGCAGAGGCCCCTGGATCCACCCTGTGCAGGTCTCAGCCTCATCTGTCAGCTGAGGGCCTGGCCCATCTGGAGGAAGCCTGTCCCTTCGAGCTGATGCCATTTTTCTCAGCCTTCCCTTCTTGCAGCCAACACCCATTGTATAGACTAAGTATCCTTCATCTGAAATGCTTGGTGCCAGAAATGTTTAGATCCCAGGGTTTCTCAGATTTTGAAATATTTGCATAGACTTTACCACTTGCTCATCCTTAATTTTGAAATCCAAAATATTCTGAGATTCAGAACTTTTCAAGCATCATGTCAGTGCTCAAAAATTTTTGGATTTTAACTATGGAAATCAGTTCTTTTGATGTTCCTCCAAAGACTAAGCATGGAACCACCATATGACCCAGCTCTACCTCCTCAGTATTCATCCCAAAGACTAAAAGTCAGTGTACTACAGTGATACGTGCATATCCATGTTATAGCAAAACAATCCACAATGGCCAAACAATGGAGCCAGCCTATGTGTCTGACAGTGGATGAATGGATAAAGAAAATGTGGTATATATACACAATGGAATTTTATTCAGCCACAAAGAAGAATGAAATTATGTCGTTTGCAGGAAAATGGATGGAACTCAAGAACATTATGTTAAGTGAAATAAGCCAAACTCAAAAGGTCAAGGGTCTTATGTTTTATCTCATATATGGAAGCTGGAGAGAAGAAAGAAAGAATAGTAGTGGGGGGACTCATGAAAATAGAAGGGAGATCAATAGAGTAAAGGGACTGGGGAGAAGAAGGAGTGAAGGGCCAGGAGAGGTACTAGGAAATGAAATGGACCAAATTATATTGTGTGCATATATGAATATGTAAAAAAGAATTCTACTATTGTGGATAAATATAATGCACCAATAAAAAAAATCCAGTCAAGATGTTGCAAAATAATCAAACACAATTTATGAAGGGAAAATGTTTTGGATTTCAGAGAATCTCAGAGTTTAGATTTTGGGGTCACAGGTGCTCAACCTGCAGTGGTAGTGGAGCCAACAGGGACCCTTGCTCTCAGAGTTTTGATGTCCAGCACTGACCAGACAGGCTTGTAGTTATTACCTGTCAAAGTGAAAAGAGAAGGGAGCCCTGCCTTACTCCAGAGATGCCTTCTGTGCTTCCATTCCTAGATACGCTCCCTCCTAGGTCAGGAGCCCCTGTGCCCCAGCATCATGTGGCCAGGGACTCCTTCTGCACGGCAGTCACCACCACATGTGGATCCATCTTAAACTTGAGCAGAGTCATCTCTCTAAACCCAGCTTGGACTTGACTCTCTCCCTCCTCTTGTCATTTATTGTCCTGGCCTGGAGGCCGGCCCAAAAGGGCATTTCCATGCAGATCTGTCAGTCCCTGGCATTGGAACCTCCAGTTCTCCAAATTCTAGCTTCTCTGATGCCCCTGCCTCCGCACATAGATGTTCTGCTTCAGGAACATCCTTCTCTCCCAGCAGATTTGGCCCTTGTCTGTTCGTCACACAGGGAGCACTCAGCTCTTGGTAGCTGTGGGGAGCTCAAGAGGAGATAGTGATATTCTCCCCCATCAATGGGGTCACTGTGGGTCCTGTGTCTTGGGTCTCAGTGTCCACCAGCAATGGCCAGCAGAGAGAGGCAGCTTCTTGCCCAGCAGTGTAGAGAAGCCGGTACTTGGTGAGTGGGCAGACCTGCCTAGGACACGGCATCCCGATGCCTCACTCACGTTCCATCTGCCCATTCGTCATTCAGCAGGTGCTCTCTGGAGCTGAGGGGCAGGCACCAGAGGTGAATTAGACTTCCTACTGCCCACAGGACTTGAAGGAGCTGAGATGGGGACAGTGCAGCTCACAGCAATACAGCAGTGGGCAGTGTACCAGGAATGCAGCCTGTTAAAAGGAAGAGTCAAACTCACTCCAAGAGGAAAGTAGCAAGAGACAGAAAAATGCCAGGAGAGTGAGTGGGCTCACAGGAAGCCCAGCAGGCATTTGCCAAGTGGCTGAGTGGGGGAGCAGGTTGGAGGTTGAACACAGGTAAAATTCAGGCAAGAGATGGGAATGCTTGAGTGAGCTGGGATCAGAAACCTAGAAGTGGATATCTGTTTGTCTTGGTTTGTTTTCTGTTGCTATTACAGAACACCTGAGATGGGGTAATGTATGAAGGAAAAAAGTTTATTCTGGCTGAATAGTTCTGAAGGCTGGGAAGTCCAATATTGGTCACCCAAACCTGGTGAGGTTCTTGTGCTCTTCAACTTGTAACAGAAAGTGGAGGGGCGAGTGGGCGTGTGCAGAATAGAGAAAAGGGGACTGAGTCCCCACACAGCTAACCCATTCTCTCAAGAACCGCATTAATCCATCTGAGAGGACTCTGCTCCCAGGACCCAAGCACCTCCCCCTGAGCCACACCTCCCAACTCAGTCACGTTGAAGAATGAAGGTTTTAATGTGAACTTTGGGGACCGATATTCAAACTGTAGCACAATTCTACTCCTACGTTCTTGATCTTTTGATTATTGTTTTCCTTTCCACACAGGGTCATGTCCAATAGGAAAGTTTTCAATATTTACCACCAGCTGTGGTGCTTGTTGTTGACTTTGTGTAAATACTCTGTCCCACGAAGAACTTCCTTCATTTTCCAGGTTGGGCAACAGTTCTCTTTTAAAATCAGGAATGGATGTTGAATACAGAAATGCTTTTGCTGTAGTTGAGATGATTGTATTATTTTCTTTTAAAATTTACTAATGTGGGGAACAGCATGAATTGATTTTTCCAATGTTAAACCAGTGTTTTTTTTTGGGGGGGATATATCCAACCTGGTCGCAATATATTTTTCCCTGTAACACATTGCTGGATTCCATTTGTGAATGTTTCACAATGAAAATTTTTGCATTTGTGTTCATGAAATTAATTTGTCATCTTCCTTCCTTATGCTTTCTCTTTTGAGGTTTCATACCAAGGTTTTCCTAGCCTTATGCAATAAATGGTGGGGAGTATTCCCTCTTTTTCTCATCTCTGGAATGCAATGTAAGAAAGTTATTTCTTCCTTCAGTATTGGGTGAAAAATCGCTGGTAAAGCCATTTACACCTGGAGTTTTCTCTGTGGGAACATTTAAATCCATTAATATGTCAGTGCTTATAGGATTATTCAGGTTTTCTATTTCTTCTTTAATCAGTTCTAACAAGTTATATTTTCCTAGGAATTTGTCTATTCTGACAGCAGTTCACAATAATTGACATGAAGAAAACCATAATATTCTCTAAATATCTTTTTATTGTTTGTAGCTTCAAGTGGTGTCTCATTTTTCATTTTGGACAGTAATTGTACCTCCTCCTCCTTTATTGTGACCTCCCTTGTTAGCTCTTTGTCAATTTTATTAGTCTTTTCAAAGAACCAGCTCTAGATTAATTTACTGATCCTCTTTTGTATGTGTGTGTGTGCATTTATTTTTATATTACTTATTTCTTCTTGTATTTTTATAATTTCTATTTCATTTTAATCTTTTTTTAACATCTTGGAGTAGATATTTAACGCATTAAGTTTCAATACTTCTTTTCTGACAAACACATTAAAGGCATTAACAAGTATAACTCTTCTCTAGTACTGCTTTAGCAGCATCCCACAGGTCTTGATAAGTAGAATTTTCATTATCAGTCAATTCAAAACATTTTCTAATCTCCATTTTAATTTTGACCCATTATTTTCAGAGTTTGTTTCTTATTTTTTAGATATATAAGATATTCAATTAGCTTGGTCAGAGAACAAGTTCAATTCATCTCCATTGAAATTAGTTGAGGCTTGCTCCATGGCCCAGTCCTGGGTCAGTTTTGTAAAGATGATTGAGGACCCATCTGTCACTTGCTTCAGGTACCAGTGTTTCAACGGTTCTCCCCTCTATTGCATCAATTTTTGCCTCTGTAGCGATCGTTCCTATCAGTATACAAATCTGCTGTTATTTCTAACATCTTTTTACAAAGCCAAGACCAAAGATAACCTCTCTGGACTCTCCCTGCACCTCCAGCTCCCTCCGGAGTCTTTCCCTCCCATTTCTCTAGCCAGACTTTCCACAGAGCAGAGGCTTTCTTGCTCTGGGTTAGGTGTTTCCTTGGAAAGTGGTCCCAGGGAGCAGAGAGGTGAGCAGCAGGAAGAGCCAGGGCTGCTCCTTCCCAGGGGCCCTTGTGGTGCATCTGGAGTCTTGTCAAGCATTTACCCATGGGCTCCCATGCCTGCTACTGGTCAATCAGTCCATCAATCAATCAGCCAGTCAATCATGGCTCCAGAAGCACGAACCTCCAGCCCCTTTGGGCTGGGACTGTGCATGTGCCTTGCAGAGGCTGCTTGTAAGTGGCCTTGTTTAGCTGTCTCAGCCTGAAGCTGGAGTCCTCGGAAGCTGCCTGCAACTGGCTGCTGCAGCCGAGGCTGGAACGAAAGATGGAATCAGAGGACGCCATGGGGCACAAGAGGAGCCAGGAGTCCATTATTGCCATACAAAAGGAGTAGTGCACATTCCGCGTCCCACGCTCTAGTGTCACCCTCCATCATGAATGAACTCCCGTCAGCCCTCCTGCCGCCCTTCCAGGGGACGGCCCTGGGTCCTCTGTCCTGTCAGCAGCCATGGATACAGTCCCTCCTTTTCCAGTCCTGGAGATGCTTCCTTTCACAGCCTAGGGTGCCTCTCCTGCCTGACCTGCCTTCCCTTCTGTCCCTTCCTCCCCTGCCTCAGCTCACACACCTCTGGTGAGCTGGTGATGCCCAGGACTACAGCCTGCTACCACTCTTCTGTTGTGCTCTCTCCCTGGCGATCTCACCCTGTGTCAGGGCACTTCAAACACCGACTATTTGCTGTGGATCCAAAGTTCTCTTCAGCCCTGATCTGGCCTCTGAACCCCTATAAGCCCAGATTCTATTCGGCATCTCCATTTGCAAATCTAAGAGTCTTAAACTTGCACGGGAGCCTGCTCCTTCTCCTGTCTCCCCCACTCAGTTAACAGCAGTGAGCTTTGGGATAAGAATTCTCTCTCTTCAACTCCTTCTGACTGATTTATTAGCAAATCCTGAGGTCACCACACTCACAGCCGCTTCTCATCCTGGCTGCTGAAGCTGCCACCATCACGGGTCCCTGGTGGATTCTAGTGCTTTTTTTTTTTTTTTTTTTTTTTGAGATGGGGTTTTGCTGTGTTGCTCTGAACCCCCAGGCTCTTGTGATCCTCCTGCCTCAGACTGCTGAGTTCTGGGGCTACAGACATGTGCCACTGAGCCCGGCCCTCTTGGCTGGCCTCTCTGCCCTTGCCCCCTGTTGGCACAGCAGCCGGAGTGATGCTGGGAAGGCAGAGGTTCCCACTGGGTGCAGTTTGGCCTCCAGGAGACATTTGTCAACGTCTGGAGGTGTTTTTGATGGTCATGCTGGGGAGGGCGCATGTGCACTATTGGAGAAGCTGCTTACTATCTGGAGATGCACAAGGCAGCCCCTCAGAACAATGAGCTGCCAGCCCCAAATGCCAGGAGTGCCGAGTTTGACAAGTTCTGTGTTGAAACCCAAGAAACACTACTCTTCTGCTTCAGCTCACCCCAGCTCCTCATTTTATCCAGATGTGGTGGTAAAACAAAATCTGTACAAAGGCCTGTGATATGCCCCCAAACCCACACACACACACACACACACACACACACACACACACACACCTCTTGCTCTTTTGGTTTCATCTCCTCCTTTGTGCCCTCTGGCTTACCCCAATCCAGCCACACTAGCTTCTAGCTCATTCTAGAATATTAGTTAGGTCCACTGCTGCCTCAGGGCCTTAGCACTGGCTGTGGCTTCTGCCTGGAATGTCCTCCCCCCCACACCCTGATAGCCACAGGACAATTCTCAGTGAAGCCTTTTCTGGATGCTCTATGTAAAAATGCATCCTTCCTTCAAATATTTCCTATTCTCCTTCCTGTTTTATTTTTCTCTTTCTCACTCACATTTTGCATAATTTACTCATTTTATTTTATGCTTCCCTTTAGAACCCCATGAGAGCAGAGATTATTATCTATTTTATTCACTGCTGGTACCTAGCAGGTGCTCAGCAAAGATGTGGTGAATGAATGATGAATGAACAATGCTTCATGAGGTATGACGTTGAAGTTCACACGTGGACACTTATGATGACTGCTGCTCCGTGGTGCTGCTCGGGGAGGTGGTAGGAACCCTGCCCTAAGGATCTTGAGAAATATAACACAGGTGGGGACGATTGGTTAACTATTTGAAAGGGGGGGGAATCAGCTAAATCCTCACCTACATTATCTTACAAAATATATTCCAGATGGATTAAGGAGTTAAGTGTGAAAAATGAAGACACAAATTGAGAAGGTATTATAGGGAAATATTTCTCCGATGTCTAGCTGGAAAAGGACAAGGTTTACAGAGAGGCCACTGGAGTGACTGAACCCAAACACTATTGGCATACTTGAAATTTTAAACCATTTTTATATGTAAAAATTGATCCACAACAAGAGGTGGTTTAAAAATGGAAAGTACATTTGCTACAAAGAGAAAGCTGATATCCTTAAAATACAACAATCCACAAAAATGATAAGAGAAATGTACACAGGCAGATGGCAGAAGAAGAAATACAGACAGCTAGACATTATTTTCAAATATTTGCCCTCACTTGCAATAAATTCCAAATAAAAATGAAGTATCATTTCAGTCTCACAATTTAGCACAGATAAAGGAAGTCCTGAAACTCATGGCTGTTCTGCGCAGGACAACGAGCCCTCTCACGATCTCTGGCGGAGAGGAGATGGGGACACTCTTTCCGGAGGGCAACTTGACAGAGTGTTCTGTGAGCCTGGAAAATATGCAGCCTTTTTGCCCCGTAATTCCTTTTCTTGGAAGTTATCCTGAGGAAGCCTTTGGAGCTTCAGGCAGTGATTTATGGGCCAGGGTGCTCCTCTCAGTGTTATTTATAAGAACAAAAAATTGGAAACAACCTCGTGCCTAACAATAGGGAATAGCTAAATAAATGATGGTACACTCCCATGACGGAGTGCTGTTATAGATGTTCAGAAGGGCTTTGAAGAATCTTTAGTGACAAAATGCTCATGATTGGGTATTTTGTTTTAATAACAAATACTAAACCAATGTCAATCTGTAGTAAGATGCTACTTATTTGTGTGTGTGTGTGTGCACGCACAAATACACAGATACAACCAAACACATAATTACAGTTGAAAAATATATCAAAATCTAAATATATCAAAAATATATCAAAATCTGGGAGTTGGGATTATGAAATTATTTTCATTTTTTGAATGTTTCTCCCCAAAGTTCACCACAAATGAAATGTACAGCCAGCCACAGGTGTCTCTCAGAAAGGAAAACCCAAAGTGCACATATTGAGTTGTCATGGTGGCTTTCTCAAAGCTCACTTGTGTGCAGGAATGATCCAGAAGGCTCTCCAGGCTTTGCACAATAGACTGACTTAGCAAATATGGAGTCTAGAGAGGGACCACGCCCTCATGGAGCTTGTGTTCAAGGGGCAGAGAGACAAGGAGCAAATGTAAACCATGGAAGTCGTTATGTGCTAAGAAGAAAACCCGAGTACACAGGACCCCTGCAGAAAGTGTGATCCCAAGAAGCCACCCCTGAACCGGCCCGCATGGGGTCAGCGGGAACAGCTGGTGAAAGGCCAGCGGCAGGTGCAGGCTTGCTGGGTTTTCCAGGTGGGAAGAGGCTGGTGGGGAATGGAGAAGGGCCAGCGTGCTCCTTCCCCGTCCCATCCTTGGGCCACTCCTCTGAAAGCTGCTTCTTTGCCTCCATCATTCCTCAGGCGCCAATCTGAGCTGGCACTAGCTAAGTCAGGCAATGAGGCTGGGGGTGACCAGAGAGAGGCTGACAGTCCAGGGGTGGGTCAGCTGGGACCACCACCGACAGCTAACTCCACACTGCTGCAGTGGGGTGACTGTTCCTGGGGGTCTTTTCCTGGGGTTGCAAGGTGGAGATGGAGGGTGGGCTGCAGGGAGGAAGCATTCGGGCTGGGCTTTGAAGGGTAAGTGGGAGTTCATCAGTTGAAGTGAGCAGGGGGCAGTGCAAGGAGGGGGTGTTCTGGGGGTGGGGGGTGGGGCTGCACATTTAAGGCATATTAGAGAAATGGCACATAGCTTTCGGGCCCAGACTGTATGACCGAATGGCGTGTTCACTGTGTGTACATGATGGTTTAGAGTCAAGTTGTGCAGGACCTTGAATGAAGGTGACCTTATTTGGGAGTGTGGTGGTGGCCAGTCCTAGGTAGTGCTGGCAGAGCCTGGCTGCAGTGGGGTCCTCTGGAGCATCCACAGAAGCACTGTCACCCGGCCCCTATTCCTCCAGCTTCTGGTGTGATGTCCGTGGCAGGGACCAGCTATAATTTCAAAAGTTCCCCAGGTGATTCTGATGTGCTGGAGAGTTTGGGACTCACTCCTGTCCCTGGAAGCTGCTGAGAAGTGAAAACAGACAGGATCCTGGCCTCTGTGTGGGAGTCTCCCCGATGGCTGCCCCTTCTGACCTCTCAGGGTATTGCTTTCTGTCCCAATATTAGAGCCTTGGTCATGGTCCGCCCTGTCTCCACCTTGTGTTTTGTACCTGGTCTTAGATCTGACGCTCAGCACGTGAGACTAGGCTAACACCTGCTGGGTGAGGAGTAGGGGTCCTGTGGTAGCAGAGGGCAGGCCAGGTGCACAGCCCACTTGGTCCTGGCCAAGTTACTTCACCTTCTGAGCCCCAGATTTCTTGTCTGTCAGGTGGAGGTGACCATCCCCCTGACCCTGTCCAAGGGCTCATAGCACACAGGTGCCTGGCACTCAGGTGTGGGTGCCGAGGCTGCCCCACGATTCTGTCCATGGTGCTGGTGCAGAGTGGGAGCTCAAAAATGTAAGTGGAATGAATCATGGGGTGCTCGGTAAACACCCACTCTCTCCCCTGGCACCCACCTGCCCTTGGTAGATGTGATGCTGGTGTTCAGGCCACCAGGGCGCTGGGGAATTCCATTAAATCACAGCACTGGGCACCTCCTGTGTGGCCATGGGAGAATACAGGGATGGAGGAAGTCACACTTACTTCAGGCAGGCTGTCTGGGGATCATTACAACAAGCACGGCCATGCTGTCCTTGAGGGCATGCTCTTGATAGTGGAGACCCAGGCCAGGTGCTGGCAGGAGCATACCTTAAGAAATGATCACGGAAGGGGGTCCAGCCTAGCTAAAGGCCTGGAGGTGGACAGTGTATAGGTCACTTTCCCAGATCTTCTGTGTCCTCGGTGGTCCCTCTTTTCTTGTACCCTGTTGGGTGGGAAAAGCAAGGGCTTTGGAGTCAGGAGATGGGGTTCCGGCCAGGAATGAATCATCTTGGAGCATCTTGGAGTCAAATGGGCACAAAGTTGTCTTCACACATCTGGCATTGTGGCTTACACAAAGCAAGCCGTGCCCAGCTCATAGCCGGTACGTGGTTAACGCTCTTTCCTGTGTTCTTCCTCCTCTCTCCCTGCTCTACCTCTTCTCTGGTGGACACTCAGCTTCAGGAAGTCCCCAGTGGATTTACCACAGCCAGGCGTATTGGCCCTGTATTCTGCTATCTCTTCGAGATAATAAATACGAACAAACCCCAAATCCATTATTAGCTTCTTCTAGACTGTCTGCATGATTTATGGCTTCAAAGTGTCTCTAGTTAATCTGTCGAAAGGGATTTTAAATTTCATCTGTCTTCCCTGCTGGCAGCCCCCTCTACCTTGAATTCAGCTGTTTGACATGTCTAGTACTGGGGTCCCATTTTAAAAACATTTACAGTGGGCCGGTGGGGGGAAAAAAACTGGAGATGGAGCAGCAAGCGGGAGGCTCAATTTGGCACATCTGCTTTGAATTCTACGCATCTCCTCAAGTGCAAATAACTTGAAAGTTCGCCCAGGGAAGAGGTCTGCTGTGCCCACGAGGGCTGCCTTAGGTGACTTTAAAGGAGAGAGGGATAATTACTGAAAATGAATTGTCACTGAAATGGAAACCTCCCCATCGGCCGGGCTGGCCATCTGCTGCTCACATGTGCGGGCGGCCCACTCCTCCCTCCCCCTCCCAGGACTGTGGAGGGCTCCACTCTTTGGTTTTTTTAACCTCAGCCTCCAGGCCACTCAGGTAATGAGTTGTTCTAGGGGGCTGCACAGTCCCAGTGTGCATCTCTGGCTGTGGGACCCAGGATTAGGGCAGCAGGCCCCCAAAATGCATGTGTGTGTGTGCACAGCACTCTACAGTTCACAAAGCCCTTACACAGCGCGGGCGGGGAGCTGAACTGCATCCACAGACTATTTAGTGAAGATGTATTAATTCTCAGGCTGGCTGGTCGTGATCAGGTGAGGATGCAGGGTGTAGCAGCCGCGGTCCTGCCACTGGGCTCAAGGGAGAGAGATGACGAGGGATCGTGCCTCTGAGGGGTGAGCAAATATGTTCAGGGAGGATACACAGTCGGCATCACTTACGATGGGCCTCCCAGAAGTTGTGCATGTGACAGGTACTTGTTGAATCGCTGTGATGAGTTCTTGGAACTGGGTAGTGATCAAAATTGACCCAGTCCCTGTTCTCAGAGAGCAGAAAACAAAAATGTCACCAAAGAAACGAGATGCTTTTAAATAACGATGAGTGCTATTGGATGGTAGGACCGGAAGGTGTGGTTGTGAGATTCCCCGGGGTGATCAGGGAAGGCCTCCCCAGCCAGCTCAGAGGTCTCTGGACAGAGGCTGGGGTGCATCCGCCCTGGGGCACGAGGGCCACAGGAGGGGCTTTGCAGCAGAGCCAGGTCAAGGGGCCAGTGTGCAGAGCCAAGGATGTGGCTGTTGAGGACAGACTTGGCAGGAGCTCCGGGGCAGGGCAGGGGAGGCAGCCCCTGGGGAAGTGATGGTTGTCTGCTGTTTGTTTATTTGACTTGCCTCTAACTGGATCAATGGCCCCACTAGCTCGCAGTAATGGGAACTTCAGTATTTGGCCAGGGTCTGGTCATGCCAAAGAGGTGTAGGCTTGGAGCAAAGGAGGCAGGAATCTTGGTGCCCAGCCCTGCCCTCTCCATTGCCATTCCCAGAGCAGCCCCCACTCTGTGCCCCGTGGTTCTGCCAGGAGGCAAAGGGATAGTGCAGCCATTGTAGAGAGCTGCTGGAGAAGCCGGTCAGTGAGACCGAGTTGCTGCTCCTCCGAGGTCACTGGACTGGACCTCTGTTGGGGAAAGCAGTTCTGCCTCTCATGGGAGAAGCCGTCCCTGGCAGGCTGATGTGAACTTCTCTGTGGCCCTGTAGCCACCGTGTGCCCTCAGCCTGCACGCCGCCCTGTTTCAGCACAGATGGATGGATCCAACTGAACAGGAGTTTGGGAATCTGACAGGCCTGGATTTGACTCTCGTTCTTCCCTGAGCCTCTCATTTCCTCATCTGCAAAATGGAGAAACATTAAAAAAAATTTATCTTGTTTTAGCATCACACCTAGTTCCTGGCACATGACAGGACTGGGAACAGGAGATTCCATCTAGGATGGGGAGACAAGAATGTCAACAGCAGAGAACAGTCTGTGTTGAATGAATACTTGGATAAATGAAGAATGAATGGATGGTATTGTTTGCTTATTGGGATTTGGTCCAGTCCAGGCCAGATGATAGAATCTGACTCCATCATGATAGAGGCTGAAGTCCAAGGTTACTGATGTGGCCCCCAGACCCCACCCACTCAGCCCTGCTCCTCTCACTTCATGAACTTCCCCTTCCCCATCCCAGGGCTGAAGTTCCCAGAGCCCTCAGTACATTCCACGATTGCATATCTGGAGTCTGGCCTTGCACTTTTGCTGCTCTTTCTGATGTGTCTTCTGGCAAATCATCTTTCAGGAGTTAGCTCAAGAGTCTTCTCCTTGAGGAGTTATTTTCTGACTCCCTCCTGCTCAGAGCACTAAGAAAAAGCAGTGGTCAATGAAGCCAAGGTTTGCCAACCAGGCCTGGAGCTGCCAACAGCTAGACTTGTGGTTTGTTTTCTCTTTGGAACTGACCATTAAGAATAAAGCCCTTCATGACAGAGTAGGCATCAGCCCTTCAGTGGGCATCCCATGATGAACAGCCAAGTAGACTGGCATTGCCATCGCCCTGGATTTTATTCTAATTTCCCTGATGACTAAAGAGGCAAAGCATCTGAGCACCTTTCATGTGCATATTGGCATGTGTACAGTGTCTTCTTTTGAGAAGTGTCTCTTCAAGTCTTTGTCCATGTTTTGATTGGGTTATCTTTTTTCCCCACCTTGGTACTGGGGATTGAACCCAGGGATGCTCTACCACTGAGCTATGTCTCTATCCCTTTTTATTTTTTATTTTTAAATATTGAGATAGCGTCTCACTAATTTGCCTAGGGCCTTGCCAAGTTGCCCAGACTAGCCTTGAGCTTGCAATTTTCCTGCCTCAGCCTCCCAAGTAGCTGAGTTTACAGATGTCTATCACCAAACCTAACGGATGTTTATCTTTTAATTATTCAATTGTAACAGTTCTTTATATATTCTAGTTACAAGTATAACTAGCTAGCTAGCTAGCTAGCTAGATAGATAGATAGATAGATAGATAGATAGATAGACAGAAAGAATATTTCTTCCATTCTCTGTCATGGCTTTCCATTTTCTAAATGGTGGTTTTCAGAGAACAAAGCCTTTTAATTTTGATCCAGGTTTAATCAATTCAATTTTGATCCAACTTTTTAAATGCTTCCTGTTTTGTTTTGTTTTGTTTTTTTGAGTTCTAAGAAAACTTTGCCTGTCCCAGGGTGTGCATTTTCAAGTTTTATGGGTTTAGCTTATAAGATGAGTGGTGCATTGTGAATTAGGTTTGTGCATGGTGTGAGGTAGGGGTTGAGTTCATTTTTCACATACAGTTATCTAGTTTTTCTAGCATTGTGTGTTGAAAAAGACTTCTTTTCTTCATTGGTTCACCTTGATACTTTATGAAAAGTCATATGTAAGTGTGGATTTTACTTGTAGATATTTTAGACTTTTCATTTTTTCCATTCATTTGTATGTGGATTCTTATGCCAACACTACACTGTCCTGATGACTGTAGCTTTATACATAGTGCGAATCCTCAAACTTTGTTCTTAATCTTCAGTATTATTCTGGCTATTTTAGGTCATATACATATGAGGAGATCATCCTGGATTATTGTGTTGGACCCTAAATTCAATAAGCAATATAGATGTATAGCTCAACCTTTCAGGTTTTACCAAAAATTTCCCAGGATTTTGATTGAGATGGCATTAAATTTGTAGGCCAATTTGAATATTTGACATTTTAACAATTCTAAATCTTATCTCTCCCCATGTATTTAGGTCTTAGGTCTTTACTGTCTCTCAGCAGCCATTAATATTTTTTATGTGTAAATATCTTATACAATGTTTGTTAATTTTATGTTTTTTTGGTGCTGTTGTATGTGGTATTGCTTTTAAATTTGATTTTACCATTATTTCCTATAGCATATAGAATTACAATTAATTTTTGCAAGTTGACCTTGTATTACTAAGCTCATTTATTCTTTTTATTTATTTTTGTTTGTTGTGGGAGGTTCATTAGGGCTTTTTCATGTCATCCAAGGTTCAGGCATTATGCTTCCTCTTTCCCACTGTTTTAATCAGCTTTTTGCCACTGTGACCAAAAAGGCCTGACAAGAGTAAGGAGGAAAGTTTATTTGGGGGCTCACAATTTTAGAGGTCTCAATCCATAGACAACTGGTTCCATTCCTTAGGAGTGGAGGTGAGGCAGATCATCATGGCAGGATTGCGTGGTGGAGGAAAGCAGCTGGGAACTTGGCACCTGGAAGGGGGGGGGGGAGAGAGAGAGAGAGACAGACTCTGAGATTCTTCTTACCACAATCAAAATATAAACCCCAAAGGCATGCCCCCTAATGACCCACTTCCTCCAGCCACACCTACCTGCCTGCAGTTATCACCCAGTAATCCCTATCAGCAGATTCATGCACTGATTAGGTGAGGACTCTCATAATCCAGTCATTTCTCCTCTAAACTTTCTTGCATTGTCTTTTACAGGAGCTTTTGGAGGATAGCTCACATCTAAACCATAACACCCACCTTTGTGTCTTTCTCTTTCCTTCCCCTCTTCACTAGCCAGGATCTCAGTGTTGAATAGGAGAGGAGAGTGTGGAATTCTTGCTTCTTCCCAACATTCGGGAAAAGCATTTAGTCTTTCACTGTTGAGCATGATGTTCACTATAGTCATTGGTATACTTCATTGAGGAAATCCTTTTCTATTTCTAGTCTGCCGAGATTTTCATCATGAATGGCTGTGTTTTCATTGCTTCTGCTTAGCCAATTGTATGGTGTTCTTCTGTATTCTTCAGATTCAGCGAATTGTGTGTATTGATATAGAACCTCTTACACTCTGAACTAACCACACTAGTGTATTAGTATGGTGTATTATCATTTTTATACATTGCTCAATTTGATTTGTTTGTATTTTTAAAGAGCAGATATAAGATGGATGCTCATTAGCCGTTAATATGAAATTTTAAAGAAAGAATCTTAAAAGTTAGTTGTAAGTCATAAAAAGTCCTTTAAAAGCTGGATTAAAGTAATGAGCTAAGAAGCAGCATGCATATCCATATCACAGTTGCATGTTAATTGGTAAACAAGCCAAAGTTAATAAGTTTTGTTTTTTTTTTTTTTTTTTTTTAGTAATTAGTAAAAGCATCCTTTTAAAGGGGATAAGAATTGGCAAGACAGAAAATGGTTTAAAATAATGATTTTTAAAAGAAATGTGTATTAGTTTCCTGAGGCTGCTATAACAAATTACCACAAACCTGGTCATTTAAAATGATGGGAAAATATTAAACAACAGGTATTTATTCTCTCACAGTTTAGAGGTCAGGAATTGAAACCAAGGTTATCAGCAGGACCCTACTGCCTCTTGGTCACTTTTCTGCCTGTGTGTCTCTTCTCAGGATGCTTCTCATTGGATTTAGGGCCCAACAGGACAGTCCAGGATGATCTTGTCTTAAAATCCTTAACCTTATTATATCTTCAAAGATAATTTTTCCCAAGAAGGTCACATTCACATGTTCCAGAGACTTGACTTGGGCATATCTTTTTTAGGGGCCACCATTCAACCTAGTGCATGGTGAACCTTTGAGCTTTCCTATGTGAAACATCGATATTTGGTTACTGAATCTAGTGAAATAAACTGAGAGTAAATACTAAATAAGAAGACCAAACCAATCCATGATCCTAGATTTTTGACCAATTTAATATTTTTTAACATGCTCTGAACCCCAAATGAAAACTTATTAACTAAAACTCAAAGCATCTCCTCTAACATAAATTATTGTCATCTTTATAAATGGTTAAAATAAACAAGTTTGGGGTAACTGTTTATTTGGAAATTTTGGGAATGTGGCCATTTGGCAAAGTAATTTGTGGCTAATTGGCTTTTGATGAATTGGTCATTTGACACATTGGTTCTTGGCCAACTGGCTCTTGGAGAATCAGTGTTCATCAAGTTGAACTGCCTCCCGCACGGGCCTGGGGCTTGATGTCTGGGACCCAGCTGAGAGGCCCACAGGGGCGCCAGGCAGGCTGAGTGCTTGGACAGGGATCCAAAGATGGTCTTAGACCAGGAGGGAGATCCCAGAAGACCTGGCCAACCCCCAGCCTTGGCCAACCTGCGTCCTCCTGAGAGCCTGCTCCCATTTGGCTAGATGAGCCTCTGAGGACCCAAATAGCGACATCCCTCTGTTGCTTACATGCCAGGCCCCAAATTAAGTGCCTTTTGGCAGCATTGTCTCATTCGATCCTCTCAGTAAATCCTGAGAGGACTAAGATCCTCTCAGTAAGCAACAAGTATGCTCTGCATTTTACAGGTGGCGGCTCAGAGAAGTTAGCTTACCTGGCCATGACTACACAGCAGGTGAATGGCAGTGTTCAGATTCCAGATCAGGTTGTCTGTCTCTAAAGCCCCTGTGCTTCACCACGGGGCCAAAATGGATCAGATCTAGTCCTTGTCCTCCAACAGCTGCTGGTCCCGTGTTAACTCATTCGTACATAATTTATTTGGGCCTCACTGCAGCCCAGCATGGAACTCATTCCTGTTTCTCCAGAGGAGGAAACGAGGCCTGGATGAGATGTGAGACTCAGCTGTCGGCTCAGCATCCAGGGCTGGAACAGAACCAGGCTGGACCCTGCTCAGTCTCTGGTGGCTGCCTCCGTCTCCAGGCTGGCTCCCGGATTTCTGCTCCAGTTGTGTTCTTGTCTCTGAAAGTGGCACGGGGCCGTGTGCCCTGCCTTCCATTCCCCAGCCCTCCTTGTTTATGTCCATGTTAATGGGCCTTTGCAGGCTGGCCCAGCTGCCAGCGAGAGCCAGTGAGCCACCTGGAGCTGCGTCGGCTGCAGAATGTTTACGGTGCATGGAACTGAATCGAAACAACATCCATCTTGTTGACTGGTCCCAAACACTGTGCTCATTCACAGCCGGGCAGCCGATGGGGTCCCCACGCTTGGCAGCCAACTGCCACAGCTCGGCCGGCATGCTCGGCAGCAAGAGGGTGAGGAGAAATCAGGCCAGCCTCAGGGGAATGGCACCCTGAGCCTGGGTGGCCCTCTTTCTATTTTCTGTTTACTCTCTTCTCTGACCAGATGCATGGTGAAGGTGGAGCACCCTGTGACATCAGGGTCATCTGAAGAAGAAATGCTGGGTCTCTGAGCTGGCCCCAGCCACCGGCCTCAGCAAAGGCTGATGAGGTCATTGGTATGAGTGTGAGGGGCTCCGTTCTGGAGGACAGTGACCCGGCAGCTCAGCAGAGCTTTGTCCCAGACAGACCTGGCTCATCACCTCTCAGACTCAGTTTCCTCATCTCTTCAGTGAGGTTGATGTGGCCTCTGTCTGCAGAGCTGATGCAAGAATCTTGAGACATCACAAAGCCATTTGTCCCTCTAGAGACCCCAGCTCTTCCTGAGGGGTGCCCGAGTGTCATGTTTTGTTTTCCAAGCTGGCATTTGATGCACTTCTACGAGAGCCACTGCTACACAGTGCAGGCAGAGCACAGAGAGGGAGTGCACACTGGGTGTGGGGACCACTGAGGGCAAGCTGGGAGAAAGAACAGGGCAGGTCTGGGCAGTGTGCGCAGTCGGGCATGGGGGATGCCTGGGCAGTGTGCCGGAGTCAACAGGATGGAGCAGTGGGAGCCACCGGAAGGCCAGGATCTTCTTTGTCACCAGGTTGTCTCGAGGGCAGTGGGAGCCACAGAGGGTTAGGAGCAGGGGGAACCACGGTCAGATTTTTGCCGGATAACCCTGGCTGTGGTGAGGGAGGGGACAAGCTTGGCCAGGTGGAGGATGGTGGGGTTTTTTTTTTTTTTTAATTTTTTTAGTTGTAGTTGGACACAATACCTTTGTTCCATTCATTTATTTTTATGTGGTGCTGAGGATTGAACCCAGGGCCCCACCCATGCTAGGCGAGTGCTCTACCGCTGAGCCACACCCCCAGCCCGAGGATGGTGGTTTGAAGTGAGAGGGTTGGTGAGGTTGGGAGGAGGGGTGGGGATGGGGGCTGAGAAGGGGAGGTCTGCTAGGGGGCAGGGGGCAGACATGAACTTGGTCTCATCAGTGTCCAGAGACCGTACCTGCCAAACCACCTGCTGAGACCCCCTCCTCTGTGTTCCTAGAGTCAACCTGATACCCTCCCACCCCCACCTCATGCCAAGTCACCCTGCTGGGCAGCCTGCATGGGGACTATGTGCCTACCTTCCTGTGGGTCCCTCTGACTTCAAGACCCTGTCACTGAACTTAGAAACAGACCCTGAGATTCTAAGAAATCCTGCCCTTGGAGAGGCCTGTGAGGTGGAGGTGCACACACCCGGGCCAACCCCAACCCTGGCGCACTTGCTCAGTACCGTAGGGGAGGCCTGGCTTTCCTCCTCTGGAGAACGAGGAGCTGACCGGGGCCAGGGGTCCTCTGCAGCACGTCCTTTATCTAACAGGGCCCTCTTTGTTCTGCTTCCTTTACACTCCTGACGTGAAATCCATCCGTAATGTAGTCTCCTCTGCACCGTCACTCAGGAAAATTCCACATAATGTTTTAATTGTAATATAAAAGGAGAAATGAAGCTCACTCCTGAGTCATGTGTGATTCCACGTGTCCGTGCTCAGCATGAATGTGCCAGAAGGTGAGGTGAAGTCATCAGGTATTCGCACCTGTGCAGGCATCCCCCAGCCTGAGGGGTGCCCGAGTGTCACGGGCAGAGAGGCCCCGGGTGACGTGGTACTCTGAAATGGTGAACAACCCTTGGTCAACGTCCAAACAAAACACAGTACAGTCTTTCCCTAATTTACATGGTAGTTCTTCCATGCCTGGAAAATTTTGTGTATGTCAAGAGCATGAAAAAAGTACTTTGTGTTTATGTGTAAAATGGACCTATGTTCTAGGCCTAGATGACCAGGATGCTTGTTTACAGATATTTTGAATATCTGGCAAGATATTAAAAAGTTAGTGTTGGATTGACTCACCCTTGGCAGCAGTGAGTTTTGGCCCCTCCCCACTAAATGTCAGTGGTTCCCAGTTATGTGACCACCAGAATCTCAGTGATATCCAGTGTGCCCCTGGGGGGCACCTTGCTGCAGTGGAGTCTGAGGGTGCCAACAGGAGCCCTGGGGAGGGAAGCGGAGGAGGGCTGGTCAGGGACAGCTTCCCAGAGGAGGGGCCCCGGGAGTCAGATCTGGGGTGGGAATTTTCATAAGCCAAGGCTGTGGCGTCGCCAGCCTTTCCGGCCTCTCTGTGGAACAAATCACCTTTTCCATGGGGTGTAGAAATTCTGCATCTCTGCAGCACAGGGAACCCTTCCCACTGCCTGTTCTGCATGGTGCCCTTTCCTACAGGTGCAGAGACTTCCTGCAGGCCCGGGGCGCCTGCAGTGCTCCACCTTTCATCCATAGGGTCATGGGGATAAAGCCCTCCAAAAGTTGAGAATATCTTCAGTGGAAAATGATTGGTCCCTAGTAAATGCGGGGCTTAGGAGCACTGTGCCCACGGAGCCTTGATCGTCTCCTCTGCTGATGGAGGGCGCTGGGACCTACCACTGCCCCTCAGCAGGACTGTCTTAGGGCACACTACTGGCCAGGAAAAAGATCAGAATTCAGAATGCAAGCCTGGTTTATACAGAATGCATATTGCTCTCCTGCCTGGTAAAGTCGAAAACTCCTGCCAGGGACTAGAACTCTCAGATCCCTCCCACAGAGACGGAGGGAGGGGGTTTAGATGCCGCCTGGTGAGGCCCCCACCCCAGGCGGTCTGGACTGGGCAGTCCCCCTCCACCATCCTATTGCTGGATACTTGCCTTTTGGGCTTCAAGTTTTTCCACTGGTTTGAAGGAACATTTCATCATTTGGGGGAAAAGCCAACATGGGCATAGAAGTTAACTTATTAGCTTGATTTAAGGAGAGAGGATAAAAAAAAAAAAAAAAAAAGGCCAGACGTGAAATCATAAATCTATATCTGACATTAACATTTATGGTCCTGTTCTTGCTGAAAAAAACGCAGGTAGAATATGTTTGTTTTCAAGAAATTTTTATAGATTTCAACAGCCATTTCCTCTAGATTTCTTGTCATCCCAATACTTTCTTGAACTTGGATAAAAATAAACAGTTTTGTTGAACATCCTTGTTCTCCTGGTGACTGGGGCCAGGCAGGGGCTGATGATGGGGACTCCAGGGCCGACTAGAAATGGCAGCCGTTAGATCTGAGTCGCATGGAATTTTACAACCTCAGGATCAGAGAACGTCCTCATGCCTGATCCATGCTGTCACTGAATCTTAGAGCAATAGAAATTGAAATGCTTAGCTTCATAAAATGGCATCATCTAAGAGGGAGAAAGAGTTTTAGAATCCCAGATGCACAGAAATGCCAACCCTTGAATTTTGGAATTGGGAACCCTTGGTATGATAAGACACAGTATCTGAGGACTTTAAGGGACATCAGGCTTATTGGCTAGAACACCCCTTCCCCATCCCAGAGACATACTGAAATATGCTAAATACATGCAATATTTTCTTCTGCCAGGAGAAATTTTTCTTTCCTTAGGCCCTTACTTTGCCCCCTCCCAACTTGGAGTCTCTGTTGCCCTTGGAGAGACACTGCCCATCTCCTCCATTGGCATAGGTGCAGCCTCTCTTAGGGAAGGAGCTGGAGGCTGTGGTGTGCAGAGGAGGGAGGGGACACTGGCTCCTGCAGCCCTGAGTCTTGGGAGGCCCTGGACAGTGCATCTCTCTGCCAGCTGAATGCTCCGGTCTCCTCTAAGGCTGTTCCCCTTGATCAGCCCTCAAGGGGAAGAGGACAGGGGGCCCTTGGCATGGCATCTGGGAATGCCCCACTCTGTCCCTGCCCTGGAATTGCTTGTGATGGGCTGGGAGGAATGGGCACCTGCACCCAGACCAGACGCCTGGAGGGTGCTCGCTGCCAGGCTAGTTGGGGCCCGTGTCTAGCGTCACTCTACCTTTGATTTAGTCTCAAGAATTATTTGTTCATTTTTAAAAAAGAAAGAACTATTTTGATATATGTAAATAGAGAGTTTTAAAATTTTATTTTAAAATATATGTGCCACAAAACTCACTTGTGTGTTTGACAACAGTTCTAAGACTGACAGTGCCTTGGGTCTTGCTGCCACCACTGCCATCGGGAGATAGGATGGGTCCCTCAGTCCAAAAGAGCCCTGGAGAGAGTTGAAGAAACACTCCTCTCTGAAAGCCACCAGCCTCTTTGCAGCCGCTCTTCCTTCCAAAGCACTTTTTCAACCCAGAACTCAGACAGGATTCCAGGGCTGCCTGCTCTCCCCGTGCGGCTTCCTGCTACAGCAGAACGGATCCCCGCATCCTCCCTCTGCCTCCCCAAGGTCCCGCAGATCCAGCTCAGCTTCCTTGCAGCCTTATTGCCTTCCTCTCGCCCTTGTTCAATCTCTTTCTTCAACATCATTCCTACAAATATTTTCTCTTATAATGAAGATCTTTAGTAAATCCAATAAAATTCATGATGAGATCCCTTGTAACGAGACCAGTTCCCGTGGACTGTCCCGTGGACAGTTGCTCCCGCCCTCCGTCTAACTCCTTTCTGGAGGTTGGGCCTGGGGAATGGATGGGTTTCAGAAGTGCCTGCCTCCTGACCCCTGGAGACCTTCTCAGTTCCCGGGTGGAGTGGATGTGGTGACAGAGGGCTGTTTTAATAAATAAAAATGCTTCCCCACACATGAACTGGAAAACCCCAGAAAAAATACCATTTTTAATTCACTGCATAAGAACACATCTCTGTATTTTTAAGTGAGTCAAGTTTAGGGACCATACTTAGAGCATGATGGGGTTTTACTGCCTCATGTTTAATTAATGTCTGTACAGTTTGTTACTTAGCTATAGCTTACTTAATTGTTGTATTATTGGATACATGGGCCATCTCCTATTTTCTATTATAAAATTCTTTTCTAATTATAACAGCAGCCGGGCTGGTGCACACCTGTAATCCCAGAGACTCCAGACGCTAAGGCAAGTTCAAGGCCAGCATGGGCAACTTAGTGAGACCCTGTCTCAAAATTAAAAATAAAAAGGGCTGGGGAAGTAACTCAGTGGTAAAATGCCCCTGGATTCAATCCAGAGAGAGGGGCGGGGATATACAGAATATACAGAATAAGGTGACACTGTCCTTTCCGATGTGCATGCAGTTTGAATGGTAGGTAGGAAATTTTTAAAAATTTTGCATATCCCTTGGCAGCAGTCCTGTGTCTAGGTGATTATCTTAAGGCTATCAGTATGAATGAACAGTAAGACAGGTCCATGAACACATTCATTTATGTGAGTGTTTTCTAGTTTTTCCCTTTTCTAGACAATCTTAATCCAATGTTGAAGGATAAATAAAATATGTACAACAACCATAAAATAGAAGACTAAATATAGTCATTAAAATTATTTGTTAGAAAGGGCTTTGTGCATCTGACTGTAGCAAATCAGCTCATATCAGACTAAGCTGTCTTGCTCTGTTTTGTGCTGATATAGAATACCTGAGATTGAGTAATTTATAATGAGCAGAATTTATTGGCTTACTATTCTGGATGCTAGGAAGTGTGATATTAAGACGTCTGGCTATATTTGGAGTAAGGAAGTATTAAGGTTAAACGTGGTCATAAGGGTGGGGCCCTGATCAATAGGATTAGTATCCTCAAAACTAGAGACACCAGAATGCTCCCTCCCTCTGGCTCTCAGTGCTCATGCCCCAAGGAAAGGCCATGTGAGAACACAATGAAGAAGTGGCCCTCTGCAAGCCAAGAAGAGAACCCTCACCAGAAACCGATTGGCTGATACTTTGATCTTGTATCTCTAGCTTCCAGAAATGTGAGGAAAATAAAATTCAGTTGGTTAACCACCCGGCCTATGGTATTTTGTTATAGCAGCTGGAACAGACTAGTATACTGGGAAAGCATTCACATATATTTACCCCAAGTTCCTTAGTGATGGGGAACAATGTCAAGGTCAGCATGCCTTCCAAGGATGACAGAGCTGGCCTTGCATCCTAACTCTACCATTTACCAGCTGCACGATTTTGGCCATGCCCCTTCTTCTTCCCCTTTCTCTTCCTCTGGGAAAAGGGTTAGCAATACTGTATCTGGCACATAACAGATACTCCATCAACTTTGATATTCATCCTATAGCATTAAGTGAAAAGCGCAGAGGACATGAAAATATGTATATTATCCTATTACCCTTGCTTTTTAAAAATAAAAAAATGTCTATAGATGCAAGGGAAAGCACAGCATCTGCTGTGGCTCTCTAACTGGTAACTTTATGGAAGATACTTTCTAATTTCTGCCTAGGTTCATTCTCTCTCCCCTTCTGTCCATTCCTCCCTCCCTCCCTCCCTTCCTTCCTTATTCCTTCCACAAATATGTGCTAATTTGGTAACAGTTTGAGGGGAGAGTTGACCCTTCTGCATATTTGTCTACCTATGTCTGCACCAACACGTGTGACCAGCCTTGGCCTCTGCACTTCCTGGCCCTGGGTTGGGAGGGAACTGGTGACTCGCTCGGTTTCTTCTTAGGACTGTCCTGAGGTGAGTCTGCTCAGGTTTTATTGGCCCAAGTCCCTGTAAATCTAGCTTAGCTTTAAAGGGGAATTTATGGGATTCTTGTGGTCTGGGATAAGAGATGGTGGGCGGCCGTAAGCCCGGCGTGAGGCCTCGACCATCAGGAGCTGCGGCTCTGGAGGCCCTGACCAGGTTACAGGCCCCCTGATGGCTGTGAACACTCCAAAGTGGCTCCGGCAAGTAAGTGGGCCTTGGCTGCCCTGTCCTGCTGGGCTGAGGTGGCTGGAAGAAAAGCCTGACCGTTCCCTTTCCTGGTTCTCCTGAATGGGGAAAAGGGTACCGCAAAGCATCTGTTGGGCACACAGGACCTGGGGAGCTAAATGCAGCTTGACTCTGCCTTTGTGGGTTGTCCTTAGGTGAACCACTGGACCCCCCTGGGCCTGGGAGGTGGGCAGCACCCGGCGTCCCATGCTCTGTCATCTCTGTGTCCCACTTGTCAGAGCCTGACATGCGGGAAGACCAGTCCCAGCACTTGCACTGCTCAGAGGGAAACTGAGGCTCAGCGGGGACTGCAGCCCTGCTGTGTGCTGCCTGGAGAGTCCATGCTCAGACTCCTGGGGAAGGGCTGCTGGTGAGACCTGGTTGGCCTGGAGCTGCCCTTTCATGGCTGCTGGTGCACACAGCCCAAGAAAGCAGGCTCACCCCTGGGAGGCTGTGACCTTGTTTCCCTTCCTGTAAAGACACCCTTTTCGAGGTATCAAATGCAACAGGCACCATTCCAGGGAGTCCACATGTATTATCTCATTTAATCCTATTAGCTTAGCTCACCTCTGCAGCTACGACTCTTATCTCCATTTTACAAATGAAACAGAGGTGCAGAAAGGTGAGGTGACTCATTCCAGAGTCAAACACCGAAAGTGAATGGCAGACTGGGGCTTTAACCTAGGGTGTGTGTGTGTGTGTGTGTGTGTGTGTGTGTGACCAGAGGTTGACCAGTTCCCCTGATCACAGCATCTGGCATGGAGTAGGCATGAAGATGAACGTGGGACAGCCCACCCAGCCAGCCACCCTCCCTATATCTACACCCTCTATTGTGGGGCTCACTGTGTGGGGCCCCAGGCTTAGTGACCCTGATGCTCTGTAAGAGTCGGATGCGCCCCTGTTTTCTCTTCCATGTGTGAAATAAGTTGTGCAAAGCCACATTTCAGGATATACTGATGTTCAGCAGCCCTGGGGCCTCAAGGTCCTTGTCCTGAAGGCTGTCACAGATTTGCAGGGAGGAGAGGCTTTAGCTGCACTGAAAAGCACCAGGATGGCAGTACTGAGTGTCCCAATCCAACTCTGGAGTGACAGAATACATGTGAGTTGCCAGGCCTGTGCAGGTGCACAGGTGCACCCTGAGTGGCACCCCCACAAGGGATTCTGGGAGCTGTGCTGTGCAGTCAGGGAAGTGAGAGCCCAGGGAATGTGCCAGGAGGAGAAGCTGGGCTCTGAGTGCCCACAGTGTGAGAGGGTCAGGCCCCTGAACAGATGGCAGGGGCCTGACAGGAGCTGCAAAGCATCATGGGAGTGTAAGGAGACAACAGGTGAAGGGACCCCAGGTTACGGGGCACCCGGGGCCAGGCTGAAGGTACTTGAATTTATTAAATACCCTGCAGAGCTGGCCCTGTGTGCAGTATTAATTATCATGTCATTGGCTCCACCTTGTAAAATTCTCCCCATTTTATAGACTCAGGAAAGTATGACCATCTCCAATTCTGAATCCCTCTCTAACTGCTGCATAAGTTCAAGGATTGGCAGATTAATAGCTCAAGAGCCAGAGATCTATTTTTCTAAATAAAGTTTTATTGGAACACAGCCCCACTCACTCCTTCACATACTTCTCATGACTGCTTTTTATGGTACAACAGCAGAATGGAGTTGTGGTGGTAGGGGCTGAATGGCCCCCAGAGCCTCAATTGTTTCTTGTCTTGCCTGGTAAAGTTCGCTGACTTGCTCTGTGGGCTTGGGCAAGCCACTTTCCCCCTCTGAGCCTGCCTAGCCAACTTCTGAGTGTTGTAATGAAGCTCCGGGGTGATGGCTGGGAACCTTTACTGTAAACTGTAAAGGGCAGTGCCTTTTTCCAGCCTGCTACTGGGTAGGCACTAGAAGTCCACTAGTGAAGGAGAAGGCAGCACCACGTAGGCCTTCCCCCACCCGACTGCGGGTGCTGCTGAGGCTGCAGGGTGGCGCGTCTGGGCCTGAGTTGCTGAACGTGTCCATGTCCACTCACGCAGACTTGGCAGGTTTCAGCATAAATTAAAATTCTTGTGGGGAGTCACCTTATATGTGGTGCCACTTAACAGCCAACTCATTATGATAATTTGCAAAGCTCTCTGGTGTGTAACTGGAGCCATTTGCTTCAGATTTGCTGGCTGTGACCTCATCCAGACTGCCCAGCCCTGTATTTGGTGAAACCTCAAGTTTTGGAGGCTGGTCCTCCTGAGTCTATCCTCAGGGTCATCCGAGTCTGACCTTTCTGGAGATAGACTGCTTCTCAAATAAGGCCCTGCCTCCCTTCCCCAAGCTGGAGGAGAAATAGAAGAAATAAGTGCCCTCATCATTCCTTTCCGGGTGTTTCCTGTAAGCTAGGCCAAGGGCATTGTATTTATAATCTCGCCTGTTCCCATAACCTTGTAAGGTAGGTTTCAGCACCATTTGACAGATAAGAAGACTGAGGCTTGATGAGGAAAGTAGACCTGATTCTTACCTAACTTCAGAAGTGCCAGTCCAGGTTCCACTGTGGATTTGCTGTGTGACCAGAGAAGCTTCTTTGCCCCCTTGGAGCCTCAGTTTATTTATTAATGAAATAGATATTCACTCAGTTCCAGCTCTTGATGTTCTAAGATTTCTTACCAACTTGTAAAAATGAACACAGGACCCATCAGTCTGCAGTGAAGAGGAGCTTCATTTGCATAGGGAACGCCACCTCCAAAGTGCACTCTTGGCCCCCTGCGGCACAGAGGGAGATGAGGCTGCTGGGTGCCAGCCCTTTCCCAGGGCACTCCCATTTCCTCCTCAGGGCAGCAGGGCAGTCCGTGTGGCTCTCTCACTTCCTGGAGACAGTGTGGGCAGGAAGGGGTCTCCCCATCTGGGCCTTGCTACGCCCTCGGAGCAGAGAGGCCAGACTCCAGCAGTGGGAGATGGCGCCCATGTTTTTCCTGACAGACACCCTGTGCTAGGTAGCACTCATATCTTTGTGGTGGTGACGGCATCACTGGGACACATGTCAGCCTCCTGGTTTAACCTTCCAGCCTTCAATCAAGCAGGAAGCCTGGGGCAGAGTCTGGTATGGGCTTTGGGAGACCTTTCTGTGGGCCCTGTGATTTTTAGTGGCTGTATGACCTTGGTGGCCACTTGCCAGCTCTGGTGTTCAGTGTCCCTCTGCAAGGTTGGAATGTCAAAGCTTCCCTCCAGGGCTCTGTGGCAGTACAAGAGAAAAGGGCTGGAATGGACTTGGAGCACCAACCAGTGCCAAATTGTGACCGGAGAGGCTCTCTCCCTAATCCAGCCTGTTTATCTATTGTAGAAAAAACCTCTGTCTCCAGGCAGGAAACAGCTGATAATGACCGTTTCTTCCCACAGAGTTGATGGGTTTGACCTCAACTCAGCCTGTAACTCCCTGTGTGTACTTAGCAAACCGCTTAACCTCTCTGATCTTCCTTGGGGTCCCAGTTGGAGATGCTTGTTTGGGGGTCTATAGTTACTCATCAGTTGATTGAGAGACAACAGGACAGAGCTGGACCTTGAAATCTAAGATGTCTGGATTTGGGTTGTGGCTCTGCCTCTTACAGACCTCTGAGCCTGCACCGAGGCAGCTAATCTGTCCAAACCTTGGCTTTTCCTCATCTGGAGAATGGCTGTACTGGCTCTACCCTGGGATGGACACTGGCCGAGTCAGGGCTTCAAAAACTCAAGGCTCCCACAGCTCATCCCGGGGCCCAAAGTCTTCCTTTCCTGCACGCAGCTCCTACGTGTCCTCAAGGAAGGCTCAGAACTGCATCCGCGCCCCCAGGACTCTGGAGGAAGACCCTGGCGGAGCAGCCCCGAGTGATGATTAAGCGCGCTCTGCTCCAAATGCTATTAATGGTCATAAAATTATCCACAGTTTTCTGAGGCCCCGTCCCAAGGCTTGCCTCAATGGGACAATAAAATCACATGCAGAAACCATTTGGAAAAGGCGAGGACGGCCAAGCAGAGACGGAGTGAAACGAGCTGCAGCCTGCTCTCATTAACTCCAGCCATTCACATTTGTTACCAGGGATTTCTTTTTAATTAAAAAACAACCAAGTTATTAAAAAATAAGCCTGTGAGGGGCTGGCTGAGCAGCCGCCGAGGCCAGCGGAGCAAGCGTTCCCCACAGCAGGACGGGAAGGTGGCGTGGAGCAGACGCTCATCTGAGCCCCCCAACAGGCTGCCCGAGCCCCTTGACCGCCCAGGACCTCGAGAGCAGTGCAGTCTCCTCTGCATACTAATGCTTGGGTGAGAGTGTCCCTTCCCTGAGCTTGTTTTCTCCTCTGTCAAATGGGGACACTGGCATGCATACCTCCTTCAGAGGGCAGTGGGACCCTGGGTATTGATCTAGGTGCCAGAGCTCTCCTTGTCCTCAGCTTAAGCGGTTGGCTATGTTCTGGTCTTCACTTTTTTTTCTCACCTTGATGCTTTATCTCGCTCAGCGATGACAGTGCCTGGACAACCCTTGGACCCCCTGATAAAATTTCATTGCATCTGTAGGGCACCTTATAGTTTTCGAAGTGCAGTTTAACCTCAAGGATGCTTTCCATTCCACACGCACCTGTAGGTGCCAGCACTGTGCCAGGGCCTGTGCGCTTCTGCTTTCCAAACCTCACGGCGTCCCTGGAGAATTGGTGTGACTGTCCCTTGTTGCCAGGGGAGCAGAGGGTCAGCCACATGCAGGGATTTGCCCAGTGGCATCATGGGCTTCTGGCAGAAGTGGGGGTCACACTGTGGTCCAAAGGTCACCAAGTCCATGTCCTTACCTCCTCTGCATCACCCCCAGAGGTGACAGAGTAGAAAGCCTAAGATGTTCCAGGTTAATCGTCCTCATTTATAGGGGAGAAAGAGGCCCAGAGAGGGGAAGGATCTCAGAGCAACTGTGCCTGACTTTTGTATTACTTTACGTAGTTTAGTCTCTTGCCTCAGTTAGGCTTCCTAGAGACCTGTAGTCAGGCAAGGCTGGGCATTCAACAGGCTGCCAGGGAATGGGGGTGGAGAATGATCACACACCACCTCTTTGCTGTGCAATGTGATTTGGGAAGCAGCACAGGTAGGGCTTTGGTACCAGGGACAGTGGTGCTGTTGGACCACATCTCCTCCTTGGCACACATCTCCTCCTTGGCACACATGTGCTAGTACCCCCAGGGCCTCGGGGCCCACCATGCTGGCACAAGTGCAGCAGCCATGCAAGGATTGAGGTGCAAGCATCAAGAACGACAGGCTGTGAACTCCAAGACACCAAGGGTTTGTTCTGCTCACCAGTTTCCTGCTGTTAGAATAGTGTCTGATACACATTAAGTGCCCAGTGTTTACATAATGGTCCTCCCAGCAGTGAAGCCTTGGCATCTGTGTTGGAGATCTGGGGATTTTATTACTGGTCTTGCTGGTTGGGATTTTGGTGAGGAAGCACGGTCCCTTGGGTGGCTCCAGTGCTCCTTCCCAGCCGTAACTGATGCCTGCCCTCTCCCCGTGCCCTCCTGCAGGCTGTCCCCACTCACTGTCTCCTCTCTCCCTGTGGTTTCTGCCTAGTGAATGGGAGCTATGGTCACTGCACCCCTGGCTCGGAGAAGGGTCTGCTGGATCTGGATCTTGCTGAGGGCCCCAGCCCCACCTGCCACCAGGGACTGTTTCTCCCTGCAGGAAGTCCGCCACCCCGGGGCCACCCCCCAGCCTGCGAGAGGCTGCTGCATTTCCCCCACCCTAACAGGTATGTGCCCATCCCCACCTGTCCACCATTTCCTGTGGACAGTCCCTGAGGTCCAAGGATCAAGGGCCTCAGGATCTCACCTAGACTGCCTAACATGTGGGACGTACAGGGAAACTGAGGCTCAGGAGGGCCAGGGACTGGTCAGAGATGCCTGATCCCCAAATCAAGGTACAGCAGGTTTGATTACTCCTGAGACCTACTCCTTGCATCGGAGATGGCTGCTTTCTCAATGTCTCTTACAAGGTCATCCCTTGATCTGTGTCCTAATCTCCTCTTCTTTTTGCAGGTGGTACCAGGGATTGTACTCAGGGGGACTCGACCACTGAGCCACATCCCCAGCCTTTTTTTTTTTTTTCATTCCAATAGCTCAGTCCCAGAATGCTCAAGCTGCTCCTCTTTACTGCTATTAATGATTAGCCTGATAACTGTTTCCAAAAGGATGCTCCAAATAGAGGCTTTCCTGCTCCCTTTCTCTGCCCAGCCCACCTGTACCAGGCCCAGGATTGCAACCCCCTATGCAGCATCCGTGCTTTTATATTTTTAAACTCCACAAGGTCCTCACCGTTAGGTCTTCAATACATGGAGCTTTCTGCTAGCACTGGGAGGGGGTGTGCATTTGCTGTCTGCCTCAGAATCAAAGCTCCTGGTTCTCCTGGGCACAGACTGGGCAGCAGAATCCTTGGGTAGGAAGAGAGTTTGCTGGTGAGGGAGGTGGAGGGTTACTCATTATAGCTGAGAAACCAACAGAAAGCCCTTCTGCCACACCTATGTTCAAGGAGAGTGTCAGGTCAGTTGTACACAGGACAAGAGAGCAGGGCTCCTGGTCCAGGTGTGGCATGGGTTTGCCACTGTGCGATGGTGGGTAAGCCTTGGGCCCTCTTGACTCCTCCATCTCTGCAGTGATGGAGCTGGAACCCATGCCCAGGGTCCCTAGCTCTGGATCCTCTTCTACCCAGCACTTGGGGCTGGAACTGAGGGTGCTGCAGTTACAGGGAGCCAGAAGGGAGGGCCTGGGGCTGCAAGACCATCTTGGAAAGAGAGGGACCACAGCAGTGCTGTAGCACAGTGATAATAGCATCATGCACCATGCCACCCACTTCCCAGAGGGCTGCCACTTGCTCCTGGCAACTGTCCTCTGAGTGCTACATAGAGGCTTAGTCCTTGTTTCATGGGTGAGGAAACCGAGACTCAGATGCGGGGGGCAGGGTGGGGAGATCTTATGAGGTGTCCTAGTCAGACTTTAGGCACAAAACTGGGCCTTTTGTTCTGCTGGCCAGCTAGAGGGGCTTTACCTTCCTGGCCTTCTCCTTTTTGGAGTCCTCTGGTGACAGGCAGGCCCTGGTGTCTCTACCTATATCTTACCTGGTCCCCAGCCTAGGATGGTAGGCCCTACGGTGCGAGAATCCTTTTGTCTTCCTGAATTGGGCCTCCTGTGAAGTGGGCAGAGGGGATGCCTGCGCTTGCGAGAGGCCTTCTCTAGGAGACTGTGTGCCATGTTGAAGACACCACCATGGTAAACCCCAGTCCTGGCATCTGCACCACCCTCACTGTCATGGGGAGGATCACCTCGATGTCAATCAGGACTTGCCTGAGCTGGCACAGCTGGGACAGGGCTGAGTCTGGCCTTAGGCCCAGGCCTCCTGCCTCTGTGTGCTGCCCTGCCCGGCCTGCCCCTGGCTTCTCCCCAGAATGGCCATTTCATGCAGTCCTGGAGTCTGGGCCTGAAGTCCTGGGCCAATCCCCTGGGGGTCTTCTCCTCAGTTAGTGTTAAGGTGCCCCTGTACCGTGGTTGTGCTTCAGAGGCCCATTCACTGACGCCAATATAGCGGGGAAGACAGGCTGCTTGGGGCAGAACTTCAGAGGACGTTTTTAGAAGATTTTTCACTTCCAAAAATCTTACAGAGATTAACAAAGATTTCAGGGACATGTAAGTGGAATTTAAAACCCACTGGACCTCGCTATTCCTCAAAATGCCAGGCTTAGCCTTCTTCCCACAGAACCCACAGGGGTCAGAGCTTCCTCTGACCCCAGTGCAGGGAAGACCCCAGGGCAGCCTGGGAGGAGGGCCCCAGGGCTGGAGTGGGGGCTGGTCTTGGTAAAAGGATGAGTGGGCCTTCCGGCATCTCCTCTTCACCTGTTCCCTCCTCCTGCCTCTTGACTGACCCCCAGCCCTCTCCTTCTCTCCTCTTCCCTCCACACTCTTCTCTGCTCTCAGACCACCCATCTCTGGTCTTCCTCTTCCTTTGCTTTTAGCCCTAGGCTTCTCTGGCAGCCCCGACGAGGCCTCCCCCTGTGCAGTGCCCACCTCCTCATGACCTCCCTGACCACTCTCTTCCAGGTCTCCCAGGCCCCAGGCCACGTATGTGAATGGCGGCCTCCCAACCACACCACACATCAAGCAGGAATCCCTGCCCGATTACCAGGCCATGGCCGAAGCCCGCACACCCCTGTTGACTCACTGCCGGGCCCCACCAGCCACTGGCCTGCACACAGATCTGGACCTCCCCAGCAGAGGCCTCGCCAACCCTGCACCTTCCTGCTACCTTCTGGGCAGTGAGCCCAGCTCTGGCCTGGGCCCACAGCCTGAGGCCCACCCTCCTGAGGGCAGCTTGAAGCGCTGCTGCCTCTTGGGCCTGCCCCCGACTTCCTCGGCCTCCTCCTCGCCCTGCACCTCCTCTGATGTCACCCCCATCATCCGCTCCTCCCAGACAGCTCTAGTCACCTGTGTAAATGGACTCCGGAGCCCCCCTCTGTCAGGAGACCTGGGGGGTCCTGCCAAGCGGGCCCGGCCCGGCCCTGTGTCCACTGAGAGCCACGAGGGCAGCTTGCAACTTGAAGCCTGCCGGAAGACGGGCTTTCTGAAGCAGGAGCCTGCGGACGAGTTCTCAGAGCTCTTCGGGCCTCACCAGCAGGGCCTGCCGCCTCCCTACCCTTTGCCTCAGTTGCCAGCTGGCCCGGGCCTTACAGGCCTGGGGCTGGGCCTGGCCAGCAGGATGGTGGCAGGGCGGCAGGCGTGCCGCTGGGTGGACTGCTGTGCAGCCTACGAGCAGCAGGAGGAGCTGGTGCGGCACATCGAGAAGAGCCACATCGACCAGCGCAAGGGTGAGGACTTCACCTGCTTCTGGGCTGGCTGCGTGCGCCGCTACAAGCCCTTCAACGCCCGCTACAAGCTGCTCATCCATATGAGGGTGCACTCGGGCGAGAAGCCCAACAAGTGCATGGTGAGTCCCCGCAGGCTGCCCGGCCTCGCCCCAGCCCTGCAGAGCAGCGCCCATCTCACTCCCCTGGAAGGGCACCCTGGGAGCTAGGTACAGTGCTGTGGGTGTGGGCCCTGGTCAAGATGGTCAGTGCTGCCTGGTGCCGTGGCACCAGGGGCTCAGGAGGCTGAGGCAGGTAGACTGTGAGTCCAAAGCCAGCTTCAGCAACTTAGCAAGGCCCGAGCAAGTCACGGAGACACTGCCTCTAAATTAAAAAATACAAAGAAAAGGACTGGGGATGTGGCTCAGAGGTTAAGCACCCCTGGGTTCAATCTCTGGGACCTCCAAAAAAAGGTGGTCAGTGCCACTGTCACAGCGAAACTTGGCAGTGCCACACTGTCCTCACCAGGTGCCCTGCCCCCCACCCTGAGGATCAGACATGCATCAGGTGTGTTTTAGCATGCTGCATGGCCTCCGAGGTCAAGCGGGCTTGGCCAGCCTCTCTCACGTGCACATGCTCCATGCTCCACTTGGCAGAGGCCTTGACAGGCAGACAGTGACACTCCTTCAGCACTGGACCTTCACCTAGTGTCCTTCCCAAAAAGGCTCTTGGGCCTCCTCCCAGAGCTGCCTACAGCTTGGCTGTCCTCAAGGAGCACTGGGTCCTCACAGGCACCAGGCCTGAGCCCTCTGGGCCCCCGAGAGGCTTTGGGCTAAGGTCAGGGGTCATCAGATAAGGCCCTGCAGAGCACCAGTTCTGGGAGGAGGTCCAGAGCTGGTGCTCTGCAGCTAAGGTTTCTGTGGAGAGAAAGCAAGACACACGTGTTTGAATGCACACACATTCATGCACACACACACACACACACACACACACACACACACACTGACTCCTGGCAGCCTGGCCTCTGGCCCTTCTGACTGGTCATTTCTGTATTGTGCTCTTGCTGTGGTGGATATCTGTCATCAGAGGCCGGGAGCATAATATTAGTCTCTGATGCCCTCTGCCTGCCCCCCAAGGCCCAGCCCGCCCTCCAGGAGAAGCTCCTGCCTGGGAGTGGAAGGCTGGGCCTAGGGTGTGCTCCACAGAACAAGGAGCCTGGGCCACCCAGGCCACCGCTCAGTCTGGGCAGCAGCAGGGCTGGTCTGCACGGGTCAGTGTTGTAGCCACAGTCGATTTCTTCCAGGTCTGTGCACTGTCACTGTCTCTGGCCCCACCTCGTGGAGCCTTAGGTCTGGGAAGGAGCAGTGTCCCTCCCCCAGGGAGGCCAGGCAGGAGGCAGGAAGCTCTGGCAGGGCCAGCGCTCACCTCGCCTCAGGCCTGTCACCTGTGGGGCCGTGAGCCAGGCATACACGGGGTCAGCTCTCCGGGCCTTGAGATGAGAAGGAGTTGATTTCACAGACAGATGAGCGGCAGTGAGCCATCCGTGCCAAGGACAAGACGATGAGGGAGCCTGGTGTGTGGAGCGGAGGTGGGGAGGATGGGCTGAGCAGGCCATGGATTTGATTTGTCACCTGCCTTTGGGCTGAGAGTGTGCTGGCGGGGGGCTGGTGACTGGCCAGGCTGGGGATGCCCCGGCTCATTTGGGGTTTTGGAACATGTGGCTTGCCAGAACATGAGCCCCTGCTTGGGAGGCCAGGACCAAAAGATAGTCCTCGGGCCAGGGCTGCTGGGAGGTGGTCTGGCCTTTCTCTCCCTGAGACCCTGGAGGGACAGCTGTAGTTCTCGGTCATGTGGGTGAGCCCACTGGTGTCTGCGAGGGCCTCAGTGGAGGCTACCTTGTCCCCTGAACCCCAATATGATGTAGTCAGTGACCTTCTTGCAGTGGGGCCTCCTGTGTGGGGTCACAACATCCAGAAGTATCCGTGTTGGACATTGGGGGCCTCAAGAGGATCTAGTCCCCACCCATTTTCCAGCTTGAGAAGTGGAGGCCCAGGGAGGCAGGCCAGGCGGGTCAGTGCACTCTCAGGATCTCTCTCCAAGGCCTGTGGGATCTCACCTGATTCCAGACTCCACAGGACCCTGACTCATGCCTGGCCCCGGGGACCCAGACCCGGACTGTTACATTTCTTGCCCTGGGGGACCTCACACTCAGGGATGGGTCCCTGAGCCATGAGAACCAGTGGCAGGTCCTGGGATGGAGTTTGCCTAGGTCCAGGGAGGGGAGGCCCCGGCAGGCTTCCTGGAGGCGGTAGTGTCCAGGCTCCCTGGTAACTGTGTTTAGTCTTTACAAGTGTGCTGCAGAACCCAGGTGTTTTTACAGGTGAAGAAACAAAGTCCAGCCAGTCTCCCTCTTGCTCCTAGGTGAGCATTTGGTCTTGCCCTTTGGGATCAGGAGCACAGTGATGGTTACACTTGCAGGCAGTTGCTGAGTGCTGAGCATGTGCAGGTGCTATTCTAAGTGGTAGAACCACAGCCCTGCAGGATGTTATCGTTAACCCCCATCTGCAGATGAGGAAACTGAGGATCAGGGAGATTGCTCAACGGGCCCTAGGTCACACAGCTAAAGACAATAATATTAGCAACAGCAATTAAAAAAGGATCATCGTGGTAGTAGTGACAATAAAAATAAAGCCTGAAGCTACACAGCTAGTAACCATTGGAGTGGGATTTGAACCCACGTCTTTCAAAACTGCCATGCTCTTGCCCATAAATTTTCTGTTAATGATTCTCTGGAGCCTTAGGGCCGGCCCTGCTGGGTGCCACCATCTGCAGCCAGCAGCAACAATCTCCTCCCACAGCTTCCTAGGCCTCTCAGAGCCTCCAGGAGCCCCTCCTGCCTGCCATGGGGTGGGAGTGCTCCCCCCTCCCCTGCCACGATGCTGGCATAGCAGGTGACCCAGGAATGGGGCGGGTCCCAGCCGGCACTCAGATAAGTACACTCTCCCTTCCCTGTGAAATTATTAATTTCTCACGACAGGCGTCTGCTACCATGCGCTGTAATAGACAAAGGAATTTTGGACCTGGAGCCTCTGGAGAACAGGAAATAGATGAGACATTTTGATTGAAGAGTAAATGGCCACTAAAATAGCAGTTAATCCTTTTATTATCTCTCCAGCAGCCGCTTCCACTGTTCTTTCATGAGGTAAACACCCCAGCCTTGCAGCTGCTTTGAATTTAGGCTGCGGAGTCTCTGCTCAGTACCAGGCAGGCCTCAGGGTGCTGGCAGCAGCCAAGCGCTCTGCCTGGGCACCTTAGTCCTTCAGCCAGGCCTGGACTGGGGACTCGGTGGCCCCAGGGGAAATGGTGCCGTCTGCCCCCCTCCCTGCCCTCTGTGCAGTCCACAGGAAGCTCCCTGATCTCTTTGCAATATCCTGTTACGTTTCTTATGTTGCTTGAGATGTCTCAGCCTTATGAAATCCGGGGCTTCTTGTGCATCGCGATAACAAGGTTACATCCAACCCAAACACTGACGCGACGCCTCCAAGACGTCAGCTCTGAAGATGAGTCTCGTGCTTTCTTAGGTTGGTTCTCCCAAAGGGCCGAAATTCTGATTGTGTGAGGCTGCAGAAAGGACCAGCCTGTGGAGGCTGCTCCTCTGCACACCAGGAGGCAGAGGCAGAGGGAGAAAGGACAGCTGCTCAGAACCGTCCTTTTCCTATCCTGGGTTTTATAAATAACAAGAAGCAGGATCACCTTACTTTGGTACAGAATTTATCCAGAGCTGTGACCCTGCCCGGGGAAGGTGTGGGCAGAGGTGCAAAGCCCTGGTCGGCATCCTACACACCTGGGTCCCGGCCTGGCTCTGCAGATTACCAGCTGGGTGACCTCAGGCAGGGAACCTACCCTCTCTGAACTAGAGGATACTCGACTGTAAAATGGAGCAACAAGAGTATAGCCTTTTAGTGCCGTTGTTATGAGGGTTAAAAGAGATGATGCAGGGAAAGGGCTTGGGTAATTCTCTTCTCCCCCATCACACTCTTTCCTATTGGTCATCTAAGAAGAGTAGTACAGTAGCCCTAGGAATGAGAACAGGGTTGTTTATAGAGATTTTTTTCCTGATAAAGAAACTGAGGCTCAAACCAGCCATCGGTGGCAGAGCCTGGACTCGAGGTTGGTGAGTCCAGCAGCTTCTGCAGTGCTGGGGCGGGCACGGCCATCCGTGGGTACTCCTGCAAGGGCAGCTCACCAGCCGTGCTGCCCACGTCTCCTAGGCAGTCCTGATCCTTTGTGTCTTGTCCATTCAGCCATTTACAGGTGACTACTCTGCGCCTGACAGAGTCTGAACAGGGTGCCCGGTACTGGCATGGGGGCAGCAGTCAGTGGCACTGGGAGGGGGCTCTAGGGTGTGTGTCCTTCTGTCTGGATGAGCAGCTGCAGCCTCAAGGCTGAACTCCATCCTGCCAAGCCTCCTCTATCCCTGAAGCTGCCTGGGCCTCTGGTCTCCACCTCTTAAGTCCCTCTCTCCATTTGCCGGTCTGTCTCAGATGTCTTTGAACTTGGAGCCAAGAAATACTCCTGGTCAAAAGGTGAACGTTACTGATTAGTTAAATTGTAAGTAAACAAAACTGAGAACAGAAGTTGCCTGGCTGGACCTCTTGTGGGGGGCCTTGCGCATCATCTGGCTTGCTCTACACTAACTCCCACCCCCATAGACCCAGGGCTTTAGACTCCCCTTTTCACCTTGCTCGAGCCCCCTTATCCCACCCCAATTTCCCCCTTGAGTGCTGGGGGTGAGGGAGGTAGAGGGAATTGTTACTGAGAGTCAAAGATGGTTTTATCCAGGCTCGGTGCTAGTCGTTCTCCATTCCACCTCCAGAATAAAACTGCTCAAGTTGGGCGTGGTGGTGCACACCTGTAATCCCAGCAGCTCAGGAGGCTAAGGCAGGAGGATTGCAAGTTCAAGACCAGCCTCAGCAATTTAGTGAGGCCTTAAGGAACTTAGCGAGACCCTGTCTCAAAATAAAAATAAAAAGGGCTGTGAATGTGTCTCAGTGGTTAAATACCCCTAAGTTCAATCCCCAGTACCAAAACCAAAACAACAAACAGACAAACCTCCAAGGCCCGGAGAGGCTAAATCCCAAGATCATAGTCTGCTCCAGGGAGGGAATTGATACCAACCAGATCTGCTGACCTGCCTGGTAGAGCTGTGAGCTGAGAGTCTGAAGAGTCCAGGATCTGTATTGCCTGGGGTGTTCAGAGGAGAAGAGGATTAATGCATTCTGGGTCACAGTATGTCCAGCTGTGAATCTGCAAGTTCATTTTACACAAGAAACTGTTTCTGATGTTCACGACCAAGTAGCCTGCTCTGCTTATCCAGCTCGGCCGCCTGCACCATTCCATGGGCCACACTGCTATTTGCCACCCATCACCTTTGCTCAGCCCTTTCCTTCAGCTCTGTGTTTTTCAAATCCCAGTGGGTGGAGCCCTTGGGCATCCGCTCCTGCTCCCAGCCCCATGGGATGAGCACGTTTCAAGGCCAACACCCCAACTCATCTCAACATCTGTGCCTCATGCCAAGGCTTCCCTGGGAGGCTGCAGAGTCTGAGAAGACAGGTGGACCAGTCCAACCCCATCATGTCCAGACAGGATACAGAAGACAGGGTGGTTGGGAGCCCAGGATTGCACAGCAAATGAGCATCAGTGGGAAAACGGATAACCACAAGTTGGGGAAGGTTTAGACTGTGGGAAAGTGGCCCGTGGACAAGGGAAGACGATGGGACTCGAGGCTTCTGACATCATGGGAAGAGGCTGCCCTTGAGTCCTGTGATATTTTTGATGGATGGTGGAGTGAAGTAGGGGAGCCAGGAGCTGTGGATTGGAGGTCTGGCTGTGCGACCCTGTCCAAGTCGGTCAAGGGGGACGGGAACGTTATTAAAACACTTGGGTGCTTTTCAGTTTGTGGGGGTCTCCAGGACACAGCCAGCCCTTAGAACATTCCAGGAGCCTAGGATTCCTATCCCCATTTTACAGACGGAAATGGGAAGTCTAATTCAGGCCGAAGTTCAGATCCCAAGTGCACTTTGGGGTCACATTTGAACCCAGACTCGAGATGGTGTCCCAACTTAGCTCCATGCCATCTTCTAGGCAGAGAATCATGGTTCTGTTTACAAGTATTGGCGGAAAACCCAGACCTGAATTCATTCAGCAAGCTGTCACTGGGTACCTCTTTGTGCGTCTGGGTGGGCCCCTGGATCAAACCTGGCCTGTCCTCCAGGCCTTGGTCAGTGGGGACACTGAGGGGCATTTGCATGGAACCATTTTGCCCAAAAAGTCAGTGTCCCATCATCTTGGACCTGTTCACCATGGCTTGATGGGATTTTTGCTGTCTTGGAGGGAAAGACACCTTGTGGGTTGAAGAGTGAGACACTTCACCTATTCCAAAATCAGTCACCTGAAATAGGCTCACTTGCTGGAGGCTAGAATTTGTGGTCAAATTAAAAAGCTGCAAAATGGAACATGTTTTAAAGCCACTGCCCTGGAGAATCCTGCTGTAAATGAGTCTGGAGAGTCCAGGATCGTCCAGCCAACTCAGGTCGCCAAGTCCACCCTCTTTGGAAATGGGCCTGAACTTCACCTCATCCGGGGTGGAGGAGGAACTGGGTAGGGAAACGGCTTTGGGCAAAGGCAGCCTGCAAGTTGGCATCCAGAAGCACCCACATGAACGGTCCCTCCTGGCATCCTGTCAGTTCTCATGAGTAGATGGGGAAACTAAGGCCCAGAGATCACCAGTGAGTTGGCAGCAGGCCTGGGATACCTGCTCGATTTCTCCCCCCCAAGGCTTCTTCTCTTAGACAGTTTGCACTCCCAAGGTTCAGTAAGTCCTTTGGGTTTTGGCTCATTCCGATTCCTCTCTCTGGAATGGCTCTCCCAGCTCGGCACCTCCTACCATCCTTCACGATCTAGTGCAGAGCGCCCCCCCCCCGGCCCCCATCTCTGAGCCTCCTGCTCTCCCAGCACGTGTTGCCCCTTGTTCAATAGCTTCCTGGTGTGGCCAAGTGTCTTGGAGATCACAGGCCCCTCAGCCCTCGCCTGGATGGTAGAGAGCTGAGCCTACTCCCCAGGACCAGGGGCTCTCGCCCATGGCCATCCAGCCTCTCTGCTCCAAGGTGGTGAGCTATTGCCTGGACGCTCTCCTCCAGAGCCTTGTCCTGTGAAGTCATGACACCCGTGGGATCTTGAAGATTGTCAGGTTCATCGGGGGCTTGAAGCCTTTCTGCAAGAAGGCCTGAATTTGAAAGATGGCTGTGCTCTCAGCTTGTGTGACCTGACTTCACGGTCCTGTTCTCTCACCTGGGAAGCGGAGGGTACAGTTCCATTGTAAGGCTCCAGCAAGGGACTCGATGGCGTACCACAAATGTCTCTCCCTGTGCTGGACACGGCACATGAGCAAGAGAGGAAAAGATTCGAAAATGGGCAGTGTGCTCAGTCTCCAACTTCCCCAGAGGAGCTGAAAAGGTTGTTGTAGGTCTCAGCCCTTCCTGGACTGGCTGGGTGAGCGTGGATGGGTCACTGTCTCTTCTGGCCTCAGTTTCCCTAGCTCTGAAACGGAGTCATGTCTAACACTCAGGCTATTCCAGAGGGGCTCGTGACACTGTGCCCTTTCCCCTCAAACCCGAGTGCCAGTGCCACTGACCCAGGCAACCGGGGTGCTTCCCTCCTCCTCTAGTTTTCAAAAGTAAAGCTCAGGGGGCTGATATGGAGCAGCCTCCTAGAAGCCAGCGTTCTTCCTGTTCTCTGTTCTTGTGGTCAGGTGAGAGCCTCTCCAGCCCCCGTGCAGAGGGGAGGCCGAGGCTCCAGGGAGAAAGAACTTGCTGGTGAAGGAGAGGAGCTGGAGGAGATGGAGGGGGAGACCCACCCTGCTTGGCTGCTCACCCGCTGTGCAGCCTGGGACAAGGCCCTCCACTCCCAACTCCCTGTTTGTGTCTAAAAAATGGGAGTTGTGATGCTTACCCCAGGAAACATTGGGGGGCTATGCTTCCCAAACTGCCAACTTCCCAGTCGGCAACGCAGGGTTTAGGCTGAGCTGCAGACTCCCACTTATGTGCTCCTCTTGTAGCTAGAGTACAGAGGGGTCATCTGTGCAGGTGTCCCTCCACCTGGGTGCTCCAGCAAGAGTGGACCCTGCCTTTTGGGCCTCCGCCTGCAGCTCTCCTGCACCTCCTCCTCCTTCTGTTCACCCCTCCCCCTGCTGCTGTGGTTGCATGCCTATCCCCCTGCCTGTCATGAAATTCTGAGCCAGGAGTCAGTGAGCCAGGCTAGGCAGTGGCTGGGCACCCAGGACAACCACTGGGCTCTGATCTCCACCCTGCTCCTTAACCAGCTATGAGACTGTGCAGTATTGAGTCACGTGGCCTCTCTGAGCCTCAGTTTCCTGCCCAGGGAAAGGGGACTATGTGGTGCGAATTGAGATCAAGTGCATGGAGCTCTGACCCCGTGCCTGGAACATACAGGGTACTTAAAGACAAGAGCCCTGGTGCATTTTTTTTTTTTTTAAATAAGTCATCAAACCCAGCTTCTCACAGAGAGAATTCCTGGGAGCACTGAACTTGAGGGAACAGGAATACTAGCCAAGTTCTGTGAGCTCAATGCTGCTTGATGGAATATGAAAAAAATTAAGGATGAAAAAAACACAACCCTCTGAATTGAATTTAGAATAATATAAGAAAAACAGCTTTTGAATTTAATGTAAATGGAATTGAAACGATTCTCTCATTGGAATGAGAAAGTCAGATAAAATCAACAGTGACTCCGAGAAAGTGTCCAGACCGTGTTTTCGGAGGGGGGCATCCTGGAAACGGCGGACTTCGCAATGGAGCACTAATAGGCTGTGTCTCACAGGCTGGCAGAGGGGTGATCCAGAGCCAGGGCTGTGTGCCTCTCTGAGAGGCTGCAGCGACAGACCTCGGCATCCATCCACATCTGTTAACGGGTGATGGGCCAGATGCTCTCTACACCAAGCCCCAGGATTCTCAGGAGACAAGGAGTGAGTCTGTTGAGTCCCCCCTGTGGAGAGAGCCCTGGGCTCCTCTCTGGTCCCGCTCCCCTCTGCCAGCCTTTCAGCATGGCTTTATCCATGCCTGCGCTGTGCCAGGTTTGGTGCTGGTAGCGAGGGACGCAGTGTGGAAAGCAGAATGATCTGGCAGCAAGGGAATTCGGTGCCTTAGAGATGGAGAGGCAGGAAAAGGCTCCTTTCAGGATGTCCTCAGAGCTGGGCTTTGATGCGTGGGTTGGAACTTTCCAGGTGCAGACTGTGAGGAAACTCAGTCCAAGGAAAAGGAATGGCAGGTGAGAAAGCTTTGAGATGTGACACTCTTGGTGGGCATGGGTGTCTTCTTGGGCCTGGAGTGATACACGCAAGGGGGCTGGAGACTGGAAGGTGATTAGAATTAAGCCTCAAAGGGTCTCAAAGTTGAGCATGGGGACCTTGCACTTTATTCTGCAGGCAATAGAGAGAATTCCAGAAGGGTGCTTAGCAGGAGAGTGGCAAAGTCACAATTAGATTTAGAGTTTTGATGTGGCAGATACAAGGGAAGGTGACAAGGTGCAGGTGAGGACACCAAGGCCCCAGGGCTGCAGGAGGGCATCAATCCAAGTCTGGAACCTTCTCCCCAGCTCCACCAGAGCAGCCAGGGTCAGGCCGTGCCCCTGGACAGAGGGCATGGCTGTCAGGCAGCACCGGCATCCTCTGGCCAGGCCAGGCCCAGGGTCTGCACACGAGTGGCTCGAGTGGCTCGTGAAGCTGAGTCCCCCTTGGGAGACAACTTCTAGCACATTTACCAGAGGGAAGTGGGAGGGCATTTCCCATAACGCAGCTCCGTAAAGTTTGCACAACTGTTCTTTGTTTTCCATTCGTCCCCACAATAAATCTTCCTCCTCTGCCGGGACGGGGCCTCTGCGGTCTGTAAGTGATTAGGGCATAGACTCGCACAGCTCGGCCTCCTCACCCTGCATTCTGCTGACGTGGGTAATGATAAAACAAGGCTGTCACTAAGATTGTGGTCTTTTGAGTGGCTGGGAAGTCAGCCTGCCCTCGCCCCTTCTGAGTAACCACCCCATGCCTCCCTGGGTGGACTTGCTGTAGTGGGACATCAGCCTGCGGGAGCAGGGGACACTGTAGAGCTGGGCCATGTGTTTCTTGGGATGGGACAGTGGGACCGCAGGTCTCTACAGGGCTGGTATTTTGGGGGTGAGACCAAGAGGTCTCTGCTGGGCCTGGAGCAAGGCTGGCCTAGTGAGTGGCTATAGCAGATCCCAACAGCACAGGGCTTTCAAGCAGAGGGTCACATTTGCACCTCCCCTGGGCAGGGCTCCCCAGATGCATCATTTTTGGTTTTGGGGGATTTTTTTTTTTTTTTTTTTGGTTGACAATGGACCTTTTTTCTTCTTTTTTTGCAATTTTATTTATTTATTTGTGATACTGAGAATCAAACCCGGGGCCTCACACATGCTGAGAATCAAACCCAGGTAGAAAGCGTTCTACCCTTGAACCACACCTCCAGCCTGGCATGCAGTTTTTTGATGGATAGTTCCTGTGCTTTGGGAATGTTCAGGGCAGTAACAGGATCCCAGTGATAGGATCCCAGTTTCACAGTGGGGTCACTGAGATCCACAGAGTGGAAGCTCCCTGGTTAGGTGTCACATCTAGGACTCCACCTCTTGCCCCATGATCCTCCCACTGCTTACAGTACCCTTCAGACCCCGATTTATCCATAAATCTTTGCCTCCTGGTCTGCCGAACCCCAAAGTTTTGGGATTTGCTTATGGGGTTATTTCTGGTCAGACTTCACTGCCAGTGAACACAGCAGTAATCAGAACTCAGGGTTGGCTCCAAGCAGGAAAAGGAGTCTTCTGTGCTCCCTGATACTTCCTTAAGACCCCTGCTCCCCTTTCTATTCCCATTGCTCCTCCCCATAAGCCCTGGACAAGGGAAGGTGGCTCACCCAGGCCACCAGTCAGGCTGCCCGGGATTGCAGTTTTGTTCCTTGCAGTTGTGGAAACTGAGACCCATAGAAAGGATCTGGTTCATGAAATTTCTCAGAGCCAAAGAATCATAGCTCACCATCCTCCCTCCAGCTGGTGTCTTGTTCCATAGGCAGGTTTCCTAGGTCCAAAATGGTGAGAGCTTACCTTGTCTCACCTCCCAACTCTAAAGAACACTGGCTTGTGTTGCATGCACAGGGAAAAAAAATAACTTCTAGGCTTCTGCATCTCGTGTGATGCTCCTCCCAATCCCTGCTGCACCTTTTGACTGATAGGCCCTGAGGCCCAGAGCAAGAGGTGACCTGCTTGAGGTTACAGCAGGAGAGAGCTGATGGTGTGTTCAGGGCACGTGTCAGAATCACCTTCCCTCCTGGCAGAGTCTGGTTGGGGAAGCTCTGCCTTGCAGGCTCCTGGGAGACTAACCAGCCGTGGGTTTCAAACCTCACACCTCCTGAGGTGCTAGAGTAGCGTGAATAGCAGTGATTGATGGCTGTGCCTGTCAGGCCCAGGGGAAGCCTGGCTTGTACAGAGAGCCACACCACCACACAGAAACCAGCTTCTTGCTTTTCCTCAGGCTCCCACTCCTTCTTTTCTTCATTAACACAGAGCCTCAGGGCCTGTGGGTCTGTGCGTGACAAGGGCTTTGATGAGATGAAGTTCTCAGCCCTCCTGGTCTCAGGATCCTGACTCAGTCCAGTGGGAGACAGCAGGGCAGGGGGCCAGAGCCCAGCTTCTTCCCTGCATCTGCACAGAAATGGCCTGTGGCTCCATGCAAACGCCCTACCCCCCTGGGTCACTCTTCTCATCTAGCAAATGGAAGGCTTGGCCTCCAGCATCCCCGCGATCCTTTGAACTCAGACATTCAGACATCCGCAGTTCGATTTCCACCTTCTTGACATGGGCCCAGGGGAGGAGGAGGAGTGGGAGATAAGGAGGTAGCAGGTGGGTCCTCCTGAGCCCTCTGACCCAGTTCCTTCCACACTCCTCCCCCATGCTCTCCTGTGGCCATGGTGGCCTCCTGGCCATCCCTCAACTATACTAAGTCTGTTCCCACCTTGGGTTCCATGCACAGCTGCTCCCTTTGCCCAAATGCTGACCCTCAGAGACCTCTGCCCCAATGTCACCTCCTGCAGAACCTCCCTGACCGCCTTTAGAAAGTAGCACCTCTGGCCACTCTCTGTCCCTTATTCTGCCTGATGTCATGCTATGTGTTGTCTCTGTTCACCCCACTCAGCCATAAGTGCCCCAAAGTCTGGATCATTTTGGGTCTTATTGTGACCTGTGTCTGGTGTTGTGACACACGCCGTTTGTCATCCACAGACCTTTGCTGAGTGTCACTGAATGTAAAAGGAAGAGTGGCTCAGGGGCAGAAGGGATGGAGGGTGTGGAGAGTTGGGGGCTGGTCCTGTAAAATTAGGTGTTGGCAACATGGGGTCATCTGGGGGACTGTGCGGTGGTGCCCAAGAGGCATTTCTGATTAGGCTGGCTGGGGCCTGCTTCTCAGGAAGCTCCACATCTGGTATACAGCAGGTGCCTAGCACTTCCCACCCATCCCTGGCCCCTGTTTTCTTCTTTTCTTCATCTGTAATATACGGTGCTCTGCCCTGGTCCCCAAGTTCATGGAATGTCAGACCTGGACAGGAGCGTAGAAATCTTCACACACTTGGAAAGTGAGACTGGGAGAGGATCTCATCAAGCTTCCCACGCTGTACCCACAAGTTGAGAGGAAATTTACCATCAGGTCCGCCAGGTCCTCCGTGCTCATTCGTTAGTTCCTGCTGTGGCTGCTGTTTATCGTTAATTCGTCTCCACAGATCCTGTTTTGTGACCACAGGCACAGAGATGGGGCAGGAGTCAATTTTACGTTAATTGGCAACAAAAGGGCTGATACTGGCAAGAATGCAGTGTGGGAAACAATGTCGCTATCCAAAAGCAGCTACTTTAAAGTGTAGGGAAGGTGGGCAGGAGGCCCTTGTTAGCAGTGTGCTCTTTTGCAGATACCAGATTAAGCCTTGGTGCTTTCTCTGTTAACCTTTTGATGTTGGCATTACTGTCCCATTTTATGGATGAGGAAACCAAAGCTCGCAAGGACCCGGAGCTGGGAGTGCACCCCTGGCCTCCCATGGCTCCTGGGTTCTCTCCATGGTGATTTTTGGTAATCGAGCATGAACTGATTGCCCACTCCCCTTTTCAGTGAGCTCACTCCTGAGGACCCTGAGAGGCATCTTAATTTGTTCCTATAATTCCTCAAAAGCAATCACATCTGATTTGGGCTTTTCATGGATCTAGAGTTGAGCCCTCCTTTTAACCTGTTCCAGGGAGGTTTCCCTGAATCAAGAATCAGCACCACGAGCCCCAGGTGTTCTCAGACCTCATTCCCCATCTCCTAGCCACCCACGTGCATGCGCGGGAGGACAGGATGGAAAGGGTGGGGACTCAGGAGAGGGCTGCTCACTGGGGCAGAAGACAGTGCGGGGAGGCCTGTGGCTGGTGAGAGCTGGAGGAGACTGGAATCCAGGTAAGCCAGCAGCCCTAGCTCCCCAGGAAGACCTGGGCCCTGCCCTCCAGGCTCCTGGAATCCAGGCTCTGCACCTAGCCTGGCCTGATCCCCTGGGCATCATGACCTTGGCTGGGCAACTATCGCCTTGTTCTGGGCTCAGTTTACCTGTCTGTTCAGTGGAAATGATAACCCTGCCCCACCTCCCGGGGGTCGTTCACCTGCCCTTCACCCCATATTGGGAACCACCACTTATCTCCCTGATGGATGAGGACGCCAGGGCTGGAGAGGCCAGTTGCAGGTGGGGTCACACAGCAGGACAGTGGTGAACCCCAGGCAGGTGTTCCCTGCCCTCCCCAGCCTCCCTGAGTTCTGTGGCTGCTTAGTTTGGTGTGGCAGAATTTGTGGGGCCAGCGGTTCTCACTGCTGTCCCCCCACCGGCCCCTGTAGGCCCGGCCCCAGTGCTGGGGGAAGACAAGGTGTGGTCCTGCAGGGGAGGGCCGATCCTGGCTCCAGGCCTTAGGAGCAGAGTATCTGCCGCCTGCAGTCAACACCTCTGCAGGGAAGCTGGCAGCTCCTGCCTGGAAAGCGCCAATCCTCTAATTGTCTCCACATTGTAAACCCAGAAAGGTTTGTCCTGACAACTGGTTGGTGAAATCAGCCAGGGGATCCCCCTACCCCCAGCCACAGCCTTTCAAGAGCTGTCTGGAGTGGTTACTCAGGGTCTGAATTAGATTCATCTGGCAGGGTTCCACTCCCCCTGGCATGTTCATGGTCCTGTTAAGGAAAAGTGGGAGTAAGCCTGGGGCCCAGGTGGCCGGGCAGGTGGGACCAGGCTCTTATCAGGGAGATGGGTAGAGTGAGCAGGGCCTTATGATGACATTGTTGGGCACAATTGCCTTCAAGCCTCTTCCTCCATGAAAAATTTAAAAAGTATGTTTTATGACAGTATTGGTATACAGACAAACATTAGCAGCAAATAGTACATCAATTTCTTTGATCTAAGAATTCTCTTCAAGCTGGGTGTGGTGGTGCTCGAATGAAATCCCAGCAACACAGGAGGCTGAGGCAGGAGGATTGCAAGTTCAAGGCCAGCCTCAGCAACTTAGCAAGGCCCTGAGTAACTTAGTGAGACCCTGTCTCAAAATAAAAATTTTAAAAGGGGGAGGGATGAGAGTGTGGCTAAGTGGTAAAGCACCTGGTACCCTCCCCCCAATTTCTTTCTTTCTTATTTTATTTGTTTATTTATTTATTTATTTATTTTTGCTTTATTCTTGCAATTTTAAATCAAATTTAAAGCCCAGCATTTTCATGAGTTCTCAAAAGCATTGTGGACTCTGGGTCCTGTGCTCATGAATGTCCCCCTGACAGCAAGGCCTGCAGAGGCAGAAGCAGCACAAGCCATGCCTTGCTTTGTCCCTTCCCTTCTCTGGGTTTCAGTTTCATCCTCTGTGAAAAGAGGTAGGCAGAGGCAATGCCAGAAAACCCTGCTGCGATGTTCTCATCTGTTCCCCTCTTTCTAGATGATTTTGTTCCTTGTGAATGAGTTCTTGTCTTCCATTAAGAATTCATGGGTAGTTTTACAATAAAAGGTCTGTGTGCAGTTAACTTGACATAAATTGGAGAAAAGGGTGTAAATTATGTGGAAGCCCTAAACTCATTTAGTTATTATGAGTGAACCCCATATTTTCTTGGAGCTTCCTGGTAACCAAGGCAAAGAGGGCAACTTGGGGAATTACAGAATTTTTTGTGTTTGGAGAAGGAAGCAGACCATCCAGCTTATGTGTTGGGACTGGTTTTGCCTGGGTACCAGGGCTTCTGAGACCTTGATGAGAGTTACATATGCTGATGGCTGGAGGAAAGTTGTACAAAGGAGAGAATTTATAATTAACATGATGATATTCTCACCAAACAAACAGGCCCTGTTTTTACAAATAACTTTGGTAACATTTTTTTTGAGAAAAGCTGAGAATGAATAAATTGCAGCAGTTAAAATCCTTGGGTCAGAGTCTTTGTTGGATTCTCAGCCCTTTACCGTGAGAAAACTTAGGTTCAGAGGAGGTAACTTGACCCCAGCCAGCCAGTGGGGTCTGGCTTCAGGCCTCTGGACAGGCAGCCTCTCTCTGCAGACCTCCAGGCTTAACCTTAGTGGGGCCAGTGGCCTCCCTTGCTAACAGAGCACGTAGCAGAGCATCCTTTGAGTTTTAAAGAAGAGGGCGACACTGTGAAACCCAGGACCTGGAGAAGACCTGTCCACCTGGGCCCAGGGATTGGAGGAGCGCCATGAAGGAGGTGGAAGAGGGCATCCCAGGAGGAGCGTGGCGTTGGCCGGGTGGAGGTGGATGCTGACGCCTGGCCCACGTGGTGGCAGAGTGGGAGAGACTCTGCTGCCTGCCAGGTTTCCTAGTTACAGGGAAAGAGAGCTCTGCGGTGTTGAGTGCTGCATCCCACTCGGGAATTTATGGGCAGCCCCTGGGGACCATAGACGGTGTCTATGGAGAGAGAACCAAACTGGGACGGGCGGGGTGCGGGACCCAGCACCCCAGAGGCCACAAGCAGGGAGCCTGCACCTGCCGCTCCAGGATCAGCAGCCACCCAGACCCAAGGGAGGGGTCCTCACTTCCTCAAACCCCCACCCCACCCCACGGCCTCACTCCAGGGCCCTCACAGCTGATGCAGGTGTCCCACAGACCAGGCTTGTCTGGCTTCGCAGGCTGCTGGGGGTTGGCCCCTCGTCGTGGGAGGCACGGGAAGCTCCCCGACCATGCATACTCCCCAGCTGAAGGATCAGGATTGAGTCTTGACTGTGGGGACAGCCAATCCAACTGGCACATTTGTCAGCTACGGAAATGTTTGGGTTTGAGAGGGACATCAGGAGGGACAGTGGAAGAAGGTGGGCAGCCTGTGGCATGCAGGGGCCAAGGAGGGGCCCAGGCCAGTGCTCGGCCTCTGGCCTGGATAATTGAGTGACTGGATGCTGGTGTCAGCCTGGCAGCTAGGGAAGGAAGAGGCGACTTGTTTGTGATGGCTGAGCAGGGAGTTGTCAGTCAGCGGTCCCAGGAGAGGGAAGGGCATAGGAGAAGGCCAGGGGGTGAGGACCACTGGCCCAGAACACCGTGTTGCTGGAGGGATATGCGGGGGCCCTGTGGGTCAGACGGGGGCGCTCAGGCTTGGGCTGAGCAGTAGGACAGTGACATGCATGTGATCGTGGAGGTGCGTGTGCCTCCTGGACCTCGGGAGGGGCAGCACACTCCACTCACGCCAGGGCGTTCCCTGAAGTCCGAGCCCAGCTCTTGTTAACTAACAGGTACTAACTTCATTCTGGAAGCTTTTCCAAGAACACAGTTAGTGTCTTTGGTTGCCTTTTCCCAGGGTCTAGTAAGTAACCCCTCTTCTCCAGATCCATAGAGGCTGTCGGACAGCCTGGTACTTGTGAGCAGTTTGCAAGCTGGCCACAGAATCCTGTGAGTGAGGCCAGGGTGTCCAGTGAGACCCCGCCGAGACGTGAGGCCCAGATGGCTGCCACCTCTGCCTGAACGATTGTGCGCATTGTCCAGAGGGTTCTTGTGATGGAGCCCCAGCTTTGGGCAGAGGAGCTACCCTCCCTTGGGTAGGCTTGCCGCCAGGCCCTTGCCCAGCTTGACCCTCCTCCCCAGGTGTTCCCCATATTTATGTCCAGACTGTGTGGCTAGGCCTGGCTCCCAGTGCCCCCTGTCAATGGCACAGCTAGAACTTCACATATGGCTTGGAAAGAGGACCAAATGGGGCTGCCTCCTGTGTCCATTTTGGGGACCAGCACACGTGGAGGACCTTACCTGCTACCCCCGTTAGGTGGAATAGACTGTGCTGTGTGACTCTGGGCAAGTTACTCTGCCTTTCTGAAGCTTTTGTTTCCTCATCTGTAGAATCATGTTCAAATGGGTGTCCCCAAAGCGGGCCCTACCTCAGGGGAGGCTATGAGGGACAGTCTGCTACAAGTAGCAGAAATAATGCCTGTCTTCCAGGGTGGGGAGGTGTTCCTTCATCCAACAGTCATGGAGTACAGGGAATAAGCCAGGTGATGTGTGAAGGGCTGGGGACAGAGAGCAGAGAGGATCTGAGGGGAAGGCAGGCCTGGTGGGCAGTTGCAGGGGAAGCTGACCCAAAGCCAGGTGACACCAGGGGAATCTGAGGCTTGGCTTGACCAAGGAGGGCCTCTCAGAGTGACCTGCAAGGCACTGGGTACCGGTGTAGCAGCAGTGGAGGTCAGAAGCCCAGGGAGTTGGGGTGGGTGACACCCGCCCCGCATCCAAGCGCTGCTGTCTGGAAGCCTGGGGCAGGCAGTATGGGAGCAGAGGTCACTGGATACACAGGCCCAGTCGGCCCGGGTCATTGCCTTGCAATTTGAGCGGCAGTTTGTAAGGCCCAGACTGCAGCAGAAAGTAAGCCCCTCCAGTGCCATGCTTGCCGAGTGACCTGGGGAACCTGTGGTCGCCCCCATTAGCCGGAGCTCTCCCAGAGGACGTGGTCAGGGTAAACCAAGTCAGTTTCTAGGAAAGCACAGAGCCCCTCCCCTGAGGGGCTCCGAGCCCGGCGCCCTGGCTTCTCAGAGCATCTGAGGGCTGTGTTTGCGTGTGTGTGTTTTTATCTGTGCACTCATCATTGTGTGTGTGCACCAGTGCATGGGCTCAGGCGGCGGGTCTCCATAGACCAAGATGGCGGGCGTCCTCCTGTGAGTGCGTTGGTGTGTGACTGTGCCTGTGCACAGACAGGTAAGTGTGTCTACAGCATTTGTCTGGGTGTGGGCTCTGCAGCCTGAAGAGGGCTCTGCTCCTCCAGGGCAAGGTGGCGGGAGAAGCACCACTGGAAAGGGCGGCTGGTCTAGGGTGCCGAGAGCGGATGCTAATGGAGGGCTGGAGGGGTGCTGCTCTCTGTCCTCCCACTCCCAAAGCCCAGCGGGAGGAAGCTGTTGAGGCAGGTTTCAGCTTTGTACTAGGAAGAACTTTCTAACAGGCAGGACCTTCCCCAGGGGAAGGGAGGGGCGAGAGTCCCATCCCCCAAGTGTGGCGCAGAGGCTGGCTTGCCCCTTGGCAACTGAGTTCAGCCAGCTTCCCTGAAGTCCTTTACTGCAACCAGTCCTTGGATGGGACTCGGCCATTTCAGGTTGAATTCCAACCTTCAGGGATCCTGAACGATGATGATGACCCTTGAGACTGATTTCCCCAAAGGGATACTAAGAGCTGGAGTGACGGAGCCCTTTGTGCCAGGCACGGTGGTCAGTGCACTACCACAGCTGAGCCAGGTGCTGTCTCACAAATGAGAGGCCGGGTGGAGAAGTGACTGGCCCGGGTCCCCACACACTGTGGGATTGGAGCCCGCAGCCCTGGCCAGGGGAACATGACTGCTGGTCCTCCTCCTTGCCCATCTCCATGCAGGAGGGCTAACCTGGGCCTGGAAGAGGCCTGTTTCTGTCCCCAGAGCTTATGTGTCCAGGAGGTGCCTGTGCCACCCTGCCTGCTCCCTGGCACCATCTCCTGAGAGCGCTCAGCACCAGGCCGGGCTGTTCATCACGGAGCCCGCAGCAGCTGTAGAGCCTGCTGAGGGTTTTAATCCATCAGGCATGTAAAGGTTCCTGACCGCGAGGGGGCTCCTGGCCATGGTGCCTTCTGGTGCAGCTGCTTCTCTGACAAGGCCAGAAAGAGTCACCCTTCTGCAGTTCACAGTGGCCACAGGTGGGAAAGGCAACTGGTGTCATAGAGGGAGCACTGGGGCAAATGGAAGGGGTGGCCTGGTTCCCTGCCCTGCCACGGACTGTGCCAGTCATTATTAACATAGCTTTAAAAACAGCAGTTAGTGCTTAATACGTGCCGGATAGCACACTAAGTTAGAGTTAGGCTCCAACAGCCCGGAGGGAGGCACCACTGTCCCCTTTACAGATGAAGAAATGAAAGCTTAGAGGAGGAAAGAGACTTGCCAAGGTCGCACACGAGGGTGGGGAGACTCCAGGATGTGAAGTAGCACAGTTGGGCCTCGGAGCCCTGACTCGTGTTAAGTTTTTTTTTTTTTATTATTATTATATCATATTTGATAGATTCAGAAGAATGCATGCAAATATGTGTAAGTAACAAAGCGTGACAAAACGAACATCCGTGGATTCCTGGAATCTCTCTCCATTTTCTGTTTAGCATTCTCTGCTTTTCTTAACATGGTTTCCTCGCACATACATATCCTTAAACAATGTATTGTTTAGTTTTGCTTCATTTAAAGTTTTATAAAAATAGTATACTGTATGTGGTCCCTGCAGGTTTTTCTTCAATTTATGTTTTAAAGATTTTGTCTATATTGTGTATAGCTATAATTTTATTTTCACTACTGTGTAATATTATATTGTGTGGATAATTCAAATTTTAATCACTCTCTTGTTGATGGACATTTGGGGAGTCTCAGTTTTCTGCCAGTACAGACTATGCTGCTGTGAACATTGCTGTTCATGTCTCTTTGTGAATCTGTGGACCAGCTTCACTAGAATGTGTGCCTAGAAATGAAATCACTTGGTTAAAGAGTGTAACAGTGCCAAGCTGTTTGCACTCCCACCTATGGTACGTAGAAGTTCTTTGTTCCACATTCTCAAAAACATTGTGTGTGTGAAATGGCATCTTGTGGTCCTGATTTTCATTTAGGTGATTACTAATAAGGTTGAATGGCTTTTCCTAGTTTGTAGGCCATTCAGGTTTTCTCTTCTATGAAAGGACCGTTACATCCTTTGCCCAATTTAAAAAAAATCTATTGTGATCTTCATTTTAATAAGTTGGATTTATCAGTCTTTTAATTGTTCGTATTTTTGTGTCTTTAACACGAAATCTCTCTGCACCTTGATGCCATAAATAAATCCTCTTGTGTCATAATGGGAGGATTTCTTTGGACATTTTACTCTCACATTTGAGTTTTGATCCATTGGAATGTGAGTGTGTGGTGTGAGGCAGGGATCAATTTAATTTTTTTTTTTTTGGTTGTAGATGGACACAATATCTTTATTTTTATGTGGTGCTGAGGATTGAACCCAGTGCCTCATATGTGCTAGGCAAGAGCTCTACCCCTGAGCCACAACTCCAGCCCCTGGGATCTTTATACAGATGTCTTTTGCAAATATTTTCAGTCTGAGACTTGTTTTCTCATTCTCTCAACAGTGGCTTTTGCAGAAAAGTTTTACATTTCCCAGCTTATGAAATATTTCTTCCATGGATCATGCCTTTTGATGTATCTAAAAAGTAGTCACCAAGGTTTTTTCAAATGTTATCTTCTAGGAGTTTTTACAGTTTTGTGTTTTACATTTGGCTTTATGATCCATTTTGAGTTAACTTACATGGCAGATGTGAAGTCTGTGTCTACTTTCTTTTGGGGGGGGTGGTGTATGTGAATATTCCATTGTTTCAGCACCATTTGTTGAAAAGATTTATCTTTTTTTGCCAGTGTATTGCCTTTGCTCCTTTATCAAGATCAGTAGATAATATTTGGGTGGATCTATTTCTGGGCTCGGTTCTGTTCCACTGATTATGGTAGATCTATAGTAAGTCTTCAAGTCTGGTAGTGCCAGTTCTCTGAGTTTGTTGTCCTCCTTCAATATTATGCTGGATCTTCTGGGGTATTTTTTGTTGTTGTTGTTGTTTTTGTTTAGAAAAAAATCTACAGACTAACTTGCTGGGATCTTGATTAGTATTGCATTGACTATTGATCTAGTTGGGAAGAACTGACATCTTGACAATAGAGTCTTTCTATCCATGAACATGGAATATCTCTTTACTTATTTTGTTCATTGATTTCTTTCATCAGAGTTTTATAGTTTTCGTTACATAATTCTTCTACATACAGATGCTCCTCAATTTATGATGGGGTTATGTTCTGATAATCCCATGGTAAAGTTGAGAAATCACAAGTTGAGCCATCTTAAGTCAGGGACTGTCTGTATTTTGCTAGACTTAGTATTTCATTTTTAGGGAGCACTTATGTAAATGATATTGTGTTTTTAATTTCAAATTCTTTTTGTTTGTTGCTAGCATATAGGAGAGTGATTGACTTCTATGTGTTAACGTTGTATCCTGCAACGTTACTTATAATTGCTCCTTTGTTCCAGTAGTTTGTTGATCCTTTCAGATTTTCTATGTATATCTTCCTGTCATCTGTGAATAGTTTTATTTCCTCCTTTCCAATCTGTATTTTCTTTTTTTTTATTGTATTAGTTAGGATTTCCAGTACAATGTTAAAAGGTAGTGGTGGAGGAGACATCCTTGTCTTCATCCTTATTCCTAATATGCTAAGAATTTTAGATTTTATATGAGCCAGGCAAGTGAGCTACAACCCCAGCTCCCTTTTCTAATTTTTTAAATGGGTCTCCTAGCACATTAATTTTCAGCCTTTTCTTTTTTCTCTGGTATAATCACTTACAGAATGAATTTTCCTTTTAGTGCTCCTTTTACCACATCTCAGAACTGTTGATACATAGTGTTGGCATTATTATTCAGTTTTTGACCATATTTATTGAGGCTGTCATATGTATATGATATATTGATATATATACATATATATGATAAATATATGCATTTTAACTAATATATATAGAGAGAGGGAGAGAGAGTTTACTTCAATTTGAAATGTGGTGGGCAAAATTTTGGGACTTCTTTCATGTTAAATATTAAATTATTCTTGGGATTCACACAACTTGTTTATGTGTTATCTTTCTATACATCACTCAATCCTAAGATTTTCACATCTTCTTTCATGAGTGATATTTGCTTATAGTTCTCATTTCTCATACTTTCCTCATTTGATTTTGATTATCAGGGTTTTATTGGTCTTATAGAATAAATCAAAGAGCGTTCTTTTTTCTATTTCTTGAAGAATTTGTGTGTGATTGAAATGATATGTTCTTTGAACATTTGGTAAAATTTGCCTATAAAACTGTCTGATGTTATCCTTATGGGAAGATTTTAAACTACTGTTCTAATTACTTTAATTGGCATGAAGCTATTAAAGCTTTCTGTTTCTTCTAAACTTAGCCCCTACCCCCCAGGAATTTGTCCATTTCCTATACATTTTCAAATTTATTACCATAAATTAATTGTAGTGTTCTTTTATTATTTTAAAAATCTCTTCTGGGTCTGTAACTGTTTCCCTTTTTATTCCTAATATTACTCTTTTGTGTGTGTGTGCCTTATGTCTTTTTTTCTCATTCATTTTGCTAGAAGTTTGTCTCCTGTAGTCTTTTCAAGAACAGATTCCTGACTTTGTTGGTTCTCTCTGTTGTACCACATGAATTTCTGATTTTATCTTTGTTATCTCCTTCCTTCTACATTATTAGTTTATTTTGTTGTCCCTTTTCTAATTTTTTAAAATATTTTTAGTTGAGGTGGACACAATACCTTTATTTTATTTGTTTATTTTTACGTGGTGCAGATGATGGAACCCAGGGCCTCACATGTGCCAGGCAAGCGAGCTACAACCCCAGCTCCTTTTTCTAATTTTTTAATTGGGTCTCCTAGCCCATTAATTTTCAGCCTTTCTTTTTTCTCCGGTATAATGACTTGCAGAATGAATTTTATTTAGTGCTCTTTTTACCACATCTCAGAACTGTTGATACATAGTGTTGGCATTATTATTCAGTTTTTGACCAGTATTATAAGCATCCTTTATGATGCTCTGATGAATGAAGTGCATCTGTAATTTTCTAAATATTGAGTCATTTCCCCACTTTTCCTTGTCTGATTTAATTTTGCTGTAGTTGGAGAAAATTATATGATATGAGCCTGTAGATTTAGCATATGGCATTTTTTTGGGTAAATATTCCATATGTGCTTGAGAAGAATGTTCATACTCCATTTTTTAAAAAAAAAATGTTTTTAGTTGTAGATGGACACAATGCCTTTATTTTTATTTATAATTGAGAGTAAAATATTCAAGTCTCCCACCAAAGTAGTAGGCTTTGAATTTCTATCCACATCATTAGGTTTCATTGCAACACCATTAGGTTTCTAGAAATGTAAAAGTTTTACTGTTAGATAATAAGAAGCCTATCTCTTGTCATTTTTAGCTTCAATTCTACTCAATCTAATATGAATATGGCCATACCAGCTTTGTTTTGAGTAGTATTTGCATGTTATCTCTTTTCCTATTATTTAACTCTCGACTTTTGCATGGTCTTTTGTTTTGGCTGTGTTTATTGTAATTAGCAAATGGGGGTTTGATTTGCTCTGTTTTGTTTCTTTAGTTCACTCTGACATCTCTCAATTAGAGTTCAGTCTATTTTTGGTTACTGTGGTTACTCATGTATTTGGACATGCTTCTGGGTTCTTACATTTTGCTTTCTATTTTTGTTTTTCTTCCTTTTCTTGTGTTTATTGCTGTCTGGGTTGTTTTATTTTTGCTTTTTGGATTGATTAAGAAATAGTGGTGATGGTGATGGTTTTTCACTTACTGCCCCCTACCCCAAGTGGTTTGGAAAGTTATGCCTTCTAATTTTTTTCCCTTGGTGATCACCTTTGAATTTTGATCAGACAGTCTTGACCTGAGAGTGGAAGGTGAATGTTTTAATCCTCTCTTCAGCAACACAAGAGTCCTAATTTCAGTCAAAAATTCAGAAAAAATTTTAAATAAAAAAAATCATTTTAGCTATCTGTAATCACTTCAACCAAGCTTACCTAGTATGGCTGTATGATATTCCAATTCTGGCTTCTTTCACTTTTTCAGTCCCACATATTAAAGACCATTATCATTTTATAAAACAACATATATTGAGCTCTACCTACAAATTTGCAAACATGTCTGTGTGTCATTGGTTCTTATGCATTTTGTACCTTTTCTGGGAGAATTTTCCTACTTTCTGGAGCTCATCCTTTGGGAATTCCTTGAGTCTTTAAATCTTCCACCTGGAAAGATAGTTTTCAGGAAACTCACTTCTGGGTTACATTTATTTTATCTCAGCACTTTGAAAATATTTGTCCAGCATAGTGCAGTGGAGTACACCTGTAAATCCCCGCCTGTAATCAGGAGGCTAAGGCAGGAGTGTCGCAAGCTTGAGGCTAGCCTCAGCAACTTAGCAAGACCCAGTCTCAAAATAAAAAGGACTGGGGATGTAGTTCAGTGGAAGAGCACTCCTGGGTTCAATTCCCAGTTTCACCCAAGAAAAAGAAACAAAAAATTATTCCATTGCATCTGGCAAAAAAATTATTCCATTGCATCTCTTTGGTTGTAAAAAGTCTAATTGTCATTTTCTTATGGGTCCTCTTTGTTTTCTTTGTATTGACTTTAAGAGCTGCCACTTTGGTCCTCTGAGCTTCCACCACTGTGCGTGGGAGTGGATTTTGATCATCATTGTCAGCTCTGGAGCTTCTCAGCCAGCGTCTCCTTGGCTCTTACTCTCCAACCCCACCAGGTGCTATTCTTCCTGTTAGAGGCTTTGAGTGAGGTCCTGAGCCTCCTTATTCTGGCTTCCAGGTCTCTTATTTTCTAGCTGCTTGTCCCTCTGATCTGGACACTAAAATTTCTTCAGTTCTTCCTTCCAGTTCAGCTGTGTCTAATCTGCTCTTTGATGAATTTCAGTCAAAAATTCAGAAAAAAATATTAAAAATTACATTAGCTTTTCCATTTTCAATTTTTAGAAATTCTATTTGGTCCTTTTCAGATCTGGCTGATGGTTTTCTGTACTCTCTTGTTAACTTGCTCATTTCTTGCAATTGTCTTTTCCTTCTTTAAACACTTCACCCATCTTCATGCACATGCAGTCTCCTAGTTGTAGCATTTGAAATCTTTGGAGGCAGCTAACTTTGTGCCTGTTTCTCTCAGTCTTTCTCATGTGCTTACCCTCTCTGGTGCTTAGTGATCTTCCAGGGTGAGATCTTTGTCTCTGGACATACTGGAGACCTGGGCTGAGCATGCTGTCCCCTAAGGGATTGCATTTGTCTCTCTATATCCTTGGGGGAGCAGTTTAAAGACCCCCCAAGGTATTGAAATCTGTGGATGCTCAAGTTCCTTATATAAAATGATGCATATTTGTATATAACCTACACACAAAAAGTCAGATGCATTTTTTTCCTCAGTTGAATCTATAGAAGCAGAACTCATGAATATGGAGGGTCAACTATAGTAGCACTTGCTTCTGCCGGAAGTCAGGGAGAACTCAGCACCAATTTTTCCCCAGAGCCTGCAGGTACCCAGGCTCAGTGTGAAGGTCCAGCCCTCCCACTCGTCTGCAGTCCTGATGCCCACGTCTGCCCTCAGGGGAGCCCGCCCCTCACAGCCTAGTTTGAGCTCATGAGCTTTTGGTTTCATTTCACCCCAACCTAAGATTTTCCTTACCTACTGTCACCCAAACAACACAACAGTGTTGCATGCAAATTCTGGTCATGTTGCAGCAGAATGGCCCAGAAACAAAACATCAGACTCCCTCGTCTACAAAATGGGCACCAATAACATACCCTGGAAATCGTTGTAAGAATCATAGAAAATAGTAGATGGCAAAGCACTGTGGGAGTGTTATTTTAAGAATAACTATCATGTGTCAATCTTTGATGGTGTCGAGTGCTTTCCATGCGTTATTGCATTTAATTCTCCAACAGATCTGGGTCTGTCACCACTTCTACTTTATAGTGGGGACACAGAGGTTTCCAGTGGTTACGGTTCATCTTCATCACCAGTGTTATTAGAGGAGGAAGAAGTGAGGAGGAGGAGGAAGTGAGTCTCTCTGGCTCCTAGGATCTCCATGGGTGCCTGCTTGTTGTCGGTGGGGCAGTGTGGTGCAGTGCCAGCTGAGATTCGAGGGGAGGCGGGGGTGGTGGCCCTCACAGGTTCATGCTGGGGGATCTTGAGCCAGCTCAGCTTGGGTCTGGGGTGCTGGCTGCAAGCATCCCAGTCTGCTGGTCTCGTAAGAATGGATGAGTGACCTGGGGGTGCCGAAGTGTGTTTCTGTACATCTCGAGTCCCCATGAGGTGTGGCCCCTGCTGTCTCACTGAAGACTTGAAGACTTGCTCTCCTCTGATGCCCCCAGGTTCCCACTGGTTTCCCATTTGCCTCTGAGCTCCATAAAGGCAGGCACTGACTCTGACCTTTCTCCTTGGCCCTTTGTCACCTGGCAAGGGTCTGCTTACTACTGGTGTTCAGCAGGTGATGATTAAAGGAGTAAGTGACAGACTCCCCTGTGTGGCTCAGGAAGACTCCCCGTGTGTAGCACCTTCATCAGATGGGGCTGCCCGGCCTCTATTCGTCTCCAGCAAGTCCCGTCTTCCCCGCATCACACTCTGGCATCTCTGCCAATTCAGATGCACCACCATGTTGCCCTCTGAACCACACTGGGCCCGCCCTTCCTGGTGGACAGATTTCTGGTTGGGCTAAGATGGTCTTGGTAACCCCACCTGCCCCCAGGTCCTGTCTTTATGTGTGACATAGCAAAAGACTTTGAAATGAGACAGCCCTGGGTTCAAACTGGCTTCACCACTTTCTGGCTGTGTGGATAAATGGAATAACCTCTGTAAGCCTCAGTTTTCCTACCTTGGCAATGGGGGTGGTGAGTCCCTCCTCCCCAGGTGTGGAGAGGCGCAGTAGTACCTGGTGAGGGGGAGTTCTGGTTTCTCACCCCTTTTCTGGACGTGTCCTGTTTGCTAGCGTGTTCCTTCCAATCAGAGCACCCACAGGCCTGGCTCCCTTGGCCTTACACCTTAGGACGTCACTCTTTAGGGGACTGCTGGGCCCACGGACACCTTTGGCCTCTGCCAAACCCAGCGTGTCCTGAGCCTCCCAAGTGCACCACCTGCCCAGGCTCATTGCTCTCGAGTCTGCCTGGCCAGGAGGCAGCTGCCAGCGAACTGTTTACCTTGGGAGCATGGCCTCCTCTCCGGCAGTGTTTCCAGTCATGGAGCGAGGGCAGATTTATAGACTGGGTTACACAGAAATTATTTAAGGCCCTGGTCGGCCAACAATAATGTAAAGACATACAGCGCCTGTTTGGAAAAAGCTTGCAGCGAGGTGCCCACACTTCTGTCTGATTTATAGTGTAGGCTGAGGATCCAATTAGCAATCACAGTGGTCTTTTAGCTGCAACCCAGCACCTTCCAGGATTATGCAGACTTTCCAGGTCTGGGGCTATGATGAAATTATAGCTGGAGGCTTGTAAAGTCATGCACCACTTATAAATGCAAGTATAGTCTTAACTGCCCTATGCTCAGTTTACCTGCAAGGCCCAAGGCCCCCTTGGCCTGGCTGCTTATTAAAGCATCCCTAAGAGATTACTACAAAGAGGGATCTAGTTTCCATTCTGGTTCCCCCCACTTACTGTGTGATCTTGTGCAACTCATCTAGCCTCTCTGAGCCTACTTTCCTCATCTGGGACTTGGAACAGAGTGGGATTTGGGAAGAGTAGTAATTACTGTGCTTGTGGGGACCAAATAAACCAGGTGGTGGCAGTAAAGAACCTATCACAGTATGTGGTGTACAATAGGTGCTTGGGAATGGAGTGGATGGTAGAGATCCTGAAAGACCATTCCATAGACTCATTACCACCACCATAGAATGCTTCTGAGGAGTCCACTGAGCAGGTCGTTGTCTGGGCCTTCTTAAAGCACCTACTATGTGCACTGCCACCCTGTGCCTAGAACTGTGCTAGACACAGCCCTCAGTAAATATCTGTGGAAGACTGGTGGGGCCAGTTATGCTGACGTGCCCTTAGGCCAACCGAACAAGCTCAGATCCTGCCTTAAGACCAACCTGTGCCCAACCTAAACGCCCCACTGCAGCTTCTGCTCACCCTGGAAGGCAGAAAAGTCCAACATAGGTGTTAGAGGGAGACAGGTGTACACTCAGTGTGCAGACCCAGTTTCCCTCATCAGAACTGGTGAGCAGGGGTGAGCTCAGCCCTGAGGCTGTGTGCACGGTTGGGTGCTGAGAAGGCTCCCGTCACCTGGCAGGTGCACACTTGGCAACTCTGACTCCTTCTCAGTGCCAGGACACAGCGAGGCGGACATGGCTCTAGGACTGGGCAGAGCGGACTGTCCTTCATCTGGCTTTGCTGGTGAGCTATGAGCTTCCCTGGGTTCTAGTTGGATTCTCTTCTAGTATCTATGACAAGGAGGTGGGCTCTGTCTGTAGCCAATTCCCACCTGGAAATTCTTGATGTTGCTGTTCACATGGTTTGTTGCCGGGACTTAGGCTATGGGAATCTAGAGGGGCCTCTAGTCCTGTCTGGGAGGCCGGGGGGGCTTCACAGAGGAGGAAGCACCTAGGTTGGACCCTGAAAGATGAAGAGGTATTAGCCAAAGTAGGAGCAAGGCCCTTCCAGAGGAGGGACCTTTGTGGGCAAAGGTAGGTAAGCGAGTGTACATATGTATTTAAGTATGTGGATCTGTGTCCGAGTGTGTGAGAGCATGGACATAGGTGAAAGGTGTGTGTGTGAGCTTGTGAATATGAGTGTAAGAGCCCACAGATGAGCACGTGTGTGACAGAGCAGTGCTCTGATGTGCATGGCAGGGTGGCCAGCTGCAGGAGCTGGGACAAGTTGGTCTGGGCTTGTAGTGGGAAGATGCACAAAAGGAGGGTTTCTCAGGACTCGGGACAAGGCTCTTACTCACATTAAAGGGGTCAGGCTGGACCTTGAGATCAAGGGGGCCATGCTCATGGTGGCAGAATGGACAGGAAGTCCAGGCCAGCAGCTGGACCCTAAGGAGCCCACTGAGCATCATCCCAGGCTGAAGAGGCGTGGCAGGATCAGGGCAGGGGAGGGATTTGCAGGACAGTCGCCAGGACTGAATGGTCAAGAGGGAGGAGAGAGGTGACTGTGAGACCTAGAGCTCTTCTAACTCAGAGGCCAAAATTTCAGGATTAAACAAATGGCAAGGGGGGTTGTGGCCTGTGTGCCCTGGGCCTGAGGTTCTCTCTTTGGCCCACCTCACAGCAGCAGGCCTCAGTGCCTGTCCACTGTGATCCAGGCTGGGCTCTAAGGAGACTGGGCACCATTGAGAAAGTATAGTCCCCGAAGTCCAAACGGGTTTACTGTGAGGTACTCTTTCTAAGAAGCCCAGGTTCTACAAAATGTTCTAGGCCCTTCTAGCTCTGGTTCGGTTCTTACCTCTGCTATTGCAAACTCATCAGTTTGTGTCCCTCCTGGTTTCGGTTTCCAAGGCAACACAGACAAGTCCAGGACTGCTGCCGCCTTCCAGTTGTCTTAGCCTTTGGGCTGTGGGGTGCTGTGGCCAGGGCTGGAACTTGGGTGGTAGCATGATAAGTACTGTCCATGTCTGGCAGGTTCTGTATAGCCCAGGCCAGCTCTAAGCAGCATAGACCAAGGGTGTCCCACATATGCACACCCATGGCCCTGCATCTAGCGGGGCACTGGGTTCAGCCTGAGGGAAGGTGGGTACTTACTCGCTCACTCATTCTCCTTTGGGCACCACAACTGAAGCAGGATGCCCTCCTTGACCTTGCTCGAGATCATTTGGCTTGCCAGGCAGCCAGATGCCAGAGGAGGGCAGTGTGGTTGACACATGTGGGTCAACCCTCAGGGAGCCAGGGGACGTTTGTCAAGAGGAGACATGGGAACAGCTTGAGCTGAGGGTCAGGATCAGGAATGCTCACCAGTCCACCTGGGTGGAGGTTAGGTCAGGGAGATCAGAGAGGTCATCCAGGGCTGGGCCGGTGAGTTTGAATGCACACAGAGGAACAGGGACACTGTCTTGGAGATCTATGAAGGGGCACAAATGGAAGCTTCCTAGGTCAAGAACACTTTGATAGTAAATGGCAAAGATGGGGATTGAACCCCAGGGCTTGATGGTTGGCATGGCCATGGATCGGCCTAGCTGGAGGGGTCATGAAGTCTCTCTCCCTGCATTGGATCTTTGAGGGTATCCCTCAGTGGTGTCCCTCTGCCTCACCCACCCCATCTCTGTGCTCTTACATCTCCTGTGACTCTTGGTCCCATTGCTTGCACATGGTGTGCGTTTGACCATGCGCCCTTCTAGCCTGCCTGCTGCAGGCCTGGACGGGCTCCATCCCTCATCATCCAGAGCCTGGTCCCCGATCTCATCAGAGGCTCCATCCCGCTTTGATTTGGGGCTCTCCTAATGATGTTTGATTGACAGTAACTGGAGCCAGTCGTAAGCTCGTGCAGAAGGGAAGATTATTTATGTGTTTTCTGCTGTTCTGTTAACTATGACTTCAGAGGGGCATATGGAACAGATAAGGGATTATTTAGAAATCAGAACTTTTCAAGAGACTGGAAACAACTTGATAAAAACCATTTAGGGACGATAACATGCTTCATTAAAAAAAAAAGATATATATTTACCTAGCCGGTCTGATTTTACAGGAAGTGAGTTAGGAGAGGTATTCAGAAATGTAATTGGAGTGACAAGATATTTCATGGGAGCTGCTCAGCAGTACCATGTGGCCATGTGGTCTGCCCTGCTTCAAGGCTCACTATGGGACCAGAAAGCTGGGTTCTACCCCAGCCGGCCTCGGCCTTTGCACCATTCCCCCAGAGCTCCCAGGGACCCAGCCTGCTGCTGCCTGTCACTGCAGAGTATGGCATGAGAGTCCAGTCCCAGTCACTCTGATCCGAGTGGACATGAGCTCGTTTCGCCACGCTCCGTGCCTCGTCTCTCTCTTTATAAAATGGGGATCATGATAAGAACACGTCCCCCTGGAGCTGTCCCAGGGGCTTGATGATCTGAGGTACCAGGTGCCCCGAATGTTCACCAGGAAGGCACCAGTGTGGCCAGTGGACAGCCTGGTTCACAGTCCAGGCCTGGCCTGTGAGATGGCCCCAGGGATTATGGAGGTGAGGGCTCTGTGGGTGACAGCCCGATGCAGCTCATCTGCCCGCACACGTCACTAGTGCCAGCCTGCTGTTGTGGGAGCAGGGAACACTGCCTGTCAGTGGAGGATGAGCAAGGACTGGGCTCGGCACTCTCCCGACCCCCGAGGAGATTCTCGCATCTTGACTGAGTGTAGTTTCCTGATATGCTGGTTTCTGGACTGGGGGCCAGCCGTCCATCCAACAGAGACATCTTTGTTCCCAGGACTTTCTGGAAGCCCAGAAACGTGATCTCAGCCCGTGGGGGGCGATTGGGGCTGTGCCACTGGCTCACATTTGTGCATTGCTCCCACACGCCCACGTGGCCACGCATACCCGCAGGGCCTCTCTGCTTTGTACCGCGGCCAGCGGCCTTTACAGAGCACCACCTGATACCGCTGTGTCTCCTTCAACAAGCTCTGGAGCAGGATCAGGGTCTCACTCAGAGGATTTGCCGGGTAAGAGTAGCCTAAGGCCCACACCTTGCCCCACAGGGAGGGGAGGGACCTAGCTACCTGAGTGGGGATGGGAGGTGACCAGTCTTCAGAGTTGAGTGTCCATGTAGATCTTTCTGGAACATGCCAGCCCCATGGGTCTATGAGCCTAGAACAGCTAGATGACATGGATGACACCCAGGAACAGCTAGACCCTCCCCCATATTCACTCCCTCCCGAGCCCCACAGAGGCAGTGCCCCTCAGGGAGATGTCCCTGGTTTCTTAGACCTGGCAGATAGGGCCTCATCCCAGGCACACTCCAGGTCAGGGTGGTGGGTCAGTGCTGCTTCCCTGGGTCCCTAACATGACTCCAGTCCCATCCCCACATTAACTCTTGGTGTCCCTGTTACCCACAGGCTCAAACCTGATGAGCTGCTTTGTTAGTTCTGTGGTATCAGGCTTGTGTCTGATCCTGGCTCCTCCTCAGATTTGCTGTGTGACTTTAAGCCGGTGACTTTTGCTCTCTGAGCTTTCATCTCTAATTTTTTTTTGTTGTTGTTGTCTTTCTGCAGTTGGTTTATTTCACTTAACATAATGTTCAGCTCCAAGTTTGTAAGCTAACATGTATAAATAGCCAGTCACTGCCTGACCCCGACTGTCTACCACTGTCTGTTATCCAAACATCACCTGCAGGGGGGTGGGAGGTGACAGAATCTTCTAGACAACCTGAAGGAAGCATTTGGGTTCAAGCTCACCCCCTCGTAACCCACTCATGGCGTGACCTAAGATGATGGCTCTGCCTCTCTTTTCCTTGGTATCCTCATCAGTCAAGAGGAGGTGGTTGGGCTGCCCTCCCCTCCTTGTTTCAGGGACACTCAGCTGGGATGACCCATAGGAAAGTGCCACCAGGGCTTGGTGACAGAAGGGGATGCTGTCAGAAGAATGTGGAGGTCACAGCCCTGTGGCTGCAGGTTGGCCTTCTCTGCACCAGGAAGGGGCCCTGGAAGGGGCCCTGGAACCAGGCTTTGGGAGGCTTAGGGTTCTCTTTTCTGCTTAGAGACATTCAGGAGAGTATCGAGGTTGATGTTGCTGTCTCCTTCCCCATGGCCAGCAAGGCCCGCTCCGTGGACACCGGGACTCACCTGCCTGCCCTCACCCGCTCTGCTGCAGCCACGCAGGCCCCCTGGCTCCGTCTCGTTTTATGCCTCAGAGTGTTTGCAAGGGCTGCTCCTTTTATCTAGAACTCTCATTCCCTGGAGCTTGGCACGGGTCACTCCTTTGTACCCACGAAATCTCAGATCAAATGCCACCTCTGCACGAGGCCTTGCTCGACCGAGTCAAAAGGCCCTCCTGCCCCACCACCATGCTCCTGTCACACCACGCAGCGAGTCACATGGCCTGATCATCTTATGTACTTGCTTGCTTAGTGATTGTCACCCCACTAGCAGGTGAGCTGCTATGGGCAGAGGCCATTGGTGTGGTTTCTCTGTAGTCTCTCTGGTAAGTAGAACAGTGCCCAGCATCTCGTGGGCACGTCACAAAAATAGTTGATGGGTGCTTGAGTGGACAGACGGATGAACAGATAGGAAAGGCTGCTTTAGATGGGGACAACATTTGAGCAGCTGTGTGGGTGGCAGGGCTACAGAGTGGAGTCCCATCCTGAGGAAGGATGGGTGAGGTCACCCCATAAGCGCCCCCAGCCCAGAGTATGTGCTGTGGGCTGCATCCCCATTCTGAAGCACATCTGCGTGGGCCAAGGCTTGCAGGGGTGGGTGGGCCTACACCTTCCTCAGGAGCCATTCTGGGCCACTGGATGGGGTGGGTGGGTTTGAAGCGAGGCTGAGAAGGTTGGTGGCCCCACAGCCTGGGCAGGTGAGCCCAGGACTACCTCTCAGCTCATCCCTTCCTGTTAAAATGGAGTGGCACTTGTACCTTCCTCACAGGTCACTCAGTGTTTAAAAGGGCCCACGTTATGGGAGTCTCTTTTCTGTCACTGAGGTAGGTGGTCAACCTGCCCAGTTCCCTTTTCCAGGGTTGATGACAAAACAAAACCCCACAGTGGTCCTCTCTGGTGTGGCTGCAGCGGTGCCTCCAGGCAGGACAGAGGGTGGAAGGGAGCGTTTCTGTGAGTCCCGGGAATGTTTGCTTTTCTCCTCCAGGAACTGGCTGTGGTCATGTAAATCACCCCAGAGGAAATCCAGAGGGTCCCCAAATGCATCTGTTGGTTTTTACAAAAAAAAAGAATGACAGACAAAGACAACAATCTTTGTGGTCAGCTTAAAAGTATTTTAATCATCACTGAACAAGGGACGAATAAACCCCCGGAGCAGGCAGGAATGTGGGCAGGGGACCTAGGGGGAAGGTTGGTGGGGGCTGCCCAGCCCCCTGCCACCCAGGCCTTGCTATGCGGAGCAGAGCAGTGGGGGTCGGAGCTTGCATGAGGGCCCACGGGAACCTGCCTGGTGCCACCCATGGGGACACACTTCTACCCATTGAAAGCTGAGCCCGGGGATTGTGGTGAGGCTTGGGGAACCTGCAAGGGTGTGGGTGACTCCAGGGAGCTGTGACTCTGGGAGGCGGTATGAACTCTGGGTGAGTAGGAGGGGCGGGGTGTGTGTTCAGTGATTGGGTCTGAGTGGGGGGCGTTTGCGCTTGTATGTGGTTGCAGAGTGTATGTTTGGGGTTGTGGTCGGGGTATATGGTTGGGGAATTTTCTAGAATGTGGGTGAGTAAGTGTGGGTTTGGTGTGGGGCGGGGCCATATGTGCAGTTAGGGACCCGTATATGGGCATGGTTGAGGGAGTGTGTGGGGAAGACTGGCGTGGCATGGTGACACATGCCCCCACGTGTCAACACCTTTAGCAACACCCATACCCAGCTGTCACACCCTGACACACCAGAACGTGTGGTTGGCTTGGAGCATGTGTGTGCATGTGTGGGAATGTGTGTTTCCGTGTGAGTTTGGGGGATGTGTGTGGTCATGGCACAGGCTGGTGTTTGTGGTTGGATGACTGGGTGTGCGCTCTGTGTGCAGCGTGCGACTGTTAGGTGTGTGTGCATGGCCGTGCCTTCTCATCTGGCAGTGTTTTGTGGAGGTGCAAGTGTGCGGGAGTGTGCATGGAGCAGTGTGCCCGTGTGTGGTGGGGTGATTGGGTGTGCCTGGGGGTGTTGCTTTTGGTGTCAGGCTCACACCCCAGCAGGGAGAGCCAAGTGAGCCCTCTGGCTGGCCCCGCCTGTGGTTGTCCCTTGTAGTCCCCACTCTTTTCTCCTCCGTCTGAGGACCACATGTGGTGTTGGGGTGCGTGCTTCTCAGAGGAATGCCATGGAGCAATGCCATGGAGCAGGGCCTGGAGGGGTGCTGCAGGCCATTCTGAGGCCGGGAGGCAGAGGATTTGTAGGCATGTCCAGGAAGGCGGAGGGACTGGAAATCGGAGGAAGGTGGGCCAGGGCTCTGAGATGCCTACGGTAGAGCCGCTGATGTGGTTGCAGCAGCTCAGATCCTCACCCATGAGGGCACAGGCAGGAGGGAGAGAGCATCCTGAGACCCCTGGTTCCATGAGGCTAGAGGACCCTCCTCCACCTGGGTTTCTCCCACCTCTGTGAGAGGCCTCTGTCCTGAGCCTGGGGTGCTGGGTAAGATGGGCCACCACAGTTCCTGAAGCGCTGGCTTAAAGCTTCCCCAAGTTCCGCAACAACCCTGGGAGGTTGGCGTTTTAAATTTCTTTATATAAATGTGACATAATCATATGTTAGAAATTTTACAAACCAGGAAGAGAACAAATGACTCCAAGCTACTGGATAGCTAGATGGGTAGGTAGATAGATGGTGGATAGATACTTTCCTTTGGGACCATTTCTGCCCTTACAGGAGATAGCACTGGTCTGTAGAGTAAGTTCTCAATGAGGAGTGACTTTATAAGGTGATTGCCCAGGTTTTAGAATGAGAAGGGTTTGAATGCTAGGCTCCCTCCCTGCCATCTTGGATGAAGTGCTATACCTCCCTCTGACTCAAGTTTCCAGTGGAGCTGTTGAGAGAATAAGAATAATCAACATTGTTAAATGCAGTGTTAGGGCAACAGAATTCCCGTGATTGCATGGCACACCGTAGTTGTCATTTTTCACAGCAGTATTGTAGTCCATCATATGGATTGTGGAACAATTTACTCGGTTTTCCCACTGTTGGACTGGCCTTCTGCTATTTGTATTTCACAACCAGAATATTCCATGAGCTATCTTCTTGCATAAAACTTGTTCGATCTCCAGCCTGAGCCTTGGGTAGGTGCCCAGAACTGAGAAGTCAGAGGGCAGTTTGAACCTGGCTCTGTGAGACCACGTTCCTCCAGGCATAGTCACATCTAACCCCGAGTCCCAAGGCAGGACTCCCCTGGGCCTCTGTGGCGCCCGCTTCCAGCCTGGGGCCTGCTGCCGAGGCCAGGGATGCTCACTTGCTAATGTGTTAATGGCTGAGCTCCTGTGGTGCTGACTTCATCATCCCGAAACGTCTTCGTCCATGATTTGCAGTGGGTGGTTCCTGGGCCAGAATGTGGAATCCCCTGTGGGAGAATATTCCTTTTCCACCCAACTGGAGCAGGCATGCCTGTAAGGAAATGGACTCCTTCCTGAATAAAATCGAATCCAGATCCCTCAAGGTTGGCAAAGAAAAGAGGAAACCTCATCATGTGGTCTCAACCTGGCGGCCCTGAAGCCTGTCATGGCCCCTGTAAGGGGTCTCTAGCTGCTGTGCTCCATGCTGACCCCAGGTGGCGCTGTTCCCCAATTGGCACCTTGGCTCCTAATGTCCCAAGTTGCTACTTCCTGGGTGGGCGACCTGAGCAGGGTACTGCTCTGTGACCCTGCTCATCTTAATGTGGGAATGATGATAATAACAACAATGCCTATCTTGTGGAGTTGTTGCAGGGGATCAAAGTACTTAATACACATAAAGACTTGAAAAAATGTGGCCCTGCATGGGCTAAATACTCCATAAATGTTAGGAATTGCTTAAACTCAAAAATAACTTGACTTTTGCAATCATCTGATGAGAGATTTGTACCCAAACTGTGTTTAAAAACTCTTAGAACTCAATAATAAATAAGCAGGCTAATTTAAAAATGGGCAAAGGACTCCAATAGACATTTCTCCAAGATCTGCAGATGGCCAGAAGCATAGGAAAAGATGATCAGCATTGTTAGCTATCAGAAAAATGCAAATCAGAACTGAAGTGAGATACCGCTTTGCACCACTGGGACCAGTGTCATCCAAAGGGTGGTCGATGACACGTGTCGGAGAGAATGTAACAATTGGAAGTCCCATATACTGATAGAGGGATTGTAATACAGGGCAATAGCTTTGGGAAATGTCTGGTATTCCGCAATTAAACAGACTTAGCATCCATATGGATCTGTGAGTTCCCCACTCCTAGGTGTATGCCTAGGAGAATAAATGTCCACCCCAAAACTTGTAGGTGCCTGTCAATGACTGTTTGTAGCAGCATTACTCATAATAACCACAAAGGAAAAACCATCTAAAGGTCCTTGGATGGAGAGGTGGAATGTGCTGCCTCATCCAGTGAAATTTTGGGGGGTAGAGGTACCAGGGATTGAACTCATGGGCACTCAACAAGCACTCCCCAGCCCTATTTTGTATTTTATTTAGAGATAGGGTCTTACTGAGTTGCTTAGAGCCTCACTGTTGCTGAGGCTGGCTTTGGACTTGCTATCTTCCTGCCTCAGCCTCCGGAGCCACTGGGATTATAGGCATGCACCACAGTGCCCAGCCCAATGAAATATTATTTAGCCATAAAAAGGACGGTATATGCTACCATAGATGGGCCTTGAAATGGGATGCTAAGTTAGAGAAGCCAAAAGACCACATATTGTATAGTTGAACTTTCGTGAAGTGTCAAGAATAGGCAAATCAATAGGAATAGAAAGGATATTAGTGGTTTCCAGAAATTAGAGGGAGGGAGGAATAGAAAGTGACCGACTGTTAATGGGCATGGAGTTTCTTTTGGATGAAAATGACCTATAATTCATTGTGGTAATGGTTACACAAGGCTGTGAACAAACTCAAAACCACTGAATTGTAGTTTAAATGGGTGGATTTTATGTGTGAATTACATCTCCACAGAGCTGTTCAAAACAAAACAAAATAGTTCTTGCTAAAGGCTCACAGACAGCCACAGGAAGACAGATGCACAGCATAACAATCAGCCAGAGAATCAGATCCCAACCTTGACCTTCCTCCTGGTCACCTTCCCAGGGCAGGGGCTGTCTTAACTCTTACTTTGCCATAGGACCACAGTCACTTCTGAGCTCCTGTACGTCCTGTCCCCAGGGCTGGGCCCAGAGTTCTGGTCATAGCCAAAGGCAGGTTTGCACCCAGGCTCACTGGGATAACATGGCCTGAGCTGAGGCCATGCGGGTAAGCATTCAGCCGCAGCAGGTGTGCCTCTTGTCCCCTCCTGAGAACCCCCAAGATGGACATCAGGGTGCCAGTGGAGACCCGCTGAAGGCCCAGCAGATGACCCTGGCTGAGTCCTGCACGCAGACTCCAGCTGTCCCCCTGAGATGTGCACAGTCTGAGTCTTGTGTGTGAAAGGTCAGAGTCCTATGTTGGTGTGTGAGACCCTCTGAACAACCCCCACCCACCTTCAGGTGTCTTGAGCACACGTGGGTATGGCACCCCAGAGCCAGAAGGGACCTGTGAGATTACCTTTGGCCCCTTCCCCTTTATTGTACTGACAAGAAGACAGAGGGCATGGAACAGGAGGTGGGGGAAGGCACTGGAGCCAAACCCTCTTGACTTCAGGTCCCAGTCTGCAGGGACTCCTGGGGAGGCCTTGAGCCAGGGTCGTTTGACTGTGGAGTTGTTGAGATGGCAGAGTGGGAGCAGATCCAGATTATGGTCCGCAGGTGTCACCTCTGTGCCCGGGAAGCACCAAGGGAGGCAGCCGAGAGATGCAAGAGGTGGCAGTGTTGTGATTTTGAAAAATCAATATCTGTAGAAGTCTTGGGTGCTGTTGCAGCAGGCCAGGCAAGGCAGCAAGGTACAGGCAAGAAAGCTGATGTCCTCCCTGCGGCCCACTCACAGGGAGGCCTCTTGAACTCGTGGCTGCTCCTGGCGCTCGGTTATGGTAGAAATGGACTTTATGAACCAGATTTGTAATGAGAAATGACTGCCACTCTGATGTGGCGGTTCCTGATAGCCAGGATTGGCTCAGCACAAAGGGAGAGGCAGAGAGAGAGAATTTGCCAGACCCAGACCGAGCCCATTTTACCAAGTCTGTTTTCTAGAATGTAGTTATTCCAAAGATGATGAAAACCCACAGTGTCGCCATTTACAAATGTGTTTGAAAACAGGGGGGTCATGGTTCCAGGTCTACCCAGGCCAGTGGGGCCCTCGAGAGAGCTTTGGCTATTGGTAGAAGTTCTGGGGTCCCTGGTTGTGTTGAGGGGAGTTTTGCCTTGATCAGGGCCTGAGAACCGGGACCCCACAGAGTTGAGTAACCTGTCCCAAATGCCCAAGGCAGGAGCCTGTGGTGGAGGTGGAGTAGAGCCCTGGACCAGGGGTGGGGCTAGTTTTGTGCGGATGGGGAGGGGATGGAGGATGGAGGGTCTCCCCTTAGGATCCACTGCTGCTTCTCCTATGGCCACGTTGAGGCAGGCGCTGTTGGCCACTGCCCTCTCTGTGGGTGTGAGGAGAATGACTCTGGGGCCAAAGGTCAGAGATCACAGGGCCGGGGGTCTGGAGACCTGGCCCTCCTTCTCAGGTCACCTCCAACTTGCCAGGCAACCTCGAGTCAGTGTCTTCTTCCCCAGCCCCATTCTTCCATCTGCAAAATGGGCAGACTCCAAGCTTCCCCTTGGACTCGAGGCTCGCTCTCTACCCAGGGGTGACATGAGGCAAGGACAGGTGGCCTTGACGGAGCAGGTAGTTGTGCTCCGCAGACCTGCCCTGAGCACCTGCTGTGTGTCCAGTCCATTAAACGAGGGGCCAGTTGGGACCAGGACAGTGCTGTGACTGACTCCCCTGCCTCCCAGCTGTGTGAGACAGGCACAGAGCCTGATGGTCACCGTGCTGGGTCCAAAGGCTGAGATAGAGGAAAGAGCCCATCAGGGGACCTCATGGGACTCCAAGGAGGCTCCCTGAAAGAGGTGGTCTATAGAGCTGAAGGATGAGCAGGACTTTGCCTGTGGAGGGACAGGAGAGGAGCGTCTGGGTCAGGGATGTTAAGCAGAGGCACAATGGTCCAGGTTGCAAGGATGTGCTGCCTCTCCTAGGTGTGTTGATGTTGCTGGTGGGACCCGGTCCTGTGCTCAGAGGTGGCAGGCTCCTCTCACTGGGTCCTTAAATAAAGCTGCCCAAGATGGCCCCAGGACCAGAAAGGGACAAGTAATGTGCCCAAGGATGAAAAGACTTGAATCCAATTTTCCTGACCCAAAACTCCCACCCCAACCAGGAGGCTTCATGGCTCATGGCTGCTGGGGAGTGAAATGTAGCCCTTGCCCTCCCCCGCTGTCACCACAATTTAATTAAACCTGCCTCTCCATCTCCCTGAGCTGCCTCAGTCATCACTGATTACCACGTGTGAAGCAGCCTGGTGACATCACCCCTGTAAGAAGGCATCCGTGACCTGCACCTCTAGTGGGTGGACCTCGATCGAGTTCCCTGGTGCAGCCACAGAGCTGTCACCATCATGGGCTTTGATCCCCTCTGGAATTCATGGTGTCGTCTCTCTCTCTCTCTCTCTCTCTCTCTCTCTCTCTCTCTCTCTCTCCATCTCTCCATCTCTCCATCTCTCCATCTCTCCATCTCTCCATATATATATACAGAAAGCATGTTCAGAAGGAGACCCTTTGTCCACATCACATAGGACAGGGTGTGTTCAGGGTCCTGTTGCCCCCGGCAGCTCACCCAAGGTCACATGCAGAACTAAGAAAGAAGTTTAGAATCACAGTCTGTACCCACCCATTGAAGTATGACACTGTCCGTTGTTTTAAAACTTCAACAAAACAGCACAATAGAGAATATAAAGCAGTAGGTGTCAGAGAGGAGAAGGAAGAGAGTGAAGTGAGAGAAAACAGAAAAGGTAATAATCCCTCACTACCCCGCTCAAAAGTAACCACTTTGGGTATTTTTTCCAGGCAATGAAAACTACATTCTTTACTAAAAAGGAACTATACTCTGATTACTGTTTGGTAACTTTCTTTTGCACTAGCGATGTAGTCTGGATGTCTAGCTGTGTACAGTGAGTAAGGAAATGAATGGCTAGCGGATGGTTAATTGTAATCTTCTCTGGCCACTGGACAAGCAGGCTTTAAGTCAAGACTGCCTTTCCTGAGAGCCAGGAGCCTGCGTCCCTGTCTTCTCAGACTCCCTGTCCCCAGTACCCTTGGACCTTGGTGTCTCCATCTGCGCAGGGGGTGACATATTGGTGGTGGACCTTGCTGCAGCAATGTCCTTGCGGTCTCTGTACAGCAGGGGGCGCCAAACTGCACCATCCTTACCACCTTCAGGATACCACAATCACCTGGAGCCCAGGGTAATCAGGATCTGAGTCCAGGCCCATGTGACTTAAGGGTACCCTGTCCCCCAGAAGGAGCATGTGGAAGCAGGAAGAGTCTGCCCTGAGGACTGTAGAGGTTACACTCTGCCAAAGCTGGGGGACCCATAAGCCTTGCCTGCTCGGAGCTCTCCCCACATGTAACACAAGAGCTGTGGAGGTCCAGCCAGTCCTAGCATTGGATGAGTCTTGGGAACCCCTGGACCCAGGGAGGAGTTCATTTCAGGACCCAGAAGACTGGAATCTCTGCAGAGAAGTCCCTGTTGGAGCTGAGCCCAAACCCTTGAGGGAATTCCAGGCTGAGGAAATTGCATATGCAAAAGCAGAGACAGGAAGCTCCAGTTAGCCCAAGTAGTCAGCCTAACTGGAGCCTGAGGAGGGACTGGGGGGCTCGGGGAGCCAACCATGGCTGGAAGCCCCACAGAGGCCAGGTGGTGAGAAGCAGAAATGCCAGCCTGAGGGGCTGTATCCTGAAGGCAGTAGGGAGCTATGGATAGGTTTTGAACAATGACAAGGGCAGACTTGCGATTCTGGAGTCTCTAGCTGTAGGGTAGATATTAGATTTTAGGGGCAGTGGCCAAAACGGAGAAGAATGGCAGGAGAGGCCTATGCCTGGCACTGCCCTGGCAAGTGAGCAGCTGCAAGGCCCCACCTGGGCCCTGGGTCCTAGGTGACACCCAGGCTCCCAACTTGCTTCCCCCTAGATGGAGCTACAGATCCCCTCTCGGTCTGCACCCCTGCTGGCAGCCCCTGGCCCTGCCTGGGCCCAAGGGCAAAGCAGCAATTTATTTTCTGTAAATTATTTGTGCCCAAGTCATAGCTGAGCGGCTCAGCACAATGGCATCCTTCTTTTTTGTCCGGCTTAATTTTCCAAGCCAAAGCTAAATGTTTTAATTTTACATTATTCTTGACATAATGCTAATGGGTTCCAGGCATCTTTCTGAGCCGGGTAGCACGGTCTGCTGAGCCAGGCATCTGGGCCGGGCCCGGCTCCCGGGAAAGCAGCTCCTGCCACCCCTAGGGTCTCAGCAGAGAGAGCTCCCGTGAGAGTCAGGCAGCCCGCCTGGCCAGCAGAGTGCCATCTCGCCTGCTGGACCTTGGGATGTCCCAGTGCAGGTGAGAGGTGAACACCTCCCCTGGACCCTTCCAGAGCTCTCCAACCTGTGTTGCTGAACAGCTACATTTAAACAGGGTTTCAGAGAAACCAATGCTCCCACTGAGGTGGTTACTACAAAATGGAGTCAGGGAGGCCGGTGGGCAGAATGGCAGGAGATTTCCTGGTGATGGGAAAATAGCTCCTCCTTTTTCGTCTCTTTCTTGTGGCCAACGTTTTTCTAAATCCATGGACCCCTCTACTGTGACTTCAGCACTGTGAGGCAGGGTCCTTCCTGGTGCCAGTTTCCTCCTGGGTGCCCTGAACCTGTTCTCTCTATAAACCTGTTTCCTCATCTAGGAAAGGGGGTTCCTCTGGAGTCCTCCATCCTAAGACCCTGAAGAGCAAATGAGGCAGCGGGCAGAGAGGCTGCGTGGCCTGCTGTGCCTACGGATGCCCGCTCACCTCTTGGACTGTGTCCCTTGAGGGGGACCATCAGTGGCATCTATTTTACTTCAATAGAACTGAACCTTAAGCCCATAAACTGGAGTATGAAAGAAAAAAATCACTTTAAATGTGTCGCAGATTCCCTTTGGTGAGCCCCCTGTGCCAGTAGTACTTCTCAGGCCGCCGCAGAGCATGTCCATCTTCTCCTAGTTGTATCTAAGTTCTGGGATATGGGGGGCTTACACAGACCCCAGAGGTCCTGAGTCACTTCTCTCACTGACACCTGCTGACCCATCCTGCTTCATCTCTGCCCAGAGGCCATCTGTCTCCTGTCCACCTAATAGGCTGCCTTGGGGCCTGCTCACACTCACTGTCTCCTTCATGGATCTGGGGTGGGACTTTGGTGAGAAATCCAGAGCCTGCCTGCAGGGGAGCCCAGGTGGCCTGGGCCCTGGATGGGAAAAGCCCTGCTGCAAGTCCCACAAAGAGGGGTAGGGAAGCTAACAGCTACCCTTGGCCTGGGCCCAGAACCTCCCCACTTTCAGGGACCCCTGCCATTCCCACGTCTGACTTCCTGTTCAGCATCCATGATCTCATCATTTTGGGACCAAGAGCACAGGGAGCTTTGCTCTTTCTCACCATGATGTCTCTCTGGGGGCTACCACTAATTTGGGGGCCCACTGCTAAATAGCCTGCTACCTTCCACCCTGTCCTACACTCCCTCAAAGCTTAGTTCTGTGCTGCCTGACTCTTTCATTCATTAACAGATATTCACAAAGACCCACTCTATGCCAGGCCCTGTGCTGGGTGCACTCAGGTTTATGGCAGGAACATCGTTTGAAATACTAACTTGACGTGACTCATCTGTCTCCAGAGTTCTTTCCATTTGGCCCCAAGGCCTGGGATTTTGAAACCCAACAGCCAAGAACTCACTCTTGTCTCTCTGCTTTCTGCTCAGCCATCTCCTCCTCCAGACACTTACGTAGAGGCATCAAGCTATTCCACACAAACTTATTTGACAGATGAAAACTGGGGCCCAGCAGGGAAGGGGACTTTCCCAGGGTGTGTGGCCCAGCCCCTCGTCTTCCCATCTTAACAGCAGAGGCCCAGTCCTGCCCAGTCATAGGTTGCTGTGATGCTGATGAGACCAGGGAAGAGAGGTGCTCCGCAGACGGGACACTGGGCCACCAGGAGCATTCTCTGTCCCCGGCCGCTCATTCCGTCCAGGGCTGGTTTGTGCATATAACTTGTCCCAGGTTGTGACTCCCCTTCTTTGCCAGCTGGAATGTGCATTCAGGGCGGATTCCTGTTTCTTCATCCACATTCACTGAGCACCCTCCATGAGTTCCGGTACTGGGCTCAGTGGGGTGGTACAAGGGTATGGTGTGGGGCCACATGCAGGGTGTGGCCCTAAGTCACTGGCACAGGACTAGCCCTTCTTGGGGGCAGTTGACCTATGGTAGATGGCTGTGTGTGGTGAGTGGGGGGGACAATGCTAAGGCAGGTCACCTGGCCTGTTTATACCAGTGAGCTCCCGGTGGCAGATCTGAGCCCATTCAGAACTGTTGGCTGTCCCTGAAAGGAAGGAGTGATGTCACAGTCTCCAGACAGCCCTGATGAACACAGACACCTGGCTCTCATCCTGGGAAGACAGGTGGCTCACCTCCTCTTCTGACAGTGTGTCACAGTCATCTCTGTGACTCCCTTACCCATGACCTTCTGAGAAGGTCCCTGTGGCTTCTCAGAAGCTACACACTCCAACTCTGGCCTCTGCCCCCACAGGCCTGGATCTGAATGCTGACCCTGCTGTCCTCCCCTGGCCCTAGCTCCTCCCCAACAAGGTGGGGTCCAGAGCCTCTTGGGACATGTCTGGTGAGATCTGAGCCTCAGGTGTACCCTGGGCAGGTTGCTGCCTGCACCCAAAATCTCAGACAAGAAACTGAATTTTGTACCTCTGATTCCTGGTGGCTTTCAAGCAATGGGTGGACTCTGTGGTCTCTTCCCTCCCCATCGTGCAGGGCTGGCGATGAGTGCAGCCACCACCTGGGCCTTGCCTCCACTCTGCTCCTGGCCAGGCAGGTCCCAGTGGGCAGGCAACTCGGGTAAACCCAGCCAAGGTCACAGGACTGCGTTCAGGTCTTCAGCCCCAGTGGTCTAACCACTCTTCCCTGCTGTCTCTTCTTGAGACTTGGGAGAGGAGCCCAAAAGGGGAGCGACCTTTCCTGAACACCTGTCCTGTGCCCAGGACCCAGGCCACACCCTGACGTCCACAATGTGCCTGAGACTGGGAGTATCACCCCACATCGCAGTGAAAACACTGAGGTTCGTGGGGTGGAAGCAGGAGAAGGGGGCCTGAGCCTGACTTCTGCCCTGCCGTGGGGGTACGTCTATTGTGGGAGTCCCCCTTCTGCCTCCTGCCACAGCACTCCTCAGCCTCACCCTCAGGTGATGTCATACATTGTCATGGTACTGCCTAAAATGCTGGCACCCCAGCAGATGGGAACACAGGCCCCTGCTCTGTGGTTCACCAGGACAGTGCCATGCAGGTTTGGGCAACTGTGGTGCGGCTGTTCTGCCTGTGCCTGCCCCTCATGGACCAGCCCCAGGAGCCACAGGGCACAAAGTGAACGTGGGCAGCACTTGCAGGGTGGACAGGGAAAGACGGGCAGTGCTGGCCACAGCACCAACATGAGGTGAGGCAGGACAGGCCTAGGTGTGAGTGTGTGAGATCCACTCTGTGTCATCTGCTCTCTGATGGGAAGGAGGCTCAGGGAAGGCCTCAGCAGGGGCCAGAGTGTGAGTCAAGCCTGGAAGGAACAGGAGGCCTGGACAGCAAGTCAAGGGGGATTGTGGGTAGGGGACACTGTGGGCAGAGTCCTTGGGGGAGGAAATTATGGAGAGGCCAGCGGGTCACAGGGTGGCTGAGGCCTTCTTGTCTTGGGTTCTCTCATGCCATGTGTGCTGTCCCTGAAGCCAGTCCCTTCTAGCCACCATGGGGAGGTCAGGACGCTCTGTTCACTTGGCCCCTGCAGCCTTGGCGCCACCTCGTGATTGGGGGCTGTTTGCAGTCTCAGAGAGGCATGTGGGAATGTGACCATCCAGGGGTCTGCTGTGTGGGGGGTGTCAGGTTGCTGGTGTGAGGACATATCTTCATCCATTAACCTCTTGGAAGTCGTTTCCGCAGGTTGTCTTTGGGTACCAGGTCATTTCTCCCTGGGCGCACACACAACACCCCGAGGCCATTATATTCAAGGCATGGGTCAGTTTGTACATGTGCTGTGCTGCGTACGGAGCTGTGTCAGGGGCCTGGGGAGTTAGTGGGCTTGTGCCTGTGGTGGAGTCTGGAGCTTGGGTGTCTTTGGGTGTTTTTGCAAGCATGTGTGTGTGTGCTGGCCAATCTGTCTGTGGGACATGAGTTGTGGGGTGGTGTGGAGGGTGTTGGTGTAGAGGGTGTGTTGGTGCAGGGCGTGTGGTGTGTATATGGGGTGAGCCAGTGGGCCTTGGCATGTGTGTGTGTGTGTGTGTGAGAGAGAGAGAGAGAGAAAGAGAGAATCTGTGTGCGTGTGTTGGTGTCTGAGGCTCTGTGTCTTTGTCGTGTGGCTCGGTTGAGAGGAGAGGTGCATCTGTGGCTGGTGGCTTAGGATGTGTGCATGTGTGCGCCCACCATTCTGTGTCATCAGCTCTCTGCCGGGCCCTGGGCCGTAGCCAGGCCAATTTCACATCCCCAGTGATATTTAGCCACTGCTCAGCACCAGGAGTGCCAGGATCCCACATGTGCTCTCAGGCGCCAGTGGAAGCAGACTCTGCCCCCTGCACCTCCTACTTTGGGGGACTCCATGTGTCAATGAAGAAGGGTTGGAGAACTACTCCCCTGTTCCGTTTTCCCTGGTCTTGCTGTCGCCCCACCCCTCCCTTGGCCTGCCAACCTTTCTAGATAGTTACCGAGGCCCAGGGAGCTGAATAGGCAGAAGTTTCCACATTGACCTTGCATGACAGCTGTCTGGGACATACATGTGCCCGAGGGTACAGGGTTCATCCAGCCTTTGGGTGAGCACAGGCTTTATCCTTGGTGAGCCCTGGTCCTCAGTTCCCACCTCTGATAACAGGAGTCACTGTCTCCACCTAATGAGACTAAGGAGATGGTGTTTACGGAAAGCCCAGCCTAGTCCCAGGTACGTAGCAAATGCGATAGCTACTGCTGGGGACATAATCTCCCTCTTGCACATGCTCATTAATTTGTGCAGATGGCACTTGTTAGACCAGAGCCTCAGGACCTCACTCTCCAGGGCACAGAGCCTGGGCCAGTACCCTGCAGCCCCACCTTCCAGCTCTTCCATGTTTGTCCCTTCCCTTCCTGCCCTGGCCTCCCTCCTGAATGGCTCTGAGGAGACCCCACAGAAGCCCCAAACAGGATCATAGGACAGTAACCTCAGGGCCAGCCAGAGTCCCCTTCCCATGGTGCAGGACTGAGGAGTGGACCTCAGTTGCTGGCTGCCTGGCCTTTAAAACTAGCCAAACACAGGATTCTTTGAGATCTTGGAGAAGGATCTGGCACCGCACATTTCTCCCATCTAAATCATTGTTGTAAAGTAACTTAAAAGTTTGTACAAAAATAAGAAGTTGATCCCTGAATGGCCTGCCAGAGTGTGGTAACCCAATATATTTTACCCTTAAACCAGAACTGTGTTTGTTTAGAAGCAAGTCACTGGCAAATGCCAAAACTGGAGGCATTTCCTCCCTTGCCCCACCTCGTGCCCTGTTCCCCGAAACCTCCTCTTTCGTCTCTGGGTCCAGATTCCTTGTTAGAGCATGAGAAAGTGGCCTTCTCTTCTCTTGGGGCCACGGCAGCCGTAGGGAGGAAACTTGACATTCATCAGGGCACCAGCTATGTGCCAGTTCCTATTCTGGGCATATCCTTTTGTTGACTTTTAACAGCTGTTTGTGGTGGCCTCATTTTAGGGAGGAGAGAAATGAGGACAGAGATGGGGTGACTTGCCCAGGTTCATGGCCTGGTTGGTGGAGCTGCAGCACAAACCTCTGCCTGTGTGACCTCTTGCCCATCATCCTTCTCCAGGGGGCAGAGGGAGAGTGCCAGCTATGTGCCAGGCACCAGGCAGGCCTTCCCAGCATGGCCTGTGTCCTGTCACACGGGAGCTCAAGCCTCAAAGACTTGCTGAGCGGGTGAGCTGACCCGTGGATTCTAACACCTGACGCAGTGCCCAGCAGGTCCTGGGCTTCAGCCCTCCCCCTTCCCCAGCCAGAACTTGAAGGGTCCCTGGGCTTGGCCTGGAGGGGAAGATGCCACTCCCTCCCTGGCTCCCACGATGGCTCCCCTGTCTTTCATCTTGTGCCTTCCGCTCTGTGAGCTGCACGCAGTGGTAATGGATCACAGTGGACTTTTTTCAATTAGGTTCTGATTTTCCCTGCCTGTTACTATAAAACTCCAGATGGTCTGGGCCTTCACGGTTCCCGGGGTATTTTCCCCCATTATTTTAATCTTCTTTCCTAACACGCCCCACATGTGGGAACAGGGCTTTCCAGGCTCTGCTCTGTGGATCCTGGTGCTCTCTCCACTCTGCCGCCAGGGCCTTCCTTTCTGGGTGGTGGCATCATGGGTGTTTCCCAGCGCCAGCTTCGTGGCCGGACTGCGCCTGGCCTTGCCTGGCATCAGAACCTATGAGGGCCCCAGTTTAAAACCCCAGAGAGACGTCCTGAGTGATCACCTGGCTTGGGTGCTGTATGTAAGGGACCCACCCGGAGCAGTGGCCAGAGCAGTTAGGGACACATAGAGTCATCAGCCAGACCTGAGGCCAGAGCCCAGCTCTGTCACTGGCTGTGTGACCTGAGGCCAGCGGCGTCACCTTTCTGAGCTGCAGTTTCTTCACCTGCAGAATGGGGATGGGATGTCACTTCAGCGTCAGGGCGTGCTGTCTTGAATCATGAAATGTTTGTGCATTTCAAGGTGGAGAAGCAAAGCCTAACCCATCCTGCCATGTTTCAGGGCTGTTAGGCACCCCTTCCCCCTCCACCCTGTCCCCACTCTGGGTATCTCTCACATAGCCGTCCCCTCTGTCCTAGGTAAACCTGGGTGTGTTCAGTTAGCTGAGCCAGTGCATTCAAATTCACCCTGACTAAAAGTTGCCCATGTGCCTCTGTGTATGTTGATGGCATTAGGGCTTTTGGTCACATGCACACTGGCTCACGGCACCCCCATGTGCCCAGCTGTGCCCTTCCTAAACAGGAGACATCCAGGCTCTGATGACTGAAATGAGCTTCCCAAGGACAGACTGGCACCACGCAGCTCTGATAGGGAAACAGTGGTGTGGGCATGGGAGTTGGAGGGTCCGTCCAGCTACCACTAAGTGTCACCAGGGGCCAGATCACGCTGTTGAGAATACCAGGGGTAGGGCTTGTATATGCCAAGGCCTGGGGGGGCCAGGCAAGGTTGGAGCAGGGAGGGACAGGGACAGCCCTCTGGGCCATGTCTTCACTCTAGACATCAAGTGGGAGTAAGTAGGGGAGGGGGACCAGGAAGCTCGGTGGCAGCTGTGCAGGCCCCCACAGTGTGTGGCACTGGGGTATGGATCCAGGCCGTGGGTGGACAAGAGGAGAAGGGGGCCAGTCTGGCTGGTGGCAGGGCAGATGGGGAGAAGGGACAGGTTCCTGGCTCAGGCATCCAGGTGAAAAGTGAGAGGTCAGGGAGGGGTAGTCCAGCCAGCAGAAGTGGCTCTCGAGCGCCGGGGTGAGGCACCTCGTGTCCTGCCATTTGCTGAGCTGCATCAAGTATTGCACAGGGGGGTTCTGTGAAGTCTTTTGGGATCAAAAATCCCAGAACTTGCCTGCTCCAGAATGAATCTCCACTCATGCATGTGAAGTCAGGGAGCCCCCAAATCCCATTTCCATTCCCTTTTCCTTCCCTGCTCCCCTCATTCTGGCTCAACAGATCATTAACTGTTTCCAGAACACACACCACCCCAGCCAGTCTCCCTGCCTGTGCTCAACCATTCTTTGCCCTGTGCCTGAAAATGCTTTTCCTGGCTCCCTGCTGCTCCAAATCCTGCCCAGCCCCCTCCCACACTCCAGATCAGCCTCTTCCTAGAGCTCCGAGCACTTTCTGCTGTGTGAAGTCATGGGGCTTTGGTGGGTTTGGTTGCCCCAGAGTCCCAGCTCCAGCACCACATGGGCAGTGCGGGAGGCAAGAGGGCGTCACTCATGGGCCAAGAGCTGAGGGATCAAAGAGGCAGTGAGTGGGCAGAAGGATGAATGGAGTCACGATGGCTGCAATGGAGACATGAGTGAAGCTTCAGAGCAGGGGCTTGTCCCACCGAGGGCTAGAGATCCGCGGTTCATTCCTTCAGGAGAGACAGCAGCTCTAACAGTGGCTTGGCCCAGGCTCAGAGCCCCAGCACATGGGGAGCAAGCCCTCTCCCACCCCACCACAGGGGCCCAGGTCCACTCTGCCAGGCTGGTCATCTGGACATTGGCAGAGAAGACGGTTTTCAGTCTTGGGCTCTACGGCAGTTTTCTCCCTAAAGGACTGGGGAAGGAGGGGGATGTCAAGAGGGCTACATCCCTTTAGGCACCCCCTAGAATACAGAGCCCATGAAATCATCATGATACCCAGGGGTCGGGTGGCATTTGCCTTAGGGACCCTCTTTCATACCCTTGGGGGAAATCAAGGCCAAATCCAAGGATGTGCCTGCTGGCTCCATTCCTGCTCCAAGACCTATATTCTGGAAGCATCTATATCCCACAACACATCAGCGGGGGCTGCTCTCCCAGCCCTACACAGTGGGGAGGACCCCTTCAAGACATTCTGACCCCTGAAGAAGTGGACACTCTCCTTGGCACCCACAGGGCTTCCCATGGCTGGGCCAGACCAAGTAGCAAATGCACTGACCAGGGCTCTCTGTTCTTTACTTCTGGGGTCAGAGCTGACCAGGGCCAAAGTCCTCTCTGAGGGCATGGCAGGAACAGCTACTGCCACGGTAATTGTGATGACACAGGCCTGTCTTGAGAGCCAGGGGGGTGTGCACATGGCCTCCCCCTCAGATCAGCTCTGTGAGATGGCTGCTCTTATCTTCTTTTATAGAGAAAGAAACTAAGGCCCGGAGAGGGGCACGGACTTGCCAAGGTCTCGGGGCTGTCTGCTTTTCAAGTCTGGACACTTTAGTTCCAGGATGGGGGCGCTGACTGGGTATCAGGCATAAGGATCCCTGGGAGGGTCTTGGTGGGAGGGGACTGGTTAGCGTCACAGTTTAGAAATAGACTTGTAAAGCCCTGTCAGGGCTCCCACGATGGTAAAAGGGCCTCGTCTGGAATCCTTAAGCCAGGGCTCCTGTGTCTGTGTTTCCTGTGGTCCCTCCTGAGGAACTTACAGCTGTCAGCCTCACCGGGCAGCCCAGTCCTGAGCCTGCTCCTGCCTCAGCCCAGGCCAGAGCCTCATGCTCCCAGTGATCCTGAGGCAGGGTGTGGAAGCCCAGATAGCAGGAAGGGGAGTGAGTGGCAGAAACAGGATGTCAGGGAAGCAGGAGGACTCGCACACATGCACAACTCTGCAGAAGACCAGCAGCCCAAGGAGTTGCCGTGCCAGGCAGACCACCATCTGCCTGGTCTGTGACCTTAAGTGATATAAGACGGGATCTTGGTGCCAAGGTCAGCGCTTGCTGGGCATTATTTCATTTAATCCCCACAACCACCCTCCACAGTTGGTAGATCTCACCCAATTGTACGGATGAGGAAACTGAGGCCCACAGTATTGAAGTGACTTGCCTGAGTTCAGTCAGTAAGTGGATCAGCAAAGACAGCAACATGGCCAGTCTGCAGCCAAGTCCATACCTGTGACCACTGTGCCACTGCCCCTGAGACCAGCTCCCATCTGACAGTGAGCACAGTCTTACTTGCCCAGAGGGCTGTGGAGAGAAGACATCACGTCCGTGACTGCACCAGGCCCAGCAGAGCTGGACACACAGCAGGTGTTGACCCAGTGGTCACTCCCTTCCTCCTCTTCATGCCTCTGTCCCCATCTGTGCAATTGTTGAATAGGGTGAACTACAGGGACCTTGGCAGGCAGCCAAACATGCCCTCAGGCCCAGGCAGGTCTGGACGCTTTCCTGATGGGCTTTCCTGGGGTCCCTGTAGCAGCCTCCTCCCAGACCTGTCCTGATCAAGCAGCTCTCCCGGTCCACCTGGAGGGATGGGCCATTCCCATCAGGACATCCTGGACAGTTGCTTGTTCTGTCGGGGCCACAGCTCAGCTCTGTGACTTTCAGGGTGCATCTGGGGCATCAGCATGTATGCACGTGTATTGGGACACCTTGCCAAATACTGGGTGAGGAGTGTCCTCATGAGCATGGACCCCTGTGCTGGCAGCCCCTGCCCTCATCCCCGGGAATCACATTGCTAACTTCCCCTTTGCCCCATGACGGAATCCAGCCCTACCCTCAGGGCGCTCAGCCTGGAGGTGCAACGGGAGGAAGTGGGGCGAGCGAATCCTTCTATCCACCAGCTCAGGGGTGTTGTGGGGACAGTGTGGGGGGCAGGTAGGAGGCTTCTCCTTGGAAGTGACACTTAAGCACCAGGCACATGCTTGCTCAGTAAGTGAAGGAAGGAAAGGCCTCCAGGCCTGGGGAGCTGCTGGAGCACAGGCCTGCAGAATGGGGATCCCTGACAGGTTCAGAGCAGTCACGACCCTGTGGCCGGCACGGAGTAGGGGAGTGTGTGTAGATGGGAGAGGCAGCTGGGCCATGTTGGAGGATGTGAACACCAAGCTGAGGATCCTGTATTTTTTGAAAAATGTATGAATTCATTTGTCAGGGAGTTGGAAGGGAAGGCATCCCAGGAGGGGCCCAGTCTGAATAAAGGCAGGGGGTGGAAGTGAGTGTGTGGAGATGGAGAGTTGGCCCAGACAGGGGTGTGCAGACCCCTCTGGGAAGATGATATACTGATCTCCAGAGTCTGGTGGACTCTCCTGAAGTCAAGAAAAATCACGCAGCTCAGAGGAGTTATTGCCTTCTGCTGTCCAGGTCCCTCCCGCACAGGCCAGGGAGGAACAAAGGGATGAGCCGGCTGCCAGGAGGAAGCCCGCTCTCCAGCCCAGCCTCTTCCTCCTCATTTGATGAACTTGGCAGAAGGCCAGAGCAGGGGGCCACTGGTGGCCCATCCTGCCCACTCAGGATTTACTTCAGGTTTCAGTGCACGGGGCAGGCATAACACCTGGAAGCAGGTAGGGAAGCCCCTTCTAAGCCCAGCTGTGAGTGGCTTGCCCTGGGCTAACCCCAACAGAGTGAGGCCTACACTTGTGCCCGGGCCTTCAAGGCCTCATTGTCTCTGGTCATTTGTTCTTGTGTCTGTCCAGGGGGTTCTGTCCTAGCCTATGCTCTATCCGCGGCCTCTCCCCCGCATTGAGCCTTGGTGGCTTTCATCTATAATTGCTGTCAGCTCTCTGTCTCTTCTTCCATCCACACCTGTCACCAGCAGCCAAGGGGGCTTCCTAGAACATACACCTGAACCTGTCCACAGTGTGTTTCCTGTGTGGGTGCCCTCCTCCTCAGCATCTTGGTTCCCCAGCGCAGGCTAGGGCCAATTTACCTAAATGAACAGCCTCATCCCCCAAATGACTGGGTATTCAGAACTGCTTGGGGTTGGGGGTGCTCACCCCCCAGGGCCAAGGAGATAAACCAGATAGCCACAGGTTCTGACTTGTGCCTCAGTCCTTTCCTGGCACCACCTCCTAATTTGCTAACATAAGATACCTTAAAAGTTGGTGAGAGAGAGAAAAAAAAATGGGTGCCCAGTGCAGAGAAGAGGGGGGTCAGGGTTCCAAATGTGGATGCACACTCTGGACACTGTCATCCTCCTCTTCTCCCTGCAGACAAGCCCCAGAAAGAGGGAGTGGAAGAGCAGGCCTGCAGGAACTCTAGCCCTCCCAGGACAGCTCCCCACTTCACCCCAGGCCCCTGGTGCAGAGGGCAGGAGTCACATATGTCCTTATCTGGATCAGGTCCTCACAGTTGAAGGTCAACCCTGGACCTGAAGCCTGAAGCCAGTGGCTTAGCAGAGGGATCCTGCCTGTGGCCCCTTCCTCCTCTAGGGTCACCTCCCTACCTGCCCCTGGGAAGACACCAGGAATTACAGAGCCACCTAGACTTTGGCATCAGACTTGGCCTGTGTCCTGTCTTTGCCCTGTCACAGCCCTGTGACTTGGGCAGGTCCCTTTACTAAGGTCTCTGAAATGGGGACATTGGTGCCACATATTGCACGTACCACACCTGGATGCAAGAGGTGCCAGCCACTGCTGACTCCCACCCCATCCACCTTCATGGCCAGAGCATCAGCCCAGCTGGAACAGGCCCAGGCAGCAGAGAGAAGCAGGGGAGGGGGCAGCCAGTCACACCAAAGGGTTGGGGTCTTCTGCCTGCACTGGCCTGCACTCGAGCTCGACTTTGAAGGTAGAATGGGTGTTTACGGGATGGCCAGGAGAGAGGACATACCTTGCAGAGTGACTTGCATGAACAGACTGGAATTTCCTGGCCTGTGCCTGGCTCCTGACATCCTAAAATGTCGGGTGGATACCAAGAGAGGCAGGAGGGTGGGCAGCTGTGTGGAGAGTGGGGTGGAAGAGGCAGGGGAAGTTAGATGTTAGGGGACCCTGACAAGAGAAGGCAGTGGGCAGGGGATGCAGGGACAGGCGCCAGGGCTGCAAGGGGGGTGGGGGCTGGCAGAAGCCCCAAGCTGCTTTCCTCAGCCTCCACCATATGGCCCCTCTGCACACTGTATATGTGCCCCATCCGGGAATGTGACACAACTGTGCTGTGCCCACTAATGCCCATTGCCAAGCACAGGGCCTGGTATGTGGTGGGCACAGGACAGCTAAACAGCCAGATGATAAATCAAAGCCACTTCAGTGTACAAATGTGCTTATTAGTCGTACATCAGTTGGCATCAGGGCTGCGCTCCAGATGGACAGGCTGCTCGACACTCAGTGGCCTAGCCCTGGGGGCTCCTGTCATCCCTGATGGTGGCCACATGGCCTCAAGTTTGGAGACAGGGAAATGCAGCACAGAGGGGTCCAGGCCACTGCCCAAGCCTCCCCGGCACGGTGCCCTCAAGTTGAGACCTGGGCCTCCATATTCTGTGCGAAGATGTGCGCCCACCCTAGTCCTCACAGAGTTCCTGTTAAGGGCTGTGGCACAGTCAATGCCCATGGCATTGGGAAGGGTCTTCCCAGTCCAGAGCAGAAAGCACTTCCTTCCTGAGCCCCATTGGTATATTTCTAAGCCAGGATGCCTTCCTCTGGGGCCCTAAGCACCTCTGTAGAGCAGAACCAGAGCTCCTGGAGGCTTGGGCAGGGCAGACAGACTTGAACGGGTGCTGCTGATGGGCAGGGTGGGGCCCCCCTAGGGCTAAGAGCACGCCTTTCCTGCAGTTTGAAGGCTGCAGCAAAGCCTTCTCACGCCTGGAGAACCTCAAGATCCACCTGAGGAGCCACACGGGTGAGAAGCCGTACCTGTGCCAGCACCCCGGCTGTCAGAAGGCGTTCAGCAACTCCAGCGACCGCGCCAAGCACCAGCGCACCCACCTTGACACGGTAGGCCTGAGGGGGAAGGCCGCGGGTAGGGGGCTGCACACAGGCCACCCCCACAACTTGTCTAGTGCAGAACCCCCGCTCTTGTCCTTTGGCCCTGTTGACAGGTAGAGCAGGGTAATTCTCTGGCAGGGGTCTGGGGTGTCCTGTGCATTATGGGATGTTTAGCATTAGCCCTGTCTTCCATCTAGAGATTTTCTATCTCCCAATTGTGATAAAAATATCTGTGGACATTGCTAATTGTCCCTCCGGGGGTAGTGTAAACTGGCAAACTCAATAGGGTCCCCCAGTTGAGATGCCCTGATTTGGCCTATGGGTACCAGCCCAGGCCCCAGCATCCTTGCGTATCTGGGACCCCTTCCTCCCATCCTCTCCTGGGGGCCCATCTGCCACACCTGAAGCAAGCCACTTTCTGCTCTTCCCACCCCATCCTGGGGATGAGCAGAGGTGCTCCAGGGCCACCTTTTGAGCCTTGAGGACTGTAGGTGGAGTGGAGGGGGCAGCGTGAGAGTCTAGGCTTCAGCCATAGTGACCTGGCCTCCAGAGGCCCGGGTCTTTCCACCTGCCTTGATTGTGCCAGACAGGGGGTAACCTGCAGCTGTATCCCAAGGTTGGTCCAAGTCCTCCCCAGAGACCTCAGCCCTTAACAGACATGGGTTCTGAAACAGTCCCCATGCTGCTTGCTGTCAGGGGTCCTTAGCCCATTTGTCAAAGGAAGGAAGCAAGCTCAGGGTCAGTCCTCTGCATGGTCATCACACAGCTGGACAGTGGCAGAGCTGACTCAGATCCAGACCTTGTGACAGCCTTATTGGCCGTGGGTGAGGAGGCACATGCTCTGGGAGGACCCCAGCCGCCACGCACCTCAGGAAACTGGGTTATTCGGCCAAACTCCACAGCTGGGCCTGCTCCTCCTGCAGATTTTGGGGAGCTCTGTGGTGGGGACTGGGAGGTCTGAGTGGCGGGCCAGCCCAGCCTGTTCCATACACAGTTAAGGAAACAGGCTCACGAGGGTGACTAAGCCACCAGGCTAAGTTGGTGGCCATGAAACAGCAGAGACCGAAGTGGAAGGGATACCAACTTTTTATTTTATAGCTGGGAAAATGGACCCAGAAAGGGAAGAAGGGACAGGAACTCATTGGGCCAGGCCACACCCTCCACAGTGTGTGTCTTTCTCTCTCACTCACACACAGAGTTCAATCCTTGTGACAACTGAAGGTGTAGGGCCATTATCCCCATTTGGTAAACCCAGAAACAGAGACTGGAAGAGATCGAGTCACTTCTCTGCCACAGCAGGCCAGGGGCAGAGCTGGGTTACACCCAGGAAAGTCCAGTGCTTTTTGCTGGAAAAAGCTGACATAGCAGCATCCTGGAGGGGTAGAGCTAAGCATAGGGGACAGAGCAGCAATGAGCAACCCCATCCCCAACCGAAAGCTGACCCCTACCACCTTCCAGTCTTCACTATCAAAGGCTACGCTGGGACCTGAAGTGAGAAATGATTCTAACAAATCCCCTGCCCCTTGGTTACTTCTCATCCATGGGACCCTGGCACCCTTGCCTAGGCCCTGAAAGATACAGTTGGTGCCTCAGGATCCCTGGTTATGTCCCCCAGAAGTCTCAAGGCAGTACCAAACCTCGGACCCCTCCCTACCTCCCAGTAACTTACCTACCCTGATTTAGCTCCTTCCTCCTTCCTTAAATTTCTTGGATCTAGCCCCAAAGCAACAGGCTTCTGTCCCCACTTGGTATGTGAGCAGAGCTCCAAGAGCTAGGTCATGTCAGGGCAGAATGAGCCACTGGCTTGTCTCAGGCCTTCATCTCCCCAAGAGGTCCCCAGAAGGATGGGAGGTGCAGCCACCAAGCCCAGCACTCCACTTGCATTCAGCTCCCTGCATAGAGACCCATGCATCTCCCCAGGTGCTGTTATCTCAGCACCCACCCTCAGCATCTCAGTGGGGCAGGGCCTTGCTTTTCAGAAGGGACCCAGCCAGTCCCTAGCTCCCCTTAGCATTGGAGAATATGAGTGTCCTCCATAGGCAAGAAAGTTTCTCCAGATTGGATAGAACCAGACCTGGGTTCTGGTCCCAGAGGTCTAAGGAAAGCTACCTTACCTCTGGGCTTATTTCCTCAAAGGTAAAATACCTGCCTCTTGAGAAGAGGTAGAGAGGTAGTCTGTCCAGCCCTTCCTTTCCTGCTGTGTTACTAACCCACTAAATGTGGGCCACATTCTGCCATGCCCCAGGCATCCAGCGTGGGTTTGAGTTTTGGTCACCATAGGTCCCTGTGTGGATGTGAATAAGCTGCTGTCCTGCTCTAGACTTCAGTTTTCCCATTAGCAAAACGGGTGGGATGGTAATCTCTCCTTTGCCCGCTTCACTGGGACCACTCATGCCTGCAGACCGAAGGTGTCCTGGTTACATGTACTCTGGCTGTGAGGTCTGGTATATTTCGTGGGCCTCCATTTCTTCCTCCACAAAATGGGACTCAGAGGAGACCATGGATGGCCAGTGCATAGCAAAGTGCCTGCACCCAGAGAGCAGACCATAGGGCTTGGTGAGCTACCGTGGTCCATTGCAAACATGCTGAGAGGCAGCCTTGCTAGTAACAGGAATACAGCGGCCCTGGCTTTGGAGCCTGTGTGGGGACTCCAGGCCTGGGTTTGGCTGCTGGCTTGGGATAGTCATAGGGTTTCCTGAGAGCTCACAGGGGAGCTGAGCCTCAGGAATGTTCTAGACACGTCAAGCCCTGGAAAAATTAACAATGAGATGGGCCCTGCTGCCCTGTTTCCAGGAGAGTGTGCCTTTTACGTCGCGCTCTGTTTGACGAAGTGTGTGGATTTGTATCAGTATCCTCAAGGGACAGGGGCTGGCTCAGGGGCAGTGCCCATGGGGACAAGGGGAAGAGAGAGAAAGGGAATGTGTGCGTTGGGATGGGGTCAGGGCCTGTGAGAGAGACCAGAGGTGTTGGGGTCGAGGTCAGGGCTAGGAAGTGAGGGTTGAGGGGGGCCATGCGTGACCTACGGTGGGTGGTCCGAGCAGGGCTCCCCCTCCTGCCTTCCTGTTGGCCTCGGCAAGCTTCTCACTGCTGTCTCTCTCTTTTTGCTCTCCTCCATTCATTAACCTGGCGACCTCTGCGGCAGCTCCAAGGTATGGTCGTCTCTTTCTGCTTCCCCTCCCTGTGAGGTCCCTGGGCCGTGGCACCTCTCCCACCGCCCCTCACTCTGGCAGGGGCAGAGTTGCCTTGAGGTTTGGGGACATGTGGTATGTCTGACAGGGCAGAGGTCCCCGGGACTTGAGCTGAGAGGTAGAACGCTCTCACTCTTCTGTCCCTGCAGGCCCAGGTCAGGGGGTTCCCGGGGATCAGAACCACTCAACATGTTCAAGACTGGAAGCCTCTCGAACTTCAAGCCCCAATAGCAGCCAGAATCCCCAAGCAGGGTCTTATGGAAGCCCCTGGGGAGATGTCAGCTAGAGCCCTGAGTCCCACCTTCTACTGGGATTTGGGATCCAGTGTCCCTCTTCTGCACCAGAAGAGGGATCCATCTTCTTCAGTGTCCCTCTGAACAGACCCAGCATCCCAGGGTGGACAGCACTGCTGCCCAAAGCTTGGGCCAGTGGAGGGAGCAGGGTTCAAGGACAGATTAGAGAGAGGGGAAAGGTGGGGGGGGGGCACGGGATAGGGTGGGGACAGGAGAAGGGGTGAAGACAGGAGAAGGACCCTGGTCTCAAAAGGGCATACTTGCCAGGTGAGGGTCTGTGTTCTAAGCACCATGGAGCCACTGCGGGGTTTACAGCAGGCACGGCTGGCTATGTAAGGAAGGAGAATGGGAAGTCTGGGGATGTGACAGAGCCGGGGGCAGGAGTCCTCTCTTGTCTTCCAGGTGAGCAGTGGGGGAAGGACCAGCCCACTCCCCACACACGGGGAACGGCCCCAGCTCTCGTGTGCTCTTGGAGGCCAGCACCCTGGGGCCGCCTGCAGCTGTGTGGGGAGGACCTGGGTAGCCTGGTCTGTTGGAACTCACCTGCATGCTCCCCACTGCTAGCTGGGTGACCCTGGGAAGATCCTTTGGCCTTTATGCTCCCTCTTCAACTGTCGAGAGGGGCAGGATAGTGAAGGGCTTGCTTGAAAGGGCAAGGCTGGCCAGGCTGGCCCTGTGCTGCACCTCTCCTCTGTGGGCAGCATCTCGCAGGGCTCCTGTCAGCTCACTGCTTTGTTGCAGCTGCGTGATTCAAAGGGTGCACCTTTGTCAGAGCAGTGCCCCCCGCCCCCAGGAACCCATAGAATTCATTTGTCCCTATTTTGCAGAGGAGAAAAGTGAGGCCCCACAAGAGAAGTCCCAGCATGGTGGGAGAAGGAGACAGAGTCCTTCCTTCACTCTTGGGCCAGGCACCTTTGCACACCTGAGGCCCATAACCTGCCCTGCACCCCGTCCTCCTCCCACAGTAGGTCACCCAGAAGGACCTTGGCCCTCAGAGTCATTCACTGACCTCTGAGGTCACTCACTGACTCTGTGTCCCTCTAATGTTACAGAAGCCATATGCCTGTCAGATCCCCGGCTGCTCCAAGCGCTACACGGACCCCAGCTCCCTCCGCAAGCATGTGAAAGCCCACTCAGCCAAAGAGCAGCAGGTGCGGAAGAAGGTAAGGTGGCCTCTGAGCCAGCCCCACTCAGCAGACGCACTGCGTCTTACCGCCAGGCCAGCACCAGGCCAGGCACCCACACTGCCTGTGTGTGCTCACCATTGAGTGCCACTGCCCATCTGTCTGTCCATCTGCCTCCCACCCTGTCCTCATCCGAGCCAATAGGACTTCACCTGCCCAGGCTGCCCCCAACCCTCGCCCTGTTACCTTCTCCCTATGGCTCCTCAGTGAGCATCTGACATCTGTCCTTGTGCTGGACACTGAGGATGCAAAACAAAAGGCACAGTCCCCAGGATGACTCAGTGCAGCATGATACAGATGACAGCAGGGTGTGAGAGTGGTCAGGGGCCTGGACAAGGGGGCCTCTGCCTGTCTGCCTGGGAGCAGGAGGCCACAGGAAGCAGTGGTCAGGGGTGGACTCTGAAGCCACCTGCATGTTCTCCGCTGCTAGCTGGGTGACTCTGAGAAGGTCCTTCGGCCTTGGTGCTCCCTGTTCTTCAACTGTGGAGAGGGGTAGGACAGTGAAGGGCTTGCTTTAAAGGTCACCAGTGGGGACTGAAGAGGGGGCACAGAAGCTTGGAAAGAAAGCTGGTGTGTGTGTCCTTCTTTCCAAGGCAAGCGTGAGCATGGGGATGGGAAGAAAAGTGCTCCCCGGAGTGACCAGTGTTGAGCAAGGACCAGAGCCTGCTGGTTGTGGCATGTGTGGGGCCCATGGGCACTTGTCTGGCCCGGGCTGGGCAGCATGGTAAGGAGGAGAGGAAGTGACCCAGGGTACCCACTGTAGGATCAAGGCTGTGCCCAGGAGATTGGGCTCTGTCCAGAGCACAGTTGAAGCAAGAGGCTCTTGAGAAGGGACATATCACCTGAGAGACGCCTCTGGGCTGTGTATAAAATGAGCTGGGGGTAGAGGGAGGGAATTCCAAGGCCAGGAAGCCACTGCTGGGAGCAAGAGAAATGGTGGAAGTCGGTCTGGGGAGAGTGAGGAGGGGCTAGGCTGGGCAGTGGAGCAGTAGGTACCCAGGACAAGACTTGGGCAATGGCATGGGTGGAGATGCCCCTTCATCAAGAAAGAGAACCTAGGGGCCAGGTTTGCAGGAAGAAGTGAGCAGTGGGTTCTGTGTTGGACCAGGGAGGGGTGTGAGCTGCTGAGGAAGCCAGGCCAGGGCGGGAAAGCCGGGGTGGGATGTGGCAGAGCCTCCTGGGCTGCCATAGTTAGTCTTGGTGAAGAGGATTGCAGAGGCCACCAGTATGACAGGAGGGTGAGGGGAAAGAGCTTATTAACATGTTCAACTCAATATAGGGAACCTGCATCAGGCTCCAAACACTGTCCCAGGAACCACAGATATAGCTGCCACTGAAACTGCCAAGGCCTTCTGGATGCAGAGATGGCGCAGACAGGGTTGGGATGCTGGGAATGAGGGGCTTCATGATGGGCAGGGACAGCCAGGCTCAGGATCTGGGGCTCTACCCTGTAGGCAATGGGGAGCCATTGGAAGTGGTAGAATGGGAAGGAATAGACGTGGTCAGAGAAGGGGCTGAACTTCAGGGCAGTTGCCTCCATGGCTCAGGCACTGTACCTACTGTCTCATATACTGCATCTCTTTTAGACCTCCTGTGACCCTAGAAGTGGACACTATTCCCATTTTAGAGATGGAGACTGAGGCTGAGAGGGAGTTAACAAACCAGCCCAGAATCACACAGGCCAGAAGTAACAGGGCCAGGGTTCTATCCCAGACCTGTCTGTCTGCAGAACCTGAGTGCTCAGCACTACTTTCAAGTGGAAGTCTCTGAGTAGGAACAAGAAATGGCCCAGGTTTCAGCAGGCTGGGGCTCCCGGTCAGGAAGGCTCCTGTCCCAAGTGGACCAGTGCCCAAGGACAGGAATCCTGCCCTGGTTTTCCCAGGCTCCATGCTTGGCTCCCCCTGAGCCCTTAGGGACTTAGGGCCGCAGATCTGCAAACTTCCCAACAATAAGCCTCCATTAGGAGCCACGGGATGATGAATCTTTCTGGGTAAAGCGACCCTTGTATTATGACAACTCCTTGGCAGCCCTGCTGCATTTCAGAGAGAATTAGAAATGCTTTTCTTCCTTAATTCTCCTCTCCCGCTGTTCCTAATCCCATCGACATTGCGGTCTGCAGGAACATGCCTTGGCCTCTTTTGCCAGAAACTTCATTTACATGGAAAACAGCTGCTGGGTCAGGGAGCTGGGAGCCCGCATGCGTTGGGCCTGGCGTGCCTCCCTCAGGCTGGTGTCGACCTTCAGCCTGGGAGGGTGGACACATCCTTGGAGACTCGCTCTCAGCCCCTGCCCGGGACATGGGTCAAGGCTCTCCCCTGCTCTGGGACTGTTTTGTCCTGGGTCAAGGGAGTGTTCCGATAAATCAGTCCACAGGCCTCGGGCTCTACAGCCCAGCTCAGGGTTCCATCCCATGCACATGCTGCCACTCAGCATCCAGGGTCCCCAGGGTGCCCCCGCAATCCCCACTCTGGCTCCTCTGGAGAGGTGGAGATGTTCCGAAATGACTGTCCTTGGGAACAGCCAAAGGCTGTTGGGCAAGCTTGGCTTGGATTACCGTGTGCAGCCCAGTCCAGGCTTGCTTTTAGCCAGGTCCCTTCATCCATATACCAATCCCTTGTGCCTGCTGTCATGTGACCACATGAGGCCCAAGTAGCTGGAACCGAGCCAGCCCTGCACACCTGCTTCACAAAGCCTCCTTCACCGTACCCATTACCTCTGCTCCTGTGGCAGGCGGGGTGGAGCATAGTCATTGCTGCAAATCACAAGCAGGGTAGGCGAGACCTGGAGAGTCTAAGGTACTTATCCAGTGTACGCAAGAAGTAAGAGGTGCAGCTGGATCTGTGCCCAGCTCTTCTGTGCCTAGCACTTCTCTATACAGAGAAGAGGCATGGTGGGGCAGATGCTGCATGCCTGCTGTGCTTCATCCCACTGCCTCAGGGCACACACCGTGTGTGCTGCTCGCCTCCAACTGACCTCAGAAGGCGGATGGCTGCTCCTGGCTGTCCATCTAGCTTTGTGCTGAGGCCATACCACATGGCTGCTCCCAGCCAGAGACTGCGTGCAGCCCTCAGGGATCAAAGGTCACAAGCAGCCCCCTCCCAAGAGATACAGGACCCCTAACTCCTAGTCAAGAAGACTTCCCCCTCCTGCCCTGGATCAGTGGGTCAGGGGGCATTCCCAGCCCCCCTGACCATGTCCCCTTTCTGTCACACGTGCACTTGCCCTCAAAATCCTGGTGTATCGAATCCCATCTTGGCGTCTGCTGCTTAAGGACTCAGGAATAACACAGTCCTCAGGTTTTACACCATCACCTCGCGTCACAGATGAGGAAACTGAGGTTCAGGGAGGAGAAGGGGCTTACCCTGGGCTGCCGACCTGCTTCTAAAACAAGGGGACCTGGTGGACAGGCGATCTGCCTCTAACGCCCCCTCTCTGCTTGCTCCCAAGCTGAACGCAGGCCCTGATGCCGAGGCCGATGTCCTGAGCGAGTGTCTGGCCCTGCACCAGCTTCACGCGTCCACACAGCTGGCTGCCAGTGACGGGAAGGGCAGTCGAGCCCTGGGCCAGGAGCTGCTCCCGGGTAAGTGTGCAGGGAGGTGGGGCCGGGGGCTGAGCATTCCACAGAGCAGTGATGCTCTCTGGGTCCTAGGCCTGAACCTGTCACAGGACGCCCACTCCTCTGGACTTGCCTGCCTACCCACCCTCTGGCTCCCGACCTTCAACCCATCTTCTCCTCTAGCTCATTTCACTAGGCAGATGCCCTTCCATACCCTTCCATGGCTCCCACTGCCCATAGGGAAATCCTGTGCATCTCAGCCTGGACTCACCAGGCCTGGGAGCTCTTGGAGTCCTCTTGTCTCAACCTTGGCACTTTGGATCCAATTCCCTGAATATTTTGCTCCTTTTAACTCCGAAGCACCCCACCTTTGCTAGCCTCCCCTCCCCTTTCTTTACTAAGGGGGCTCCTGCTCTACCCATAGGACCCACCTCCTGCCCACTCCTCCAGGAAGCCTTCCTCTGGGTTGCCTGCTGCTCCAGTGCTGAGCACTCTGGGATGTCACTGTTTCCCATCCGTCGACCTATCAGGCTGACTGTGAGCTCCTCTGGGGCAGACTAGGGTCCTCCTCACCACAGAGTCACCGGCACCCCAGGCTGGGGATATATGCAGCACTGCCCCAAACATTGTGAAGAGAGGTTGTGGCCCTAGGTCTAAGATCCAGAGGAACCACCGATTTAGCCAGGCATGGAGGTGCACACTTGTATTCCCAGCAGTGATCAAGGTTTCAAAGCCAGCCTCAGCAACATCGTGAGGCCCTAAGCAACTTGGCAAGACCCTGTCTCTAAATAAAATATAAAAAGGGCTGGGGATGTGGGTCAGAGGTTAAGTATTCCTGGGTTCAATCCCCAGTACTAAAAAAAAAAAAAACCATTTTGCACTGGCCGTAGCCTGAAGGCCTGTTTCATTCCCAGCACAGCTCCTGCTTCAGAAGAGAAATCCAGGGCTGGGGTCGCGGCTCAGTGGTGGAGCTCACCTAGCATGTGTGAGGCACTGGGGCCGACTAGGGTCCTCAGCACCACATGAAAAAAAAAATATATACAAGTATTGTATTCATCTACAATTAAAAATATTTTAAAAACAAAGAAGAAGAAAAGAAATCCAAGGCTCCCAGAGGGTGGGCAAAACCTACTAGGCCAAAACCTACTACCAGCTCATCATTAAACTCTGGCCCAGAAATGGGGCTTCCTGAGCCCTGGACCCGACACCCAAAGCCTCTGGTTTGGCCAAGGCAGCCTGGCTATCCTTCCAGCAGCTGCCGGCTATGGGGCAGGTTGCAGGCCACGGCAGGAATTCCTGGCCCTGTGGCTTGGGAATCCAGCCCAGATGAGGCAGCATGGCCTTTGGATTCCAGCTGATAGTTCCCGCACTCTGCCCCTGAGTCTCCAAAGAAACCTCGGCATTAGAGAGAAAGCTGTGTCCACCCTCTGGGATTTCTTGAATTACTCTAAATCATTTGAAACATTTTTTTAAATTTTCTCATTATTTTTCCTCTCAATGTTGAAGTAGCAACAGATTTTAAGATACGTCAAAACCTTCCCCAAAATCCTTGGGGAAGCAGGTTTTCACCCTTTCTTCAGGTGGACACTCAGAGGAGAGCCCACTCCCTCCCCTCCAGCTAGGGCCCCTCTACCATGGCTGCCACTCACAGGGTCTGAATTCCCAAATGGCAGGGCTGAAAGGACCACAAGCAGGACCAGCCCAGGGATGAGGACACAAGGGCCAGCACCCAACAGCCGGTTGGGACTGCTTGGAGCCCAATTTGGGGATTCCTGGGCTATCCCAGACTCCACAGGAAAGGGCACTAATACCACCAACGGCTGACCCAGGGTGAAGGTCCTGCAGCTCCAGCATTCCTACCTTGGGAGGATCTGGACTGGGCAGAAGGACTAACCAGGGCCATCCAGAAGAGAGTGGCGGGTCCAGATCCAAGGGCTGTTTGTTTTCCCAGATGAGCGCAGGGCTCGGGGCAGCAGTCATCATCTCTGGGGCACCTGCTTGGGTTGGTCCCTTTACAACACCATCTCACTTGATCCCCAGCTGTCACCCATGCCACAGATGAGCAACAAAGTCCACCAAAGGCAGTGTCACAGGGAGAAGGACCTTAGGCTAATGCCAGCCTGCTGGGACCTGCTGCTCTGGCCTGAGACAGCGAGGAAGTGATACTTTCCTCCCTGCTTTGTGCCTCAGTTTCCTTCCCAAACCTGCTGAGAACATGCACCAGGAGCAGCAGAGGGCCTGGGCCTGTGCATGTCAACTGCAACCCTTGCCACTTGGAAGGCCCCATCCTGCCTGCTGGGAAGTGACAGAGGCAGGGCTGAGCCAGGCCCTGCACCTGAGGCTGTGCTCTTACCTGAAAGTCTAGTGCCCTGCTGCCAACATTACCTCGATGCCATACTGAGCACCTACTGTACACTGCCCCTGTGCTGGTCCCTGACCTTCAGCTGTTTCCATCACAGTGAGGACGGGGAAGGAACAGTCAGGCAAACCCAGGGGCCCTAGATTCCCAGATTCATCCTACAGGTTCTTCTGCAGGCCACATAGTAGATGGCTGAGGCACAGCTGGGAGCAGATGTTAGGGCCAGCAGTTAGGCGTACCTGCCTGATGAGGAGTGTTTGCAGGGAGGCTCCTGCAAGTAGAAGACCCTCAGGAGCTTACCTGGCAGGTCTGTCTTCAGACTCACAGTGCCATGATAGGCAGGGAGGATGTGGGTGAGAAGCATGAGGTCACATGGCTGGGGAGAGGGAGCAGGACTATCGGGACTCCAGGCCTTCCCAGCTGACAGGCCCCAAATTGGTTCAAGATGGTAGGCAAGGAGGGGCTGGGGGAGTGGCGAGGGAGAGCCCTGTGCCAGGCTCCCTCTAGAGATCCCCTCAGTGCCTTCCTGGGTGAGCTGGCAGTGATGTGGCCATAGCAGGGAGGGCACCTGATAGATGGAGAGACAGGCAGTGCTGCCCATGAGATCAGAGATCCCCACGGTGGAGAGGCCTGTGGCTGAGAGCTGGAGGGTGCTCAGGACCCACCCCGACCCCAGAGTCTCACAGCTAGCTGGAAGCCTGAGCCAGAGCTGTGGCCCCTAGCTGGACATCTAGCCTGAGACAAAGCCACTGCTATTTCCTGGGCCAGCCTCAGTTGGACTTTCTTTCCATATGGCCTAGGAGGCAGGCCTGAGTAACTGCCCACCGTGTGGCTTTGGGCCAGTCATGCATCTTGTTAAGATTACTTTCTTCATCTCAAAGTGGATCATATTATCTCCCCTGTCGACAGTTTGGAGATGATTAGGCCACATACGTGGAGAGTGAACTTGGCACACATACGTTCATGAGCAGGGCGTGACTCTTGTCTCAGAGGAGACTTTCGCCCAGCTCAGCCCAGCCACAGGTGCCTGCCAGAGACAGACTGAGGTCTCCAGGCCAGCGCTGCGTTGTCCAGCAGTTCCAACACCGACCTTAAGGGGGCGCATTCTCTCCGCTGGCTACAGTCTATTTCTTGCCCCCTGCAGTCCCTGCCAAGCCCAGTTCCCTGCAGCAGCCTCTGGAGTTGCAGGCCCAGGTCAGGAGATCTGGCCTGGGATGTGCTAGCCTTGGAACCTCAAATAACTGACAAGTAAACTGTACCCCATCCTTGAAGGAACCTGCCTTCTCAGATTGGTCTTTATCGGGCAATAAGAAACAATGAGTCTAGATACACAATGACCAGAGTGACATTCTAGAGGTCACACCTGGCCATGAGAGGGGGCACTGACCAGGTGGGGTAGATGCTGCACCAGTGTAGCCCAGACCACAGCCGCTGGGGCCACCAAGTCCTCCCAGGGTATCACCTTGATGCATTGATTTCAGGGAAGATGCCACTTTCTGTTCAAATAAACCTGGCTAGATTGACGAGAGAAGGCAAAATTGGCCTCATTTTTTTTCCAGATAAAATAGGGAGCATGAAAAACTTGGCAGTCCTTGCTGTGTGCCCCCTCGGGCTTCTATCTCAGAGGAAGGGTTCCTCAGTGAAGGCAGTTAGAGAATGCTGGCCTCAATAGTTCTAAAACTCTCAACTGGGCCTCTGGACCAATACCTGACTGATCTAATGTCCCCCATTGGTTTATTAGCCCACCTGTCTTAACAAGGGGGAGAGATGGTAAAAGGTGGGATCGCCCTGTAAGTGTCTTCTATAGGGGCAGAATCTGAGACTAGAACACAGCTGACTTCTCAGTTGGGACCCTTAGGCAGTGTACAGTCTGAACAACCATCCATGGCAGCTCCTCTCACAGGTCTCCCAGGCCAGCTGGGGTGATCATCCTTTCTTCAGAACCTTTCACAGTGGATGCCCAAGCTCTGCTGGCACACCTCTGAGGATGGATAGCTCACTCTATCCAAAGGCACTCCATTACCCTGCAGCAGCCTTGTCTATCAGAAGGGACCACCAAGCCCTGAGAGCTGGTTCCTGCTTCTCTCAAAGTTCTTTTTGTCCTCCGTCCCCATCAGGGGAAATTCAGAGCAATCCCTGCGTCTCCAGATGGCCCCATAGAGGTCTGCAGTGGCCTGCTCCATACAAGCCCCTACCCCAACACACACGCACGCGTGCGCGCGCGCACACACACACACACACACACACACACGGTCTGAACACCCTGTGCTTCTCACAATCCCTTGCCAGCCCTCTTCTGCCATCAGAGTTGGCCCCAGCCCTGGACACAGCCTTTTGGCCAGGGCCTAAATCAAACAGAATGGGGTCATCACCTCCCTTGTCTACCACCTATACTTCCTCTAATACAACCTTACTCATTTCCCTTCTTGTCGTCTTCTCTATAAGTAGGCACGCGGTGCCTGGGCCATCAACAGTCATCTCTAGGGGTGGCCAAAGCCCAGTGATATTTGCTTGGTTCCTGCAGGTGTGTATCCTGGCTCCGTTGCCCCTCATAATGGGCTTGTTCCAGGCATCCTGCCCCCCACGCATGATGTCCCTTCCAGGCACCACCCATTGGACGTCACTACCAGTTCACACCATCATCTGTCCCCTCTACCCACAGCTGACAGTACCAGGGATGGGTATGTACACCATACCAGTTCTCCTTAGGGGATATGAGTGGGCACATCCGTGGGCGCCTGGCATCCCACGCTGCCTGGGCGTTCTGCGTGATGGGGTAGCCTGCATCTATGAAGCACTTGCTGCATACTATGCTCATCCCACGCTCTCTGGGCACCTTCTTCCATGCCTCCCAGTGACCCTGTGAGGCAGATGGTGTTGGCCCCTGGCTTCTGGGGGCCCCAGGAAGATCCTGTGCCCCCACTTGTCTTCTGCCACACCCCGGCTTCTCTGTGCTCCTCGTATTGGATGAGTGGACTGGACTTCCTTGGCCCCTGAAGACATGCTGGCCTGGGCATCTCTGACCACTGCAGCTGTGACCACAGCCCAGCCTGGAGGTCACTGCAGAGGAGGCCGCTGTCCCTGCGTTCAATGTGGTTTTCGTAGCGGCCACCGATTACCTGGCAGTGTGCTCCTTGCCGACCCCGACACTGCTGAAGTCTGTTGGGCTCGTGCGGAGTACAGAGAGGCCGAGGCCCTGCCATCGTTGTTTGCCACAGCAGTGACTTGATCCGATTTGTCACCCAAGGCCTGGCCCCAGCAGCACCTTCCTCCCCACAGCTGTAGCCTTCGCCTTGGCCAGCACGTGCCTGGGACCAGCCTGGCTTCAACACCCTCTGAACTGGGCTCCTCCTCCCATTCGTCATCCATTCCTCTGTGTTCAGCTGTTGAGTGCCACTGGATGGGCCCTGGGCCCAGTCTGGGACCACCAATCACGACGAGTGGGAGGAGGAGCAGGAGGAGGACAGGCCTGCAGAGACTGGCCATACAGCGCAGGTGTACCAAGGGGGGAAACCCAGTGGGCTGGGGTTGGGGGAGAGCATCAGGGAAGGCTGCCTGGAGGAGGCAGTGCTAAACCAGGCTTCCACGGGGAAGGCAGAGTCGTGCGGTGGACAGGTGGCAGAGGAGGGAGAGCGTGGCATGCTACCATGGTGTGGGGTGCCAAGTGTGGAGGAGAGGTCACCAGGGCCAGGCCACGAGGCCCGTAATGGGGCTGTGTCCTGAAAGGTGGTGAGCAATGATGTGGTCGGGTTTGGGAGGGAACGTGCCTTGCCCACAACAGGGGGCTGGACCGTGGTGGAGCAGCCTGGACGATGGGATGCAGCATGGCAGCCTGAGCCAGGCTGATCTGGACAGGGGAAGGGACACCAGAAGGCAACAATGCACAGTTCAGCGGAAGTCAGGAAACCTGGCTGGGCAGAGAGGGGGGCGCATTGGAGAGGAGTCCAGAGTGGGCAGAGCAGACTGCAGAGCATCAGGAGCTGCAGGAGATTGTGGTGGAGCGCGAGCAAACAGCCACGACGAGGCATCCTGTCGGGGTACAAAGGGGGACCCAGAAAACGGAGCCCTCCCTGAGCCTCAGTGTCTTCCTCTAGGAACACGGTGACGGTCAGCTGCACATGCCTGACGTTTTACGTGTCACCTGGTATAGGTGCCTTTGACAGGAACCCCCTGCCAGCTCAGGCCACCTGCTCACCCTCCAGCCACCCCAAACATCTCCAGCCCCGCGGCTCAGGCCAGCGCCCTCTGCTCTGCCTCATTCTCACCTGCCTGCCACCGCGTGGGTGCCATCAAGAATCTCTGCAGCCAGAGGCAGGGTGGTGACGAGACCAGATTCTATCTGCCTGCAGAACGGCCAGGAGTCACCCCCCAGCCAGGTGCCCTGGCGCTCAGTTTAACATGGAAGGAGGGCCCTGTGCCCCTTGCCAGCCCCAGGCTCGGCCTGAATGGGTTCCTTTTTCATCCCCTGAGAAGAGAGTGGGGGAAGGGACTCGGCCTCCCTTTCCTGCCAAAGTCAACAGGGAACGGCCACTCCAGGCTCCCCAGTGGTTTGCTGGGACGTTTAAATAGCTTGACAGAATTATCTGATTCACTCAAAAATATGCTAAGAGGGCCTGGCTTATGACCAAATGTATTTACCCTGGCTCAGAGAAGACGCCAAATAGGGTGGGTTTTTCTCCTGGTCCTGGGCGAGGTATGAGCCCTTGCCTCTGCCAGGCCAGCCAGAGTTCATGTTCAGGTCCCTAGGTTCCAACCGAAGCCAAAGCATTTGATGGTGGATGCATTGGCATGACTCAGAAGGGGGCTCCAGGCGACCTCTTCTCCTTCGGGAGTTCAGGTGGAGCAGCTTAGCCTCTGCCCACATGTCTGCTGCGGGTGGAGTGGGGTTTTGTCTGACTTCACTGACTGTGAAGGTGGCAAATGTGCGCTTGGCAGGGTCACACAGGAAAACAAACCTGGAGAAGGCCGGAGCTTGCCCGCTGGAGCTGGCCGCTCTTGGGCAGTGCTGTTCACCGCGATCTAGAAACCTGTTTGCCAGAGTTATCAGTTGTTTGCCATGTGAGGCCCTGTTCTGGACAGCAAGGACCCAGAGGGCAGAGAGCTGGGCCTCTCCACAGGCACTGCCAGGGCAGAGCTGGGCCACAAGTGCCCGGATGGGATGGAGACCACACAACAACCACGGGGTAGCTGGAGGATGCTCTCGGGCTGTCCTGCCTCTGCCTGCCCCTGCCCTGCCTTCAGTGATGGACCCCAGCTGCATGATGGCAGCACAGTGGAGGGGCAGGGACAGTAGGATGCCCAGTTGGAGGGAGCAGAAGGTGACCAAGCACAGCTCCAGACAAGGAGCTCCATCCCCAGCCTCTCTCCATATCATAGTCCTACTTTCCTTGGAGGGCAGATCTGTTCCAATAACACCTCATATCTCAGAGAATGCGTGAGGGTAACAAGGTCACCTGGAGCCGTGACACCGAGTTTGCAGTCTACCTTAATGCAGGTCCATGAACCCAAACAAGAAAATGGGGACCGAGCTTACCCTTTTTCCCCGTGCATGGCTGTGAGCCAGGGGCGCCCGTGGCCGTGCCTCTGCCCCCAAGCCTGCCTGCTGACGTCCCTCCTCTCTGTGCTCTACAGGTTGGGGCCCAGCCTCCTCTCACCCATGGTCAGCCCTGTAAAGGGGCTTGGCCCACCACCGCTGCCACCATCCTCCCAGAGCCAGTCTCCGGGTGGCCAGCCCTTCTCCACGCTCCCCAGCAAGCCGTCCTACCCACCCTTCCAGAGCCCTCCACCCCCGCCCCTGCCCAGCCCACAAGGTAAGCCCTGGCCCGGCCCTCCGCACCCACATCAATTCCTGGGGGACCCAAGAGCAGTGACACCCTGTCCCAGGGAAGCCGATGGGCACTTCAGGAACGACAGGCCAGCCACTGAGGTCTATGCTGGGCAGAGCTGAAAGACGGGTGACCTAGAGTGCCCAGTCAGGGTACTTCCTGGAGGAAACTGGTTCTGAAAGTGAGGAGTGGGCTTCCAGCAAGGAAGGGCTTTTCCAGAAAGAGAACAGCATGGACAGTGCTAGGGATGGGCACCCCTGGCTCACATGCACTTTGGTGCCATTTGGGGACAAATGATTCCAGCACAGATACCCCACCTCCCTACCCCTCAGGGCAGAGCTGGGAACAGCCCAGGGCTCCCAGCACCTTCCCTGCCCCACATCCCCTTCTCTCCCTTACACCACGATGCTCAGAGAGGACAGCATGGCCGAGTGACGGGCCCTCCCGGCCTGGCCTTGTCCCTTTGTTAATGCAGCCCTGCCACATCCCTCCACAGGCTACCAGGGCAGTTTCCACTCCATCCAAAATTGCTTCCCCTATGGCGACTGCTACCGGACCACAGAGCCTGCAGCCAGTGGGGACGGACTGGCCGGGGAGGCCCACGGTTTTAACCCCCTGCGGCCCAATGGCTACCCCAGCCTCAGTGCGCCTTTACCTGCCTCAGGTGAGCCCTGCTTGTGAGCCTTCCTCCCCTGAGCACCCACCAAGGCTCAGCTTTAGGCACATTGTCCTGGGACAATCCTGTGCACAAGGTCATCCCCACTTATGACTCAGAGCCTCCCCACAGGGAGGTAGTCAGACCCGGGCCCTGCAGAACTGGGCTTTGCACTGCATGACTGGAGAGGTCAGTGTTCCTTCCAGAAACTCCCAGCTTACGTGTGTCTAGACTCAGGGGTTTCTGAAGACACAGAGAAGAATTAGACTCTTGGCCTAACCAATGCTTTATATTGATTGAGTACCTACTGTGTGCCTGGTACAGCTGTGGACCCTGCAAGTAGAGCCTGGAATGAGACGAACACTGATTCCCATTTAGCAGGCACAGAAACCTGGGCTTGTGCTTGTCCTCAGGCTGCTTCTGACTCTCCTGCAGGGCCCTGGGATCCAGGAGTAGGAGGGCCCACCTCTCCATCCCTGGCTTGTGTGGAGAAGCCAGTGAGAGGGGAGAGCTCCAGATGGACCACTGTGGACTCAGGCCCAGAGCAGCAAGACGGGCCTGGTCAGGGTGGGAGCTTCAGCTGGAGAGGAACCTCCCTGAAAGCCCTAGGTGCAGATCTAGCTGGAGGCTCCGACACAGGGGAAGCTGAGAGCCTGCCTCAGAGGGCTCTTGGGCAGTCCCGAGTGCCTGCAGCCAGGAGTAGAGGGACAAGAACAGAAAAAAGCACCACGGCCACATCTGTGCATGGGTCCACCTGTGCGTGCTGACACAGCTGCTCCTGCTGTAGTCTTCCCATGTTGTGGGGCTTGCGTGGGCATGTGTGGTGTGCTTGTGTGAGTTGGGCTTTCAAGGGAGGTTCTTGGCATAAGGAGCTCCCAGGACATGCGCCTTCCTGTCATGTGTCCTCAGGTTGTGCTGTGCCCATGGTCATGCACCAGTCAGCATGTTACCCACCCCATGACTCGCTTGGGTGTACATGTGTGTACATCAGCATGTTTGTGGTGGTTTGGATGCGTGTGCCTGTGAGTCTGAGTACAGCGTAGGTAGACCTGCAGGTGGATGCCCGCCTTGTACAGACCTGTGTGGCATGTGGTTTGCAGGGGGCTGCGTGTTCTGTGTTTGTGTGCATGTGGATTGGTGTGTGATCAAGCACCAGCACTGTGCCCAGCATTGCTGGCCCTCACCATCCTGACCTCCTTGCCCTGTCCAGCTGGACCAGAATCCCAGGCCTGAAGTCAGCAGCTCTGAGGGGAACAGCTCCTGTTCCAGGTGGGGGGGTCTTTGGACCTCCCCTCCTCCCAGCACCCATCCCAGGCCCTGCTCAGTGCCTTAACTGCCAGCTGCCTGACCACTCTGTCCGGACAAAAATGGATTCAGTCTGAACAAGCTGGAGGGACCTTATGGCCTCCGAATAGTTCAGCCTGAGCCCATTTAGAGATGGGAAGACTGAGGTTCACTTGTAGGCCACACAAATTTGTGACAGCAGCTCTGAGACAGGGTCCTTAGGGAGGAACTGCATAAGATGATCCTTCCAAGTCCAGGGCTTCTGAGCACTGAACACCCCACCCGCAAAGACAACATGACCAGTGGAAGGGCCAGGTATCTCTGGAGCCAGATGGACCTGGATTCGAGTCCCGTTCCCTCACTTACTAGCAGGTGACTTTAGACAAATGTCTTACCTGCTCTGAGCCCATCTCCTCAGCTACAAAGTGGAACAGCAAATCCCCTCTCGTGGGGTTGCTGTGAAGTTTAAGTGAGATGATGTTTAATCAGCACTTAGAGCCCAATAAATGTGGTTCCATTTTGGGGGCTTCTTCAGTCCCGTAGGGAGAAACTTAAAGGGAAGAGGTGAGCCAAGCCCTGCCAGGAGGGAACCACCCTGGGGTTAGACCATTGGTCCTCACACCACCAACTGTCCTCCCGCCCGACTTGTGCTCCATGGCACAGCACTGGGGGATGGGCCACCGCAAGCCAGCCGGGCTTGTCTCCCCAGCTGCCTGGGCTCCCTGGGAATGCGAGGCTAGGACGCCCCCCAGCCCCTCCCCAGGTGCCCGCTGCCCCACCTGGCCGCGCTCCATGGGGAGACCTACAAGGAGGGCTGCTGAGCAGGCTGGTGGGCTGGAGCTGGACACACGACAGGGCACAGCTTCTGCCAGCCTCCAGCTCTGACCCTCTGCTGCCCGCCCTCAGGCTATGAGGCCCTGGCCGAGGCCCCGTGCCCCACAGTGCTGCCACTGCAGCCATCTGAAGACGTGGTGCCCAGCGGCCCTGAGGACTGTGGCTTCTTCCCCAATGGGGCCTTCGACCACTGCCTGAGTCACATCCCTTCCATCTACACGGACACCTGAGGAAGGCCCTGCCGCCATTCTGCAGATGCTGCTGCTTCCGCCTGCCGTGGTCTGCCACGCTCCCTGCTCCAGGACAGAGCAGCCAGGTGCCCACACAGGTGCTGGGTGCTGCGGCGGCCACCCAGCACCCCCCATGGGGGTGCTGTCTGGGCTCAGAGGTGCCCACCAGGGATCATGGCCCTGTGACAGTCCCTTGATTGTGTCTTCCTGTTTCTCCTACAGTTTTGAAATCACAGACCTCGTGTATATAAAGTGTACAGAACTTATTTCCCATTCCCATGCCAGTTTTATATTTTTGGTTTTACAAGAAAAACATTAAAAACTGGAAACAAGACTTGGGGCCTGATTCTGTGCTGTGATTCAGCTTAGAAGTCCTGACCAGGAGAACCTGAAGGGAGTAGAACAGAGAGCTGGGTGAAAACCACCTCGGGCCTGGGCAGCTGTGGAGCTGGGAGCCAGTGTCAGCTGTCCCCTGTCACATCATCCCAGGACAACACTGCCAGGCAGGGTTATTTCCAGAAACAGGTGAGCGAACAGACCAGGAGGGGTTCAGTGACCAGCCCGGCCCCACAGGAAGATAGACGGAGACCCCAGCTCTGTCCTACCCAGCCCCCTGCTGGCAGTGCCACTCAGCTGGTGGGACAGCAGGCTGTTTTGCTGCCTGCCTCTGTGAATGGAGGGCAGGAAGAGTCCCCCAGGAGAGAGCCCAGCAGCTTCAGAAGGTGAGGGACAAGGGTAGGTCCCTGTAGACCGGCAAGGTACAGAAAGCATCCTTTGCCCAGCGAGCCTGCGCCTAGCCTCGGTGGCTAAGGTCAGAGAGGAGACCAGTCCTCAGGCTGCAAGGCTAGCCTGGCTCTGCCTCCTGGCCCTGCCAGGCTCTCTCCAGCACCTAGCAGAGAGCAAACCCACTGTCCATGCCTGTGCAGGTGACCTGAACAGTGACACACATTTCACCGTGTCATCCTGAAGATCACCTGGCTAAAAAATAGGAAAATTCTTGCCTCACCTCCATTGAAGAAACAAAGCAAGGGAGGTCACATAGCCTGTGTGCCAAGCTCTCTCCCTGCCCCTGGAAACAGCCTGGGGAGGGTCTTCTTGCCCCTCTAGCTGAGAAGCAGCAGGCAGGACTAAACCCAGGCCAGGGGACCCTGCTTTATGTACTGCACAGCTGGCTTACGTAGGCAAAGGGCAGTGGGAAGATCTCATCAGCCCCCTGTTCATAGGGGGAGCCGAGGCTCACAGAGGACACCCAGTGAAGCAGTGACTGACTGGGCTGTCTGCCTGGCCCCTGCATCATCCGGGGACACCTCAGTCACACCAACTCTGGGCATCCTCCCAGGAGGACTGAGCAGACCTCTGTGCTGGGTGCCCAGTCCCTCTGGCAGCTGCACTCGAGCTGCTTCCCCAGGACCAACCTGGAGCCCTGGGTGGGAGACAGGGATGCCTGGAAGCTGTGTCCCACTGAAGGTCTTGGCTGCAGTGAAATAGCCTCTCCCCTGCCCCCTCTCCAGGCTGGGTGGTGCTCCCTGACCCTCTAGTATGGGCTTGCTCCCACTGTGAGGAAGCCAAGTGCTGTGGTCTCTCTTGCCACCCTGCCACTCACCCCTGGGTGGCAGCCCCTTCCTCCAGCTCTCCTCACGACCCAGTCTGAGCACCAGCTGTTACTTGCCAGTCCATGACTGATACTTGCCCCCATTTTACAGATACAAGAACTGAGGGATGGTGAAGTTGAGTCACCCACATAGCCAGCCAGGAGTAGAGCTGAGACTCAGAGTTAGGCCTTGGGCTCCTGCCCTGGCTCCCACCTCCCCTCTCAGCCATGGCTTCCCTGCCTGGGCCCAGTCCAAGCCCCCAGCAGGGCGGGGGGCTGACCCAACTTCACACAGCATATCGGGCTCCCAACTCCCACCCAGGATCCCTCACCCCCTCGTCCCATCCCCCACAGATTTTATGGAACTAATTAGGCCGCGGCAAAATTTCCTTCACAGGGATGCTCAGGAATCAATGCTGCATGTCATTGTCAGTACTTAATCCACTCCAGATAAGCAGAATTAAGCTGTACAATGAGGACATATTTCTATTAATAATGGAAAGGGCTGAGCCCCAAGCGGAACACACAGGGAGCTGGCCGTTGGATCCCATTTAATTTCAGAGGGGAGAGAGGGAGGAAAGGAGACAAAGGCAGAGAAACAAAGAGGAGGCGGACGAGCCGGCCGGAGCCCTGCACACAGTAGGACTCGTGGGGTCGCAGCCAGCCTGGTGGCTGAGTGTCAGAGTGATTCCCTCCTGGGGACTGTCCCCATGCCTGTTGGCACACTCACGCTGACACAGTAGTGCATCCTCTGCATTGAGGTGACGCCAGGGTAGGGCCCTGGAACCTGTGCTTCCTTCACCACTCGATTACCACGAGCCAGGGCCGCAGCCCCTAGCTTCAGGCCATGGGAGCCTTGCCCACCACCAGGGGCATGGCAGTCACTCACCTAATTGGCAGGGGGTGTAACTGTCACTGTTACACGGGGCCGGGGAAGGCTTACATGGAGGGAGTTGGTGTTTCTCACTGTGCCTGAAGAGCCCCTGGGACATGGATGACAGGCGTGGCCTGGTGGGCTCTCCAGTGCAGTGATTCTGCTCAGAGGACCCAGAGTCCAGGGCGCAGGGACAGTGCCCAGGCCTGCCAGCTGACCATGCTGCTCTTCCAGCCTGGCCACTCCACACCTGCAGACCCAGCCCCTACCCAGTCCAGACCGAGATTGCCCCCCACAGCCTCCCTGTCGTCCTTCAGGGGTCCCCGTCTCTTCCTGCTCTTGTTCCCTTCATCCCCCAGTTCCCCTGTGCCACCCTTGTTCTGCCTCAGCCCTGTGTCCCCTCCTGTTTCTCTCCTCTCCTCCATGGTCTTTCTCCAGCCGCAACTGAGCATGTGAAAATCCTCTTCGCCCTGCCAGGTGCCTCAAGGTCAGGACAGCTTTCTTCTCTCCTCAGTCCCTCTGATCTGTGGCCCAGAGAAGCACAGTGGCCTGCCCGAGGGACTCGGAGCCCTAGTGGCTGGGGAGGAGGGGCTCATAAGAAGAATCCCAGGAAGAAAGGCCTTTGTGACGGGCCCTTCATTCAACCTAGACTCCACCTGCCAGGGGTCTCGGGTTAGTGCTGGGCATGAGGACCTTCTCTCTGACCCTGTGGCCAGGCCCAGGATGCCCTCTGTGCTGTGCACAAGGATGCCCCACACCAGGACCTCACCAGGCTCCTTCCATGTTCTCAGAGCATCAGGCTGAGAAGGCCACTAAGGCCCACAGTGCCCTTCCCTGTGTCACACACGGGAAGACAGAATCCTCTGAGAAACCGCCCAGGCCCTCCCCATGCCCGCAGCTCTAGCTCCAGCTGGGTGTGAGGAAATCAAGCAGGATTCGTCAGGGGGACAGGCAGGCTTGTACCTTGGACGCCTGCTCCACTGGACAGGGACTGAGCTGGTGAAGCAGCCACTAGAACACAAGCCCTGGAGGGCAGCCCCTGGTCACAGCAGCTGCTGGGTAGCTGCTTGTCAAATCTATCCACGAGCAAGAGAAAGAAGCAGGGCAACAGACCTGCCTCCACAGAGCCTCACGCCCAGTAGGGCCACAACAAATATCTGTGAGCTCGGTTTCCCCCTCTAAGTGAGGACACAGGCACAGATTGGCTTGGTCAAAGTTATAGAGCAGGTGGGACCTGCAGTGAAGAGCCCAGGCACCTGGGCCCCACCCACACTCTAACCACCTATCCTTTTAGCGCACCCCAAACACTAATGCAGCCAGCACAAGCCCATCATGAGAGCCTCTGGGGTTCTTCTGGTGGCAGCCAGCACTTTCTGGCTCCTAAAGAATGTGGAGTCACCCATTTGGCAAGGTGTGTATTGTGACCCATTTGGCAGAGAAAAGAACTGAGGCTCAGAGAGGTAACTTATCCGGACAGAGCTGGAATTCTGTGACATCTCCACCCAGCCCACCCTGCCCTGCTGGTCTCCATGACAGACCAGGACTTGGGGCCCCCGGGAGCCGCCTGAGGATTTCTGGCAATGCACCCCTCTCGCCCATCCAGAGGGGCCCATTATGCTTTTACAAGTCCTGATTTATATACTTGCCTGGGCCACCAGCCCTGCCAGGGATTTATAGGTTTCTAAGTGGTCAGGTCTCCGGGGAAAATACAAATAGAAGTGAATTGGGAAAGACTTGCCATCCCCGCGGCTGAAGAACTGAAGCCTCGACTTACTCCCAGGGGCCCTGGGCTTGCAGGACAGCTGTTATGTGATGGACTTGGATGGAGGGGGCTATTTTTAGGGCAGTCGAGGTTCAACATGATTTGGAGGGTTGAGGGCATGGGGGGATGAAAGTGAGCTTCATTGGAGTCAAAAATACAGACACTGGAGGATGATCCCATCGTGAGAGCTCTGGGGCTCCTCTGGTGGCATTCTTTACTCTGGTGTGTGCGTGAAATTTTCCAGAAAAGGATTTAAGCAGTCTGGCGTGACCAGGCTAGGATTTTCCTGCGTAGCTGGCAGCTTGGTCAAGTAAGCCCAGTGTGGCTCATCCAGGCTGAGGCTTTATTAGGGGAGAGTCTGGAACCCAGGTTCATCTTTCCTATGTGACTCTCTTGTCATAGCAGAGACCATGTTGGTGGCCCTGCCTCCCAGGTGTCCAACATAAGGCCTGACACACAGTTGAGGTCTATTAAGTGCTTTCTGAAGTTAATTTGTCAGTGATAAATAAGAATACAGCAGAACAAGAGCCAGGGCAAGGAGAGGTCTCTTCCTGAGGGTGCTGGCTATGCCAGCCTGGGAGTACAGGAGACCGGATCTTTGATCCCAACCACAAGGTTCTGCAGGGTCCCCTGGAGAAAGGGAGAGACTATGCTATGAGACTCCTGAGTGGGTTAGGGCAGGGGGTGGACAATTCCTAGATTTATGAAAGCGGAGCCTCTAACATAAAATGAACTGTTATGGGATGAGAGCAAGCTCTCTGTCCCTGGGGGTGTGCAAGCAGAGTGGGCAGAAAACTGCAAAGCAGTCCCGTCACTCAGTCAAGGGCTCAATGGCCCAACGGGGACTCTGTGACAACAGCTCTCTCACATCGTCTCAGGCCGCAGTGGATGTCCACCCAAAGCACTGTTCCCAAGGCTGGACATAGGACAGGGATGTCTAGTGATTAACTGTGTGACTGCAGGGAAAGCAGGAGGCCAAGGCTGGGGTTACTACCTCCATGTTTTCTCGGCAGTTTGGGGCTGACAGACCTCCGCAACCCAGGACAGAAGGAAGAGGTGGCCCTGCTAGAACCCTGCTCTCTGCTTCCTCGCGTTTCCCAGCAAGGAGCCTGCCGTCAGCAAAGCAAGCCTGGTCAGACTGCAGGGAAAAAGCAGTACTGACCCAGGGCTGCGGGCTGGAACACGCTGGCTTCAGGCACCCGGTCATAGCAGGGCCCACGTCTCTCTACACCCCTGCTTCACAGATGGGGAAACTGAGGCTCCAAGAGTCAGGCTGGCGGAAGGTGGGTGGTCATTATGTACAGGAAGGGAAATCAAGAGCTGAAGGAGGAGACAGTGAGGCTGAGCACCCTTCTCGCCTGCTGGCCTGGCCACGCCCTCAGGAGCTTCACAGGAGGAAAGGCCTCCTCAACCTGCCTTCACCTCACATTCCGGCCTCATCTGTAGGTGGGAACCACACTCCCAGATGTCCTGGCTCCTGGGAATAAAGAGCCCTGTGTGAAGTGCTGTGCCCAGGATGCCTGGGATTTCCACTGGAGTCTTCCCCTTTCCCAAGGCCAGAAGTGTCCCTGGTCAGCCACACCTCCTCCACCAGACTGTGGGCAGCCTGGGGCAGGGCTGAACTGAGCCCCAGAGAGAAGGGTGGGGTCTCCTGCTACGAAGCAAAGGGTGCCAGGCGGGGGCGGCCCCAGGGTGAGGTCACTGAGTCCCAGGTAGGGCAAACTGCCAGGAACACAGTCTCCACAGGGCCTGGACACTGTCCCTCAGCAAGCAAGACACGGCTCGTTGTGGAGCCAACCCCCTGGAGCCTGGTTTACAAGGTGGTTCTTTGCCCCCGAGAGGCCCAGGATGTAGCAGGCACACACGGCTCTGTTTTTACTGGTGGAGAAACTGAGGCTCAGGAAGCTTGTGGTTCTCAAATGACAGTGAGGCCCTGGGTGTTGACAGCAAGATTCCAGAGTCCCCAGCATGTTCAGGCATGTGTGGACTGGGGCCTTGGGCAGTTCCCGAGTCTGGTGTTCTGCTCTTTAAGATGGAACAATGGCTCCTCCCTTGGTGGGTGGAGTCAATGTGGCCATAGAGTGAAGGCCTCCTACGTGGGGGGTGTTCAAGAAATGCAACTATTAGTATTTCCACATAAACACCCCGAACTCTCCCCACAACTCTAACCACACTCCATGTTACAGGCCAAGGAGGTGGTCTGATTGCCTGGGGAAACCTGGCAATTCAATGGTGGATCTACTCTCAGGACTCCCAGAAGAATACTCACATCACCCCATGCTGTCTTGGGCAGAGGCCTCACTGGTCAACATGCCCCAGTCTGTCTACCCAAGGCCTGGGACTTTGATTCAAATTCTGGCTGTGCAAACTTAGACAAGTTGCATGCTCTCTCTGGGCTTCAGTGTCTTCAAATGAAAAATGGAAAATCATGATCAGATTGTACTGGAGGGACATGAGAAATTAGGTTTGCTGGCCCTTGGTGATCAAGTGCCCAGGATGGAGTCGAGAGGGGAGGCAGCCTCCTTCTGTTGATTTGCAGGTGATCAATTCATCATAGCCTACTTTTTTCTAGAGTTTGAGGCTCCTCAGAGGATTATCCTCACACTTATCTGGTAAGGTGGGCTTCTGGAAACCTCTCAGCACTTAGCGCCACAAGTGCCCCCAACGTGACCACCCTTCCCATAGCGTACAAATCTCTGTTTTCCCTCCCTGTACTTTATTTGCTCTTGGAATAGAGTTTCCTCCATGGCGCCCTCTTGATGACTGTTGGACACCTGCCCAGGCACAGGGCATTACTTTCAGCATCTCTCTAAGTAGGATAAATCAGGAGGCAAGCTCTGCTCTTGCCAGACACAGACAGAACAGGAACGGGCCAGTTGACAGGCCTGGACTGCTGGAAGGCAAAGCCCTCTCTCCAAGTCAAGACATCCTCTGCAATCCTGCTCCCTGCTCCCTGCATCAGCCAAGAGCCTGTCTTGGTCTCCCCAACTTTCAGGACTTGGTCATCACAGCAAGAAGTTTTTGGGTCCCTCTGCATGCTAACCACTTGACACAGGTTAACCAATTCACTCTTCAAACAACCTAGAGAGATTGGAAATCTAGGCTCAGAAGGCCAGACCTGGTCTTCAGGAATCGCTCTTCTTCCTCCTAGAACACTCCTCTCTGAATCCTGCCTCCTCTAGGCTGGCCTTCCCTGGCACCAGAGCACAGTGACTGCCTGACACTTCTCCTCGACAACAAGTGAAGCCTCCGGATCAGCTCACAGGGCCACAGTCTCAGAGCAAGGAGAGACAGAGGAGTTACAGGCTTCCCGGGTCACTCAGCAAGTGGACGGTAGCAGAGGCTGGGTGCACAGGTTTCCAGACTCCCAGCCAGAGCTCTGGGACTCCTCCAGCCCCTCCAAGCTGATCAGTCTTTCCATGGCCTTCTCCTTGGGCCATCTCATCTTCTAATGATCAGAAGTTCCCTGAGGACCAGACAACCAAGTCTTCCGTGCAGCTGAGCACTCAGGATGCCACCAGGCATGGGTGCTGACAGGTTGGCTGGTGACCCACGCAGCTGTGAGGCCCCATCCTGGGAGACAATCTCAACTCCCAAGTCCCCACCCACGGTCTTTCAGTCATCAAGGCCTGGAGTCTGGCTCAGGTCACCTGGGAGGGGAAATGGGCTCAACCCCCATTTTACAGATAAGGAGGGAGAAGCCTGGCGGGAGGGGGGATTTTCTCCCTAAGCACAGATCCAGAGCCAGGGCACCTCTGTCAAAATCCCTTTTCCAAAAAGACCCAGCCCAAAGACACTTTAGATCCAGCTGCTTCTCATTTTCTGGGGCTCAGCTATGCTGATCAATTCATCAAACTGTCTCCAACTCTTCTCTGAGCTGGGCATAGGAGAACAAGATGATTCAGCATGGTTCCAGCCCTGGACAGACCAGGGAGGAGACTGGCACATAACCCTCCCCCCCTTAGAGCTTTTGTCACCTTGTGCGGGCAAAGTACTGTGCTCTCACACTCCCATGCATGAAGCTCCCACTTCTACCAAGGCAGCCTCCTTCATCTTGGTGTAGCTCTGGCCAAGAGAGAACCTTCCCTCAGTGTTCTGGATGCATCATGCAGTGAAATGCAGCCATAAACATGGTGTGGAAACAATATTCTAAAAAATGAAGTTGTGTCTCAAAGAAAATCCAGAAGGATGTCCTGACAAAGGTGAAAAGTGGTTTATTCTATTTTCAAATTTGCTCTAGACATTTTAATAAATGACACTATTCATACTAGTTATAGAATGTTAGAACTAAGGTTTTCTTTAAGGGCTAAAGACAATGATAACAACTATAAATCCAAACCTCTCATTTTATGGGGAAACTGAGGTTTGGGACCATTGCTTGGAGGAGGGGGAAGATGGGAAAATGACCGTGAGACACGGCTCCTATTATCCTTCCCTGGAACTCAGGAGGAACCTATGGGAAGAGTTGCTATTCTAACAAAGATGTTTTAAAAGCCCATTCCCAATAGACTTTAAATATGTTTTGCTTTGTTTAGAGATGAGGGACATTTTAGAACGATAAGAGGGTTGATTCATCAATAATACATAACAAATGTAAACATACATGCCTCTAACAGCATAGCCCCAAAATATATGAAGCAAAAGCTGGTGAAATTAAAGGGAGAAATAGACACTTTGACAATAATAGAGGGTTTGTTAGCTCTTCATTGATGTGACAAAATACCTAAGAAAAACAATTTCAAAGAAGAAAGATTTATTTTGGCTCAGAGTTTCAGTTTTCAGTCCAAGGTCAGCTGGCTCCATTTCTTTGGGCCTGAGGTGAATTAGAACATCATGGCAGAAGGGCCATGTGAGGAGGAGAAGAGGGGAGAGAATCAGGGGGATCGGTAACAAGAAATACCCTTCCAGGGCACATCCTCAGTGGTCTCCCTTCAACTAGGCACCACCTTCTAAAGTTTCCACCACATCCCAATAATGTCATCAACTATGAGCTTGTCAATAGAATAATCCACCCATGTGGTAAGAGCCCCCCAAACCCAATTGCTTTACAAGAGTCCCACCTCTAAACACTGCTGCACTGGGGACCAAGCATTCCACTCATAGGCCTTTGGGGAATGTTGCAGACCCAAACCACAACAGTTGAATTCTTCAATAACGTACTTTAACAATGGATAGAACAACTAGGCAGATATCAGCAAGGAAATAGAGGACTTGAATAACATTATAAACCATTAGAACTAACAACATCTATAAAATACTACACTCAACAACAGAAGAACACACATTATTCTGAAATGTACATAGAACATTCTTTAGCATAGACTATAAACCAAACCACAATACATTTAAAAGAATTAAATTATACAAAGTATGTCCTCTGACTACAATGAGTGAAATTAGAAATCAATTGGCCCAGAAATTTGAGGCCAGTCGGTTAAGAAATGTGAGAAAATATTTTAAGATGAATAAAACTTAAATAAATAGGGGTATGTACCAAGACTGTGGGATGCTGCCTAAAAATAGTGCTTAGAGGAAAATGTGTAGCTGTAAATGCCTCTATTAAAAAAGAAGGAAAATCTCAAATTAATAACCTCACTTTCCACATTAAGACATGGGAACAAGAAGACAAACTAAATCCAAAGCAAACAGAAGAAAATAAATAAGAATTGAGTGGAATGTGTATGTATGAACATGCCATAATTAAACCCACTATTCCATATAATTATTATGCACCAACTATAAATGCATACATATATACATAAATAAAATGATCAAAGGGGAAGTTGGGAAGTTAAGGAAATACAGTGTAGAAAAACAATAGAGAAAGACAACAAAACCAAAAGTTAGTCTCTTAAAAATATCAGCAAAATTGACAAACTTTATCATGATGGCCCAAACATAAAAAGAAGACTCAAAATTACTAAAATTAGGAGAAGAAGATAATTATTGAACTTATAAAAATAAAAAGGACTGTAAAGAAATACTATGAACAATTGCATGCTAATAAGTTATTTTACAAAAGATAAAATAGGCAAGTTTCTAGAAAGAAACAGACTATTGAAAGTAACTCCAAAAGAAACAGAAAATCTGAATAGACCTGTAACAAGTAAAAATATTGAGTTGATAATTAAAAAAAAACCTTCCCACAAAGAAAAGTCAGGTGCAGATAGTTCTAGTGGTAAATTTTATCAATGCTCAGAAGATTTACACACACACACAAACAACTCTTAAAAAAACTAAACTCTCCCAAAACTACAAGAAATGGAACATTTTCCAGCTAATTCTATAAGACTGTTGTTAACCTGGCACCCAAACCAGACAAAGATATTACCAAAACACTATAGACCAATAACCCTCATGAATATAAACTTTAAAAAAAATCAAGAAAATACTAGTGAACTGAATCAAGTAACACATAAAAAGGGTTATATGCTATAACCAAATAGTATTTATCCCAGGAATGCAGAGTTGGTTTTCTTTTGTTTTAATTTTTTGGAACAGTATCTTGCTACATTGCCCAGGCTGGCCTCAAATTCCGGGGTCAAGCAATCTTCCTGTCTCAGCCTCCTGTGTAGCTGGGTCTATAGGATTGTGCCATCTTGCCCCGCCAGAGTTGGTTTAACATCCCAAAATCAATTAATATACTATGTCAATACAATAAAGAAAAAACACACAAATCATCTCCATAGATAACAGAAAAATAAATTGGCAAAATCTAAATACTCTTTCATGATTAAAAAGAACACTAAAAAAACCCCTAAAAATAAAAGAATATCCTTAATCTGATAAAGACTACCTATAAAGACCTGCAGCTAACATCATACCTCATAGTGAAAGACTGGATACTCCCACCTAACATCAGGGACAAAAAAAGAATCTTTACTCTTGACATTTTTATGCAACATTGTACTGAAGATACTAGCCAGAATGATTAAGCAAGATAATTCAATAAAGGCATCCAGATTGGAAAAGAAGATTATATTTGCAGAAAACATGTTTTATTAAACACACACAAACCTATTAAAACTAAAGAAGTAAATAAGTTCAGCAAAGTTGCAGGATACAACATCAATGCACAAAAATTAATTGTATTACTACACACTTGCAATGAATAATTCAAAAATAAAATTTTAAAACTTAATTTACAATGGAATTAAATAAATAGTAACAGATTTAACAAAAGTATAATAAGTACAAAAGTAATTTGTACTCTGAAAGCCTTAAAGTATTGCTGTAAGAAATAAAAAAAGACATAAGTATTGGAAAGATATCCCCTGCTTATTGTTCAAAGACTTATTAAGACAGAAATATTCCCCAAATTCATCTACAGATTCAACATAATCCCTCAAAACCCCAGCTACAGTCTTTCCAGAAATTTCCAATCTGCTCATAAAATTCAGATAAAAATTTGAGAGACTGAGCATAATCCAATCTTGAAAAAGAAAAAAAACAAAGTTGGAGGATTGACAGTTCATGATTTCAAAATTTAGTATAAAGTTATAGTAACAGACATTGTGTGGTGCTGGCATTAAGAATAGACATATCAATAGAATTAAATTGAAATTTCAAAAGTAAACCTTCACATTTATGGTAATTGATTTTTGACAAGGGTGCCAAGACATTTAAACAGGAAAAGAATATTCTTTTCTACATCTAGTACTGGGACAAGTGGATATCCACATGCAAAAGAATGAAGTTGGCCCCAACCTGATGCTATATACAAAACTTAGTTCAAACTAGACCAAAGACCTAAATTAAAGAGTTCAAATTATAAAACTCATTATAGAACTCTCAGAAAAAAATATGAGTAAATATAACCTTGGATTAGGTAATGGTTTCTTAAATATATCACCAAGAGCACCACCAACAACACTAAAGATAAACTGAACATCACTAAAATTAAAAGTTTTTGTGCTTCAAAGAATACCATCAAGAAAGTGGCAATCCAAGAATGGGATAAAACATTTGCAAATTATATATCTGATAAGGGAATTTAACTTATAATATTACTTAGACTATATTAAGAACTCTAACAAGTCAATAATAAAAGATATTGCAACTTAAACATGGGCAAATTATCTGAATTGATACTACCCCATAGAAGATTTTCAAATGGCTGTTCAACACATAAAAAATCACTTAACATCATTTCCCATCAGGGAAATGCACATCAAAATTCCAATGGAGGAAAACAGATAACCCAATCAATAAATGCGTCAAGGACCTGAACAGACATTTCTTAGAAGATGATACACAATCAATCAACAAATATATGAAAAAATATTCATCATCACTAGCAATTACAGAAATGCAAATCAAAACCACTCTAAGATTTCATGTCACTCCATTCAGAATGGCAGCTATTATGAATACAAACAACAATAAGTGTTGGCGAGGATGTGGGGAAAAAGGTAGACTCACACATTGCTGCATTCATGGAACTGCAAATTGGTGCAGCCAATATGGAAAGCAGTAGGAAATTTCTTGGAAAATTTGGAATGGAACCAGCTATCCCTCTCCTTGGTCTATACCCAAAGGACTTAAAAACAGCATAATACAGGACACAGCCATATCAATGTTTATAGCAGCACAATTCACAATAGCTAAACTGGGGAAACCAACCTAGATGCCCTTCAATAGACGAATAGATTAAAAAATGTGGCATATGTACACAATAGAATATTACTCAGCAACAAAAGAGAAAAAAATCATGGCATTTGCAGATAAATGGATAGAGAGTTAGAGAAGATAATGCTAAATGAAGTTAGCCAATCCCAAAAAACCAAATACCGAATGTTTTTTTATGATACAAGGAGGCTGATTCACAGTGGGATAGGGATAGGGAACATGGGAGGAATAGACGAACTCTAGATAGGGAAAAGAGGTGGGAGGGAAAGGGAGGGGACATAGGGTTATTAATGATGGTGGAATGTGATGATCAATATTATCCAAAGTACATGCATGAAGACACGAATTGGTGTGTATATACTTTTTATACAACCAGAGATGTGAAAAATTGTGCTCTATATGTGTAATAAGAATTGTAATACATTCTGCTGGCATATATAAATAAATAAAAATCCACTGGAGGGCTGGGGATGCAGCTCAGTGGTAGAGAGCTTAGCTAAGATGCTCAAGGTCCTGAGTCCAAACCCCAGTAGTAAAAAAGAAAAAAATCCTATTGGGATACCAGTAGAAAGCCACCCATTAGGATGGTTATCAACAAAAGTCAGGTAATTAGAAGTTGAGGATGTGGAGAAATCAGAACTCTCATGCAGTGCTGTGAAAAACAGCTAAAGGATTCTTAAAAAGTTAATTAAAGAGCTACCATATGATCTGGCCATTTACTCTTTAAGTGGGATAAAAATCCCAGAGAAATTAAAATGCATGTTCACACAAACTCTTATACACAAATGTTCATAGCAGCATTATTTGTAATAGCCCCAAGGTGGAAATAACCCAAATGTTCACCAGCTGATCAACAGATTTTAAAATGTGGTACATCCGCACATTGGAATACTAGTCAGCAATAAAAATAAATGAAGTACTAACACAAGCCACCACATGGGTCAATCTTGAAAACATCATGCTAAGTGAAAAAAGCCAGGCCCAAAAGACCACACACTCTATGATTCCAAAGTTTACATGAAACGTCAGAGCAGACAAATCAGCAGAGACAGGAAGTAGCTTGGTGGTGCCCAGGAATGGGAGCTTGAGGGGACATAGGAGGAACTGCTAATGGGTGTGGAGTTCCTTTTGGGGGTGATGACAATGTTCTAAAATTGACTGAGGAGGCTGCACAGCTCTGAACACTGAAACAATTGAATGGTACACTTGACATGGGTGACTTGTATGGTATGTAAATGATATCTTGATAAAGCCATTATTGTTTTTTTAAATTTGAATTTGTTGTGTGTGAACTCTTAGTGTTGACAGAGTCCATGAAGTCTAAGCAAATGGCGGCCTTGGCAGTAGCACCAAGTGACTATGACTTTTCCCACTGGCACTGCTTTTCTCTGTCGCCTGCTTAGTCACCCCAGAGACAGAAACTGAAAAGGTTAGACAGTAATTAGGGGAAATGAGTGTTTTCACAATGGCCAGGAAGGGAGCGCAGCCCAGCACAGGTGAAAGCCAACTCTTCTGCACACCCGTCATTAAAGGAAAGGGTCTCAGCTGTAGAGAGGCCCCAACGAAACCCCATGGAGACACTTTTAGAGATGCAGGGACGTAGTGGGTGAGCGGAGCGCTCTCACCACTGCCCTGGAAGCACCTAATTTTTACAGAAAAGCTCCCCCCCACACACGCACACCTCTTTCATTTCTTCTCCAGGGCAGCAGCCTGTGCCTCGGTGTGCAAGGGAAGCGGCAAGCAGGACACAGAGGGTCATCCAGTCCAGGGAGAGGGAGCTGGGACATGAGGGGCTGGAGGGGTCAGCGGGCAGGTGCTGCCCCGGTGGAGTGTGGATGGTCTCACTGGGTGCCCTGCAAGCTGCCCACATCTCCGCGTCCGTTCCACACCTGTAACTTCCCTCCTAGGGCGGTGGTGGAATCCATGAGACAACACGTTGCCATATGCTTCATGGGGCTCTGGGTACTGAGCAAGAGCTGGGGCAGTATGAGCTCTTCTATGGATGCAGAGGTTTCTTTGGCTTCCCAGATTGCCTGCCACTGGTAAAGCGTCACTGACACAGCAGAGAAGGACTGGACAGGCAATGGTCTCAAGAACTGTGAGGACAGCAGAGGAGCCATGGAAGATGGAAGCCAGGGAAGAGGGGCTGGAGCAGCTCAGCTGTGCTAAGGGGTCCTTGCAGGGGAGAGTAGGGTCTCCACAGAGCCCCAGAAGTGCATGGGACTCATGTATTGGGTATTGAGGAAGATGGGGTGAGGGGTAGAAGAAAAAGAGGGGTGTTGGGGAAAAGGCATCAGTGCAGCTGGCAGGCCCCCCAGAACCCCCCCATCCCCATGGACAGCTCTTCCCCTGTCACTCACCTTCCACTCCCAGAAGACCAGCAACTGGGGGCTTGAGCTCTGCAGGAGCAGGTCCAGGAGGATCCCCATCCAGGAACACCAAGGGTTGTGACCCCCATAGGACAGAAGGCTGGAGATTCCTTGGGAAGCTGACCTCTGGAAATGGGCGTTTTAAGTCTGCCAAAGAGAGCTGGCTTGCCAGCCGGCCACCCTGGCAAAGCCCACGGTCCACAAGCACTACCACCCCACAAGCCGGAAGAGCTTCCCAGGGCTTTTGAGCACCTCACACCTGATCCAGGTCACCTGTTGAGGAGCTCAGGAACCAACAGGGAAAATCCGGAGGAAACAGAGCCCACACAGGCAGCGGGGCAAAATGGAAATGGAAACTGAAAGAAAGCTAGAAGGGGACAGCAAGGACTTCACTCAGAGTAGGCAAAGAGACCTAGAAACAGAAAATGGAAGAAACTAAACGAGAAGGTTTGAATATCAATCAAGGAAGTTCCAGAAACTACGAAGACTAATACATGTTCCAGAAAGAGAGAAAAGAAAAAATGAAGGAAGGGAAGTTATTAAAGAAGCAATATAAGATTTCCCAAACTGAAAGGACTCCAGCCTGCACAGACTCAATGTGGGCCTAGTATAATGGACCCCCAAATTGGCACCAAGCTGGTCATTTAAAAAGTCCTGAAGACCAGCCATAAAGGGGGATCCTTAAAAAAGGAGGAGGGAGGGCAAAGAGGATGGGGAAGAGGAGGGGAAAAGAAAACCCCAGGCAGAGACGTGGAATAAGAACAGCATCTCATTTTTCAGAGCAATGCTCAGAACTATAGAGCAAAAGCCTTCATGATTCTGACAGAAACCAATTTTGATCTAGAATTCTATGGCCTGCTGAACTATTACTCAAGGCTAAGTATAGAATAGAGATATTTTCAGGCATGCAAGAACTAGCAAAAGAAAAAAAAATACTCTTCTGCACACCAGTCATTAAAGGAAAGGGTCTCAGCTGTAGAGAAGCCCCAACGAAACCCCATGGAGACACTTTTAGAGATGCAGGGACGTAGCAGGTGAGCTGGGAGCTCTCACCACTGCCCTGGATGCACCATTCTTCAAAAAAGTTACCTGAGGCCAAGCTCCAGCAAATTGAGGGCACAAACCCAGAATTCTGGCAAATGAGGGCTCCCCACAGGAGAGGGGCAAGAAGGAGCAGGGGGCCAGAGCCGTGCTGCAGGACCTGAGGATCAGGAGGCTGGGCAGGGGGCTGGGCAGGGGCAGATGGAGCCAAGGCCTAGGATGCACTGGACAGAGAGGACGGTGACAGTGGGCAGTGTCCATTAGATGGGATTGGGAAGAAATAACACTAGGAACATAGATAACCAGACATAAGAAATCAAGGCCATTATTAATCCAGAAAATGGAAAAGGAAACTAATCATGTTACTTGGTATTATAAATAGTTATAGTCCTGATAACATAGAATACCAATTCAATGAACATTTCTGAGCTACAGCTCCTGGGAGCTGGGGAGAAAGGTCCGGATTCACTGCAGGGGAGGTTCCAGGTGAGGAGCCAGGAGTGGCTGGTTAACATGCTGCTCCAGAGCAAGCGAGTCCAGAAGAGGTGGCTCTAGAGAGAATGCAGCTGCCTGGAAAGTGACACTGGGTTTGGGCTGGGTGAGATAACTTGGGGATTTTTGTTTTTATAGTACTCGATGATTTTTGAAACACTATTACTTTGAGAAAAATGAAAATTAATGTCCCATAGGTACAATTACCCCTTCTGGAAATGAGGACACTGAGGCTCAGCAAATCTAAGGGACCTGCCACAGACCCTAGCAAAGCCAAGACAGGACAGGAGCTGGGTCCTGAGCCCTCCTGGACCAGCCCTCTGCTGCCTTGTCTAGTGACTACAGTGATGACCCCAGCAAAGGTGAAAACTGGAATGTCACCTCCAGAGGTGAGCCTGCTCCAGATTTGGACACGAAAAGGACAGTTTCAAAAGTTGAACCCTTTAGCCTCATGGCTGATGAAGCCAGAGGAGTTCAGAAGAAACACATGACTCTGGTTTGTACTTTTTTTAAACTTCATGGTTTGTATTTATTTGATCCAAAATCTTTCAAACAGGAGGAGAAATATGGTAACAGAGGAATCTCTCCTCATTGACCGTGAATTCCCAGGCCAGAAAGCAATGGAGACAATTTCCACCTTATTCTGCCCAGGTTTCCAAGCAGCCTTTGATGCTGCAGTGGAGAAAGCAGGCCAGCAGCTCCGCTGCCCTGCACCAGCCCTCTGGGCCATCCCCCTGCCCACCTGCTTTTGCAGCCTCCGTCCCTGACCCCATCCATTATTCCCTCACAACCTGCAATTCAGGGGGGAAATGTGTTTGGATATGGTATTTTGGGGGTGCCAGAGCACCTGTTGGGATGGGCTCAAGGACATCATCAGCCATGAGAGTCCCCAGGCCAGTGGGAGGGCAATCATGAAGCAGTGTGAGAGCCACACAGTTTGAAGTACAAAGGCCTTAGTGAGGCTTCCATATGAGAGCCCTGGCCCAAGTCCCATTGCACCACCTCCTCCCGGGCCCTGCACTTTTCAGTCCTGCCTCTTGTCTTGTGCCTTCATCTACACTGTTCCCTCTGCCTGGAACACTGTTCCTTAGAGCCTCCCAGGTCACTGCCCTCATCATATCGCACACCTGCTATAGGTGAGCATCTCCCCGTAGTCAAGGCCTCGCAAAGGCTGGACCAGCTGTGAACACTTTTGAACTGCCCCAGCACAGTGAGGCCCCACACAGGCAGCGGCTGGTTGGCACTTCTTGAATAGAAGAGGGAAGAACGTGTGACTTCGGATCCTGGAGGCAGAACCAGCTTTGAGCGCTGATGAACTGCCTTTACCAACCCAGTGGCTCTTGGGGGCTTGTCTACCCCACCCCAGTTCAGAGCCACCTGGGGCACTGATTTCTGGTTCCCTCTATGGTCTCCTGCTCAGGCTGCGTTCTCGTGGGCCCATTCTCTGGGGTGGCTCAGATATTTGCAGCCCCTAACCCTAGTCCCCAGGGGATTCTGCCTGGGTGCTCACGGTGAGTAGGGAAGAAACAGAGCCTACCCTGGCCTGGAAGCCACAAGGCAGCTCTTCTTGCTGTGAGGATTTTCAGGAAGATGAGCGTGGAAGCAGTTTCCTTGCCAGCCTAGTCAGGGCTCCTCTCCTGACCACCAAGGGACTGTGAAGGTTTTGCTCATGGAGAAATATTCTCAGCCAACTCCAGAGCCCCACTGCAGGGGCTGGCAATCAAGAGTAGGAGAGAGGCCTCAAGCAGGCAGTGGGAGGGTGGGGCCAGCCCGACACCCTGCCCCGTGGGGGTGGGGAGGCACAGGCAGTGGTGGGCCCTCTCCCAGCCGGCCCACCTCCCACTTCCAATACCTACCCAAGGAAGAAAGGCACCACCATTGACCAATGGGGAAAAGGCCCAGGGATCACCGGCTGGACTTGCCTAGTCTTTGGCAAAGCTGGGGCTTGAGTGAGGCCTCCTCTCTCCTCTTAGGGCAAGATAGGTCCTACTCCATGACAACTTTCAGATTTTCAGTGCCGCTAATACCCGCTTTCAAGAACAGTGAGACCGCTGAGCGGAGGGATGCTCCATGAGCCGGTTAGAGTTGGGTCCTGGCGCCCTCTCGTGGCCGTTCCTTTGGTTTCGCCTCAGATCTGGCCGGGTGTGGTGTTGCAAGTGCCCACAGGAGACCTAGGAACTGACAGGCTGCAGGGGACTGTCCTGGGTGGCAGACGGGGTCAAGATGACCCCCCGTCCTTGGATTCAGCGAGCAACCTGGGATAAGCGTCTGACCACTACTAAACCAAATCCCCAGGGAAGACTAGGGCAGAAGGAACCTCAGCGCAGGCGGATGCCCTCTCCACATACTACACCGGGGAGGAAAGGGAGGCCTAGAGACCCAGGCAGGTGTGGACAGAGAGGTGCTGGGAGGATGCATCAGCATTCGCTGTCGGGTTCATGAGGGGGGCTTCCAGAGCTGGGGAACTGCTCTCCCACACTCTCATCCCCACCTGACATCTGCCCCCAGCCCAGGCCCCAGGGCCTGGAGTCAGCAGTCCCCTCTGCCCTTGCTGTCTCCACTGTCCTCCCTCCCACACCCCCACCTGGACAGCAAGGAGGTCACCCAGCAGACTGAGGGCGAACTAGAGTTCATGCCTAGTCTCAGTGTGGCTTCAAACCGGGTCACCTGGAGTCCCTCTCCCTGGGCTCCACACTCTGCACCCATTCTACACCAAGGACCCCACTGGCCAGGCCCCACCCAGGTGCTGGTGACCGAGCTCACCTGACTGGAGCTGCCAACAGCTCAGAACCTTTTCCTCTGGCTTCCTGCCCCTCAGCTGCTGGCCTCACCTCCTACTCCCTAAGAGCCACCATCTGTTGCCCATGGGACCTCCTCCCCCAACTCCCTCTCCTCAGCCTCTTTCTTCTCATCAGGGCTTGAAGTTCTCAGGTCATCTTAACACAGACCCCCTCCTCACCATCTACTCCGGATTTCTGCCCCCTCTACCCCACCCCTCCAATTCAGAGCTCAGTTTTCAAAAGCTTGGTTTACACTGGCTCACTGCTCCTTCCCTCCTCAGCCACGCCCACCCTCCTGTCCTCTGGCCCCTACTCCCCTGGAACCACTCCCCTCCCCCCTCCTATCTTGGCTGCCCCATCCCCAGGTTTCTTTCCCTGCCCCAGTCAGTTCCTGTCACTCAGGACACGCCCCCTGCAGCCTGGGCGGGCAGCACCTCTCTCCCAGTGCAGAATGCCTTCCCAGCTCAGCCCCAGGAATCGACCCCCCTGCCCCACAGCTTCTCAGAGATGCTTCTCACTCCTCACCCACAGCCTTTCTCCCCTGTCCTAGGCTCAGCACAACATCCACTCAGGCCAGAGACAGGGTGGTAGTAGCTGAAGGAACCTGGGCATGCCCTGCATGGCACCTGAGTCACCAGAACCCACACAGATGGCAGACTCATCCCCTTCCTGGCTGCCCCCGATGCTGGAGTTTGTGGAGTCTCCTGGGCCTGTGGGACAAGGTGGAGCTCTTGCCCTCCTGGCTGGATGGGGAGGTAAGCCTGTCCAGCCCAGGCCCAAGAAGACCTCTCCACACACAAGCCTGCACTCTCCACCCCAGGCCTTTGCATATGCTGTTCCTCTGCCTGGGATACCCTTCCACACAGTGCTGGAGCCTCCTGGGTCTTTGGTGCCATGTCTAGAGTCATTTCCTTTGTGAAGACTTCCTGGGTGTCCAGGCTGGTTTGGGTCATCATCTAGGGACAACCCATGATCCTGTGTCACCTGGCCCCTGCCCTCTCAGCACTTCCCACCTATCCATCCTGCGTTGCAGACGACCATCTGATCATCATCCCTGTTTTACAGATGGAAAGCGAGGTCCTGTACCCTTCCATCCCAGGCCAGAGTTGAGCACCCAGTCTGCTGGGAAGGCTTTCCCGGCCCAGTGCTCCATGAAAACAGACGCTCCCCATCTGGCTTAAATGGAAGCAGCCTGGAAGCCGTGCCCCACACCCCTGCCAGCCCAGGATGGAGGCTGTGCGTCCCCTTTCATGCTGTTTATTCTTTTGAACAAATTGTGAGTTTTACAAGACATTCAAGGCTTGTGGTGGCAAACACATGTTCCTGTGGCGAGAGTCACTGGGCCTGCTGGGGTGAGCGCCGGGAGTGCATCCGGAGGCCACCCAGCCCCTCCATGCGCTGCTCTTCCATGTGTGGCAGGCACCCTCAAGCAGGCTCACTTCTCACTGCCCTGAGGGCCACCACAGGGAGAGGCTGACCCCATTCCTGGGTTCTCTTCACTTTCCTGGCCCCGGCCCTCACAGGAATGTCACCTCCCCGATTCTGCAGAAGCTAGAGCTTGGCAGCATCTGAGGAAAGGCACTGCTAGTCAATCCACCCAGCAGAAAAGGGGCTTGGAGAGGGCAGGGAGTGGACAAGGTCACACGGCTGGCAGATGGAGAAGCTAGAACAGGAACTCAGGTCCCCTGGCTGCAAAGTCGATTCTCTCCACAAACATCGTTGGAGGCTTTGGGGCCGAAGAGCAGACAGGTTGTGGGTCCCCCCACTGTCGCCCCTGCCTGGCACATTTTCCTGAAGGATCCAGGGTACAGCCTTCCAGGCCAACTCTGCACCTTCGAAGCCACTCACCTCCCTGTAGTTCCCTACTCCCTGCCAAAACTTTCTATCAGTTTCTTCATTAAGCTCCCTCCACCTATCCTAATTTGACTACACCATCTGTTTCCTGCCAGGACCCTGAATGAGGCCAGAACTGCACATTTTAACCAGGTATGTGGCAGAATTCTAAAATGGTCCTGAGTCTGGCCCCCAGCATACATGGTCTGTATGATCCTCTCTCCTTGAGTCAAAATATAATGGACCAGTCACTCCAGCGGTTAGTTATAAATGAGTCTGTCACAGCAGAAGAGATAGTCCTGCTGGCTCTGAAGTAGCAGCTGCTGTTTTGAGAAGGGCACATGGCCAGGACCCCAGGGCAGCTTCTAGGAGCTGAATGACTCCCACTGGCAGCCGGCAAGGGTATGGGCACTTCAATCTAGAGCTGCAAGGAACTGCATTCTGCCACCCATCGAGTGGGCTGGGAAGAGGACGGGAGCTTCAGCTAAGATGGTGCCTCCCGTGGCACGTTGGTTTCAACCTGGTGAGACCCCAGCAGAGGACCCAGTCAGGCCATCACCCAATTCCCGGCTGCCAGAAACGGTGAGATAAGAAACAGGTGTTGTCATAAGCCCCATGCTGGTGGTAATTCATTATGCAGCAAATGAGTGAATGTTCTGGGTTTTATCTGCTTCTCCAAACCCTAAAGCTGGCAGGATGACGCGCTCCACACTGCACACGGCCGACTGCTGAATGCCACACTTCAGCATTCGACAGAAAGGTGTGCACAGAACTAGGCTGGAGCAGGCCCAGAAGGCACAGGTCAGCTTTATGGCATCTGTCATCTCTTTTGGGGAATTCCTTTTGATCAGTTCACAGAAACCACTAGAAGTCTGGTTTACAAATGGGTGTGCCTAATGCACCAGCACTGGCCAAAAAGTGGCTCAGTTCCCTCAGGGGCTGCTCTGAAAGAGGGGTGAGAGGAGACCCTCCGCTGGGCAGGACCGCCTGACACCTCCCCAGTCGGCCCTCACAGGAGAGAGAGCCTGAGGTGTGGATTGACATTGATTCATATGCAGGGAGTTATGGGTGCTCGGGACTAGGAAAGAACATGATTGGAACACTGGTGACAAGGTAGTAGGTATATGGCTAGACCTGTTAAAATAGGAACAGTGTGGGAAGGTCCTCATGTCCCATGTCCCACTGCAGAGGAGGCTCTTGATAAGGAGGTGAACCATATGACTCATTTTTGTGGATGTCAATTAATTGCTTTCCACAGCTAGTCCTGTCCATGTCCAGTGGGCTCATGAACTCAGTGACCATGAGAGCTGATGTCTTACTCTGCTTAGGTGGCCATAGTAAAATACCACAGAAAATTGTTACTCATAATTCTGGAGGCTGGGAAACCTGAGATCAATGTGCCAATCAAGGTAGGTTTCATTTTGAGGCCTCTTCTCTTGGCTTCTAGGTGGCCAATATCCCACTGGGTGCTCACGGGACTTCTTTATACACAAGGGGAAAGGGAGGGAGGGAGGATAGGAAGAATACAGAGAGACTGGAGGCAGGGACAGAACAAGCTCTAGGGTCTTTTCTTATAAGGACACTAATCCTATTGGACCAGAGGCCTTATGACCTCATTTACCCTTAATTACTTCCTTAAGTACTCTTGGCCCCATCCAAGTACATCTACTAGAGGTTAGGGGCTCAGCAACATGAATTCTGGGGGACAGCATTCAGTCTGAAACTGCAGAAATAGTCCCCTCTCATAGGCTGACTGAACAGCGTGGACTTCCGCTTTCCACAGCTGATTTGACTGTGCTGCTGAGGCCCAGTGTGCCAATAACCCAGCCAAAGCTGCCAGTGGCACTCAGATGACACCATCCTTCAGGAAACCACAATGATGGTCAATTGATTACATTGGATTCTTTCCATCACGAGGGGGCAGCAATTAGTCTTGTGGAATCTGGTCCAGATTCATCTTCCCTTCTGGAGATTTCTGCTGGTACTGCCATCTGTGGCATTCAGAGTGTCATGTCCATTGCACGCCACATCAACCAGCAATTCAACTAATAGAGAAATATGACAGTGGGCTGCATCTGGCAGCTGGCTGGTGGGGATGTTGGAACAACCTACTGAGGTTCCATTATACCACCAGCTAGAAGACAGCACCCTGTGAGTTGGGGACCTGTCCTATAGGATAGGGTCCATGCCTTAACCAGTCAGTGATAGGTATTTTATGGTGCTGTCTCCAACCAGGAATGCCCTCCCTGCTCTTTTGTTTAAAAATAACACCGTCTTTAACACGTAACTTGCATGCCATAGAATATACCTATTTAAAGTGTACAATTCCGTGGTCTTTAGTATATTCACATGGTTGTGTAGCCAACACCACAGCCCACTCATTCTTGCGCCTTAATAACATACTTATGGAATTTGTTTCCTATCTCTGTAAAGTAGCAGATAATGTTGGAGTTCTACCCAGACACTCTATTTTCATCTCTGGGCCTCTCCTGGTTTGGGTGTTTTTGCTTCCAACAGCCACATGAGGTTCTTTTTAAAGAATGTCCCTTAGATTCCCAAAGCCTGCATGGCCCACAGGCTCAAGTAGCTACAGGAGCCTGGGAATTTACTTCTTCCTATGGTAGCCCTTAGCCAATGACTGAGGGGTAATGGAGGCTGAAAGCCAGCTTTTCAGCCTTGTGTGCAAGTAATCCCAAGAATGACTTACACTCTAGACCTTTCCTGTGGGCTTAGGCTGAAGCCAAGACCTGCTTCAACTTGCATCCATTTGTCACTTCTTCCCCTCCCCTGTCCTGCTTTTCCCTCTCCTTTACTAGTCTTCCCTGGTAGCATTTCCCCCAATAAATTGCCTGTACACACAAAAAAAACTCATCTTGAGGTGTGCTTTTGAGGAATTCAAACTCAGGCAGTAACCTCAGGCTCAGCAGGTTTGGAGGTCCTATTTTTCCAAGGCCACCACCAGGAAGCACAGCCATGGTTCCATTAAGCTGTGAGTGGTAGAGTGGCTATCTGCTGGTCACTCTAAGCTCCTTGGACAACTGAACCAATAGGCAAGGAGTTGTCATAGCATCCTGGGTGAGTGTGATCTTGATCACCAAGGGCAACTGGGCTCCACTGCCATTTGGAAAGGAGAAGTTTGTTGAAAAGTTGGCCATCCATGAAGTCAGGGAGAGGTGCTCTCAAATTCTCTAACAACAGTCACTGGATACCGTAGTAAGCAGCAAAGAGAGGGCGACCATAGGCTCAGGCCTGGCAGGGATGAAGGCCTGGGTCAGCTGCCAGGTACAGAATTGCCCCGGCCAAGGTAGTTAGGGAGTGCGAGAGGAACTAAGAGGTGCTAACAAAAAGCCAGGATGATTATTGGCTCACCATCAGTCACAGACATGGTGACTACAGTCATTATCTGCACACTGAGTGGATTGGTTGGTTTCTTCTCTCATTCCCTGCCATCTAGCTAGTATTCTAGTCTGGACTCTGGGTGGGAATGTGACTGAGTGACAGGATTCCATGATGAAACTATGGCTGGTGGGCTTTGAGCCTTGCTCCCTGCTGTTTTGGAGATGAAGGTTTTTCTTGCTTCCAGAGAAGAACTAGAACAGAAGTTGAGGGGCAAAGGGTGGACTGTGACACTTACTGCCTGTTTGTCCCTCCCTACCCTATTCTTTGCCTTTCTCCCCACTACTCTTGATCCTAAGAGGCTGAGCCAGGGCGCTGTGAACTACATCACCCAGGCTCCTTTGCCTTTGGTTTCCAGCTGGATTTGGCCAATTGAAGGCACTAACAGGAGGAAAGCAAAGCAGATTCCTTGGTGTTCTGGACTATGGCAATTGTTTTTTGTTTTTGTTTTTTGTTGTTGTTAATTTTTTTTTTGGGGGGGGGGATGTTGCAGTCGAGCATTCCTAATCTGAAACACAAACTGTAAAAAACTCTGAAACTTTTTAAGTGCTGACATGATAAACATAAGTGGAAAATTTCACACCTGACTTCATTTGATGGGTCACAGTCAAAACACTGGCATACTGCTGGGCATGGTCGCAAATGCCTGTAATCCCAGTGGCTTGGGTGGCTGAAGCAAGAGGGTCACATGTTCAAAGCCAGCTTCAGCCTCTTAGAAAGGCCTTAAGCAACTCAAAATAAAATATAAAAATGGGTTTGGAATGTGGCTCAGTGGTTAAGCATCTCTGGGTTCAACCCCCAGTGCAAAAAAAAAAAAAAACCAGCAACAAAACACAGAGGCGTGGTGACACACACACATAGTCCCAATGGCTTGGGAGGCTGAGCCAGAAAGATCACAAGTTTGAAGCTAGCCTCAGCAATTTAGTGAGGCCCCAAGCAACTTAGAGAGATCCTATCTTAAAACTTGGGACTGTAGCTCAGTGGTAAAACCTCTGGGTTCAATCCCAGTACCAAGAAGGAACAAAAAAACATAGGTATACAAAACATATTGTATAAATTACCTTCAGGCTCTGTGTGTAAACTGTGTATGAATGAATTCTGTGTTTAGATTGAGTTCCAGCTCCAAGATATGTCTGTGTCTGTGTGTGTGTGTGTGTGTGTGTGTGTGTGTGTGTGTGTGTGATGCTACATGCGACAGGCCTGGGGAAATGCTAGGGCAATAGGGACAAAGTAGCATAGAAGACTCTGGAATGGTTGTCTGGACTGGAGTTGTGAAGGCCAGCCTGAGAGCTGTGGGGAGCTAGGGGAGGGTTCTATTTGGGATAGCAGTGGGGAGCCAGGGAAGTATATTAGGATGCTCATGCCAGGATGTGTGAGAGAAATATTCATCTTATCCACAGAGCCTAGCACAAGGCCTGACACATTGTAGGGGCCCAATAAATGCTATTGACTTTATGGATGGAACAGAGGCTGTGTCTGATGTTGCAGATGATGGCTGACATCACTCCATGACTGATGTGAATATGCCATGGTAGTAAAAAATTCACTCCAAATTGGGGGGGGGGCGGTTAGCAAGCCAGATGTAGAAAAACACTGACTCAATTAAAGACCAACAACCAAAATGGTCAGGGCTTCCAAGCTAGGTATGTTTCACCCATCTGAATGAGGTGTTATGATCTCGTCTTCCTTGGGGAGATTATTCCAGCAAGTGATAGACAACATTGGGAGGCAACTCCGTGTTCACTGGGTGACTGGACCGTAGCTGAAATTAATGGCCTATGAATGTGGACAAATAGCCAAGTCCATAACAGGGTGTCCCATGGACTGTCTACCACCAAGAAGGCAGAAGAAAACAGAAAGAAGAGGAAAGGAAGGAAGGAGGGGGGGGAGGGAGGGAGGGAGGGAGGGAGGGAGAAAAAGAGAGAGAGAGAATGAAAAGAAAAGAAAGAAACACAGGGAAATAAAACAGATTTTCTGATTCCAATTTTAAAAAGAAAAAGATGAAGAAAGACACCACCCGGCAGCTAATTACTCACAGGCCAGTGCCTGCACTTGCTCAAATGCAAGAGCTGACATGATAAAATGTTAGCATCTTGCAATCTGCTGTTAATAAAATGTAGCACAAAGGCACAGAGGGGTTTTACATCTGCTCACAGGATGCCGCACAGCTTGGGGAACCCTCTGCAGCCTGCCTACCCCATTGCTGGCTCACCAGAGCTGGCATGGAATCTCCAGTTCTGGTTTAGGGAAGAGAGGTGAAGAATGTCCAGAGGGTGAACAGCTCCAGCAGGAGGGGGAGGTGGGACTGAAGTCTGCTTGCCAAGACACTGTATGTAGATCAGCTGGCTACGGATCACCAGCCAAGGGTCACTGTATGCAGAGAGGTCAGTGTGGTGGCCCTACTGGAGAGGGAAACCTCAGCAAGAAGAGACCTCTAAGAAATCCAGTTAGCAGTAATAGCAAAAGATTAGAACCCCCCTGTCTCTTAGTAGGGTACGGTCAGTTATATTAAGTTGCATGGTATCAATTATACACTACACTGGTGATAATGAGAATAAAGAAGACATAGAGATCCAAGCTCTAATACAGAAATGGAGAAAAAAGACACATCTTGATTTCCACTAACCTATAATTCAATGTTTCCTTCAATTATGAAGGTAGGCCAGAAGCCCCAGAAGAATGAGCTGTGACCTGGTCATTGATAGAAATCACAGATATTCTCATCTCAATTTATGCTTGTTGCATGTATCTCAAAAGATCAATTACAGTCCTACTGTGAAACTATTAATAGTGACTAGATTTACTACTAGATTTTGTTATTTAATGTGTTAGTCAAGATGTACATGTATTACTAAATCACAAATGTATTTCTGTTTTGACAAGTGTATTAAACGTAATTGATTTCCTCTGTAACCTTATGGTTGTATTTTTTTCCACTAAAAGTATTACTCTAGAAGGGGTGATAGGCTTCACCACACTAACAAAGGGGTCCATGACACACAAGCTGAGAAACCCTGGACAGAGTAAAGTGCAGAACACTATAAATATAAACTTCTCTTTGTGTGTGCATATGCATATGCATGTGTGTGTGTGTGTGTGTGTGTGTGTGTGTGTGTGTTAAAAAAAGATCCATTAAACAAAATAGAGAAAGAACCCAGAAACAGACCCACAGCAATATGCTCAACTAATTTTTTTTTTTTTTTTTTAATGTACCAGGGATTTACCCCAGGGGCTGCTTAATCACTAAGCCACATTTTTAAATTTTGAGACAGGATCTTGCTAAGCTGCTTAGGGCCTTACTAGATGCTGAGTCTGGCTTGTGATCCTCCTGCCTTAGCCTCCTCAGCCACTGGGATTATAGGTGTGTGCCAATGTGCCTGGCTCAACTGATTTTTGACAAAGGTACCCAAGCCATTTGGTGAGACCAGAGTGTGGTAATGTACACCTATAATCCTAGCTACCCAGGAGAATGGCAAATTTGAGGCAGCCTCAGCAACTTTGTGAGACCCTGCCTCAAAATAAAAATTAAAATTAAAAAAGGGCTGGGGATGTAATGTAGTTCAGTGGTAGAGCACTTGCCTAGCATGTAGGAAGCCCTGGGTTCAATCCCCAGTATGGGGGTTGGTGGGGAGGTAGGGAATCAATGGAAGAATGTATGATGCTAGAGCAATTGGACATTTGTTAGTCAGAAACTGAACCTCAACCTACAATTAAATTAATGCAAAATGTAAAATGAACCTGAATAAATTGGGTGGATTGTGTTAACATGATATTGTACTATAGTTCTGAACAATGTTACCATTGGTGGCAACAGGGTGAACAGTAGATAAGATTCTCTGCATTATTTCTCACAACTGAATGTGAATCTATAATTATCTCCACATTAAAATTTAATGAAAAGAGAAAACTTATATATGTACAAATCATCCTAAGAAGATGACACAGAAAAGGAGGGAGGTCTCTGAGGGACAGGAATAATGGTGGGGAAAGAGCCTTTTCAGGCTTACTCTTTTGAATTACTATTTTATGCATTATTTATAATTAATCAAATGTAAACCCCAAAAAAATAAATGGCCTGGAGAAAGACAAAGAAATGACAATGAAAATAAATAATCCTAGTAATAATCAAAAGTGTTTTCTAGATTACATTTGAATTTAAAGCATCAATATTGATAAATTTCCCACTGACCATGTGAAAGTGTCTAGACTTAAAATTTATCTATTAATACTTATTAAGAACTCAAGTTTGGGGGCTGGGGTTGTGATTCAGCAGTAAAGCGCTTGCCTAGCATGTGCAAGGCCCTGGGTTCGATCCTCAGCACCACATACAAATAAATAAAATAAAGGTTTTATGTCCAACTACAACTAAAAGATAAATTTTAAAAATGCTTAAAAAAAAAGTACTCAAGTTTGGGCTGGGCTTGTAGCTTAGTGGTAGGGGCTTGCCTGGCATGTGTGAGACCCCGGGTTCAATCCTCAGCACCACATAAAAATAAACAAATAAAATAAAGGCATTCTGTCCATCTACAACTACAAAAGAAAAAAGAAAAAAAAAAAGAACTCCAGTCCATGCTTCTTGGTTCATCATTTTCAAAATAATACTAAAGAGTGCAGAAACTTTTTTAAAATGATTTCATTCCTTGTCTAAGACTTGAGCTAATTATTCTTTGCATTCTGCTTGTCTACACCCACTGAAACCCAGCTAAGCTGAGTGGACTACAGCTGAGCACCAAGTTCCAGTGGGGGTGGGAGACTCAAGACTCACCATCCCCCCTCTCTGAGATCAAGAGAGCACAGTGTGGTTAGGAACATGGCTCTGGGCTCAAGTGGAACTAGAATTTAATACAACTCTGCCACTTATAGACACAATGAGTGCAATAATTCACCTCTGTAGCCCTGTTTTGCCATCTGTACAATGAGGTATTAGGGTACCTGCCTTGAAGGTGCACTGAAAAGTTTTAGGATTTGTGAAAAGAGCTCAACATAGTACTTGGCATATAGGGAGTGCTGGGAAGTAACAAGCCACAGCGGGGGAGAGGGAGTTTCTGCAATTCTTAGCCTCTTTAAAAAAAAAAAAAAAAAGTTTGTATTAGTTATAGATGGGCACAATGCCTTTATTTTATTTGTTTATTTTTTATGTGGTTCTGAGAATCAAACCCAGTGCCTCACACATGCTAGGCAAATGCTCTACCATCTACCACTGAGCCACAACCCCAGCCCAATTCTTAGCCTCTCTACATGGTCTCAAAGAAGAAGGTGTCTTCACCCATCCAATGGCATAGGTGCCCTCTGCTAGGGACCAAGACGCATAGGAGGAAGTATTTGATGTGAGTTTCTACATCCTCAGCATACACCTAGGCCAATATTACCAGGAAGAGGGATTATATCATGTGCCCAAGAATAACACACAACTAGAAAGAGGCCGGAGGAGCAGCAGGGTCTCCGAAAACCCTTGGCCTTAGCCAAGGAAAAGAGGCCATGGGGCACTCAGAAGCTGCCTGAAAGATGGGCCTAGGCCCAGGCTCACCAAGACCATAGTAGAAGGTGGGAGAGCCCCCAGGGCTTCAGAGAAAGTATCGAATCCCCTCACCCCAAGCCCAGAGGGGCACATTTTGTAATCTCCAGGAAAACTGAGAGCATCAGGTGAAAGGACTTCTCTTCAGTGGAGTTTAGGGAACCACAACCAAGAGTTACTGCCTTGGACTACTCCCTTCCCCTTGCTCTGCCCTGACCACAAGAACAAGTGCTCTGCCAATCTTAGCACATGCAGTGCGGCTCATGGTGAATCCCAGGTCACAGTAGGAGGACAGGCAACAGGAGATATAGATGCCTGACCCAGTGAGAGGTTATACCTGGGACCCAAGGGCTCTTTCCACACTGACGCTCCATGATGCCAACTTTAGGATTCTCTCAGGAGGTCCTATGTGCTACAGTCAGTGGAATGGGCATGTACACGGAGGCAAATGTCTTCACATTGCTCTCCCTATGCTAGAATGCACCCAGATACTAGAGGGCATCCATTCATATATTCTGTGCTCAAAAAATCTCAGGATGGAAACTCAGAACAAAATGGCTGCTAATAACACTATTACTGGGCTGGGATTGTGGCTCAGTGGCAGAGCGTTTGCCTCACACGTATGAGACCCTGGGTTTGATCCTCGCACCACATAAAAATAAATAAAATAAAGGTATTGTGTCCATCTACAACAACAACAAACTTTAACAAACAAAAAAAGCACTATTACTGCACCCAAGGATGAACGTTGCCTTCTACCCAACCTCAGCCATACTCCTGCCCAGAGCTGACACAAATCATCCTTCCTCTTTCACTTGATCTTAGCCAAGAGGCCAAGAAGTGATTCATCCTCCCTCTCCATGCTTCACTTTCCTTAAAACTAGGGATGATAACTGTTGTGATTGGAGTTAAGTAAAGGGAGTACACTGCTTGACATATCAATGAGGGCCTATTGTTCCTCTGATCCCTGTATAAGCTCCTGGTTTACAGAACAAAAAAATGTAAAGAAAAGGATGCAGCAGTGGATGGCCAAAGCTTTGCCTAATGACTCAACCCGGCATCCCAGAGTCCACAGATGCCCTGAAATTCACCCATTCATTCTTAACAGGCCTCTAATAACTACTGGCCTAACCAAGGTCAAGCCCTACACGGGGAACCAGAAATGCCAGGACAAATGAGACCTTGCCACTGCTTCCAGGAAGAGACACCTACTTAGTCATAGAGGGCTGGGCAGGCCCTCTTAATCCAGCCTGAGGGGTTTAGGGCAGGATTCCCAGAGAAGGGGACGGATAGGTCTGCGAGGATAACAGATGACCAGGGGAAGCTGGAAACAGTCTAGGCAGAGGACTCTCTTGCGCAAAACACAGAAAGGAAAGAAAGCAGAGACCATGTCCTGGGTGGCGTCAGAAGACAAAGGAGGGCATCAATTTCACAGCAAGGGCCGCGCAGAACAATTTGCTGAGAAGTTGATGATTACATAGCACAGCCAAGGGGCTCCTGATCTTTATTTCCCAGAGAATCTCCAATTCTCCTTGGAACGCTTCAAGAACCTCGCTTTCCTACAAGTGCCCTGGGCTAGACAGAGATCAGCCACAGCAAATCTATAGGGGTCGGTCGCTAGGCAACAGGCCACATCACCAGCCGACGCTGCGCCCTCTCCTGGCAGCACCCTGCTAGTGTATCTGGCGTAGGAGAATGAGACTGGGCTGCTTTCCAAAATATTCTTCTGGCTTAGAGGTAAAGCTGTTTGGAAAGAGCAATATGCCACTGGACACTGGTCTCTCTACTCTTCACACTTTTATGCCTGAACCTGGCTGACTACTCTCCAGGATCTAGGCTGGGCCAGCCACTGAGGGAGAGCCTGGGAAAGTAGGCAGCTAGGATGTTTGGTCCTTACTCTAAGATCAGCAGGGAGCCACGCAAGGCTTGTGAGTAGGGCAGCAACCTGAACACATCTGATCTTCCAGTGCTTGTGCTGTTGCTGCCAGAGGAGCAGGACATTCTAGGAGCATGGGGTAGTGACTAGTAGGCCAGGGCCAGCACTAGGGCAGGCTGCTACACCAGTCTTTTCACCCCAGAATCCAGGAAAATTGCTGAGCCATGTCTGAAGGTTCCTCAGATCATTTACCTAGAGAACTGAGAAGCCCTCTCCTTCCTAGAGCCCTTGGTAGGGACCCCTACTACAGATGCATCTTCAGAAGGCCAAAGCCTCCCCTTTCCAAACCCCTCCTAAACACCTATTTCCTTACACTGGTCTGGAATGGTGTAGTCCATGTAGTTAATAATTGTCTCATAATTCTGTGTGTGTGTTGATCGTAAGTGGGAAAACAACTTTATTGATGAATGCAGCCTGGATGAAAAATGTAGAGCCTAAGAAAACTTAAAAAGTAGGGTCACTGACACAGTCCCTTGCTATCATATAGATATAGTATAGCCACCTTGCTATACTGACAGGTGTGGGACTCAGTTAGTAGAGGGAGGCCATACAGAATCAAAAGGCAGGTGTTTTCCCACTCTCCAAGGGTCCAGTAATACAGGACCAGCACTGGGCAAGAGCCTCAGCCCCCAAGTCAGGCTGTCCAGGATCATCAGGCCAGGCTGAAGCCTGTGCCCATCTAAGGGCTCCACAGGCCCACCTTCACCCAGCTGAAAGCACTTTGTAAAGCATTGTCTGAAGAATTCCCATGATGGTACCTACCCAGTGTCTTCCAACAAAATGGACCCCAGCCCTGCACCCCACCATCACAGTGGTATTGACAGAAGTTAAGAGTACTGCTTCTCAGAATCCTCTTTAGGACCTGGGATGATGCTTGGATGGCCCTACCCACAAATGACATCAAGGTCACCAGCCTGCTCTCCTGCATGCCAGCCCTTCCCTGCCCCTCACCATGGAATGCCTGGCTCCTGCTCCCTCCTGCACCCCACTGCAAGTACCCATCTCTTCCCTCTTTGCCTCATTCTTGCTCTTTAAGATGTGATTAAGACCTCAACTCCACCAGAAGGCTTTCTCTGACCATGCCCATGGCCCCTCCACCTTGCAGTTTTGTATGGCTGCCCCCAGAATGTCTGTCTTTCCCACTAGATGCCATGTTTCTCATGGGTAGAGCTGGAGACTGCCAGGTCCTGAATCCAGTTGAGCACAGGATGTTTTCTAAATAAAGGAAAAATGAAACTGAGGGAAGAGGTTTAGGACAACATAACAGAATGGGATTAAGTTCTATTTTTTAAGACCATGTCCCTTTGTAGAAACCATGAAAAACACTGAATAAGAGAAACTAAAAGAAATCTTTACTTTTGGTGTGTTTTTATACCAGATTTCCTTAAAAGGTCTTCACTGCTTAAAATCATAGTAGTAATAATAAAGTTGAGAAATCTACCAGCCTGCCCCTCTCCCCGCTGGTAACTATGATCAAGAAAGACGGAGGCAGACTAGAGAGGCATTTGCCTAAGCCAGTGACAGGCCACGAACAGGACATGCATCTCCTGATCAGGCTTCTGCCTAACACAGCCTCCCTCCATGAGAGTAAAGAGAGAATAAAACCTTCCACAGGGATTTCCACTGCTTATTTTATTTCAAACAGCCAACTGTCCCCAGAGAAGAAACTGCTGATGACCTAGACGATTTGGTTGCAGCACTCTCCTGAGAACTGCACAAGTGCTATGAGCTGCCTACTATAAAAGCATTCAGTAGTAAAACTTTAACAGATTTTTTTAAACCAAAAATGAGGCCTACAAAGGCTTAAACTCTATGGAGGGGAAGTGAAGCTACCCAGTGGTCTGGGTGCTTACAAGCAATAAACCCCTGGAGAAGGCGCCATGGGCAACAGCCAGGCAAAGGTGGGACGCTGCAGAACCTGCTGTCAACGCCCCGGCCCTGGCTGCTCGCATCAGCCACCTGGATGGGCTGGATGCCTGATGTCTGCAGTGCCCAGTCCTGGGGACCAGGCAAAGGTGACAAAAGACTGAAATAGATGGTACCTTCTGTCCTGAGTAGGGCCTGAGGAAATCAAAGGCCGCACCTGGGGATGACACGATAAACAACACAACCCAGGACGGTTAAATTCATTCCTAAACATGAGCTTCCCTGCCCCTACTCCTCAGAGCCCCAGCCTCCCGTCAATAACCTCCTCCATAACCCTAGTCAACCCCACAGCTCAGGATCAAGAGAACATTAGAAATCATTCTCCTTCCTCCTGTCTTCAAATGCAAATTAGCTGCCACCTTACAGTGGTCGAGACCCTTCCTCCCTAAACGACACTGAAAACAGACAAGAAAATCATTGCTGGCACACCCCTGACACCCCCTGCTGGTTTGGAGAGTGGCCTGCAGCTTAGTCAGACTGCTCCTGAGACGAGGGCTGACTGGGCTCACAAGGTACCTCTGCATCCTGGTCATCTGTAAAGGACAAAAAAGGAAACCAGATTTAGAAAGGAGGGAAGAATTACCTGTTCTCAGAAGCAGGTTTTCTCATTGTTCTCATCCCTATGGAGAGAGAGTCTGCCCTTCATTTGCTAGGCGGGGAGAATGGCACATTAACCTGGCCATGGTATAGTCCAGTTCCTACTTCAGCTCTGCCCCTCACAAGCTGGGTGGTTAAGCAAGGTTCTTCCACAGGTCCTAAGCTCAGCCAGCTCTTCCATAAAATACCTTGCAATAGCAGCATGGAGACTAGATGAGACAATAAGCTCACTGTCACTAATGCTTCAGGTTCAGCTCCAACCTCAGAATAGCCTTATGAAGAAGGAACCATTAGCAGTCCCTCTTGCAATTGTAGAAAATGAGGCGCCAAGGAACAAACACATTGACCCAAGGTCAGACAGCTGATAAGTGCTAAAGCCAGGACTCAGGCCCAGGCCACCTACACTGGCCAGCAAGCTTCAGGCCACTCTATATCAGCTCGTGTATCTAGGCATCGCACATACAGAGGAGGCCTGTTTCCTCTTCAGTGACATTGAGAGAATAGCACCAGACTCACCCAGCTCACAAGATGGTTCTGAGAGTCATTTTAAGACTTCCTTGAATCTACCAGTCTTTTCAAACTACAGGAGGCTCAGGGAAGATTGAAAGGAAGAAAGACCTAGAACCATTAAAGGGTCAAGGGCTCTCAAAAGAAATCTCAAAGTATTTTGAATCCAAATGATCAGTGGATCCTCCTAGGGACCATGTTATGTGAGAAGAGGGGCCAAGCACCCAAGTTTCCCTCATAGTGGCTACTGCTGCACTCCAGGTTCAGTCTCTGCTGTCCCTGCACAGGTCCTACTCCAACCAAGAGGCCCAACCCCTCTGGCTTGCTGAGCACATCATGGGCATGCATCCTCTGCACCCTGCCTACGGTGCTGATAAGGTAAGGAATTAGCACTGGACTCGGAGCCAGGAAAAGCCCTGTTCTGATCCCACTCTGCCCCAAGAACCTCAATGTCTTCACCTGGGGAATCCTGTTCCCATCTCCCTTAGATGCATGCTGTGGAGACTGGGGGAAGAGCTTATCTCAGGGCCCAGCCAAGTTCAAATCCTGTATCCCATGTCACCTCTCCCTACACCCTCTTCACATGGTTTCCTCCTCTTCCTCTAGTTTCCTGGCTCTCCTAGAAGCAGGAAGACTAGTGCTCACTTACCAGTGCTCTCCTTGTCGGTATCAGAAAGGAGGGTGAGTGAGAAGGTTGGTGGTGGCGGTGGTGGTGGTGGAGGTGGGAGGAAGTGCAGCGCAGAGAGGAAGCCTGGTGGGAGGAACTGCAGCTGAGGCGGAGGTGGGGGTGGTGGGGGTGGAGGGGGCAGGTAGTAGCTTGGCTGGAAGTCTCCCATTGGTTCCGACACCTGCATGGTACACACAGCAGAGGCAGACAGGGAGCTGGTTAGCCAGGAGGGGTTCCCATGGGCAGACACACCTCTGTGATCCAAGACACTCAATGAAGGACCTTTGGAACAGGGTGTTCAGCAAACACCTCCCTCGTAAGTGAAGGCAAGAAGGAATGCAGACACCTCTCACATAAGCCTGGGGACCTGCTGAGCACAGCACGGACTGAGCCCTTCTGTATGTGCCCGGGGTACCACACTTAGATCCCTACACACCCCTAGGAGGTTCTGTTACCATTCTGGTCATACCAGTGAAAAACAGGTTCAGTGAGAGGATGCCACAGGGCCAGGGCCACAGAGCAGGTCAGTGGCAAAGGCAGAACTGGATCCCAAGTCTGTGACTGCACAGCCTACTCAGCTGACCACGGTGCTGTAGAAAGGTCTGAAGGCCCCCTTGCCTGACAGGTAATGGCTGCTGCCTAAGTGTGTGTATTTGTGTGTGGGGGGGAGCAGGTTGAGGGAAGGTTTTCAGCAACCTGGGTGTAGCCAGGTGTTTCTGAGGCAAGGGAAGCTGGGGGACCTCAGACAAGGAGCTGCACTGAACAACTCTGCTGTACTCCTGCTCCTTTTTCAGTAGGGGGGAGCTGAGCCCACCCTACAGCACTCAGACTCAATGAGAGGAATCCTACAAGATACTGTTCTTAGTCAAGTTTGAGAAACCCCACCAATACGGCTCTTCACATGGGAGGGCCATATGTGAGTGTATTTATAACTCTGGGTAGTTGTAAGAGTCTCCTTAAGATTGGTGGACACGGTGGCGCATGCCTGTAATCCCAGTGACTTGGGAGGCTGAGGCTCTCAGCAACTCAGCGAGACTCCTATCTCTAAAAAAAAAAAAAAAAAATTGCTGGGGATATGAGTCAGCGGTTAAGTGCCCCTGGGTTCAATCCCTGGTGCCAAGAAAAAAGAAAGAATCTCCTTAAATTAAGCCACAACTTCCTAACTTCATTTGGCCACAAGGAAAAAGAAAAATCCCTGCTGCAAGGCACCTACTACGTGCCAAACTCTGTGTAAAGACCCTAGGCATACCTTATTAAACCCATTTATGGGACAAGTACTCCCACCACCCTTTGACAGCCAAAGAACTTAAGTGAGGTGCTTAGAGGTCAGGAAACCTCCCCAGGGAAGACAGCTGGAAAAGGGTCAAGGCAGGATGGTGTCCAACTCAGATCCTATGCTCTCTAGGAGTCTCTAGGAAACAGCAGGTGGGTGGGGACAGGGAGAACAATGTCCCTTGGGGACTGTCTCAATCGGGTGCAGAGGGCAATAAGTAAAAGTAATCCACAGACTTTTGAGTTTGAAACAGCCTCCCAAATAAATGCTTGATCCTTCTCCAGATATGAAGGGTGGGAGGGGGATTATTAGTACTTTAATTCCAAGCTGCTCAGCCAAGTCTCCCCCTGGATCACAGCTCCTGCCTGAGGCCTGTGGTGGCAGCTCAAACCAGATAAACTGACTGAGATCACACTCTTATCAAAAGCTGTCTGGCAGAGCTGTCAATCAGAGTCCTGTCCTGGACGCCAGGCTCCAGGCTTCTGTGTGAACAGATGGCGAAGCGCTGCTTGGCCACAGCCCCTCTTTGTGTGAAGGCTGGGGACACCCTGCTCTCTTTGGGCTGTGATGGGGTAGCCAGAGGCAGCACCCACATCTCTCAGGTTGGACAGCCAACAGTGGTATGAGAGTCAAGATCGAGGCCTTCTCCCACCTCTGTAGGAAACACATAGGCAGCAGAAAGCACCTGGGCTCCAGAGTCAGGGCAACTGTGGCAAGTGTCCTGGGTGAATCACCAACCAGTTGCATCACCTGAGTCACAGTACCTCATTCATCAGTCCTGTGGGCAAAATCTTAACTTTTCTGAACCCTTTTTCTGACTCTACAAAGTGGTTAAAAACATCAGCCTTGAAGGTTCACACAGGGTCAGTAGGCACCCTGGAAATTATCAAGACCAGTGGTTTTCAAACATTTTCCCCTTGAATCAATGGAAAATGACTTATAAGTAAAAATTTACAGTATCTAAAACAGACAGAAGAGATGCTGATGAACTGAAGCAGGAATGAGGACCAGCAGGCTATGTGCCTGACCTGGCTGCACACAGCTGGATCCTAGGCACCATGTCCCACACTCTGGCTAATGACTTCCACTACATAAATACCAAGTTTTGTCTTCCTTCTTCATTCCTTTCCATAGTAAACAAAGAAATCCTCACTCATTTCCACCCTCCACTTTAAAATACATCTTCACAGATATCTATGGTCCATGGTTATTAGGCTTTAAGCTCTGAGCTGGGAGGCAAAGGCAATGGTGTTCCCTATTTCCATGAAGTTGCTTTGTGTTTGTGCCAAATTGGTCCACAGGTCCAGCCTTATGGGACCAAAGTCAGGGGCTCGTCACCCAGCCTACCCTGTTCTGCAGTCCTAATGACCCTCAGAAGCTGACATAATGAAAAGGTTTTTTTTTTTTTTTTTTTTTTTTTAGTTGTAGATGGACACAATATCTTTATTTTGTTTATTATTTTTTATGTGATGCTGAGGATGGAACCCAGAGCCCCACATATACTAGGCAAGCACTATATCGCTGAGCCACAACCCCAGCCCCTGGAGAGGGTTTTTAACTATTCTGGTCTGCAGAGAGTTGGTATGCAAGGCCACAAACTTGGTTGTTCCTTCCTCTCATCCCATATAACAGGGTGACCTGACATCCTATATTCAAAATGTCAAGCTTAAGGAAGATACCAGTTAGTAACTAACCATTCATCTTAGAAAAGGACTGAATTTCATTCTTTCTTTCTACAAGTGTTTGCTAAGGCAACAGGTGCTTGGGGGAAGGTTTCTGTATTTTTCATGACTCAGTTGTCACCTCTTCCTAAAAGCCCTCTGCAGTTTCAAATGTGCTATACCTGTGGGCAGGGGACCTACATCTGCTACTAGCTTTGCCATTAGCTTTGTAGGTTTAGGGAACTGGCATTTCTTTTCTGTTGTTCAGCAGGATGAAGGCCCTTCTAGCATCTGCATGCCATGAGTCAAGGCAAGTGGTCACCCTGGTCTCCCTTACTCTGAAAAGTACCTGCCACTGCCCCAGGTCCAGTGATGCAGACCTCCCAAGGGAGGCACATCATTTATGACAACCAGCTTCCTGGAACTGAGGACCCACAAAGGCAGTAAGAGCAGCTGGAGTAAGGAGGACTCTGGAATGGATCAGGGCTGGGACTCACCAAGCCGCCTCCATGGTAATGGCTGCAGGAGACATGCCGGAAGCCCCGTTGTGGGGGGATCCCTGGGGCCGGGGATGCATCCTGGTAGCCCAATGGGAATGGGCGATAGGAGTGCATGGTGGAGCATCCAGGGTACAGCTTGGAAGGCTCTCGCTCCAGGTACTCAGCCCCTACCACACAATCCGAGTTGATGCTCAAAGGGTGCCCTAAAGAAGGCAATGGACAAGGGAAGTTTAGAAACACAGCCGGGAAAAGGAGCACCACATTACTGTCCAAGGATAACAATGTAATAAACACATCTCTACAAAGAAGGCTCACATTCTTTATGCTTTAATCTCACTGCTCTTTAGTCCTCCAACCACTGCTCCTCCAACCATCTCAAGTTTTTTGCAGATACTCTTCCCTTGACTTTTCCTCCTAACTTCTCTTTGCATCCTTAAGTCCACAGTACAGACAGTCCCTGATTTACCATTTTTCATTTTACAATGGTGCAAATGTGATATGCATTGAGTAGAAACCATACATCCAATTTTGATTTTTTCCTGAGCCAGTGATATGCAGTAAGATACTCTTTTGAGATGGGCAGCAGCAGTGAGTCACAGCTTCCAGATATCTAAGGGATCACCAGGGGAAACACTCTACAGTGGTCTGCCTTGCTAAGCTAGGTTATGCACAGTAAATACATTGTAATGTAGGATATTTTCAATTTACCATGGGGTTATCAGGACATGACCCCATCAAAAGTTGAGGAGCATGAGTATTCAGCTCTTCCTTCAGGCCACAGCTAAATCACCAATTATCAGAGCTCTATACACTGATATGTGTGAGTGTATTGTCTATCAATATTGTCCCTCCCACAAAGACAGAATCCCTAAAGAGAAGGAAATGTGACTCCCTTCTCCCCACCTTTCCATGACACTAGTGTTGGGGGAATACATTGTAAGTACTCAATTCTTGTTTATTGAGAGATGGTCAAAAAAAGGCATCCTATGTCCTTGAAAAGGTCACCTTCCCTAGGATTGTTGTTTCAAGTCTATCTTCTCCATTAGATAGCTAGGTCCTTGGAGACCTATGTTTTCTTAGAAATTGGCTCAGGAGGCTAAGACAGGAAAATCATGAATTTAAGGACAATCTCATCAATTTAGCCAGACCCTGTCTCAAAAAAAGTCAAAAGGACTGGGGATGTAGCTCAGTGGTACAGCAACCCTGGTTATTATCCCCAGTACTGAAAAATAGAGTAAAGGGAAAAAGTGCCAGAAGGCAGAAATGATCTCCATGGAGCACCCAGACCAATTCTTTAGCACACAGAGGGAAGAAACTGTCACAAGAATGGAACTTGTCCAAGGTTACCGGCTTCCCACCCTCTTGATTCATACCCGTGCCCTTTCTACACTGGCATAGGCAAAGTACCAAGAAAGTCTATGTCTATATCCAAAAAAAAGCCGTTTTCTAAAAGCCTCAAAATTTGGCTTGAAATTATACTTTAATACTGACAGTAGCACAAGGAAAAATATAAATTATGCACAAGGTGAGGGTAGAAAAAAGAAGCAATATCTCAGTATATCAAATGTTCTCTTGTGCAGAGTACTGTGGTCTTAGGGCCACAGTCGACACCCAGGGAATTGCGGGAACAGATGCACAGAACCCTGCAAAGAGCCCCTCGACTGTGGAGAGGAGGAAGGTGCGCAAGCACAAGCCTAGTCGTGCCAATCCACCCACGGGTTTTAAATCCTGGAGGAGCCTCGGCGGAGAAAAATGGCGGGAAGAGCCACCAGGCGAGCTGCGCTGGTACAAGTCTTCTAGACTGGAGAGAAGAGGCGCGCAAGCGCAGTAGGACAGGTCTCCTACCGAGTGGGGACAGAGACGCCACGGCTGAGTCGGCCAGGCGCCATTTTCCCCTTGCAAAGTGAAAAGGCAAAAAAACTGCGGCTACATGTTAAAAGTCCCCAGGATCACCCACTTCTTGCCGTCTCTTTTATCCTTTTAATACAAAGGTATCCCGCCTGAATCCCTGTTCAGAGAAAGGTTTCTCAAAGCAGGGTTACCCCTGGAAAGCATTTTCCCCTCCTGAACCCCTACTCGGCCTAGGCAGCCAGCTCAGGAGCGGGAAGACCACAGTCCCGAGAGAAACCACCGCGGGGCAAGGCCGCGCGGGGCCTGGGAATCTTACCGAAGTCGGCGAACGGCGGGCTGGGCTCAGGCCTCAGCGGCCGACGCAGCTCCGGGCGGCCCGGGCACGCCCTGCCTGCGGCCTCGGCCCCGAGCTGGGGCGGTGCACAGCTGGGCAGCCCCACGTGGCCGTGGCCGCGGCCACCCAGCACCGGCTGGAAGGCGCTCGGGCCGGGGCTCGGGCCTTGCGGAGGCCTCTCTGGGAAGCAGGCGGCCGCGCGGCCTTCGGGGCCGGGCCCCCCGCCTCCTGAAACAGCTAGTGGAGGCAGCGGGCGGAGGCCAGAGCCCACGGCTGCGGCTGCAGCCCCAGAGGCCAACTGAGGACCCTTCGGGCTCAGGGCCGTCTCCTGCTCCTCCTCAGCGGCCTGCTTCTTGAGCACCTTCTGAGCAGCCATGATCTTCTGGCGCTCGGTGATCAGGTAGCACTTCTCGCAGGTGCACTGCTTCCAACGGCACTTGCCCGCATGGCCTTTGACCGGCACCAGGAAACCATGGTTCCGGCACCTCGAGCATTTCGGGGTGCGCAGCATCTTGTCCGCCAGCTTGGCAAGGTCTGCCTTCATAACACAACCGCTACCTCTGGGAGCTGCAGAGCGAGTGGAGCAGGGATAAGCGGCGCCCCACAAGTCTCTGGTGCTGGGGACATTGGATACACTTGTAACAAAACGGCTCTCAGTAAATCCCGGGAACTGCAGCAAGACTCTTGCATTTTCCCTCCCTTTTTTGGGTGCAAAATTTGGAGAATTTCTGTGTCTTGGATAATTAGGTGCAAGAGATTGGGCTGAATAAATTCGAAATGGAATGCTATTGCATGTATGTCATCTGAGTTATCTGAAGTCTTAGGCACTTAATTTTTCAAACTTTCTATTCCCGCCATCCGGAAGATGGAAGTTATTCTGGGAAAAAAAAAAAAAAAAGAGGCGGAGCAATATTCAACGATCCACAGATTTAAAATTCCTGAAGAATTTAAAAATTCAAACCATTTACATTTAACTCTCAGTAAACCCATTAAAGTAGAAAAGCACTGGAAGAGGTAAACGGTTTTTCTGTTCCCCAAAGTAGCTGCTTCTGTTTTATTTCATTTATTTCCCTTGTAGAGAAGCCAGTCAATAGTGAGGTTTCCAGAATGTTCTCAGGCATTCAGTATTGTGATGATTGCTCAAGGGTGTGCTCTTACAGAAATTCTGATTTCTTAAGTTGTAGGCATAGGAATGCATTTCTGAAAGGTGGTGTATTGCTGTTATTGAAGCCTTCCAAAGTAAAGCATACTTAGAATGTTTTGAAATACCCGGTGGAATCCCAGTAGCTCAGGAGGCTGAGGCAGGAGGATTGCGGATTCAAAGCCACTCTCAGCAGTTTAGTCACACTGTCAGCAACCTACTGAGATCACATTTCAAAATTTTTAAAAAAAGGCCAGGGCTGGAGATGTGGCTTAAGGCCCCTTGGGTTAAGCACCCCTGGGTTCAATCCCAGTATCCGCCCCCCCCCCCAAAAAAAGAATGTTTTGAAATAAAATAAGATATTCGGACAGTAGCTTCCCTCATGAATTTAGTTATCCTACAAAGCAACACACATCTTGGGGAGAAAACTGGCACAAACATTGTTTACCCAGGGATACTAAATTATTCAAATTCTTTTTGATGGAAATTTGTGGCATCCTGAGGCATTTTCTTCTGGCCCAAAGTGGAGGTGGTAAAATACCTAAACTGAAAGCTTATTATTATTGTAGGCTCAGTCGTTATTCAAGAAGGTAATTATGGTTCATGCCTAGCTAAAACATGTGCATTTTTCATTGCCCTTTCTTTGAAATTTCTTTCTGGTGATAAAAGGTAGGTACCCCATCCTGGGGTTCACCTTGATTTTCCTGTGTCTCTGATTGCAGCTCTACTTTGCATTTCTCTCCAGCTGCCTGAGAATAGGAAAGAGTTACCATTCTGAAGCTCATTATACACCAGAAAGGTGAAAAGAGGTTCTTTTTCTCTTTTTCTCTTTAAAGATATTTATATTCCTCATCTTAATAAGAGGGCAAAAGTATGTTTCCTGGATTATTTGGTCCATTAGGAATTTTACTGGTAGCTTTGCATCTATTTAAAGAAATCTAGCACTTTCTTTGCTAATTTTATATTTTAAATATGGCCCGTCACATAGGGACAGGCAAGCTCTTAGAATTTCTGACTCCAACCAATTCAAAATGTCTAGTTTTTTCACTTACCTTGTCATATGAAAATGGTACTTAGAAGCTGGGTGCTGTGTATTCCTCCTATAGTCCCAGGAGGCTGAGGCTAGAGGTTTCTTAAGCCCAGAAGTTGCCAACCTGGGTAACATAGCAAGGCCCCATCTCAGGGGGGAAAAATAGTTGAAAGTCAGTTTCAGTAGTGTTGTCTAAAAATCTCAGGCATAAGCTACATTGTTTCATAATACTGCAGATCATAGGGTCATTTTCTACATTATCAAATTTAAATTTGAAATCAGGTGACATCAGACAACAAGGCCTAAAAAAGAAAACTACTCATTTGCATTTCATGCTTGACCACCCAAGCTCTTCATTTTTTTATTAATGATTTAAAGGAAAATCTTATTCAAAGCAAGCTATTGGCATTAACATTTTTTAGCCTTGTTATATACAAACTGCTTCTATATTCACTTATTAGCTTTAGGAGTAAAATATACCACCCAAGGTGATATGAATTTTCATAGTGCTTTGAGAACACTAATAAACAAGCATATATATTTTCAATCAGTAGTCACATTAAAAGATGCAGAAACCCCAGGGCTTATAAATAAACAAACCTAAGAAGAAGAAAATGACTGGTTTCTCTCTTCCCCCTTAAAGTCCCAATTTGTGTAGGTAAATTTCAACAGAGCATTATTTATTTCACTCTTAGAAATTCAGGAAATTGATAGTTTTGTTTTTTTTAGGTTGATGGCTGATTACTTTTTAAAATAAATATATTTGCTGTACCTTTCTTTAAATTGTTATTTTTAAAAATGGTGACATAAGTGGGAAAATAGAAGTCAAAAAAGGATGGGAGCCTGGCACAGCTGCGCACACCTGTAATCCCAGCAGCTTGGAGACTGAGGCAGGAGGATCATGAGTTCAAAGGCAGCCTCAGCAAACGTGAGTTGCTAAGCAACTCAGTGTAGACCCTGTCTCTAAATACAAAAAGATTGGGCTGAGGATGTGACTCAATGGTTGAGTGCCCCAAGTTCAATCCCTGGGACCCCCCTGACCCAAAGAAAAGGATGGGAGCAGTAAGTGCAGAGTGTACCTCTTCCCTCCCTACACCTAAACCTTAGGACACTTGTGTTTAAGAAAGTCTGCCTCATTAAAGGCAGTAGTTACAAAGTAGCATGTTGCCATTGCTGAGGAATCAGTTTGACTAATTAATCACAAAGGGGCTGCTTGGCCGGGTCATAACTGAGTCTGGACTGCAGGTATGGCCCCTTTTCCTCTCAGGATTCCAAATTTCCTGATGTGTGTCTTTTCTTCAGTTAATAAAACTGCTGTTGGTACTGTTTAATTCATATTCATTTTAAAGAGCCTTGCATTATGCAGTACATGGGGGATATCATTTATAACCATTAAATACTGCATGCACTAGAATGTTTCCTTACTGTAGCACACAAGAATGAGGAAAGGCTTTTTTTTTTTTTTTTTTTGCCTGTAGCATTTTTTCCCCCAGTAGCTATAACCAAAATAGCTGCTCTTTTTCTCTTCTCCAGGCTCTCTAGTGAGCAATGGAAACTTTATTGAAGATTTCTTGGAGAAGGTGGAGGGGAGGATTTACACATCCTTTAGCTGATGCTTTAAAATCCTACCATAACATCTCTGTATGTCCAGTTTCTTTCGGCTAAGCCTTATCAACTGGAAATAAAGTGGTTTGTCCACTCTACCCCAGGATCCAGCCTCTCTGGTCCCTCTCTCCTATTTTATTTTTATTTTTGTCAGCCTCTTTAGTAAGAGATATGGCTGTCTTATTTTCCTTTATGTCTTGCACAAAATAGACACTCAGTAAATACCTATGGAATGTATAAATGAATTCTGCCTCCATTATCAAAGTTTCTTCCTCTCTGATTATCATAGGAAATCAGCTTGGCTTCAGCAATTTTCCCCAAACACATGCAAGCGCTCAGCAAAGCAGAAAGCCCATAATGATTGGCACTACTCTTACAACATGGAGAATTGGGGGATCAACTTTGGCTCTTTGAGCTCATCTCTCAACCCTAATGGTTTAATAATTACAATAATAATAACTAGCACTGATTATGTGTTTATATGTGCCAAGAATTTATAAGTCTTTCACATACATTAATTCATGTAATACTAACAACTATCTAAGGTATGTACTGTCATTATCACCCCCATTTTACTCATGAATAACATAACACCCAGAAAATTAAGAACTTTCCAAAATTTCAGAGCCATTAAATGGCAGCACCATGATTCAAAAACTAGGAAATCTGTCATCAAAGTTTAATAATCTTAACTATATATTTTCAAACCCAAACATTTCTTCTTAACAAAGGAGTGCTCTCCCAAGAAGGCTTTAGTGATGAATAGACATGCTTTTCTTATTATATACTTCATTACAGTTGGGGGTATAGGGGGCAAAAGTGGTAGTAACCTGAGGAAACTTCTGAGGATGTCCTGCTTAACTGCATTCCTCTACCTACAGCTGATATTTATTGGGTGTAAACTATGTATGAAACAGGAGGCACACAAAAGTATATAAAAAGACAGGGTCCAGACAAGGAAGTAATTCTAGTGGGATGAAAATTGGAGAGATATTATTGGACCCAGGTCTGGGCTACTCACTACTCAAAAGCCAATACTTGGAAAATAAGAGTTGTTGTTGGTGGTGGGGATCAGTTTTATTCAAGGGCTAGCCCTGAGAAGAGAGAGGGCCTATCATTCTGAAAACACCATCTGGGAACTAAGGTATATGAAAGGGCTTTGTAGGGAGGGAACAGAAGCTTAGTGAGACATTGGGCAGGAAGGCTAGTGCTGACAGGGTCTTAGTCATTCAGGCATGTCTCCTTGTTTTCTTTGAATGGTACATTGCCACTGACTTCAGCCTCCTGGGCTAGTTCCTACAGTTGTGGGGGACGGTGGGGTGGGTGGGGGAAGGCTGAAGATTTAACCTAGGGGCGCTCTACCACTGAGCCATACCTCCAGCCCCCTTTTTTTTTTGTTTTTGGGACAGGGCCTAGTTAAGATGCCACAGCTGGCTTTGAATTATAATCCTCCTGCCTCACCCTCCTGAGTTGCTGGGATTATAGGCGTGTGCCACCACACCTGCCTAGATTTTATAGGTATTTAGACAGACACTGATTGCATGCATTTTAATAGTCTATCAAGAATTTCTATAAATTTCAAGAACTTTTTTCCTGAAAAGATGAGAGGCACATGTCCTTGTAAATACATTGCTAATAGACAATAATATAACCGTTGCTATTTCTGTCCTTTGCTAAGATACTAATATGGCTTAACTCAACAGGCATGCATTGTTCTCAAGTAAAACCAGAATCAAAAAGAGCAAAGGAGCAAAAACAATTCGATCTTCCGTTTTTTGTGTGTGTTCCTTGTCTCATTTCTTAAGATAGTAATTTCCCACTTATAAATACATAAATAACACAGAATTGGGTATCTGGTGCTAGGGATTGAACCCAAGGCTTCACGAAGCTAAGGAGATAGACGCTCTACTACTAAGCTAGTCCCCAGCCCAGAATATTTTTTTTTTTTTTCCTGAATTCTACTTCAATGAGAATGACAAGCAGATATCAGGAATTTCTATCTCAGGAGTCCTTTTCGTTTTATGTCAGAATCAGGGCAAATTCAGTCTATGTTGTAATGGAAAGCAGATGTCAAGAAATACTAAAGATAGGCAAACAAGGCAAGATTCTGATCACTAGTCATTAGCTATGTTAACTTGGAAAAGCCACTTCTTTGAACTTTGGTTGTAGTAACATTCATATACTGTGTTGCAAATCCCAAAGTGTTCCACATTTATCTCACTTGGTGATATTAATATTTAATTAATGTTTACAGCTTTTCAGTCATGGTCTCATTTAAACCACACGACATCTATAAACAAATACTTCTGTTGTGTTTATCTGACAAATAATGTTGAAGCCTAGAGCAAAGAAATGTCCTAACCAAGGTACACAGGAAGTGACATGAGTGTCAGAAGCACATAAGAATAACCTCTAAGTTTGTACTCTTAACCATTATACTATATTGCCACCAGTTATTTCATTTACTTTAAAAAATGAAATCTCAGATTCTTGCAGGATTGAGATAATGCATTTGTAATGCCCAGCACAGTATCTGGCATCTGACACGTTAATTAGTATGCATTACATGATCTCAGGGAGGGAGGAGGGGACAGGGAAAGCGGGAGGGGGAGGAAGAATAGTTTCTCTCACCTAAGGCCACTGCCAGTCACTAGATTGGATTCAGATGCACAGTCTTCCCAGGTGGTGTCAGGCTTTCCAAGCACAGATCAAACTCAAGCTGTTGAGTACTGTAGCTTTTACCCTTTGTGAGCACTGAAGTGTGGCCAGCCCAAATTAAGATGTGTTGAAAATATAAAATACATACCAGATTTCAAAGACATGGTATGAAAAAAGAATGCAAAATATCTTAAAAATTTTATTTGACTCACATACTGAAATAATATTTTGGATATATTAAGTATTACTTTTTTCATGTGGCTTTTGCTGTTTTAGTGGCTACCAGAAAATTTGAAATTACATATATGTTTTGCAATTTTATTTCCATTGGGCAGTACTGAACAAGATGTGTCTGCTCAGTTCTCCTTCCACCTCCAACACTGGGTTTTCAAGTTCCAGTTGCTCCACGATCTTCCTGGGGAGCACATCACTTCCATTCATCCTTCTTCAGGTCAGCCAAGCCCCTTCCCTAACGTGAATCTCTGTTCTCTTTCACTTAGGGCCTTTCTAATGAAATCAAAACACTGTCTTGTGATTTAGTACTAGAAATATTTACCTATTAGAATATGTTAACTAGAAGAGACTAATAAAACTAGCTTGCATTTCTAAACCTCAAATATATTGATGTTATTTTTATAGGAATATTTTCATATTTATCTTGTTTAATATAAATTACCAGTAAAATACTATGTAAACTCAAAAAGGAAGAAGGGCATCATTATACACTAAGGTTACGGCATGTCTGTGATACATAATCCATCAGACTGCCTAAGAGCCCAACCAGAGGACACAGGTTGATTCTGTTTATGGTGCTTGATAAATGGAGTCTCTGGAACATTTAATATAGTTAAGAACTCTGAAAACTTAATATTAAAAATACTTGATCAATGCCCTCTTTCTCCCCCAGAACCCGCTGAAGGTAAATAATTCCTATCACTAGGGGCACTAATGTTGCTTTACACAAACAATTCCTTAAGTCAAAGAAAGGCGTGAAGATATGTTCTGAGCAGTTTTCTTCCGAGCATATAGAGATTATTACCTCCCACAACACTTTCTTTAAACATGGCTTAACTTAATTTAATGAGTTTGGAGATTGTTGTTTTTTCCTCTTTAACTTGCCAAATAAGTCAGAAATATTTATTTTAAGAGACAGTTTAAGGATAATGGTAATTCCCAATCTGTCAGAGTTTTACAAATAAATCTCAGTTGAATGTCTATCATTGTTTCCAATCTGGTCAGGAAAAAAGGGAAAGAAGTATACAATTCATCAGAATAATTAGTTGATTGGAGTTGAATAATTCTAAGAATAAACACTTGACCCCCTGGCACCTCATAAACCCCCTGGAGTGAGAGGGATTATAAATTAAGTATACAAGACATAAAATGGTCCAGATACACACTTAACATTATTGCAAGCATGTGGGACACATTTAGATAAGTTAAAACCAAGTGTGGGCTTAGAGTTTGGCTATTTTTTTTTTTTTTTTATCAGAGGCTTACTGAAGCTTAATTACTTTGGTGTGAAAATAGCAGGGTGCAGAGAAGTGGGTAGAAAGAACAGAATAGTGGCAACAGTGCCCCCTGCTGCCTGACAGACACTTCCCTTGTTTCAGGGATTTTTTAGAGACATGGTACCCCAAGGAATAATGACACAGGAGAAATCAGGAAGGAAAGAACTGACATTTATGGAGGGCTCACAACATTACAAGCATTATGCTGTCATTTAAATTTATTTTTTATTTATTTTTTAGTTTTAGGTGGACACAATCTTTATTTTTTATTTTTATGTGGTGCTGAGGATCAAACCTAGTGCCTCATGCATGCCAGATACAGTGCGCTACCACTTGAGCCATATCCCCAGCCCGATTATGCTGTCATTTAATGATATGAAGTTCCATACGAATTCAGAGGGGAAAATGATGTATTTTGTAGATGAAGAAACTGAGGTTTAAGAACATTAGAAAATGTTTACAAATTACACAGCCAGAAGTAAAAAAAAATATCCAGGATTTAGACTAGAAAAACCTGGCTCCAAAGCTTGTACATTTTTTTTTTTTTAATACTAAGGAGGGTTGAACCCAGGGGCACTTTACCACTCTGTTATATCCCCAGCCCTTTTTATTTTGAGACATCATCTCAACTTGCTAAGTTGCTTAGGTCCTTGCTAAGTTGCTGAGGCTGACCTCAAACTTGCAATCTTCCTGACTTAGCCTTCTGAGTCTCTGGGATTACAGGTGCATATCACTGTGCCCTGCAAAGCCTGTATTTCTTATACTGCAGCACACTGCCAGTAGCTGTGGACCACAGGCATAGCTCAGACTGCTGAGTGCAAGGCCCAACTGTCCTGATTTGCCTGGGAGTGAGAAGATTCACTGGACTTTCAGTGCTAAAACTGGAAAAGTCCCCGTCTGTAAAAGTTTTACAAAAAAAGACAAGTTGATTACTGTAGCTCAAATTCAACTGAATAAAAAAACACCAGGCTAAAAGAGTTCACTTGGAAAGGGAGGAACGTGCCCTGTTGTCTGTCCTATCTCTCTTTGCCCAGGGTATCGAGCCAGAGGTGAGCAATCTCTGTCTTACTTATTTTATGCCTTGACACATCCTGAGGCACTGTCAAAGAAGTTCACATCTCTGCCAGATATGATTTCTTCAATTCCTGTCCCAAATCATCATTCAGTAGGAATTTAGTTAATCGAATCATCCACTCTAGTGAAAAGAAAAGAGCGGGGACTGTGGCCTCAAAGGAACCAGTTCTGTGAGGGAAGGAGGGCCAGAAAAGGCCCTGATATGCATGGTGTGGGCGAGGTACTGGGCGAGGTACTGAAGTGGCACCCCCTTTCTCCACAGAAAAGTCTTAACTGGGCTTCTCTAGAAATCTTCAACATGGCTGATTTTAGGACTGTCAGCAAGAGTCTGTCTGCAAAAGAGTCCAATGTAGATAAACTTCCTATTTTCGTGTCACCCTGTTTTACTTGGCCTCTGGCCGAGAAGATACCAGCACTCCAGGTGCTGGACACCCCCTTACTAGTTTTTCACAATAGTATCCAGTATAGTAGTTTGTAGAAATGTGCAAACAAGGCCTCCGGCCTTGAGCCGGGCTTCACAGAGATGTCTACATTTTTTTATTTTTTATTTTTTTTTAATATTTATTTTTTAGTTCTCGGTGGACACAACATCTTTGTTTGTATGTGGTGCTGAGGATCGAACCCGGGCCGCACGCACGCCAGGCGAGCACGCTACCGCTTGAGCCACATCCCCAGCCTGAGATGTCTACATTTTTAAGATGAGTTATCAACTGGGCTCCAGGTAACAGCTGGCAGGGGAAGGAAAGAAAGAGGAGAAAAACTCCCCCCTTCTCAAGGTGCTGTCCTTGAGAGGTTAACTTGCCCAAAACAGTGAAAGAAAAAGCTGCTTTCATGTGAACTTCTGCAGACTCTGAACTTCTGAGCCCCTCCCCTTACATGCTGAGTATAAAACTCTGAAACTACCTGAATTTGGGGTTCAGGGGATTAATTGATTACAGCAAAATCTGTGCCCTCTGAACCTGGCTGCAGCCAAATATAACTGCTTCCTGCTGTCTTCAGTGCCTTGCCTCATTTGTCCCTACAACAAACAGTACCTGATGCACACTCTCTTACCCATCCTCTCTCCTTAACTCTCAAAGGTAGTTATCATTAACCTAAATAATAGGTTTATAGAAAAAAAATCAGTAAGTTAAGAAAGAGGTAAATAACTTGTCTAAGGCCGCACACCTAGAAAAGAAGGTAGAACTCAATTTATTTCTGCCCAAAGCTGTGTGACTTTTTTCAGTATATATTACTTCTTGGCTGTGATATTGTGATAGAATAAGAAATATATACCTGGCCTCTGTCCTGGTGCTGACACAGAATCCCTAAAACCCTTATAACTTTTTGAGTGATTGGAATGATATGAGCATTGTTTATTATAATATTTTATCTTGGTCCCCAGTTTCAGAGAGGAACATCTAAGATCCTTGATATCTCTGGAGTGATGATAATATCTTTTTGTATGTTAGCAAAAAATAATGAGAATTGACTTTTGGGTAGCCAACAAAGTGTCTGCTATTCCATATCTAAAATTGGAAGAATATCAATCTTGAACAGTTGTGGTAGGTAGATGTCTAAATCAACTGGCATAGAGTAGGTACTCAATATATATTTGTTCTCATTTCATCTGAGCACTCTATGATTATGTTTTAGAATTTATGGAAAATTCTGTTTGGGGACAATATGGGATGTCAGCTCTGCTTTGGTATATTAATTCAAAATGTGCCTAGCATATAATAGGCACTTAAGAAAAATTTGTTGAATGAATGAATAAAGGACTACATTTTCACTCTCTTTGTGCAAAAGTCTACTTTTGGCTTCATGAAAGGTCTATTTAATTTTTCAACTCAGACTAGCAGGAAGAACACAAAAAGAGTATAATAATAATTTCAAGACAGAAATGTTACCTAATATTTTAACTACCAAGTAGATAAATTTAGTGGGTTTGTGTGCTCTGTAATGGTAAAATATTTTTACAAGGCTAATTTCAGTTGTTTACTGACTTTCTAGCTGTTTCAGTAAAGTTATCAAACTAAGAATTGTCCAAGAAAATTTTGGTTCTGAAGAGTTCTTGATCTTTTTCTTCAATTGTACAAACACATGTTCTTTAACAATATGTTCTGGTTTGTATGTGCTGGGAACCCAAACCTCAATATAACAGTGTTGAGAGGAAGGTCTAATAAGAAATGATTAGATTGTGAGGGCAGAGCCCTCATGAACAGATTGATGTTATCACTCAAGGGAGTGGATCAGTAATCTCCAGAGTGAGTTGTTACACATGGGAGTTGGGCATCCTCTTACTGTCTTGCTCTTCCCCTCCTTTGCCCTTCTGCCTTCTACCATGGGATGACTCAGCAAGAAAGCCCTTGTCAGATGCTAGTCCATGTTAGCTTCCAGAACCATAAGCCAATACTTCTCTGTTCATTATAAATTACCCAGTCTCCAGGATTCTTTTATAGTAGCAGACAACAGAGTAAGACACAATATTTTAATGGTATAGAAAAGTGTCTCATATGAACTAGATCACAGGCCACCCCAGGACACTCCAAATTTATAGTGGTTTGGCTTACCATTTGTCAACTTTAGGATGATATGAAAGCACACCCACACAACCATTTTGTTTTTTGCTGGGAGCCATCAGCCAAGTAGGTATGACAAATTCCTTGCCAGCTTACTCCCATGCTGTCTAGTGGAAGGACTTCTGAAAGGTGACCTTGCTCAAGGACCAGGGCAGGATCCGTGTTTAGGGTGTTCCCCCTTTAGAATAGGGCAGTTTAGCATAATAGGAGATTAGGGTGTTCCCCCTTTAGAATAGGGCGTATCCTGCTGCTGAGTTCCTCTTGAGTGCTGAGGGTCAGACAGTATATTTGGGAGACAGAAGCCCAGGAGTAGTGGATTTGGGCAGAGTAGTGGATTTGGGAGAAGTGGATTTGGGCAGAGAACGTGGATTCCTCCAGAACGTGTTTGTAGATGGCCGGTGTGAGTTCGGGAATAAAGAATTGCTGTTTGAATCTACAAGCTGTGTGGAGACTCGTGATTTGTGCCCAGCCAGAGACTGCGGCAGTTTTTCATCTTTAGTACAGTATTCAATAAATTACAATAAATGGTCAACACTTTATTATTAAATAGGCCTTGTGTTAGAGTATTCTGCCCATCTGTAGACTTAAGTAAGTGTTCTGAGTATATTAAGGTAAGCTAGGCTAAGGTATGATGTCTGGTACATTATGTGTGTTAAATGTATTTTCAACTCACCCTATTTTCAACTTCTGATATTTTCAATTTACAGTAGGTTTATCAGGACATAAAGCCATCATAAATTGAGGAGTATCTATAATTGATTTAACTTTTGGTTTCATAAAGCAGATGGGTAACAAACACCACATGTTAACAAAACATCCAAGCTGTACCTTTAAGATGTAGAAGCCTAAGGGCGCACTATGGTAATTCTGTTATTACTGTAGCCCTCTTTATTCCTTATTTTCTCTAAACTCCATTTCTCAAAATATGCTCTCTAGAAGAGTATATTTATAAAATTTAAATAGTTATCAACCAAACACAATGGCACATGTCTGTAACCCCAGCTACTCTAGAGGCCTAGGCAGGAGGATCACAAGTTTGAGGCCAGCCTGGGCAACTTAACAAGACCCTGAAAATAAAATTTTAAAAGGGCTGAGGATGTGGCTGATTGGTAGAGCATTTGCCTAGCATGTGGGAGGCCCTGGGTTTAATCCTCAGCACTGAAAAAAAAAAATTAGGTATGAAATAAAAATAAAAAAGGGATTCTGAGATCCAGTAAAGTTTAGGATGTTTTAAATTAACAAAGTTCTTCACTACAGAATTTCTCACTCCTTAGTATGGATCTCCAAAAGTAAGTGCCAATGCAGTGTTTCTCAACTGTCCTTTCATCATGGGCCCTCCCTTCCTCCCTCAGGAGCCTGGATGAGGCTTTTTCCCCTTCCCCCACTCCAAACCAGGAAAGTACCAAGGACTAAGATTTTGTTGGAGGGTCACAAGCCATTATACCAATATTTTTTCCCCCTTAAGAACCATTTCACCTTTTGGGGAGAATCTGACCTCAGCTGAGAATGCACACTTTAATGTGAATTGCTTCTCAAACTCCTTCACCACAGAACTTTTTCAAGTTCACCAGTATTTCCAGAAACATCTTTGTGAAACCCTAATTTAGTCATCAAGGAATATTTTAACACTTCATCATTCTCTTAAATCTCAAGGATAGAGTTTCCTCCTTAACATTGAAATTTCCCTAGTAGAAAACTACAATAAAGCCAGGCATTCCAAGAAATAAAAAAGACTTGGTTGAGAAGCCCTGTCTGCCTCCATGCGGCCTCTGGCCAGCATCCTTAGTTTGTGGGTTTTATATCAGTCAACATTTTTCATAATTGTGGTATAACATACATAAAGCCTATAATGTTATCTAATCTTAAGCGTACAGCTTGATAAATCTTCACAATTGTATACACACCCAGATCAGGATACAGGCATTGAACTCTTGATCAGAGACCTTTTTTAAAAGTCTTGACCTCCCATCAGATACATTCGGCAGTTTTCAAACTTTGATGATATTTAGTGAAGATTCTACCTAGGGGGGTTATTAAAATCACAGATTCCTGCCCTCAGGGATTCTGACTCACGGCTGGTGTGGGAACTGGGGTTTCTAATAAAAACTCCAGGTGACTCTGATGCAAGTGATCTGTGGATCACACTTCAGAGAAACATCAGCCTGCCCTATAGGATAAAAGTCAAAGTCCTTAACAAGGCATTAAGGCCTTCCCTAATTTGACCCGGTCTCATTTTCCCAGACTCACTGGCCGGTTTTCACCATACAGAATTACTTATCTCTCCTCAACAGGTCATGCATGTATGTTTTCCTTAACCTGGAATATCTTTCCAGTCTTCTTTACAGGAAGACTCCTTCTTATCCTTCAAGACCCAGCTATACTGTAACTTCTTCTGAAGGTAAGTCTTCTGAACCTCATCAGGCAGAAATAGTTGCCTCCTCATTGTTGATCCAGAACTTTATTAAAATTGTTGTAGTTGTTATCACAATATTGATTTAAAAATCTCCTTGTTTAGAAATAAGGAGTATATTGGTTCTCTGCTAGACATGTAACACAGGGGGGCAGCACACTGTGGTGAATGAATGAATGGTGGATGTTATTGATTCCCACCTGAAGTCACTTAGTTCTCATTTCCTGTCCCACAAGGCTGCAAGCTCCCTAACAGAAGAGATTTCTTATTCACTTTTTTGTTTTCCAGTCTCATCCCAGGGATTCAGCTGCCAGTGAAAAAATACCTAAAGGTGACCATAACACTTTCACTTGCCCCAATTTAGTGAGTACCTCAGTGCCTCCTAGGCTCTCCCCACACTGGTGGAAGGAGGCAGGAGCTAAGTGTTAAGTGTTGGGGGAAGAAGTCATCCCCATCTGCCAGATAAGAATGCTATGTAAGACTGAAAGTGCAGAACTGGGCCTCCAACACCAGGTTCCTGGCTTTCGCTGACCTTTCCCTCCATAGAACACTGTTGCCATGGAGATGACCATTCCCTAAGGGGCACAGTTGGGTGAGGCCTCTAGAAAGGTCTCTCAGGAAAGCAACAGTGCATGGAGACCCTTGGCCCCCTTGCCAACTTCCTTGTCTATTTATTTGCCTATTTCTTGGTCTACACATGTTTGTATTTGTTGGTTTATTTTTTAGCATTTTTATAGACGACTAGGCATCTAGACAAAAGCCACTGAGTATGGGAAGCCCTACCCACAGCCCAAGGTGAGCTCTGAGACCACTGATCATTGACTCACAGTTTCAAGAAGGTACCAAGGGTATTTTTGGTACCAGGTCTTGGAGGGAAGGGGGCGGTCCTGGTTAGAAGGGGCGGGGCGATGTTGCCGCCTTCAACTCTGGCCCTGCGTGGTGCCCCCGCACGTCCCACCTGGCCTGGACTGCGCAGGCGCTGGGGTTGCCCTCGCGTGGACCGTTGAGCTGGCCGGCTTGCGCGGAAGTTGTTGACGCCTCGCGTTTGCGGGTGGCCTAGGAGGGAGTGCGTCTGGACGTGAGGGGGTCTGACTGAGGACATTGTGTGCCTGGACAGCGAGGCCATGTGTGGCACCCGCGGTTCCCGAGCCCCGCAGGCGAGTAGTGCGGGCCAGGGTTGGGGTAGGCCTTGGGCGGCGGCGTCGCCCAAGGAGTACAGCTTCGAATACGGCTCCCCGCGGTACCTGCTGCTGTGCGGTCTGGGCGGGATGCTGAGCTGCGGGCTGACGCACATGGCCATCGTGCCCCTGGACCTGGTCAAGTGCCGCATGCAGGTGGACCCCGACAAGTACAAGGGCATCTTCAGCGGCTTCGGCGTGACAGTGCAAGAGGAGGGGCTGCGCGGCCTGGCCCGTGGCTGGGCCCCGACCTTGATAGGCTACTCCCTGCAGGGCTTCTTCAAGTTCGGCCTCTACGAGGTCTTCAAGATTCACTACAAGAAGCTCCTGGGCGAGGAGAAGGCCTATACGTGGAGGACCACCTTGTATCTGGCCGCCTCGGCCAGCGCCGAGTTCTTCGCCGACCTGGCCCTGGCGCCCATGGAGGCAGTCAAGGTCCGCGTGCAGACACAGCCAGACTACGCCCGCACCCTGCGTGAAGCCGTCCCCAAGATGTATGCCGAGGAGGGCCTGTGGGCCTTCTACAAGGGCGTGGCGCCGCTGTGGATGCGGCAGATCCCCTACACCATGATGAAGTTCGCCTGCTTCGAGCGCACGGTGGAGGCGCTCTACAAGTACGTGGTGCCCAAGCCGCAGTGCGAGTGCACCAAGGCCGAGCAGCTCGGCGTCACCTTCGTGGCGGGCTACATCGCCGGTGTCTTTTGCGCGATCGTGTCCCACCCCGCGGATTCCGTGGTGTCCGTGCTAAACAAGGAGAAGGGCAGCACCGCCCTGGAGGTGCTCCGCAGACTGGGGCCCCTGGGCGTCTGGAAGGGCCTGTTCGCTCGCATCATCATGATAGGCACCCTGACGGCCCTGCAGTGGTTCATCTACGACTCGGTCAAAGTGTATCTCAATCTGCCGCGCCCTCCCATTGCCGAAGAGCCTGCATCCCTGAAGAAGCACAAATAGGCATTGATTTGTGAACTACTGTAGCTGCCCAGGGTCCAGGTTCCCACCAAGTCGGGGATCGCCTGTTCGGGTGTTAAAGGTTAACGTGTTCAGGAGAGGTGACCGAAGACCCAGTCTGAATTCTCTTCAAAGGACTTGTTTCTTCTTTTTGGCAGTCCCAGAGGATTGCAAACGTTTCATTTGAGGGTTTGAATCGTTATCTTTGGGTAGTTGGCATGGTTAATTTTATTTGATAGCTTTACAATAAATAAAAGGAAAAAATTCCTACCAGGAAGTAATGTTAGGTCATTTAATATTTCTAGGTCCTATCTCCTTTGATTCACATTTCTGTGGAGATTATCCAAGCATATCGGTTGCATAGGCTGCAAATGAGGTTTCGAGGTCAGCACAACCATATGAGATGGGAACAAAGGGAAGTTCTGGTACATGATATTTAGCTCAGTAGAAGTCGTGCACCTATTGAATAGATGAAGGACTCATTGAATATTTCTTGTTCATTCCCATACAGGTAAAAATTATTAAAAGTTAAATGGTGCCTTATATTGTTTGATAGCTTAGAATGTATTCACTGTTTTCAGAGACATAAGAAGGTCTGCATTTTCTCATTTTGCTTTGTCCCTTCTCTTCATGATGTTGCTGATTAGAACCTAGCTCTCTCCAGGAAGCGCTAAAATTGGATCAATGTGGAAAGCCAAAATGAGATGAAGGGCAGGCTCTGGGAATAAATATGTAAAGAAAAGCCTCTGTTCCCCAAAGATTTCTTTTGTATAACTCAGCTTTCAACAGCCATGCATCCAAAGAAGACCATACCACCCTGGCATTAAAACAAAACCAAAGCCAAAACAAAACCCTTGCAAATTCCGACGACTTTTTGTTGAATATTAAAGAATGGTTTTGATGGCTTTGGAAGGAAAATCTCACTTTAAATGTTATAAGTACTGTTCATTTAATTTGGTAGATATTTCTGTGATCTTTACAATGGTTGAGGTTCATAAAATATTGAAGTTATAAAACACATTTTCAGTTCCCTATAGCCTTCATATCTCTGAAACGGGAAATTATCAAATCAGTGAAAGTCATGAATTAGAGATGTTTATAAAATGTGAATAAGAAATAAACTTCAACATGATATTTTAGATAACTTACCAAAGTATTGCATGATTGCCTTACCAACTTGTATTAAATTAGATTTCAAATTTAGAATATGTTAATGTTTTAACTTTGTAAAACTGTTCTGTGGTTAAAAGTAAGTTTGAAAGTGTCTAGAACTAAATATGTATGAACTGTTCTGATTGGATAATAAAGAAGTTGGAAGAAAATTCCAGAGCTCGTGAATGAGATGGAATTAGGTGTATTTGTATTCAATGCTTCTATTTTGCTTTTTATTGACAAGAATCATTATCTATCTTTAACACACTTCAGCTTGCCTTAGGAGGTTAGTGTCCAAGTTTGTTGAAAAGAAAAGTTCTCAGCAAAGGAGAATGATAAATTTAGTGGAACTGAGTTTACTTGTAGATTCATTTTTACAAAAATTAAAAACATACATTTCTGTCTAGTGTTTTATAAAATATTTGTCAGAAGTTTCTATGGCCAACAATTTATTACTTTTTATCAGTAATATAATTTAGGAAATACTGGCAAAGCTGTGAATTTTAGGGTAATGAGAGGCCACTTGTCTGGTCTTTGATATTTCATGATTGTTCATAAGATAATTTTGATAGTATACATAGTATATTGTTTTTGTCAACTTTTGTGTTGCTGTGACCAAACAGCCTGACAAGAGCAACCTAGAGGAAGAAAAGTTATTTTGGCTCATGGTTTCAGTTTTAGATTCAGCCCATGATAAGCTGACTCCATAGTTCTGGGCCTGAAGTGAAGCAGAACATCATGGTGTAAGGTTCTAGTGGAGGGAAGTAACTCAGGACATGGCAACCAGGAAACAGAGAGAGATCTCTACTCACCATGGAATAAATATAAACCCCAAGGCACACCCCCAATGACCTATTTCTACCCACACCCTACTGGCCTACAGTTACCACCCAGTTAGTCCACATCATTGGATAAATCCACTGCTTAGGTTAATGCTCTGAACATTTTTTTGAACATTTTTGTATATTCTTGTACATGAGCTTTTGGGGGATACCTCATGTCCAAATCATATTGTGTATGTTTAGAGAAGTGCACGCTAAGGGGACCATGTGGCATGATTCTGGCTGTCATGAATATGGTCAAGAAGATGGTTTACTTAATTTGATCAGCAATTTTATTTACTTATTTATTTATTAAATGGTACTCAGGATTAAATCCAAGAACTTAAGCAAGATCTTACGTATGCTAGACAGTGCTCTACCACTGAGCTACAACCACAGCTCAGCAATTTTTATATTTATCCATATATTTCTATTCACATTTCTTTAAATTGGTGGAGTATAGATATCTTATTTAAACAAGTTCCTGAATAGCTGACAAAGAATAAAGTCAATTTAAGTTAGATAATATGAATTCAGAATTAATAAGGATTTTTTTTCTTAGTTATTATTTCTTTGAGACAATTTAAATTACAAATGTTTTACATTTGTATATGGGAGACCAGAACATGCTGAAGACAATTAAGGAGCAGCAGATGCAAAAAGCTCTTTGCCTTTCCTGAATTTACTGAAAAGCGAAACAGATTTATAAAAACACAGGTATCCTGCCCCACCTTCCACCAGAGAGAAGATTAGATTTCAAATTTAGAATATGGATAATAAAGTTAACCAGCAAAGGCAACTTGAGATCCGTATTGGCCTGGAGATGGTACCATAGCTTCTATATTAGCAAGTTTTATGAAAGAGCCTTTATATGCTATTTATTTGCCTTCTCCCACAGTGCCTCACCAAAAGATACCCAAAGTCCTTTTCCTAACTTTTCTCTAAAAATTTACCATTCTTTTAAAAGATGATATACAAGCTGGAATTCAGTGTTGCCTTTTTGAGAACTAGTCATTCTCTGTGTGATTCCCAGGGGGTATATATGAAATATATAGGTTGACAAACTTCTGTTTTTTTCTTGTGTTAATCTGTCTTTTGTAACCAGTTTCTTCCAATTAAGAGCCTATGGGGGTCATTCTTCTGCTACCCCTGTAATCTATGAAATCACGCATATCTGTTAGAATTATAAAAGTCATAATATACCTCTGGTATTATTAGGCATTTTATATTCATTTTCTCAAATAATCTCAATTCTTGAAGTCATTCATTTTATATATGAAAGAGACTCAGAAGCTAGGTAACTTGCTTATCAGAGTCATGGCTAATAAGTGATAGAATCTAGATCAAAGCCCACATTTTCTTTATTACTCCAGTCTAACACCCTGTTATGACCAATGTCTATCCTTTTGATAGTTTTTCTCTCATTTCCTCCTCCTTTCCTTCTTTTCCTCCTCCTCCTTCTTCTTTCTCTCTCTTTCTTTCACTCTTTTTTTGGTGGTTGTACTAGGAATTGAACCCAGGGGTACTTTTCCACAAAGCCAAATCCCAGCCCTCTCACTAAAAAATTTGCCTGGCTAGCCTCAAACTTGTGATTCTTCTACCTCATCCTCCTGAGTAGTTGGGATTAAAGGCATGGTATAAGTTGTGTTTTTTTTTTTTATAGTACTTCAAAATTATTTCTAAGGGCTGGATGTGTAGCTCTGTGGTAGAGACCTTGTGTATTATGTACAAGGCCCTATATTTGATGCCCAGCAAAACACACACACACACACACACACACACACACACACACACATACACACACACAGATTTAATATTTGTATATACTATGAAATGTCCTAAATATTGTACCAATGCAAAGTTTTTAATGTGACTCAATTATGGAAAACCTATGACAAAATTGCTTAAAAGTAATCAAACTGCAAAATATTTAGTAATGTAATATTTAAGTCATTTTTCACTCCAGGTTAGTGGCTCAATCCTAACTTGGAGGAACTGATGATAACCAGTGTGTTTGATTTGTATGTGTGTGGTGTGTGGTATTGCAGTTTCAACAAGAGGCTTTATTCTATCCCATTTTCTATTTCTTCCCTCTAATCTTTAGTTCCTACAGCCAAGGAAGCTGGCTTAGGCCTATTTATCTTTCCCCCCAGGTGGTGATTAAAGTTGCTGTCTCAAGTATATGAAATTAATTTCATGATAGAGAGCTGTAATCTCATCCACTGATCTCTCCTTTGAGAAGTGAATAAAGGGAGTAGGCAAAATCTTGAAAAACAAAGGCCATATTTACATGTTAATACCACATGATAAAGATCAGAAAGAATCAAGGTATTAATGTTATGAGTAATTTTTCCTTGCCACACAAGTGTGTCTTTAGAAAATAAGTCTTTTGAACTTTTCAAAGGCAAGAATAATCACTGAAGTCAGAAGATTACATTTTGACAGGCAGCCATTCAAGTATAGTATGCTTGTTTTTCAAGGCCTTGAAGATCATTTATTTTAAAAATTATGAGCAAAGAACTGTTTGCAAGGAAATTTAAATTTTAATTTCACTTGGAAGACTGTCTCATTTTCCTGAGACTCTATCTCATTTTCCTACTATTTGGGTCTGTGGGTGAATAGGGAGGTATTAATGTAACTGTGACTACATTTGTATGTAGGCATGTAATTGTTTTGGTTAGCATATTTTGAGGATTTCCGAGGTTTTGAATTTTGGGTGGCATGTTGGTTAATTCTGTCCATGTCCCTAGCCTATAATTTTACTGATCAACATCCACCACGTGCCAAGCATTGTGCTAGGCAGAAGGGATTCTGTGATGAACATATTACATGGACTTTACCTTTGTAGAGCTTACAGTCTAGTAGGAAAAATAAATCAAAATTGTGCAAAGTTCTGCAAAGAAGCATAAGGTGGTGTAAGACTGTAGATCTACATAATGTTTAAGATGAGACCTAGAGGATAAGGAGGATTTAGACTGGCAAAGAGAAAGCACAGGTCAGGGGCACACTTGCCCTGAGGAAAGACAAAGCCTGGTGTGTTTTTGTTTTTGGCACTAAAGATTGAATCCAGGGGCATTAACCACGGAGCCACATCCCAGCCTTTTTTATATTTTATTTAAAGATGGGGTCTTGCTGAGTTGCTTAGGGCCTCACTAAGTTGCTGAGGCTGGCTTTGAATTTGTGATTCTCCTGCCTCAGCCTCCCAAGCCATTGGGATTACAGGTGTGTGCCACTGCACTTGACCAAGCCTGATGATTTTGAGAAACTGAGAAGTATGTTTTGGCTGGAGCCATTCAGTTGCTGAGAGGGCTATGTGAAATGTAAACAGGAGGAGTCACACCAGGCTTTATAGTAGTTTATATTAATAATTCAGTTTTCTTAGAGCTATCAGCAAATCTCTGAAAGGCTTTAAACATGGATCTTCAAGTTGTTGAGAGGAGAAAAATGAGTCTGAAACATCTATCCGTCAAAATGTTGTTGCTCTAATCTGGATGAAAGAATGATACAGGATGAGGATGGTGACAATGAGAGTCAAAAACAAGGAGAAGTCAGAAAGCAGAATCAACCCATCTGTCCATCATCTGGATAAGGAAATTGTGGCATATGCACACAGCAGAATATTATTCAATTATAAAGAGGAATAAAGGACTGATACATGCCGTGACTTGCATGGACCTCAAAAACATCATGCTAAATTAAAGAAGCCAAACACAAAAGGCCACACCTTCTATGTTCTTTTTATATTTTATGTCCCAAGCCAGTAAATCCAGAAACAGAAAATAGATCAATGATTATCGGAGGTAGGGAAAATGGGAAGCAATTATTTAATGAATATGTGGTATTATTCCAGAGTGCTTCCTTAAAAGAACAACATTGTAAATGTATTTACAATGATTAGTTGTGTGATACATGAATTTCATCTCGATTTTAAAAAATCATGAAACCCAAAATCCATCAACTAATAAATGGGGGAAAATGCTGTATATCTACATGGTAGAATATTTACCATGGAAATGAATAAAGTATTTTTTTTCATAAAAAGAAATATAACACATATTATAACATGGATGAAACTTGAAGTCATTAAACTAAGTAAAATAAGCCCGACTTAAAAAAAAAGCCATATATTGCATAATTCCATTTATATGAAATATCCTGATTAGGCAAACCCATAGAGACAGAAAGTACATTGGTACAAGGGGCTGGAGGGTGGGGAAAAGTAGGGGAGAGGGATGAAAGTATTCTGGAATTAATGGTGCAAAATGTTGTGAATATACTAAAAACCACTGAATTATACAGTTTAAAAGAGTGAATTTCATGGTATGTGATTTAAATCTCAAGAAAGCTGTTATAAAATATCACAAGACTGTAAAACACACTTCAAATATCTATTTCTTTCTTAAAGTACAGCCCTTACTTCTATCTTCCTCCATCAAGTTAAGACCACAGTGCAAAAGTATGGCTACCAAGACATTAAATTCCATATAAATGAATTTTTAAAAAATCTGTCCTATTGTAAAGGGTGCAATTGCCTCTAATGAGTTCATGATGTCTTGTTCTAGTGACGCAGAGATTGTTAATTCAGGAGAATCACTTCAGTGTGACAAGTTGAGCTGCCAACAATTTTGCCCTTTATTGTAAAAGAGGAAAGAGGAGCAGATGGATTTGGAGAAAAGCAGGTGTGTGTACAACACACCAGAAAATCTCAGTTAACCAAAAGATTAAAGAATTGGCAATTTTCTTTTAACTGCAAGGCAACCAGAAGTATCTTCTCCTTTTTTTGCAATTCTTGATGAATTTTATCTATATGTCTAATGACCTTTTTAATAATAAATATGCTGAATATGATTAGTAACTCAGAGAATTGTAAAGCCTCCTGGCTACAAGATATGAAAATCAATGCTGATTGTGTAGCACCATAGCCATAGAAGATGAAGGACTTTCACGTGGCTGTACTGACCCCAGACATACGTGGATATGGATGTTGAGTAAGCGCCTGTGTTCAGTCTCCACTGTTAGTTTGTAATCTTGTGATTTGCCTCTTAGTTAAAACATACTTACAGTAAAGAAAAATATCTGATTTACTTTAATATTATTTATTGAGTATTATGTGGCATTGTTTATATTCTGTATATATTATTTTTATTGTGCATGTATCAGGTAATATGTATACATAATATATGTTATCTGTATTATGCAGTATGCACATTAGCTTACTGTGCTCTTTGTGTTCTAGTAGGTTGTATATTTAAAAATCAATAATTTCATGTGTAAACTATAGGTAATCCTATGAGTTATCACAGTGATCCAAAATGGTATGCTATCTCTAAGGAAATTATATTCTTTTTTTTTCTTTATTTATTTTTCTTTGTTGTTTGTTTGGACTGAACCCAGGACTTCATGCTTGCTAGGTATGCACTCTACACTCTATGAGCTATGTCCCGAGCCCTATATTTTTACATTATATTCTTATATATCAGTGTATATATCTTTCCTACCATGAAAAAAAAAGCATGCTTTTAGAAAATACTAGTAAAATTTGGTATTCTGGAAAGAGATTCTGAGGGTTGAAAGAACTCTGCCCCTTTGTAAAGCGGGTAATTCACATACACGTAATTGTTAGGCTCCAGACATGAATTGGAGCTGCTGACAGGGTGATTGTCTGATTGCGACAGGCGGATGGAAGCCTGGCAAAGACCCACAGTGCTTCATCCCCAGCAGTGCTTGCACTCCGGCTGTGTTTTCGTCTTACTACCAGAGATGAGGATTTGTTGCTGTAATTATTGTCTTTACCTTAATATCTCCCTTCCCTCACCAAGACAACAAAAGGGTTTTTTTTTTTTTGTAATGCTAAAAATTAGTACCATACATCTTGTTTATCTGTGTTGTGTTTTGAAATTTCCTTTTAAATCATTACCTATGTCTGATGAGTGTTTTAATTGCAGCTATTTACCATGCCATGTATTGTGCTAGGTACTTTATCACTTATTACAACCACCAGGTGATGGTGACATTTGTCCAAGTTAGGATGATTGTGTTGATGATTATCATTATGAAGATGATGATGATGATGATTTTGACTGCAAGCAACAAAAAACCCAATACAAAATGGATTAAACCATAAAAATATTTATTGTTAAGAAATCTGGAGATAGGCCTGGGGCAGTGTAATCCCAGCGGCTTGGGAGGCTGAAGTGGGAGGATTGCAATTTAAAGACAACCTCAGCAACTTAGCAAGGCCCCAAGGAACTTAGTGAGACTCTGCCTCTAAATAAAATACAAAAGGGCTGGGGCTGGGGCTCAGTTGTTAAGTGCCTCTGAGTTCAATACTCAGTACCAAAAATAAATAAGTACAGTAAGAAATCTGGAGCTAAGTGGACCAGTTTTGATTCAACAGAGCATTGTCCCCAAGGACGCAAGCTCTTCCATTCTTTCTGCTCTGCAGTCTAGTGTGTCAGTGATGTCTCCCCTCATTTTCATAAGATGGCTGCCACAGCACCATCATCTGAACAACAGCAACCATAGCAGGGAGCCGGGGGCAAAGGCCAGTGGGCTCTCACTTCATGTATGTGTCTTATAGCAAAGGAGAATCTTTCTGAGAAACTTTGGGCAGATTTCCCCTTGATTCTCATTGGCAGAATTTGGTCACATACCTACCTGGAGGCCAGTCATTGACATGTAGAAATAGTTCTTATGTCAATGCAGCTCATCTGTGGGGATTAGGGACATTGTGGCCTCAACAAAACTGGAGTTCTTTTTGATGTTCATAAGTAAGAGAGAGATGACTGTTAGTCAGGAAACCTAGTATTAATCACCCTAGTTTACAGATGAGGAAACTGAGGCTCAGAGAGTGAAGTAAGGTCAAACTGCAGTGACAAAGCCCACTTCAGAGCAGATGTCTGCCTCCCCAGCAGTTTGCTGTCACAGTCCTTGCTTAGGCTGAGACTTGCTGAAAGGCAGAGCAGCCATAGATCATGTCAAAAGGAATTTATTATTTAAAGTGTCAAAAAAACTGTTCTCTACCAGTGACTAATACATGGTGAGGTCTCAAAGCCAGCCGTCTTTGAACAGTGGTGACCCATGGATAACAAGACATGATTAAATGTAAGTTTTGCTATCATGTCCTGCAAAAGGGAAAACTAGGTGAGAAAAAACACAAAGACAAACATTTTTAAAGAAAGCAAATGTTTATAATCCTGTTTTTGCAGGCATCTGCAGTCTTTTAATTCTGTACTTTTGTGTTTTTTTTTTACTGTTTCCAGAAATGGTCAATTTCTTTCAAATGCTGTATACTTGAAAAATCCAAAGGATTCATCAGATGAACTAATTTCAAAGAGCCATTGCCAATTTTCTTTTTCCTTAAGAAAACCATCGAGAATTTGATTTGCTGCTGATAAAGTCTCTGTAAGTAGCATTATAATTAAGCACATACAAACCATTCTGTGTTTCCAAGAATACAGCTGGGTTGGCACTGAGCTGGCGATAGCGCACGGGTACCAAGCGGGAGTGTCCCGTTGCATCTCAACTACCATGTGCAGCCTTTGTACAAGCGACCAGGACATCTCTTTCCCTGACACCCTCAGCATCACAGGCCATGGCCCATTCATCCTCTCTATCACTGAGCTGGCTTATGGGGCACCTTGGCTGAGCCTTGGGGCTGTAGCTGTCCTGCTTACAGGATCAGGCCAGAAAAAAAAAATTGCCAGAAATGAAAATGATACACCTCTCCCAGCATGACTCCCCGCCACCCCAAACTGGTAATCAGTGGGGGTAGTGGTGGGCGGGCAAAACTGAGGAAAGGGAGATGCAGTGAGGACGGGGTGGAGCAGTCAGACCAGGTTTCCTAGTGTGGCTTTACCAACCGGGCTTGCAGGACTTTGGCAAGTTCATTACCTGATCTTGCCATATCTCAGTTTGCCCCTCTGTAACCACAGCATCTGCCCTGAAGACAGATGGTGAGAACATGCAATGGTTTGTGCAAAACACATGGAATATAATAAAAGCTCAATCCATTATAGTGCTTACAATTATCATTACCAGCCTCTTAACAACAACAACAAAAAAATGGACAGACTCTTAGCAGGAGAGATTTAGCCTGAGTTGTTATTGTTATTGTCATGGTTGCTCTTGGATATATACAGAATACAGTTGCTTTAATTTTTAATGCATCATAAAGTACAAAACCCTTTGTGGGGAATTCAGCATGGAAGAAAATGAAAAGCAAGTAGCCTGGGGGTGTTGTGTGTACAGAAGCCAACAGCGGCAACCCTGTCTCCCCCTGGCTTCTATGCAAACAGTTTCTTTTACAAATGTGTTTTTGGTATGCAAATCACTCTATGCAGATTTCTGTGTGCAAAATACAGCATAGAAAAATGGCCTCCTTGCCAAGGAAGATAGGAGATGTTGGCTACCATCAAATGAAATAGCAGCAAATTTCAGACTTCTTTTCCTACTGCTCTTTCTAACAATGTATGGGGTGAGCAGATTTTTGGCACATTAAGCCAAACTATTTTGGCTTTAGATTGTGTGTTCTTGTGATAAACGTGTGCTTATTGAAGCCTGTAAATGCTTTTTGAAGCCATAATAATGTGTAGTGGTATTTCATTCACCATTGCACAACAACATGCCACCTCAGCTAGCAAAATATTTTTGTTCTGAAATCACAGACGGTTTCACATCTAAGGTTAGGCTGTTCATCTCCACGTCCTTGCTTCATGTCTATAAAGACGTGTGCTTATTCAGAGGTTTAATTTCATAAAACAGTTTTTCCCTAATTAATGTAGGTCTTAGTGACAGGAATACACTTCACATTAAAATGATTCTTTCTTTTGATGAGCATGTGATAGCCCAGAGTTCTCAAGGCAATATTTCATCATCCAGGCAGAATAATAATACAGCCCTTGCATGATGCTCCCTGACATTTTTTTACCAATTCACCACAGCCAGAGTCTTTTCCCGTTGGTTCCTCTCGTGAGCTAATGGAGTGAAGTCTATCAGTTGACATTTGTAACAGGGGCCTCGACTCCCAGGCACAGGATTTTTGTTTTCCTCAGTCAGGCTAAGAAAACAGCCACTGTAGGCCTACAGGTGGCCCTGGACTGTGCTTCCTGTCGTCTTTCCTCTCCTTTCCTTTTTACCCAAGGTTTGTTTGTTTGTTTGTTTTCCCCTCATTTGGGGTATTTCGAACTTGCCAACTTGTCAAATGAAACACTCATTAATTTTATAAAATCAAAGTTTAATTTGAAAGCATTTTCCAAGACAATGTACATAGTTGAGAGAGAAAGAGTGTCAAGTGTAGCTTCCTTCCCAGGACATCCCTAACTGGAGGAGAGGGGGAGGATGATGTGTTGACTCCCTCGTGCATTCTCCCACCGGTGGGTTCCCTCACTCCACTTCCTGCTTGCTACCAGTTGGGTCGGGCATTGTCCTGAGCACTGGAGCACAAAGATGAAAACAGTCCCAACCACGAGGAGTTCAGTGTCATCCAGAAGAGACAGATGTGCAAACAAACTCCACTGGCCCTGATACCTCCACAGACGCAGCAGCACCAGGTGCACAGGTGTGCACAGGTGGGGCCACTAACTCCATCACACTTTTTCGTCAGGAAAGACCCATTGGAGGAGTCCCACCCGGGATGAAAACTGGTTTCTCCAGATGGGTCTGGAGTGTGGGGGAAAGAGTGTTGGAGGAAGAGGAAGCACAAGGGTACAAAGCCCGAATCAGCCTAGGATGGGGAAAGTTTTCAGTGGAGAAATGTCTTGAGCCTAAAAACAGAGCAGGGAGGGAGCATGGGAACAATTCCTGACGTTTCACATTTCTGCTTTCCCTTTTTTATTTCTACTATCCATGTTAGGTCACTTTATGGCTTGTCCAGATTATTGCTGCAGCCTGTAACTGGTTCTCTTGCTTCCAGCTTCCTCCTCCACTGACATAGAAGCCCACCTCCAAGGCCACTGCGGGATTCATCTGGATCCACATTGGATCCACTGTGGATGAAATAAAGTGCTTTATGCCAGAGCTCAGGAGTCCTGTCGTGATGTGGTCACTTCCTGCTCATTGCCCACATCTCACAATGTCTGCCCCTCAAGTCCCAGGCCCAAGCCCAGCCTGCCTACTGCTACACCCTCCCTGTCATCCATGTCAACCCACTGACCAGGCTGCCCATTTCCCACCTGATCTTCTGTCCTTCAATATTTAGCATGGATCCCTTTGTCTGACCATAGTTGAATCGTTCTCTGTCTGCCAGCATTGTGTCAGGGACTAAATAAAGGCTTTGGAGTCCCAAGATGTGGGTTCCAATCCTGGTTCAGGTTTTAGACAGCTTTCCACAACTCAGTTTCCCCAACTATGAAAGATGTCGGCCTACCTTATTCTAGGACTTCAGAGCATGCTTGTTAAGTACCTGATACCCTGTCCTCAGATATTAGAGCTCCGCATGTTGTTATACTCAACCTCTTTGTGAAATTCAGGCAATGGTAACTACCTTTCTAATTTGGCACGAGGATCATGGCAACTGATGGATATGAAACTCTCATTTGCTGAAAAATACTTTGGATGAATGCTAATTGTCATTTCTCTCTGTTAATATATTCATTCATTTTTTTTTTTTTTTGTGCATTCATCCATTCACTCACTTACCATACTAAATTCCCAGTGTTTGGAACATCCTAAGCTTAGCCAAGAGGATATAAAGGTGATCCTGAAAGTCCTGCAAAGAGCTCATAGCCTCACAGGGAAACAGACAGGGTGACAGTCAAGTCTGAAGCCAGTCCTGGAACCCCACCATCAAGTGGGGTGCTTTAGAATAGGGGAGGGTTGAGGACATAGGGATGAGTTCCAGAAAAGCTGCCCTGTCATGGAGTTTGGAAGGGTGATGAGGTGGGGAAGGGCATGACTGGTCGAGGGAATGAGAGGAATCGATAAGGGCCAGTAGCACAGGGCTGCTAAGGGTATGGGGAGCAGAGCATCGGGGCTGTGGGCTGGAGGCAAGGAGAGTGGGCCTGGGCAGGGGAAAAGGTAGGCTGTGGGCTTGGCAGATGGCACAGGGGACCAGGACCCCAGCTAGCCTGCAGCGCTTTGAAGCAGGGTGTGCCAAGTAATCTTTTTATTCTCCTACAACCCCCAGGGTTTTCACACCACAGAGCACCCCATGGAATCTGGAGGGAGAGGCTCTGTAGGACCTTCTAAAGATTAGCAAGCAAAGCCACCCTAGCGACACCCTGGGCTATGACTCATGTCTCCCAGACCCTCTCCCTTCCACCACCAAGGGTGGAGGTGGCCTGTTTTTGCCAGGGAGCTGGGTCCATCCATAATGTAATAGCACAAGTCAATAGGAAAATAGGATCTCAGTTACAGGGTTTCATTCTCAGCAAACTTTCCTGAAATGTTACAAAGCAAAGTATAGTCGGCCAGCCCAAATGCTTTTGGAGGGTGCGGGAAATGATTCACTGTCTTTAAAGTCTTTGGGACAAAGCTGACGCCATGTAGGTGTTAAAATAAACATTAACTTGTTGATTTGAAAACTCTAGTATTTAGGAGGCAGAGGCAGAAGGATCACAAGTTCAAGGCCAGCCTGGGTCACTTAGCCTGAACCACTTATCGAGAAAGACTCTGTCACAAAATAGAAAATAAAGAGGGCTGGAGATTAGCTCAGTGTTAGAGCACTGGGTTCAATCTCAGTACTACCAAAACACACACATGCACACACACAAAAAAGAAAAAAGAGAAAAGAAAAAGAAAAAAGAAATGGGCTCTAGGTGCAGGACTAGAAATTGTCAGCGGTTGAGGATGAATGACCTTTTTCTCGTATGTGGAGACATGTGTGTTTGAAAGAGAAGCAAAAGCTCTCCAAACGCCCGGAATCCCATCAGGCCTGATACTGTTACTACCACCCTCTGAAGCAAGGTTTTGAAAATAAACACTTGAAAGTGTGCCCAAATTGTTGTAATCTTATTAATCTAACAAAGAGTCTCAGTGACTGCCTCAGCCAGGGGGAATCAGTGTTTGCCATGTAATTTGCAGCAAGCTGATAAACACACCCTCACCCCACTGGAAGAGAACTCCCATGCTCCCTGCGAGAAAGCAGTTGGCAGAAAGCAGAGATAGAGGATTAAGACCAAAAAGACGCTGTATATTTGGGTAAATATTTCCTCTTCTCTCCTACTCCCTGGTCCTTGCCATCTTCAAGTTCAGAGGTGTGTGTGTGGTCTCTCCCCTCTTGCTCTCCTGAGGCATCTGTTCCATGCCTCTGGCCACCCTGGGCTGTCCTGGGAGATCTCCTGAGGACTTTCTGCCTTGGCATCTTGTTGGGTGGCTCTGAAGTCATTCTGGATACTGTGGTGGATTTTGGGCCTGTCTTCTTAGCTGAGACCCTCTCACCAGTCTGGGGGATTCCAGAGGGATGAGCCCTCTCCTCCCTGGTCTCTATGGGGGCAAGGCATTTGACAAGCTCACTGAGAGTGGCTCTGTGTGGAGCTCTTCAATACACACACGGGCAGCTTCTGGATCATACAGACAGCAGCTGGTAGGAGCCAGGAAGGTCAGGCATCCCAGGTTATGTCAAATGGCCACAGGACAGACCGGCCGCCCACCACCCTGTCCCACCACCCTTCCCCACAAAGCCTGCGGCTCTGCAAATCATCTCCAAAAGTGAATCTGGCTCTTGTGTCTCTCTCCCCCAGGATTTAAATCCTAGGCTGCCTTCAGGCCCACTTACTATCTCCTTTGGGCTGGGTAAGCTCTGCTTTCCACCAGGATCAGCTCAAGCAGAAGGGATTCAGATGCTGTGTAGGTAGAAGATGAAAAATACCCTCTAGACTTGTGATAACAATAGCTGGCACTGAGAGCTGTGCCAAGTGCTTCAATGGATTGATTTCCTTGCATTATTTTTTGTTTGTTTATTTTGTTTTGGTACCAAGGCTCAAACCTTGAGATGTTTTACCACTGAGCCACATCTCCAGCCCTTTTTATTTTTTATTTTGAGACAGGGCCTCACTAAGTTGCTTAGGGCCTCACTACATTGCTAAGGCTCGCCTCAAACTTGTGATCTTCCTGCCTCAACCTTTTGAGTCAATGGGATGATAAGTGTGTGCCACCACAACCAGCCCTTGAATTCTTATGACAAACTTGAGGCACACATAAACCAAGTGACATGCACAGGGTCACACAGCTATGAGTAAGTTAAGCTTCCCGTAGGGATTTGAACAGAGGCCAGTCTGCTGCCTATGGGAGCTCTGGATGCTACATGGAAACCTGGCCTGGGTGGAGCCTCTCATTTCCAGCTTGCTCTGCCATGTTCCCACCTCTAACCTCTGACTTCCTTGCATGCCTATTTGGGTTTGATTTCCCAGACCACTGAGGCCCTCGCCCACCTCACCCATCCCAGCTTTTTACTGCTCCTACCCCTACTCAGCCTTCTCACCTGCCCAGTCGATGCAGGCCTCCTCCCTCATTTAACCCTGGTTCTCAAGATCATCCAACACATGGTGGAAATGCACAGAATACCAAATGCTATGACTAATTTACACAATAATTCCCCCACCATAGGTTAAAACTGTCCTTGTCAGGGTCCATTCCAGGGTTTGAATCACTAAGTAAAAAAAAAAAAAAAAAAAAGTATTCTTATTTTTTTTTTAAGAGAGAGAGAGAGAGAGAGAGAGAGAGAGAGAGAGAGAATTTTAATATATATATATATATATATATATTTTTTTTTTTTTAGTTTTCGGCGAACACAACATCTTTGTTTGTATGTGGTGCTGAGGATTAAACCCGGGCAACACGCATGCCAGGCGAGCGCGCTACCACTTGAGCCACATCCCCAGCCCTCATGCTTATTTTTTTTTACAAATCTGAAGTTTCTAATATTGAAAAATGGTCTTATCAGTGACTATAGCATGCACTGCAATAGAATTTGGTTTTAAATAATTTTTTATTGTTATTTAGAAAGATAGGTGTGCTTGGGCACTGACACATGGTTGGCACTTGATCAGTATTTGCTGCGTCAAGGAATGAAAATCACAGGCCTGTCCCTCTGTCTGGTGCCGCATTTATTCAAAGATTCACGTTCTTTCTGTGAGCATGTTTTAAACAAAGCCTCAGTTTCGGGTTCTTTTTTAGGTCCTTGCATTATTTATTTCCTCCTTTTACCTCCTTTTAGATTAATGACTGTCTCCATTTGCACTTTTGGGTACAGAATTAGTTTTTGTGACAACCCCCGCCAACACACACAGCATAAGAGAATTCTCCATGTTCCATCCCACAATGGAAATCTGAGATTCTGACTCTACCGAGTGGGAGCTGCATATCAGTTTGTCTTCCTTCTCTGCATAGCCCATAACTCCACAGAGATTTCTCTGCAAGACATAATAATTACCCATAATTGCAGTGGGCACAGTAGTGAGAGAAAGTCTGAACATTAAATCTAGACTTTAAAAAACAAAACAAAACAAAAACAATAGAATGCCATGCACCAGGTCCTCTGTGGTCTGTAGCTATGGCGGAAGTTACCTGGAAAATGCCTTAAAACCAACTCTGAGTAAGTTTTACAATGGCAATGGGCCAATAGTTTGAAAATAAATCTGTTTTGAACAAAATTCAATATAAGATTTAAGGCTCCAGGAGGAGCTGGGTGTAATGGTGCATGCCTGTAATCCGAGCTACTCCAGAGGCTGACACAGGAGGATCGTAAGTTCAAGGCCAGCCTGGGCAACTTAGGGAGACTCTATCTCAAAATTAAAATAGAATAAAATAAAATAAAAAGGGTTGGAGGTGTAGCTCAGTGGTAGAGCACAGTTGGCTGCAGAGCCCCTGGGTTCATCAAAACAAAACAAAACACTTCTAAGAGCAATGCAAAAAGGAAGGGAAAGTCTCAAGGCACCTTTTCCTAAATCAGAATGACTGCATCGGTCCCCACCAGCTTGGTCCTTTCCTGAAGGCGTCCAGCCAGAGTGCGTCCAGCCACCCGCAAACATCTCATCAGTCTCCTGCCACAAAAATGAATGGGTATTTCGTCCAGACCCTAGTCCTCCTGCCCCCCAGCAAAAGCACCTGCCAGGCTGCATTAGAGAGGAGTGACGCCAACACAGATGGCAGCACACAAGCCCCAGTGCCGGGGTGGTGGGAAGAGAGGAGGCAGCCCCTGCGGCCGGCACCCGCCACCTCTCCTCCCAGACATGGGTGCTCCCTCCAGCCAATCTGTTCATCCACTGTCAGTAGCAGAGGTGACATGTGTGTGCGGTCAGGCAGCAGAGACGCTGCCAGAACACGGGCACCTGTCCTGTCCAGGCGTGTTTCTGTGTGATGACGGGGGGGCAGTGTTCTATCAGCATCAGGAAGACTGGCTCTGTGCTGCTTGTTTGGGGGACTCACTTCTTCCAAGGTCTACACCCCACTAAAGTAGTTTTCTGAAGCCATCTCTGCCATCTCTAGGGACTTACAACATGAGAAGCATGTTGAGGGTAGCTAGGTGACCTGACCCTGAGACCACCTAGCACCTGGTACGGCAGAGCTGAATTACACATCGGTGCATCCATTGAAATCCTTGCTGGCCTAGTATCAGGGGTGAGTCAATGCCTCCTTGGACCTTCTGAGAGTCTGCTGAGGTCCCTGGGTTCCCCGGGTCAGCACCAGAGATCCAGGGACTAACAGTCGTAGGTTCCTATTCCAGCCCAGGCACTGGGGCAAGTTCCCTAATCCCTCCTAGCCTCCATCTACCCCAATTGAGGTGGGCAACAGCACTCACCTGTAAAGGAAGGTGTGTCGTGCAGAGTGGAACCTGTGTAGCACCCGGAATGGCACCTGGCACACTCCGGGTGTTCTGTTTATTAGACTCTGTTCATTGCCAAGGTCTTTTAAAAGTCCACCCATGTGGTATTGAAAAGACTGCTGAAAGAACCTGAAGGGACTGTAGCAATCATCTGGCTAGACCCAGAGAAATTGAGGGCCACGCAGAGCCATGAACTCCTGGCCCAGTACTCTTTCTACTGCCCTGGGGCCTGAGTGGCTGCGAGTGTGGCTGCCTCCAGGAAGAACTGTGTTCAGAGGCTCTTGCTCAGGAAGGGAGATGGACAGCCTCAGGTTGGGACACTCTCACCAGCCCACAGATTCACAGCCTAAGACTCTAGAAAAGCTGCCCAATGCCTACCCAGCTGGTGAGCACAGCTGGGTCCTCAGCACTACTGAGCTACTCAGAATGATCATCTCTCTATTTCCCCCAACCTCTAGTCAACCCCCACTGCTCTCCCAAAGCCTCTGCCCACTCCCCTCAGTTCCCAAGACTACAGAGGACACATGCCCTCCTGCATGCCTCTCCCAGCCTGCTGCACTGGCACCATCTTTATCCTTTTCACCCAGGCACACTGGGAGGGCCCTGGGGGATCCAGCCCCAGGAGCTTCTGCCCCTGTTTGGGTCCTCTCTCTCCCCCTGGCTCCCGCTCTCCCTAAGAAATCTCAGCCTCTGCTCGGCCCACCTCTGTATTCCTAGGCTAAGCTGCTGGCCCAGCAGCCACCGTCCTGTACCAGCATGAAAACAAGGTCGTCCTTCATTCTTCTTCTCCCCCACACCTCCCTCCCACCTCCCTCCCTACAGGCTGCCCGCTCTCTCTGAATAGGCTGCCCTTTCTCTTCCCACCATCACATCACTCTGGTCTAGGCCACTGTCACCTTCAGTGTGGGTTCATACGTCAACCTTCAAGGGCATCCTGCCCCCTGTCACTTCCTGTCTAAGTCCTTCCTCCATTCTGAATTGGTTACCTCACCCACCTATGACCCTCAGGACTCCCCTCGCCACCACAGTGGATTTTACCCCTGAATTTAGCAATACACCCAGAGCTCCCCTTGCTTTCCTGGGCCTTCTCCTGCTTCCCTGTCCCAAAACACTCAGGTCCCCCTGCCTGGAAGCCCTGTCTCCCCTTACTGTCCCCCTCTTCAGCTGGAAGTCTTCTCTATCCCTTCTGATTAGTTTTTGTACCTCCACTCCCCAGAGAGACTACCTCCAACTTCTAGGGTTAAGGTTATAGCCCCCCCCATGGTCCCCCGTCAAGCCTAGACCCTAAGGTGCTATTGTCTGTTGACACATCTGTCTCTTAGTTAGCTAGAGTGCTCCTCTAAGGCAGGGGCCCCCGTGCATGATGGAGGGAACACAGCTGGAATGGGTGTACCCACTGTCCACACCTCTGGCCTGACCTGTAGAACTTTTCCTGCTCTTGTGGAAGGATTATCTCTCCAACTCCATCTTCTACTCTTCTCCAATTCGGAGGGCAAGAGCCTGGGTTGCAGGGTCAGACAGTTCCAGGTTCACATCCTAACTTGACCACTTACTGGCCATGGGCCTTTGGGGAAGGCACTTAACCTCTCTGAGTCATGGGTACAAGGGGGACAATCATGCCTACCTCATACAAGGCTCTGGTAGAAATGAAATGAGGTGACACGGGTGGACCTGGTAGACGACCTGTACAGAGTGGACACTTGTGTGAGAGCTGTTATCTCAGGGGGCTTCTTAGTAACATGTATAGATAGGACTGAGTCCAATAAGAATCAGGATTACATTAGCTACAAACCAGGGATCGTGGACTGAGCACTGGGGGAAACCAGAAAGATCCAAGTTCAACCTCTGCTCTCATTAGCCTAAAAAAAAGACAAGGGTTTGGTTAAAATGGTAGCTAAGTTCACTCCCAGTTCACTGATCCTCAGATTCTAAGATTCTTTGACTTTACAATTGCATGAATTATCATATGTAGCCTGGGGCTCTCCCAAGATTAATAAGAAATGCATCAAAAACCTAATTCTATCGAAGGGCAAGAGACCTGTGTTAGAAGGCACAAGTCTCTACCTGAAAAGATTTCCATCACACGACAAGGTGACCTTCCTTCTGAAGGGTTGAGGCAATAATGCTTACCACAGCTATTTCCTGAACCCCAACAATGCTTGGCATTCCAGTAGGCATGGCTGTCTGACAAGAGCTTATGTCTGCAAAATGTAGCCTTCTAGATGAAATTTGCAGGAAAATGGAGGCTTTAGACATTACAGAGTTTTCAAATATTATTACTGCTCTATAAATATCCCACGCCCACAGTGTATCAGGTGCCACATGGGAAATATTGGATTCGGCTGGAGATTTTCTGAAAAGACACTTAACAGTACCATATGCCAGTCATCTTGGATAATATTTATATACATACTGCAGAAACAAAGATTAACTGTGTCAATATGTATAGAAAAATCCCATAAAAGAGAGTCTGTGGGATGCATATTATCTACACTTACGATCAAGAGCATTTGCCTAATTTCTTCACTGAAGATCTCTTTCACCCATGAGCTACAGAAAGGTTAGAAGAGTGAGGAATTAATTCAGCAATAATCAGGGGAAAATTATCAGAGATCCCAGGAGTCTCCTGCTGGGGAAGTTCAGATCCTCTGTGCTGAACAGAGCAGTGAAAGCAACAAACCCTTCTATTTATTTTAAACTAATGGGATTTAAACATAGCTCATTCGTTTTTGGTCATCCTTATGAGCAAAACAAAGGGGTCGTTACTTGGAGGGGAAAAAATAAAGTTTCATGGCAGACATGCAAGAAGAATAGCGATTGCACGAACATGATCTCAAGTGCGAGTTTACACACAAGTACTGCGCAAATAACACCAGAGGGCTTAGGCAAATGGATGCTGTGAATTGAACTGGGGCCCGGTTCTTATGTTAAATCCCTAACTCCCAACCAGAGGGTATTTGGAGAGGGGATTTTGGGGAAGGGACTGGGGTCAAAAGAGATCATGAGAGTGTGGACCTCCTGGTGGGATTAGTGCCCTTGTAAGAGGTGATACCAGAGAGCTTGCTCTTTCTGCCAGTGAGAACCCAGCAACCTGGAGGAGGACCCTCACCAGAACCCCATCATGCAGGCACCCTGATCTGGAACTTCCAGCCTTCTGAATAATGTCCACTGTGTAAGCCACCCAGTCTGCAGTGTTTTGTACTAACAGCCTGACCTGACGAATATAATGGAGCTCCTACACTGAGCTTTCATCTTAGTGACAAGATCAGAATTGGGGAGTACATTAAGCAGAGACACATTCAAGTGGCTGATTCTTGGTAGAGTTGATCATTAAGGATGGAAAGGACATGTGAATCTCCGTCAGGGATCCTGCACTAAAAAGATGAAATTGTCCAATTATCTGGAGAACAGAATAGTACTAACCAGACTACTGCCAGCAAAACTGAAATTCAGTAGCACTATAGCAAAGTCCAGGTGGGTGGCAGGTGGAGAGAGAACAACTTAGTTTATTGTGAACTGCATTTCTCTTTACGGAGCAGTTTTATTTCTAATTGCTAAGTGTCTAGTTGAACAGTTATTACTGAAATTTATTTTTGTAATAAAAGCTCTTTGTTAAATCACAGTTTTATTAACAGGGATGTGAACTCGATTTTTGCTATAATAAATAAGGTACTGAAGCACTTTTTAAATTTGAAGGGGGGGGGGAAAATCTCCCACTCACTCCTCCAAACATTAATATGACTATTAGGCAAAAAAAGAAAGTGACCTTAATTGGCTTGTACATGAACTCATGAGCTAATTAAAATGCACAATAAGTTAAAAAAAAAAAAAAAGAACTCCTGAGGTCCTTGTGTTGAACATGCCGAAGGTTTGCATAGCTTCAGGAGCCTGCTGCTCTGAATTTAGTTTGATCTCCAAAGAGCCATGTGACTGGGGCAGATATCTTGCTCTCTCTGGCCTTTAATTTTCCCATCTTTTAAAAACAAAACAAGCCAGGCCTGGTGGTGCAAGCCTGTAATCCCAGTGGCTGAGGCAGGAGGATTATGAGTTCAAAGCCAGCTTCAGCGAAAGCAAGGTGCTAAGTAACTCAGTGAGCCCTGTCTCTAAATAAAATACAAAATAGGGCTGGGGATGTGGATCAGTGATTGAGTGTCTCCCAAATTCAATCCCCAGTACCCAAAAAACAAAACAAAACAAAAAACACCAAAACAACAACAAAACACACACAAGAAAGCTGAATTTCTCAGCTCTGACAGGAATTTAGCTCCACTCAATAACAGGTAGCTCTGAGAGATGAACGCCCGGACCTGGCAGACAATGAGGCCTTCGGGACAGAGCCACTGTGCGCAACTCGGCAGGTGGACCCCAATCATTCTGCATGAAAGAAGCCGGACTAGACAGGAGAACATGGACAACTTCACCAAGTGCACACTAATCTGTGGTGACAGAAAGCTGTGGTTGCCTGGAGGAGAGGGGGCCAGAGGGGGCCACAAGGAAGCCATCACAGAGGGGCACAAGGAAGCTTTGGGGGATGACAGACAGGTTCACTCTCGATGGTGATAATGGATTCTCACGTGTCAAAACACCAAATTAGATGCAAAAAAAAAAAAAAAAAAAGACCAAAAAGTTTCCACAGTAAGAAATCTGTTAACGCAGTCAAGTGAATTAAGATTTGGTAGAAGGGGTCAGGGTAAACAGCAGGACACCACGTGGCTGATGGTGAGACACAGTGACGACGCCTGCCATTTCATTCCCACTCAGATTCACTTAGTGGCCAACGATTATGAAGTTCAGAGTTCTTCCAAGTCCTGGCCTGCTTCCATCCGCCCTTCCCAGTGGTGGAACTGGGCAGCCTGTGTTCCAGTTTTGGGCCCATCTTATGGAAGATGAGGAGAGTGACCCAGATGCAGGGCTGTTGTAGGGTGAGAGGACACATCCATGAGGTGCTCATGAGAGCAGAGCCTCCATAGATGGTGACATGGAGGAAAGAATTATCCCCTGCACCTGCTAGACCTTGTGTGTGCTGCCTTCCCAGCAGCTGGGGGTTCTGAGAAGAAAAACAAAGATCCTGCAGGTGGGTCATTCTTAAGTCTTGCACGCAGGAAAAAATGAGGCATCCACCAGGCCCAGGCATGGCCCCATCTCAGCCCCCAACACATCCATTTAAGGAGGTCTCTTCCTCAGGAGTCCAGCTAAGACCATCCTCACCAGCTTTCCAGAAATTGTTTCAGGATCCCCAGGAGAGACAGGCCTTACTCAAAAACAAGTTTTAACCATCTGAAAAGTTCATTGAATCTATATTTTGAAAGCCAGGGAGTAACAATAAACACAGCATAATATAAATGCATTTGAAAGGAAACTCAGATATACATTTAAAAAGAAAGGAAGTCACAGTGCAGACCCAGGACAAAGGGGAGCTTGCCTTCCAGGGAGCAAAACATTCACGAGGTTTTGTTAGCGGAGTTTTTAACGGAGAGTACAAAGTTCCTTTGATCTTGGAGGGGCTGCTTCCATCCTCCATGAGGCCTACCATTCCAGGGAGGCACAGACACAGGGAGGCCAGCTTGGGTGGGGAGGTGCCCTTGCAGCTACAGCTGCAAGGTGGACGGTGGATGGTGGACGGTGGATGGTGGATGGTGGATGGTGGATGGTGGATGGTGGATGGTGGACGGTGGATAGTGGATGGTGGACGGTGGGTGGTGGATGGTGGGTGGCCTGCAGCTCACATGGTAGCCCAGGTGGAAGGAGCTGCATGAGGAGGCCCTATCTCATTCCAGCAAGTGTCACATGGGTGCCTACCCTGTGTCAGGCACTGCTTGAAACCCTTTCCACCATTCTTCTGTATCTTGAATAATCCTGATAACCCTGCGAGGGCAGGTGCTATTATTCTCTCTCTTTTACAGAAGAGAAAACTGAGTCTTGGTCAAGGTCACACATGCAGCGTTGGGAGGAGGGCAGGGAGCTGAGACGCAGACTAGAAAAATCATTACAAGGAACTTTTTTGTTAATAAAGCACTAATTTAAAGATGTGCCTTCAAGTGCATTGGTTCTCTAATCCCTAGAAAGATACAGGCATAAGGACACTTGATCAGTGTATGACAAATGATGATGACAAATGAGGAGACAGTGCCATGACCCCTGACATCTGGGCAACCCCACATTTTACAGATGAGAAAACTGAGTCTGAAGGCTCAACAACTGAACAACCTGGCCGGGGCCCCTCTGTTAGTCCAGAGCTGGGATTTGAACTCAGGTTTCCAGGATGTAGCTTTGCCCATAACACTTTTTTTGGGGGGGATTGAACCCAGGGAGTGCTAAGCCACATCCCCAGCATTTTATTATGTTTTATTTTGAGAAAGGTTCTCACTAAGTTGCTTAGGGCCTTGATAAATTGCTGAGGCTGGCCCCAAAATTGCAGTCCTCCTACCTCAGCCTCCTAAGTTGCTGGGATTCTAGGTGTGCATCACCACACCCGACTTGCCCTCAATTCCTCAAGAACTATTAAGAGTACCTTTCACTCAGGCCTGGGAACCAAAGCCAGTGATATGGTTTGGATATGGGTTTTAATGTTCCAAGGTGAAATGATTGGCATTCTCATAGCTATAAATAATCCTTTTGATGGATTAATAATTTGAAAGGACTACTGGGCATGCCCTTGGGGATTCTATCTGGCTCTGAGCACTTGTTCTCCCTCTCTCTCTCTCTCTCTCTCTCTCTCCCATGAGCTGTCATGAGCTGATAGCTTTCTTCCACCAAGTCCTTCTGCCCTGATATTCCACCTCATCTCTAGCCCAGAGCAATGGATTTGAACTGAACTTCTGAAATCATGAGACCAAAATAAACTTTTCCTCCTTTAAGTTGTTTTTGTCAGGTATTTTGGTCACCGTCACACAAAACTGACAAACACCACCCGAGAGGCAGAGGCTCTTGTTGAGGGCGCAGCCCTAGGTGTCAGGCTCAGCAGACACCCCACTTTCTCAGCTCTGCTCAGCAGGGGAGACATGACTCAGGAGAGTGAAGGGGGCATTTTCAAAACCTTTGACACCTGCCCATTGAGAAAAAAGCATCCCGGAGGGGAGGAGGGGACCGTTAAAGGAATGTGCTATTCAAAAGATTTTGGGTGGGGAAGGCTCCTGATCAGATCTGGAATTGCAGCTGGGTGATGGGGGTGGGGGTAAGGGGGGGGCAATCATCTACACAGTCCTGCCAGGAAACAGAATTAAGGACCCAGTCAGAGAAGCCCTCAGGAGAGGACTGGCCCAAGTGTCCCCCTGGGAAGGGCTCCTGCTACCCTTCTCTCTCAGAACCACATTATGCACCAGTTCTTTAGGACCTTTGTTCTCACAAAGGAAGGACTGGCATCTTTACTGGGGCAGGGATAAACTGGCATGTCCTTACCGTGAGCACTGCTCAGCAATAAAAAGAAGGGACCAGCCACACATGCAGCACCCCATATCTCAAATCATTCACTATAGGGAGGAAGGTAGATGGTATGATTCCATTTCTATGATATTCAAAAAATTCAAAACTATAGCAGTAGAGAGACCGGTGGCCAGGGCCAGGGAAAGGGGACGAGACCGACTGCACAGGATTCTGGTGGAACGTTGACACTTTGTCAAGACTTCTCAAACTGTGTTAAATTGACAAGTTTTATTGTCTGTGGATTTTATCTCAATACAGTTGACTGAAAATCACTGGGGAACAAAGAAGGGTGACTTTGTTATGGTTAGATCCCAGTCCCTGCCTTGATGGTCACATGGGAAGGGTCCCTTTAAGGTCTTCTGGGGAGGCCCAATGCCCACTGGTGCTCACACTTCTGTGTGAATGAATAAATCCAGAGACAGCTCTACTAGGTCACAGCTCCTGCAGATGACATGATGGCAGGCTGGGCAGCAGACACTCTTCTGGCTGAGTGCCCGAGGACTGCCTGCCTCCTGTACCCCAGCCCCACTGAGCCATCCTGAGTGCCAAGCCCTGGCCAGGTGCTGGGCACAGGTTCCTTCCCTGGGGGGCTCACATGGGGGTGGGGGTGGCAGAGCCAGCTGCAGACAGTCCTGAGGCAGGAGGCAAAGGGTATCCCGGACTGCAGACTTCCTGTGAGAGGTGACATTCTGGCTACCCTGGGACAGGGCTAAGGAGAAGTAGACCAGTGTGGAGTCAGGGTGATACCACAGACCAGGGCAGACACAAAGCAGCCTGGCATTGGGGCAGGGACCCAAGCAATTCACTCTTCCTGGAGAATAATGAAGGTTAGCACCCTCTTGGATCTTGAAAGCTAATGAATCTCTTAGACTTTGGGCTTTCCTGAGGCAATGGAGGGGCGGGAGGGGGGGGGGAAATCCCTGGGGAGCAATGTCATTTGTGTACACGCAGGAGCGTGCATACACACACATACACATACCTCTTCCTGCCGTTGCCAAGCTGAGCAAGGAGAAGAGCTTGCTACAACACCTGTCCCCTTCCCAGCTAGTGCCACAGTGCACCTTCTCTGTGTGCCACAGGACAGAGAGCCCACAGGAATCCAAGGCTTTGCACATGCTAAGCACATGAGCAACCATTGGGCTACACCCTAGCCCCTCATGAGGTGGATGCCTACTACAGGGCACTGACCTTGTAAAAGGATGTACAGCCATGAAAATCCACTCAGAAATTCTGTGAAGTTGGAAAATGGCTCAATCCCATGTCACAGGACAGCAGTGTCTTGAAAGTGTGAAGAGATGTGTCTAGAGAGCCATTTTGTAGTGAGCCAAGGTAGTGGGCCAAGGCTGGAGCTGGCACATTCTCTCCATGCTGCAGAAGAGAGGGAAGAGAAGTCATCATTTACACGTTTCTGTGGACAGAGGCCTAACCTCTCCCCTGGGCTGCCACCTGCCCATATCCAGGAGTACTGCCTGGTGGGTCTGGAAGTCCCAAGGTCTGAAGAGTAGAAAAGCCTGTAGCCTTCTGAGTCTCCACCCACAGCTCAGACTTGAACTCTGGGGACGCCATTTGTGGCTATGGCCAGCAGGGGGTGCTCCAGGACAGATGACTTCTTTGGACTCTTGTCACTGTCATCCCCCCAAAACTGTGTCCTTCATACATTCAAAGGAATGTCCCTGCTTTTCTTCCCAAAGCCCAGCCAGTAAAATGTCTTCCATGATGGTGTTCAGAGGAGCCCTTCTGTGCCTGGCACCTGTGACCAGGCCTGGTGCTTTGGAAAGTTCCTTGAAAAGCCCCCGCAGAAGAAACTTTTCCCCAGAGAATTGGCCAGTCCATTTTTCAGGAAATGAGACAGACAATCTTGGGTGGGGACTGGGGAGATGCTGATTTGAAGGTGTTCCTAGAGAGCCCCAGTGAGCATTCACCAGGGTGGTGCCCGTTCAACGAACCCCGCCCACCCCCCCAGCCCCTCATTCTCAGGGGATTTCATGGCAGAAGAGGTATGAGAACCTTGGGAAGCTTCCCCCATGATACCCACACTGAGGCCTTGGCCTCCCTAGAGCTAAGGTAGGGCTGGCTCTGATCCAAGGCCAAGAGCATGTGTCAGGTCCATCCTGAAATGAGTTCAAGGTTAGCTCAGAACTGCCCTGGGTGGGCAGAGGGCACAAGGGACCTGGAGGGAGTCTTTTAGGGTCTCTGTAAGCAGTCCGCTTTGCTCAGGAGGGCTCACTACAGATACCTGTCGCAGAAGCAGAGTTCAGGGCTGAAATTAGGTACTTCACACCACAAAGTTAATCCCACACCTACTTAAAGACGCATGTGATGGCGATTCTGTGGCTTGATAACTGGGCAGAAATCGAAAGCGTGGTGTAAATGATGTCAATGCTGCTTTGGCTCAGCAGGTCTCCTTCTCTACTAGTCCAGTGCTTCCGGGTCTCAGGCAGGCTGGGCTGTTTCTCCTGACACCAGTTTTGTGGTCATCCTGCCCACCCTGACAAAGGCATGGATTTCTTGGGGAACCATCTTTCCCTGGATCGCAGTACCCATGGTTTAGGTGGTACCCAGCCTTGGAGCTGAGCACATGACACAAACGTGCCCGCTGGCATACTGCACACACCTGTGCCCTAGTGGTGACTGAGGAATGGGCATGCAAACCAGTCCCAGTCAATGGAACTCAACTCCTGGATTCTGATTAGATCTGACCGATGTGGGAAAACTGAACCAACATGTAGAGATAGTGTGCCTAAGAGTTATGAAGACAGGAAAATAAATAAACAAAGCAGAGAGACTAGGTCCTTTCAATATTGCTTGATCTCCTGGATCTGGCCATGTTTGAAGTAAGCCTCTGAACCTTTTAGTTATGTGAGCCAATCAATTATTTTTTAATTAATTTTTAAATTTGTTTTAATTAGATATACATGATAGTAGAATGCATTTATGTACTTTGATATTAAATTCAATTTTTTTCTTAAGCCAATTTGAGTTACGTTGATGTCACCTGCAACTAAAAATATCCCATCTTCTATGTATTAGGGAAGTTTAAGTCCAAAGGAAGAGAGGTGGGGGGGTAAGAGGGAACCAGTCAGACATGAGAACCTGAACCTAGGAGAGAGAAAAGTGGACACACCTGAGAAGAATTTAGCAGGTACCATCAGTGGGATTCCCTGAGTGATTGGATTTGTTGGGAGAGGGAGAAAGGGGAGTGGGTATGGGGCAGAGGCTCTGAGGAGGTGTTCGCATGCAAAGACACCAGCTTCCACTCTATAAGTGTGTGGTCTGTGTGCCCAAAGGCATTGTGGGTTACTGTACACTTGAAGATCAGAGAGCCACAGGGCTGAGCAGGCAGCATGGTGGTCAGCAAGGAGGACAAAATCCTGGGAACAGAGGAGAAAAGGACTTAGAGATGACAATTCCAGAGTGTGATTGGCTGGATTCATTGCTAGTCTCCTTTTCTTTTAAAATAAAAAATATATGTTTATATATTTCCTCATTTTTATTGGTGCATTAGAGTCGTACATATTGACGGGATCTGTTACATATTCATACATGCACACAATATGACAATATAATTTGGCCAGTGCCACTCCCGGCACTGCCCCCTCCCTCCCTCCTTCCTCCCCTTGGTCCCTTTCCTCTACTGATCCTCTATAATGGGGCTGCCACCAGCCAGTGAGTCTGATAAGGGCAGGGCTGTGTCTGGTTCATTCCCCAGTGTATCTCAGCACCAGTCAATGCCCGGGGAGGGAAAGCTCAGAAACTGTTGGGCACATGAGTGAGATAGAAAGGAGAAAGAAGGGCTGGTGGGCTGCAAATGTGAAACTGGCCCTGCTTCTTTTAAAAAAAATAAAACATCAGATTGGGACAATAGGAGACCAGGTTGGTTGGCCACTCAGAGTGGGCCCTTTCGTCTGGCACCTCTGTGAGGCCCGTCTCCTCCAGTCTCAGGGCCAGAGTCCTCCCCTTCTCCTCCTTATGTCGTCTCAAGTCACAGCCAGGAAGGAGCTGGCAGGGAAACGGGCTGCTCCATTTCATTTTCCTCTTCGAGAGCCTGGTCCTCCCCTAATGTAGGCGCCCCGGGTCTCAGCCCGGCCCCTCTCTGCTTCCCCCGCTCCCAACAGTAGTGTCTTTACTTTGGAGGCTTGTAGAAGCTCCCCTCCATGGACCTCTGTGCTGCCTGCACAGCCTGAGGCTGTCTGACCTCAACCTAGCTGAGGCCCACTGGACAGGGACAGGGTGCCCAGGGCCACCAAAGTGCGCACTTATGAAATGCCAGCTGATGTCTCTCCATACACCCACTCCCTGTGCTCCCTGCCTTGGCAAGCACTGTGACCCCAACCCCTGGTGGGGCTACTCATCTCTTTGCCCACCCCCTGCCTCTCAGGGCCAATTGCTCCTCAAGTCCCTTGATAGTACTTACTAAGTTCCTCACAGATCTGCTGCCTCGCTCTTCCTCAGTATCTGTCCCTGTCTAGGTCCTTCTGAATGCAAAGCGAGGAACTGGGAGACAAGTGAGTGAGAAATGAAAGGCAGAGACCAGGCAGAGATACATATGCGAGTTTATTTGTCAGAGCTGACAAATAAAGGCCATCTCTCTGTAGATGGAGAGAGGCAAAACAGGCCTTGGGGTTCAGGACTTTTATGGGGGCAGGCTTAGGAATTAGAGCCAGGTGGCTCCCAATGTGGGCAGTGAAGGGTGGGGTTGGTCTGAGAGAGTGATGAGCCTTTCTCAAAGACGCCCTTGGGCAGGAAAGCCAAACTTTTACATAACATGGCGGCTGTCACTTAAGATGGCCACCCAGATGCTAAGCAAGGACCTTACACTGACTGCCTCTTGTTCCTTTATCATCCTTCTTTGGCCCCTGCTAAGGTCAAAATGCTGGTGGTGTCTCCCTCAAAGTCACATGTTGGAGCCTCATTCCTGATGTGAGTCTCAAGAGGTGCCACATCTGGGGAGTGATTAAGTCATTCTACCCTGACTGAGGGGCGAATGTCCTTATGAGAGGTTTGAAGGAGCTCCTGGGCCCTTCTGCCATGTGAAGACACAGCAAGAAACTGTGTCCATGAGGAACAGGCCCACATCACATCCGCTGTGCCTGGGTCTTGGATGTCTTGGCCTCCAGAATTATGAGCGACCTGTGGTTTAGAAATGATCCAGTCTCAGGTATGTTCCTCATAACAGCCAGAATGGCCTCTGGAACTCCCGCGCTCACCTGCAGAAACCAGCCTCCTCTCTCACTTCATCCCCGGACCACAGCACTTGTGACTGCTGTTCAGTAAAGTCACCAGAGTCCTGCCTGGGCCCCAGACACTGTCCCTGCCCAAACAGGGTAAAGTGAGCTCCTAAATGGGGCAGGTGGGTGTCTGAGGTGCCAGGATGGGAGCCGCAGGTGAAGAGAATCCAACGGCCTCCTTCAAACCCTGGGAGCAGGTGACCCACACAGGCAGCACCGCATAAAGATGATATAATGGAGCACAAATTGGAGCTATCTCCGTGGGTGAGTGGTGGTGTCGGCTCGTGATGTTAAATTTTTATGTCCCTAACGAGCAATGTTCTTGAGCAGCTTCCTGTGTGTTCATTTGTCTTCCTGTACCTTCTTTGGGGGAGAAGAAGGTGTGTGTTCACACCTTTTGCTTAATGTTTAAAATTGAATTTATCATCTTATGGAGCTATGAGAATGCTTTATATACTCTAGATACAAGTCCTTTGTCGAATAGGTTTTGTGTTTGTTTAAGGCTTTCTTGAGATGTAATTCAAATACCTTAAATTTCAACCTTTTAATTCAGTGACTTTTAGTATAGTCACCAATCAGTATATGCTTTGCAAAGATTTCCTTTCAGTTTGTTCTTCAAAAGAATCTGTTAGAAAAATGATTCTTTTGAAGAACAAACCTTTATGTTTTTGATAAAGTCCAATTTGTTGATTTTTCTTTTATAATTTGTAGTTTTTGTGTTCTACTGTAAGGAATCTTTGCCAAACCTAAAATCATTAAGGTTTTTGCCCATCGTTTCGTCTAAAAGTTTTAGTTTTAGTTCTTTCTTTTAGAATATGATCCTTTTCACGTTAATTTTTGTCTATGGTGTGAGGTAAGGGTCAAGGTTCATTTTTTGGTCAGATAATTGTGCAGTACCATTTATAGAAAAGAGTGTCCTTTCACTTTTATCAAAAGTCAATCTCTTGTCTAGCACATGCAAGGCCCTAAGTTCAGACCTCAGCCTTAAAAGAAAAAAAAAATCCATTGACCTCGCAATGCCTGGTCTCTTACTGGACTCTCTAGTTTGTTTCATTTGTTTATTTGTCTATTTTTATGCCAATGCCACATTACATTGTTTTCTTTGACCTTACAATAAGTCTTAAAACAAGGTAGTTGTCTATGTTCTAAACTTTGTTCATTTTTCAAAATTGTTTTGGCTATTTCAGATCTTTCACATTTACTTCCACACACATACATAAACATTGAATCCATAAATTCACTTGAGAATATTTCTCCTATTATTTAGGTCTTAATTTCTCTTAGTAATGTTTTATAATTTTCAAGGTTTGGGTCTTGAATATCTTTTGGAAAAACTTATCTTTAAGTATTTAATATTTTATACTATTACATGTATTATGAATTTCTCATTATTTCTAGTATGTAGATATATAATTTCTGTATTTCTAATACATAGAAATATAATTGATTCTTATACATTGATTTGAATCCGTGTTAAACTCCCTCATTATAACTAGCTATTGTTTGATAGGATCTGTAAGATTTTCCTACATAAATAATCATGTCATCTGTCAATAAAGAAGTTTTACTTCTTCCTTTCTGATCTGTAAGCCTTGAATTTCTTTTTCTTGCTTTATTACACTGGCCAGAGTCTTCAGCATACTGTTGAATAGAAGTGATAAAGAGGACCTCCTTACCTTGTTCTTGATCATAGAAGGAAAGCACTTAATCTTCCACCATCAAGTATAATATAAACTGAAAGATTTTTATTGATGCCTTTTATCAGGCTGAGAAAATTCTCTTCTATTCTTAGTTTGCTGGGATCAATTTTTATCATGAATGGAAACTAGATTTTATGTTAAAAAAAGTAGTAAGATGATGTATGCTTTTCTTTTTTTCTAAGTCTATAACTATGGTAAATTTCATTGATAGGATTTTAAATATAAAACTAACCTTATATTCCTGGGATAAGCTCCCCTGGGTCTAAAGAATGCATTATCCTTTATATATTTTATAATTGTTAGATTATTACTAACAATTTGCAGCAATATTTTGTCTTTTTTTTTTTTTCCTGGAGATGAACCCAGGCCTCACACATGCTTCGCAAGTGCTCTTTCACTGACCCACTTCCCCAGCCCTGCAGCAATATTTTGAAAGAGCATTTTTTCACCTTCATCAAAACACAAAAGATTCTCTAACTTGCGTGTGCTTCAGCTATCACCCAACCTGCTCCTTTTGGGCAGCTCTTTCCCCATCAGTTCTCGGCTGAAGGCCGAGGAGGTCCCCTGCATGTCATCTTACTTTCTCCCAGGCCGCTCCCTCTTCTTGGGCACTCTGCCTTCCTAATTCTAGCACCTGGGCTCCCTGGACTTCCTATCTCTCCTGGACTTCTCTCCGGGCCCTGCATCCTGGAGGATCTCTCCAGGTCGCTCCAGGTCAGCCTCTAGGCAATCAAAGGCCCTCTCCTGTGTGTCTCTCAGGGTCACCGTCTTGTGCTGCCTGTTATTCAAAACCTGGAATCCATCACTTACCTATTTTTTCTGGAGTTTAAGTTGTTTCAGGTAGGAGGGTCCATCTGGTCCCTGCCACTACTCCATCTTGAATAGAAATGCAGTTCCAGTCTTTTCTGTGTGAGAAATTTTGCCCTAAATTTTTAGGCAGTTGGGATTATTTGGCCATATAATTTCTTTTCCTATTTTTTCCCCTCAACATTTCAACATAAGCATTTCCATGTGACATAAAACTTTCCACAGATGTCACTTTGAGGGATGGGACACATCCGGTCAAGTCTGGGCCAAGTTTCGCAGCTCCTCCCCTGGAGTCTGGCTGATTCCCCAGCCAGAGTGGCTCTTGGGCGTCAGGGGCTCTGCCTCCCTCCTCACACTTCCCCGACCACCCTGATGCCCTTCCTTACAGGAGACTTTCTGTACCATAAACTTCAATGAGGTGGTGATTAAGGACTGCAGAAGAAGCATTTTCAATGTAAACCTTTTTTTTTTTTTTTTTTTTTTCTGAATGGAGCAGGTGTCTGGAAGTCACAGTTACAGGAATGAAAGGGTAGCGTTATTCAAAATTTTCCTATAATTAAACTCATCCACTTTCTGAATGAGACTCTGTGCCCAAAATAACAATAACAATAACTGTAGCTCCCACTGGGGGAGCCCTCACAGAGAGAAGAGATGGGGCTGGATTTGAGCAGTCTGTGCACCAGGCTGCTTTGGCCCCTAGAGCTGGGCTGTGGTTTGCTCTGCACAATGGTGAACCCCAAGAAGGCCTTGGTCCTGAGCCCAGACTATACCAGGGCCTGTTGTTAGCTGTGCTCCTGCTCTGATGAAGGTTCCTGGTGTCTGTGGAGATCTGGGGGAGGAAGTAAAAGGACCATGCTAGGAAGGAAGTGATAAAGTAAACTGAGCAACATAATACAAATTAGCACCATTATTAAGGTTTGGTATTAAATGCTTAATTCTCTCAAAAGCCTTGTGAAGGCAGATTGGGAAATTATGGCCCAGAGAAATGGATTAAACTGCTGAAGGTCACACAACAAATTGGTAGTGTTGCTGGGATTCTAACCTGGACAGTCTGACTACCCAGAACCATTTCTCTTAACCACTAGGGTTTATTTAGCTAGTTGATGCCTATCTATCCTTTCCCATGCAAGAAGCCCAAGAGAGATGTATGAATGGAATAGCCAGAGAAATGCCAGTCCCCAAGAAAAACTTTAGTCTTGGAACTGACCATTGAGTGGCCTGGGCACACTTGCAGCCAAGGCCCACACAGAGGCCACACTCCTATCCTGAAGGGACTCAAGTGAGCCCATTGTCCAGCACAGGTCTTGCCTGCTCCCATGCCCACATTATGCCCCCAAGTCCCAGAGCCCTCTTTCTGTCCTGTCCTATGAAAAAAACCGGACAATTATTTCATGAGATCAGTCATTGTCCTGCCAACCAACACTGCCAATGTGGTACATTACAGTATTCTTTTTTTTGGGGGGATTGAAAACTAGCAATTGAAACCAGGGGCATTTAACCACTGAGCCACATCCCCAGCCCTTTTTATTTTTTATTTTGACAAGGTCTTGCTGAGTTGCTTAAGACCTTGCTAAGTTGTTGAGGCTGGCTTTGAACTTGTGATCCTCCTGCCTCAGCCTCCAGAGCCGTTGGGATTACAGGCTTGAGCCACCATTCCAGGCTACATTACAATATTCGGTTATAGACTTCTCTAGATATAATTCTTCCCATTCTCCAATAAAGACACAGAGACTGGAGGGTAGGAAGTAATGTTTCCAGAGAAAAGAGATGGGGCTGGATTTGAGCTGAGGTCTGCTAAGAATTCCGCTGTGCTGTGTGAAATATGACCCCGCATGGTGAGATCTCCTTACCTTACAAGTGCCCTCCTGTCTCTAGACTCATTTGTGAATCTGCAAGTACTTACGGAGCAGGGAAGCAGAGGGCGAGCTGTCCCTCCCTGGGGCCATGTGGAGGATCAGAAAGACGACGGATATTGCATTCCTAATTCACAGCAGCCCTGACGGTGCAAATTGATTCTCAGGCTTCCTCTAAACCATTCTGTGGATTAATCACGGCATGCCTGGGTCGGGTCCTTGGCAAAGAGCAACAAAAAACAGGCCTGACTGACATACACAGAAAAGGGGCTGCTGGAGAGGATGTCATTTGAGTGAAGGGTATCCGTCTGCTTAAGGTATCTCTGCTTGGCACCCAGCACCCCAGCCTAGAGTCCTCTCAAAGACTTGCCTCCTCCCATGGGACTCTGCAGTTGTTACCATAAAAAATATCGGCAGCTAAGCTTCACCGAGCCACCTATGGTCTAGTTCAATGATTTCCTGTATTAACTTACTTTGTAGGTGGGGAAATGAAGCAGAGAAAGACAAGTTGGCCAAGATTCACAGCCAGTAAATGCAGGGGCCAAGGTTCCCCAGGGCTGGCTACTTTCAGAGTCCCCTTCCCAAACACCACTATTGACTTTCCTGCCACCATCTCTGATGTTTTTTTGTCTGCCTGGCCCTGCATCTCAGCTCACTTGAGATGCCCCTGCAGATGGGGGATTTAGACATGGGGCAAACCTCTAATGTCAAATGTCCCTGCTGGACTGAATTGACTCCCCTTGAGGGCTAATTGCCATGTCAGACCTCAAAAACCTTAGGTTCCCAGGTGGGAATCAAAGATACACAGACCTTGGGTAAATAGGGTCCTTCCTAGATTTTCAGGCAACCTGTGGATTGGGTAATCTATGGGATGGGCTGGATTCCCCAGATGCCTGTGGACCACAGTCTGGGAAGACCATCCCAAGATGGCAGGCTTCAACCCCAGAGTTGGAGTCTTTTACCCATTTCCTGAGAGACAGCCTCACCACCTCCCCACCCCCGGAGGCACATTCCAAGGAGAACAGAAATGCTATCTTTGTTTGGCATTTTTCAATGTCAGCAGTAGAGAAGCAAAATCAGCCCAAAGGACTGTTTAATTGCAATAAAAAAAAATATCATGCTTTTTCAAGGGAAAAAAAAGGAGAGTTCTCTACCCTTTCAGTTTCCTGTGTGATACTGTATCTGCTGATTCTGTCTCATTCAAATCCAAACAAGCACATTCATCATTCCAAAAAGTGCCATTCAAGCGGCTGCTCTCCACAGGGCCAGACTTTGCCTCAAATGTTCCCAAGCCCAATTAAGCCTGGTGCAGCCTGAGGAACCCAGAGGCACCTGGGCGGAGGGAAGATGCTCCCAAGGCTTCCTGGAGGATGCTGTCTGGCTCCTCTGGTGCCCTCTACCCCCAGGGCAGAAGGAAAATGAGCAGAAGCCCTGGACCAAGTCAGAAGCTCAGCCAATGCCAGCTCTGGCCCAGGCCTGTCCTTTCCCTTCTCTGGGGCTTAGTTCCCCATCTGTAAAACCAGTTCCGGTTACAGCAGGAAAGCTGAGTAGATGAATGGCACCCCTTCTTCCTTCCCATGACCATGACACCATCCCCAATTATTCCAGGTTTTCTTTACTGGGCCCAGACTTTGTTTCAGAGTCTTCAACACAGTACTGCAGGCCACTAAAACTGGGTGTGAAGTGTGTTGCTGCCGTGGGCTACAAGAGTCTCCTGGGTCTCTTCCAGGTCACACACTTGGTCTTGGAGAGTATTAGTCACATTCAACAGACTCTTACTATGTGCTTTCTGTGGACTAGACAGCAATTTGAGTGTTCTGCCTCCCTGTATACCCTGCAACCTTGTGAGTATTACTAATGTCCCCATTTTATAAATGAGGCACAGACAGGGTAAGTAACTTGACCAAGGTCACATAGCTGGTAAGTAGAAGAGTTGGGATTCAGACTCGGACTGTCTAGTTCCAGATTTTGAGCTCTTAACCCCTCACTGGGATACACATAAGTTGGTCAACACAAAAAACCAGCCTCTGGATAGAGAGAACAGCCATACCTGGGTTACCTTTATGTCCCCATCACTATGCACTCACGTGTTGAATAAGCAAATGAATGAATGCATAAAGAGAAAACTAGAAAAACACTGGAGGACGCACCATACCAATGATGTTAATAATGACAGCGATTTATTAAGTGCTTACTGGGTACCGTCCATGATGCTTCCCATTTGAGAGGAACTCAATAACTATTTGTTAAAAAATGAACATAGAGGGGCTGGGGCTGGGTTCGATTCTCAGCACCACATAAAAATAAATTTAAAAAAGATATTGTGTCCAACTACATCTAAAAAAAATTTTTTTTAAATGAACATAGACATTTGCCCTCAGTGTCCCCTGCCTGTGCCCCACCTCCACTCCTGCTCCTGGCCCTCGCCAAGAGCCAGGGAAGCAAACAGTTCGGTACACTCAGTTGAGACCCATAGAAAATCTGTTTTATATACACATTTGGAAACACACAGTCCCACAAAGCAATATTTACCCTTCCTGATCGTGAAGTATCATGATAACTTTCTCTTCTTTCCTATCCTATCAGAAGAAAATGCTGTTAGTGACGCACCTCGTCGATTTCAGGCCCCATTAGTGGGTCATGTCATTGGAAAACATCACATCACTGAAGGTTATGCATAAATAACATCCTAATGGTGTGCTCACCACCAGCTGTGCAGCTAGCAGCCCTCTGGACCCATGCAAGAGCCCTCTCAGGCAGGGTGTTATTATGAACCCTGTTTTTCAGATGATGCAACTGAGTCACTTAACAATACATCCCTGGTGTATTAGTTGACTATCGCTGCAGAACAAGCAACCCAACAGCCACATGGGGCAAAGCAGCCAACACCTATTTCTCAGGAATGTGGGTTGGTAGGAGGAAGGACTCTGCACCGTACGTGTCTCTTGCTCATCCTGGGACAAAGGGCCCAGCATGTGTGTCCTTTCCCTGGCCATGGCGGTGGCACAAAGAACATGCAAAGCATGTGTCCTTCCTCTGCATTCTTCACATCTGCCAACCCCCGAGTCAGAGGGATTCAGTGTTGCCCTTCCAGTTAAGGCTTTGGGCTTCAGTGGGAGGGAAACAGCACAGGGTCACGCACACAGCATCACAGCACGACAGGATCATTCAATTCCTCTGGAGATGTGGAGTCAAACACACTTGTTTACATATTCTATGGCAAGACTTATAATTCTTTGTTTTTGTGATTCCAAATCTTTAAGAAAAAAAAGAAGGAAGTTAGGGAGAGAGGCAGGGAGGGAGGAGGGGGAGGGAGGAGGGAGGACGGAGAGGAGAGGGAACTCAGAAGGCAGACGTGGGCAAATGGCCTCACATCTCTGAGCTGAAATTGCTTCACCTGTAAAAGGATGTTACAGATGAATATATTTTAACACACTGTTGAGTGACAAAATTAGCACAGCATTCAGAGAGTGTGTCATTTTGTGGCTCTGTGTTTGTATTTGGTGTATGTGCTTGTGCGTAGAACTTAGGTGCTCGGGGGATGTCGTGAAGAGGCTCATCTAGATCTTACCAGTGCTTACCTCACTGTGGCGGATTTGGAATGATTTCATTTCTCTGTGCTTGTGTTGTCCTGAGTCACTGTTGTTACCAGGAGGGTACATTACGCACGTCATCACAGAAAACAGCGAGGGCAGTCATATCTTGCTAACCCAAATCAAAACCACCAGTTCCTACTCCCTGTCCCCAGTGTCCTCTGATGGAGGCAACCTCACCCACTGGCTGGCCCCCTCCTGAAGCCCAGGCAGCTCCCTCCACTTCCTAGCTTCGTGTCCTTGTCCCTGCTCACCACCCCAAATGCTCTGGACATCTTATCTTTCACATTCCTCTTCCCTCCCCATTCCCATGACCTTTAGCAATGTGGAGTTAATCTTCACTAACACCTTGCGAAGTTGAAGTGCATTCATTCACTCGCTTGCCCACACGTCCACTATCTACCCATCCATTCATGAAATATTCACTGGAGCCCACTCTGCTCCAAGGTCTGTGCTGGCTGCCAGGGACTCAGAGCGAAGTCTGATGCCAGCCCTCAAAATATCCCCAGCCTAAACAGTGGCCCAGACGGAATGCTACAGGAATATAGAAGGAGCCTTTGAGAATCTTGGCCTAACCACCAAGTTCATGAGCAGGGAAATGTTGATTATTACCTTATTTTACAAATGAGGCATAACAGAAGACACAATGTCAGAGCTGAAGGACCCTACAGGAATCCATTAGCAGTAACAAATATATAGTTCATGTAGCATCACTCCCTCTACCACGTAACCATGGGAGATGTTGCTAACCAGACAGGTAACTCTCCCCGTGAATTTTTTTTTTTTTTTTTGGTACTAATGATTGAACTCAGGGGCACTTTACCAGTGAGTCACTAAAAATATTTTATTTAGAGAGGGTCTCACTGAATTGCTTAGGCTCTCACTAAATTGCTGAGGCTGGCTTTGAACTCTCAATTCTCCTGTCTCAGCCTCCAGAGTCCCCATGAACTTTTGAATCAATCAATACAGTTATCCCTTGGCCTCCAAGAGACATTGAATTCCAAGACCCCCACAGATACCAAAACCATGGGTGCTCAAGTTCCTTATATAAAACAATGTAGTATTTGCATATAACCCATGCACATCTTCCTTATATACCTTAAATCATCTCTGGATTAATTATAATGCCTAATACAATAGAATTGCTATACTGTGCTGTTTAGGGAATAATGATGTTTTAATCAGCTTTGTGTTGCTGTGACCAAAAGAACTGACAAAAACAATTTAGAGAAGAAAATGTTTATTTTGGCTCATAGTTTCAGCCCATGGTTGGCTGACTTCATAGTTTTAGGCCTAAAGTGATCATGGCAGAGGGATATGGTGAAGGAAAGCAGCTCAGGACATGACAGCCAGAGAGCAGAGAGAGAGAGAGAGGGAGAGGGAGAGGGAGAGGGAGAGAGAGAGAGAGAGAGAGAGAGAGAGAGAGAGAGAGATTGATTGATTTCCGCTTATCAGGGCCAAAATATAAACCCCACGGGCATGCCCCCAGTAACCTACTTCCTCCAGTCACTCCCTACCTATCTACAGTTACTGCCCAATTAATCTATATCAGTGGATTAACCCACCGATTAGGGTAAACCTTCCTTAACCTAATCATTTCACCTCTGAATATTTTTGCATTGTCTCACATGAGTTTTGGGGGGACACTTCATACCTAAACCCTAACCTTCTTCCCCTGGCCCCCAAAAGCTCATGCCCATCTCACCATGCAAAATACCTTTAGTCCATTTCCAAGGGTCCCTGTAGTCTTAATTCCAGCATTTCCCAAAAGTCCAAGTTCAAAGTCTCCTCTAAGACTCGAGGCAAACTCTCACCATGAGCCCCTGTTAAGATCAAAAGCACGTTACATATATCCAATATACAAAGGCATAAAGCAAACCTTCCCATTCCTCAAGGGAGACATAAGGGCATAGAAAGAAGGGAAGGAACTGATATCCAGGTAGGCAAACAAGTCCTGTAATTCCATGTCCAGCATGTGGGGCACATGCCTCATGGTGTTCTCTCCAAAGGGCTTTCGTTGCTCCACCAATATGGCCTTGCTGGTCGCAGCCCACATGGCCTCTCTCCTGGCTTGTCTATTCAATTCCTGCAGCTTTCCTCAGTTCCACACTGAGGGCATCTCTTAATCTCAGGGTCCTCCACTGCAGCTTCAGCTTCTTTCTCCCATGGCCACAATCACCCCTTCACCGGCAGCCTCCAGGGACTCTGACCCTGCTGCTCTTCGCTTGGCCTTCCAGGCCTTCCTTTGAAATATCACTGGAGGCCTCCATGGGCCCCTAACTCCAGCATCCTGCATTTCTGCAGAACCAGCTGCACATGGTTGACTCCATGGTCTGCCACTGTCTTGAGAAGTTGCCAAGCCTCCTAGAACCACAGCTACAGCAGCTCTGAGTGCCCGGGCAGCTAAGCATGGTAAAACAACTTCCTAGGACCCCTGTACAAGCAGGGTGTCACTTTGACTTTTACACCCTGAAGCCTGTGATGGGTGTGGTCTCCCCAATTCCTGAGATGCCCACAAGCCATCTTTCCTATTATCTCTGAGAAAAGTATTTAGCATCTCTTTAGTGGCCCTAATGTCTTTAACTACCAGAACTTCCTTAGCTCCAGTTTTAATTGTAGTTTTCTGGCCAAACTGCAAATTTTTGAAATCTTCCTACTCCTGATTCTCACAGTAAACTTGGCTGCCAGCAATATCCATTCCACCACCCGAATTCTGCACTGCCTTGACACTTTCTCCGCCAGATTGATAAATCTATCACCTTTAAATTCAGCCTCACACAAAGTCTCATGACGTGGGCAAAATGTAGACGACTTCTTTGTCAGAACATGAATGTCCTTAGTAAATTTCCAATTGAGTCCTCCTCCTCTGAAACCTCGTGAACCCAGTCCTTGCTGTCCACGGTCCTAGCAGCATTCTGGCCTTCTGAACTCCCACCAGAACCACCCTGTAGACTCAACTCACAACATTCTAAAGCTTTTCCACTTTGCAACTATAATCTTCAAATTTTCTTCCCCCTGGAAACTATCTCTGAACCATATGGTCAGGTTTGGACATAGCAACAGCCCCATTCCCAGTACCCATTTCTGACGCTTTGTGTCAGTGTGACCAAAAGACCTGAAAAGAACAATTCAGAGGAGGAAAAGTTTATTTTGGCTCACAGTTTCAGAGGTTCCGTCTGTGGTTGGCTGACTCCATAGCTCTGGGATCAAGGATGCAGAACAGCATAAGCAGCTGAGAAGGGGGGAAGATGGGGGGAGAGAGAGAGAGTCCCACTCTCCACAGATAAAATATAAACCCCAAAAGCAGACCTTCAGTGACCTACTTCCTCTAGCCACACCCTACCTGGCTACAGTTACTGCCCAGTTAATTCATATCAGTGGATTAATCCACTGATTAGGTTACATCTTTCATAATTGAATTATTTCACCTCTGAACATTCTTGTGTCGTCTCACACGTGAGCTTTGTGTGAACACCTCATGCTACCACCGAAAGCTTGGTCCTTATTCCCAATGCCGATCCAATAACGAGGACACAGTTTTGAGAAAAAAGGAAAAAGTCTTATCACTTTGTTAGCAAAAGAGAAACACAGGGGACTCCTGTCTCAGAGGCTGTGATTCTGCCCATCAGGGGGAGCAGGGGTTTTTCAAAGAGGTGATTCAAAGGCAACATTCCATGTGTTCTCTGTTGGAGTTAAAATTCACTTGTTAATTTGGGAGATAGTCATGTCTTAGATCTTCCAGGTGCCACCCCCAAAGTCTGGATTATTTGATTCAGTGGTGGGTGTGCCCTCAAGGACTGCTAACTCTGCCTAGGATGGGGAAGAAAGGTAATCCTGAAGAAAGGTAATAGGAGGCGGAGCAAGAGGAAGAGAAAGAAACATGTCCCTTTTTAAAATGCAGTGGCAGAGCAGCAGGGGCTATATTCAAGCCATAAAGTGGACCACTATTACACTCATATCTAAAGCACAACAAATGACAAGAAAAAAGTGTGTATGTGTTCAGTACAGGTAACATTCTCCATGCCCAATTGATTGGACCTCAGCTGCAGAACCTTTGGATACCGAGGGCTGTTCCAGGCAGCCACCCCGGGCCACTGCAGCCGGTGTGTGTATCCTCAAGTCCAGTCCCTGGTGGGGGAATGGAGATGCAGGGAGGCTCAGAGGCACTGAGTTCATCTTTCCACTCCTTGCTGTTTGTTAGAAGAATGGACCCCAGAGGGCTCATGTCAGTCTACTGTACATGGCTCCATGTACATGGACAGGGCAGCTCTAGCTAGTGGGAAGGTGTCATGAGCGGTTATTATAGACTCAGTCTGAGGCACAGTTAGATTCAATCAAATCTATTTTATTAATGCTAATCACACTTCAGACACACATCCTGATTCTAAGTCCTAACTGAGTCTACACCCAAGGGTCCCAGATGCTTACCTGTGACGTTTCTTAAGGCCAGGTTGCTGAAACTCTATCTGGGCCAGAGGAGTCTGGTGCAGGGGGGACAACAGCATGGAGGTCTTAGTCTCTCTGTCTGGGTCCTATTAGTCCCATTTACCCCGAGAAGTCTGGGTTTTTAAGTTTTAGTTCAGTTGTGCTTGCAGCTGAAACTGGGCGAGGTCTGGGGTATATGCCCCAGGTGTAGACTCTGATCACTAACTTAAGTCTAAGTTCTGCAGTTCACATTGCACCCCAGGCACATGGCTTATCGTCATTTGCCTTCAATCAATACACATTAACTAATTAATATAGTCAACATTCAATAATCCTATATTTCTGGTACTCATATAAGAGGAGGGGGGGATGACCCTCAGCTGAAGAAATCCAGGAGATATTGTGGCAGGTGGCTTTTTGGCAGGTTTCATAAATTGCCAAGAGGATTAAGAAGGATAAATAAGCCGGAAGACACCAGAGCCACACACAGTAAAAGGCCCAGTTTGGACATATTTCATTTCTGATCACACCAGAACAGAGCAAGAATTATGGGCAAAGTGCATAAACCTAGGCAGCCATGCCTGATAATTTACACTGCTCACTGTCATTTTTAATGCCCCGTGTCTGCCTCTCTTCAACCTGGGAAACACTAAATCCAGCAGCTTGAAAAAACCACTTCAAACTACAATATGCCAGCAATCTTTCTCAAGACTTGATTGTTCCTGTGGGAGCATTCACACACAGGGAGCCCTGGGCGCTGTCCCTACTGAGGGGTCACAGGGCCTGTCTGTGACACATCAGACACACAAACACGTGTGTCCACTTCCATGTCCTTTCTCTCTAGAGGCCAGTCATATTTTAGGCACAGGCTTTGGAGTTACACAGACTCGGATTCGAATTCTAACCCCACACTTATGAATGGTAGGATTTGGATGAGCATGTAATCTGTCTCGGCCTCGGCACCCTCATTTGTAAATGGGCTAATGAGACCCACTTCCTGGGGTGGTCAGGAGTGTGGGTATGACCCACAGGGCAGCTTCTGGGCCCATTAGTACTTCAACAGGGAAGTTATTAACTTGGCTAATGTGCAGGCATAGGATGTTGACCAGCCCCCAGGGCCCAGGTGAGCCACCCTCAGGCCAAGGCTCATAGAGTCCCAGCTGGACACAGAGGATAGACTCCGTATGTATTGCATGGATGGGTGGATGCATGGGTGGATGGGTAGGTGAAAGGATGCTTGAATGCATTCTACTTCTGGAACAGAGAACAGCAAAGCAGGGACTTGGGCAGGCTCAAGTTTGACTTTCTTGATGTCAACCTCAAAGTTTGCATTTTTGCTTCCTCAGTAACCCATCCCTCATCCACATGAGAGAATTTCCCCAAACCCCTCCCAAACCTGTCTAGATCCTTAGTAGGCCTACTTAGGCCTCCCCTGCCCTCTGCCTTGTTTGGCCACATCCAGTCTGAAGTCCTTACCTCAGAACCCAAGGTGACTATGCCAGGCCAAGTCACATATCCTCTGAGCTGGGCCCAGCAGGGTGCTCTGGAGTGGGCAGGGGTGGATCAGAAGCCCTGCTCTTGCTTTGGCCTTTGTAGCTGAGGTGCCTGGGGGAAGGGTGGCCTGCCTACAGGTTTGATTGGGGCAGGGGAGGGGTTTGGCCCCTCTGAAGTCTCAGAGCTGTTGAGGGTCTCGGGTTCCACTGCTTCCAAGCAAGTTGCCCTGCTGGCAGTTGGCAGAGTGACATCTCAGTCAGATGCCCAAGGCATTTGGGGCAGGGCCTTCTTGCTATCTCCTATAGCCAGCCACTTGACACACAGTAAATTGCTTTTCATGAATTCAGGCAGGAGGCAGTTCAGGGGAAGCCACTGCCTCAGGACGAGTGACATTTGTAAGGTGCAATCTTCATTCTGCGCAGCAAATGTTGGAAAGAGGAGCAGCCACAGTGGTAGCTCAAGGAACCATGGTACCATGGCACCCAGCCAGGCCAGGTCCCCTGAGTGAAGCCAAGTGAGTGCCCCTGGGGTGAGATATCACCAGAAATGTGGGTGGAGGTGGGCAGTGGCCTTAAGGGACCAAGTGTCAGCTGCCACTGCTAGTTCTGATACTTGGTTTCTTTTTCTCTAAAATGAGTGCAATGGCCTCCCCCACTTTACCACAAACAAAAGTAATGACAATTAAAACAATGCTTCCCTTGCTACCGCATTCTACAGCTAACAAAGCACCTTTCTGTGACAGGAGTACAGTGTAACATAACTCTGTGAGCCACCAACTGGAACCCCACCCTGAGGGGCAGGGCTCTCATTGCTTCCCCATCTCCTCCCTTCCCAGAAGGACAGGGCTGTTTGAGATACAGAGCAGAAAGCTGGTTGAGGGAAGGGTCAGTGAGGGCAGTGAGGGGCTGGGTGTGCCTCAGAGGAAGGTGGCTCTCCCATCCTGGAAAGGAAGGCAGAGAAGGGAAATATCACACTCAGACCCCGGCTGGACACGTTGGAGTGTTCTGTAATGCTCCTAACAACCAGTGCTAGGTGGACTAGCACACAAACACCCATTGTGCAGAGGGGGAGACTGAGGTACACAGAGGGCAAGAAGTCTATCCCAGCCCCAAGGCTAGGAGATGCAAAACTAGTATCCAGGGTCAGGTGGATGGGGAAGCAGATAGACAAGACCTGGTCTTGGGTATTTGTATGGACAGGTAAGGGCAGTGGATCGGAGGGAGGATTTGGTGAATGGATGAAGTTTGGAAGGTGCAGGTTAAATTAATGGCAAGATAAAAAATTGAACCAGAACTTTATCCTTGAAGCTCACAGCTCCTCCCTGAACCCAGGGCTCCTCCCTGCCTGGACCTCATCTGGGCTCCACTGGGCCCCCTAGCAAGGCAGGAGAAACCATTGCCTGGACTCAGAGTCCCCAGAAAGCCTGAGTTGAGCGAGGGGTGGAAGGTGGACGCACAGCAGCAGAGGAGGATGACTTCCTACACCTCTATCACCCTGACCCATCATGAAAGGGCTCCTCCTCCTCCCGCCCCACACTGTTCTCCCTGTCCCTGGAGATGTGAGGGAGCAGGCCCAGGGGCCGTCTAACAGAAAGGCTGTGAAGGAAGTCCTGCCTGCGTGGAATCTGCATTGGAGGCCTCCAGGCCCTCAGAACGGGCACAGCCTTCCCCTCACTGGCGAAGGGAGGGAGGGTGTCCCCTGGGTGTCCTGGAGAAGCCCAGCGCAGCACATTTGCCCAGCTCTGCTGCCGGCAGCATCTCATCATCAAAGCTCAACCTCCTCCATTATTCACCAGGCCCAGGAGGCTCCCACCCCACGCACCGGGCCACTCCTCCCCTGGCTCCTCTCGCCCCCAGAGCCTTGAACATCAAATGCTTCTCTCTCCACGTGCCTGTTTTATTTTTAAATATATTATTTTCCTTCCTCACCTCCCAGTCCATCTGCAGGAATAGCTAGCTGTCTCTTCTAGTGGCTCAGGCCAGCCACCTTGAGGTCATATCCACCATCAGCTCTTCAGGCCCTCCTAAAGATAGCTCCTAGTGTCACCCTACCTCTCCCAACCTGGCCTGAGCCCCCACCGCCTCTGCCTATGGTCCCTGCAGTGTCCTCCTGGCTCAGCAGCTGGAGTTTGTCCAAACCCAAGTGATCACACTCTCCAGGCTCAGAACCCTGCCTGGCTCCCAGCTCACTGGGGCAAAAATGAAAGCCCTGAGGCTCCATCTGACCTGGCCCTGGACCCTCTCTGAGGCCCACTCCTCCTCAATAACTCCACTTCCACCACTGGCCTCCTGGTTGTGTCCGGAACACCCAGGATGTGCTCCCACCTCAGGCTGACCCTGGGAACCCTGCGTGGCTACCAACGTGGCTCACCCATCATCTTCCTTAACATTGCACCTACCCCCACGACGAAGTTTGCCAGCTGCTTCTGTTACAGTCAGTACCTTCTAACACTTATGGCTTATTTGCTGTTTATTGTTCATCATGCCCTGCTGAAGCTCAACAGAAGCGGATATTTCTGTCTTATCCACCTCTGAATCTCAAAGCCTGGAACAGCTTGGCACATTGTGCTCTGAATAAATATTTGTCAAATGCATAAAATAAAGGTTGTTAGAAGTGTCTTCACAGTAGACGTAATCTACCATGTTGTTAAAAAAAAATAGGGAAAACAGAAAAGACAGAAGAAAATTAAAATTCCTCATAGTCTTATCACCTAAATGCAGCTTATCATCATCAGTTTTCAGGTGGTGTCTTCCAGTCCCTAGTGTTACATTTTACCTAACAAAATACTGTGGGTTGCTTGTCTGCTACACCATCCCAGACTTTTCAAAGAGCATCTTGTTCTTTTTCACAAGCCCTGTGGTAGGTATTGAGCCAGTTTTTCAGATGAGAAAACAGAGGTCCTGAGAGATGAAGAAATTTGCCCATGTCTAAACAATGATCTCTATGATCATTGGATATAACATTTTTTATTCAGCATTTTTCATTTAATCTTATCATGTTAATGTCCACACATCATTAAAACTTTTGTAAACATAATTTTTAATGACTGCATAATATTATAATTTTGTTTTTTATTTTTGTTTCCTGGGATTGAACCCAGAGGTACTCTACCACTGAGCTACATCCCCAGTCCTTTTTAAATTTGTTTTGTTTTGTTTTGAGACCAGGCATAAGTTACTGAGGCTGGCCTTGAACTTGCAATCCTCTTGCTTCAGTCTCTTGAGTGGCCACAATGACTGCATAATATTCTGCCAAGGGGATATGTTTTATTTTCCTAACCAATCCCTTATTGTTTAGAATTTTAGATATTTCTAACTTTTTTATTATAAATAATAAATGAATATTCTTAAACACAAGCTTTTCCCATATTTCTCACTGTTTCTTTCCTCCATATGTCTAGAAAAGAAAACCCCAGGGATGAAGTTGTATGATCTTTAAAACAGTCTCTGGGTGCCTGTTACCAGGTGTGATGGACCAGTTTGGAGTGCATGTGTGTTGGGCTGGGGAGGGGGGTCGTGGGGCCTCTGAGACGTTTTCCTCTGGCATCTTTGTCCTACTCATGGGCTAGAGCAGCTCCTGTTTCTCGGGCAGTGAGGCCCTCGTTCATTATTGAAGCTGCAGCCCTCAGCAAGGCTACAGCAAAGGTCTTTGGCCCATCACATTAATATTGCAGGCAAGCTCCTGAGGACCTAAATATTTGATCAGAGTGTGTGCCGAGCTGCTGGTGAGCTGTGTTCAAAGAAAATTAGGCCCTCCTTTCCTTCTGGTGTAACCTGGGTAGCATACTTGAGGCCTGACCACCATCAGATGAGGTAGTCCATAGTCTGTGGAAAGCTAATCACTGTAGGGAACAGGTTAAAACAATAATGACACGTATTACAGCAGCGCCAAGCTTCAGTCTTGATATTCCACACCTGACAGCCTGCAACCAAATCCTGCCAGTCAAGTGAGAGGGGAGGGGGATCCACAACACCAGCCCAAACCTGGCTCACAGTAGGCCCCCAAGTGGATGTCTTGTCCTCAGAAACTGGGGTGTTCATTCAATTCAGCCACTCTGCATTTTTTAAGCACCTACTGAGCACCAGCCCCATGCTATGCACTTTGCAGTCATTATTTCAATTGCCCTTTAACAGTGCCTAACATGTAATATTTAAAAAGGCTTGGTTACAACCATAATGAATGCTAATTGTCTATCTATTATTATTCTTATCTCAATTCTGTGAGGGAGGTCTGATCAGTTTTTCCATTTTATAGGTAGAGAAACAGAGGCTTACACTCAGCTCAAGAGTCAAGAGGCTAGTGGTGCACTCCTGTAATCCCAGTAGCTCAGGAGGCTAAGACAAAAGGATAGTGAGTTCAAAACCAGCCTCAACAAGAATGAGATGCTAAGCAACTCAGTGAGACCCTGTCTCTAAATAAAATACAAAATAGGACTGGGGATGTGGCTCAGTGGTCAAGTGCCCCTGAGTTTAGTACCTGGTACTTCCCCCACCAAAAAAGGGAGTCAAGAGGTTGACCACAGACCTTGACCATTTCAGGCCCAGAACTGGACATCAATGCCATGGCTCTGGTTCAGGCTCTGGGGCTGCCTGGGACTTTGTGCTCATCTATATGGGCTCCACCTGTCCCAAGTCCCAGCACCTATATCTTGCCTGGCTTCAGAAGAAGAAAGAGGATCAAAGTACAGAGGTCAGTAGATCTGTCTCACCTCCCCAGACAGGCCTAACCCTGCTTAAGGAGAGGAGACCCTGGTTCTCAAGTGGATGTCCAGCTTCTCACCCATGCTGGGGCTCCAAGTCTTGAGTGACAAGGGCCTGGAAGGGGAACAGGAGCCCGTGTGGGGGTGACCATGCCTCAACAAGAACGAGATGCTAAGTGGTGATGGAGGAGGCCCAAGACAGTCAGCAGGCCCTCAGGGACATTCCTATAGAGCTGGGACCCCAAAATGAGATCATCTGGAGTGGAATGTTCTAAGCCTTGGTGAAGAGGGAGGATCACCCTGTGCAGGGCCTGGGCCGGGCTCACCTGCTGGCTGAAGGGCCACCTGCGGCTCACCTGGGCAGCACTGCTTGCTGGCAGAAGAGTGCGATCCCCTCCCTCTCCCAGCCCTCTCTGTGACACTGCATGCTGTCTCAAGTCTCAAGAATCCTAATTATTACCATTTCTAGGAGGAGTGTACTCTGTAATCAAGGAGGTGTGCAAAGATTTCGTCACGATGGTGTTCATCACAGTGGGGATAACAATGCTCTATCCTGCACTCAGTCACTCCTGCACGAACCCCCTCCCTCCCTCCTTCCCTCCCTCCTTCATTTATCCACTCCTTCACTCCTCAGATCTGTCCAGAGGGGCGAGTGACATGCACCTGTGGTCCCAGCTACCTGGGAGGCCAAGGCCGGAACATGAGACCTGAGCAACAGCAAGACCCCATCGAGAGAGAGAGAGAGAGAGAGAGAGAGAGAGAGAGCAGGATATCACTGCTCTGTCTCAAACCTCCAAATGACTCCCCCATCACACTTCTTAGAGTAAAAATCAGACTCAGAGTACCCTTACTGCCCATTTCTTTGGGGACTTCGTTTCTTGATGGCATCTGTGCCTCCTCTGACACCCCATCCCCACCTCTTCTCATTGTTTCAGCCTCACCTCTCTGGCAGGCCGCAGCAAAAGTGGCCTCCCATCTGGTCTCTACCCCATCACTCTGGCTGAGGCTCTTAATCTATTATCTTACTAAGTTACTGTTTGTGGTCCACTGGAGACTTCCAGGCCACACGAGGACGGGGACTTGTTTTGAGCATGGCTGTGCCCGATGGTTGTACTCATACCTGGTGCTGTGGAAGGCAAGGCAGGGACAGGTGGGGGAGCAGGAGGACCCAGGAGGCTCTCTGAGCTGGATTGGGGGCACAGCCAAGAGCAGAAGTAGGGGAAGACCCACTGTGTCCAGGGCCTGAGGGGTCTCTATCATTTTCCACTTGGAGAGAGGGACAGGACAGGTTCTGTTCTGCCCACTTTACAGAGGAGTCCCAGTGCCTCTCCTCCCCAGTAGCCAGGTAAGGCCACCTGCCTTGCTTGTCATTCTGGCCATGACTTCCTTCCCTTACACTTCCTACCATGCCAGGAGTGTGTTTGAGATAACATCCCAATACACTATTTTTAAAAAAATTTTTTAGTTGTTGATGGACCTTATTTTTATTTATTTATTTTTATGTGGTGCTGAGGATTGAACCCATTGCCTCACACATGCTAGGCAAGCGCCCTGCCACTGTACTACAACCCCAGTTCCCGATAAATGATTGAAGGGACTTTCTGTGAGGCTGGGATGAGACCCCAGGCCAATAGCCATTGTGGGGGTTGGGAGGAGGTCAGGGCTCCTACCCCTCTGGGACCCTCTCCTCCCAGATGATGCCTGCAACCTTGGCCTCTGCAGGGGCTGGGGGCGGAGCTGCATGGCATTGCCCTGGGTGGTGGAGGTACTAAGTGTGGGATGCTTCTCACCTTCAGCTTAAAGAACCCAGGAAGGAGGTCAGGCTGCAGTCACGGACTAGAGGGACGGGAGAGAACCCTCACTCCTGAAGTCCCCCAAATGTAAGCAGTGCCTGGTCCCAAAGGATTGGAATGGGGAGCCCCTGAAGGCAGAGGGAGGATGCGAGGCACCCTGTGGAGGACCCCAAGAGGGATGTAGCTATTGCCTGAGGACATACTAAGGGCAGAAATAGGGCCTGCAGTGTCCTGGTGTGGCCCGCTGTGACCAGACATGCCTGTGCGGCCAGCAGATCCCTGTTCTCTGTGGAAGAATGGCTTGGCCCTCTTAGCAGTGAGGTACAGCTGGGCTGGTGACTTCAGAGTGGGAGGGGTTGACTACACACCCAGGGTGAATTGTGCCTTCCTGTTTTTCCCAAGAATCAACTTGACCTGTCTAAGACGGGGACAGAAAGAGCCTGTGTCTTAGGCTTAGAGCCAGGGGAGGCCATGCCAGCGGCAGCTGCCCTACTGCCAGTGCCCCACACTAGCGTGACACTTATCTCTGGGGCTGCATGGGACCTCCAGCTAGGAACCCTGTGACCAGGTCTGCCTGAGGCCCATGATTTCAGAGCCCGTGTAACCCCTACCCCCAGTGAAGGCTACTGTTGGTCTCCCTGGGGAAAATTCCTTCCTCCTCCCTCCCCAGGCCTTCTTCAAAGGTCCCTAAGAAATGTCTGAAACCCAAAACAGAGAAAAGTGTCTGCAGATGACCTCTTCTTTGGGCTCTGCTGCAGACCTCCCCTAAGCCAAGAGAACAGAATCCTGATTGAAAGAGGGACCAGGGGAGCGATGCCACCAGAAAAACAAATTTGTGTCTCAAATGATCTCCCCGCCCCTCTAGCTGTCAGGAGCAGCTGCCAAAACATTCTTCCTGTGCACTAAGGTGAGTGACAGGGCAGCCCGCTGGCTGTGAGGAGCAAGGCAGGGCGTATGAGCCTCGGGCAGGAGTAATGGAGAAGGAGGGCAATTTCCAGCTGAGGAATGGGCCCCTGAGTCTTCGGTCTCTGGGCTGTGTTCACGGTGTCCTTGTGTTATGGCTTGGATGTGAGGTGTCCCCAAAAAACTCATGTGTGAGACAATGCAAGAAGGCTTAGAGGTTAAATGGTTGGGTTGTGAGAGCCTTAACCCAATCAGTAAATTAATTCCCCCATGAGATGAACTGAAGGCAGGTAGGATGTGGCTGGAGGAGATGGGCATTGGGGCGTGGCTTTGGGTTATACATTTGTATCTGGCAAGTGGAGACCCCTCTCTTCCTGCTTTCTGATCACCATGTGAGCTGCTTCCCTCCACCACACTCTTCCACAATGCTGTTCTGCCTCACCTAGAGCCCCCAAGAACGGAGCCAGCCTTCTATGGATGAGAACTCTGAAACTGTGAGCCCCCAAATAAACTTTTCGTCCTCTGCAATTGTTCTGGTCAAGTCTTTGGGTCACAGCAGTAAAAAAGCTAATTAAAACATCTTGAAACATGTATATTTGGGAGACAGTATGTGGCAAAGAACTCAAGCCACACAGGTTGAAGATGTGGCTGTTGTGTGCCAGCTGTGTGACCTAGAACAAGTGTCCTGACCTCCTGAGCTTCCATCTCTTTATCTATAATTTTAATGGAAAATACCCACCAATGGTGCAGCCTTGCTCATGGCCCTAGAACTGTGGGCCTGAGTTCCTGTGAGTCCCTGCAGTACTCAGCACATAGAAGGTGCTCAGAGGTCATCAAGGTAGAGAGCTGGTCTGGGTGATGTGCTCCTGGCCCAGGAAACGCAGTCACCAGGAGTTCATCCAGCCTCAGGACACACGTGGTGCTTGTGACCTTAGGAAGCCATGGACACTTCGCAGGCCTCAGTTTCCCTACTGTCAGTGAGGCTCATAGTCCCGGCCTGCCCCTACACAGGAGGCAGATGAGTTGGTGACAGCTAACCTTTGAGTAGTGCTTCCTGGAGGCTCTGCTGCCCCAAGAGCCACAGGCATGTGACCTGCATGCAGAGCAGCTCCTATTGTTCCCGTAGTTGATGAGGGCAGAGACAACTGAGGCTGGCTTCAGAGTCAGAGCTCCGAGCCATCCCACAGTGCAGGTGGGCAGGGGGTGGACTTGCTTCCCAAGGCCCCAGGTGTCACAGCTGGCCTTGCCACCTTCTAAGACCTAGACCCATTAAGGATGTGGCTAGTGATAGAGAGCTTGCCCAGCAGGCGTGACAACCTAAGACCTAGACGTTGGCAGTCATGGTCAAGGCCACAGACCTTGGTGCCCCAGCTTCCTGGATTGGGGGTCTATAAACTGTCTCAAAGAGTGGAACTGGAGGGGCTGAACGCCAGGTTTGACGCTGTGGATGGCACCTGGAGGAAGGAGGAGGGACCACTGGGGTGGGTTTGGGACAGGGGGCAGACGTCACAGGGAGCAGCAACCTCTCCCTCTAGTCGAGCTATATCTGCATCTCCAATTCCACCTGCTGCTCCTGCCAGAACCCTGTTATGGCCCCAGAGGAGGAAGAGCTGCTGTTTCCCTGGCCTGGGGTGGGGGGCTTGGGTGTCCTGGTGGTGGGAGACAGGTCACGGGACCACTCCCCTACAGATAGTGAGGGATGACATATACAATTGAAAGCCAAGGGACAGATAGCAAGGAAAGTTCAAGGACTGGTGAGGCCCTGAAGGTAGATACAAAGTCACCAGGCTAAGGCTGAGAGGCAGCACTCATGTGAACCACCTTTTCTGTGCCTAGCAACATTTTGGGCTGTTAGTTCCATTTTACAGAGAAGGAAACCAAGATTCAGAAAAGAAGAAGTGGCCAACCCCCAGGTCCCATTGCTGGCTGAATTCAAGTGACTAATTTGCAGTTCTCCTCCCTCCTGGAAGTTACAGTCAACTGAGGAAATAGATTCTGACCAGGTCCAAGGCAACCCTGCCTGGTTGATTTAAGTCTCTAAGGGAAGGAGAATGCCAATCAAAAGGGTCTCACAGAGAAGGGAGGGTCTGAATAAGATACCTGGCCCATTGTACGTTTCTTTTAAAATACAAGGTATTCCAGGAGCAGTGGCATGCACCTGTAGCCTCAGGAGGCTGAGGCATGATGTCACTTGATCCCGGAAGTGGGAGGCCAGCTGGGCAACATAGTGAGATCCTATTTCAAATGAAGGAATGAATGAAGAACATGATGAGGGAAGACATTCCAGGCATGAGAACAGCAGGGCATGGGTCAGGGCCAGTTCGGGTGGTCTTGGAGAATTATTAGAGGTCCCTGGAGGCTGGAGCCCTGGTCTGGAGAGGTGTGGGAAGCAAAGGAGGCCAGGCAGCCCTTTAGATAGTAGAAAGTCTCTCCTAGGTTTGGAGTCTGGAAACTTGGGAAATGGCTGGGAAGATGAATGGGGCCCAGTCAGAAAGCACAGGGAGGGGGCATCTCTTGGGCTGTGACCCCACAGTTGTCAGGGACTCAGATTCTGGCATTGGCACATGTGGTTTTAAGACCAGGCTCCTAGGCAGGCTCAGTGGTGCACGCCTATAATCCCAGTGGCTCCTGAGGCAGGAAGATTGTGAGTTCAAAGCCAGCCTCAGCAACTTAGTGAGGCCCTGAGCAACTTAGCAAAAACCTGTCTCTAAATTTAAAAAAAGGCTGGGGATGTGGCTCCATGTCAAGCACCCCTGGGTCTAATCCTTGGAACCAAACACAAAATAGCGAGATAGGAGACACCTGGAGAAGAAGGTGATATGAAGACAGAAGCTGGGAGTAATGCGGCCACAAGACAGAGAAGCCGACAACCACCCAAAACTGAAAGAATAAGGGAAGGGAATCCCCTCCGAGCCTGTGGAGGCACCTGCTGGGCACCTTGATTTCAGAATTCTGGCCTCCAGCATGAGAGAATGTATTTCTGTTGTTTGAACGGTTTGTGATGGTTTACTGCAGCAGTCACAGGGAGGTAACATAGGCCCTGTTTCCAGTTTCCATATGGTGACCTTGGGAAGCAAAGGAGGCACTTCCTGAAGCCCCAGTGACCAACCCAAAGCAGCTGGGGCCAGGGTCAGAGGATGAGGGGGCTATCTAGAAGGAGGCCACTTTATTGGATTTTGACTAAGAAGTGTTCTTACCCAAAGAAGAAGTCTTTGTGGGGAGAAGTCAAGCCAAGGAGAGGAACATAATTTTCAATAGCCTGGAGAACTGAAAATCATGGTACTTTCTAGAAATTTTGACCTGTAGATGGTGGGAGTGGTCTGCTCTAGAGGGAAACATAACTCAACAGGATGCAGGGACAAAATCACTGCTGGATGCCCATGTGAGACTTGCTCTAGATATGAGGGTTTTTTTTTGTGTGTGTGTGTGTGTTTTTTTTTTTTTACTTTATATTTTAACATAGTTTTAAATTTCCAGAAAATTTGAACAGGTAGTACAGATGTTCCTTGACATATGATAGGGTTATACACCCTCAAACTCATAGTAAGTTAAATCATGGTAAGTTAAAAACGCATTTACTGCTGGGCACAGTGGCGCATACCTGTAATCCCAACAGCTTGGAAGGCTGAGGCGGGAGGATCACTAGTTCAAAGTCAGCCTCAGCAACTTAGCAAGGCCCTAAACCACTTAGTGAGACTCTGTCTCTAAATAAAATATATAAAGGACTGGGGATTCATCTCAGTGGTTAAGACTTCTGGGTTAAATCCCTGGCACCAAAAAAAAAAAAAAAGCATTTACTACATTTAAACCACTAAGCTCCTTAGCTTAGCTTATGGCCCAGCCCACCTTAAACCTGCTCAGAACACTAACATGAGCCTGCAGTTGGACAAGATGATCAAACATAAAGCTATTTGATAATATAGAATATCTTATGTAACTTATTGAGTATTGTTCTGAAGGTGAGAAAGAATGGTCATATGGGTACAGGAGATGCAGATGAGCATTTTGTAGACTCTATGGGACGAAAACACAGACCACAGTATCCAAAAAAAAAAAAAAAAAAAAAAAAGAAAAGAAAGAAAGAAAGAAAAGAAAACACTAGCAACACAGCCCACCAGAGAGAACCAGTTGTTTCCCTTCATGATCACATGGCGACTGGAAGCTATCATTCCCGGCAGCTGCCTACTGTCACCAGAGACAATGGCACCAAGTATCTCCAGCCTGGGAGAAGATCAAAAATCAAAATTGCAAGTGTGGTTTCTGCAATGTGTATCACCACCACACTGTTGTAAAGTCAAAAAATTATGTCGAACCATTGTAAGTCAAGGACCATCTACATAGAGTTCTCACATTCCCCATTTCCTCTGATTAAAATCTTACGTTGGTATGGGGACATTTGTTACAATTAACAAACCAACATGGATATATTATTATTATTAGAGGGGGGGGCTGGGGATTGAACTCAGGGGCACTCAACCACTGAGCCACATCCCCAGCCTTTTTTTGTATTTTATTTAGAGACAGGGTCTCACTTTGTTGCTCAGGGCCTCGCTAAATTGCTGAGGCTGGCTTTAAACTCACGATCCTCCTGTCTCAGCCTCCGGATGATGCATTATTATTAACTATAGTCTATATTCATTCAGATTTTACTACTTATTACCCACTGTCCTTTTTCTGTTTCAGAATTCCACCCAGGACATCACATGGCACTCATTCATCTCATCTCCTTAGGCTACTCTTGGCTGTGACAACTTCTTGGACTTTCCTTATTTTTGATGACCATGACAGTTCTGAGGAAAACTGGTCAGGTGTGACAGAATGTTCCTCAGCTGGGATTTGTCTGATGCTTTTCTCACGATTAGGCTGGGGTTATGAGTTTTAGGAGGAAGACCAGATGAAAATCGTAATTTTTCTGATATGGGTAGGTCCTTCCAGCTTTGGGTGGTTTCCAGCTTCTTTTTATGACTCAGGTAGGTACTGTCAACGTGACTTGTCAATATTGTTGGTGACCTTGATCGCTGGCTGAAGAGGGTCTCTCCTCAGTGATAGTGAAGTGGCTCCTTTTCTCTTCCTCTCCTGTCCTCTTTGGGAGAAACTCACAGGTACAGTCTGCCCCTTAGGAAGGGAGGGATGTGCCACCCCCTGGGGAGGGGAGGGGCTTAACCAGGAAACTTCCATGGTCAGTTTTTCTTCTTAAAATCCAGTGCTGACAAAGACGAGGGAAACCGACACCCTTATATTCTGTTAGTAGACGGTAAATGATCAGAACAGTGCTTGTGGGAGACAGTTTGACATATTCATCCAGTGTTAAATGTTCTTGCCCTTTGACCCAAGCTAGTCCTGTAGTAATGCCCACTTGGGCAAAGTGATACCTGTAACAGTGGTCCACCTTATGCTTCGAATATTGCCCTTGCTGCTCTGCCACTGGGACTTTTTAAAAGGGATAGGTTTCTTTCTCTTCTCTCTCCCTGATCCTCCCTAATCTCTCCTCCTCCCTGATCTCTCCCCCTTCCTAATCTCAGGAGAAACAGATGGCCTTTCTTCCCTATCCTAGGTGGGGTTATCTTGCCTTGAGTACGCACCCACCATAGGAAGGAAGTAATTCACATTGGGGACGGCACCAGAAGATCTCAGAAATGGCTCTCTCCCAAATTAACAAGTAAATTACAACTCTGGACAGAAAATGTGGAATGCACCTTTGAACCGCCTCTTTATAAAAGCCCCCTGTTCCTGCTGCTGGGCAGAATCACAGCCTCTGGGACAGGAATCCCCTGCGTTTCTCCTTTGCTAGCAAAGCAATAAAACTTCTGTTTCCTTTTTCTTAAAACTGTCCTTGTTATTGGATTGGTATTGGGAACAAAGATGGAGCTTTTGGTAACAAATTTGGCACCCCAGGTAGGACCCAAAAGCAGCCCCCGCTCCAGCTTTCTTAGGCAGGCCTGGGTCTCTAAGCAACCCCACTTCCACCCCAGGTGGCTGGAGAACTTGTTGAGAGCCAGCTGCAGGAGAATTAGGAGACAGGTGAGTTTGCCTTGGGTGGAACCAGAAGCTATTCCTGTGAGTAGAGGGAGGGACTAAGGGACTATCCCAGCAGCTGACAAAGCTCCTTTTGCTTCAGGGAACTTCTACTTTCTCTTCTTGAATGGTACAGGTTGTTTCCATCTTGAAAAAAAGAAAACTGAACTCAGTCAAGTCCAGACACCCTTGGCAATCTGGTGAAGTTCTCCATGTGCCGGCCAAGACCCTTGGTTCCACATGTCTGTTTCCTCTTTGTGGTAACATCTGGTCCCTCTTAGTGGGGACATCTGCGGTACCACTGATGGAGAAGACATGATTAAAGGGTACTCGAGAATGTAGGGATATTTTCTCCCTTCTGATCTGTTCTGTTCTAGGTTCTTATCTGTTTGTTAGCCTTGGGTTTGGGAATCACCTCTGGTTGTCTATCTGTGTTTTGGTTTGTATCTGTTACTGGCCATTTTAAGACACGGGCAATACTGCAACAATCCTGTAGGGAGTCTCTTGGGAAAGATGTTAGCTGGTTTGTTTAAAAGGTTCTCATCTGTCAGCCATCGTTTTGGGACTCCTCTCTGATTGTCTGTCTCTGTTTGTTTTTTGTACATTCTTGCAGTTGGAGTTAGTCTATCAGAGGTAAAGTACGTTGAAGAAAGGTCCACCTGTTTAAGATAATGTGTTACTGTAACGATCCAGCTTTTGAATAGCTTTCTGAATTAGTATACACTCTCGAACTTGGAGTTGGTCTGTCAAAGATAAAGTAAGTGGAAGACGTTTGTACCGGTAGGCCTGTCTGTTTTAAACGTTCCCATCTGTCAGCCATCGTTTCAGTGATCCTCTCTTGTCTGTCTCTGTATTTTTTGTATCTTTTAGTTTGTATTTATATTTAGGACATGGGCCATGCTGCATTGATCTTACCAGTAGTCTCTTGAGAAGAAAGATCTTGGTTGAATGGGCCACCTATAGGTATGAGCCTGTCTAAGAAAAAGGTGTTTTACTGTACAATAAGTTTGCCTTTGAATGTTTCTTTGAATTATTACACAATCTTGCAGTTGAAGTTGGTCTGCCAGAAGTCAAGTTTATGGAAGAGATTCTGCATGTGCAGGCATTTATGATATGGATGATAAGGACTCTGAACAGTCATAAACCAGGTTAAAGGTGCAAAACGGCACTGCCTCTGGTGTGCAAGGATTGTAAGAAACTAGAAGAAAGGGTTAAAAAAAAAAAGATTTAAATCTTCTAAACTCAGGGCTGGCACCCCCAGCACTGTTTCTCAGCCTGGCCTCAGGCAGCTGCAGATCGTCTCACTGTGGGTCAAGGACACCAGCCCACAGCTGGAAAAAGAATCACAGGGAACTTCCTGAACTGTAGAAAAATGGGCAAAGAGAACCTGGCCTCTGCCCTAGCCCCTTATGTGCATGGGGGCAGGGTGAGGCTGCTGGCCAAAAGGACAAGGCAGTAGGTTCCAGCACTGTCAGTTTATAAGCTGGGGACAGGAATAGTCTCCCTTTTTAAAATCTGACAGGATACCCCATTTGGCCAGGGGATATCCATCACTAGGGCAAAGCAAATCTTATTATAACAGTATCTCATCAAACTAAGTGCCTGGGGAGACTGGCAGGGTAAACAATTGCACCCAGAATAGGAAAAGGCAGAAATTAAGGTGCATCTGTGTTTTGTTGGCAGCCTCTGCAAAGGGATCTTCAAGGAAGCCTGATGGAAAGGAGGGAAGGGCCTCCTCCCCTGTGTGTCAATATGCCGAGTACGAGAAAAAAGACCAGAGGAGCCTCTGGGTACAACTGACAGTGCGGACTCACTTAAAGTTGATGGCATTGTGATAAGGGTAAGGGGGACAGGCCAGGCTCAAAAATATCCTGTGCTCCAACCCCTTTGACTGCCACCTTGGAGGCACAATTTTTGTATATGCCAGAGTGACCAACCCTCTCCTGGGATGAAATTTGTGTAAATTAAATGCACAGAAAACATTCATAAGAATTGTTTCAGATATGAATTTAAGAAAGAGTCTGAAACTACAAAAAGAGATAGATAAGAAAGCTATAAGTATGAAAATACATTTTAGTATGGAAAATCAAAAGGTGAAAGAAGTGTTTCTGGATGAGAAAGTATTTTGTCTTGTAAAGTAATATTCTTGTGCTAAAGTCCAAGGTGAAAGAGAGGAAAGACCTAGGGATGTAAACAAGGAGTAGAATGTCTATGTAAGCTGTAAAAGTTTTGTGGAAGGTAAACCTCAAAAAGTTTGTATTTGTGATTAAACTGGCTATAAACAGCACCATCGGTTAGAGTTATTTGAATTTTAATGTACTGATATAAAGCAAAGTCTGAAAAATTGATCTGCTCTTATCTGTCAAGATAATTTTCTTATATTTGTTAGATTTTACTATATAGGGAAACTAAGTCTTAAAGGAATTAGGGTTTGTACCTGTTTTAATTGATTACTTCATAACTGGTTAAATAAACAACTGTTATTTTAGGTTATAACAAGAGTTGACATCCTAAATATTTGTGACTACGTGTATGTTTATATCTGAGATATATATCTGTCTAAGCGTTGTCTGAGTGTTATATAAAAATTTCTAAAATGAACGTTTATGTAAGTTTACTGCAAAGATTACCAATAAGTGCTTTCTTTTATACATTGTATCTGACATAGAAGGGCCACAATGTCATTTGAAGACCTGTCTTACATCTGAGTGCTTTGATTAAGTCTATTTTTGATCACTAACACTATTTTCGAAATGTATAATAGATTTAAGTCTATCCTTTGATTTTTTAAGACCTCTAATTACTGTTATCATACAATATGGATTCTAAATTTTACTTTAAAAGTGAAGCTTAGTTAAATGAAAAGCTTAGGAGCACACTTTACCAAGTTGGTGTTCGCCAAACTAAAATTGTCTGAAGCAATAGTCTTCTTCAGATTTATATAGAAATAACAAATGTGGTTGGTATTTATTTTGCCATTTAACGTTTTATAAGTTATATATAAAATTTTTTGTTACTTTTTACACGGGGATGGAAATTTAAATGTATTTTTGGAAGGCAATAAGGAGAGCCTGATTTGTTCAAAGGTTGACAATGGGGAACATAAAAACATTCTGCCACCTTTTCCAATAAAGAGAAGTTCTCTTAACCTCTGTTTGATTATGTTTCAGATGTAGTGTTGTATTATATTAACTGATATTCAGATAGACTCAGGAAATAATACATGAGAACTTTGTAGAATTTTTTTGGGGGGGAGATACTGGGGATTGAACTCGGGGGCACTGGGCCACTGAGCCACATCCCCAGCCCTATTTCGTATTTTATTTACAGAGAGGGTCTCACTGTGCTGCTAAGCATCTCGCCATTGCTGAGACTGGCTTTGAACTCAGGATTCTCCTGTTTCAGGCTCTTGAACTGTTGGAATTACAGGCGTGCACCACCATACTGGCTTGTAGAATGATATTTTAAAAGGTAAGGATCAGATCCAGAAATAAAACACTTTTTAAGATTTGTCATGAGGCCAGCGCCAACTGAGTTAAGGCTCTGCCTCTCATCCTTCTTCATGTTAGAATGGCCTTAAAGTAGGCTAGAATTAAGCTTATTAAGTTTTTATTCAAAAGATAGATTTTTTTTGTTGTTGTAAAGATTACTGTGATCCCAAAGTAAACAGTAATATGAAACTTAAGTAAAGGTTTGGATAAATTGGAAAAGGCATTTAGGTTTGTAAAAGAGTTTTAAATAAGTAAAACTTGTATGTAATTGAGTTGATAAATATATGGGTCTTTGTAGAGGCTAAATAGACACCAAAGATACATTAGCATTCATTTTGTATTTTCCTTGTAAAACTTTATAACTGTTGCCTATTAGTGTTTTTCAGAACAACTGAATTAATTTGAGACAATAAGCCATCCCCTATGGGACAGATAGGATATAATGCTGACTTCCAGTGCTAATACTGACCCCAATTTTAAAAAAGGGGTAATTGTAAAACTATAGATATTGAAGTTACAACTTGTTACTCCCACTTTAAAACTAGTGAAACTGTTTTTCTGGATGTTTAAAAACAAAATCTTGGAGAGCAAAGCCAAGAAAGGTCCAAAGAAAAAGCAGCCAACATTTTAGCCCTTGCCCTCAAAGATCAGCCAGGACCCAGAGAATGATGGGACTCCTCTCTGGGCCCTGAAACTCTGGTGAGTCATCCAGTACGCTGATCAGGGAGATCGAGAAAACCCTAAAGAACAGGAAGCCATATTCTTCAAAAAGGAGGGTCATTGGAGAGGGAAATGTCCCTAATGCTTCCAAAAGAAGCCACGAATGGTCAGCCAGACCCTGACCCATCTTGGCAGATGTTACTACTGGTAGAGGAAATCTAAAGAAGCCAAGAGACTTCACACACGACCCCAAGGCTGATCTCGTAACAGTAGATAGGAACAAGGTCAGTTTTGAACAACTTGGTCTTATACACCTGGCAGGAAAATATAACCAAAGCACAGTCCTATGTGGACATTTACAAAGAAAAAATAATGATTTTTAAGTGTAAATTAAGATGTACACTTGTGTCAGCCCCACTAAAAGTAAGGAAAGCTGAAGTCTATAAAGGAAGGTTCTTGTGTGGAAGTGCCTAATCATGATGGTCACAAAGGACTCTACAGTCACAAATTTGTCCTGAGTTAATATGGACCTGATCTCATAGACTACAAATCTTCCTATCCTACTACATTGATAAACTTAATCTGTTTTTCACTGATAAGATTATGAGTTACTGTTCTCATTGTTTTCAGAGAGTGGCTGAAATACTAATTGCTTTTGTGCTAATTATTCACAAAAAAGTAATGCTTTGTTGTCTTGTTTATTGTTGTTTTAACATGATCCCTGCCCTATGTATGCCTTGTCCAGTCACATGCCATATGCCACTGTGGACCTCTGGATACCCTGAATACCCTGAACTGTCCATGCCCCACCTGATAGAGAACACAGACTTTGGGTTACTTCCTCCAACTTTTCCCTCTTTCATCAGGAAGCAGCTTGGAGATGTCATTGCCTGTGTCCCCATAGAAACTGAATATAGAGATCCAGGAGCCATCTTGGGACTCTAGCAAGGCAGAACCAAAGGAAACTGGAAATCAAGATCTGTGAGTTTGCAGCTAGGTCTGTGTGGACCTGTCTGAGCCTAGCAAACCTGTGGAAAGTCAGAAACCTGTTGCATTTCAGGGGGAACACATGTTAGAGATGCATGAGGGAGCAGGCTCTGCCTAGCTCCATGAGCCCAGAGGCTCATGGGGATTGACGGGACTGGTTATAGCAGATCAGAGTTGGAAGGTTGGAAGAGGGTGTGAGGGCATTTTGCCCTCAGCTCACCTAGCCAGTCAGTTCAGCACCCATCAGGTTCTCTGAGCCTGCCTCAGCTCACACTTACCAAGTCCCAGCACCAGCCTGGTCCCAGAGCCGCCTCCTTCCTAGTCCAGCATCCACAGTTGGTTTCTGAGCCCCATCAGGTGTGGCATCAGTCCTGCACCAAACAGTGCCCTCTGGCTCCCTGGTTCCCAGTCTCCCAATCCCTCCCCAGCCCCCTACCCTGCTCATCACTCCCAGCTTTGTGGCAGGCTCACAGGTCCTAGCACCTGCACACAGGTTCTGCTGCCCGAACTTGATCAGCCTGATGCAGAACAGCTGGGCCCCCAGCACAGCCAGGCCCCAACTTGCACCACAGGCCACTAGCCACCAGACCCACCCAGTCCAGCGAGCAGCTTCCTGGCTGCCTGAAGATCCTGGCAGCTGCCTGCAGGTTCTGTTGCCTGTCTTTGATCTGCCCCACTCAGAACAGCTGACAACCCCACCTAATTGCCCAGAAGGGAAGTTGAGAAACTTCTGAACTCCAACAGAAACAATCATTCAGGTTTTTTTAAGTATGTATTTTTAGCTGTAGGTGGACACAATACGTTTATTTTATTTTTATGTGCTGCTGAGGATCGAACCCAATGCCTCATGCATGCTAGGCGAGTGCTCTACCACTGAGCCACACAACCCCTGCCCCACAATCATTCAGTTTTTATTGAGATCTTTTTTCTTTTTCTGGTCTTTTTCTTTTTTTTCCTCACATTTCTACCATTTTTTACACCAACTATTTTTCATGCATCAGTTTATTGAGGACTGGGATGTCTGAATAGTATGTTTCAGTATTGTTTTGCATTCATTTATTTATACCTTTTTCTTCTTATTTTTAAATTTTTTAAAAAAATTTATCTTATATGTATATTTTTTCTTCTCACTTCTCTGTTTCCTTTGATTCTCTTTTCCTCTGCTAAAAATATACCTCGATTATTTCCTCTTTCATGCTTCCTGTAATTTTTCACTTCTATCTTCTCTCCCGCTTCCTCATAAACATCACATCTTATACCACTCCTGTTCTCTTTGTCCACCATCTGAAATTGTAAACCTTTTGCAAACTTGCTGTTTTTCCTGTAGATAATAATTGAATATATCATTTCTGTTTATTGTGACAAAACTGTAGATGTCATAGTAGGGACTAATTTGGTTTAAGGCTGTATATTTTTTGCATTGGTTGCTATTATTATTTGTTTCCCCCTTAAAGGCAAGCTACTAGAAACCTTCAGGGACACTATAAGTCTACAGGGTAGAAACTATACCACCCAGGTCCACACTGTTAGATGGGTAGACACAAAAACAGCATGAAAAAATAAGGGAACAAATTGCCCCAAACAAACCAAAACACATCAATAGTAGAATCCAGTGACACCACAGTGGAAGAAATGTTGGAGAATGAGTTTAGAATATCCACAGTTAAAACTGACCCATGAGGTAAAAGACAATGTAAGGAGTGAAATCAGAGATAAAATTCTCTTCAATAAGGAGAAAAAGATTTTGAAAAGAAGTCAAGCAGAAATACTTGAAATGAAGGAAACAATAAGCCAAATTAAAAATTCAATGGAAAGCATCACCAAAAGACTAGACCACTTGGAAGACAGAGTTTCAGGAAATGAAGACAAAATATATAATCTTGATAATAAAGCTGACCATGCAGAGGAGATGTTACAAAATCATGAACACAATTTCCAAGAAGTATAGGATAACATGGACAGAACAAATTTAAGATTTAATGGGATATTGAAGGTACAAAGATACAAACCAAAGGAATGCACAATCTTTCCAATGAAATAATATCAGAAAATTTCCCAAACCTAAAGAAATGAAATGGAAAATCAAATACAAGAGGATTATAAGACTCCAAATATACAAAATTACAACTGACCCACACTAAGTCACCTTATGATGAAAACACCTAACATACAGAATAAATATAGAATTTTAAAGGTTGCCAGAGAAAAACGACAGGTAAAATTTAGACAGAAATTAATCTGGGTTGCAGCTGATCTCAACCCAGATCTTCAAAGCTAAGAGATCTTGGAATAATGGCTCTGAAAGAAAGTGGATGCCAGCCAAGAATAATATACCCAGAAAAATTAAGGTTCAGATTTGAAGCTTTCCATGACAAACACAAGTCAAAATAATTCACAACTAGAAAACCTGTACTTACAGAAAATTCTCAACAAAATATTCCATGAGGATGAAATGAAAATAAAAGTGAAAAACAGTAAAGGGAGGAACTACACTGAAGAACTAGCCAATCAAAGGAGAAACTAATTAAAATTAAAAACCAGAAGTAAACCAAAATGCCTGGGAATACAAATCATATCTCAATAATAACCTTGAATGTTAATGGCCTAAACTCTAAAATCAAAAGACATAGACTGTCAGATTAGATTAAAAAACAAGACCCAACAATATGCTGTTTCCAAGAACTCATATCATAGGAAAAAACATCCACAGACTGAAGATAAAAGGATGGGAGAAAACATATCACTCGCATGGATTGTGTAAACAAGAAGGGTTTCTATCCTCATATCAGATAAAGTAGACTTCAAACCAAATTTAAGCAGAAGGGACAAAGAAAGACATTTCATACTGCTTAAGGAAATTATACAACAACAAGACATAACAATCATAAATATATGTGCCCCAAACAATAGTGTATCTATGTACATCAAACAAGCCCTTCTCAATTTCAAGAATGAAATAGACCACAATACAATAATACTGAGTGATTTTAACACACTTCTCTCACTACAAAAACTAAACAAAGAAACTATAGAACTAAATAATACAATCAGTAATTTTGACTTAATAGGTATATATAAAATATTTCATCCATCAATGAGCAAATACACTTTCTTCTCAGCAGCACAGAGATCCTTCTCTAAAATAGACCATATCTTATGCCACAAAGCAACTCTCAACAAATATATATATATATATATATATATATATATATATATATATATATATAGAGAGAGAGAGAGAGAGAGAGAGAGAGAACCCTATATTCTAGCAGATCATAATGGAATGAAATTAGAAATCAATGATAAAATAAAAAATAGTCATCTATTTTAAAATCTAGAGATATGCTATTGATATGCTATTGAATAATAATTAATAACACACTATTGAATGAATAGCAGAAGAAATCAGGATAAAAACAACAACAACAAAAAACCTTAGAGGTAAATGGGAATAGCAACACAACATGTCAAAAGCTCTGGGACACTATGAAGGTAGTGCTAAGAGAAAAGTTCATTTCATTGAGCTCTTTCATTAAACGAATAGAAACTCAAAAAATAAATGACCTAACATTACATCTCAAAGTCCTAGAAAAAGAAGAACAAATCAATACCAAAAGTAGCAGAAGACAGGAAATAATTAAAATCAGAGCTGAAAGCAATAAAATTGAAACAAAAGAAATAATTCAAAGAATTGACAAAACAAAAAGTTGGTTCTTTGAAGAAATAAATAAAATTGACAAACCCTTAGCCTCACTAATGAAGAGAAAGAGAGAGAAAACTCAAATTACTAAAACTCATGATGAAAAAGGAAATATCATGAGAGACACTACTGAAATACAGAAGATAATCAGAAAATTTATGCTCTAATAAACAGAAAATCTTGAAGACATCAACAAATTTCTAGACACATATGACCTCCTCAAACTCAATTAGGAGGATATACACAATTTAAACAAATCAACTTCAAACAAGGAAATAGAAGACACCATCAAAACCTACCAATAAAAAAAAAAAAAAAAAAAAAAAAGCCCAGGACCAGTCAAAGTCTCAGCTGAGTTCTACCAGACCTTCAAAGAAGAATTAACACCAATACTCTTCAACTTATTCCATGAAATAGAAAAAGAGGGAACTTTTCCAAACTCTTTTTATGAAGCTAGTATCACCCTGATACCAAAACCAGATAAAAACACATCAAGGAAAGAAAACTTCAGATCAATATCCCTGATGAACATAGATGCAAAAATTCTCAATAAAATTCTGGCAAATTGCATACAAAAACATATTAAAAAGATAGTGCACCATGATCAAGTGGGGTTCTTCACAGGAATGGAAGTTTGGTTCAACATACAGAAATCGATAAATGTAATTAATCACATCAATAGACTTAAAGACAAGAATCATATGATCACGTCCAGAGATGCAGAAAAAGTATTTGACAAAATACAGTGCCTCTTCATACTCAAAACACTAGATAAACTAGGGATAATAGGAATATTCCTCAACATTATAAGAGCTATATATGCTAAACCCAAGGCCAACATCATTCTAAATGGAGAAAAATTGCAAGCATTACTACTAGAAACTGGAACAAGATAGGGATGCTCTATTTCACCACTTCTATTCAACATAGTCCTTGAGACTCTAGCTAAAGTAATCAGACAGATGAAAGAAATTAAAGGGATACACAGAGGAAAAGAAGAACTAAACTATCACTATTTGCTGATGGCATAATTCTATATTTAGAAGATCCAAAAAAATTCCCTAAAAAACCTTCTAGAACTAATAAATAAATTCAGCCCAGTAACAGGATATAAATTTAACACGCAGAAATCAAATGCATTCCTATATATCAGTGACAAATTCACTGAAAAAGAAATTAGGAAAACACCCAATTCACAATAGCCTCAAAAATATATATACTTTGGAATCAATCTAACAAAAGAGGTGAAAGACCTCTACAATAAAAACTATCAAACTCTAATGAAAGAAATTGAAGAAGACCTTAGAAGATGAAAAGATCTCCCATACTCTTGGATAGGCAAAAATTAACATTGTCAAATTGACCATACTACCAAAAGCATCATTCAGATTTAATGCAATTCCTATTAAAATTCCAATGACATTCTTCACAGAAATAGAAAAGGCAATCATAAAATTTATTTGGAAAAAATAAGAGACCCAGGATAGACAAAGCAATCCTTCGCAAGAAAAGTGAAACAGTAGGCATCACGATACCAGAACTTAAATTACACTACAGAGCCACAGTAACAAAACCAGAATGGTATTGGCATCAAAACAGACATGAAAACCAATGGTACAGAATAGAAGACACAGACACAAACCCACATAAATATAGTTATTCTAGACAAAGGCTTTAAAAACATATTTGGAGAAAAAATAGCCTCTTAAACAAATGGTGCTGGGAAACTGGAAATCTATATGTAGTAAAATGAAATTAAATCTCTATCTCTCACCATGCACAAAACTCAACTGAAAGTGAATCAAAGACTTAGGCACTAGGGACTGAGGCTGTAGCTCAGTGCAGAGCACTTGCCTAGAATGTTTGAGGCACTGGGCTCAATCCTTTGCACCACATAAAAATAAACAAATAAAGGCATTCTGTCCATGTATAACTACCAAAAAAAAAAAAAAAAAAAAAAAAAAAAGATTTGGGCAGTAGAACAGAGATCCTGTGCCTAAGAAAAAGTAGGCCCAAATCTTCATCATGTTGGCTTAGAAATTGGCTTCCTCCTAAAGCACAAGAAGTAAAACCAATAATAAATAAATGGGATGGAATTAAACTAAAGAGCTTCTTCATAGCAAAATAAATGATTAGCATGAAGAGAGAGACTACAGAATGGAAGAAAATCTTTATCACATGCACCTCAGATACAGCATTAATCTCCAGGATATATAAAAAAAAAACTCCCAAAATTTCATCCCAATTGGTTTAGCCACTCTGGAAAGCAGTATGGTGATTCCTCCGAAAACTTGGAATGAAACCACCATTTGACCCAGTTACCCACTCCTTGGTTTATACACAAAGGACTTAAAATCAGCATACTACAGTGACGCAGCCACATCAATGTTTATAGCAGCTCAATTTACAATAGCTAAACTATGGTACCAACCTAGGTGCCCTTCAATAGATGAATGGGTAAAGAAAATGTGATATATATACACAATAGAATATTACTAAGCCTTAAAGAAGAATGAAATTTTGGCATTTACAGGTAAATGGATGGAACTGAAGAATATCATGCTAAGTCAAATAAGCCAATCCCAAAGAACCAAAGGCCAAATGATATGCTGATGCTAATTCACAATAAAGGGGAGGGTCTAGGGAAGAATAGAGCTACTTTGGATTAGATGAAAGGGAGTGAAGGGAGGGGAGGGGAGAGGAATGATAGTAGAATGAATCAGACATTATTACCTTATGTGCATATATGATTACATGACTGGTGTGATTCTATATCATGTACATCCAGAAGAATGAGAAGTTATAGTCCATTTATGTATGATATGTCAAAATGCATTGTACTGTCATGTATAACTCATTAGAACAAATAAACAATAATTAAAAATTAATTAAAGAAATGGAATGTAGAAATTGACAGTGGGGAAATGTAACAGTGGTCCACTTTATGCTTTGAATATAGCTCTTGCTGCTCTGCTATTGTAATTTATTTTTTTTAAAGGAACATCTTCTTTCTCTTCTTGTCTCCTTGCTCCTCCCTGATCTCTCCCCCTTCCTAATCTTGGGGAAAACAGGATGGCCTTTCTTCCCCATCCTAGACAGGGGTATCTTCCCTTGAGTACACACCCACCATAGGAACGAAGTAATTCACACTTTGGGGATGTCACCAGAAGATCTCAGAAATGACTCTCCCTCAAATTAACAAGTAAATTAACTCTGGATAGAAAATATGGAATGTAGCCTTTGAACCACCTCTTTAAAAGCCCCCTGTTCCTGCTGCTGGGCAGAATCACAACCTCTGGGACAGGAGTCTTCTGTGATTCTCCTTTCTAGCAAAGCAATACAACTTATTATTATCATTATTTTTATTTTTGTTTTTCTTTGTTGTACATGACAGCAGAATGCATTTCAATTCATCATACACAAATGGAGTGCAACATTTCAATTCTCTGGTTGTACACAGTGTAGAAAACTTAATTTTCTTCTTTTCAAAAGCATATCCTCACCATTGGATTGGCATTGGGGAACAAGGACCAAGATTTTGGTAACAATACCCAGGCGAAAAAAAAGCCAGTGGTTGTGCTGCTGATAGCTACCAAAAGTGTAAACCAGCCTGATGCCCACGATGAGAGAATTGGTAGATTCATAACATCAAATACTAAGCAGCCGTCCCAAAGAAAGTGGGAAGTCTACATGCAAAGTTCTCCAAGATACAGACACAAAAAGTCCTTGTGGTCTTATATGTATGATTGGAATTCATTTGTGTAAATAAAACACTGTACATTCACAACGGAATGCGTGAATAGAACAGGTGTGGAAGTACCCACCTGAAGCCGTTAACCACCGTGGGTCTGGGGAAGGGGATGCTGGGTGGGGGGGCAGAGAAGACAGGAGTTTCTACTTTTCACTTTATATTTCTCTGTACTGTTTGACATTTTGCACAATAAGCAAGTCTTGCTTTTGGGATCAAACACTTTTAACATTAAAACTATATCTTTGAGGGTTGAAGCTATAAGTCAGTGGTAGAATGCTTGCCTAGCACGTGTGATGTGCTGGGTTCAATCATTAGCACCCCATAAAAATAAGCAAATAAAATACAGGCATGCGGTCCATCTACAATGACACAAATTTTTTTTAAAAAAATGTATCTTTGAAAACTTGCATTTGAAGGAAACCACTGGGTTTCATGAGTTGGGGGTAGGGTGGGGACCCAGATGGAGTGAGTAGAACAGGTAGGCACTACCAGATTCTAGATGACAAGTGGGGTAGACAAGGAGAAGAGGGTGAGCTGGGAAGTTACTTGGGAGATTGAGAGGAATGGGTGATTTTGTTGGGATCAGGGGGTTCATGCAAGCCCTAGAAGAAAGCTGTTGTCGGTATGGACACTGGAGAAGAAGGTGACAACGAGACTGCTTACAAAGGTCTGCAGGAGAGATGGTGCACGCTCAAGCTAGCCAGCGGTGGGAGGGTGGGAGCCGTCATCACCCCCAGGCCCAGAGGCAGAGAGGACAAGGTCACTGGAACCAGACAGCATAGCTGCCACTCATCTGCCAAACCCAACTGGAAGCCAGAGGACAAGCCCATGCAGGGAGCTTCCTAGATGACAGCTGGGGTGAAAAGGTGGTCTAGGTTGAGGTCCAGACTCCTGACCTGGGTGACTGATAGATGGAGGGTCCTTTGGTGATGCAGGACAGGGGAGAAGCAGGTTTGAGAGAGGGTGAGGACTTCCATTTGGGGTGCATGTTTCATTCAGGTAGGGTGAGCTACCTGCTTAATATACAAACGGAAAATCTGTTGGGGGTGGTGGTATTGAGATGGGTTTAAAGCTTAGGTCCCAAATGGTGTAGCTTCTTATGACAGACACCTGGCACACCTGGCCACCCACCCTCCACTCCTACTCACCCAGGCACACAGCTCCCTCCCTGCCTGTGTGGAGGGGACCCTAGATGACTTCTGGTGAAGGGTACCAAGGAGATTGGGTGAGAACTCCCGGGGTCTTCAATATTGCCGGAGTGGTTGCTGTGGGATTTATGAAATCTGCAACATGGTTGGGCCCACAGGAGGCCACGTAGGGACCAGGGCTTCTGAGGCAGGTTAAACTGAGGGAAGGGCATTTTCCCCAAACTCATTCAGACCAGCCTTGGGCCACACACACCACTGTGCCCAGGTAGGGAGCTATTCGAAGAGTTGGGTTTTCTGTGGAGGGGTGGGCTGTGGGAGGGGCAGGCCAAGGGGCACTTTCCACGGGGTTGCGGGGACCTAGAGTCCCTCCAGGACGGAGACCCGCTCCTCAGAAGGATGAAGCCTCTGCATGTTTGCAGGGGGAGCAAGGAATCTGCTGGCACTCTCAGCACATTCCATGGGATTCTACAATCAGATTAGCTCTGGGGAGAGCCTGGCCAGGAGGGGATGATGGGGGTGGGAGAGAAAGCAGGCCAGGAAAGGGCCCTATGCTGAACTGCCTGGCTTTTGCCTTCCTCACCCTGTTCTGAGTCTTTGAAATCTCCCCGTCTAAGCACCCCCAATCAGTAAGGGGACACAGCCCCCGAGGAGGAAAGGGACTTGTCGGGGCTGGGGATGTGGCTCAAGGGGTAGCGCGTTCACCTAGCATGCGTGAGGCACTGGGTTTGATTCTCAGCACCACATTAAAAACAAAGATATTGTATCCAAAAAAAGAAAAAAGAAAGGGACTTGTATGGTCCTGGTGTCAGGAATAGATCTTACTCCTTAAGCCTATCCCTCCTGGTGGGATGCTCTTCCCCAGCCCCTGCTGCTGACAGGCTCGTCCTCACCCCAGGCAACACTGGTGCATAATTTGCAGGAGCCAGTGCAAAACAAAAGTGTAGAGCCCCTTGTTCAAAAATAAGGAGACTTCTTTGCTGAGCCTCAATTTCCTCATCTGTGCAAAAGAATTCCAAGGAGGAAAGTAGAGGCCTGGGGACCTCACCACACTTGTTCATGTGGGTTCCAATGACACTAACTCCTAGCACCAGGTTAGAATCTCCCTGTCCCTGAGGCAGAGGGAGGGGACAGGGTGCCTACTTAAGGAAGGTCAAGAGCAGCCTCTTCTTCCCAAAGACCGGGAGCAGAAAACCCTTCTGAATGTGGGACCCATGGAACTGCATAGACTCAACAGCCCTGTGGGGCCGGCCCAAAGCCCAGCCCTCAACTCTGATTAGGGTGATTATTCCCCTTTCCCTCCAGGTTGTCACCCTGTTCATCCCCTGGATCTCAGCCCCAGCCCTGCACCTTCCCTGGGAGAAGCATTCTCTGGCTCCAAGTTGGGTCAGGGGCTTCTCTCAGCCTGCAGCCCCTGGTGTCTCTTGGTGGCATTGGAGGGGGCGTGATCTAGCAGCTTGTGGGCTTCCTGAGAGACACCCCCAGAGCCCAGTGCAGACCTCTGGGCATTTGTAAGTGACGGAGCACATTTCTCCTGGCTCCCTGGAGCACAGTTCCGGGGTGGGAGGGTGAGCTCACCGACTACCCCCTTCCCTCCAGGCTCACCCAGGCCCCCTGAGGACCCGAAGCCTGGCCTCCATCCCTTCTGGTTCCCCAGAGCAGAGTGAGAGGGTCCATACACTGCTCCCTCTCTGGGAAAAGAACTGAAGGCCAGGGAAGATTAAGGGGATTTCACAGAGAGCAGCTGTAGAGCTCTGTGACCACGGTGGGAATTAAGAGATTACTCTTCAGGGCTGGTCTTCGGTCTCAGGTCTCAGCTCCAGCTTTGAGCCCACATTTCCACTGATAATTGTCAGTGTGAGTTCAAGCAGTACCACAGCCTCTAGGCAGGCAGTCGCTAACAGACTATTGCTATTATTCCCATTGTGCAGATGAGAAACTGAGGCTCAGAAGTCAAAATGCCTGAGGTGCAACTTAAACCCAGTACTGACCCCAATTGCCACCCTGCACGCTGGTGAGTCAAGCTCTGTCCCACTCTCAGGGTCCCACTGTCTAGTAACTGAGACACTAAGTGAACGCAGGAGGTAAAGGTCACTGTGCTGAGAGCAGTCAGGGGAGATTTTCTAGAAGAGGTGAAGAGAAGCTCACAAGCTGCCTGAGAGGTAAAAGCCATTTCCTTCAGGAGAGGGCCAGGGCCGGGGGAGCTGTTACAGGTAAGTGGACAGCCTGGGGGAGGGGTGGGGAAGGGCTGGACATGGTGGATCTGGGGTCTTCACACAAGGCCTGATGGAACTGAGGTCCTTGCAGGGAACCTGAGTGGACAGCAGCCAGGTAAAGCATTTGGCCTTGCTCCTCTGGGTCAGGGGAGCTCAGGAAAGGGCAGGCTGTAGATTCTGGGAAAATTGAGCCAGCAGGGGACTCTACCTGCTGCTGGGAAAAAAGCAGGGACCAGCAGCTGAAAGGCCATGGAGTCTTGGGTCTCCAGGAGCTGCCAAAAGTGAGAATAAAAAAACCTGCTTCTGCCGAGTTTGCCCTGTACATTAACTCCTAGACCTTGGTCCCAGGATCTGCAGACATGTCCTTCCCAGCTGCATTGGTGACAGCAGTTCCAGAAGTCTAAGAGGTGATAATGTCTACTTGGGTGCCTCATTCTGCCCAGGCATCAGGACAGAGAGTTATAAGAGAAGACAGTGATGACCAAGCCCCCAGAAGTGGCTATTTGACAGATGGGTACACTGAGGCTAGCTGTGGGAAAGGACTTAACCCCAGGCTACTTAGCTAAAGAAAGGATTTGCAGGCTGAGAACATGGAGCTAGTAAGGGTCTTTTAATTTTTTCAGAGAGAGGATCAAACATCTGTGAGCACACTCAGGCCAGGGACCTGCCGGGTGTTTATTATTATTCATTTTGACTATATAACATGGCCTCCAACCTCAGAGGGGCCTTAGTTGGCATGCATCTGCAATGTGTGCAGGAGACTTCTTTGCTGAGTCTCAATTTCCTCATCTGTGCAAAAGAATCCCAATGGGGAAAGTAGAGGCCTGGGGACCTCACCACACTTTTTCATGTAGGTTCCAATGACACTAACTCCTAGCACCAGGTTAGAATCTCCCTGTCCCTGAGGCAGAGGGAGGGGACAGGGTGCCTACTTAAGGAAGGTCAAGAGCAGCCTCTTCTTCCCAAAGTACATACACGAATGTTCCTTAAATGTGCCTCCAAGCCCTGATGTCTGCCCGTGGCTCTGCAGTAGAATCTGTTTTACCACAAGCATGGTGGCCTCATGTGAAGACTGGCCTGTTCAACCATCCCTGCTTCCCTCTGTCACACACTCACTGGGCCCCAGAAATGGATAGATAAGTCCCTGGGTGTGGGGGAGGGGCAGGGAAGATCAAGCAAAGGAACAGATGGTGACTGCAGTGGTCATCCTCCTTATCCACAGGGATACCTTCCAAGGTCCTCGGGGGGAACCTGAAGCCCCAGATAGTACTGAAACTTACCTAGGCTATGTTTCTCCTACATCTACATAGTTTCATTTATAAATTAAACACAGTAAGAAATTACAATAGTAATAAAATAGAACAGTTATAAGAATGTACTATAATACAAGTTATACAAATATAGTCTCTCTCTCTCTCAAAATACCTTATTGTTCTGTACTTTAATTTCAGACCTTGGTTGACCAGGGGCAGCTGAAACTGGGAGAAGGACGCATTGCTATCCACAGATGGATTAAAGCCAGGACAGAAGGAGCCCAGGGCTTGTGGCAGCCTAGAAGAGAGAGTCTTCGCAGATTGAGATCGGAAATGACTTCCTAGAGGAGGTGACACTTTGGAAGAAAAGAGAAGGAAGAACATGAGCAAAAGTGGAGAGACAGGACCAACCTGTCACATCTGGGGACCTACAGGGAGTTTGGTGGAAGCTGGAGGCTGATGGGGGAAGGGGCCATGGGGGTGCAGAGGTGGGATGACAGAGTACCCCGCCAGCATTTTGAATAGTAAGTGAATGAAAGTTATTGTTTTTTAAAAAGTTTTATTTTAGAAAATTTCAAATATTTATATATAAAATAAATAGAATATAAATAAACCTCCATGTACTCTTCTCCCAGCTTCAACAATTATCTGCCAAGGACCAACTTATTTTCACCTTTACCTCCTACTTCTGCCATCCTTCCACCACCATCGGAGTATTTAAAAACAAACCTCAGGTAACATATTAGTTAATACAGTAAAGCTTCATTATAAAACTTCAAATGATTTTTTTTCAAAAAAGCATTGAAGACCATAATCGCATGGGTTTGGGGCTGAATTGTGCCTCCCCACCCCCACGACTCATTAGTTGAAGGCCGGACCCCCAGTACCTCAGATTGCTACTGCAACTGGAGGCGGGGTCTTCAAAGAGGCAATTAGATTAAGATGAGGTCATTAGGGTGGGCTCTAACCCAGTCTGATAGGTGTCCTTATAAGAGGAGACAAGAACCCAGGCCCACACAGAGGCCGAGGGCGGCCATCTGCAAGCCCAGGTCCTGCCGGCACCCGGATCCCAGTTCTCTGGCTTCCAGAATTGTGAGACAATAGCTCTCTGGCGGTTAGGCATCCAGTCAGGGGCTTTCACAGCCGCCCTAGCAAACTAACAATGACAATATTTTGGTAACACCTAAAATATTCATCAGAATTCCTTAATATTGTCAGATTTCCAGCCCAAAATTGCTTATTTTATTTTATTTTATTTTATTTTTGCTTGAATAATGACCTAAAGAAGGTCCAAACATGAATCAGATGGCCAGATCTCACAAACCTTATCTAAAGGTTCCTCCCCTTCCAGCCCCAACGCACCTGTTTGGAGAAGCTGCACCATTGTCTGCCTGTCCACCTTCTGGATTGCCTTCAAGGTTGCGTGCCTTCAACCGTGCTGACCATGTTCCTCCACCCTCTGTGCTTCCTATGAGCTGGCGGGTAGCTCTAGAGGCTCAGTGGTATTCATGCAGCTTTCCTTGCAAAAACAACTGGTAGGTGATTGTGTGGACACCCCCCCACCAACCCCCAGAGGCATAAAATGTCTGCTTGTCCTCATTTTGTTTTCTGCTTTTTTTTTAATTAAAAAATTTTAACTGGTACATAAAAACAGGAAAATTGGACGTACCAATAGTGTACCATGAGTCACAGCTCAGTTGTGCCAGGGAAGTGGGATAGGTTGGTTAAGAGGCCAAAGAAAATACCAGCGCACAGGGCATAAAGCTTTATTGAAAAATGCTTACAGGGAAGGTCCAGTGGTGACAGGCTGAATAGCTAGCACCTCTGTCCCCCACTGACCTTCGCCAAGCAATGCCTTCTCTCCCTCAGAGTGTTTATCCAGTGGCCAGCCGGATGACTGACATGGAACCTTTCCACAGTGCCCTCAGTTCCACACCAGCCACAACTGAGAGAAGAGTTGTATGCCTTGGGCTGCAGAAGCAGTGACGCCATCAGCATTAGTTTGCTTGTATGTAGCGTCCCAAGGAGCAACGGGATGCAAATGCAAAAAGCCACTTTCTACGATTAGAAAAAGTTTTATTTTTCTTTAATTATCCTAATTCCCAAAATACATGAGAAGAAGCCAGTGTCCTTCAGATAATAAATATCTGAATATTTCCAGCCAAAGCTTGCTCTCATTGTTTCCTGAACTTGGCTAGGTTTGGGGGAACAGAGAGGGGCACTTAGGGACGTGGTGTTTTACAATGTGTTGTTTCTTAAAGATGACACACTGGGTAATGTTTTGACGTATGTATGCATCATGCAATCAACTTGAATATGTCTATCTCTTCAAACATTTATCATTTCTTCATGGTAAAAACTTTCAAAATCCTTTCTTGTAGCTTTTAGGACAATGTGCAGTGTGTTATCGTTATCTACAAACATGCTGCTGTGTTACAGCACACCAGAATTCTTTGCTCCTAATTGTAACTTAGTACACATTGACCAACCTTGCCTACTCCCCCACCCCCAGCTTCTGGTAACCCCCATTCTACTCTCAACTTCTATGAGATCAACTCTTTTAGATTCCACCTATGAGTGAGATCAAGTGATACTTGTTTTTCTGTGTCTGACTTATTTCACGTAATGATCTCCAGTTCCACCCATGTTGCTTCAAATGACAGAATTTCATTCCATTTTATGGATGAATAGGATTCTATGTAGTATATGTACCACATTTTAAAATCCATTTATCAGTGGATGGACACTGCGGTGGTTTCCACAGTTGTCCTCATTTGTGATTAGCAGTCATTGAAAAAGAGCCATTCGGGCTGGGGATGTGGCTCAAGCAGTAGCGCGCTCGCCTGGCATGCGTGTGGCCCGGGTTCCATCCTCAGCACCACATACAAACAAAAGATGTTGTATCCGCCGATAACTAAAAAATAAATATTAAAAAAAATTCTCTCTCTCTCTCTCTCTCTCCTTCCCCTCTCTCACTCTCTCTTTAAAAAAGAAAAGAAAAGAAAAGAAAAAGAGCCATTCATTGTTTCATATGACATTTGATTCAATTATTATTTTATAATATGTTACCTGGAATATTTATATGCAGGTAAATGTCTCTTTACCAACTATTAGTTTACCTTGAGGTACAGTCACTGCAGGAATGAAGCTGGCATGTGACAGTGTCAAATATGCCTTTTCTGAGCTGAATGAGGTGGCACATGATCATGACCTCTGTCACGAGCCGTCCATGGGCTGTGTGTGTGAACTATTGCGCATAGTAGCCAAATGAGGGAATGGGCCTGGCATTGCGGGCTCCCTGTCAGGAGTGATGGCTTGATGCAGGTGCATCTCCCCCTCTAGCTCTGCCTGAGATCCCACATAGCACCTGAGATGGGTGTGACTTGCCATGATGTCAATCTGTTGACCACAAACATCATGAAGCAAGACTCCACCCTTGAAACCATATCCCTGCCTCTGATGTCCCCACTATAAATAAAGGAAACACAGGCTCACATTCCCTCCTTCCTAGTGCTTTTTCCAGCATGGAATCTGACCTTGAAGGTGGCAGAGCCCTCGATTTGAAAAACTTATGTCTGTGTTGCATGATTTTTCACCACTTTCTTAGTTTAATGTTGTAGCCAGCACTTTTAAACCCAGTTTGTCCCATCCGTGCAGAATGTTGGATGCGAGATCTCAGCTAGTCAGGGGGCTGAGGCAGGAGGATTGCAAGTTTGAGGTTAGCCTGGGTAACTTAATGCAACTATGTGTCAAAATTTAAAAAATAAAATAAAAAATAAAAAGGTTGGGAGTGTAGCTCAATGATAGAGCCCCTGAGTTCAATCCCTAGTACTGGGGGCGGGAGGGGAAGTGCTTTTTCAGAAAGAAAAACTAAAAGCACTAAGTACTATAAAAAAACCAAAAGACATAGTTAAAAAGATTCCCTCAAGCCATTATACTCTAAATATTCAGGGTGTATCCTTCTAAGCCTTTGGGAACATATCTCCAATGCTGTTTAACTGCTCCAGAGCCTAGAGGAAGGAACGCTCTTTTCATAAAGGCAGCTTAACTTTGACAGCAAAACACAAGAAAGCACAGAAAAATAAAATGATAAATCAACCTTTCATAAATATTTGGGGTTCAACTATCCCCACTAAAGTAATATTCTTAGGAATAAAGTTTAGAATTCAGAAGCACATTAAGAAAATAGCATACTGCTGTAACTAATCATTGGAATTTATACCAGAAATGCAAGATTGTTCTATTTTAGGAAATCTCATATGTTAATATCAATAATGAAATAGTATGCCTTCATTAATAGATCAATAGAGGGAAAATTATGTTATTTTCTGTATATATACTGAAAATACATTTGATCAATATTCTTTCCTGATTTTTAAAAACTTCCCACTAAAATAGAAATACATGAACTCTTCCTTAATAGGTGATTATAGTTATTAATTTGAGTAGAGTCTATTTTATATAATTAGATGACCAACATTTGGGTACAAATATTTACATTTGTTTTATCTTTCATTGTATCTTCTTGTTGGATTGTTCCCTTTACCAGTAATGAAGTGATCTTCTTTGTCTCTTCTGATTAATTTTGACTTAAAGTCTACTTTTTTGGATATAACAGTAGTTACTCCTGCTTCTTTCAGGCTCCACTTGCATGGTGGAGCATATTAATTTCCATCTTTTCACTTTTAGCCTGTGACTCTAGCCTTTGCCTATAAGGTAAACCTCTTACAAACAACATCTATTTGGGCCTTGTTTTCAGATAGATCATAATACAATAATTGTTGGTGATTTCAACACATCTCTCTCATCAACAGGTAGGTCATCCATATATAAACTCAGTAAGTACTCTTTGGACCTAAAAAACCCATTATAAATCAAAAGGACTTAATAGACATCTATAGAATATTTCATCCAACAACAGCAGAGTATACTATCTCCTCAGTTGTTCATAGAACCTTCTCCAAAGAGATTATATTTCAGGCCACAAAATAACTCTTAGCAAATTTTAAAAAATCAATATAATTCCTTGTATCTTATCTGATCAAGGAAATGAAATGAGAAGTCAACACACACACAAAAAGCCCTACAGAACTATATAAAGCCCTACAGAAACTATATAAACACATGGAGATTAAGCAATACACTTCTGAACAATGATTAGATGATAGAAGAATTGGTGAAAGGAGTAATAAAATTCTTAGAATTAAATGAGGATAGTGTCCACATACACTCTGGACGCTATGAAGGCAGTTTTAAGAGGACTGTTTATTGCTACAAGTGCCTACATAAGAAAAATCAGAAAAATCCCAAATAAACAACCTAAAGATGCATCTCAAGTCTCTTGAAAAAGAAGAACAAATCAATTCCAAAGCCAGTAGAAGGAAGGAAACAAGTAGGATCACAGCCAAAGTCAATGAAATAGAGATTAAAAAAAAAAAAAAGCATGAATGAAACAAAGAATTGGTTCTTTAAAAAGGTAAACAAGATTGACAAACCCTTAACCAAACTAATCAAAAGAAAAAAGAAAAGACCCAAATTAATATAATTAGAGTTGAAAAAGGAGAAATCACCACAGACATGACGGAAATTCAGAGGATCATAAGGGACTATTTTGAACACTTATACTCCAATAAATTGGAAAACCTAATAGAAATGGATACATTTCTAGACATAAATGACCCGCCAAAGTTGAATCAAGAGGACAGATAACCCAAACAGACCAATAACTAGCAATGTGATAGAATCAGTAATAAAAAACAAACAGAAAACCTTCCAACAGAGAAAAGCCCAGGACCAGAAGGATTCTCAGCTGAATTCTACCAGACCTTTAAAGGTAATGCCAATGCTTCTCAATTTCATGAAATATAAAGGGACAGAACACTTCCCAAATTTATTCTATGAAACCAATATCACCCTAATACCAAAATAAGATAAGGACACATCCAGGAAAGAAAACTATAGGTTAATATCCCTGATGAACTTAGATGCAAAAATAATAAAATATTTAATATTTAATAAAATATTAGTAAATCATATTATTCAGCAACATATTAAGAAGCTTACATGTCATGACCAAATTAGTTTTATCCCAGAGTTGCAAGGATAGGTTAGCAGATGCAAATCAATGAATGTAATTCAACACATAAATAGAATTAAGAACTAAAATCATAGTCATATTAATAAACACAGAGAAAGTCTTCAACAAAATCCAGCACCAGTTCATGATATAAAACACTGAAAAAAATTGGGATAGAAGGAACTTACCTCAATATCATAAAGGCTATATATAACAAACCAAAAGCCAACATCAGAGTAAATGGGGGAAAACTGAAAACATCTCCTTTACAATCTGGAACAAGGATGTCTATTCTCACCACTTATATTCATTATAGTACTAGAAATTCTAGCCAGAGCAGTTAGATAAGAGAAGAAAATAAAAGAGATGAAAACAGGAAAGAGAGGAGTCAAATTATCACTGTTTGCAGATAATATAATCCTATACTTAGAAGATCTGAAAAGTGCCACCAGAGGACTGCTAGATTTAATACACAAATTTAGAAAAGTAAGCAGTTTACAAAATCAACATACCAAACCAATATCTTTTGGTCAGGTGTGGTGGTATATGTCTGTAATCCAAGAAGCTTGGGAGGCTGAGGCAGGAGGATTGCAAATTCAAAGTCAGCATCAGCAACTTAGTGAGGCCCTATCTCAAAATAAAAAATAAAAAGGAATAGAGATGTGACTCAGTGGTAAAGCACCCCTGGGTTTAATCCCTAGTAACAACAACAACAACAAAAAATCAATAGCTTTCCTATATACCAAATACACCAATAATGAATCTGTTCATGAAGAAATCAGGAAAGCAATTTCATTCCCAATAGCCTGAAAAAATAGCTATAGGAATAAATCTAACCAAGCAGGTGAAAGATCTCTATAATGAAAACTATAGAACATTGAAGAGAAAACAAAAGAAATTGGAAAATTCTCCCACATTCATGGATGGGCAGAATTAATATCGTTAAAATGGCCATACCACCAAAATCAATATACAGATTCAATGCAATCCCCATCAAAATATCAATGACCATCTTCACAGAACTGGAAAAACAGTCCTAAAATTCATTTGGAAGAATAAAAGATCCACTGTGTATAACTATAATGTACCAATAAAAAAATAAAGAAAAAAAAAAGATCCAGAATAGCCAAAGCAATTCTAAGCCAAAAAAGCAATGCTGGAGGCATCACAATACCTGATTTCAAATTATACTGCAGAGCTATAGTGACAAAAACTACATGGTAGATCAAACAATAAACACATAGACCCATCAATAGTACAGAATAGAAGACACAGAAAAAACCCCCACACAGATTCAGTCATCTGATCCTTGACAAAGGTGCCAAAAAGATACATTGGAGAAAAGATAGCCCTTTTAAACAAATAGTGCTGGGAAAACTGGTTATCCATTTACAAAAGAAACTAGACCTTTATCTCTCACCCTGTACAAAAGTCAAGTCAAAATGGTTCAAAGACATAGGTAGGAATTAGACCAGAAACTATGCAACTCCTAGAAGAAAACAGGGTCAGCACTCCAACATATAAGCAAGGGCAATGACTTCTCAATAAGACCCTTAAAGCACAGGAAATAATGCCAAGAATTAATAAATGGATGGCATCAAATTAGAAAGCTTCTGCACAGCAAAGGAAACAAGACCATGAAAGGAGAATCTATAGAATGGGAGAAAACCTTTGCCAGTTACTCTTCTGACAAAAGATTAATATCCAGAATATAAAAGGAACTCAAGAAACTTAAAACCAAAACGCTAAATAACCCAATTAATAAATGAGCTGATGAACTAAACAGACACTTCTCACAAGAAAAAATACAAATGACCAACAAAATATATGAAAAAAAATGTTCACATGATTAGCAATTAGGGTAATTCGAATCACAACTATACTGAGATTTCATCTCAAGCCAGTCAGAATGGCAGTCAGCAAGAACACAAACAATAAGAAGAGCTGGAGAGCATGTGGAGAAAAAGGAACACTTCACACTGTTGGTGGGGCTGTGAATTAGGACAACCATTATGGAAATCAGATGGAGGTTCCTCAAAAGATTACGAATGAAACCAGCATGTGATTCATTTCAAAGTAGAATGAAAACCTGTTCTACTTCCAGGTTTTCATCCTAAAGAATTAATATCAGCATATTATAGGAATACATGCAAGGCCATGTTTATGGCATCAGAATTCACAATAACCAAACCATGTAACCAGTCTCAATGTCCATTAATGGATGAATTGATAAAGAAAATGTGGTACATATACACAATAGGTTTTACTCAGTCATAAAGAATAATGAAATTATGTCATTTTTAGGAAAATGGATAGGACTTCAGAACATTAGGTTAAGTGGAATAAACTAAACTCAGAAAATCTAGGGTTATATATATATTTTTTGCACATGTGGAAGCTAGAGTGGGTCTCATAAAAATTGAAGAGGTATCAGTAGAATAGAAGAGAGATACCAGGGAGAGGAGGAGGGGAGGAAAAGGGTAAATACTGGAGAATTATATTGTCCAAATTATATTGTTATATTGTGTGCATGTATAATATGTAACAATGAATTTGACCATTATGCACAACTATAGTGCACCCATAAAATATGGAAAACATGACTCTGAGAAGAAAAGAAGGAGATGTCTCAGAAATACAAGGTTATCATAATATTCAGAAAGCAATCAATGCATTTTATTATACTTATAAAATAAAGGAGATAATGCACATGATTATTTCCATAGATTCAGAAAAATTCACTTGAAAAAACTCAAAATTTGTTTATGATAAAAACTGTCAGGAAACTAAAAATAGAAGGCAACATTCTCAATTTGATTAAAGGTATTTACAAACAATCTACAGCTAACATCACACTTTTTTTCTGAGTTCAGTAACAAGGCAATGATGTCTACTCTCACCATTTTTTAAAATTTTTTTTTGAGAGGGAGAGAGAGAGAGAGAGAATTTTTTAATATTTATTATTTTTTAGTATTTGGCGGTCACAACATCTTTGTTTGTATGTGGTGCTGAGGATCAAACCCGGGCCGCATGCATGCCAGGCAAGCGCACTACCACTTGAGCCACATTCCCAGCCCTACTCTCACCATTTTTAATTCACATTGAACTGGAATTTTTAGTGCAATAAAGAAAAAAGAAGAAGGAAGGAAGGAAAAAAGAGAAAAGAAAAGAAATAAACAGCATAAATATAGGAAAAGAGTAATTTAGTGATACACTGTTTAAATAAGAACACCCTATGGCTGAGCACTGTGGTGTACACCTGTAATCCCAATGCTCCAGAAGCTGAGGCAGGATGATCACAAGTTCAATGCCAGACTCAGCAACTTAGAAAGGCTGAAAGAAACCTAGTGAGACCCATCTCAAAAAAAAAAAAAAGGGGGGGGGGGCTGGGGTTGTGGCTCAGTGGTTAAGCACCCTTGGGTTCAATCCCTGGTACCAAAAACAAACAAGCAAAACAACAACAACAACAACAAAAAAAAAAAAAAAAAAAAAAAAAAAAAAAACACCCTATAGAAACTGGAAAGTATTCCTAGAACTAAAAAGTAAATTTAGCATGGTTGTAAGACATGAAGTGAGTTTATAAAAATCAATTTTATTTGTATCTAAAAACTACAGAGTATAGCTAAGATAAACTAAAGATCTAAATAAATGAAGTGATACACCCTGAAAGACTGGTCACAGTGGAGATGTTCATTCTCCCAGGGTGACCAGCGCTTCAGGGCAATCCCATCATAATCACAGCAGACTTTTCTGAGGAAGCAGATGGTCGGGTCCTTGAATTACATGAGAATTTGAGTCTACAGTCTCTTGCAAACAGAGAACAAGTTTGAGGAACAGACACTACCTGACTTCAGAACTTATTATAAAGCTATGTAGTTAAGACAATTGGTATCTAAGTATAGACAAATGGATCAAAGGAACAGAACACAATATTCAGAAACAGACTCCACGTCCATGGCCAATTGAGTTTCAACCAAGGCACCAAAACAATTCACTGGGGAAGTAATTTATTTTTTTAAAACAAATGATAGATAAACAGCTGGATAATTATATAGGGAAAAATTAAATTTATCCCTTATATCACTCCAAAAAGAAACATTAGTGTGGTACAAATTGCAGGCCTAAATGAAAATGCCATAATCAAAAATTTCTACAAAAATAACATAAAAGAATATGTTTGAGAATTTGAGATTAAAAAGAGATTTCTTGGAGGACAGGACATAATCAAGAAAAAAAGAAAAAAACTTGATAAATCAGACTTGGAAATTAAAAGCTTCTGCTATCAAAAGATATTACTGAGGTGGCAGAGCAAGGTGGCAGTTAAGATCCTGTGGTGATCGTCTCCCTGCAGACACTCCAATTTGAACAGCGATTCACACACCAAACTACCTTCACAAGTGCTACGGAAGGAGACGTGAGATTTGATCTGAGAAATTGAAGAAACTTTAGTGTTCATTGCATTCAGCACCTACTCAGTGCAGAAAAGGCCAGTGTGACAGTTTTGACAGTTGTTGATCTAGCTTCAGCTTCGACTCTCAAATTCTCTTTAGCATTTTATGAATTCCTGCTCCCTGAAGATGTAGAAAGCCTTGGGATGGAACCTAGATCAGAGAGAAGAGTTATGTCGTTCTCTTCCTGTTTCACTTGTATTATGTGGATGAATACTTGTTTGAATTACCTGAAAACAGAATCCAGCATCAGAAGAACCACGTTTTATTTGCATGATTACACACATCGGGACTGTCACGCATGCTGAGTGAATAACGTGAATGACAGGAATATGATTTTTCCAAACAACTGTGCACAAAGGACTGTAATAGATTATTTCCAACTTTTAATTTTTTTGAATAAAACTCTTTAATATCTTAAAATTTCCTGCCCATAGATTGGGAGATACATCTTGTCATTAAAGATGCTATTTCTCCTTTTCTGCTTTTTTTTTTTTCTCATTTCCAAATCTTCCAAAAAACCTACATGAGCAAATAAATATAAAGTACACAGCAACAATTCCCCATACTAACAATACTGTTACCCATTAATTTTGTTGATACTATACAAATAAAATGGTGATTTTGTTTTGGGGTACTGGGAATTGAATGTAGGGTGGGGGTGCTTTAGCATTGAGCTACACTGCCAGTCCCTTTTATTTTTTATTCAGAATTTCACTAAGTTGCTGAGGGCCTTGTGAGTTGCTAGGATTACAGGTGTGAGCCACTGTGCCAGGCAAATGATTATGATTTAAAAATAAGACATCATTGAGAAAATGAATAGGTAGGCTATAGATTGGTAAAAAATAACCTGCAAAACATATATATGAAACAAATGATTAGAATCTAGAATAGATAGAATTTCTATGACTCAATAAAAAAAAAAAAGATAATCTAATTTTTAAAGTAGGTCCCTGCTATGAACAGATATTTCACAAAAGAAGTTCTGCAAATGACTAATAGGCAAATTAAGAAGTACTCAACACCATTAGTCATCATTTAAATACAACACAAACTAAACCACAATAAGATATAACCACACACCTGCCAGAATAGTTAGAAGTGAAAAGATTGACAATACCAAATATTAATAAGGGCGATGACAATTGAATTTCTCACATGCTGGTGGGAATATAAAAAGTATTCAACCATTTTTGAAAAAAATCTGATAGTTTTTTTTTTTTTTTTTGGTACTCAAGATTGTACCCAGGGTGCTTAAACCACTGGAGCTACATCCTCAATCCATTTTATATTTTTATTTTTAGACAGGATCTTGCTAAATTGCAAAAGCTGGCTTTGAACTTGACATCCTCATGCCTCAGCCTCCTGAGTCACTGAGATTTTAGGCATGTACTGCTACACCAAGCTCTGATAGCTTTTTTAAAAAAATATTTTTAGTTGTGGATGGATGCAATACCTTTATTTTGTTTATTTAGTTTTTTAATGTGGTACTGAGGATTGAACCCAGTGCCTCACATGTTAAGCAAGCGCTCTACCCTGCGCCATAACCCCAGCCCCTCTGATAGCTCTTTATAAAACTATCACACACCTACCCTCTGACCTAGCAATTTCACCCAAGAGAAATGGAAAAAAAATATATTTTTAGATAGATTTTTACAAGAATGTTTGTAACTACTTTATTCATAGCTATCCACGCCTGGAAACCATCCAAATGTCTATTGATAGGAAATCAGCTAGACAAATTGTGGAATGTGCATATAATGGAATACTACAGCAATAAAAGGAACATAGTGTTGATATGCATAATGACCTAGATGGAATTTTAGAACAAGAAAAATAAATCTATGATGAAAAAAGCAGAGTTGTTGCCTCTGGGCTGGTGGAGGGGAGACTGGCTGGGAATGGGCAGGAAGGAATCTTCTGGGATGATGGAAATGTTGTCTCTGGAGCGGTTACATGTGTACACAATTGCCAAAACTTATTGAATTAAACACTGAAAAATCTATGCATTTTGTTATACATAAATTATACTACAATAAAAACAAAAAGAATAGCTGGAAGATGATAAAAGAAAGAATGAGTCCACAATTAGACACACACACACACACAGATGAAAATTTAGCTTCATTTCAAATGAGTCAATTAAAATGGGTTATTTAATAATGGTGTTGAGGTAAGTAGATTGGAACCACATACCACTTCTTATATCAACATTAACTTTGGGTGGATCAAAGATCTAAAGGTGATCAATGAAATCCTGAGAGCACTTAAGCAAGCATGGGTAATTATTTTGTTGTTTTTAGTGTGGAAAGGAAAGGCCTTTCTCAAAATGATTCAAAACCAAAAGCCATATAGGAAGAGATGAATGGGACCACACTAAAATCAACTCCATCTGATTGAGAAAAAAAATACCATAACTAAAATTAAAAGAAAAATTTAAACACGATTATGTAAAGAGAAACCACATTTTTAAAAGATTAATAACCTAAGAGAAAAAATGGGCCCAGGATATGGACAGATGGTTCACAGAAAATATATGCAAATGGCTTCTAAACATATGAAAAGACATCCATGCTCAATTATAGTAAGAGAAAGGCCAATAAAAAGCTACATCGAGTTACCATTTTCCCCTATGAGAGAGCATAGATCAAAATTTTTTATAATATCCTGTGTTGGTGGATGCTGGACAATACACTTTCCTGCCTCGTTGATGGGAATATAAATTGATCGACTCTTGTGAAGACAATCTGGTGATATCTATCAAATATAAAACTGCACTCACCCTGTGACCCAGGCATTCAGCTTCTAGGAATTAATTCAACAGATACACTTCCACATGTCCAGAAAGACAAACGACAGAGACATCTAGTGCAGCCTTGCTTGCAGAGGCAAATAATAGCCATCAAGAGGAGGCTGGCTCAATAAATGGCCATGCCTAGACATAATGGGATTGCTCGAGATTGCCTGAAGTACCCCGTGGTGCAGTGTGTTCCTCAGCACTCAGCCTCTAGGGCCGGGAGCCTGGATCCTAGCATCCGCTTCGCTACTTACTGACTGTTTGATGATACCAATTATAACCTAACCTCGATAGGCCTCAATTTTCTTTTCTCTAAAATGGGATTGGTAACAATAACAACAATAATAATAATATCACCTACCTCAAAACTGGAGCTTAAATGAGTAACTACACTTAAGGCATTTAGAGCAGGGCCTGGCATATGGTAAGTACTATTACATATAGGCTAGAATTATTGCTCATCTGAAACAATCTCCAAAATATATTAAATACAAAAAAAATCAAGATACAGTTCCAATTGTATAAAATTGGGTTGTGATATTGGAATGTTACATGGTACCCCATAAATATATACAATTACTACGTGTCAATTAAAAATAAAAAATGTATTTTTAAAAACTGGGTTTGGGGGCTGGGGTTGTGGCTCGGAGGTAGAGCGTTCGCCTAACATGCGTGAGGCACTGGGTTTGATCCTCAGCACCACATAAAATAAAATAAAGATCTTGTGTCCACCTATAACTAAAATATAAATATTTTAAAAACTGGGGTTTGTGGAACAGTTATATATATTTGTGCTTGCATAAGCATAAAATAGCTGTAGAAGGATACATTAGAAACTGCAAATTGCATCTGAAGAATGAGTGATCAGGTGTGTTAGACAGTTCTTATTGAGTAACTTTTATGCTTATAGGTATTTTTCCTACAAAGCATAGGTACTGTCTTTTCCAAAATTTTTTAAATAAAAAAAATGCATATTTTGAAAAAAAAAAAAAGTCCCCTGGGGTGATAGAATTGTTCTATGTGCTGATTATGGTGGTGACATCCCAAATTTATCCATAAGTTAGAATTCATAGAACATAAAGAGAAAAAAAAGTAAATTTTACTGCATGATAATTTTTTTTCATTTAAAAAAGAAAGTCTTTTTGGTCCCAATGCAGAATGTAGAGCAAGCCTGGAGGTCAGATGACTGGTGTGGAGGTAACTGCATTTTGCAGGAATGGAAAGCCCTAGAGCCAGAGAAGGAACTGCAGTGGGAACAGGAAAGGGAGGAGAGAGCTCAGCACTGCCTGGAGGAAAATGCCTGGTGCTTTGTGTCTTGAGTCACACATGGGCTCCATGCCCACTCTGGCCAGGCACCGTCCTAATACTCTTTCCTCATAATAATCCCAAAGGATGGCAATTATTGTCACCCCATATTTCCAAATGAGATTAAAATGACTTGTTCAAGATCATTTTGTTCTCAGACTTTGGAGTAAGCCTGTCTGATTCTAAAACCTGTGCTCTTTTTTGGCATGGAAGGGTCCTTTCCTCCTAATAAATTAGGTCGAGAGGAATAAAGGAAGGCCTCACAGAGGAAGTGATGACATTTGAACTGGAGCCTTAGGGAATTTATCCAGGGCTTCTGTCCTGAAAAATTACAAGTGGTGCCATTCACTATGTGGTGTCTGAGACTGGCTCTCCTTGCAGTTGTGAAGTGCACAACTTGCACAGCCCTGGGCAGCAACTCTGAGTTTTCACACAGAGATGAGGAAGGTGTATCAGTTAGATATTGCTGTGTAACAAAACACCTTCCAAACACAGTAGTTTAAAACAATAAACATTTACAGGCCAGTTCTGATCTTAGAGCTGGGCTTATTCTTGCCTCTTAGTCAGCTGGTAAATGAACCACAGGGTGATCGAGTATCCTGGTTTACCTGGACTATCCCAGTATAGCACTGAAAGACCCATGTTCAGTGAACTCCTCCATGCTGGAGGAAATTGAGATGGTTGGTCACCTTGTTGCCTGGGAGCTCTCAGATCTAGGTCAGCCTGGGCTGAGTTGCTGGACCTCTGTCCATGGAGAGAGGTCAGCAGCCTATCACAGGTCATCCTCATAACAGCAGCCACAGCACCCCAGGAGCAAATAGCAGCAAGGTCATGTCTGCTGCCACGTTCCACTGGTCACAACAAATCATAAAGCCAGCCCAGATGGAGTGGTTGCAAAGTAGCCTCCCTCTCTTGATGAGAAGAACTGTGAAGGCTCATTGTAAGAAAAATTATACAGGCAGGGAAAAGAACTAGGGTAATTTTTTTTTTTTTAATCTTGGTATTGGAAATTGAACCCAGGGCACTTAACCACTGAGCCACATCCCCACCCCATAGAGTCTCACTAAGTTGTTTAGGACCTCACTAAGTTGTGAGGCTGGCCTTGAACTTGCTATCCTCCTGCCTTAGCCTCCTGAGTCACTAGGATTACAGGCGTGAGCCACCACACCTGATTACAGTCAATTTTGTAATCAATCAGGCACAAAAGGGAAGTCATGACTCAGGTGCACCAATAAACCCAGGGGGATAAGAGCTGCCCCACTAGCCTGTAAATGCTTATTGTTCAAACGAATGTCTATGCTGGGGAGGTAGTTTATTACACAGCACAATCTAATTGCTGCACCTTCCCTGTCTTATGTGAAGTATTTGGGAGTGACATGAAGTTCAATGTGGTTGGAGCACAGTGGAGTTGTAAGAAGATGGGGAGAGAGAGAAGAATGGCTGAGACCAGGCGTTTTCTCATCTTCTGGACTGGCAGGATGGGGAGCACAGAGGAACCATTAATCCTTTATACAGATGAAGAGACAGGGTGGGCGTGACCTGATAGAGCTAGATGGGAGCCGAAATCCTACAACTCCCCAAGGCCTGGCTGTGTTGCAGGGCTTTGTTATTTATTCCTTGAATTTAAATGATTTTTTTTCCCTCTGAAAATCCCCTGGTGCTCCCACTGTATCATTAGGTAGCAAATGGATTTGCAGGTGTTCAATTAGGCTGGAAAATTATAGACAACTAGAAGCCTTGACCAGGATTCTCTCACCTCCTGGGGGGCCTTCAGAGCTGAAAATCAGGCCGGTTTCCAGAGAAAGGGCCTCTGTGCCAACCCTCTGGCCAACCAGGCCCAGGTCAATCCCACTGAGTGACAGCTCACTTGTGGGGCTTTGGACTAGTGGCTCCCCTCCCTGGACCTTGGCTATTATCTGTACCTTGAAGGGACAGCTGCGATTTGAGATGGCAAGGAGCCACCTATAATCCCAAGCAGGAGGCCAGGTGGGGGCAATCTGGTGGTAGAGCCACGAGTGCTGGGCATTACTGCCCCCAAGGTGACTGAGGAGAGAGGCAGTGGAAGGTGACAGCCCAACACGGCCATGAGGAGTCGGAAGGGCTTCTGTCCTCTCTTGGAAAGGACAGAGGGTACTGTTTGACACTAAAGCCTATTGTGTACCCAGGGCTCACAAAGCCTGCTGGAGTCTCTTCAGCTGCTCTGCCCACCCAGGAGAGAACACTGGCTGCCCCTGGGGGCAGATGAGGAAACCGAGGCTCAGGAGAGAAAGTGTCATACTGCATGGTAGGCATTACACAGGGGGAGAGGCGGGGAGGGGTGTGTGTGTGTGTGTATGCACACGTGGACACCTGCACTTCCAGGCTCCTCCCACAAATATGCTGAGCCTCTGCAGAGAACTACCCGCCAGTTGCTGTTGCCCCTGCAACACCCTGTCCTTCTCTGTGCTCCAGGGACTGCATCACATGAGCTCCTTGGCTGCTGGCTTCTGGATGGTGCTGCAGTTGGGGCAGCAGCAGGACTCAGAGGGAGGGGAGGCTGGGGGTTTGTCCCTGGCTCCAGCCTGGCTTCCTGGGGTCCAGCACCCCCGCCTGCAGGTGAAGCTTCCGCCTGCTGCTAGTCTGGCAGTTTGTTCCACTATCCTTCTACCTGTCATTGAGCCCAACAAGGCTGTTCCCACCCTCAAAGGGGTTTGTCTCCAGACACAGTGGTGCATGCCTGTAATCCCAGTGGCTGGGGAGGCTGAGACAGGAGGATTGCAAGTTCAAAGCCAGCCTCAGCAAAAAGCAAGGCGCTAAGCGACTCAGTGAGATCCTGTCTCTAATAAAATACAAAAAAAATAGGACTGGGGATGTGGCTCAGTAGTCGAGTGCCCGAGTTCAACTCCTGGTACGGCCGTAAAAGCGAGGGTATGTCACCCCTAATTCCTCCTGCTCCTTTCCTGCCTCCCAAGGTATCCTGTGAACATGCTCCACCATGGTCCCCGAAAAGCAGTTTCCCCCCATTCATGCCTGCCACTGAGCACAATCAGTATATATTTAATACTTTCCCCTTAATCAACTTGCTTTTTCTTTTCTTTCTCTTTTTCTATTCACACTTAAAAAAAAAATGAGCCTAGGTTTCTTTTTTTTTTTTTTAATAAATTTTCTGTCTTAGAATAGTTTTAGATTTACAGAAACATAGCAAAGATATTTCAGAGATCCGCTTGCTTCTTAGACCTTGTTTTTTAAAGAAAGTGTTTTGTTATTTCTGCAAATGGAAAATCAGCATGACTTACCTCAAATGGACTTTAATCTTAAAAATAAACAGTGAAAACAAAACGATGTTATTAAATTTTAAAAATTCAAATAAAAAATGAACAGCTCAATACAGGTAGTAATAAATCTGATTGATTAACTAAAATGCAGTCTTTGTAGAGTTGCCTGGTGTGTGTGTGGGGGGGGGGGGGCAAAGAGGCAGGAGGCAAGCCCCTTCACAGTGCAAAGCCTTCCGCGGCTGCCATGTGGTTTTCTGCCATGGCCCACATCTATGATCCTGCTGCGAGTTCTCCAAAGATGGACCAATCACAGTACAGTCTGAATTGGGAATTGTGGAGCACCTGCCTGATGACTTCCCCATGTCTCCCAACAACCTGCCAGTGTAGTGGTACTGTCATCATCTCCAGTTTTTAGATGAGGAAATTGAAACAGGTTAGGGATGTGGTTCAAGGCTCAGTCAGGAACCATACAAGATTATCAGGCTCCAAAGGGTGCACCTTTAACCACTATGCTCTACTACCAAAAACAGAAAAAAGAAGGAACCATTTTTAATTGGAGATTCAGTGGTAGAAAAAAAGAAAAGACAGTCAAGGGGGAAGATCAATTGATTCAAGGGGGCATCTCCTCAGTTTTTATTTTCCCCAACCAACTTCATACCCTGAAATGTCTTATTATGTAGAAAAATTGAAGGCATATAAAAATGAATACCCTACAGATAGCCTCCTCCAAGGTTCAACAATGGCCGACCTTCTGTATGCGTGTATGTGCTATTTGAATTGAAATAAACAAAGCCTTTTCCCCATGTGTCCTTGACAATAATACCAGGTTTGGTGCATATTATTTTTTTTGCAATAAATTCATTTAAAAATGAATGCATTACTGTGAAAATAAGGAGATGTTTATCTGCAACCCTCCTCAAACCTCCCTGTTCATCCCTGGTGGCATGAGCGACACACTAGGAAAATCAAGCCTCGAAGCAGGAGGGGGCTCCGTGGAGAGCTGTAGATCTTTTCAACAGGCTTCAAGCTGCTCATGTGCTGTTCCCTCTGGTGATAGGGTTTCAGGGGTCAAGGTGGGGAGAGCAGGGGTTCCGTGTCCCAGGTGGAGGTGACCAATGTACTGACATGGGGCTTTGCACTGGCTGCTTCCTGTGCCTGGAAACTCTTCCTGCATATTCTTGGGCTCCCTCCCTCCACTTGGACCTCTGCTCACAGATCCCCTCTCAGAAAGCCTTGCTGACCATCCAGCATCAGTAACCCCACTCTACTTCATTTTTCTTCAAAGTGCTTCAATCCACAACACTGTGTCTACGCTGGTCCAGAACCTCCACGATGACAGGAACACTCTCTTTACTCAGCACTACACCCCTGCCTGGTCCAGAGCCCAACACTAGCATGAGCTAAATGGGTGATTGGGGAACAAGCAGATGAATGAATGAATCGGTGGCCTAGGGTTCGGATTCAGACCCTACACGTGGTGCTGTCACCTGGGCTGTTCTAGCCTCTGATGGCCTGCCCACTGCAATGAAGAACTCAGTCTCTGCTCCGGAGAGGTGGCTGCATTTGGCTGTATTTCCCCAGAATTTTTCCACAGATGTGTTTTTTTGTGTGTGTCCCTCTGAAACTAGATTCATGTTTATTTCACACAGTAATGTGATCCCTGAGGAACTGTTGTTGGATATGGAATGCCCGACAAAGGCTCATAGGACGAAGGCTTGGTTCTCGGTGCAGCAGGGCTTCTGGGAAGTGATTGCATCATGAGGGCTCTGGCCTCACTAGTGGATTCCGAGGATGGCTGAGTGGACCACTTACTGGGAGGTGGAAACTGTAGGTAGGTGGGGCATGGGTAGAGGTGTGTCCTGGGGAACTTTATCTTTCTCTCTGTGTCTGTCTCTCTGTCTGTCTGTCTCTCTCCCCTTCCCTGCTGCCAGGAGCTGAGAGCTTTCTTCCAAAGCACCCTTCCACCATGATATTCTGCCTCATGTTGGACCCACAGCAATGGAACCAGAGACCTTGAAGCTTTGAAAACTTTGAAACCATGAGCCAAAATAAATTTTTTCTTTCCTCCTTTAAGTTGTTATTGTCAGGAGTTTGGGTCACAGGAATGAGAATCTGACAATCACAGGAACTGAGAGGGAGTGTGTGCCCATCACGGAGTGCCTGCCAGGGACTCAATGAGGACAAGGACAACCACTCTCCCCCAGCCCTCAATATGCATATTCCTAAGTGAGAATCTACTTTCACATCAGGCTTTAGGACCTAGGGGGACCACATTCCTGACCCTTTTCACACTGCTGGGGAGTAGGGAACATCTTCTCTTGGTTAAGAGGCTGTGGACAAAATCCAGAACTGGGTGAAATGCGGGAAAGGGCCCCAGCTGAGACCCAGTAATTCTGGGTTTTCCACGGACTCAACCTTGGACCTCTCCTTCCATACCTGGAAAATGGGAACTGTGCACTTGCTCTGAACCCAGGGACAAGGAACTACTCTAGGTCAAATTCCCAACCTCCAGTGACCTCCTGCAAATAGCAGCTGAACCACCTTGTCCCCAGAAGCTGCAGGCACAAATCAGCAGCTGAGACACACCTCAGGGTCCAGTTCACCTAAGCACAGGCAGTGTACTATTATGGTGGAGCCAGGCAAGGGGCCCTGGGGCAGAATTCGGAGTTGTCAGTATGACGCATGGGATAAATTAAGTTCAGAAATAAAGTCAGAGTGCGCTGTGACAAGTTGGCCTCAAACTACACTCCCTAGCGAGACATAATAGGGGAGCGCCAGGGGAAGCCTAGACCATCATCCTCCAGGTCCTCCCACCCTCCCCATAGGTCTGGCCCCCAGGCCTTTGTTTGGCCATACTCCTGCCTGGTGTGTTCTCTCTGAATGGCTCCAGACACAGTGACCGGCCACCTGCCTCACCCAGCAGGGCCTGATTCAAATGAAGGGGGCCTTGTTGGAGGCAAGGGGCTCCTGGTGGTGAGTTGCTTGGGCCAGCAGTCTGTGTTCAAGGCTCAGTCTTTCCATACTTTAATTTACTGATTAGTTGATTTGATGTCTCCCCCACTGAAATGCAAACCCTAAGGTGGAAGGTCTTTGTCATCTTGTTTACTTTTGTGTCTCTGCGTGTGGAGCAGGGCCTGGCACCCCGGGCCTCAAATGTTAAACGGGGAAGAACTGAAGGAAGGATACACGGCATGTGCAAAGACTCGGGGGTGGAAGGTTGTGGTAGCAAGGAAGAGTGCAGAAAGTTGGGGTCACAGTGTGAGGTCCTCAGGAGGTTGGTCGAGGGAGAATAGCAAGGTACAAACTAAGGGTTCAGGAATGCCAGACCAAGGCTTCGAGGATGACAGGTGGCCACTGCAGGGTGTTAAACTGGAAGCGACAAACTCATATCTGGGTTTAGGACAATCCAGCTGGCTGAGTAGAGGAAGGACTTCAGGGGCAGAGAAACTAGCAAGGCAGCTGTGGAATGAGTCAGGTAAGGAAGAGTGGGTACCTGGGCCAGGATGGGCAATGCAGAGGAAGGGGTGTCCATGGTAAAATCAGGAGAGTGAGCAGGAGGCTGGACTGGTTGGCACTGAATGGCCTTAGGAGTGGGGCAGGGCTGAGCAGCCTCTCAGATGGGGTTCTTCCTGACCAGCCCCTATGCCAGCCATTTGCATGGGAAGCTTCATCCCAAATGGCCACCCCAGGGGTTGGGGAGCAGGGGACCCAGCCCAGCTCTGCCTGTCAGGACTCGGTCAACACTTGCTATTAATGACAGGAGCCAGCATTTACCATTTATCACTGACCATGCAAGTGAGGAAGAGGCAAGTGAACCCTGCGGGGAAGTTCACCTAAGGCCAGGGCTGGGCTTAGGGTGTTCAGTCCCCCAGGAGAAGGTGACTGGCACTGGTTGACACCTATGTGCCAGGTGTAGAACGGATGCTTATATGTATTCAGTCCTCAAAGTGAGGTGGGCATTTTTACTCCCACGGTGCTGCCTTCCATAAGGAGGCCAAGCAGAAAACATGTGCAGGCTGGGCCAGACATCAGCCATCAGGAGTCATGTTTCTGCCCAACACAGAATAGAAGTTTGTGATTGTCACAGCAGCTCAGCAAAGGAACAGACTGGCTGAGGGGCATGCAAGTGGCCTCCTAGGACAGGCATTAGAGGCAACTGAATGCTTGTTGGCACCTGTGGAGGAAGTAGAGTCTACTGTGTCAGTAGACTGCCACTTCTCTCTCTATTGCTTATCACATCATGGGAAAGCTGAGGTCCAGAGACCAAATGGAAGTGGTCCCAGTCCTATTCATACCACTGGAGGACTGAACCAGGTTGTTGTCCTACGGTGTCTATAGGCTCTGATCCAACCCTGGCCTGGTCATGGAGATTACCTGACTCCTAGACACACATATGGTGGTCAGAGATTCCCAGGGGAAAGGAAGGAGGAATTCCTGTAATTCCCTGGGGTGGTCCCCAGCTTGCTCTTGGGAACTCTGCAAAACACCAGCACAGGTGTGCAGACAAGAAGCATAGGTGGCATGGGCACCTCATTTCTCAGCATGGCTTGAGCAGGTGGAGAATGGGGCTGCCTGTCCTAAATTCCATCCTCTTTCCTTGGGCTTCCACCAATAAAGCAGTGTCCTTGGGGGTCTCCATGTGGCTTCTCAGGAGGTTGACCTCACTGTATAATTAATGACCTATATCTATCAATTCTGCATGTTCCAGACCTGGTAGGGGGTACTGACTCAGGATTCCCAGCTCTGAATCCCAGCTCTGCCCCTGACCTTGAGCCTCATTCCCTGAGGGCTCAAACATTCCATGGGCAGGAAGCAGCCAGCACAGGAGTTTGTTTGTTTTAGTCAAGTTGGTTGCAAACATCTAAGAGATAAAAGATCAGGACATTAAAAAAAAAAATCTACATTTCCAGCTTTTCTCAAAAAATCAGAAGATCCGGTCTCACTGGGCTCCCAGTCCTGTCAGGCAACAATCCTCTGGCATGAGATACATTCTCCAGTCCCTCCAGGCCAGAAAACTTCTGGAGGCCAGTAAGTTTCCTACCCCACTCCAGCTGGGGGCCCCAGCCTCTTGTCTCAGGGTCGCTGGTCATTGGATGGGTGCTATGTTGATGGTTGGAGGGACAGATGCACAAAATGATAACAATAATGCTTGCTCTCTGCCCCCAACTTTCCCAGAGGAGCATGAGGGGTCCTGGGTATTATGTAAACGTTGAGGTGCTAGAAATAATAATAGCAACGAACACTTACATAGTACTTACCATCTTACCATCTAAGATGCCTGACCCTGTTCAAAACTATTTCTTCCTTTACCTCATTCATCCTCACCATCTAAAGTGTCTAGAAAAGAGCCCAGCATATAGCAGGCACTCAATAAATGCTAGCCATCCACACACTTGCCGAGCACTCTCACCAGCGATTAGCTCATGTGTGAATAGATGAGGCTACTGGGGCTGGAAGACCTTGAGAGAACCACCACCCAAGGTTACAGGAGATCAGCAGGGAACAGAGGTCACACTCAGGGCAGCCCCAGGGAGCAGTAGAAGGGTTGGACTCCTGAGAGAGCCTCAGGGAGAGCAGAGAGTGGGACCTTGGGAATGAGGAACGTGTTATGGTTTGGATGTCAGGTAGCCTCCTAAAGCTCACATGTGAGACAGGGCAAGAAGGCTCAGAGGTGAAATGACTGGGTGGTGAGAGCCTTCACCCAATCAGTGAACTAATCCCCTGATGGGATTAACTGGGTGGTAACCGAAGGCAGGTAGGGTTTGACTGGGGAGGTGGGTCATTGGGCCTGTGCCTTTCTGATCACGTCCTGAGCCACTTCCCTCCACCCAGCACTTCCGCCATGATGTTCTGCCCCACCTCAGGCTCGAGAAATGGAGCTGGCCATCTATGAACTGAGACCTCTGAAACTGTGAGCCCCCATATAAATTTTCGATCCTTAAAATTGTTATTGTCAAGTTCTTTGGTCACAGCAGGGAACAAGCTGACTAAAATAGAAATAATTCTGGTTCTAGCCGGGGCATGGCACTTCCCCCACCCTTCCAGCCCTGCAACCTGTCATCACCATGACCCAGCCGCCTGAACCCAGCAGGCCCTCTCCATTTAGCTCCTCTACTCACAGGTGCAGAAACCAGGGCTCAAGAAAGGTGGCATCGGCATCTTTGGCAGGGGGAGGTGCCTGGGCAGACCCAGCACATTCTGGTGTCAGCACTGCCCCTTCCCAGCTCTGGGACCCTGGCCACGCCTCTTAATCACCAATCCTCCACTTCCTCACCTTGGTGGCTCGGCAGTAGTGTTTCCCCAGCACCAGGCCCGGGATGCCGGATGTTGCCTAGATTGTCCCATTTACTCTTCCCAAAAACCCCATTTCATGGATGGGGAGATGAGAGCTCAAGGAATTCAGCAAGCAATTTTCCTGAGGTCACATGGCTATGAGCCAATAGAGTCAGGCTTCAGACCCAGCTCTGTGTGAGTCCAAAGCTTGTGTTCTTGAAATGAAGAAAATAATGTGGACTTCATACAATCCTTGTGAGAATATAATGAGATAATAAGTCACCAAATAGTAGCAAATGCTTCTGAGGAGTCTCTCACCACTGTGCCAGGTGCAGTTGGAAGCATTTTAAACGTATCAGCTCACCTAATCCACACGTCACTATTGACAGACACTGATGCTGTTATAATCCCCTATTATTGATCAGGAAACTGAGGCATGGAGAGGTTAGGTGACTTGCCTGAGGTCACAAACTAGTGCATAGTACACGCAGCTAGCTACAGCTTCCTGGCTTGGGAACACAGAGCCCCTGAACTCCCACAGTTTTCCTCACATCTCTAGCACTGTGTTGGCAACAGAGTCCCCACTGAGGTCACAGGGCACAGGGATTCCTGTTCCAAGCAAGCTCCCTGCCCCATCCCTCCAGCTCCACCCCAGAATCTTGCTGGATCTGGTGGATGTTAAAGAGAGTTAGAGTCTCTCTGCTCTGTCACTTCCCAAAGCCTAGGCCTGGGACCCCCAGCAGGTCCCATGGGAGACACAACATTTCTCCAGTCCTATGTCCCACCCCTCCAGGCCCTAGTAAGCAAGGAGATATCTATGACAGTCTTCAATGTGCCTTTTCCAACCTCTGGGCCTTTTCTCCAGCTGTTCCCTCTGCCCGAAGGCTCTTCCTTCTTCAGAAAGACCTCCAGCTCTCTGTAGGGTGGAGTGTGTCTGCCTTTCTCAGTCCCCACAACCCCTGAGGCCTTTGACATTATGATTGTATGTGTCTGTCTCAATCCCTGAGCTGTACAATGAACAATATTATACAAACACACGATCCCCTCCCAATACACAGCAACACACTCAGGAACACACCACCACACAGAAATATGCCACAACTCTTTGCTCATAGGTTATTCCCAGACTCCCAGAGGCCCAGTACACAAAAGCACAGGCATGCACAGGTGACCTCCTGACCAGGACACCCATATACGTGTTTCCATTGAAACACACAACAGGATAAGATCTGTGAGCCCCCCCACCCCACGGCATACTTCCAAGCACTCACAGACATAGCTACCAACACAAGTCACATACAGAAATTGCCCTTTACACACCTAATATACACAGGAGTATGCAATCATGCACAGGCGTGCGACACTACCCCTCAGCGGGATCACTCGCAGAGGCACCATCCTGGGCCTGTGCTGCAGTCGGTCCCCAGGCAGACTGGGCAGGCTCTGGCCTGCGGCTGAGAAGGGCATCTCCTGGGAGACAGGCTGGGAGGCCCTGGGAGCAGGGCCTGGGAAACCAGGCCACCACCTCCTGCCAGAGCTCACGCTGGGAGGGGAAGATAAATGATGCGTCTTAGTAGGGGAGGGTGGTCCTCAAAAAGGAGGGGGGCTCCCAGGCTGATTCCCAGTTCCCTTTCTTGCTTGCCACTTATGCTTTCAGACTACCTCTACCCAGCAAGCCCCTAGCCCAGGCCACTGCTCCAGCCACCCTCGTCAATCTTGCCCCTTATATAATGACCAGATTTTGCCAGCATTTGCAGAGCACAGGACCAGACCCAGGGAGGATTTGGCCCCAGGGACCCCACAGATCTCATGCTAGCTGGCTCTGATGATCTGCTTCACCATTTCATGGGATCATCTTGGTGCCTCTGACAGGAAGCAATCTGCCCATTTTAAAGATGTGAAGAAGGAGATTTGGTAGGTGAAGGAAATTGCCTGAAGTCATCTGGCCTCCCAAGATGGCAGCTGTCCCTGAGCCCGCCCCCAGGCTGGTGCAGATTCCCCCTCAGTCCTATCTACCACCTGGGGAAGCAAAAGGAGTGATCAGACCCCAGGTGGGTGGGGTCTTTCTTTGGGGCCTATGGAGGTAGCAGGATGGCTGGTGCTGGGGACAGCTGGCCTTCCTAGCTCTGGGAAACCATCTCTCTACATGCCAGGGGAGGGCTTCCAGGTCTGAAAGCCATAGACACCTGTGGGACACAGTGTCTGCTTTTACTAGTAGCCCCAGTTCCACTTCTGGGTGCTAACAGGCTGTGGTCGGGTTACCAGGTAGAGGCAGCACCCATGACAAGTTCCTGTGAGACCTCAAGTTCCACAATCCCTGGCACGAAGGAACTGGGAATTTTGGACTCTCCTGGGCCCTGTAGGAGAACACATTGGTGCTGGGATCAGCACCGAGGGCTTATGAGATTACAACAGGAAACCTCCAGGCCGGCCCCACTACCTTTAAGAACTAGGTGAGACAGCTTCAGAGGCCAGGGGCAGGTTTAGGGAAGCATGAAACTACTCCTGGCCTGATCCCTGCAGGCCCGCTGGCCCTGGACCCTGAGAACTCTTCTGGGACTCTGGATACAGTGACCATCTCTGGCCTCTGCCTCCCCAGATCCTGGGCTTGGGTGGAGACTCTTAAACCATGGTCCCCATGTTGGAAGGGGGCTTGGTGATCTTCAGCCAGCTGCTGGGTGCTTCCCCTCCAGCCTGCACTGGGTTCACTTGTGTGACAGGGGCTCACCAGTCTGATTTCTTCTTCCCCATGCCATAGGAAGACAGCATTTCCCAGCCTAACTTGCCAAGGTGACAAAGGTCATGTGCTATGATTTGGATGTGGTTTGTTCTCACCAAGCTCAGATTGAACCTTGGTTGCTAATTAGCAGTGTTGGGAGATGGGTGTATAAGAAGGATTAATGTTTTTCTTGCAAGTCTGGATTAGTTCTTACAGGAATGGATTACCTCTCACAAGAGCTGGCTGTTCTAAACTGGGTCAGTGTTTTTGTCCTCTCCTTCTCTTCCACGTTGCCCTCTGGCTACTCTGGCATGTGTCCCACTATGGGATACTATCTACCATATTATTACACACTGCAGTAGATTCAGCCACTGGATCTTGAACTTCCCAATCTCCATAACTGTGAGGTAAATAAACCTCTTTTCTGTATACATTACCCAGTCTCAAGTATTCTGTTAGAGTAACAGAAAATGAATCAACATACAATGTAACTGGGTTCTTAGAGAAGGTATATGGGAAGAAGTGATGTTTACTATTCTCAGGCCCAGCCTTACAACCCCTAGAGTGACAATCCTTGCTCTTTCCTTTGCCTTGCACAATGACAATGTGCTGAAGATAGTGGTACTCTGAGATTGAAGTAACTTGGATTTCTGAGTAGACATGTGGAGGATACATGTTCAGGAGATCCACTGACCCACACTGTACTGTGAGTGAACAAGAAATAAACATTACCTATTACCCTATTGAGATTTCAAGGTTGATTTTTTGTGTCTCAGCATAACTTAGCCTGAATAATAAACTCCTCTTTAAATTTTATATTTGTAGATTTCACCTAAGATTTTTAGCTCTGTGACTAAAATCCCCTACCCAAGATGTCTTCTCTCAGGGTCTCACAGCTCCCGTATCCTTGGGGATTATATTTTCAGGCAGTTTTAGGCAGTGGAAGAAAGGAGCTTTGAGCCAGTCATGTATCATGGTTTGACTGCAGGCGAGCTTCACATTTTCCTCCCTCCCTTCCTCCCTCCTTCCCTCTCTCCCTCCCTCCCTCCCTCCCTCATTTCCTTCCTTCTCCCTCTCTCTCTCCCCGCCCCCATGCTGGGGATTTAACCCAGGGCCACTTTACTGCTGAGACACATCCCAAGCCCTTTTTATTTGGAGACAAGATCTTCTCACTAAGTTGCTTAGAGCTTTGCTAAGTTGCTGAGGCTGGCTTTCAACTTGAGGTACTTCTGCCTCAGTCTCCCAAGCTGCTGGGATTATGGGGGAGCATCACTGAGCCTGGCTGGCTTCACACTTTTCTGAGCTCTGTCTCAGCCATAGAGTACCTGATGCTTCATCTGCAGGGAACTGGCGTACAGGTGAGGACCTGTAAACCGTAAAGGTGAGGCTGGTGCATTGACCTCAGACAAGGGCAGGGAGAGACCTCAAAGCTATATTTCTATGTGGAGTATCTGGAAGTCATCTGGAATCTTGAAGTTTCATTCATTGCTTCATCAGACAAATATTTATAGAGTCAGTATTCTTTGCTGTGAGGCCACGAGGTTAGGTTCTGACATCAAACCCTCCTGTCCTTTCTCTTCTTCCTGCTCTCTCAGGAATAGTCTCCTTTGTTTTGGAGAAGAGAGGGTGCTCTCAACCTGCACAGCCACCATGGCTCACTTTTGTTGAGAGTATACTATGTACCTGGCCCTTTGTGGTTTGGTTAAGCCTCATTATCCTCAGCAGGAACAGAGAGTTTTGAGCTGCCTGCCCAGTTACCCAGTAGAACTCATGGCAAAGTTGGAATTTGGGACTGATGAAGTCCTGCCCCAGCACCTGCTCACAGGACTGCAGAGCCACCCTGCCACGCCAATTTGTGCCGGGTGTGTGTGTGGAGGTGTGCAGGGGCCAACGAGAGGGGGCCGTTGGGGAGAGGGTTTCCAGGATAAAGCAGAATAGTAATATTGCTCCATTATTTTGTCTCTTCTGTTGCTATATCTCAATTTCCCTCTTAGCTCATTTGATGTGATTGACCCATAGTTTTTGCTTTGCTTTTAATTCATCTAGTAAGCTTCTCACTGTCCTCAGGATTCTGCCTAAGATCCTAGGCTTGGCATGCAAGGCCCCCAGGATGGTCTTCTAGCCCACTTCTGTCTGGGCCCTGTGCTGCTTAGTCTGAACCATGTGTGAACAGCGTCCCCCCAGCCCAGCCTGCTCTCTCACCCTGAGGCTCCCTAGTCTTGTCCTCTCTTCTTGATGTGCTCTTCCCACTCTCCTACCCAGTTCATTCCTGTCTGACTTTCAAAACTCAGCTCTGGAAGCCTTTCCTGGACTCCCGGATTGGGCTAGGTTCTCTCCTCTGCATTGTCACATCCCTGATCCACTGGGATGTCACAGTTCCATCTCTTCCTAACACTTGATGGCTCCTGAAGGGCAGGGCCTGGGATAGGTCCCCAATATCACCCAGTGCAGGGCCGGCCACTGAGGAACATCAGTGACCCTAAGTGGACCTGGATCATGAGTGAGGTTTCATGGACTCTTGGGAGATGAACCCACATCAAGTGGCAGGTTGAAGAGAGGACGGGATGGGACCAAGGGTGGAGAAAGGTGTGAAGAAAAGGGCACAGGGAGGTCAGAGTAGCCAGAGGGGTCTAGGGACTGGGCTTCTCAGAGCTTGGTTCATCTGAGGCTTCAAGGAGAGTTACCCACACTGGTTCTGAAGGTTGCTAGAACCGGACCACAAATATCCCATGAGGCTGGGTTGTGGCCCCAGTATTAAAAATTTTTATAAGTAATATATATGTATATGTATACACACACACACAATAGATACATACAAAAGAGATGATGTATGTAGCATTTTGTGAGAAAAGAGTAGACCAGTCACACTCTTTATTATCCACTTCAGGACCTTTCTCAGAAAGAAAAGAGTTGTGATAGATAATTACGTGAAGACGACAAATATAAGCCAGTATTGTCCTGGGAACACCAGCTGTATGGCCACCTTGGATAAAAAGCACAGATAATGAGTGTCTTTGAAGCCAACTTAAACTTGAGGGCACGGCTGCCTCCCGTCTAGCCTTCCCTAGGCTGGTTACTTTCTTGAATTTCTTCTTTTAAAGCCAATTTCTATCCAACGTAGGGAAATCTAATCAACAGAGTTTCTTTGCTTGTTGTCGAGGCTTGTAAATATTGGACTATGCTGTGTCTCCTGCAGCAAGCTTTTCTTACCCAGTGTTGTGTTTCTAGATTCTTCCACATAGTTGGCTGTGGCTCTGTTGGATTCATTTCCTCTGCTGTAAAGGATTTCATTATATGGAGATGCCACAAGTCACCCATTTTCCTGTTTAAAGCCTAGAGGAATTTCCAGGTTTTTGCCATCACGAATAGCGCCAACAGGACCCTCCATGTTCCTGTCTCCCAGGGCTTGTGCATGAGAGTTTCTCTACAGTTTACACTAAGTAATGAAATTACTAAATATTCCCCTTTGAGAAGCCCAAAGCTGGTGCGACAGTCCACACTGCATCAGAAGCAGGTCAACTTACACTTCACCAATACTTGTCACCATCAGATTCCCTGTCTGTGGAAGATCTGTGGTCTTAATTTGCATTTTCCTGATTTCTTTTTCTTTTTCTTTTTTTTTCTTTCTGTTTTGGTACCAGGGATTGAACTGAGGGGCACTCAAACACTGAGCCACATCCCCAGTCCTTTTTTGTATTTTTTATTTAGAGACAGGGTCTCACTGAATTGCTTAGCGCCTGGCTGTTGCAGAGGCTGGCTTTGAACTCACGATCCTCCTGCCTCAGCCTCCCTAGCTGCTGGCATTACAGGCACTTGCCACAGTGTCTGGCTTATTTTCCTACTGATTTCTATAATGTTGAGCTTCTTTTTTTTTTTTTTTTCAAGTTTATTTTCCATTCCTATTTTCTCAGCTGTGAAATGCTCGTTCATGTCTTTTGCTCTTTTTTAATTGAGTTGTTTGTCTTCTTAATGATTTGTAAGAGTAGTACATGCTTTGTTCATTATTTACGCTATAATGTATTCTCCCAGTTTGTAGCCAGTGTTTTCAATAATCACCCCAAAATTAACTTGGAGTCTGATGCAGTGGCACATGCCTATAATCCCAGAGACTCTGGAGGCTCATGAGTTCAAAACCAGCCTCAGCAATTTAGTGAGCCCCTGAGCAACAAAGTGAGACCCTCTCTCCAAATAAAATACAGAAAGGGCTGGGGATGTGGCTCAGTGGTTAAGCACCCCTGGGTTCAATCCTTGGTACAAAAAAAATTAACTTGGAGGAAGCAGAGACTACACAGGGCAACAAACACTCCAGCAGAAACCCCACCAATCGAAACACTGCCCTCTAAGAAATAAGAGGAAATATTGCATCCACAAGAAAAGAACAAGATAACACACTAAAGAAGTCAGAGAACAAAGAGCGCCTGGAAATATGAACGAAAAATTTTAAAACACTGTGTAGAACTGAAGACATTTTCTAGAATAGAGGGCAAAAAGGGAAGAAAAGTAGGTTAAAAAAAAATTAGGAAATGCAGAGGACTAGTGAGGAGGCCAAAATGTGAATAATTTAAAAGTCCTAAAAGAAAAAATAAAATAAAATCATTATAGAGGTAGGTTTGGAAATTTTTCTCTAAACTGAATATGATGAGCTCTAGAATGAGAAGACCCGTCATGAGTCTAGCACAGTGACCAGAGACAGCCTCACTTCAAGACCCACAAAGTCACAGAAACTTAAAAGCCTCCAGAGAAAGAAAAAAATTCCTTTAAAAAAATGAGGAAACAGCTGAGCGTGGTGGCACATGCCTGTTAATCCCAACAATTTAGGAGGTTGAGGCAAGAGGACTGCAAGTTTGAGGACAGACTCAGCAACTTAATGAGGCCCTGAGCAACTTAGCAAGTTGAGACTTTGTCTCAAAACAAACCAACAAACAAAAGAGGACTGAAGGTATGACTCAGTGGGTAAGTGCCCCTGGGTTTAATCCTCAACACAAAAATGAATTAAAAAAAAAAAAAAGATTAGGAAACAGAATGACATTGGACTTTTCAGTAGGAACTAGAAGACAATGGAGCAAGCCTTCAAAATCCAGAAATAAAATTATTTCCAACTTAGAATTCTACAGCTAATCAAACTATCAATTTTTAAAAGAGAGGCACTTTTAGACATGCACGGTGTTAAAATTGTACCTCAAATACTTCCTGTATTACTCCACTTTCTGATGCTAATAACACAATATTACAGATTGGATGCATTTTAATGAAAAGAGGTTTATTTGGGCTCACAGTTCTGGTCCAAGGTGGTGAGGGTAGGCACATCTGGTGATGGCCTTTCTTGCTGACCAAGTCCCAAGGCAGTGCAGGGCATCACAGGGATAGGGAAGAGAATAGGGAGTGACATGTGTCTCAGTGTTTGTGGACATGTATATATATGTCTGTGGACATGTGTTGGTGTGTGTGTGTGTGTGTATGTGTGTGTATGTGTGACTGGTCTCTCTTATAAAGCCCCTAGGGTTTAATCATGGGGACTTTACCCTGATGACCTTATCTAATCCTAATCACTTCCCAAAGACCCTGCCTCTAAATACCATAGTCAGATTAAGTTTCTCCCCTCTTAATATCTTACAACAGGGATTAAACTCCAACATGAGTTTTTTTTAATATAGAAAAGATTTATTCAATTTTTTCTTTTCTTTTTTTATTATTGTTTGTTCAAAACATTACAAAGCTCTTGACGTATCATATTTCATACATTTGATTCAAGTGGGTTATGAACTCCCATTTTTACCCCATATACAGATTGCAGAATTACATCGGTTACACATCCACGTTTTTACATATTGCCATACTAGTGACTGTCCAACATGAGTTTTGAAGGGAACAAACCATAGCATTTCCTTTTAGAAAATTGTGGCTAAGCAAGCAGCTGGGTGCCTTGGCACACGCCTGCAATCCCAGCGATTTGGGAGGGTGATGCAAGAGGATCACAAGTCTGAGGTCAGCCTCATCAACTTAGAGAGACCCTAAACAACTTGGCAAGACCCTGTCTCAAAAAAAAGGGTTGGGGATGTGGCTCAGTGGTTAAGTGCCCCTGGGTTCAATCCCTGTACAAAAACAAAACAAAAACATTTGTAGCTAGGTGTTCCCCCAAATAATGTGGAATCTAGAAAGAAGAGGACATGGAAACGGGGAAGCAAGGAATCCAGCACAGCAGAAAATTGCAGAGCAGATTCCAGATGCTGGTGAAGGGAGATCCCACAAGGAGAGCTGGCAGCTGGCCTTGCCACCTGCCAGCCCAGGATGGCCAGTCCAAACTCCAAGGGGACTTCTTAGACAAGGGTGAGTTGACAGAATACTTAATGTGGATGATTATATTAAGAGGAGATTTACATTAACAAGGGAAAGTTTGGGAAGGAATAAGGGATGGATATGTAGAAAAGCAAGAAATAAAACAAAACTGATCAATTATTAATTCCAGAGAAAGCACAAAATTATGTAGGACAAATATTAATCATGACATACTGTGAAGAGCAGTTATTTTGTTATGATCACATAAAAATCTTTGCAGGATATGACAGGAAATGTGCAGGCAACAAAAGAAAAAATAGACATGTTAAAATAAAAATTTTAAAAAATTCTGTATTATTGAAGGACATGATCAACAAATGGAAAAATCTACCCACAGAATGGGAAAAATGTCTGCAACCACATATCTAATAAGAGGTTAATATCAAGAAATATAAGAATTCCTACAACTCAACAACAACAAAAAACTAAATATGATTTTAAAGTGGGCAAAGGACTTTAATAGACATTTCTGCAGAAAAGATAAATAAATGTCTAATAAGCACATGAGAAGATGCTCACCATCACTAATCATTTAATAAATGCAAATTAAAACCACAATAAAAAAAACCTACTTAAAAAAAAGGAAAAAACCTACAACAACCTCATACCCATTAGGATAGCTATTACTAAAAATAAACAAACAAAACCCAGAAAACAATAAGTCTTGGCTAGGATGTGGAGAAACTGAAAACTTTGTGCCCCATTGATGGGATTATAAAATGGTACAGCTGCTATGGAGAAAATTTAAGGTAGAATTATAACGTGATCCAGCAATTCCACTTCTCAGTATATTCAAAAGAATTGAAAGCAGGGACTTGAAGAGATATTGGTTCACTCATGATCATAGCAGCTTTATTCACAACAGATAAAATGTGGAACCAACCCAGGTGTTTATTGATGGATGGATGAATGGAGAGATGAAATGTGAAATATACATACATATAATGGAATATTATTTATTCTTAAAAAGGAAGGAAATTCTAACACATGGATGAACATGGATGAACCTTGACGTCATTATGCTAAGTGAAATAACCAGACCTGAAAGGACAAATACTGTACAATCCTCCTTCCTTGAGGTCCCTAGAGAAGGTGAATTCATAAAGACAGAAAGTAGATTGGTGGTTTCCTAGAGCTGGGGGTAGGGCATGGGGAGTTACTGTTGGATGGGCCTGGAGTTTCAATGTGGGGCTGATTGTACAACAATGCAGATGAAATTAATGCCACAGGAATTGTAAAACTGATTAAGATGGTAAATTTTGTCATTTGTATTTTATTACAATAATTATTTAAAATTAAAAAAATATTTTCAAAGGGAAAAAACTTTTTTAAATTACATAATCATCTTACTAGGAGGATGGGCAGGAGTTGACTCTGTATTTGATTGTGCGTGGGTTGGGGACCACTGGGGAGTGTGTGAGGGAGCTAAGCTCTCATTTGTATGATGGGAAATTAAAAGATAGTCCCTAGCCAGGAGTGGTGGCACATGCCTATAATCCCAGGGGCTCAGGAGGCTGAGACAGGAGGATCATCGATTCAAAGTCAGCCTTAGCAAGTTTTTGAGGCTCTAAGCAATTCAGTGAGACCATGTCTCAAAATAAAAAATAAAAAGGGCAGAAGATGTGGCTCAGTGGTTAAACACCCCTGGATTCAATCCCCAGTACACATACACACACCAAAAAAAAAAGTCCTAAAACTGAAGATCAAAAAACAGAAAGAAGTGTTTTATTTAACGATATGGAGCTATGTACCAAAAGATTCAGCTAAAAGGACAGCAGTTGCCTCTGGGGAGAGTGGAGGTGGCACACAAATAACTTAAGATTTTCATAACAAGCCTTTCAGAACAACATGATTCTCTAAACTATGAGCAAGTAAAACTTTTTACGGGGGTGGGGGGAACAACTAAGTCAAACCAAAAGCAAACAGAAAATTGCTGATCCTTCCTTGGAAGGCCCTGGGCTTCAGGCCAAATTGCCAATGACCTTGAGGAATACCTGCTATTGTGGACAGAGAGGTCAAGGCCCCTATGTTCCATCCTTTTCCCCAGAACAAATGGTGGCACTCAGAGCTGGTGGCCCTTAGAGAAGGGAGACACATCTGCACAGGCAGAGGCCCATTGTTTACTGGTGTAGCTGCACATTCATTTTAATGTATTAGAAATGCAACTACTATGTCGAACCTGTGATTTCATGGGGATTATTGATTCGATGAAGCCAAGTTTATTAGTGAAAGGATTTAAGGAAAACATAGTCACCCTTAAATATTCATGGGTTCCACATTGTCAGATTCAACGCACAATGGATAGAAAAATATTAGAAAAAAAATGTCTGTACTGAACATGTACAAACTATTTCTTTTTCATTATTCCCTAAACAATATACAGTGTAACAGCTATTTATATAGTATTACTATATTAGGTATTCTAAGCAACCTGGAGATGATTGAAAGCATTTAGGAAGATGTGTGTACATTATAAGCAAACACTATGCCATTTTATATAAGGGGCTTGAGCATCCATAGATTTTGGTTTCTCTGGGCATAGGGTCTTGGGACCAATCCCAACAGATGCTGAGAGACACCAGTACTAGGAGATGCTAAGGGAGATAAGTGGAAACTGAGAGCGTAGTTCAAGTGGGATGGAAATGACTAAAGAAACGAGACATACTGACGTAGTACAATCCCTCAGATCAGGGATGAAAATCCCATGCCTGGGGAGGAAGAGGGACCCACCTTGTTTCCTACAGTAAGACCATAGAGAAGGCAAGAAATGGAAGCTGGGTTTGTTCTGCTCTTCTAGGAAGCTCTGAGTTACCCTCATCCTCTCAGTATCTTCCTCTGCACAATGCAGGGTTCTGCAGCTAATAGCAATCTTGTAGCTGATGAGTCGTAGAAGTCCTTCTGGAGAGCATGCTGACTGTGTCACAGAAACAATAGCCGTGCCAATTATAGGAGCAAATGCTTACAGTCTGTGCTATGTCCTGAAACTCTTCTAAGAACTTAACACACTTTAGCCTTTTCATCCTTACACATCCTTACAGCCAGCCTGCAAGAAAGTTCTCAAAAGAGTTTTGCTTCCTGGGACTCACAAGCCTGCGGCCCATTCCCACTCAGGTAGGGCTGACCTGTGTGCCCAAGAGGATATCATAGAAATGATATAGTGTGACTTCTTCCTTTCTCTGGAACAATTGCCCTGAGGGAGCCAGCTGCCATGTCCCAAGGACACTAAAGCAGAGTGAGCCTTATGGTAAAAAACTGAGTCCTCCTGCCAACAGCCAGCAGCCTGGCCAACATCTTGACTGCAGCCTCACGAGGAACACAGAGTGAGAATCACCCTAAGCTGCTCCCAAATTCTGACCCCCCCAATACTGTGAGAGAGGATGTGTTTATTATGGTTTTAAATTGTTATGTTTCAGGGTCATTTGTTATGTAGCAATAGGTAACCTATACAATTAGGTAACATTCCCATTCCCATTTTATTGATGAGGAAATTAAGGCACAAAGAGTCATAAGGTAGCAAGTGATTTAAACTGCAGTGATTTAGATCTATACAAAGTTCATGTCCTGAATTAGAATCTCCCATTTATAGGAGATAAATGCTTTCTCCTCTGTCTTTGCCTCCTTACAGAGGAGAGAGCGAGACAGTGACACAAATGCAAAGAGACTGTGACAAGGAGAAATGGGCAACTGGCTCACAGCATAGTGTGACGGACTGGAGCCATGCATCTGTAAAGCGAAGGAAAGGGACAGCGGGAGCTCCATGCCCTTGCAGTTTAGCTGTGGTTGGCTTCAGGCCTCTGGTCTCCAACACTGGCTGAGGTACCCCCAGCCTTGGGAGTCTGCGGGTACCTGGTGGTAGGAGTCTGATGCCCCTGAACAGCCCCTCCCCTGGGGCTTTTGTCTCCCTTTGCAGTCACTATTTGTCCCAGTCTATGTCTGCCCCACACCAGAATCCTCAGTGGCAGGGATGGAGTTTTGTCCTCCATATCTCTCCCCTGGCACAGTGCCAGCCAAAGTAAGCCAGGCAGGGTGCAAGCAGAAGGCCCTTTGGCCCTGACCCAGAGAGAATTCATCTGGTCACACCTTCCTTTAACAAGTCATCAGCAGTGACACAGCAAGGACCAGGACAACCCGGTTTCTGACTTGGGACACTCTTCATTGAGCGGATGATCCAACAGTGTAGCCCAACAGATTGGGACACACTGTGCTTGGGAGCCCAGGGGAGCAGGGTGGATCTTTGTGGGGAGGCTAGAAGGCTTCCCACAGGAGGAGGAGGCATGTGAGTAGAGGCCAGAAGATGAACAGAGGTCACCTGTTCCTCAGTGCTAGTTCTAGGCAGAGGGTCCAGCCTGGGAAGGGTCTGAGAGGAAAGAGTAAGTTCTTAGAGGGAAGAGTGAAGAATAAGGGTGCAGAGTGGGCTTCAGGGCTTCTAGTGGCCCTGGAGACCAGACATGGAGGCAGCAGGGGACAGGGTGTCATGCTGACAGCAGGTAGAAGGTCACCTATGTGTCTATGGGAAACACACTGCACTGGGGATTGGGTTTAGGAGTTTTCTTTGGAAATACAGGGGTAGGCACGTCCCATATGCTTGAGTCATCCCATGACTCAAGAGAGAGGACAGATGAGGACAAGAAGTCACCTGGGTAGCAGAAACTACACCCAAATCTCAGTGTTCATTTGGCGTCTTATGCATTCCAAGGGCTGGGTTTTCTCTGTTCGCCCCTCAAAGGAATTAACAAACTCTGGTGCCTGAAAAATTCCCAGTTCCACCATCTGGGTTTGAATACTGACCGTGCCATTTACTGTCTGTGTGACCTCTCCGTTTAGTTTACCCATTTATGAAATGGAGATGCTGTAGGGATTAAACGAGCAAAAGATGAAGCAATTAGAATGGTGTCTGACCCCCAGAAGTATACAATAAACATTAGCAATTATTACTGTTTGGTGTAGTCTTCTTTTAACATTTTCAGATATTTAAACATAATTTATCATGTGCTTTTCTTGTACCAAGTCTTGTGTTTATTTTCTGAAAACATTGTCATCCAAGGGGACAGAAACCTCCAATAAAAGCAGAAATCAATGTGTCCCATGCCAGGGACCCAGAGATGCAGAAGAGCTAAATGGTCCCCATCCTCAGGCTGATAAGGTGACAGGTGCATAAACAGATGGTGGCAGTACAGGGTGATCCAGGCTTTGATAAACAGACAGTCCAGGGGTTGTAGGAACTCAGCAAAGTGGACCAAACTGGATAGGGGGCCTAGAGAAGCTGAGAGAACTTCTGTTGAGGGAGATGTGGAGAGACAAAGAGTAGCCCATTCTGGCAACTTGACATATGGGTAGACAGTATTAGCAAAGATCCCCTTGGGGAGGTGGGGCAATGCCTGGATTTAATTTGCATTCTTTATATGTTGAGAAGCCATCAAGGGTTTCTGAACAGGGAATTATGTTTGAATAATAGTAATCATAACTAATATTTATTATGTACCTCCTGTATCCTGTATGTCGTACACACACAATCTCATCTAATATAACCCTCATGGCAGCCCTAAGTGGTTAAGTACTGTCACTGCTCCCATTTTTCAGATGCAGAAAATTAACTACAGAGGTTGAATTGCCCAAGTTCACATAGATAAGGAGGAATCCAGCCACAGTTTGACCCAATACCCCAATAGCTGTGCTTTTTTCTTTATTTTTTCCCCTTCCTTACCCCCAATCCTCTTTCTCTCTCTCTCTCTCTCTCTCTCTCTCTCTCTCTCTCTGGTGCTGGAATTAATCTCAGGATCTTGTACATACTAGGCAAATGCTCTAACACTAAACCACACTCTCAGACCATGGCTAATGGTCTTAATCTTTCTACCTATTGCCTCTGAACTTCACCCCATTCAAAAATCTTAAAGCTGGAATGAATTTCAGAGACTCCCCATCTCACCGACGAGAAATTGAGACTCAGATGGGAATGACTTTTCTATGAACACAGAGTAGAGGAGGAGAGGCAGAGTTAGATTAGTTTGGGTAGTGGAGGGGCTTCTGTCCTGGACTTCACAGCCTAGGCATTTTTGCTTAGCACAAAATCCAAACTCCTTGCTCTGGCCTACAAAGCCCTGCTGCCATCAGGGCTTTCTGGACTCCCTGAAGCTTTTCTGATGCACACACCCCTCCCTTTCGCCAGGCCCCAGCCCATCTAGAGGCTTCTACATTGCTATTCCCTCTGCCAGGAATACCTTTCTCTCTGATCTTCATGTTGTCAGTTTCTTTACCATTCATTGAAATGTCACCTCCTCTAAAAGTTACCCTCCACTCTTATATCACCCTGGCTTTTTTTCCCCATAGCAATTAGAGTAATCTAAAGTAATCTTTTGCTTCCTTGCTTTTGGGTTTTTCTCACCCAAGGGAAAAACGGAAGGAGGGCAGAGAGGGGCCTTATATATTTTTACACTGCATCTTTGAGCCTTGAACAGAATCTGATACCTAGTAGGTGCTCTACAAGTTTTTGTTGGGAGTGCTTAAGTCCACATTTCATTGTCTGTTCATGGTCTGCTCTGGATCAGCCAGGGACCTCCCTGGGGCTAGCACCATGCCGGATTCACCTTGGCATCCCCAGGCCTAGCACATGGCCAGAATATGCTTAAATGATCGAGGGATAGAAGGGACAATGGTAGGAGCACCCTCAGGTCTCCTAAGGCCTAAGCCCTTTCCTGGTGGGGTGGCTACAGCCATTGTCTTTGGGCAACCCTTTGGGCTCAGGAAGCTGATGAGATAGGGTGATTTCAGGTCTACGGCTTAGAGCCCCCACCCTTCTGCTGGGAAAGAAGGACAAGAAGGAAGAGGGAGTGGACCTTACACTGGGCCTTGGCACCTGCAAGCTGATCCCATTTAGCGGTCAATGCCCTAAAATTTCATTTTCTAAAGAAGATTGTGTGGTTGGGACAGGCTTATCAGCAGGCCGATAAAACCTAGTTTGGGTTCTGTTCTCCACATCCCATACCCTGGAGTCGCTGAGGTGGAGCTACAATGCCTCAAGAGAAGGCATCCTCTCCTTTGCACAGAGGCCAGTGAGGTGGACAGAGGTCCTATATGTGCGGCCCCTAGCGGCAGAGATGACGGTGTCCCTATAGTGGTCTCCTTTATCAAACCAAGATTTACCTGAGCCCCCCACCCCCATCCCCCCGCAATTGTCTGCCTCTTTGCTTGGGCGGGTGAAGAATACTGAATGTGGACGAATGAACAGTCGATGAGCCAGGCCCAAGCCGCCTGCTTCACATCCCTGCCTGTGATCGCATAAGCACGACGCAGACGGACATAGGCACAGGAAGCAGCTATGTATCTGGAGGTGATGACAGGTGTAGAGGTCATGGCTCATACCCCGGGCTTCTCCCTCATCGGCAATACCTTGATGTCCCAGCTCCTAGTCCCCCAATCTGACCCCCACGCGCACACTGCACAGGCTTGCGCCTTCTGGAACATCATTTTCTCTCCCATCCTGGCTCTCCTGGGCATCCTTCTGCCTCTGATCCACCACCTCCTCCTGGAAGCCCGTGTTGCTTCCCTGAGACCTGCTACTTTCAGGAGCAGGGGCCTCGCCTGGCTCATCCCTGCGTCTGCAGACCCCAGCACTCGATGGGCCCACAGCGAGGTCGTGGGGAGTCTGTTAAGGCAGGAGTGGACCAAGGACAAGGAGGGAAAAGAGAGAGGAGGCGGCAGCGGGAGGAGCGTGGGGCGGAGGCGGCAGAGGGAGGGAGCGCGCGCGCCGGCGGCGGCCGCCCAGGGCCGGGGCCGCGCGCCCAGCCTGAGCCCGCCCCGCTGCCGAGCGTCACCGAACCTGCTTGAAATGCAGCCGAGGAGCCGGGGCGGGCGGCAGCGGCGGCGGCGGCGGCGGCGGGGGCAGCGGCAGCCCCGGCGCCGCGGCAAGGACTCGGCGGTCTGAAGCGCGGCGGCGGCAGCGGCGGCGGCAGCGGCATGGGGGGCGCGGGGCGCAGCGGCCGGAGCCCCGGGCCCACCATGGACCGCTTGGAGCGGGCCGCGCTCCGGCCGCTGGCGCTGCTGCTGCTGCTGCTGCAGCTTCAGCATCTCGCGGCCGCGGCGGATCAGCTGCGCGGCGGCCAAGGTGCGTGCGGCGGGTCCCAGTCGGTGCTCTGCGCCGCCCCAGCAGCCAACAAAGCGCGGCCCTACGGCCTGGGAGGACCCAGTTATCCCTGAATTTGCACTCGAACCCGCCTGCTTTCTGGGCACCGGCTCTGGGTTGAAAGCTCTGCTTTCCGGGCACCGGCTCTTAGGGGATGGGCGCAGCGGGGGCCTGACCGGCCATGAACTTTCCTGTGGCTGGTCATTCATGGTTTCGGGTGAGCTGTGCCATTCTCGCGCTTGGGGTTTATTTAACGTGCGCGCTCAACCGCGGCGGTGCGCGGAACCGAGCTGCTTCCCTGCCTGACAATGCGTTTACCGGGACCCCTGCGCGCGGTAGAGTGTGGCTGTTTGCAAGGGGAATGAGCCGATTAGCCCAGTGCGTGTGTCGAGCGTGAGCTGTGTCTCCTTGTGGCTGTGTCTGCGTGAATCTTGACTATGGGCCGTGTGTGCGGCTGAATGTGTCAGAATGGAGGGTGTACCCAAGTCGTGTGACGCCGACTGTTAAGTATGTGCCTGGTCTCACCGTACCACCAAGCGGTCCGCCATCCGGGGAACTCATAGCATCCAGCCCTCCATCTGGATCCAGGGTGCCCTAAGCCTCCGGGGTCTCCAGCATCACCCCCTTTCCTTCTCCCGGGCTCAAGTCGCTAACCCAAGTCTCCGTTCCTCCTACCCCTAGGGCCGATTAAGGAGTGCCAAGCGGACCAGTTCCGGTGTCGGAACGAGCGCTGCATCCCCTCGGTATGGAGATGCGACGAGGACGACGACTGCTCGGACAACAGCGACGAGGATGACTGCCGTGAGTGACCAGCCGGGGCGCTCAGACCCAGACAGGGAGGAAGCGGTGGGGGGCGCCAGGCTCAGTGTGCACGTGGCTCCAGGCGCCGCGGGGCCACCTGCTTCAGCCACGCAGCCTCCCTCCGGGAGGGGTGGCCCTAAGCGACCCGGCGGGAGCTGGGCGGTTGGCGTGTCTTGGCCCGGCCTGGGGCGGAGCCCAAGTCGGTTTGCCCCAAGCCCGCCACGCCTGGGCCGGAACTGTGGGCGGGGACGCGGCAGCCCCTGCGTGCTTCTACGTTCCAGCGATCGGGCCTTCTGGGTCTCCCACCTGAGCTCCACCCTACACGCGAGTGTTTCAGAGTTATAAGTGGCCCTGGCCGCACCGCTTTCCTTTTCCTGCTCATTTTTTTGTGAATGAATGGGCTCCCCGGGGCCCCTGATTGGCTGGGCAAGGACCACCCCATAGGCCTCCATGGCCCGAGTCACCAATCCTGGAGCCGGCGGGTGTGTAATATTCCGGTGCCCTGGGCTCAGGAACCCTGCCCTGGCCCCGCCCCGGCCGCACACCCGCGCGCATCCTCTGGGTAGTGTTGCCGGCTGGAAGTCAGCGCCCGCTGCTTTTCTGTCGAGTCACCGTGAAAACCTTTGAAAGCCACGCTTAGTACCCGACCGCGCTCTCCTGCCAGCCGGGTCTGGGTGTGAGTCATGGGCACCAGGAAGGAGGCGACTAGAAGGAAGGGTTTGTTTCCTGGAAGGGGCCTGAGGCCCCGACTGTCTTTACTGAGCATGGTGTTAGCACACTCTGTGTGTGACTGATTTTGAAGTTCCTTGTCTGGGGGCACAGGGTTTTTGTTATCAGTGGGACCGGAAGCTAGTTAGCAGGCAGTTGCCTTGGTAGAAGGAATATAGTTCCAGGAACAGAAAAACTGGACTTTTTATTATTACTGAGGCCTCGGTGAGCCAGGCGTTGGGTACTCTGGAGAACATGCCAATCCGGGAACACAGGGTCTGAGGGAAGAGGCAGCAGGTGGGCAGACCCTCAGCTCTGCACAGTGCGCAGGACAGAGAGGGAGACACTTGGACAGGTAAACCATCTGTTGGGTCTTTGAGATTTTTGACTGTTTGCTTGTCAAACTTCTCTGTTCACTCTCAGACCTAACCTGGAGTGGGCTTTGTGACTTGTGCACATCATTTCTGTCTGCCTCAGTTTCCCCACCTGACCACTTGGGCTAATAATTCCTGCCCTGGCAACCTCATGGGATTGTTTTGAGGACTAATTCCAGAAATGTCATTGGAAATAACAAGACTCACACGTGCTGGTCTCTGTTGGTCTCTGTGCTGAGCATGGAGGTTAAGTGCTTATAGGGGTTAAGTTACTTGTTCCACAGCTACTGAATTGCTAAGTAGGATCCGGAATTGAAACATCTGCCTCCAGACTACTTAGCCTAATGGTGACTTGACAGTCCCTGGTGCTATTGAAGTTGTGAAAATGGCCCTGGTCAGGTAAAATATTAGAGTGAATCTCTAGCCTGGGAGTTGTTCTTCTGGTGCCCCTGGAGGGAGAGTGCTGTGGAGAGTCAGGGAAATAGAAACTGCACTTCTGCACTGGTTTTACTGTACCTTCTTGGCTCCTTAGAATGACAATCTTGTGAAGATGGGTGTGAAGAGCAGAAGTTTCTCCTGTCTTGCTTCATAGATAAGAATACTGACTCAGAGAGGTTGAATGGTTTGCCCAAGGCCACACAGTTCAGAATGACAGAACTTGATCAGAATCTCTGTCAACTTCCTAGCTCAGGGGGTCTGTCTGCTGCAGGGGGAAGTGTGGTATGGAAGAATCTAGGAGCTAGAAAGCTATACTTTAAATGTTGGGCCTGTCGCTTTTCAGCTCTGTGTGAGGCTTTGGGAAAGATGGAAAGGAGAAGTAGCTTATGGCTGGGTGACCCCAGGTGGGACTAGGAGTGCTCTGGTGACCAGTCTGGGCTCCTCCTTTGGTTCTGAGATGGTTGGGGTAGAGTCACAGTCAGGGGTAGAGGGAGTGGTGGCTTTGTTCATAGCACTAAGGATCAGTTTCACACTGCTTGACTTTCCTGAGTTTGTTTCCTCGTCTGCCAAACAGTGTAGCTGTTCCTCCATGCTGAGGTTTATACAAGGAAGTCTTCTCACAGGGCTGGCAAGAGAAGGAAATGGAAAAGTGTTCCTACCTCTGAGATCTTTAGAAACCCTTTCTGCCCCATCTGAGGCACCTGTCCAGGCTGAATCAAACTGTTCTCCCTGTTGGCGCCTCCTGAAGCAGCTCCTCCTTATACCTGGCCACCTCCCTTGGCACTGACCTGCAAGGGGTCCCCAGCCGCCCTGCCTCTATGCCTCTCTGGACTGCAGAATGGGGGGTGGAATTTGTAAATAATGTTCAAGTGAGGCAAAATGACCTCAAGCTGCCAAAGGAGCCAAAGTGCAGCCCCTGAATACCAAGAGGCTGATGGAGGCTGGCGGGAGGGAAGTTTTGTATTAAGGAGGCCAAGAAAGGCTTTTTCTGGAGGAGATAGCTTGAAAGATGGTGGCTAATACCTTCTCTCAGGGCTTACATATTTTAAAATAGGTGGCACAGAGCCCATGTTAGAGAGGACACTGAGGTGCAGAGAGGTGATGTGACCCCCCCCCCCCACATCCCCCAGTCATCCAGCTCCTCAGGGTTGGAGCTTGAACTCACACTGAGGCCTTCCAAGACTGATCCTGATCCACAGGGAGTGGGCTTGGCCCTTTGGAGACAGCTAGAGCTGGTGGGATGGGGAAGGGAAGAGCTCATGGGGATTTAGTTTCCAACTCAGAGGACCTTCAAAGTGAAGAAAGAGGCCGGAAACTGCAGGGCCAGTCCCAAGGAAACCCAGGGGAAGTTAGATGGGATTCCTGGCTGTGGGTGTGGGTCACGTAGGCCAACTGACCCCTCGGTCTCAGCATCCTGTTGCTCCTGGTGTCTGGGGGTAGAAGTGGGGATTCTGGTCCCTAGCCAGGTCTTTACTCCACAAGTCTGGAAGAGTCTCCAGGGCCACTCAACCCATTCACACTTACCAAGCTCTTGCTGTGGGCTAGGCGTGGTCAGGCATCTCACCCATATCCCCTTGAGCTCCTCTGTTCTGTGAAAGAGGCAGCCCTACAAAGTACCTGAATTATTCAGTTTATAAAGGCACAAAAGGGGTTAAATAACTGGTCCAATGGATATAATTTTTAAGTGAAATTTCTGAGATGTGAACACAGCACGTAACTATGGAACCTGTGCTTCCATGAGTACTAGCTGGTGATCTTTGGTGACCTAGCTTCGGTTTCTAATCTCAGGATGACAGCTTAAGGCTCCTTCCCCTCAACCCCCAGCTCTGGGAACAATCAGTGCTTCTTTGTGGTTAGACTGGTGGACAGGTAGATCGATTTCATGCTCATATACTTCTACCTTGTTCAGGTGTCTTTCAGCTCTCTTGCTCCCCCAACTCTTGCTACCCATCCAATGTTTAATCTGGAGTGGCTGCAGCCAGGTCTCCCCTAGTGGAGGGCCCGTTAGCGGGGCAGGCCAGGCTGCAGAAGTCCCATGGCCTGCTGGGCAGCAGCCTTGTGAGTAGGTATAGCCCAGCCACGGCTCCTGGCTGGTGCTGGAGCCCAGCTCTGGCCTTCAGGTGCTACCTAGACACCAGGCCCAACTTCATCTCCTTTTTAGGATGCTGCTGCTTTTTTCTGAACCCCATCTGACTAGGTAACTCTATCATTCAGAGTCCTCCTGGAGCTCCCAAGTACCCCAAGAATGAAGTCAGTTTGGGTGCCTCTGTATTTGGCCCCCTGCCCAGCCCTGTGCCCACTCACCTTTCTGCCTCTTCCTATAGCCTGGCCACCAGACTGTAGCTCTGTTGCTCTTGTCTTCCTTCGGCTTCTCACCTCTAGGATTTTGCATGTGGGTTTTTGTTCTTGTCTGTTTCTTTAACAGGGGGTTGAACCCAGTGGTGCTTTACCAGTGAGCCAAATCCCAGCCCCACCCCCCCCACACACACTTTTTTAATTTATTTTTTTATTTTAAGATAGGGTCTCACTAAGTTACTTAGGGCCTCACTGAATTGCTACTGAGCCACTGCCTCTATTTTATTTATTTTGAGACAGGGTCTTACTAAGTTGCTGAGGATGGCCTCAAACTTATGATCCTCCGGCCTCTGCTTTGCCAGATTTTTCTGAAGGCTCCTGCAGTGGGTTGCCTACCCAGTCTGGAAGAGTCTCCAGGGCCACTCAACCTCAGGATTACCTGGAGATGACAGAAAGCAGCCTGGCAGGGACTGGGAAAGAAATGAGTCCAACAGGCCTGGTTAGTTGCAGTGAATGAGTAGCCTCAGGCTCTGGGGAAGGCAGGTCCTATTTGGCCTCCTGCGCTTTTCCTCCTGGCTGTGCCTGCCACCCCTGTGGCTCTGCCAGCAGGCCACAGGCTTCCCTTGCTTCTAGGCCAAGGCCTGCGCCCCTGGGGCTGTTTGCCGAAGGCTCTCCCTGGGCCTTCCCAGGAGCCCTCTCAGGCCAGAGTCACCTCAGTGAGCTTCTCAGTTTCTTAGGCCTGCTGGGACTCCTGGTTGCACTTGACCCAGGGCTGACTGGCTTCTTCCCTAGTTGTCCACAGGCAGTTAGTGACTTGACAGCTTTCTCTCCTTGGGGAAATGCTGGTAGCAGGTGAGACCAGAGAAGGACCCCTGGGAGAGAAGTGTGAGCGTGCGGGGGTCTGAGAGAGCACGTGCCCCCTTGAGGGATATAACAGGTGGATGTTCTCCTGGCACCAGGGTGAGTAATTGTACCCCCAGGCCCATGCTGTTCCCGGAAGGCAGTTTGGGACCTGGGGAAGGGTGCCCAATTGTGTCCTGGGGGCTCTAGAGCCAGGCCCTGGGGGGTCTTAACTCTAAACAGCCCTGGTAAAACCTGCCCTAAAAACACCCGCCTGTCCAGGCCACCCAGTCTCTGAAGTCATGGCCCAGGTACTGCCTCTCCCAGGATACCTTTCCAGCTCCTGATCTCCTGCAGCATGTCCTTGTTCTTCTCTTGGACTCAGATCCTTCTTCACTCTGCCAGCCTTATGTCGAACACTAGAGACTCCAGAAAAAGCATTCCCACGAGGAGATTCCTAGTGACAGATACACTGTCTGCTTGCTCTGCCTGGGACCATGCTGGGCAGTTTGCTTCCTTTAGCTTTGGTACTCACAACCATGCAAGGGACATTTTCTTATTATTTCCACTTTAAATATGATGAGTGAAGGCTCAGAGAGAAGGGACTTGGCCGTTGGTGCTGGATTTGACTTGTCTGTCTGGGCTGGAGCCTGGACCCTTCCTCAAACTTTCCTCTCTGAACTCTGTCCACCTGGGAGGGGTCAGGTGGCCTGGTGCTTGGAGGGCATGAAGAAGCAGGGGAGTTGCCTTGGTACCCAGCAGCACCTCCCTGGACTCCTGGTTTCTGGCCTGGGGAGTGGCACTCGGGAGGGACCCTCTTCTCTAGAGATCTCTGCAGAGCCCCAACATAAGGCCCCCATTTCCCAGCCTCTCCACAATTTCCAAAGACTTCTGTTAGCCATTCTACATTCAGAAAGGGAAACTGAGGACCTAATGATGTGTTGCTGATGAGGGTGATCCCTAGGAGCCTCAGCCCACCATCAGTGGTCCCAGTGTTCCTCCTGCGTCCAAGCTTCTCAGGCTTACCCTGCAGACTGTCCAGTCCCAGGCAGCAGAAGGTGAAACTGAGACCCCCGTGGCCAGAATTCAGCTCCAGGTGTCAACAGGGACCCGTTCTCAGAACTAGGGTACCCTCGCTTCCTGAGTGGGAGTGGAGGCAGAACAGCATGTGCTCCTGCCTCTTGCTGCTGCAGTACCCACCTGCCACTCCCACCCTCTCTGTTTCCTGCAGGGAACAAGGTGTTCTCAGACTAAGAGGCTGACACAGGCCTCTTCAGGCTCCAACATGGGAAACCTCAGGCGCACTGCTGCCCCTGGCTGAACCCTAGGGCCTGCCCACCGCCAGATGGCTGGGAAGTCATGTAAAATAATTGTCTTCATAAGAGTTCATGAGTGTGCTGACTGCTGGGGGCTTTCTCAGGCCTTGAGGTGACATGACTGAACTTCAGAAAGAAAAGAGCTGAGAACTAAAGTCACTTGCTCCAGGTGGCCTGACTGGTCAGGGGCAGGACTAGGCCACGCCTGTCTTGACTGCAGAGTCTGCCACAAGTGAGAGGAAGAGACATGTATACACAGATCCCAGTCACCACAGCAGCCGTGTGGCTCCTTCCCAGGCTCAGCAGGAGATCCTGTTGCCAGCCCTCCAGTGGGTGTTCGACTTCTTCCTGACTGGCCCAGCCCCTACAGTGCCCTTGAGCATCAGTTGGGCCCTGGTGGTGGCTGTTTTAATGACCAGTCCTGCAACCCTGGCTCTTTTCACATGCTGCCCTGTGTTAGTGACCCTGAGCTGGAGTGGCTCAGGAGGTCCTACAGGCCTTTGGGGAAGCCTGCTCAGTCCTGACCGTGAGCTTCTCACCCACTGTGCCTGGTCGGACCCCGTGTCTCTGTTGGGACCCAGCCCAGGTGCTCACAAGCTGGGAGATCTAGGCTAGGCCACCTTTGGGGAACTGTCAAGCCCCTTGAATGTCCTCTGATGACTGGGAATTGCCCAGTAAGTCCCGGGTCTGTGGGGTACCCACATGAAGATCAAGGTCTCCCCAGGGGACTTCCAGTCTGGGAGACATGGGAGTGATCATGTGGCCACTGTTCTGCCCTGGTCACTGGCCTTGAGGTACCACAGAGACCTCACTCTCACCACTCCGGAGACTTTCAGTTTCCAGCCCTTGATCTTCCAGATGCAGTGTGGCCTTTTCCCGTTGTGCCTCAGTGGAATGTGCTTGGGAGGTGGGTGGTGCAGGGTTCAATTATTACCCCCATTTTCTTGATGAGGAAGTAGAGGCTTGGGGAGGTCACAAGACTTGCCCAGTTATTGATAATGCTGAGGCTGAAACTCAATTCTGTTTATATTTTTTCTTCCCATGGAAGTAATTTTTTCTGATTATGAGAAAATAATTTCACACTTGTAACAAAAAGCAAATATTAAAGAAAATCAAAAAAGAGGAAGGTGGCAGCAATCACCCTTGGTGCTACCACCATGGGAGCACTGTGTCCTTCCAGACCCTGCTGTCTTGTGTGTGAGCTAGCTGCTGTATGTAAACCTATTTTTTTTTTTTTTAAATAAGGTCGTGTTATACCAGTTGTCTCATGTCATGCATGGCTTTCCATGTCAATAATAGTGGATCTGTGCCGTTGTTTTAAAGGGCTAGATCATTTTCCACTGTGTGGGTTGCCCCTCATTTGATGACATGTTCTCCTGTTGATAGATGTGTTAGTTGTTTCCATAACCGCCTGCCCCCTGTTCTACACAGTGCAGGGTGGACATCCTTGTGCTACATCTTTGTGCATTTGTCTGATTCTTTCCTTAAGATAAATTCTTAGGGAAGGAATTGCTGAGTGTGTGCATTTTTATCATTTCCACCATGTTCTCTAGGGAAACATCCCCTTCATGCCCCCATGGTCCTCCCTTCCATTGGAGCAGCCAGCATGAAGGACTTTCCCTTTCCCTGAGCACAGGGCCACCTTGTCCCAGCCCCAGGGGACAGACAAAGTAGCCATATCTAGGACACCCAAAGCAAAGCCAGGAGAAAGGGAACTATGTTCAGGCTCCAAGGACTTGTCACCCCATTGAACAAAACTGTACCATCCTTCTTGTCCACATATTGGTGGACTCCGTCTCCTCCACAGCATTGCAGTGATTCTTCTGTTTCTGTCCCGACTTGCTATGTGACCCTGGATGAGTGGCTTCCCCGCCTGAATTTAATTTCCCTTCACTCATTGGTCCTTGCTCCACTGAACTACCTCCTGCACTCAGACCGGACTCCTGCCTGGAGCTGGCTAGTCCTTCCTGGGTCAGGGGAGGCTGTGCCTCAGTGTCCCTTATTGCCTGGGGAGGGCTGGGAGGAGTGTAGCTGGCACGGTGGGTAGACAGAGCAGCTGGGCTTTTTAGGATCCACTTCTAGAACTCAACTCCGAAGCCAGATTCCTTGCACCATTTTCCCTTCTCGTGCTCATGATGGGTTGGATAAAGGAGAAAAGCAGAGGAAGGTCCGGCAGCCCCAAGGGCCATTCTGAAACAGGGATAATGAGCTCACATGGTGGAGGTGCAGATGGAGGGGGCCCAGAGCCCAGCCCTGAAAATGAGCATCCCCATTCCGTTTCCTGAGCCTGTGATTCCTGCACAGGGAGCAGCTGAGCAGAAGGACCATCAGCAGCTTTCCTCCACCTCCTCCAAGGACACAATAACAGGGCAGCTGCTGAAATAGCAGCAGGAGAGATGTAGGTCAGCTGGCCAGTGGGGAGGGCTTGGCTGCCTAGAGAGCAGCAGCGTTTCTGGTAGGGAGGGGCTCCAGGAATCATCCCACTCCTGCCTGCGGTGGGGCCCCCGGGAGTTGTTAGCCTGCGGGCCTGGCATGGTTAGTTCTCCAGCAGGGGCCTCAGTTCCCCAGTGGGCCCAGGATGACATCAGAGGAGTGGCAGCTGATGAGAGGCAGGGAGGCCCCATCAGGCCCAGGTTAAGCTGCCTGACTGAATAACTGGAGGCAAGGGTGGGCTTTCCTGATGGCCTCAGTCCAGGGACATTCAAGCCAGCACTCCTCCCCTGCCTCCTCCCCCGCTTCCTGGACCCCGAGCTGCCATCTGCTGCCCCTGCACCCTCAGAGCCCCTTCCTTGCCATGGGCATTGGCACAGGTTTATGTGCTTGGGTGTGTGTTTGAGGGAAGGGGGTGTGCAGGAGGGAAGTGACCATTCTGGACACACGAGGCCATGGGGTTAGGTGACGCTCTTCCTCCCACACCCACCAAGGTGGCTCAAACCAAGCCAAAGCCCCCCACCAGGCTGTTGTGCAGGGAATTATTTGTATTTGGAGAGTCGCCAGCAATCTCTGTTCCCAGCCTGCCCCCCTGCCACGGCCGCCTCTCTTCCTCAGGCCACAGCCTGCAGCATGCTGTCTGGCCCCCTCTCCGAGGGCTGAGCTCCTTGCAAACAGCTATACCATGGGATGCAGGTCCACCTCTCCCTCACCTTGCCAGGTGGCCATTCGACAGGTGCTAGTCGCTCTAGGAGTCTCTACTCATTGGGAGTGGGGCATCTCCACACCCCCCTCGGCCCTAATTCTCAGCCTTTTGTTTTCCCGAGTATCAGGGCATTTGTTCACAGTAGCTGGAGTCTGCCATGACCAGGCCTCAGGTATGGGGGCTCCAAGGAGCTGCCCCTGTTCCTGAGGCCCAGGGATAGAAATAGGGGCAGAGGCTGTGAAACCCAACCGTACAGGACCCCTAGGGCCTCTGCCGTAGGGGACATGGCTTCAACTACATACACATAGCCAGAACCAACTGTTTATTAGCAAGCCTACGTCTATTTTTCTTTTTTCTTTTCTTTCTTTCTTTCTTTTTTTTTTTTCCTGGCTGTTTATTTTTGCTGAACTCTGAATGGTCCAATTTTTTAGTACCTGTGATCCAGCCAAGGCAGACTTTATATTGGCTGCCTATGTGACAGTTTTTTGTCTCCTTCCCTTTCCCCCTTCCCCTGCCTGTCAGTACTGCCTGCTTCTCCAGGGTAGGTGCCAAGAGATGCAGAGGCCAGTGTGACCTCCCCAGGGTCACCCAGACTGGGTTCCAGCTGTAGCCCATCTGCTTTCTGAATAGGAGGTCCAGAGCAAGTCCCTTGAGCCGGAGCCCCAGACTCCTGCTCTGTTCAAGGTGGGGAATTAGTAATTCCTGGCCAGTAGTAAGTACCAGAAACCTCATTAGCCCACAGTGTGTGTGTCCACCCAGTCAGCCCTTGTCTTTTGGTCAATCCTATGTCATGAATTGGACCAAACCAGGGTAGTTTGGTCCGCCAGCCTGTGTGGTTGGAGCCCCTTATTCTCTTTGCTAGCCCTCTCTGTTGTGTTCTTCTCAGGCTTTTGGCTTACCCCCCCGCCACCACTGCTGATTTTGTGCTGAGGTCCCCCTTCCAGAAACAGGCCCAAGCCCTTATTGCTGCTAATGTACTGAGCCACATTGCAAATGCCCCCCAGTTCTCAACCCCATCCCTAGGAACTGGGATTTTTCACCTAGGTCCTGACTTGCTGTGTGACCTGGATAAGACCCTTCCCTTCTCTGGGGCTCAGGGTCCCCATCTGTACTGGGAGAGAGGATTATATCAGTAGTTTGAGCCACTTTGGGCAGCATTAGAAATTCAGTCTCAGATCCTTTGAGACCTGACTCCAAACCTCTGCTTGGTGTGTGGCCAGTTGGGAGATGTAGATGTGAAAACCCCCAAGGGTCCCCGCCCATATCTCACCACTTCCTAGCTGTGAGGCTCTGGACAAATTACTTTCCCACTCTGAGCACCTGCCTCATCTATAAAAGGAGCAATCACCTCGAGGTGATTGTAGGATTGATAGCAGAAGTTCTAAGAATAGTGCTGGATGGCAGTGCTTGACTCACAACCTGCTAGCCTTCTATTGACCTCCTCTAAACCTACATCTGTCCTTCAGGGACCCTATTCTGTGCCTGGCTGCTGCACTACTGGAGGTGGGGTGGAAGGAGGCTGGGAGCCCCCAGAAAGTTTCTTTCGCCCCCCCCTTCTCTCCTGTGGCCCCAGACAAGAACTTACTGGCCCAGTTTAATTAGGGAGAGTCCTTCCAGGGACCTCATTAGGAAATGAGCCCAGAGCCTTGGGGACCTCTGGGAGGGGTGGGGTACATTGTGTCTGGCCCTGCTTGCCAGATATGCCCAGGAAGGTAAGGGCCTTCAGCCCCTTGAGGATAGGACACAGACCTGTGACAAGGAGCTGGGGGTGTGACTCAGTGACAGAATACCTGCTTAGCATGTGTAAGGCCCTGAGTTCAGTTCCCAGCATAGCCTCCACCCCCCACCCCCAGCATAAGATGAAAAGTAAAAGAAAACTAACAGACCTGTGACGTGGAGCACGGGCAGCCAGGTTGAAGGGACTGATTTGCCTCCATCCTCTGTCCCCGGCTCCACTCCAGCCTCACCCCTCAGTGGGTGGGGAAGACAGAGAGGAAGCTTCTGGTTCTGGTCCACCTGCCTCTGGTGCCCCTGTCCCTGGCCTGGCACAAAGCAGGCTGCAGGGGACATGTGCTCAGTGAACAAGTGAGTGAACCCTGGCTCGTGGGCTGGCGCAGCATCCTGCTTGGCAAAAGCATCCTCTGGGCCACTCCCAATGCACGAATCTGTCTGCAGCCCCAGCGCAATGCATGGAGCATCTGCCAGCAGGAGCTCACGGTGATCCTGCCCCCTCTGTGTCCGGACAGCTCTTCCTGTTAGGGATTAGTTCTGTCAATCCTGACCCACCTCCAAAAGTTCTATTGCTTTCTTGCACCTCGGCTCTATTGCTGGGGAATCTGCTTACAGGGACCGCCCCTCAGTCTCATCCTAAGCCTGCCCAGGATCACTCCCCTTCTGTATTCCTGCCACAGCCTGTGGCAGCTAAGGTGTGCTGTGGACTTTGGTAGGGCCCATTCTTATTGGGGCCACTGCTTCTCTTTGTACCCCCAACCCGTGTGGGGCTCTGGAGGTGCACATTCTCAAGTATCATGCATGTTGGCTGCCTTCTGTAAGCAGCACTAGGCCCCAGGACTTTGAGAAGTAGAGAATAAGGGCAGATGTGCTGTGCCTGGAGGTAAGGTGACATCCTTAGAAATAGCTTGGCCTCCTGGGTGCAGGACAACAGTACTCAGATCTTCAGTGACCTGTGGCACAGCACACAGGCAGCGGGAAGCTATGACTGGCAGTTTCAGCCCCATTAGACCTGTCTGAGCACAGTCATTGCCTGGTTTTGGTCAGGAACCTGGGAGTTGCCACAACCCTCTCTTTCTCTTTGCCTCATCTGCCATGGTCCTTAGGTTCTCTTCCCTGCCTACCTGCCCATCCAGGCCCCTTCCCCATACCCACTGTCTCTTGCTTCCTGGGCCCTGCTGCAGTGCCTCCCTGACCCCTGTCTCCTGCCTCTAGTCCGTCAACTCTGCTGTGAGTGCTCCTGGACAGGCAGAGTTATCTTCCTGTAGCTCAGCATTGTGCAGGGTCGAGGCTTCTCAATCACCACATTCAGAGCCCTTCATGGCCTAACATACACCTGTCACCTCTGCAGCCCCAGGTCTCACCATCTAGTGTCCCCCACCTCATCCCCAGGACTCTGCTCCTGTGTGAGAGTCTTGCGCTCTCCCCTGTGCGGTCCCTTGGCCTGGAAGGCCCCACCCTGCATATCTGACCCCTGTTTACCTCTAGAGCCACCATTTCTAGGAGCCTTCCTTTCCCTCCGCTCTGCATGTCAGAGTCTCCTCTGGATTCCTCCATCCTGTTTCCCTTCATCTCTGTCCCTGTCACTCTACTCTGTGATGGCCTGATTAAAAGGCTGTGGTTCAGGATGCAGACCACAAGCCTCAGGGGCTCAGATGCAGGGGATGGCTGTGGAGGAGAGTAGAGGGTGGGAGGAGTGGAGGGTGTCCATGGGCTTTGTGCTCGGCATCCCTTTCAGGGTTTCAGCTCCCTGGTGGCCTGTGCCTGGCGCTGTGCTTTTTTGAGTCCCCAGGAAGCACCACACGCAGACTGGAGCCTTGGGGTTCTCGCAGCCAGAGGGCTCGTTCTGTGCCTTGTGTCCTGTCAGCAGCTAAGCAGAAGCTCCGGATGGAATAGCAGCAGGCTCTGTCCTGGGAGCACTGACCCCTAACTCAATTGTGACCTCTGAGCCTCTGCTTCTTCCACTGTGAAGGAGACGGAGGACCCAAGACCCTTCACTGTTTCCTTGGGCATATCTACGCTATGGGTGGGGTCACACCTGGCCCTGCAGGGCCCCAGGACTATAGCTGGAGCTGAACCTCCTGTCCGCTAGGCCTCTGGAGCCCTGGGCCATGCTTCGCAGGGTGCAGGTGAGCAGGGATTTTCTCTCTTTCCATGAAAATGCCCATCCCTGTGTTTGTTCTGGTTGGTATTGCCATTACCATCTCATCCTGGAGCTGTCCTGGTTTTAGAACTAAAACTCCCATATCTCAGGAAGCCCTAGGACACTGGGCCAGTGCCCCTGTGCCCTGTGAGCTCTGGCCACTGCTCCTCCCTGATCTGTAGCAGGGCTTCCCCATCACATGTGGATTCCCTCACCAGCAGCCAGGTCACTTTAAAAAAGTTGGTTTCTTTCCTACATTTTGGAAGAATTCTAGAGAGAACTAGAACTTCTTGGGTGGATGTGGAGGGCAGGAGGCCCGGCCACGGTTACAGAGTCTGCCTCTAACACAGCCATGGGACTGCCCCCTCGGAGCCTTGGTTTCCTCATCCTTGCCTGCTCACCTCCCGGAAATATGGGGAGAGTCATAACCCTGACAGGCCTCCTGCATTCCTGCTGCCACCAAAGCTCTGCAGGGCACTTTCCTATCTGCCTTGGTCCTGTTCTCGCCTTACTACTCACAAGAGGAGGGCAGCACTGAGATCCTCATTCCCTCGTGAAATGGGAAGAAGCTGGAGACACTGGACACTTGCCTTGTGCGAGGCTCATGGTGGACAGAGCCCTTTCATGTGTGGTAGTGCTTGGGAGGTGAGCCCAACAGGAATTACTGCACCCATTATACAGATGGGGACACTGAGCCCTCGGTCTCACTGGCTTGGACTCCTTGACGGCAAGAGAGAAGGGAAGATAATGGGTGGACCTGCTGCTGTCATGGTGGTTGTACTTGGGGGTCACTGGTCCTCTTCCCCTCTGCCTGCCCACTCTAGATGTCTTCATCGGCAGGAAACATGGAGACAGATGGATGCAGAGGGAGAGACACAGGAGGGGGAGGAGAGAGACTGGGGTGGGGTGGGGGTGGGGTGGAACACTGAGGAGGAGGGGCTGGGGTAGGGGAGGGAGGGTCCCAGCAGTGTCTCTACTTCCTCTTGTGGTTCTCACAGTCTGTCTGCACCAATTCCTGACAGATGGAGGGAAGGGGAGAGCCGGTGCCAAGAGGCTGTCACCGCAGGCGGGCAAAGCTGGGGGAGGGTGCTTTGTGGCCAGGGTTTGCATGGGGAGGGGGAAGCAGCTGGTGGTCTGGCTGCTGGGCCTCCTTGGAGTCTGCTCCCCGGGAACTGCTGAGAGTGTATGCGTGTGGATGCTGTGGGGCAGCAAAGTGGGCAAGGAGTGAGCTGCCACCTGCCTGGGACTGGCTGTCCTTGCCCCTGTCAGGCAGAGAAGCCACCCTTTCCTCTGACCTCCACACCCTGCTGCCCGGAGTGTCTTCCCACCATGGACACCACTTGTCCACCCTTCACTGGGTGTCGGCAGGGAGTTTGGGGCTGATGCCGAGATGTGGTCAAGGTGGACCAGAGAAGGGGAGTATGGGAACAAGGAGGCCCCCTGGGATCACAGAGGACATCAGGGGCTCAGAGAAGGATCAGTTCAGCTTCTCGCTGAGCTGGCCGGGTATTGCCCATGTCCCCTTTCGTGGCAAAGGGCCCCTTGCATTTCCCCTGGACTCACACATTTGCCTGGTGTAGGTGGGGCAGGCCTGACTTGGGGTTGATTGGCATCTTTAGCATCTTTCGTCCCTTTAGGGTCTGGTTTTCTCTCTCTCTCTCTCTCTCCGTCTGTCAGGGCCCAGCCCAGAGAAGGGGCCCAGCGGATGCATGTTGAATGAATGGATGGATATTTTCATACCTCCTGAGATACACCTCACTCCTTTATGAGGCAGTGCTAAGATTTCTGGAAAGTTCTTTCTGTCTGTCCTCAGAGTCCTTGTTTGTCCCAGACCTGCCACAGGTTTCATTGACTTGTCCCGTTGCCTCAGAGCAGCCCTGTGGCTCCAGACACTCCTGGGCCTGCCCAGCTCCTCATGGCCCCTGCAGGGCTGGGTCTCCACTGTGCTCATCTCTGGTTGTCGGTAATCATGGCTGTGCTGTACTGAGCCCTCCCTCTCCCAGGCAGGGTCCCGCTGGTTCTCACATCAGTCCCTTTCAGGTAGGTGCTATACTTATCCTCCACTTGTCAGAAAAGTGAGGTCGAAGGTAACGAGCGACTTCTCCCTGGGGTCACAGGACTGATCAATGTCTGAGTCAGGAGGGTGGGGATGGAGTGGGCGCAGAAGGCCCCCTGGATCAGGGATTGTGGCAGGCATTTGGGGGGACTTGAGGCTTATTAGGATTCACTGGCTTAATAAGGCGCCCCCCTCCCCAAGGGCTTCTCTGGAGGTGGACTCATCTGCTGCCTGTCTCCTCCCTCCCCAGCTGTTGCCAGGCAGGTCCTTGACACGGAGCCTCCAGCTGGGCAGTCCCTCAGTGAGACTGGGAGCCCAGGGTCTCTGCTATCCCTGGAGGCCATGGTGTGGGTATGCTCTAGGGTGGAGCCCAAGCCTCTTAAACTAACAGGACAGGTCACTGGCCTGTACAGTGACCTGAGAATGTTCAGGACGATGGCTAAGAGTCTGACTGGGGTAGGTTGGTGGTGGTTGCTGAAGTTGATTCTGGTCAGAGACGCGCTCCCATTAATATTAATGGCGATCATTAATGATAAACTGTAGCGTGGCTGCCCGTGGTATCAAGCCTGGGGTGGGGGGGATGCGCTTCCCGCTGCATTTTTATCTTCTCCAGAGCCTGACAGTGGCTGGGCACTCGGGAGGCGGCTCTCATCCCCTGGGCCTCTCACATGGGATGGCTGCGCCCTGCCCAAGGGCACACTTCTCCCCTTCCTTTGTCATCCACAGGTTCTTTCCACAAACATTGATGCCACCCCAGGGTGGCCCCACAGCCTGACTTTTCCCCTCACTTTGGCTTTTTGGATCTTTCCGGGAGCTCTTGCCCAGGAGTTTGGTGGGTGGCTATAGTCCCTTTACCCCTGCCCACAGTGTATTGAGGCCACCCAAGGTGTGACCTACCCATTCAAGGCCAAACAGCAGGTGAGTTAAGCAAGTCACTTCCCCTCTTGATGCCTGCACAGCAGCCCCCACCCCCATCAGAGCATGTGGCTGGGGGTACTGACCGAGGTGATGAGATCAGCAAACTCAATGTCACTCACTCTGGAGCCTTCTGGGGTGTGGAATGAAGATCTCTGAGCACCTTTCCATGTGTGAAATCATGATCTTTCAACATCTTATGAGGGGGTTTTCTCCTGTCTCTTTGCTGATGGGGGTGATGAGGCACAAAGAAGTGTGGGGACTCACCCAGGGTCACTTGGCACGTAGGAGGTGGCAGCAGGATTCAGACTGTGGTCTCTTGCTGTCTGAAGCCCATGTGTCAGCTACTGCACTGGGCAAGAGACAAAGGACTTGGTGTGAGAGCCCCTTTGGAACTGGTATGCAGGGGCACCTGGCTTCCTGGACTGATCTCCTGAGTGCCTCCAGATCCCAAATTCCTCCTAATCCTGGGAAAGACACAGCCCCCCAGTGTCTCAGGTGGCCTTCCCTGGGCCTCTCACCTCCCATGTGAACAGAGAAGCACAGGCCTGGGCCTGGGCGCGAGGACGGGGGGCGGGATTTTCTGACTCCAGTTGAGATCTGTCACAACATTAATGTTAATTAAGCCTTGTTAATTCGGCTCTCTGCTAATGCAGAGCCCCTGACAGCAAATTACTCATAAGTGAGGCGGTAAATTTATTGCTGTATTTTCCCAAATAGCAGCAATAACCATGCTGGGTAAGACAGGGGAAGGTCTGGAGGGCAGGACCTGGGCAGGAGGATCGCCGGGCCTCGGGAGCTGGCAGTCTTGCTGGGGGCAAGTAGGCAGGGAGGCGGAGGGAGGGAGCCAGGTGGGCCCTGCACTCCGCACCGCCCTCAGCTCTATGCCTCATCCCCATCTCACAGCAGCCTGCTGGCTCTGTGCTTTGTGCACCCACCATCCCCTTCAGTTTCCTCCCACGGCTTATGAAGCTTACTCTGCACGCAGTAGGGCTCAGTGAAGGAGGGTTGGGCTTGGTCATGCAACCCTGAGCGTACTTCAATTTTGGCAAACACCTCCACCTGGCATCTCTTCCCCTCCTGGGTCATGGGACATCCTTGGAACCAGGATCATTCCTACATTGTCGGTGGGTGGCTCTTGCCCTCCCACTTGCTAGCTAGGTATCCACCCTCCAAGAGGGAGGTGGGGCCTCTTTTGTGCACATCCTGACTCCCTTTCCCTAGTTCCTTCTGCCCTCCTTGGCTTCAGACAGGACCAGGCGTGGGACATTTGGAATAAACCCAGATTTGGTGTATCTAGAATTTTTTTTTAATTAATTAGAGCATTAAATGGTAGCCCTGTGGGAGAATCCCACCATCTGGCTGTCACAGGAAAGGCAGGAAAAAAAAAATCTATGCATATTTGTCTGCAGTATGTGAGCATCATACGAAGCCACCTGTGCATGTGTGGGTATGTGGCCTGTGTGCTTCACATGTGCACCACGTGATATGTGTGTTTGAACATGTTCATCTGAGTGTGCAACTAGGTGTTGTGTGCCACTGTGCACATGTGCCCCATCTGTATGTGTGTGCCTGAGGGTCTGCACGACTGTCTGAGCATACTTCTGTGTCTGTGACCTATGCCCAGTCTTGGCTTTTGGGTGCTGTGAGCCTGATTGGTTTGGGTGCAAATAGGGCCTCTTGTGCTGGGTGCACATGTGTAATTCCAGCATCTTGAGCAGCTGAGGCAGGAGGATCACAAGTTCAAATCACAAGTTCAGCAACTTATAGAAGAACCTAAGCAACTTAGTGAGACCCTTTCTCAAAAATTTAAAAATAAATAAATAAAAAGGGATGGGGATATGGCTCAGTAGTTGAGTGCCCTGGGTTCCATCCCTGGTACCAAAAAAAAAAAAAAAAATAGTGGATGGGGGGACCTCTTGAGCCTTCATGTCTGAGGTGGTGGTCACAGATGGGCTGGGAGCAGGTGGGACAGGGGTGGGTTTGGCAAGTGTACAGCTGACCTCTTGGGGTGAGTGCAGGGCAGGAATCTTTGTCCCTTGTTTGACAGATGGGGAAACCCAGGCCTGTCCAAGCACAGAGCCAGAGTGTGGAGGGCCAGGACTGAAGCCCAGTGTGGTGCCTTTTCTGCCACAGTGGGCTGTTGCCCTAGCCAGCACTTTGTGCCTTTGGCATCTTTTGTGCTGTTAGATTTTCATGGAGGCTCAGAGAGGCTCCTGAAAGGATACCACTCCTATTTCTCAGGCTGTCCTGGGGCAAGTTCAGAATCCCCATTGCAGATCCCGTGTTCTTACCATTTCTTGGAGGAAGCCACTGGGCTGATAGGGAACACTGGGCATGATGGTCTTCTTTCTTTGTGACTGGCCCCATCCTGTCCTTCTCTGAACATCACAGGGGGTTGTAAGGACTAAATGAGGAGGCATATGCAAAGAGCTTTGTAAACCTTGGGGTGAGATGAGGGCAAGGCCCAGAGGCAGCCATTATATTATGATTGGGGCCAGGACCAAGACCCAAGTCCACGTGTCCCCAAGGAGCAGGCCAGGATGTGAGGCCTTGCCGCAGTCCGGCTGCAGCAAACTAACCGGGGGGTGACGAACAACTTGTGTAGATTGATACAGCAGGAGTAGGAGCCGTTTATTGTAGGACAACAGAGGTATTTATACATTCCACACAGCTTATCTTAATTAGCATAAACTAGATACAGCAGTCAACCAATATGGAATCTCCACACTTAATGGCTCGCTGGCATTACTTCACAAACCACTCCCTCTGGCATTTTGCCAGGCGCCATCCAGACTTGTTTACAGACTCTAACAAGGCCTAGGACAGAGGCTGGTGCCTCCTGCAGCCTTGCAGACTGGAACTGTTCCACTCCCCAGAACCATCTGCCTGATTGCTAGCACTGTCCTCCAGCTTCAGCTCCCTACATGTGGCTCATGGTGATGAAGTAGAGCAGGCACAGGCTCTCAATAGGTAATGATACTGAGTCCCAGGGAGCATGAGATGGCAAGCAACTCATGGGTAGAACTGGGGCCAGAACCGAGGACCCTGTTCTCCTTGGTACCATACCCCTGTCTTTGAAGAGGGAGAAAGGGGATACCAAAGGTGGCTTGTCCATTTGCAGGGAAAGACACATGGTGCCATCCAATTGGAGAGACCTTAAAGTTTCAGATCATGAATGAAGGATTTTAAAGCAATGGTTTAATGACTATTGTTTTTACCAAGTACACAGAATACTGAGTGTTAAGTCTGGTTTGTATCTTTGGTTGTAAATCCCTGTATAGATTGAAAAGACCCAGTCCTCATTCATTCATTCATCGTTCATTCATCTATCTCATACTCTGAAGGATTCCCCGGTGCCTGCCTGTGCAGATCTTGTCCTGCTTCCCATGAGCTGCTAGTTTGATAGGGAAAGATAGATGAGTCTGTGGGCTGGAAGAGGTCTTCTTGGGTTCCCAATAGATTATAGGAAGGGGTCCTTCACTTCTACTCCCAGAGAATGAGGAAGGTGTGTTCATTGAATACCCTGCCTTCCAGCAAACCAGGCCTCACATGGGCTCAGCACAGGCAGACTTGAACTTCACCCAGAATCAGGTGGCTGGGCACCTTTCTGCTCCCCTCCCTTCCCCACATCACTCTCCCTAGGTTTGGTCCCTACACATGGGTTGGGGAGAGGCCTCCTAGAGGACCTGTTCTCACCAGTGTGGGACAGGAGTAGAGGCAGCAGGGAAAGTAGGTGGCTGGACTTCCATTGCTGCCTGTGTATCCAGGCAGGCCAGTGGCCATGCCCTGCTTGGGGTTATGATTATTGGGTGATTAGCTGGGGGACTGCTCCTGAAACCAATTGCCCTGGGAGCCTGGCTGGCTGCCTGGTGATAATTCAACTCACCTCAGCCTCCTCTCCCTTGTAGTTTTTACACAGAGAAAATACGTCACAGAAGAGCCAGGTGGTGCAAGACAGCAGCGACTAGGCCCCCTTTAAAAACTAGCAAAGACTGCTTAAGGGCCCACTGTACACATAGCCTGGGGTGGGGGTGCTACCACAGCAGCTGAGGAGCACGGGGGCAACTTTCATCATGAAAGTTGTGTGAGTACTGATCTCACAACCAACTACCCATCAGAGTTTGGGATGAGGAGAGAGAACACGTGCTTAGAGAAGCTGAGTAACCTGCCTGAGGTCACACAGCTGGTAAGGGACAACGCCAAGATTTGAGCTCTGAGTGCTTTAACCTACTGCTGACAGGAGGAAGGCCACAGCAAGCAGCAAACTAGAATCTCCCAGATCTCCAAAGGAAATGTTCACTAGAAGATAAGACCCAGTGCACACCTGTAATCCCAGTGGCTCCGGAGGAGGAGGCAGAAGGATTATGAGTTCAAGGCCAGCCTCAGCAAAAGCAAGGCACTAAGCAATTCAGTGAGACCCTGTCTCTAAATAAAATACAAAATAGAGCTGGGGATGTGGCTCAGTGGTTGAGTGCCCTTGAGTTTAATCCTCAGTACCTGCCCCCCTCCCCCCCCAAAAAAAGAAGACAAGAGCCAGGTGAGTGGTGACATCCTGGGGTGGTGGGCAGTGTTCATAGGGCAGGCTGTTTCAGAACTGGCTTCCTCACCATCCAAGCTATAGTGGGACTTATCTTACTGTGGGAGCCATGCTGACTGGGGCCCCCCAGCTACTGGGCACCCTGCATAAGGGGCTCTGAGAAATGGTAGGAGTGGCTGAGGTGTGGGCCAGGATTCTTGTGGGAGTGAGTTTGCCTGGCATCTGGCCCCACTCTTCACCTCTGCTCACCTCCCACACCATGTCTGCCTCCTCTTGCCCAGCTCTGGTTTGAGGCACTGTGCTGTGGCCCATGGCCATTAACTGCCCATGCTCCTTCTTTCTCCGGGCTGGCCTCAGATGGGTGGTAGTCTCAACCAGAGCCCTGAGCCTACCCTCCCAGAACCAATACCCTGAGGCAGGGCATGCCCTCAAGGTCTTTTCTAACTGCAGGACTCACCAGCATCTAGCAGGGTGCCTGGCATTCAGGAGGCTCCTGCTTGATTCTTTGTCTTCCAACAGCAAGACCCGAGACTTTCTAGCTAGGACAGGAGCTGGCAGAAGCTTAGCCCTCCCAGGTCCCCTCCCAAAACATGGGACTAAAGGTGAACCCTAGAGAAAGCTGAGCAAGAGGAGGCTTGCAGCCTCTGCCCCGAGCTCTCCCTGCAGCGGCCTGGGACCCTTCACCTTGAACCCTTGCCAAGTGGACCAGCGGCTGCGCGTGGGCCTGCCTCTCCTCCCACTCTGTACGGCTGTCTCCCAGGAAACCGGGAATTTCCCTCATTCCCATCATTAGGGTGCCAGGGCAAACAAACAGCCTAATCCAGATGAGCCTTGGGCCACAGCCGCTCTCTTTTGGGGTTTTCTCTTTATTTCTAGCAATTTTGAGAAGCCCGAGGTAATTGGTATTCCGCGCAGGTTAATGGAACTGCTGCCTCCTCCGTATTATGCCTTAATTTCCTTTATCGCATTGCAAGTTGGAATTAATCGCCCCTCTCCTTCCTTTTTCCCACCGAAACCTATTACCAGCCTGTCTGCTGGTTAAAGTCATTTCGTGGCAGCTCTTGGCTTCTTTCCACTTCCCTGGGAATCTTTCTGACCAGAGCCAAAGAACAAGGAGGGGTGAAAAATCCATTTGTACAAAGTGGGGATCTCCTGTTGAGAACTTATTTCCCTCCCTGTTCAGGAGGAGGGAACGTGTCCAGCCTCCAGCCGGCACAGCTGAGTGAGGCCCCTGTTGCTGAGAGTATTCAAGAGGGCCGAATGGCCATATGTCAGCGGTGGGAACAGGATTCCTGCACTGGTGGGTGGGGGGAGGGGCAGGCCATTGCTGTTTCTGGCACCTGGATTAGATCTTGTGACTTTGAGCTTCTAGGATTCTGTTCTATTGTGAGTCTGAGATTCTCTGCCATATCAAAATTGGAAAGATTCTGTTAACTCTCTGGGCCTAAACCTTTGGCTCAATAGGTCTGATGACTTTGGGATTGTGTTTTAAAGATTCTAAGATCCTCCCCGAGACGGAGATTCTATTATGTGGTTCTAGGGCCATTTTGTGATTCTGTGAGTCTCTTAGGCTAAAATTCTCTTCCATGACTGGGTTTTGGGAAGGAGTGTAATTGCTTTGCTGAGGTGGCCTTGGGAGTGTGGCCTCAGACTGCATTTTCCTCATTAATGAAATCTGAGGGTTGGGTCAGGTGGCCTCCAACACCTAAGTTCCAGATGTGTTCTGCCTCCAGTCCCCTCTGGCTCCTCCTGAGCCTCCCTATGGTGTCCCATGTGGACCAGTCCCTCCCAGCACTGTTCAGGAGGGGGAACCAGGGACCTGAGCCAAGCTCCTTGCTCATCTGCCATCAGCTGTCCCCAGGAGTCCCAGTGGGAAAGCCTCCAGAAGAGTTGGTGATAGGAAACCAACAATAAACAGCATCACCCTCCAGGACTCCCCTGCCTCTCTGGGGCCATAGGATTCTCCAGATGATTTTGCCATCTACTGTCTCCTTCACATCTCACCACTCAAGATGGCTAGTCCTGTTTCATTAGTGAGGAAAATGAGGCTCTGATAGGTTAACTCACCTGTGATAAAGATTGCTCCCAGGACCTCAGCCCTGAGTCCTTTGCTTTTAACATGGCTATAGGCTGCCCTCAGGCTGGACATAGTGGTGCAGGGGCCTCTGTGGGAGCTTCTGCTTGGGGACAGTGTTGTGGAGGAATCTGCTGCTGGGTGGAGGTTGGGACCACACGCTCTCACTGGAACCAATAGTGGAGAGGTTAAAGGGCTTTGGAGAATGGACCCCATTTGCTTCCAAATGCACTAAGAAGCCAGAAACAGCCATCTCCATCTGCTTTAAGAATCTACCTTTTCCTTCTGGATCAATCATGCTTTCTCAGAATGGGCTTCCCACCCCCATTGATGCCAGCTAAAATCACTGCTTCCTTTGGGGGTCTACCTAAGGCTCTTCTGGGCAGTGACCCCCCCACCTTGGCCCTCACTTGGCAGAGTGAAGGTTTGGAGATTACATCCTCCTCTTACAGCTGAGCACTGAGGGACAGAGGAGGAGTGAGTGTGCTTGGCCACACAGTGACTTCACCACCTTCTGTGCTCATCAAGACCATCTTATCTTGCTCTGGGTTGTGGCTTTTATATCAGGTCCTTGTTTCCTCAGCTTTCTATTAACCCTATGAAGGAAGATTCACCTCTCATTTTTTTCTTTAAGCTCAGCTATATCCCAGTATCACGGTCTCCTTGGCTCCTAAACTCCCCCACAGTCCCCACTGCTGAGCTGATGTGCCTTTTGTGCCCTTGCCTTCACTCTCTCCATTGGGCCCCTACCCTGAGCCCCATTCTCTGCTGTCCTCCTCTTCCAGCCACATGCCTGCCTCCCCCCTGGGGGCAGGCTAACCACAACGACCCTCTCTCTCTGCCCCACACCTGGAGTGCTCCCTGTTGGTCCCTTTCTGCTCTCACCTGTGAGGCAGGCTTTGAAATGGTGCATGTGGAAAACCTGCCTCTTTCCTCCTCTTTAGAGGAGGAGACTGAGGCACAGGAGATTAGGGGCTTGTCCAAGGTCATCCCAGAAGTCAAGAACAGCCTGGTGTGGTGCCCAAGATTTCCCCAACCCTAGCCTGGCTTTGTGGAAATCCCCAAAGAAGCCCCCCAAAGGTCTTTCTCACAGCCAAGGTCCAACTAGATATTTTCTGACTGGCCAGGGTCTGCCTGTATCTGAGCCCAGCTCCAGCCGTGTCACTGGCTTGTTGAGCTGCTGGGATGACTTGCGGAGCCTGCTCTGGGCTGGTGGAGGGCTCCGGGTTCTCTCTGAACCATAAGCAGGGAGATGAGAGCTGTCCAGCAAGTCTGCAGATCTTCACCCCAGCACTGACAGCCAGGGTGGCGCAGCCCACAGGGCTTCCCAAAGGCACTACCTGCGGCTGGACTGCCAAAAATGTGGTGGTAAAACAAGTACCGTGTGGGAGAGTCCAGCTTGCTAATGTTCCACCCCTGGTGCTCCGTGCCCCCAAGGGCCACAGTGGGGTCCACTCATTTTTGCTTTGCTGGAGGTGGGGGGAATTGATATCATCAAACTGATGCTTGAGCTGGCCTTGAGAGTTATGGAGAGAGAAGGGCCCTCTGCCTGGTGGAGCTGATGAGTCAAGGTGCCAGTGGGAAGTCCTATGGCTGTCCGTCATCCTTGAGTGGTTATGAGAGGCAGGTGGCCAGGGATCAGGGCAGTTGAAGAGATCCTGTGTCCCCTGCAAAGGCCCTTGAACATATTATAGGGGATATAGGGAGGCAGCAGGACAAGAAAAGATGGCTCTCTGATTATAGAGATGCCTTTGGGAGGACAGTAGCTGCTGACCATGGATTTATAACCCCTCACTTGGAGCCACAGGATTGGATGGTGAGGGTCTGGGGACCAGCTCCTGTTGTCTACCATAGTTTGCCTTGTCCTGGGCCTGGGAGAACTTGGAGCTGAACTTGTCCAATCTATCTTGCCATGGAGGAAGAGAGCAAGGCACAGAGAAGGCAGGGGACTTAGACAAAGGCCACAGAGCACAGCCAGAACCTGCCTCCTACCCCCAACCCATCTGTGTCATGAGGTCGCAGATCCAGAATGCCCCACGCTAACCCCATTCTGTTGAATATCTTTTTTTTTTTTTTTTGGCAGGTAGAGGTATTGGGGATTGAACTCAGGGACACTCAACCACTGAGCCACATCCCCAGCCCTATTTTGTATTTTATTTAGAGACAAGGTCTCACTGAGTTGCTAAATGCCTTGCTAAATTGCTGATGCTGGCTTTGAACTTGAGATCCTCCTGCCTCCTCCTCCCGATCCATTGGGATTACAGGTGTGCACTACCGCACCCGGCCTCAGTTGAATATTCTTACACTGTGTCCCAATTAACCAGCAGTCTCCCTGGCATAGCCTTGATAATATCATAGCCACTTCTAAGCTGAAGGCCTCCTACTGGGCGCACAGGTGAGCAGAGGCTCCCTGGATGGCTGCTGTGGAACTGGGAGTGGCTGAGAGCTCCCACTGGTCTCCTAGGCATAACTTGCCCCACACTTACTGGCAAGAAGCCCAGGCCCAGCACGGAGGGGCGCCGTGGAGAGGCGCAGGCCCGGCACCAGGAGATGGATTTCCCAATAACAGGGTGTCGCTGCCCATTTGTCATCAAGATGGGCCGGTAGGGCTCCTCTCCTCTCTGAAACACTTCTCCTAGCAGCCTAATTGCTGAAAGCATTTGCATTTTCCTTGCAGCCTCTCAGCGTGAGCAGCTGCTGCCTAATGCGTGGAGAGGGTGCTGCACTGACAATACTGATCACAGCAGGGGCCTGAGTGCCCTGACCTCTGGGTGGGGAGGAGGAACCAACTGCTTTTCCCCAGATAGGTGGGGTCGTTACTCTGTCATTCCCTCCATTGGAGGCAATGTCTGCACCCTGTAAGGTCTGGGGTTCTCAGGGCCCTTTAGCCTGGCTTCCTTGGCCCTGGCTGCAGTTAGTGGGAACTGAAAGGCCTGCCTAGTGTCATGCAGCATATTGGGGCTGGAATGAGATCTGGAGCCTTCGCAGCCGCATTAGAGAAGAAGAACGCCTCCTTCCACTGGGGGGCTGGTGGCAAGAACACAGCCCTGAGTGTGAGGAGCCTGCGTGAGCCCTGAGGCCTACCCAAGGGAGGCAGACCATGGACCTGTCAGCTCCAGTGGCCTGACTGGAGTGGAGCAGGAAGGTCTTCTGGTCAGAGGAGGCTGAGTTCCCTCTGTGGAGGTGAACGCAGACCCGGAAGCCAGGCAGGATCCTGGGTTGGAGGCCCCAAAGGGCTTCCCAGCCTTGCCTCCTGCCCTCTGGAGGCTTCTGCTTACAGGATATCATGAATTTTCTTCTGGCTGTTTCCCTGGGACCTATAGTCCAGTCCTAGGGATTTCAAAATCACTAACCAAAATCCAGAGTGGGACTGGCCCAAGCCCAGGAGATGGGCCTGAGTGGGGCCATTTTTCCGGTGTGTCGCCTGCTCCAAACAGCAACTTGCATCATGTTTGGTTCCTTGGCAGGCGCCAGCCAGGGACTCCTGCTGGTCCCATCCTGCCCTCGCCTCCCTCTGGCCCCCTCCTGTCATTGGTTCAATACCTCCTGCCTGTATCCACAAATCACTGGGACAGGAAGACCCCTTTGTCGTCGGTCTCTCAGAGGCGCTCATCTTCCCTGTGGCGACAGGGAGTCCCACATGCCCAAGCTAGGGCTTGGGCCTCCCTTGGTGACAGCCGGGTGGGGTCAGGCAGTGTCCAGGAGCAGCTCGGATGTGCTGGGGTCTGAAGGAGGTATTGGCTGGGAAAGCTCCAGGTGACCTTTTTGGAGGGACCATCTGTGTCATGAGGTCACAGATCCAGAATGCCAGCTGGAGGGGGCCTCATCTCACTGTGAGGCCCTGAGTGGGAAGAGGCCATGGGTATTCGTGGAGAGCCCACTTGCCATAAGACCCAGTGAAGGGTCAGGCTATGAAGTCTTATTCTATTCAAGTTTCTCCCCCTTTCTGGGCCTCCCTCCTTAGAGGGGGAGAGAGCATCCCCTCTAAGAGCCCCAGTTGAGGTGGTAGGGAAATCCCATTTTTTGGATGGGATGTGGTGATTCAACCAGATCACAGAGTGACACCTGTGTCCTCTGCCACAACCACAGGACAATGGTCCTGACACTCCCCAGTTATCCCTCAGCCCAGCCCAAATCTTGCTCCCTCAGAGCATGTCTGAGGGACAGACGACAAAGGGCACTTCCTGCCCCAAAGTACAAAATGAAGAGTCCCTGTGACCCTCAGCCTGCTCAAACTCAGCACCTCATTTTGGGTGGTTTTGTCTGTCTGATGATGTGGTGTGGCTAGAGTGCCTAACTTCTTAGTGCAATGGGGTCTGGACATTTTTTTTTTTAATTTATATTTTTTAGCTGTCAATGGACCTTTATTTTATTTATTTATATGGGGTGCCAAGAATCGAACCCAGTGCCTTACTCATGCCAGGCAAGCACTCTAACACTGAGCCACAGCCCCAGTTTTGGGTCTGGACATTTTGAGGGAAACTTTTTCCAATTTAAAAGCAAAGATGCCTTCACCCAAAAGTGATCCTTCCTGTGTCACCCCTTTCACCCTTTCAAGCTTTTCCCGAAACCCTCACTTGTCAAGCATCTCCTCTGCACCTGCCGCTTCCTCCTCCTCATTCTCAGGTGGGATGGGAGGGTGGCAGAGAAAGGGCACTCCGATGTCACTCGCCTGAGCCAACACAGCCGAAGGATGAGCCCCGCCCACCACATTCATGGGTGTCAGGACACTAGGAACAGTTGCCTCCCAGCACCGCCTAGAGCCCTGAGCCAGAGATTGACAGTGTGTGGAGCTTGAACTCAGAACAGTCCCTGGCAGGGATGGAATCTCAGCCATCCACGGCCTATTGACATGTCTGACTCTGGGAGTGTTTGTCATAGAATCTTGTCACAGGAGCTTGGGATGTGCAAATTGTTGTGGTGATCTTAGAAATGTGGGCCCTTATAAAATTAGAATCCAAAACCCATGAAAGCATCTTAAATGTTATAATAGACCTATGGGCTCTTTGGAGACATCACATGCCTGGGGAGGGGTTAGGATTTAAACCGCTGAATCCCAAAGCAGCCACTGATGGGCTCTGAGCCCCAGGGCTTGACAGAGGCCCCAGCAGGGCATTGAGTTATGGGGCAACAGCTGATGGGGTCCCCCATCTCTGGCTCTGCTTCCAACAGTGCAACTCTATTTTTATCTATTTTATACATTAGAATTTCACTTGGGAAAAAGGTTCCTCTGCTTAAAAATGAAACACAAAGTTTGCCAGGCCTTGCACTGTGCCCCAGCTCCGTGCCAAGACCCATCCTGGCCTAAGAGGGTGACTCTGGCAGTGGGTGGACACAGGCAGCTGAGGTCTCCTGGGAGGAGGTGCAGGTTGCTCAGGCCACAGTCTCCTCCCCGTCTCACTCCTGCTGTGTTGCTGCTGCAGCCAGAGAACACTCCGGAGTCTGTCGTCCTGTTGACTGTGGTGACAGTTTAATAGTAGCTTCCTGGGCTGTCATTTAAATCTGCCTGCCAGGTTAGTAGGCCAAGGGCGGGCTGGCACGCCCCCTGCCCCCACCCCGGATCTCCCTTCTGCTGCAGTGGTCGTCTTGGCAACGCCAGGGCCTGGCGAGCTCTGCAGAAGGGTAGCTGTGAGGAGCAGCCCTTTCATCTCCCCGACCCCACCCAGTACAAGTGGCCCAGCTGCCTTAGGGCTGACTGTAGAGGGAGCCAAGCCACCTAGTGCTGGCCCTAGCCTGGGAGAGGAAGTGGGAACAGCTGAGTCCCCTGTGTGTACCAGGGTACAAGGTGGGGGCTTTAGGTCTTTGCTCTCAGTCTCTCACCTGCCCCAGGAGGGGAAGAACCCCAGTCCAGGCGGCTCAGCGACAGTGTTGCGCTGGAGCCCACCTTTTCTTATAGGTCTCTGCTCTGCGTCTTTCTGTAGCCCAGGAAACCAGAGAGCAGACTGCATCCCTGATCTCTCTCTCATCTCCCTGATCCAGGTGGCTTGGTCTCTATCCCCTCTCTCTGTCCTGATCCCTCCTCTCAAAAAGGCCCTGCTCAGAGGACTGGGGTCTTCCAAGAGAGGTCCCCTCAGCTCCATTCTGGGCTGAGTGCTCTGTGAACAACTTCTGTTGTTCCTGGTCTGGTGCTGGCTCAGAGACATGACAGCTGGGTGCCAGATTGCCAGGTGACTGTAGCCAGTCCTTCTAAGCCTGTCTTCTTATCTGTAGGATGAGGGGCTTATACCACCCTGTGTTTTCCCAGGTAAGGCTCATTGGGCCACTTTGACTTGGGAAATAATAGGCATGGCATCCAAAAAAGGAGTTTCTTAAACAAGTTTGGAAGAGCTGGGGCAAACAGTGAACCAGATGTCTGCTATGGGCCATCTCAGGGCCTTTGGTAAGCCGTGGGCATTGTGAATCTCCAAGGGGAAAAATGATGTCATTCCATATGTCTGGGTGGATAGCTCCCTGGCCTGTCCCTGCCTTCTGTCCTTTCTCTGCTAGGGGCCGAATATCCATGTTGCCATTCTCACTGAATTCCAAAGCAAGCTCTGGCAGCTCAGCCTTGGGTTTCGCTGGCTGCTAAACAGCAGCCATGGGCTTGGCAAGAGGCTGGGGAGGTCTTGGGAGCTCAAGGAAAGCCAGGCCCTGTGCTGGGCCTCTGCCCCGTGGGCCGAGTTGGCCCTGGCCTGGTGGAGCTCCCAGGCCCCTTGCCACTAGCCTCCCGCACAGGAGGGCTGGCTCCTGCACCCCCAGGCGCTGTATCCCTCTTTCTGAAACACCCTTCATCCCTTGCCCCACTCCCACAGCTTAGTTGACTCTTCCTTGAATGCACTGCCCTCCTCAGTTGGCCATTCCCCAGCTTCCTGGCCTATACAGCGGGATTGGAAGTTAATACCTGGGTTCAAGTGCACCTTCAGGCATGAACTGTGGCCTTGAGAAGGCACCTCTCTTTGGGCTTTTAAAATGGAAGGGGTTCTGACATGGTGGAACGCTGGATTGCGGAGAGGAAAGCACATGGAGCAGCTCTGGGCAGCCCTGACAGGTCTTTGTTTTGAAGCCCTGTCTGCACTGGGCTGCGGGGAGTGAGGGTGGGAGCAGTGTGAGGGTGTATACTGTTTCAGGGAAGGAGGAAGCTTTGAGGTGCTGAGTGATCATAATAATTTCACAAGATCACAGCCCCTGGATGCTGAGACGAGCTTAAGAATCAGTCAGCACCATGCCTCCATTTCCTGATGAGGAGGCAGGCCCAGACAGGCCAACTGATGGACCCCGCATTGCATGCAGCTACTGGGGCCAGGGCGCTGACTTCACACTCCTCACTTTTTCTGCTTTTTAAAGCCCTAGTGCCATCCTTATCCCCAAACCCTCTGTGTTTTGTAAAGCAAGGACAGTATCCCCTGAATGCAGATGAAGCAAATGAGGCTCAGAGAAGTTGTGTAACTTGAATAACATCACACCGCCCAGAAATGGCAAAGCAGAGTCCGATTGGCCCTGGACCATCTGATGCTTTCCTTGGCCTGTGTTCCTTATAAATTGCAGCTTCCAATTTCTTTTGTCCTGGATTTCCCACTCTGCTCTGCCCTGGGGTCAGCCCCTCCTTATTGCCCTCTGGAATCTCAAGTCTTTTGTGGCAGCCCATCTGTTGCCATGGCACCAGATTATGATGTCGCAGACCCTGGATGACTATGTATCACTCCTGGGCTGTGGAGTATAGGGACTCACAGAGGTGGGCATTGTCCAAGGGGCAGACTGGCATAGAGGGACATAAATCCCTGGAAACGGAGCCACGGCCTCCAGCCCAGCTGGGGAATCGTCTTGGGAACCAGAGCCAAGGCCAGGAGAGTGAGGTCTGGCATGGCTTACTCTGACAGCCCCAGGACAATAGCTCAGCCCCTTCCCTTGATGAGGACTCCGGGACCTGGGACCTGTTACACTGAATGATCCGATGCTGGGATGTTTACTGAGATCCCCAAGAGAAAACTTTTGCCTTGTGGCAGTGCTGCATGGGAAGCCACTGTGCCACTGTTTCAGAGAGGGAAGTGACTTACTTGTCCAATGTCACTCAGTGAGGCTGCAGCCATGCCAGGACTCAATCTTAGCTCTGATGCTAAGTCCCTCTGTGGTACACTTCCAGTGGGGACCTCCCAAGGTAGTTCAGTTGAGTCTCAAACCTGAAAGTGACCCTGCTGCCTCAGTCTCCTCAGGGCAGTACATTAGCAGAGAACAGGTCATCAGAGGCTAGGTTAATTCTTCTGCACACTCCTGGCCACATTGCAAGGGACTGCTTCATGCAGGTGCCTCTGTGCTAAGTGCCTGACCTGCCTCACTGCCTTGTCCGATGGTCCCTGGGATCTGAAAGGCCTTTCACTGTGTTTCCTCTCTGGGGTTCTCTTTCTTAGCTGGGGAACACTGGGATAGTGGAGGGCCTTAGAGGGAGGAGGTCAAGCTTTGGAAGCAGATACACAGAACTGAAATCCCACTCTGCCAGCTGCCATCCTTACCTCCCTGAGCCTCAAGTGCCTCTTCTGTAAATGGGAGTAACAGGAGCTACCAGAGAGTCACTGGATTTTGGATGAAAGGAGCCAGGGTGGAAAATGACCAAACTGGTCTAGACAATGAACAGATAAGTTTTGCAAAACACCACTATGGAACTTTGAGCCCTGCAGCCCCGTTTCTGGGCCTGGATGACATCTCAACAGCCCTCTGGACTGTGATGGTGCTTGGCTGCTCGGCTTCCTTGCACAGTGCCTGCTGGGTCTAGGACATGCAGGCAGGCCAAGCTCACCCCTGAGCTTCCAGAATGCCAGAAAAGCGCCCTAGGGCATTTGGCTGTCCTGCACCAAGGGACATAGCCCTGACAACACTGTCTACTGGGTGCTGCCTGGTCATCCATCCTTGCCAGACTTACCCTCTTGCTCTGTGCTCCCAGCCACTAGCTTGTTTCCTCTGTGTTCCCAGGGCAGAGGCTCAGTGATGATGACTGAAGCCTCCATAGGGCCTCCCCATCTACCTTGGGCTTTTCTTCCACCTCTATGGCCGAGTGTGTATTTGGGGAGCATGGTGGGAAAGAGCAGACACATGACTGCAAATTCAAATTGTGGCCCTGCTCCCACTCAGATGTGACCTCGGTCATATAACTTAACATCTCTGGGCCCAAGTTTCTTCAAATGTTGAGTGAGGACATAACGAGTCTTTGTCCTTGGGCTTCATGAGCAAAACCCCTAGCATCAACACTGCCACCCAGGAAGCATCTGGGGAATGTTAAAAAAAGAAAAACTCAGAATATTTGCCTCTTTGTTTGGATGCTGAACTCCTATGGGGGAGAATTCCCCAGGTGCCACAGCTTATACAGGTGTTCACTTTACAATGATTGCAGACTATGATTTATCAAGAAGTGGTATTGACAATGACCTCTTGTGCAGAGCTCAGAGAGGACTGCTTGGGGGCCGAGGGCTGAGAGACAGGGGAGCTGGCTCTTGTTTCTGCCTTGCTGGGTTTTCCTGGGCCGGCTTCTTTCCTCTCTTCGACTTAGGTTCTTCCCCATCTGTAGGTGGACTCCGATTCCTTGGGTTTTTTCTAGCCTGCATGTAGAGGCATCTGGCTAAGGAAAGTGTGAAGAAAGCTCAGAATGCAGATGTACTGCAAGGATTTCATGAAAAAAAGAAATGGAGTAGATTCAAGATACCCAGTCTCTCTCCCCAGATCTCTGCAGGGCTGCAAGCAGACCATGGAAGGAGTTCAATAAAGCTGGCTGATGGGAAGGAACTTCCTGGGGAGAAGTGGGGTCCTGGCCCTTAGGCCAGACATTTAGTTCACTTTCTGCCTGAAATCTACCAAGTTGGGTCCTGTGCGGAGCCTGACATCACCATGTTGGAGGACAGAGAGGACAGCTAATCATGTAGGGCTATGGAGTCACTGATGATCTAGAGCATAGATCATTATGCCATAGGCCACAGCCTGCTGCCTTTTTTTATAAATAAACTTTTATTTACACACAGCTGTGCTCACTCTTAACTGTTGTCTATGGTGACTTCTGCCCCACAATGGCAGAATTTAGTGGTGTGACAGAGACCATGTGGCCCTTGCAACTTAAAGATCTACTCTTTGGCCCTTTACAGGGAAAGTTTGCCAACTTGTACTCTAAAGTGACATTTAGAGGACTGTGGGAGCTCAGGGGAGGTCCTCAAAGATTAGAAGTGATCAGGGATGTCTTTTTGGAGGAGGTGATATCTAAGTACAGAGTGGAAGAAAGCAGTTTCAAGAAACGGTTTTCAGACAAAGAACAACTTGAGCAAGGTGTGATGTTATAAATAGTATGGAGTATGCAGGAGCCCTCTAGAATCCAGGGGGGACTGGATTGGGAAGAATGGGGAGGGGGAGAGGGGAGGAGGAGAGCAGGGGGTCAAGGGACCTCAGCCCCTGGGGAGGGGCATAATCCAGTTGGCCCCTGCATATCAGCCCCAAGGTCAGTCAAGGGAGGACTGGGCTCCCCAAGGCCTGAGATGAGCCCTGCTGTGCTGAGATATCCTCTTTGTGCTGAAAAGAGACTGTCCCTGCCATTTCTGGGCCTCGTCATCTGGAACTACCTTCTCCACTGAAAGGTTATATCTCAACAAATCCCCTGCCCCTTTCCCAATGAAGAAACTGAGGGCCAGGAAAGGACAGAGATTTGCATGAGGGCACACAGCAGAACAGCTCAGCAAAGACTGGAGTCCAGGCCTCCTGGCTCCCTGTTCTGTGCTCCTTCTCTCCCACTTTGCTGCTCTGTAGCAAGTCCTGGACTCTCAGGCCAAGCCTGGGCAGGGTATAAATTGAATACACGTTTGATGCAGAGGAGCCCCAAGAATTGAGAGGTCCAGGCTGGGGTCCTCAAGGCCTCACCCCTGCACACCTGCTGGTTGTGGGGGATAGGCAGCCCCAGCTCACCCACAGGAGGCCTGAGGGGTCAATTGCCCTCAACCTGCCCTGGCCTGTCAGATACAGTCAGCATTCAGGAAGAAGCTGGGACCCCAGCTCAGCAATAATAATGAGGGTACTGTAGGACACAGCCCTCCCTCTCATTTCCACTCCCTGACACCAAACTGTAGTGCCTCTCAGGACAGGGCACATAGGGCAGCAGAGAGTCTTGTGCTGGGGTTGGTACCCACATTCTTGCCTCACTAGCTGTGAGAGCTCATCTTGCTATATTCCCTGGGTGGACACAGAACACCCATTGCTTACACTTTTAATTAAGACTCCAACCATGAAAACAGCAATAGCCGCTGCTCACGAGGATCTCCTGGGGGTGGGTTCTTTGCACATGTTCCACTTGGGCTGTAACTTCTCACTGCTCACAGCCTTTGTTTCCTTCTCCCATTACATATATAAGAAGATTACATACAGGCTTAAAGCTAAGTAACTACCCCAAGGTCACGCACATGGAAGGAGGCCCAGCTGGGTTCCAAAACCCAGTGCAGGACAAAGGTCTCCTCTGTAGGACCTCTGCAAGGGCCTTGGGGATAGGGATTGATTTGAGTGTCTTACCCAGTAGGTGCTTGGTCACCACTATGAGCACAAAATACCTCATTAATCTTGCCACAAAGGAAACGTCTACTTTTAGGATTCATGAGCTCCCTATTTGTGGAAGGGGCCTTGACTTCCAGGCTGGTTGGGGTGGGGAGGCAGGTAAAGTGGCTGAGAACGGGCTGAAGGGGCAGCTGCAGGATGGGAATCAGAGAGGGCTCCTTGGAGTAGACTTTGAGGGAAGAGAGGGGTGTGACAAGGGTGTGATGGCCCCTGGCACCATTGCTAGACTTGAGCTCCTGGACCTGTCTTCACATGACCCTCAGTAAATGGGTGCAGGGTGAGTCAGCCTTTCTCCCTCTCATCTCCTCTTGAGTGAGTTGCTCCGTGGTCTGGTGGTACTGTGGGAGGTCACCTGGGCCAGCTTTTAGACAGAGTATATTGCTGTCTTAGAAAAGACCAGACTGTTCTAAGACCAGACTGTCTTAGAAAAGCCTTCTGTGTTCACCAGACCCCTCATGCTCTTCTCCTTGCCCCACAGCTAAGAAGACCTGTGCAGACAGTGACTTCACCTGTGACAACGGCCACTGCATCCCTGAGCGGTGGAAGTGTGATGGAGAGGAGGAGTGTCCTGATGGCTCTGACGAGTCCGAGGCCACTTGCCGTGAGTCCTGTCTCTTGGACTGGGGGGTGGGGATTTCCCTGGAGCTGTTTCCTCATCAGCTCTTTTGTGGCGGCAGGTTGTGAGGCTCAACTGAGGGGAGCAGCTGAACACTGCCATACCTGGGGTCGGGGGCCTAGCAGTCAAGCGTTGCTAGTTACCTGTTTCTGGGTTTTCTTCATACCAGTTGCACATTGGACTCTGTTTCTATAGCACCAGGCACTGGAATCAGCCCATTGAGTCCTTTTGCCCAGAAGTAGCCATAGTGCCTCCTGCAGGCCGTCCCTGTTGGTGTCCTTGAGGACCCAAATCGCAATTCCAGTAGTGCGAATGGCCACTGGCACTTATTAGGCATTTACAGTGTGCCAGACACTGTGCTAAACTCTTTGTGTGTATTAACTCCTTTTATCCTCATAGCAGCCTCAGGAGGCAAGTACTGTCACTTTCAGAATTTTGTAAGGACGACACTGAAGTTCAGAGAGGTTGAGTGACTTGCTTGTGGCTACCCAGCCAGGACTTTGAAGTCCTAGCCTTTTCCTCTGCCTTGGGTGGGCTGAGCCCTGGAGCCCAGTTGTCCCTAGCCAGTTGGCTGGTGAAAGATGCAGCCAGGGGTGATATGGAGGGCCAAAGCCCTAGGCCCGCCTCCCACACTCAGGCCTTTGTCTTTCTGTGATTTCTTTTCCAGGCCCTAATCCTCTAAGCAAACTTACACCAGGCAGGTCATTCCGTGACATTTGTTAAATTAAAAAGGAGATGAAAAGGGGGTGGGGAAGGACCCAGTGGTCCAGAGGCAGAGTGTCAGCTGTGTAAGCCTGAGACAAAAGATTGGGACAGGGTGAGCACGTGGTGGATGGTGGGGCTTTTGGGGACGGGGAACCCTTCTTCAGGGGTAATAGTTGCCCTAGAGGCAGAGGCAGGGACAATGGAGGCCACAGTCCCATCTAAGGCTGTGGCTGGAGATAACTGGGTTTCCTTGTCTCCTAGCAACAGAGCTACCAGTCTGTGAGAGGAAGAGAAAGGGAGAGAAGAGAGCAAGAGTGACCCCCGCTGCAGACAAGGGGGTCATTTCCTTGTACAACTGCCCCTGCCCTCCTCAGTCATACACAGGCCCTATCCTTTTGTTACCCCTCCAGATAGCCCAAATCAATGCTGTCCTGGGGCGCCAGGGCAGGAGGGAAGCCCAGTGCTTTGTCCTGAGCTTCAGAAGAAACAAAGCCAGCCACGCCCACTTGCTATTTGCATCTCTTAGAAACCTTGAGAGGGAGGTGGGGCCCACTTAGAAGGAAACTGAGGCTGGAATAGTTGATCCACTTGGTTGTGGCTGCCTGGCCTCCAAGGGCAGAGTCATGTGCACCTGGGGAGGAGGGCTGTGGCCACAGGGGGCCTTTCTACTCTTGCAGTTAGCTAACTCTGCCATCTGCCCACTTCAGCAGTTACCCTGGACACTGGGGGCAGAAAGGAGGGGAACAGGGGCCTCCTTGTGGTTATTAGTTGGGGGCTATCTTAATGCCCCAGGGCTGTGCTCCTCCTTCTCTCCACAACTCAGTCTCTATTGCTATTCACCTTATTTCCTGGCCCTCCTCGGGCCTTTTCACCCTGCTCTCTTGGGCTTCTCACCCGCTCCTCAGCCTCCTGCTTGTCCTGTCTTGCCCCCTCCTACCCCTGCTTCCCATCCCAGCACTTGCTGCCTTCCCATCCATAGGCTGTGCCAGGCCCTCCTGCTCCATCCCTCTAGCCTCCCAAGTCCCTCTTTATTTGACAGTTGAGCAACTGGAGGCCCAGAGAAGTTGACTGACTTACCACAAAGATACACAGCTTATTCATGGCAGGTCCCCCTTCTGTGACAAAAGACAGGCTCTTCAAGCTCTCTGAAGTTGGACAGGATACCTGTGGGAGCAGCAGAGAAGGCAGCATGCAGGAGTGGAGAGGCCCAACTCTCTTTTGGAATATCCCAATAATTCCCTGTGAAGTTCTACCTATTTCTCATTCCTATCTAGGCCCTGACCTCTAATATTCCAGAATTTCACGATATCAAGATTTCTGAACTCTTAGTATTTTGAAATCCTCTTTCTCCCTTGCCTGTGCTCAACTGGGGCACAAGGACCAGGATCCCTGCTTCCTGTTAACATTGATCAGAGGCAGGCAAGGCCCATGGCTGGGGAGGGCTGTCTGGAAGAGGTCTGCCAGAGTGAGACCTCAAGGGTCAGGCAGAACTTGGGGCAGCAGGGCCTGATAGTAGGTTTGCTCACAGCTTCCCAGCTGAATGAGAACCCGGCAGCCAACCTGCTGTCCATTTAATTGGTGTTGCCATAGCAATCTCCATAGCTTACCAGGTTTCTGGGGTTGTGCCAGCTCCCAGGATAGAGTCCCACTCCTCACCCCTACCAGAAAGATTATAGACAATAAAGTATAGTGATTTGGTATCTGATATAGGTGGGTCTGGTCCATTAGCCTGTGAGACCTCATACCAATTGCCCAGTCTTCCAGAGCCTCAGTTTCTTTCATCTGTCAAATGGTACAATGGTACCTGCCATATAGGGATTGTGAGGATCATGAGAAAGTGCAAGTTTCAGTACCAGAGTAAATGATGGTGTTATTTTTATTATTATGTTGGCTTCTAAGACCTCTGCCACAACACAACATTTTATAATAGTAAGATATTAGAATATTATAGTATTAGAACAGTATAAGTGAGGGGGGCTGTGTTGAGAGGAAAAGGGATGTGGGGGCAGCTCCCAGTTCTTACATTGCCCGCTACTATGTTGTCTGCCCCTGGTTGGGCAAGGTATCTCCCAGCTCCATTCTTTCTGGTTCTGAATTCTGTACTTAAAAAAATATAGCTAGAGTCATAACAGAAAAGCCCAGAACATTTGCCTAATGAAAGTAGCTTTTTGACTCTAATTATAGCTCACTTGATTGGGAACCACTCTGACCCACCTTCAGGCATCGGTTGGGAAGGGGTGTGGGCAGGGGGAGGAGAGGTTGATTCAAGGGGAATGAGTTACACTCTGGGTGCTCCTTACCGAATATGGAGTATGGAACTTGGGAGGGGGATCTCGCTGATTAACCGAGCTCACCTTCTTATTATAGATCAGAAAATGGAGGCCCAGGGATTTCCTGAGATCACCCAGCAAGTTAGGGACTGACCCAGCTAGAAGCATTTTGCCAGACCCCATGTGAACGAGCCTGGTGTAACTCCCAGCTTGGACACAAAGCATTGGTCCCATGCTGTGCTTCCTTGGGGAGAGCTAGTAGCTCCCATCAAATGAGTGTCCAGTCTCCTTGGAGCTGGCAGTCCCCATTTGGAGGTTGTCTGCTTCTAAAACTCAAGTGAGTTGATATGTAGACTTGCTCAGTCATTGAGTAGCTACCAAGTACTTTCCTTTTTTTTATTCAACAGACATGTCCTTTTTTGTTAATTTGTGAATTTATGTATTAGAAAAGTACCCATGGATTTGGATTTCTGAGGCAAGATTCTCCAGAAATTAATAAATGCCTTCAGCCACTCCTGGGTGCAGTTTCAAGCCCCCTTGCCAACTTTGGAGGGTTCCTCTTGTCTGAGAGATGGGAGGGGTTTTAACTTCTGCATCTTATAACCTGGGGTACTTGGACAGCAGACCAAAGGTGACCTTTGGGGGCATGCAGAAGGAGAGGCTGCAGTTAGGTGGAGGCTGTGCCATAGTGAACCATGTGGACCCATGTGCATGTCCCAGGGTAGAAGCAGGTGCCCTACCAGTCTTTTGCATGTACAGTACATTTAAGGGCAACAGTTTCTACAGCTTTAGATTTGTTCCAGGATCTCAAATACAGTGATTGCCATGTTTCCTCATTTAAAACATCCACCAACCCCCCCAGAGATTGTTCAACCCCAGGATGCAGAGAAGTTAACTGACCTGCCCTAAGACCTTAGTAAATGAAACCTGGACCCAAGTCTAACTGACTCAAACCCTGCTCTTTCTCTCTTATATTGTCAGGGGGGCCTTTGGGTTCAAGAATCCTGACAGTGGACATCTAATAGCCATCATGCACAGCCTGCCTGAGCAAAGGCTCAGTGAGCCTCCTTCCTCCAGTGACTCCTCTCCAGCTCAGATGTGTGGGAGAGACCTGTGGGGCCTACTTTTTCCATGTGTAATGGTTAAATACAAAAATTACGCAGTGTATTTGGACCTGGTTTGGCAGTCAAGCTCTGCCCCTCACTATAAGACTTTGAGCAGACAACTTACCCTCTCTGGGCTTTGCTCTCTTCAGCTATAAAATGGAGGAAATAATAGGATCTTCCTCCAAAGGAGATCTGCATGTCGCTCTACCAAGGGCTCTGCAGCAGAGAGGCCTGACCTGGGGCCTAGAGAGCCAGATCAAGTCCTAACTTTGGGAAGAACAATGTCACAAGAGAGATGATGAGATTCTAGGAGAGACGGACATTTTCAATATCTGGAATCATTCCTTTCTCGAGACATTGGGTCCAGAGGTGCTCGTCAATGTGACCTCCAAGGCTCCTCTTGTCCTGGCATTCCAAGAGTCTTGACTCTTCAGGATGAGGTGCTGCTATCAGACACTGATGAATCCTTGAGAGCCTGTAATTAGAACTGTCTATTTAGGGACACAGCAAATGTCTTATTAATTATAAAGAAAGGAAGCAGACGGATTGTTTAATCATTGTCCTTGTTGAAAGGTTATGCTATTAACTGTATAAATATTCATTCGAAGTTCAGTCTGCTGCCTGCTGCACTGGGGTCTAAAGAACCAGGCTTCTAGAGGTGGTGCATATGGTCAAGGGCCATTTTCAGTCACTTAGGCTTTGGGGAAGAGAGTTTGAGGCTGGTTTTAGAGTATCTAGGGTTTTCTGGAAAGGGCAGGGCTCTAGTCAGAGGAACCCAGACTGTCTCTCACCTGTTGTGTATCTTTGGGCCAGTTTGTCTCCTTGAGCCTAGTTTCCTCATCAGTACAATGGGGTGCTTATCTACTCCACTCTAGGAACACTAGTGACATGATGATTTCTGTACTCAGCCTGCAGGGCTGGCTTACCTGTCAGGGAAGGGTGATGGTTCTGGATGCTATAGCCCCAAATCCCTTAAACTGACTAATTTGCAACAGAAATCTGTTGCTTTTAGTTCTGGAGACTGAGAGTCTAAGGATCAAGGCGTTGGCAGATTTAGTGTCTGGTGAGGGCCCATTCCTCATAGATGGTACATGCTCACTGTGTCCTTGTGGCAGAGTGGGCAAGGGAACTCCCTCAGGCCTCTTTCATAAGGCTACTAATCCCATTCATACCCTCATGGTTTAATCACCTCATGAAGGCTCCACTTCTTAACACTGTCACGTTGGGGATTAAATTCCAATGTGAATTTGGGGTAGGGGGATGCTAGCTTTCACACTGTGGTAAGATAAAATGGGAAAATACTTGGCACAAGCAGCTTGATACACCAAGGGTGCTTGGTAAATGTGGCCCTCCCAACCCCCTTTGAGGTTGTTTCCTGGATCTGGCTTGGGAACAAGTGGTGCCTTGCCCTCATCCCATTGCTCTTTCAGGGGCACTTACAAGTGTCTGAAACACCTATTAACACCTTTTATGGTATCACTTGTACTTGAATGAGGTAAAATATCCTGTATCTTTTATAAATGTCCAATTTAATTCAAGGTTTCTAATACAGAGGGGCGTGGAATCCTGAGCTCTGCCCTAGTCTAGATTCAGTCAGAACAAACTGGGGCATGGGAACCTGCACTTCTAATAGCTCCCTCACTGCCTTCCCCTTGGTCAGAGGACTCTCCAGGAGACACTGGATATCAGCTCCTTCACGTCCTGGTGGAGCCCAGAGTGCTTGCCTGAACACCCACAGTGTGTTAGTGGAAGAGGAACCCTGGAAGGACCCCATCTCTAAAACTCCCAGTCCCCCTTTACTATCCGATATGACTGCCCCAAGGTGACATTTTAAAGGGTCATTGAGTGTCAGTGCTTTCCAGAGCTCTATCTGGCAGCTATAAAGGGAAATTTCTGTCCAATGAATCCTGTATTCTCAATGGATTGCCTTATAATTCATAAAATATATTCCTAGGGATAACTTTGAAGTTCATACTGGAGGGTTCAAAACTACTCTTCTCCCATGGCATAATACTGTCGGTGGACCTTGACTCAGACATCTGCCCCACACCTGTCTCCCCAACTTTTCTGTGTCTTTTCTCCATTCCTTGTGGCCCCTCATCCCAGGTATAGAAGCAAGAGGAGAGGAAATTAGTCTGGGAGCAGAGATCAGCATGAGATCAGCCACTGCTTCTAGGGGTACCACAGACTGTTCCCAATCTCAGACATAGCTGACTCATTCACTTTTTACCAGCAGCATGACTAGAACTCAGTGCAGACCACCTTGTCTGGTACCCAGCAATAATCAATAGATAAATGAATGAGACTCATGAGTACTCATCTCTTATCTATGGGTTGTAATAGTAGCACTAGGCTAAGTGTTCTTTGAAATACTTTACAGACATTAATTTGGTCATCATAGCAATCTTTTTTAAAATTTTTTTTTAGTTGTAGATGGAAACAATATATTTATTTATTTTTATGTGTACTGAGGATTGAACCCAGTGCCTCATGCATGCCAGGCAAGTACCACTGAGTACAAATCCAGCCCCATCAAGACAGGACACAGCAGTATCCCCACTTTATTGGCCCAGAGATAAGGATTTTTGCTCAAGTTCACATAGCAAGTGAATGTTTGATCTAGAATTTGAACCCAGGCTCCAGGGCTCATGTCCTCAGTCTCCATGTTGGAGGCTGGGACATAAATCTTCACCTTCCTTGTTTATTATTAAGATTAAATAGAGTCAGGTGTGGTGGTACATACCTGTAATCCCAGCGGCTTGGGAATCTGAGGCAGGAGGATCACAAGTTCAAAGCCAGCCTCAGCAAAAGCTAAATGCTAAGCAACTCAGTGAGACAGTGTTTCTAAATAAAGTACAAAATCAGGCTGGGGATGTGGCTCAGTGGCTGAGTACCCCTAAGTTCAATCCCTGGAACCCCCCTAAAAAAAGATTAAATAGAAGCCTCTAGCACTGTGCCTGGCACATCCTAGAGACCACTGAGATTGGGCCTCCTGCACACCCTGGAAGGCAGTAGGGAGCCAACCATGGGAGTCTGAAATGGCATCTGCCTTGATTGTCAAGTGCATCAGGAGAAGCTCAGGATAAGAGCTGCCCCCAGCCTTGAATAGGGTTCTCATTCTTTCTTCCAAATTGAGAATCAACCCTGGGGCTTCAGGCCCCTGATTGAGTCAGCCTCTGATTGCGGCTGCAGTAATTATAGCTGTGTAGTCCCGCTGGGCCCTGCCAAGCAGTAGCTGCTCTCAGCAGTGGGCTCAGCACCATTACTAGGAGAGGGGGCTTAGAGAGGGGTGGGCTGGAGCTACAGGGGCTTTGGTGGGCCCTCACATATACAGCTTCGGATTATGGCATCACTGATCTGGAAGGCAAACCCTGCTCTAGTTGGGCCTGTATCTCCCAAGGGCACCCAGCTGGGAAACGTCAGGGAGGAGTGCAGAGTGGAGGAGTGCAGAGTGAGGCTGCTACATGTTGCTGGAGCTGGAAAGAAAGATCTGGAGGGGTGAGAAGGATAATCAGGCAAGAAAGGCAGGAGTCACTGGATCAAGGAGGGACTTGAGTGTCAGGGACCAGGGACCATGAGAAGAGTGTCAGGCAGGGGAATGGTGGGGTCAGATTTGGATTTGGAAAGTCCTAGAGGCGGACAGGGACTTCGGATGAAGAAACTTGAGATGTGGGACAGGCGGATCCTGAGGGACACTCACAGCCTTGTGCCAGGTGGCTGGAACTGGGTGGTAGGACTGGTTGGCACTATGCCCTGTGTCCCCCTTGGCTAAACCATGCATGGATATCTGTCTCCACAGCCAGGCAAGTGTGTCCTGCAGAGAAACTGAGCTGCGGACCTACCAGCCACAAGTGTGTGCCTGCCTCCTGGCGCTGTGACGGGGAGAAGGATTGCGAGGGTGGAGCAGATGAAGCTGGCTGTGCTACCTGTGAGTTTGGGGTCAGAAACCCAGGGTCTACCAAGCATGGTCAGGCAGCCTTGGGGAGTAGTGGCTGCTTCTATTTCCCCTGGGGCCTGGCAAGTGGAAAGGAAAGGATAATGATCAGGACACTAGTAACAGCTGGGCACTTAGGAGACATTTTCTTCTTTTCATCCTAACAACCACCTCATGAGTAGCCATTATCATCCCCATTTTATGGGTGAGGAAACTGAGGCTCAGACAAGGAAGGAAAAGTGCCCAAGTCTGAGTGATAGAACTGAGATTGAAATTCAGGTCTGAACAGCAAAGCTTTTTACCACACCTGACATCTGCTCATCCATTCCACAAGTTTTCCAATTTCTAAGAAAAGGCAAAGGATCCAGGGAGTGGGCTGTATGGGGAAATGGTGGTGGCCTGAGCCAGGGCATGGGCATTGTCTGGGGGAGGAGGGCAGATTCCTGAGGTGTGAAGGACGACTGTTGCAGAAATCTCAGATTCAAGCACACATGTCACAGGGTAGGAAAGACATTCCCAACAGCCTCAGCAGGGACAGATGGAAGTGGTCATTGGGACAGTTCCACATCACTGAACTTCAAATACAGGATTATCTCCTTCCCAGGGAGCAGGCCAATAAGGCCTGGGCCAGGGGGAACTATGACTAGGTCTTACTTGTTTCAATTTGATGGGTACCTACTGTGTGCCAGGCCTGGAGCCAAACTCTGGAAGGGACATTGAGGTGAATCCTACATAGGGCTCCCTCTGGAAGCACAAGGTTATTGGGGGTGGGGAGACACTACTAATCTGGGAGGCTAGGCAGAGACATGGGTGCTCACACAGAAGGTCCTAAGCCTGCCACTTGCCCACTGCTGCCTCTCACCCCTGTGCTCTCCAACAGCCTCTCTGTGTGCACCCTGGCCTTTCCTCCGGCCCAGGGGCAAAGTTGTCTCCTCCCAAGACTTCTGAGTCACAGATTCTAGGTCTGGTGCTTTGATGGATCTGAAGCAGAGAGCTTCTGGATGTGGGGGAGATCCTGTCTGGGACCAGCAGTTTCAATGCCCCAGTGATAGTACTGGCTCATTTCTTCAGCTGTAATAATTTGTAAGGACTCACTGGTCCATGAGAATCCTCTCCTTATCTCTCATCCCTATAATCAGATGATTCCTCCAATATAAAGTCTACCACTATGGCAGAGGGTAAGAGTATCTAACTAGGTGTGTTGGGACAGAAATATTTCCCATTAATTATAAGAGCAAGCGTGTTAGGTCCTACTGGGCTTCTCTGCTATAGTTCACTACTGTACTGTCTGGGCAGAGGAAAAATGTGTCCTTCCTTCTCCCATCTCTCAGAGGCTATTCCATTTGCATGCTGGGAGGGAGTGTGGGTCTAGGTAGCATTGGTTTTAAAGTTACTGTTAGCTTTAGAACCTTGGTGGGAACTCATTATTAGTAAGCACTCCCTGCTGGGCATGCTGGCACATACCTGTAATCCCAGTGACTCATGAGGCTAAGGCAGGAGGATCGCAAGGCCAACTTCAGCAACATAGTGAGGCCCTAAGCAACTTACTGAGGCACTATCTCAAAATAAAAATAATTAAAAGGGCTGGGGATATGGCTCAGCAGCTAAGTGCCCCTGAGTTAGATCCCCAGAACCAACAATAACGTAATGGCTGGGGATGTAGCTTAGTGGTAGAGTTCAATCTCCAGTCCCCCCCCCCCCCCCACCACCACCAGAAAAAAGAAGCACTTCCTATCAGGACTCTCAGAAGGCTATGAATCCTCTCTGGACATGTACAAACTGACTCTGGACAGATAGGAGGGGAGCTAATCTAGGCATCAGCATCCTCTTGAGAGCCTGTGGCATCCATACCATGTGCTTCCCACCAATGCCCCAACATCTCAAAAGCCCAGAAGGAGAAAAAAAATGCAACTGTCAGAAACTTGGTAGAGCTGTCAGAAACACATGACATGAGCTGCCTACATTGTGAAACCAAAGACCTCACTTCATGCTCCATAACAATGAAAATTGACATTGTTCCACCAGAAAATATAAACAGGCTATGGGCGACCCCTCGTGGAGAGATATGGTGCTGCAACCACCCTGTTACCTGTGATCACAGCCACTGCACCCATGACTCACCTGGGTCCCCAAGCTAGTTCTTGGCCAGTGTCTGAAGACATGAAGGAAGGAAGGAGGCAAGGAAGTTGTGACCCTGAAAACAGCTTACACTCCAAGAGGAAAGAAGACAAGAAAAGCTAGAGAAGGAGTCAAGGAAGGAAGGGGTGACGCACGCCTGTAATCCCAGCAGTTCGGGAGGCTCAGACAGGAGAATTGCTAAGCAACGCAGTGAGACCCTGTCTCTAAATAAAATACAAAAAAAGGGCTGGGTATGTGGCTCAGTGGTCGAGTGCCCCTGAGTTCAATCCCTGGTACCAAAAAAAGGAAGAAAATGCCCCAAACCTCAGTTCTGGTTCTCTTGTCACCAGGGACTGTGTGACTCTGGGCAAGTTGTTCCCCTCTCTGAATCATAGTTTTCCTATCTGTAAACTAGTGAGTGGGCTGACTGGTCTCTAAGGTCCTCCCTGCTTCTGAACTCAGAGCAGCCCATCAGAGAGGGGAAGCCCAGAGCCACAGTCAGGGCCATGACCTATGCCCTCAATTACTCTTCACACCCAGGCCAGTCTCATAGCCATCCATTCCACATCTACCTGCTGCTGGGAGCTCCATGCCAGACCCTCAGGACAAAACAGGGTCACCTCCAGGCTGTTTGTTTGTTGTCTTGGAGCAGATGGAGAAGGATGTGAAACCCAGGCATCTGGGCTGGCTGTGAAAGGCACATAGGGCTGAGGCAGTGGGAGATGTCCCAAGTAGAGAAACAAGAAATATGTTATGGAGGAGGTGGAACTTGGGCTCTTGAAGGAAAAGAACTGATGACAGAAAAAAAGGCACTGGTGGGCAAGAGGTGGACTTCCAGCAAGTGGAACCACTTGAGCAAGACCTGGAGGTAGGACCCTCCCTTGTGCATGGCATCACCAAACCATTTAAGGTGTCTGGAGCTGGACACTTTCAGGAGTGAGGTGCTGGGATCAGAGCAGGGAATGCAGGGCGGGGCCTGTGATGGAATGTGCAGGTTATGCCTCCCACAGCTGTGATATAGGGGACAACCTCACATCCTGTTGCAGTGTGACTGTATAGATCATTGCCTCTCTGTCCAGACAGGCAATGCTCTGCAGCTTTAGAGCCTTCCTGCTCCCACCATCCTGCTGGCAGCACGGCAGGAATCTTCACTCTCATTTATGCAGGGAAGCTCATAAGGCTCAGGAAGGGCAAGTGTGTTGCCCAGGGTCACCACTGGAAGCTCCACTTTGCTGTGCCTGGCTTCACGTCCCCCATTCAGGCCTTCAGCAGGACTCATTCCCTCCTGTAGGTGAAAGAGCTTCCGTAGCAGGGCCGGGTGGGCGGGGATGGGGGCCGGCGGCCGACCGCCTCTCTGTCCTGCGCAGTGTGCGCCCCACACGAGTTCCAGTGCAGCAACCGCTCCTGCCTGGCCACGGTGTTCGTGTGCGACGGCGATGACGACTGTGGTGATGGTAGCGATGAGCGCGGCTGCGCGGACCCTGCCTGTGGGCCCCGTGAGTTCCGTTGTGGCGGTGTCGGTGGCGCCTGCATCCCTGAGCGTTGGGTCTGCGACCGCCAGTTCGACTGTGAGGACCACTCAGATGAGGCAGCCGAGCTCTGTGGTCGAGCAGGCCTGGGAACCACGTCCGCGCCGGCAGCCTGCTCCCCCACCTCCCAGTTTGCCTGCCGCAGCGGCGAGTGCATACACCTGGGCTGGCGCTGTGACGGGGACCACGACTGCAAGGACAAGTCAGATGAGGCCGACTGCCGTAAGCCCCCTCCACATCATCCAGCCCTGCCGAGGGCCTGCAGATCCGGCTGCCAGTAGGCCAGATGCAGGCTTCCTTTCCTTGCTTTACCCTGAATACATTGCCTTGCTTTACTAGGGACTTAGGTTGGGAGAATAAAGTGACTTGCTTGAGGTCACATGGCTACTAAGCAGTGGGGCTCAGGTCTGACCCCAGAAGCCAAGCATCTTCAATGGTACCTGTATCTGCCCCAATCTCCCCTTCTCCTTCATTCCTCCCCCCCCCCAACTGCCCTGTCCCCATCCAAGCAGTCACATACTAGTGCCTCTAAACAATGACCTTGTGCACTCAGGAACTCCTCACCAGCCTTTTCTACAATCTGACTATCCCAGCTGGGCTGGGTCCTTCCACTGGGCCACTCCAGGTCCCTGCTGTCCTCATCTTACACTGTCATGCCCTCTTCCACGTACTCCTCAGCCCTTCTCTGCACCCTGAGTTCTCAGAGGATGTGGAGATTCTTTTGCAAGTCTATGGGGTCCCCATCCCCAGCACAGCACCTGGGTCAGGCAGGGCTTGCTAAATGGACAAAGTCATTAAGTCATGAGCACTAAGACTCAATGGAAGGCCAAATGTCTGTTCTGGAGGAGTGGCCCTAGGTGATCACTGACAGGAGACCTGAATTCTACTTGTGGTTCTGCCAGCCAGAGTGTTGTTACCCTGAGCAAAGCCTTCCCCCTCTCTGAGCTTCAGTCTCCCCATCTGTACACTGGAGATGCCTTGGCCAGGTGTCCTTTGAGGACTCCTCAGCTTAGCCACTGGTTTTGTTCTTTCCAGGGGTAGATATGGTGTGGGGTTTGGGGGGAGAGTTGACCTAGAACCACACTGACCCCGAACATCTCCTCTTGCCCTCTTCCAGCAGTGCTGGGGACCTGCCGTGGGGACGAGTTCCAGTGTGGGGATGGGACTTGTGTCCTTGCAATCAAACGCTGCAACCAGGAACAAGACTGTCCAGATGGGAGTGATGAAGCTGGCTGCTTACAGGGTGCGTTCACACAGGCAATGGGGCAACATCCTCCCTGAGAAGAAGCCCTGAGCTCTCCCAGATCTGGAAAAAGCAGAGTTGGAAAAGATCCCCCCTTGGTCCCTGGCATGTATTTTTCCCCAGAGCATCACTGCCCCTAAATTATATAACTCCCCTCCTATGAAGTCCTAATGGCACCAGAACTGGATTTTTTTAGAAGAACTTTGCAAAAAGCAACCTAAGGAGAGATGAAAGGGCACTTAAGGAAGTCCCCCTGTCTCCCAACCCCCTGCAACTAAGCTTCCAAGTGACTTTCCTCACTAGTATATTGAACAGACACTGAATCCTGCTCCTCAGGGAGCCCCCTTGATTTTGAGAGGACTCTTCTGGTTGTCACCTGCCCCTCTAAGGAGAAGAGACCTTAACTCACTAGTCATCCAGGGGAATGCATAACAGATTGGGCAGTTAAGTAGCCTTTCCTATTCGGAGTCCATGGAGCAAAGGTCCCCCCTCAGGAGATGGTCAGTCCAGCCTCTGATGTCTCTATAGAGCTGTTATGTATAGAGCTGCCAGATCAGACACAGACCCCCATGGCTCTCCCCAGCTAGCCAAAGCGTGTATCTGTGATCATTCCTGGGATCCTGTCTGTGAGCCGTGCTTCCACAGGCCCCGAATTTGGCTCTTTGTCCTGAGCTACCCTCTAGACTGGTGGGGGCTGGGGCTGGAACTCTGCTTATCTTCTGTGGTTCCTGGCCCAATCCAGCCCTGGCCTACCTGCTCAAGGTCTCACAGACACTGTCCACTCTCTTGTCTGGCCCAACAGAGTCAACCTGTGAGGGTCCCTACAAATTTCAGTGTAAGAGTGGCGAGTGCGTGGACAGCGGGAAAGTGTGTGATGCTCAGAGGGACTGCCGGGACTGGTCGGATGAGCTTCTGAAAGAGTGTGGTATGGTACCTGTCTACATCCAACGGCTGGACTAACCCTCCTGCCATGCCCCATCCTGGTGTCCGACTTCAAGGCCCTCACATGCTCCTCTCTCTGGACATGTGTGCTGTCCTGTCGCCTTATATGAGGTTCTTTGCCCTTGGAGCCTCTTGTTCTACATCTCTACAAAGTTCTAAAGGCCTTTCCTTTCCAGCCCAGATGCCCCAAAAGTATGTTGTTTCTCACAAACTTCACCTCTTCTCCTTATTCTTTTCGTGTTCAGACTCTTGAGTGTGTGCTCTGCGACTTTCTTCCTCGGTGTTCCTGCCCTGCTGATCTAGCTAAGGCCCTGGCCTCCAGGCTTCTGGCCCCTGAAGGGGATTCTGTAGGGGAGACATGGAGAATAGCAGCCAGGCAGTCAATTGAGGCACATCCTAGGGCCACTGCTCAGGCCAAGTCAGGCAGCAGAGACCAGATTTGTGGGCTGGATTAGAGCTAGAACTGGAATGAGGTGGCTGTCCTGATGGCTGGAGCTACAGGATGGGAGCCACAGGATGGGTTCCAGTCTAGAGAGAACAGAAGCTCTGCATTGAAGGTGGGCTAGCATCCCAGAGGACATGCCAGGAAACCAGTGTGGTCCCAGAGAGGTGCAGGCATCATTTCTCTGCTGATCCCAGGTCGAGGCCCTAAGGAGACTTGGACAGAAAAGTCTCTGAGAGGACAGTCTAGGTCAGCCCCTCCCTGTCCTTCCTCCTGGCAGACTGTTTCCAGTACTCCTCTCTTGGGCACTGAGAGGAATTTCATTCTCTGGAGCTCCCCAGGAACAGGGTCTTTACTCTCCTTTTGAGGATTAAAAAAAACAAGACAATGTAAAACAAAAACAATGCAAAAGGAAGAGTAGCTGAGTGACTTCATCTGTGGGAGATATTATCACCCTCCCTCCCACCGCCCACAGGCCTTGCCAAGAAAAGGCCCCGAAGAAGGAGCCTGTGGAAAGGGGAACAGGGAAGCAGGAGCAACTGAGCCTATCTCCCCCCCACACCCAGATCTTCAGTAGCCAGGGACTACTAACCTGCTAAATTCTTCTCATCTTTTGCATGGCACGCCAAAGAGAAGTATGTATGCATGTGTCTGTATCTGTGCGTGTTCTTCCTGTCTCTGTGCTGGCTGGTGAGAGGCCAGTGTCTGTATCCATGTCTTATCTCAGTAAGGCAGGAAAATTACATTCACACATCTCTGTGTGTGTACTGATTTCTGTGTGAATGTGTTGATGGAGTCTGTGTGTCTGTGTGTGCCACTGTACATAAGCTGGTGTGTGTGTGCATGCAGGTGTGTGCATGCAGATGTGTGCATGCAAGTGTGTGCACGTGCTGGGGAAAGTGACATCACTGCTTCCTCCCATGGAAGCTTCAAATGCTACTCAGGCCTCTGGACCATTCTACCCCCTTCCTTCCTCTCCCACTCCTCAGTAGAATCACCTCCAGGCTAGCAGAATTAAGGAGGAACAGGCCTTCTAAGGAAGGGTTGACAGTGACACTTGGATCCAGACCTGCTATCCATTTTCTTCTCCCAACCCAGATCAGTCCTGGAGAACTGTGTTTCTTTTCATTAGAAGCCAGAGTCACTGTGAGCTTTCCCCTTTCAGAGCCAGCCTACATGCCTCTCCATCAAATGCTCAGTAAATAGAATCATAGAGATGCCGCTACCTGTGAAAGGAGAGGAAGGAAGCGAGTGGATGCATGAATGAGGTAGCAGGTGAATGAAAGAAATGAATGGATGGCGCTCAGGGAATAATATGGTACCAAAAAGGTCAGGAAAGATTTGGGGTGATAGAATGAGTCCTGAAGGTGACCCCACCCCCACCCTCACCCCTGCCCCAACTACTCCAAAGCTACCATGGCTCAGTTCATCCTCATGAGTCTGAGGCTTCCCAGGGCTGAACCTGGCTGAGCCACCCCTGGATCCATGAGTCATGGGGTTGCTATGGTCTTGTTCTTTCAGTTGCACCAACATTCCAGGGAAACAGGAGGAGGCCCAGGGGTAAAGGGGACATTCCTTAAGCATGGCTCAGGCTGGAGGTGGGGGATCCCATAGCTGTGCATGGCCTGGGGTGGGCAGCTCAGACCAGCTGTATGCATGGCCATGGCTGGCTCAGCTCAACTCTGCTTGACTTGGCTGAAGTGGCAGTGCATGAGCCTGGTGGGCAAAGGGGGTGGTGTGGCACCTTTCCTTGGCTTATAGAATTAACCTTCTGTGATTCTAAAGTTCAGAAGATGCTGTGAGAACTTGGTGAGCCTTGGTCCTGGACTCCCTGACCTCCCCTAGGACCTTCCAGAAGTTGGTGAGGGAGTGGAGGATGGGGAAAGCAGACCCAGATGACCTCCTGGCATCCCTTCATCCCTTGAAGCAGTTGGTAATATTGGGACCAGGCCTTTGACTAGGTGGAGGAACAGGGACAGGTGCTGACAGTGGAGGAGCTGGAAAAAAGTCCATTGTATTGGTTCATATAGGAGAGAACTGACTCAGCCACAGGTCCGTGTAGGAAAAGGCCTGACCTAGGAGTTTTAGATAGCCTCAAGCCTGGTAAGGGGCAAGGATGTTGTTCAGACTCCTGATTCTGTCCCCTACCCAGACAGGGTTGTGAACAGATGGAATATGTCCAGAGAAAGGCAACTAAATGGCAGGGAGTGAGAAATAAGCACTTTAAGGAAGTTCTGAGGGAGCCCCTGCACCCTGGCCAAGCCCATATAGCAGAACTAGGAGTGGGGGCCAAGCTGGAGGAGGCATATCCTATGAGGAAGAACTTCATAAAGAGCATTGCTATTCCCCAGGAGGGAAGTGGGCTCCCTAAGCTGGAGATGTGTGAGCGGGGGCATTTCAGAAGGCACTCTTGGGGTATCCCAAAGTTGGATGTTACCACATGCAGGCCCCTTCATCTTGGAGGTGGTGAGGAAAGAGGGATCATTGGAAACATGATTGTGAAAGTAAAGACCTCAGACTACCAGAGAAAGCCTACTGCCTTCAGCCTGGAGGTGGACAGACCCCTGGCCTGGAAGGCCAAGGACCTGCTCTCTCTGAATCTGTTCTCTCCTGGTTAATGAGGGCTGAGGCTCAGCGAGGTCTCCAGCCGTCTTGGCTCTGTGGGAGTTCTGCTGCACTGAGGCTCTGCCCCCCACCCCTGCCTTGCTCCCATCCCTTCTGGGCTCTTGGACTCTCAGGAGCCTGCATCCCTCCCTAGGGCTGAACGAGTGTCTGCAAAACAATGGAGGCTGTTCCCACATCTGCACTGACCTCAAGATTGGCTTTGAGTGTACCTGTCCAGCGGGCTTCCGACTTCTGGACCAGAAGACCTGTGGCGGTGAGATCTCCTCCTATCTGCCCAAGGAGAGGCAGATCCTCCTACCAGTTCTGACCTCTGCTCCTCCCCACAGACATTGACGAGTGTGAGGACCCAGATGCCTGCAGCCAGATCTGTGTGAATTACAAGGGATACTTTAAGTGCGAGTGTCACCCTGGCTATGAGATGGACACATTGACCAAGAACTGCAAGGCTGTGGGTATGGACACCCCAAGGCTATCCACTGTTCTATGGGGCTACATGAAACAGCAAGCCTTCACATATGTGAGAGTGGTTATAGTCACGTGCACCCACACATAGAAGGCAGGTTGCACTTACTGTGCTCAAAGTGTAGAAATAGATCACATATACAGTATACTATACAATAACCCATATGGACACTACAAATAGCTCCCAATATGGCCCCCAGAGACTATACTTGCACAACACAATATATAGGCACCCTGGGACCACATGCAGAGCATGAGCAGCCCACACAAAAACCGTGACGTGTAGTCCACACAAAAACCGTGACATGTGTAGTCCTACACATTGATCATTTAGCCAACTGAATTAATTCACCTTATTCAATTCTTTATATTGAACTGGGGATTCAGCAGTATACAAATCCTCATCTCCCCTTGTATACTTACATTCTAATGGGTAAGACAGACAAGAAATCAGGATAAAATATAGTCTATCAGATGGTGATAGGGGCTAAAGAGAAGTGTAAAGTAGGAAATGGGGATGGGGAAGTTTAGAGAGTAGTGGGTTTTAGTTTTAAATAGAATGATCAGGGCAGCCCTCATTAAGAAGGTGACATTTGAATAAAGACCTAAGGGAAGTGAAGGAGTGAGCTACCTCTTACCTGCAAAAATACATTTCAGGTTGAAGGAATCAAAAATGCAAAAGCCCTAAGGCAGGAACATGCCTGACGTGTTGAAGGAAGAGTGAGGAAGGCGGGGTAGTTGAACTGAGGAAACTTTTAGAAAGAGATGAAGTCAGTGAGGTGACTCAGGGCAGATACCCAAAAGCCTTCTAGACTATTATTAGGGGCTGTCTGCATTTCCTGACAGAAGGGTCTTGAGTAGAGGGAGAATGCAGTGTGCCATTCAGACTGTCTGGCTGCAGTGTGGAGAACAGACTGCAGAGGGCAAGCAAGGAAATGGAAACCGCTGGAGAGGTTATCTCAGTAAAGAGAGAGGGTCAGGGTGGTTGCAGGGGGAATATTGAGAAGTGAATAGACTGTGGTTATATTTTGAAGGCCAGCCAACAGGATTTGCTTATAAATTGAATGTGGGAAGTGAGAGAAAAAGGATTGAAAGATGACTCCAAAGTTTTGGGCCAGGCAACTAAAAATATAGGATCGCTATTTTTGGACTTGGGAAAGATGGTGAGAGAATCAGTTTTGGAGGAATGTTAGCCTGTTTTGGACTTGATGAGTATAAGAAACCATTTAAATGTCCAAGTAGGGCTATGAGTAGACAGTTGGAAGCATTAGTCTGGAGTTCATACACTTAAATACATCATATAACATAGAGATTAAAACAACACAACAGCCACGATGCTTAATATGTAGCCCATAAATCCAAGAAATATACATCTACACTATACACTATGTAACACCCGCATCATGTATACCACATAGTCTGTTTTTAACCTCCACATAGGACATGTGACACATTATCTATAGTAGGGACAATAAACAACTATTCATGTATATATAAAATTCAATGTATATATGTAGGGATATCTAAAATACATTTACATAGAAATGCAAGTCATAAACACACTGTCTCTCTTACTGTCATAATTCTTCATTAAAAACAACTTGAGATGCCCTCTAACCCAGCTCCTAATTTCAGAGAGGTCAAGTTGGGGAGGAAAATCAGTTTGTCAGTGGCAGAGCTGGTCTTAGAGCCTAGCTTTCCTCCTTGCCCCTTCCTGTACTTAAAGCCCTATTTTATGGGCTCTTTATTTGTATCATAGCCTCCCTTTTTCCCTGACCCTCTTTGTAAAAGTCTTCATCACTAAACACAGGTCATACACCCAGCCCCAGACCTTACATGCTTTGTGCTGGTCCCACCTTGCCCCCAGGGAACACATTAGCCTGGCTCAGATGCACAGTTTCAGTGACCAGGTGGCTGGCAAAAGTGTCAACTGGAAAACATGAGAAGGAGAAGACACAGGCAGCTCCAGGGACAGGTATTTCTTAGAGCTGCCGCTCAGACAGTGTTGGTGCTCAAGAGTAGCCAGGTACATATGAAAACTGCCTGGGAGAGTCTGTCCATTTGGAGTAGCCAGGAATGTCTAGTTCAGTGATGATCTTCCTAAAATCTAACCCTAACTCTAAAAATGGGTTTTGTGTATACATGGGCAGTTGTGCATTATGTCTGCTGCATGTATATAATGTGTGTTAGATATTACACATGTCCCACTCTGCCACTGATAAAGCAAACTTCACCCAGCTCACAGGACCCTTTGTCATATGGCTTGTCAGTCTCTGCAGCTTCATCTCTTGTCATGTCCCCAGACACACTTTGTATAAACTAAAGACTCACAACATGAAAAACTCACAGCAGCCTCCCCAAGGATCTGATTTCTGTCCTCCATTCTGAGCCGTACTTCTAAGGCACTTCCTTAATTAGATGGCCCCTTCTTGAACTATGGCAATGGGGTCTCAGGCAAAGAAGGGTGAAAGTTGCTGGGAAGAAATGCATTTTAGGTGGAGAGGAGGATGTGAGCACAGGTCCAAGGCAGCATAGCCCTGCCCTGGCTAGGTTATGACAGTCAGTCTGTAGCTGGAATCAAGGAGTGTTGGGGGGTGGTTGATGAGTCTGGATACTTCAGAAGGCCTTGGTGCAGGCCAAAGGAGGAAATGGGGAGTTGTAAAAGATTTGGGGGGGTTTATATTTAATGAAAAGAAAAAACTCCTTTTATATGTGATACTTTGCATCTTGTGCTTTTTATACTCACTTCATCTGCTCCTCTAAACTTGTGGAGTAGGGATCATCACCCCTATTTTACAAGAAAATGAGCCATTACCCAGCAATCTAGTGACAGAGACTTATTCTCCAGACTCCCTTCCTGTCTCTTACATTGAGCCTCTCTCACTTCCCTGCATGGCAGCTGGCAAGAGCCCGTCCCTAATCTTTACCAACCGGCATGAGGTGCGGAAGATAGACCTGGTGAAGCGGGACTACTCTCGACTCATCCCCATGCTCAAGAATGTTGTGGCGCTAGATGTGGAAGTTGCAACCAATCGCATCTACTGGTGTGACCTCTCCTACCGCAAGATCTATAGGTGAGTGGCATGTCTCATGCACCCTCCAGGCTTGGAGGGGAGAGGGTAAAGAACAGCTGACAGAGGAGGAGGGGAAGGGTAGCCTCTGCCTCTAGGGTTTCTCAGGAGAGTTGCATTTGGGAATAGAATTCTGGCAGCACCAGAATTTCATTCACCCCCTGGGGCACTTAGGTTGGGAGCGCTGGTGGGAGAGCAGTCTTGAGCCCATGTGCCTGGGCTTTGTCTGACCTCTAGCGAGAAGTTCAAGGCAGGAGCTATTTAACAAAAAGAAACCCTTGGCTCTGTTGAAGACTTTCACAGCAGCTCACATACCTGTGTGTCAGACTCCAGAGACTCAAATATGACTCAGACCTGGTTCCTGCCTGGAGAATCCCATATACAGTGACATCCATTATGGCGATCAAGCAGGGAAAGTACAGAGGAAACCTCTACCCAATCTGGGAACTGAGAAATCTTCCTGGATGGCAGTACCCCCAGCATTCTGACTGTGACCACAGCAGTGGACAGCACTCAGGAGGCCCTTGCATACTCAAGGTGGTTTACTCTAGGTTTCAGATGCGCTAGTTTGCTCCCTGTATGTCCAAGCCTCCTTAGGAAGTCATGTCTTTTTTGTTCTGAGATCCACTTGGCAAGACTGTTGATGACTAGACACTAGGTTGACCCTGAATCACTGTTGCAAGAATGATGGGATAGATGAGTAGATGGATGGGTGGAAGCAAGTATCCCAAGTGCTCTTCTCTGACTACTAGATTCCTATGTCCCCCCAGCACACAGACATGCTTGTGTTCACATTCATACATGTAGAAATAAAGCTATAGCAGGGCATGACCAACATTTGCGACTGGAAGAAGAGGATTTGATGAAGAGACTGGATGTGGGGCTAAAGGAGAAAGAGTCAAAATTAAATTGGGGAGTCTCAGGTGTCTGGCTTGGGGGTTTTGATGCTGCTCTTTAAGCTGAGAATAATTGGAGGAGGATCTGGGGTTGGGTTTAGACAGTCTGTTTGACTAAAGGATTGGAAATGAGGATGAACAGGTTTGGACATGTTGAATTCAGGGTGTCCATAGGACATCCAAGAACAGCCAGAATTGTTGGGGATTGGACAGGCAGGATTATGGATGGTAGTAGACACTGTGGAACCAGAGAGAGGGCATGGTCATTGTACCTAGCCACAAGCTTCAGTCCCCCACTAAATTGAGCTCACCAGACTAGAGACTGTGCTGATTCATGCTTTTATAACTATTCTGGTGGCTCAGGGAACATTTTGAATGTAAATTAACCAAAATCTTATAAAATCACTGTCATGATCCTAAGGGAAGAAAAAGGGTGCACAGGCAGCTCCAGATGGGCCCATGAGTGGAATATCTGCTCATACCAGCTCTGGTTTCTCCTAAGTGCCTACATGGACAAGGCCAGTGACCCAGCAGAGCAGGAGGTCCTCATTGATGAGCAGCTATACTCTCCAGAAGGCCTGGCAGTGGACTGGGTCCACAAGCACATCTATTGGACAGACTCAGGCAATAAGACCATCTCAGTGGCCACAGTTGATGGTGGCCGCAGATGCACTCTCTTCAGCCGTGACCTCAGTGAACCCCGGGCCATTGCTGTCGACCCTTTGCGAGGGTGAGTGTCCCCACCTAAACTTCCCATTCCACGACTGTAGGTGCTCAGTCCTCACATGTCTGTCATAAGAGCTGCCTAGAAGATTCTGGGTGGCTCAGACACAGGCCATGGGGAAGAAAGTCCATGCAGAGGGCCTTTATCCTATTAATCCCAGACCAGGGGTTCTTTGGACATTGTTTGCCAGGTTTCTCCCCCAACTCCCCACTCCACTGTGTTATAGAATTAGCATGTCTCGGAGCACAGCAGGGTTCTGGAGATGGCCTGGTAGAAGCTCCTGGGCAGAGGCCTTTCCTCAACCTGCTGCTGATGGACATCTGGCAGCTGCTCACATACTTCTGGGGGCAGGAGATCATTACTTCCCATAGGACCTATTTTATTGTGGGTCAGCTCTGCCCACTGGAAAGTCAGTTTTTTCCTCATAATCCCAAATCTGTCTCTGTATAACTTCCTCCATTGGCCTCAGTAGTTAAATGAAACATGTCTGCAGGACAGCTAGCAAGATTTGAGGACCAAGTCACTAGGTCTGCTCTGTTCTTGGCTACCCACCTCCATTCCCACCTCAGCTGCCTAGTCTCTGAACTCCTCATCAACTAGGCTGCCTTGCTCTGCCCGTATCTATTTTACAAGTTAGGAACTGAACAGAATAGGACCTTTTAAATAGAGGTATCATGTGAAGCCTTGCTAGCTTCTTCCTCTGTTGTTTCTTTAGTTGTTAAACAAATGAGAAAATACTCTTCTTCAAGTCAGACCACATGAGCATGTTTGTGAGGCCTTGGGAAGTAATAGCTGCCATTTACTGAGCATGAGTCAGGTGCTCCCAGCACGGTACTCTGGTAAGACACTCAGTGGCCTCATTAACCCTCACCTCAGTCCTGTTCACTGCATGTTCTCATGCAGACCTGGTGCAGCACCTGCCACATCCTGTCCCCTAAACTTGCCCTATTCCATTATGGCTTTGTCAGGGTCCTAGCAGGAAATGCACTGCATACTCAAAGTAAGATATTGGAATAGAGTTTAATAAAGGAACTATTTACAAAGGAGTGAGGTCTAATGCACTATCTTGGAATTACAATGGTCAGCTGCTACCAATCCTAGTCGGCTTGAGGATTCAGAAGCAGGGAGGGCTACCCAGTTGAGAAGGTCATCCACTTTCTCCTTTCTGAACCAAGAAAGAGAAAAGTTTGCAGAACTCTTCCCACACTGACACGCGAAGGCTCTGATTAGAGCTTCGAGAAATGGGAAAGATGGGCTCAAAGACTATTCAGCTGAGACTGTGTAGAATCAGGGAGTCTAAGCTTCTCAAGGTTCTTAGATGAAGGCTAAAGTGTCTGCTGATTCTATATTTCATGATTCCAAAGGATTTCAGAAGTATTCCTAGTTCCTACAATGTATAATCCTTAACTAGTCCGTGGGTCATTGAGCCTTAATGAATCAGCCCACCCCAATCGTATCCCTAACAAGAAGCCAAATTGAGTTCTTTTATATTTCAGGTTCATGTATTGGTCTGACTGGGGGTTCCAGGCCAAGATTGAGAAGTCTGGGCTCAATGGTGTGGACCGGCAAACATTGGTATCAGACAATATTGAATGGCCCAACGGAATCACCCTAGGTGAGCCCTGTTTTAGTGCTTGATCCTGATGACTGTCTGGAACTCCATGGCTCTTGTTTCTAGGTCCTCCTCATGGTTCCAGTCATTCCCTGATGGTTGTTGCCCTAGGCTGGGTGCAGTTTGAGGCCTGGGAATGTAGGCAGTGGGGAGGTACAAATGTCTTAACCCTGATCCCTCCTCCCCTTCTTCCTCCCCAAGATCTACTGAACCAGCGATTGTACTGGGTGGACTCCAAGCTGCACCAGCTGTCCAGCATTGACTTCAGCGGAAGCAACAGAAAGATGCTGATTTTCTCTCCTGACTTCCTAAGCCACCCCTTTGGGATAGCTGTGTTTGAGGTGAGCCCTGTGAAGGGAGGCATGACCCTGCCAAGAAGCTGAAGCCTAGAGAATGCTGTTCAAATAGGATGCCTCCCTGAGACCTGTCCAAATGGAAACAAAGGAACAGGGAAGCCAGCTGACATGTTTGTACGCAGATTGATAGCTGCCTGAATACAAGGGCCTGGTAGTCTTTCCTGTGCTCTCTTCCTAGAAGCCTCTCTCAGAGCACTTCTTATAGGTGACTGCTAGATATGGATGCTTCCAACCTCAGCATCCAGCACCCAAAAAAGGGAGGAAGGGAAGATGGAATGAATATATGTTTCCTTAGAGTCATTTTCTGTAGGAAATGGCCGGAGAGATGACATGCAATTCAACATACTTCTATTGACCTTTACCAGAACTTGGGGTCATAGAAATAAATCAGACACTATCCCAGTCCTCAAGAAGCTCCCCGGAAGGTGAGGAGTCAGGGCCCTTCTCTGCCCTTACCCCAACAATCTTTCCTCCTGGGGAACAAGGAAGACAGAATCTACCAAGATCTTACACATCAGTCTCTTCCCTGAGACTAACTCTGCTAAAAAAAATGAGGAGACAGTAGTCTATGGTGGGCTTTGATAATATTTTCTTGGAGCTGCTTCACTCAGCATTGCTCTGGAATTGTGGGCAAAGCTCCACCTCTAAGTTCAGCCCCTGCTTCAAAAGGCAGGTGTGTTTGGACACATATATGTGTGCTCGAGCATATTTGTGTTATGTGTAAAGTATGTGTATGTGCATGTGTATGTATAGTACATCAGAGTAAAAATATCCATTCCTGTATGCACTGGTGCTTGTATCATATTATTGATGTAAATATGTCCACCAGTATTTAGACAAGTTTATTTAGGTACAAATATGCCTTTATGTGTATAGGGGAACATTTAGGTGTGTGTCTGGATCTGTGGATAAGGATGCATGATTATACCACAGTAACTGTGGATTGCCTGCAGATGCACATGTAGGCTTGAATGGACTAACCACATGGACTTATGTGTATTAGATGTGTATCAGAGGCTGTAGGAAGCCCAGCAGCAGATAGTCCTCAGTAGCTCATGTATCCTCTGCAGTCTTGGTCCCTGACTCCAGTGATAGTAATAACTATAGAGATCTAACCTTGGGTTTCTACTGGCCCAGGAATCAGGCCCAGCTTAGCATTAGTGAGTTAGTTTGTGGCCTTCAGGTCAAAGAACAGAATCACCAAGTAATCCTCAAAGAGAGAAGGGAACCAGGAGAGCTGACATCATAGATCATAAGCTAATCCTCAGTCCTCTGAGAATCTGTGGATAGGATAGCTCAGGGGAAATATCAGGGCAATTCTTATGACTATAATTTGGGTCCAAGCCCTCAGACTGAGTTCATGAGCTTAGTCTATAGGCCTCCTACCCTCCATATCTGTGCCTTTACAGGACAAGGTATTCTGGACAGACCTGGAGAACGAAGCCATTTTCAGTGCAAATCGGCTCAATGGCTTAGAAATCTCCATCTTGGCTGAGAACCTCAACAACCCACATGATATTGTCATCTTCCATGAACTGAAGCAGCCAAGAGGTGAGCCTTCCCTGGTCTCTGGTCCTTGGTCCCCTGGTCCTCTCCTGCCATGAAACAGACCATGTTCACATTTATATCACGGTTCAGCATAACAACTGTCTCTTGTTGATAGAGTGCTTTAACATCACATATTTTGTCTTATTTTGCCTCAAGCTTTTTGCGAAATAAGGCTGGGTATAAATAAATATATAAATTTCTTATTTTTTCTGATCCTACAAAGGGTACATATTGTTATTCTCCTTTAACAGCTGAGGAAACTGAGGTTTAGAGAGATAAATTAATGTTAGCAGGTAGTAGAACTAAAATCTAAATTCAGGTCTGATTCCAGAATTTCTTCTGCTGTGACACATTACTTCTTATTTGCTATTTGTACCCATTTTGCAGTAGTATAAACTTATGTGTCATAGGTCTGTACAGTAAGTCACTGTTGGCTGGATATAGAATCCAGGATCATTCCTCTAGGTTGTCTTGTTCCCTATTACTAGGATGTACTAATTCTAACTGTAACTGAAGTGTTGGCTGTCAGGGTGTAGATGGGGAAGCGAAAGAGGGTAAAGAGATAGGATTGGTGCCTGATTCTAGATCTAGAAATTTAAGAGATATGGCATATGTCATGGGGTATGGGGGTGGGGTCATGAGTTTTTGGAATCTAACATAACACCCATCTCTCAGAATTGTAAGAATCAAATGAGAATAGAAATAAAGCACGAGGTATAGAATTGGAAGGTGCTCAATAAAATTGTAGGGGGTGCTAGGGATGTAGCTCAGTTGGTAGAGTGCTTACCTAGCATGTACAAGACCTTGGATGGGGGCAATTAAGTAGGGAAAGCTTTTTGAGTAAGCTAAGAGGGAGGAGCCTCATCAATGGGAGGTGGGAAGACAGCATGTCCTATTTGTGCCCTAATTCTCTCTCTCTCTCTCTCTGCCATTAGCTGCAGATGCCTGTGAGCTGAGTGCCCAGCCTAATGGAGGCTGTGAGTACCTGTGCCTTCCTGCTCCTCAAATCTCCAGCCATTCTCCCAAGTACACATGTGCCTGTCCTGACACGATGTGGCTGGGCCCAGACATGAAGAGGTGTTATCGAGGTAAGCAGAGCTTCCAGGAGGGGTGGCCTCTGGCAGAAATCTCCCCCTTGACTTCTGGGACATAGTATGCTCCTAGTTTTCCTCCATCTTTTTTGGCTACTTGTTGCCTTTGCACACTCCTTTTTTTCCACCTTCCTTGAATGTGCATGTCCCCAGAGGCCTGTCAAGGTTTCCTCTTCTCCCAAGAAAAAAAAATGCACATATACATTAATAATAATAATAATAATAATAATATAAATCTCAGTTGTTACAGTATGTATATGTGTATGTGTGTGTGTGTGTTTTGTGTGTTTGTGTGTGTGTGTGTGTGTTTGTGTTGTGTGTGTGTGTGTGTGTGTGGTGGTGGTATTGGTATTGAGCCCACGGCCTCACACATGCTAGGCAAGAACTCTACCACTGATCTACATTCTTAGACATTTTATTTTTATTTTGAGATAGGGTCTCACTAAGTTGATGAGGCTGACCTTGAACTTATGATCCTCCTGCCACAGCCTTCCAAGTAGTTGGAATTACAGGCATGTACCATCATACCTGGCCACAAAATATTTTAAATTCAATTTGTAGGTGGTTTCTGGAACTCCCTGAAAACCTCAAGTTAAGAACCCTTTATCTCCATGGCTTTAGTTACTATTTATATACTAAATGGATGGTTATGTGTTTGCCTATTTCTTACCTAGAACTACATTAGAAGCCCTTTTGTGATATGACTAGGACTAATCATCATATAATACTTGAACAACATAAATTATGTTTATTTCCCAATTTTGATGTAAAGCCAAGACCTTTTATATGAGCACAGGTTTCCTGTACCATATATGATTTCCAGGTTCCATTGTTTAAAGTGGAATAAGAATTTAAACCTAATGATATTACAATACCACAGTAAAATGCTTCTAGATTTTTGATTTCCCTTCCCTCTAGTCTTTTACAGTGGTCTTTCCCACACTTAATTCTATAGCATGGTTTAATGACTCATCTTTTGAATCAAGAGAAGATCGTGGCCTATTCAGAGGGATGAGGCAGGGTCTCACCAGAGTGGCATTTGAACTAAGCCATGAGAATAAGTTTCTACGTGTAATTCATCAAGACAATAACTTAGGCACTAAAGCAACAAAATGCTCTGTCCAAGTGACCTCCATGGTCTTTTTCCTCCAGCACCTCAATCTACCTCAACTACGACGTTAGCCTCTACTACGACGAGGACAGTAGCTGCCACCACAAGAGCACCTGGGACCACCATCCACAGCCCCACCTACCATCACAGCACAGACACACCAAGCCTGGCAGCTCCCTTCCCAAGCTCAGTTAGTGTCCCCAGGGCTCCCAGCATCAGCCCATCTACCCCAAGCCCTGCAACCAGCAACCACTCCCAGCATTGTAAGGAAATGAGCTCTGTATTCTTTCATGACATGGGAGGGTCCTGTGGAAGCAGGATGGGAATGTGTGGGAAGAGAGATCAGACCAGAGTTGAATGCTGCATATCTCTGAGGAAGAAGCAGAGGGAAAGAGAATGCCAACTGTGATTTAGGAGTCGTAGATGCCCCTAACTTATAGGGGATCTGTAGGGAAGCTATATCCTATCTCTCAGCCTCATTTTCTTTCCCTACAAAGAGAAAATAAAAACAACACACTCCCTGCCTGCTTCCCAAGTTTGCCAAAAGAGACAAAGGAGGCAGGATAAATGGAAGCACATAAATAGCCTCTGCTGCCTGGATGTATATTTGCGCTTTATGAGTTATTGACATGTGTAGGAAGGGTGTCCCTCAGGGTTGGAAAGCTCTAATCTCAGTTCCCAGCATCCTCAGTGAGCTGCCCAAATGTTAACATCCTTAGCTATGGTCTACTCATTCCTGTTCCCATACCCTGGGCTGAAAATAATTAAGTTCGCCACTTATTAAATCACTGGGAACAGTAATTGTCACTGCGAACTATTTTATCTCATTAATGAGCAAATACCTTTTTAATTGAGTTACCTGCCAGGGGGAGTTCATTTAAAAGGATAAACTATGTTTTAACATTTTTTTCTATTCATGGATGGCCCAGAAACCAAGCAGCCTGGTGACACCTTTCTGATTAGGCCTGTTTTGCCAGCAGAAGCTGAATTTTTAGAGTTGAGAACTCACCTGAAGTTTGGAGAGGCAAGTGGAACACATCAATTCCAGTTCCTCTCATCTGGGGGCAGAGCCTCTGACCTCCCCATGGGCCTTGTCAAGCAATAGGTTTAATTTCACTCTCAGTGTTTGCTGTGGCCCCAGAGTGAGAGGACGGCAGCACTTCCACAGTTAGTTTTGTAAGCAATGCAAGCCCTCTTCTCCCTTCAATAGTTAGATTGACTTGAGGTGAATCAGAAAAACAGATACACTGAAAGGATGGGCCATTGCCAGGGAACAGTCATCTCCTCACTCAGAGCAAATGTGGATAACAGCTCCTCTTCATGCCCCATAGGGCTGTTAAGAGGATCCAAAGGAAAAACGCTTTTAAGCTACAAAGTACTGTAAATATACTATAATGAAGATATTTGTGAGAGTGAGAAGGGATGACACAGCATACTTTTTAGAAAATATAGGACATTTTCCAAGTATTTTCCAGTTTAGAATGTGTATTTGCCTATATTTTTAGATGTAGGTCTCACAACAATCCATACCCCATGCAGTGCCCTCTTTGAACCAGGCAAGGCTGTATCAGGCACTGTGCTAATATTTTATATGAATAATCTCATTTAATCTTTACAATTTCCCTAAGAGGAAAATAATAATGTTACCTCCATTTTTAAAGGTAAAAAAATATAACATGATAGTGTTTATTTTCATTTATATAGATAGATAGATAGATAGATAGATAGATAGATAGACACAGACATATAATCTATATCTGTATTTATATTTATATAAACTTGCTCAAGGTCACACAAGTAATGAGTAGTAAAATGGGACATGAGCCCCAAATTCTGACGCAGGAACCTGGGCTCTTGATTCCATTACATTATTATGCCCCATTAATTACTTAAGAAAAATAAACTATTAATACAGATGGATGGACAGACCATCAGTACCATAGACAATGCAATAAACAGTGGCTGAAAAATGCAATTGATCCAGTCATTCAGCAACATAAAAATCTAAGTGCTCACCCTGCCTTGCATACTCCCCAGCCTGTGATGCTATCTGAAGGGTGTGGGGCTTGAGTCACCAGTTCTGAGTTCAAGTCCTAGCTCAGCCACTTATCTGTTAAGACATAATTTCTCCCTCTGTGAAATGGAGATACACCTTCTGTCCTGTTTGCCTCACAGGAGTTGGATAGCATTTAGGAATACTGTACTATTAAGCATTAGCCAATCATCATTTAAAGTGAGGATGAGAAGCAGTTGGGTAGTTCTTACTGCTTAAGGCCAGTAAAGGCTTGGACTCACTCTAATGGAGCATTATTCTGCCAATGTTTGTATTTTGCAGATGGGAATGAAGGCAGCAAGATGGGCTCAACAGTTACTGCTGCTGTCATTGGGATTATTGCGCCCATAGGTGAGTGTGGCCCCTTGTTACTGGAGAGAAAAGAGAGACCCTGCCCAGCTCTTGGGAAAAGGCACTAGAGGGAGGATAACATGTCACACTGACTTGCCTCGTTGACTCATTCTGCCCCAGCAGCCTTCCTGTCACCTCCTGAGCCTGATTTTATTCCTTAGCCTGGCATATAAGGCTCTTTAGGACCTGGCCCTAAGTGATGATCCAGTTTGCATGTCCCACCCCCTCTCATTCATACTCTGCACTCCCACCACATGAAACCCAACTGAATGCTCCCTGAGGACAGGGCTGGTGTCTCTCTTGCTTACTACTCTCCCTAGCTCCTAGCAAAGTCTGGCACATGATAGAAAATTAAATTAAATATATGTTGAACAAATGAGTAGGGATATTTGCCATCCCTTGAATAGGTCATACTGTTTTGCTTTCTTTCTGGTTTTCAACAAACATTTATGAAGGAGCTACTACATGCCAAATTGTGATTAAGGGGAGGAAAGGTGACTAAAGATGAATAAGATTTGGTCCTGTCCTACACAAGTTAAGTCTTATTGAAAAGACACATAACATAGATAAGTTCATTATGACATGGTAAGTCCTAAGACTAAGCTATGCACTGAGTTTAGTGAAAGTGTTGAGGAAGTATTTAACTCATCCTGGGAGAGAGAGGAAGAAAGAGGGCAGGGAAAGTTTCCTAGTGAAATGATACATGATGATGGGGCTGGGATTGTGACTCAGTGGCGGAACGCTGGCCTCACATGTGTGGGGCACTGGGTTCCATCCTCAGCATCACATATACATGAGATACATTTATAGCTGAGTCAGACAAGTGAAGAAAAATCAAGAGCAATGAAAGCATGAAGACAGCATGAGCAAAGCCAGGAATGGGAAATGGTTTGGGATAGGAATGGAGAGGCTGAACTAGATGGAATTCAATACAGCCAGAGTATAATATTGATTATGGAAGAATAATATTGGTATCTAAAGAGACTGTACAGATTGATAGTTTTATTATCCAAAAAGACTATGTGGATTGATAATTTTAATGAATTTTAAAGCTTTCTTTATTTAATCAAATAAAATCTTTTTTAGTTGTTTCTTAAAAAAAAAAAAATATTGATTATGACCTCACACAGAACCATGGAGTTAAATCATTCCCCTACCCCGATGTTCGTACATGTGTCTCATGCCAGCTTCCTCTCTTCACAGTATCTTTGAACTGTGATTGTCCATTCATAGTTTTTTTCTCCTTTACATGCCCATGAATACCTCCAGGATAGGGACATTGTTCTTTGATCCTGAGAATCCTCAGTATGGTAGTGAGTTAATTAATGAATGTGTTAAAAAACTTCTCCCCTTTGTGAATGCTATATCAAGAATGCAGAGAAGAAAAAAATAAAGACTAAGATTTCAGTCTTTAATCAGTTAACATAATCATATAAGGTAGATATTAATACATAACAGAGGCATGACAGATTAGATAGAGGCATGATATAATAATGACTTGATATAATAGCAGCATGATAATTCTGGGGAGGAACAGTGGAAGAAAAGATAACTCCAGAGAATAGAGCATTTGAATTGACCTTGAAAGGGCTAACCAGAATAAGATGATATTAGAGACTATTATTCCAGCCTTATTTTGAGTGGAGTGAGTGAAAAACAAATCAATCCCATTCCCGTCAGCCTATGTTCTATAGAGAAAGACATGCATGCTGTTTCATTGATATAACCCACCCTAATATAATCAATAAATTTTAAATTTCTGCTAATCCAAGAGGCGAAAGATAAGTATTATTTTCCTGAGAGAATATCTTTTCATAAGCTTATTGGCCATTATTTACATTTCATCCTTAAATTTCCTATTCACATTCTTATTTTTCTATTCATTTTTTTGTATTTGTAGAAATATTTATACAGCTGGAATCCCAGCAGCTCCACAGCTGAGGCAGGAGGATCGCAAGTTCAAAGCCAGCCTCAGCAAAAGCGAGGCACCAAGCAACTCAATGAGACCCTGTCTCTAAATAAAATACAAAATAGGGCTGGGGATGTGACTCAGTGGTTGAATGCCCCTGAGTTCAATCCCCAGTACAAAAAAAAGAAAGAAATATTTATACAGGATGAATATTAAAACCTTTTTAATTATGTGATGAATATTTTCTCCCAATCTGCTACTTAATTTTTATATATGTTTATGGTATTTTTTGCCATGCATAAATTAAAATTTATAAGTATCGGGATCTGTTAATCTTTTATGATTTCTGAGCTTTGTGTCTTGCTTAGGAAGGCCTCCCTTACTCTGAATTTTATTAAAATATCTCCCAATATTTTCTTCTTATACTTTAAGCTGTTTTTAGTACTTAGATTTTCCATTTGGAATTTAGAGTATGTGGTATAAGGGAGAGATTATTTTTTTTTTTTCCCTACAAATCTACCTAGTTTCTCCAAAACCATTATTGGTCTATCCTTTCCTTTTGACTTGAATTGCCATCTTTCTCACACACCCATATTTTTGGGCTGTTTATTCTACTTTACAAATTGTATTTCTATTCCTATATACTCATAGCATTCTGTGATATGTTATGCTCACAGCATTTTCTTGGATATTTTTGTTCAGTTTCTCTTCTAGATGAACTTTAATCATGTCGATTCTATAAAAATTATGATGGATTTTTATTGAAATCATTTTGGATATATAAATTTAAGTGGGAAGAATTTACATTTTACAATATTGAAGTTTCCTATCCAGAAATATCACATCTTTACTTATTTCAGTCTTTTTTTAATGCCCTTTAGAATAATTTAAAAATCACATAAGACTTGCACATTTTTTATTATGTTATTCCAGGATTTTATAGATTTCGTTGGGCTATTATGAATGTGTTCTTTTTTCATTACATTTTCTAATTGGTTATTGCTGACTAAAAAGGAAGCTATTGATTTTTTGTGTTGGTTCCTTTTTTCTTCTTCTTCTTCTTTTTTTGGTACCAGGGATTGAACCCAGCGTGCTTAACCACTGAGCAATATCCCTAGTGTTTTATTTTTATTTTGAGACAGGGCCTCCCTAAGTTGCTTAGGTCCTCGCTAAGTTGTTGAGGCTGACTTTGAACTTGTGATCCTCCTGCCTCAGTTTCCTAAAGTACTGGGATAATAGGCATGCGCTACCAGGCCTACCTTTATATTGATTCTTGACAAACTAAAATTATTTCTAATAGTTTTTCACTTGCCTCTCTAGGACTTTCTAAACATACAAATATTTGTTAGTAACAGCAGTCTGGTTTCTTCCTTTCTTGTATTTATTCCCTTCAATTTCCAATTTATTATCTGGTTTACTGTACAGCTAGATCTCTCAAGGACATTAAATAGTGGCAGTGATAATGACTATCCTTACTTTGTCCCTATTTTTAGTGGGTATCAATGATTATCATCTTATTTAAACAGAAACCCATCAATAACAGCATGATATAAAAGCATCAGATATCCTAAATAATGATCATCTAGCCTCCACTAGAGTACTTGCAGAGATTACCTACTACCTTATGAAGCTGCTTGCCATTTTTAACCAGCTCTGTTAAAAAGTGCTGCCTTCTGTTGAGAGCCACAGCCGAAGGGGCCCCAGGAAACTTCCAGCTGCCAGCTGATGATTGGCTCACAGCGGCCCCAGCAAACTTCCAGCTGCCAGCTGATGATTGGCTCACAGCGGCCTCAGCAATCTTCTAGCTGCCAGCTGATTGGCTCCTCTGCGGTGATGCTCATTTGGCTGTTCCCCCGCCCTTTCAGACCACGGAGCTGCTCATTGGGGAACTTTTTTTGGCTCTGCCCACACGACCCAGCCAATCAGCCTCAAGAGCAGGAGGTGGGGTTGAGAGGCTTGTGGGAAGCCAATGGTGGCAGCTGGGCTCTGAGGGAATTCCTGAAGAGCTCCTGTGGTGTGGTGTGTGTGTTCTAAAAATAAAGTTTGTTTCTGCTTGATAAGTGGCTCGTGAATTGTGCCCAGCCAGACTGCGGCATTTGGTTGCCTGTACGGGGAATGACTGAGGGTAAATGATAAGGTAAACTGCTCGCCCCTGAGGGCAGGGCGAGAGGATGGGTAGCCATTTTAAGATTCTTCTTTTGTTTTATTTCGCTTTTGTTTTAAGTTGCCTGTCCCTGGAGATGTGTAAGACGGAAGAAAAACCGCTCACATCTGAGGAAAAACTATTTGCATCTGAGGAACAGATAGGGAGAAAGGACGGATGGACATTTCAGGAGGATAGAAAGGCTATTATAATGATTTTTTGTTGTTCCACTTTTGTTTCATTCTGTTTCAGTTTTTTTGGCGTCATCTTGTTGGGTTGTATTATAGTAGAAATATGGGATCAGAAAATAGTAAAAAACAAACAGAAAGAGTGTTAAGTAAATTGTTAGAGGAAGGAGGCATCTCAGTAAAATCAAAAACAGTCAGGGCATACATTGATACAATACAAAAATGTAGCCCATGGCTTTTTAAGGAGGAGTTGTTACATATATCACAATGGAACCATCATGGTGAAGATTTAAAAAGAATAGAAAAGAAAAGCCCAGGGACTCTGCCAGTTGGCACATTGCCATTGTGGATGTTTGTATCTTGTTTGCTTAGTCCAAAGCCATCAGTTCAGACAATGATAGAGGAAGGAGAAGACATATTGATTCAAGTAAAAGAGAAGTTCTCTCGAGCTAGTCAGAGGAAAAAATTTAAGTAAAAGAGAAGGTCTCTCGAGCTAGTCAGACAGAGGAAAAGATTCAAGTAAAAGAGAAGGTCTCTCAAGCTAGTCAGACAGAGGAGGAAAGTTTAGAGCAGAAAAAGCCATCAGGGGAAAAGTTACAACAGGAGACTGCTACTAACACCTTTCTATCACCAGAGGGCGTAAGTGTCCAACCAACAGCGCCACCTCCATATGCTGGGAGGCCCCCAACCCCCGGAGTTGATAGATAGGATCCTGAGACAGGACCTCAAATATTAACATGCCCTGTATTTGAGCAGGCAGGAGGGCAGCGAATTCACCATGCTTTAGATTTCAAAACAGTGAAGCAGCTAAAAGAGGCTTTAACAACCTATGGTCCTCAAGCACCCTTCACTGTAAGCATGGTCGAATCCATTACCAACTTGAACATGACACCAGCAGATTGGGCTAGTATGTGTAAAGCTGTGCTAAATGAAGGACAATACCTGTTATGGAAGGTTGCCAATGAGGAATTTTGCAAGGAAACGGCTAGGCGAAATGCAGCAGCTGGTTATCCTCAGAGAAATTTAGATATGTTGTTAGGAAAGGGACCTTATGAGGATCAGCAGCAACAAATTGCATATGATCCTGCCATATACTCACAAATTGCTGCAGATGCGGTTAGGGCATGGAAGACTTTACAAGGACATGGAGGTTTACAAGGTCAATTATCTAAGGTAATACAAGGAGCTAATGAACCTTCTGCTGAATTTGTAGATAGGCTTATTCAAACAGCTACCAGAGTTTTTGGGAATACAGAACAAGCAATGCCATTAATAAAACAACTGGCTTATGAGCAAGCGAATCGTTGGTGCAGAGAAGTCATTAGACCATGGAAACATGAAGATTTAAACACATATATTAAATTATGTAGAGACATTAATGAACAAGGGCAAGTCTTGGCAGCTACAGTACAACAGGTTTTAGATGCCAGGCCAAAAACATGCTACAATTGTGAACAAACAGGACATTTTAAAAGGAATTGCCCCATAGGAGGAGGGTTTAACAAAACTAGGTATCAAAGGAGTAGAATACCAGGTATTTGCCCACGATGCCATAGAGAGAGACATTGGACTAATGAATGCCGTTCTCAAACCACCATAGAGGATACTCCATTATCAAAAAACGTACAAGGACCAGGTGTCTATCCACAATATCGTGGAGAAAGGCATTGGGCTCCATTGCCAAAAAATGGACAGGGGGGCCCAATGCTCCAGGGCCCAAGACCACAAATATACGGGGCACTGGAGGAACCCAGCAACCCCATCAGGGTAGTGCCCAGGACACATTGTCCATTAGATTCCTCACTAGACAAACCAGAGGAAGCGCAGGATTGGACATCTGCACCTCCGCCAGAACAGTACTAACTCCAGAGATGGGAGTTCAAATCATTCCCACTGGGGTAAAAGGACCTCTTCCCAAAGGAACAGTAGGCTTATTATTGGGATGCAGTTCTTCTACTCTAAAAGGACTTATGATAAGTCCTGGGGTAATTGATCCCGATTATAAAGGTGAAATAAAAATTATAGCCAGTTCTCCAAAGGGTATATCAGTAATTTCACCAGGAGATAGAATAGCACAGTTACTAATAATACCCAGCCTACATGATAAATTTTCCAGTCATACTGTAGAAAGAAGTTCCAGGGGATTAGGCTCCACAGGTGTAGATTGGGCTTTGCTTTCTTTAAATTTAGATTCTCGCCCCATGCTAAAACTAAATATTCAAGGACATGAATTTAATGGGCTACTGGATACAGGTGCAGACCTTAGCATCATCTCTCATCAAGAATGGCCAAAACATTGGCCGTTACAACAAGCCACTCAAACACTTCGAGGCCTAGGAGTGGTGACTAATCCCCTTGCGGGCCACCAAATGCCACAGTCTGGCTGGGCACAATTCAGGAGCCACTTATCAAGCAGAAACGAACTTTATTTTTAGAACACACACGCCACACCACACGAGCTCTTCAGGAATTCCCTCAGAGCCCAGCTGCCACCACCGGCTTCCCACAAGCCTCTCAAACCCCCCCACTCCTCCTGCTCTTGAGGCGATTGGCTGGATCGTGTGGGCAGAGCCAAAAAAAAGTCCCCCAATGAGCAACTCCATGGTCTGAAAGGGCGGGGAAACAGCCAAATGAGCATCACCGCAGAGGAGCCAATCAGCTGGCAGCTGAAGATTGCTGGGGCCGCTGTGAGCCAATCATCAGCTGGCAGCTGGAAGTTTGCTGGGGCCCCTTCGGCTGTGGCTCTCAACAGCCTTCTTTACTCATTAATAAATTCATTTATTCTAACTGAAAAGCCTGTGTTGCCCTCTGTATCCCCTTCTAGTCTTGCCCCTCTTTGGTGGAGCCATAGCTTCATCCCACTCTCCACTCTCTAATTTGTAGAAAGGGTGATTTTCTTAAGAGATTCCAGGAAGCAGCAGCAATAGGGCAAAGGGGGAAAAATTGACTCCTTTGTTTAGCACATGTCAACTGAGCACCTCTTCAGTGCTGGGCACTGCACATGGAGAGATAAGTAAGACAGTCTCTGCCCACCAAGGCTCAGTTGAGCTGGGAGGACAGTTCCAGTAAAGTAAGATACTATGGTCTGGGAGCATACATGAAGGAACAATGGACTCTGTCTACAGCAAATGGGAAAGATTTGTCATTTGAGATGGATTTTGAAGGATGAGTAGCTAATGGAGGAAAGAAGAGACGAGAGAAGGGCTTCCAAAGGGCAGAAACAGTGCCCAAAAGGCAAGGGGCAGTGAAGTTGAAGAGGTGGCAGGATCTGCACTGAGGTCTGGGCCATGAGCCGGAGCCTCCTGGATGTCCAGTATAATGTGTCCCTTCCTCTAGCGGTAATAGCTCTGTTATGCATGAGTGGCTACCTGATCTGGAGAAACTGGAAGCGGAAGAATACCAAGAGCATGAATTTTGACAACCCAGTGTACAGGAAAACAACAGAAGAAGAAGATGAAGACGAGCTCCATATAGGGAGGACTGCTCAGATTGGCCATGTCTATCCTGCAGTAAGTATTCCTTGCTGGGCGAGTTTCTTCCTTCCATCCTCCCTTCCTTCCTTTTCCCCACACCTTCCTTCCTTTCTCCTTCCTTAACATTTATCAAGAACCCACCATGTACCAAGCACTGGGGAATACAGATATCCTGAGGTAGGTTGTTAGGGTAGCGGGTAGCAGGACCACCTTGTACCTAGAGTCTCTTCCTGGTAGTAAAGAAGCAGGAGGCCTTTCTTTCTGCTGAGGAGTTTTCAGCATGTTTGGGATAGAAGGGCAACTGTGGCCATTTAATATGAATGTATTCATTTCAACAACACTGTATGCCAGTTATATGCCAAGCACCACATTAGACATTGAGTGTTCAAAAGTAATTAAGAAATGCAGTTGCTCCTAAGGAGCTGCTGGGAGAGTTAGAGATGCTAACGTACCTTCGTACAACTGTGTGCTGCGTGCCATGGTGGAAGCTTAGGAGTTCTTTATTCTAGGAAGCTTTCCTTGGCTTGCTTTGTTCTCCCATGGTCACATGGGTCTCTCTCCATCCCAGCACCTGTCACACTACAGTCCATTTGTCTTTTACTTAGTGGTCCCCTCTAGAGTGTGAGATCCTTGAGGGCAGGATCTGACATGATTAATTTGTTTTCCTGGTGCCTAGCATAGCATAGCTGGCTTTCAACAAGTATTTATTGAACAAATGCTATGGAAACATCAATGAGGGAGCTCTTTATTCTGTCTGGGGAATTGGGAAAGGAATGCCTCAGAGAAGGTAACAGATGAACTCTATCTTTGAAAGATGAATAGCAATTTTCCAGGTAGAGAAGGAGGGAAATGGCATTCTAGAGAGAGCATGTGCAAAGGCTTAAAGGCACAAGAGAGCATGACTTGTTGGGGAAGCAAAAACCACAAAGTGGTTAGAGCAGGTATCATTGTTGTACAGCAGAGTCAGGGGGCTGAGTGTGACCTCAGAGGTCATCCAGTACATCCCCCTGTCAGGCAATCAGCAGCTTTGATCGCCCACTGTGGGCAGAGCCCTGTCTTGGGGAGACCAGAGAACTGGAAGACCCAGCCCCTGCCCTCAAGGAGCTTTTTGTCTTGCCGGGGGAACCAAGGTCACAGCTGCACCAACTCCCGAAGAACCCTCTTTCCGAGCTGCCTGTCGTCAAGTGCAAGGTAGGGCAGTGCCACTCTGAGCCTGAGGGACTGGTGAGTGAGGGCCTGAACCTAGGAAGGTGCAGCCAATCTAGAAGGCTTTCTGGTCTTGGAAGGCTGCAAACTGTAAGCTGGGTGGGGCAAAGAGGAAACCTGGGTTAGTGGCAGACCAAGGAAATGGCATGTGCAGAACATGACTGAGTATGGAGTAAACAGAACTTTATCTGAAGCAAACTGTTCATAAAGGGGAGACATGAGAAAGGAAGTTGAACAAATGAGAAGGGTGAGCAGATGGCCTTGAGGATCCTTAACCTCGGCCAGTCCGAGCAAACAGTTGCTTAACAATTTTTAAAGATCAAAAGGAGCACAGTGCCAGAAGCATTGAGCTTTCGGTAAAAAGATGTCTCCCAGTTCCACCATTCTGTAGCCCCATGATCTTAGTCACTTCTCTCTACTTACTTTTATTTGTAAAACAAGAATAACCCTCCTGAAATTAGAAAGTTTAAACAAGATAGCACTTTGTAAATTACAAAGCACTCTGCATGTGGCATTATTTCCAGAAAAGGAAATGACTTAGGAGGAGTTACTCCTGAGAAGTCTAATGCCCAAGTCTGCCAGTTACAGAGAAACAGAGTTAACAGAATGAGGAAATTGGATTTAGTGAGCACCTACTATGTGTCAGACACTGTTTTCAGTGTTTCACATTTTCTTTTTTAATCTTTAAAATTATGTTATAGAGTTGATATTATTAGCCCCATTTTGCAGATGAGAAAACTGGAGACTATAGAAATTGAATAAATTGCCTAAGATCATAGCCAGGAAGTGGCAGAACCAGGATTCAAACTCCAGTCTTTATTTACATAAAGGCCCATGCTCTTTCAATTTTATCATGGGGTAAATAACTTTAAAGCTCTTACAATCAAAAAAGAAAAAACTCTGTAAATCAGTATTCTCAACCTGTCTTCTCCCTGTCCCTTTTTCAGGTAGTTCTGCCATCACTATGGGGACCTGTCTTGGCCCTAGAGATCTGTCTTGACTAGAGTGGGAGGGTGGCAGGACTAGAATAAGATGGTCTCAAAGGTCTGTTAGTGGAGCATGGCATTCACAGAAAACCTCAAATAAGCCAAAGATGACTTGAAAGGCAGTGGAATTGCTTTTTATCATATGTAGAATGTTCAGAGACGGAAGATACTTACACTGGTTAGGCTGATCTAGAATTCTCCAGGTCCCATGTGTATGAAGTCCTATATCAAACACTATGCATTTATTATTTCATTTGGTTCCACATCAGCCCTATAAGGTAGGTCCTGTTATTTCCATTTGACAGATAAAGTCCCAGAAAAGTCAAGTGGCCAGCTTAAACTCACATAGCTAAGAGAAAATGAAACTAGGGTCTGTCCAAAGGAGGAATGGAAGAAAAACAAACATGATTATATCAGGACCAGTTGTGGAAAGCTAGATGTGTATCCTAGAGACAAAAACAGAATAAAGGGAAGGAATTCACACATTATCTATAAATTTCAAAGAAAAAACTGGAGACTCATAGAAAGTGAATAACTTGTCCAAGATCATAGCCAGGAAGTGGCAGAACCAGAGTTCTACCAGGACTGTCCTGTGTAGAACTCAGTTTTTGAGTCTAAGACATAGAATCAGGGAATCTCATAAGATATAAAGACACAACTTTCACATCAGTATAGGAAAGAATTTAAATCCACTGTCCACAAGGGGTTACTGGCTTAAGGGTTAGTGGGCTCACCATCTAGTGGTTAGCATTTGTGGCAGAGGGGAGTCTATATCCTGTGACTGGAAAGCAGGGATAAGGAAGACAGGGACTGAATTTAATGACTTGCACTTCCTTCCAATTCTGTTTAATCAGTTGGGAGGGTGCAGCATGTTACAAACTAATTGTGATTAGCATTCTGGAGACAAGTCACTAAAAGTCAAGGATTTAATGTTTTACAGATCTGATCCACTTAAGTTGACCCAACATTGAATCGTGGAAGGGAAGAAAGTTTAGATCTGCCACCCTGCTTTACAGAGACAGAATAGAATGATGAAAATAGCGATATCTTTGGACTTACTCAGACCTGGTGTCAAACTTAGTTCAGCCACTTGCTACGTGATCCAGATCAAACAGTACATAAGCTCATGGAGTCTGTTTTCTCAACTGCAAAATATGATAAATCTTGTCTCAGCATAGTTTGAAGATTATGTGAGCTAATACCCATAAAGTAATAATATGACTGGTACTTTACAGATAATAAATAGTAACTCTTATGGATCTAATGATGATTTCTTTGGTCTATCTCCCCAGCGAGTGGCATTAAGCCTTGAAGATGATGGACTGCCCTGAGGATGGGACCACCCCTTCGTGCCTCATGGAGCTCGGTCCCATGCACTACTCTCTCTGGATGGTGTATGACTGGATGAATGGGTTTCTACATATGGTCTGTGTGAGTGAGTGTGTGGATGTGTAACTTTTTTTTTAATTTATGTTGCAGAAAGGTAACCACAAAGTTATGATGAACTGCAAACATCCAAAGGATGTGAGAGTTTTTATATGTATAATGTTTTATACACTTTTTAACTCGTTGCACTACCCATGAGGAATTCATGGAATGGCTACTGCTGAGTGACTAACCTGCTGTACATAACCAAACAGGGGCCGATGGTACAGTACCTTACTCATCATTTAAATACTATATTTACAGAGGATGTTTGATTTGGGGGGATTTTTTGGGTTTGGGGGTTTTGTTTTTTTGTAAATACAATGATAATGCTTTGTGGCTATCCATCAACATAAGTAAAAAAGAACAAACACTTCAACTCCCTCCCCCACTTAGATTATTTATTAACATATTTCAAAAATGACATTAGTTCCATAAAACATTTAGAGAAGTGAAAGTATTTATTTTTGGTATGACTGGCCCACCACACAGACTCTGTGTGTGTGTTTATGTATGTGTGAGAGAGAAATCTGCAGAGAAGAGACACACCTCTAGTTATTATTCAAATACATAAAAATAGATTTATTTTAAAATAGTCCACAAGAGGGGTATCTGTAGTTTTCAAAGAAACCTTTGGAAATTTGGCTCAGAAAATAGATACCAAGGTTTGTACAAATATGTGGTTTGAAGAGACAGATCTTTTTACCTCTGGCTATTCCTGAGACCCCAATAAACCAGGAAAAGCCTTTCAGCTCACCTGGGGCTTCTTGTCTGTGGCTAAGGTCAGTGAACAGATATTATACATAGTGCCAGAAGTGTTCATGAGTTCAAGAAAGAACATGCCTAAACCTCAGCAAGTCCTTGTTAAGTTCAGCTCTTTGAGTAATGTCTTCAGTTTCCTTCAGGACACTGGGGTTGAATTCAGTAAGCTTCCTCTGAAGCACCCTGAAGGCTGCATCCTAACTTATTTAACTAAGTGGAGACATTTTCAGAACAGCCCATGTTTACTATAGAGACTCACTCAGGCACTGAACTCTGAGACATGCTGTGGGTGAGGATAACGGTGGTGGAATAGGTTTTATTACATCTCTGTTTGTTCTTTCCCTTCACTTTCTACCATTTTCTTTAGGTGGGAAAAACAGTTTAAAGAAATTAGTAGGTTTCTTACCATCATTTGGGCATAGAGATGAAACTAATTTTGGCTTAAATCAGAAAAACCTGAAGTGGTTAAACCTGAAGTCATATTTGAGGGGAAGTGGCATACAAAATAGTACAACATATTGGCTATGTATGTTCACACAGGGATTTGGTTTACTGGATGTAAATAAAAGGAAATACTCTGGTTATATGTATAGATCTTTTTTTCATTATGGACACCTCCTTCCTGCTCGATTTTCCTGGGCCTTGGGGCAGGTGGAGAGAAGTACTATTTTTTATCTGTGGGATCTACCATCAGAAACAATCCTACAGTCACAGAAGGAATTCAGTCACCACTGGCTTTCTCATCCAAAGCATGGTCTTTCCTTCACTCTGCTGTTCCTCCACTTCACTCCCTCTCCACAACCAGGGACACATACAACATGGAAGTGTTTGGCTTACGTGGGAGCAGAGGACATGTATCTAACCTTAACATACCTGGAACCTGACACTCTGAAGCAAATGTCTTCCCACTCCCACCCTCCAGATGCCCCAAACTCAGTGAAGCTTGGATGTCTCATGAACTTGATGCCCTTTAAAATCTCCAGGCAGACAATCTACAGTTCTATAATCCTGTTCCTAGGACTTTGCTCTACTAATGGTCTCCTAATCTTGTTTTCTTAAACAACTATTCCAAAGCTTGGACATTGTTTTACAACTTCCTCATGATGTACTTGTGTTGATGGCCCTGAGAAATTCAGCTATGAGAATAACCTACAAGAAACAAATGGAGAGTCCTGTGTTGGATCATGAAATCTGAGGAGTCAAATCCACTTTCCTCCTATTTTTGGAGGCTTTTTGGGCCTTATTTTGAGGTGCAGTTACAATTCTGTTGCCTTTTGTTCCTGTGTATATTTATCTACAGCCAATAACAGATCACAGACTCGTTGGATGATAGAGCTGAAGAAAGCTTGTAGATAATGCCAAAAGGGCAAAAATTTCATCAAGACAATATTTCCTGTATTTAAAGAAGCCAGCCCAGTCCTTTTTCCTTCTCCAGGAGACATCTTGAAGCTATCTAAACACTGTATCAACGTGCTTTCTATCTGTAGCTACCTTTCTAGTGGATTTACCAAGACACTGGCAGAAATGGCCTTCTAGAAACAGGGAAAACAAAAACTTTATTTAATATTTATTCTGGATAGCATGATTATATATAAAACAGACTAAAATAACCTCAACTGGCAAAAAGAGAATAAGATGGGATTTAAATATATGGCAATAAGTACTACTGATCCCTTCAGTTATCTCTATGTCACTGCAGCATATTCATCCCCTAAAATCATTCACTAGTTGCAATGTATGCCAGGTACTGCAGATGTAAAGGTCAATCAAATATTTTCTGTCCTTGTGAAGCTCACAGCAGAACAGAGGGAGACATGTAGAAACAAAAAGGGAAGAAATTTCAATTTAGAGATTTCAATGTCCTTACCATTAGGGACAAGGAGAGAGAGGTCATTCTACCTGAGGAGATGAATGATGCATTCAAAGGAGAAGTGACCTTAAGCTAAGTCTCAAAATTAAGAAGGAGCATCCAGACTGCTTCTGGCAGAGGAAACTGCAAAGACACAAGAGGCATGAATCAACATGGAGACTTTAAGGAACTGCACGTAGTTCATTGTAACTGGAATAAAAGACTCAACACGACTTAGCAAGAAATGAGGCTGGATGGAGTCAGGTTCAACATAAGCACTTTATAAAACACTTACATTTAATTTCTGATTTAATTAAACATTTCTTGGTCATTATTGTGAACAAGGCACTAAGTACACCATGGAAAATATAAGATGCATTGCCAGCACTTTGTAGACGTGACATTATTCAGCCTCAAGTTTCCAGTGGCCAAAGGGAAATTTTGACTGCATTTCATAAACTTGAATTAGAGATTTCTTAATATGGTTGATGAAAACTAATATAAAGGCAGTGTGATTTTCATGGAAGCATGCCATGTTGTCAAGAGCCTCTTAGATTTTTCTCAACTGTGAGAAAACTAGAAGTTTTAAAGATGTGGGGTCTGGAGAGGAGATCCTAGCCACTGTACAGTCAGGCACTAGCGGGAATGGGGAGGGCCATTCGCATCCCACAGAAATACAATCCACACCAAAACTGGCCATGCGCTCGTCACAGAATATAAATGAGTTAGTAGTTAAAACATTTCAGAGAAAATTTCCTTTCCCATAAATGCATGAAGATAATATCAGAGTCTTCTCACACTATATTTTTAGGATATTGGGAAATTACAGGATATGAAGAATTTAGAAGGTGGAGGAATTATAGCTTCAAAATTTTCAGTTAATATAAAAAATCAGGAAGCTCTTCATTCAGGCTATGCACCATGTGCACAGTCAAGAATCGGCAGAAACCCTCTGCATTTGCAAACACTTTGTGCTATAAAAATAATTTTAAAAAAGCCACCTGTATAAATATATATATATATATATTTAAAGACACAGTTTTGATACTTTTTTACAAAAATTACAAAAAAACAAATACCTGTACAAACCATGTGCTTTTAAAATAGCATTTTGTTCTATACTAATTGTCAATTTGAGGGTAAAGTACTGGTTTGCAAACTCCATCATCTTGTATCCAGTGGATTTTCCTTGTATGTCTCCTTCCAATCCCCAAATTACTGTATTGGATGTAACAGTAGGGCATGTTAGAATGTTTGGGCACACCAACTGTTTCTGCTCTTTTTGTCTTACCATTTCGAGTTCTGTTAGCTTCTGTACTCCATGCCCTCTACAATCTGGTTTCTCTTACAGAGACAGAGGGAGTGAAGGTGTGTGCTGCATCTCCTTAGCTGTACTGACATCATCTTGGTGAACTGAAAACCAAATGTAGACATTTGTAAAATCAATACAATGTTTCTAGAGAGAGATTAAATTCATTTTTAAAAATCTTTGAAGTATTGTCCATGGTGATGCTTTAATTGGGGGGGGGGGAATGAACTATCAGTAATTGAGTCCCTAATATTTCTCAGGTATTCTACATAAATCATCTCAATCTTGGCAACAACAACCCTATAAGATAAATACTATCAGGACTACCCATCCCTATTTTATAAATGAGGAAATGGGTGAAGTAACTGCCCAAAGTCACACAGTAATTTTTCATAGACCCAAAGAGCACGCACATGATTCTCTGCCTGGATTTTCTTTCTCTGCCTCTTTCTAACTAACTCCTATTTATCCCTGAGTACTCCACTTAGGTAATGCCTCCTCCAGGAAGCTTCCCTGTTTTCTCATTCTGTAACTCAACTCTGTGCTTCTATAATAATTTTTGCCTATTTGCACCCCAGTACTTCTGTCCTGACACTTAATTCCTATGTCATTGAGATTGCTTTCACCAAGTTGATCCAGGATCTCCTTCACTATAAATGTTGTAAATGCTTTCAGTTCTTAACTTCCTGGACCTGGAAGCCATATTTAACACAGTTGACCACTCCTTATTGGCAAACTCTTAAACACCATACTCATGGTTTTTCCCCAACCTCTCTGGCCATATCTTAGTCTTCTTTACTTACCTCTTAAATTAAACTCACCCATTTTTCTATTTCTTTTGTCACTACCTGACTATGGGTCACCATTATCTTATATTACCACCCTTATGGAATACTTTAACGACTATTTATCCAAATTTCAACTTTCAGTTTTTCATTTTCCAATCTAACCTACAACATGGCAGCCAAAGTGATCTCTCTAAAAATACAATAGGTCATGTCACCACCATTACTTTCTACTTTCCTGATTAAAGCCCTTCAACTTCTTCCTTGGCATTAAAACCCAACATTCTTGGGTTAACCCAAACCCTTTAATAAGAGTAAGGGTCTTGCTGGGTGCAGTGGTACGTGCCTGTAATCCTAGTGGCCCAGGAGGCTGAGACAGGAGGAACACGGGTTCAAAGCCAGCCTCAGCAAAGACAAGGTGCTAAGCAATTCAGTGAATAAAAACAAAAATGGACTTGGGATGTGACTCAGTGGTCAAGCGCCTCTGAACTTCCAGAGTATTCAATGCTTCCTCTATTGATAACCCTTATTCCTACCTTATGCCTTCTTGTGTTCTCAACTGCATTCTCTGCAAGCTCTATAAAGATTTGTTCTTTCACATCATATTCTCAGCACATGACACAGAGTAGACAAATTATGCTGAATTCAGGCACTGCAGACATTTATGTCATGCTCTTTCAGCTATTCAATGTTATCTCATGTCCAAACACCTGAATTACTTTACAGGCTAACTGGGTCAAGTGTCCTTTAAATTTTTTAGTACTTTTGTTATTTGCCATGTCCATAGATGCCTAGATTTGCCCCTTAAGAGTTTTTATAATTTCATTGTAGGAAAATAACCATATGACAACTGGCCTAATTCCAACTATCACCTCAAGACTATTACAATGGGGGCTGGGATTGTGGCTCAGTGGCAGAGCACTTGCCTGGCATGTGTGAGGCACTGATTTGATCCTCAGCACCATATATAAATAAATAAAAAATAAAGGTATATCAACAATTAAAAAAATATTTAAAAAAAGACTGGTGATTCAAAGAACAAGCACGTGTAAATGGGCTCAGCCTAGGAGCTGACATGTATTCAGTGCCAAATACCTAGTGGTTCCCCTCTCTTTTCATAAAATTCCCTTGTTACCACTCCTGTCCAGTGCTTTGTAATAAAAATGCCTCATGATGGGCTGGGGATATAGCTCAGTTAGGAGAATTCTTGTCTTGCATGCACAAGGCTCAGGGTTCAATCCCCAACACCACAAACACACAAACACAATTTACAGTTGGCAAAATATTTTCTAAGACATTCTTTCTTATCCTCATAATAGTGCTTCCACTCATAATAGTGCTTCCAGGTACACAGTATTATTAAGTTCTTATTTTTTATACATTTATCATTTTGCTGTACTAGGGATCAAACCCAGAGCCTCCCACATGCTAGACCAAGCACTCTACCACTGAGCTACATTTCCAGTCCTATTATGCTCATTTTAAAGATAATGCAACTGAGTTTCAGAAAGTTGAACCTGTTCACCTATGGTTACAGTGACTCACTGTTAAGGAATTATTTTAACCTCAGTCTCCAGTGATTCCCTCAGCCTCTAAACCCACTCTACACTCTGTTACCAATGCTTCTTCAGGGGAAAAAAATGTAGTCTGGGAATAAGAATTTATTAAGAATTTACAGGATTTACAGAATACTATACAATTAGAATCTCCAGGCCCAAATAACGATGTCATCTTAGCACCATCTCTAGAACCATTCTCTCTATAGCTGGAACTTGGATGGCTAAAGCATGCTTCTATAATTAGGATTTTCATCGCCCTCGGCCTACACAAACCTTAGCTGAGCCAGAAAACTTTCAGATGTCAACAACTCTCACCGGAAGACAGCCTTCTGGGCGCTGGTCACCTACCTTGACCTACCTAGGGAGCTCTACAAAAAAGCAACTTCCAGATCCTCCATTGGAGATATGAGTTTCGGGTGGGTCCAGGAGTTTATATTTTTTAAAGGTGCCAATGGAACATGATTCCAATGAAAGACCCACCGACTCCCTGTCCAAGAAAGACGCACAAGGCACTGGCTGCAAACGCATGAGGTTTATTCAGACACAGGTGCCTGTGGGTGCTCAGCGAAACCTCAGCCGAAGCTTCGGTGAGCTGGCACACCGGGCTTTGGGGTACAGGTTTTTTATAGGGTCAAGGGGCAGGTTTCGCAAGCGCGGTAAGCAACAGGTTTCTTATTGGCTATTTTGAACCCAGCATACAGGTTACCTAAAGGGTAAAGTTATTTTTCATTTTATGTTCCTGGAACAATACCACATGACAGTTACATATGAGCATTCTGATTTTTCTGTTCCTGCTTATTAGCCCCTGTTTATTCAGGCATGCCCTGGAATCTGTTTTTCTGCTCTTTCCCAACCATCCTGTTTTTCCCTTTTCAATCGGTCACACTTAACTGATTATCTGAAAAATACATTGTCTGCAGGTTTGTGACGTGCCCTAATAATTTTGTAACTAAGCCTAAGGTTGCTGGGCTGGGGTCTTTCACCAACATGCAGCTTGGGCTGAGAATCCCTGAGAAATCAGGTATACCTTTTAACTTCCCTTTAAGGTACCTATTCTAGAGACCAGTGAAGCAGGTAGAGAGAGAAAAATAAAAGGGGGAAAAAATAGGAATTAGTCTAGGCGAGTTAGTTCCAGGTAATGTGCACTGTGGATTCGGGGAAGGCGTCACTGAGAACGTTTTCTTAACAGAAGTTTGAAGACAATTTACACACACATCATCGTGCACGGCTTTCTCCTGGGAAGTCGATCATTTTGCTCATTTTACTGTTGAGATAACCTAGATCCAGAGACAGTAAGGAATCTTCTCCGACTCATGAGTCGGTGTCCTTTAAAATGGCGGGACCCAGGATCGAAGTCCCGGGCTCCCAGTCTTTAAATGAGGTCGCCAGTCCCTGAAGAAGAAGCACGACGACCGCCGGCAACCTCCACCTCATGCCCAAAACACACAGAGAAGTTCCTCCACTTTCCCGCCCCGGGGTGGAAAAGAGGAACAAGCTTTTCCCCACCTCCGGGAAGGAGGAACCTAGACACCGCGAGCACGCCCTTTCTTTGACGTCACTTCCGCGCGCCACCGTAAACGTCATTATCGGCCGCCGATCGCGGCATTGTGGTTCACTTCTGAAGTTCGGTCTTAGTTCCGTTTTGCTAGGCATGGAGAGTGACTTTTATCTACGTTACTACGTGGGTCACAAAGGCAAGTTCGGCCACGAGTTCTTGGAGTTTGAATTCCGACCCGACGGTAAGAGCGGCTTCTCGCGCGCCGGTAGTGGAGACTAGGCCTGGGGGCATCCCTGGGGTCCGGAATGGGCTGGAACTAGAAGAAGGGACTGAGACCCGAGCAGACCGGGTCTGAAGGAACCCTCTTTCTCCGCTCTTAGTTCTTTCTATCCGTGTGCAGCGGCTTCTGTTTAGTGCTAGTTGTGATCGGTTTGCTTACATTTGCTGTGTTCCACTCTAGGAATACAGCAACAAGGATAGACAAACTAATCCTCTCGCGGAACTTCTGTTTCAACGCTGGGAGAGGGATCACAAAATGATCCCAGACAGTGACGATTGATCCTGAAAAGGCAAAATGTTGAAATAATTGCTGGTTGAGCTGCTTTAAGATAGGGTAGCCTTTAGAGCGCTCTCTGAAGAGTGGATATTGGAACTGAGACCTGGGTGTCAAGAAGAAGCCAGCCTCATGAAGCTCAGGAGGAAGAGCATTTTACAGAGGGAGTAGCAAATGTCAAGGGCAAGAACAAGCCAGGCATGTTTCAGATAGCCAGTGTGATGGTTGAACAATAGTTGAGCTCTGAGGACAATAGTAGGAGATTATGTCGGATAGATTGGGGCTACACCATGTGTTTATAGACCAGGACACAGTCGGAAATTTTGAAGCAAAGGAAAGATGTTATCTATTCCTGAAAAAGTATTCTAGCAATTGGGTGCAGAATGGGCAAGAGTGGAAATGGTCACTTATGAGGAAGTGTTGGTTGGGACTAGGGTACCAATTAATAGAAATGGAGAAGATTTAGGATAGTGTTGGGTGCAGAGCCAATTAGGCTTGACTGGTAATATTTGGAAGGCACACTGGTGGAGGAGAGAGGAGTCAAAGATGAATAGAAAATTTGAACTAAATGAGGGTACAAAGATGAATCTGACAAGCTTCAACTGTGAGGGAGATAGATTTGTAAACAGTGACAGAATGGTGTATTAGGTGTTGTGGCATAAAGAAGCAAAGGAAACTTTGGAAGCAAAGAGGAGGCACCTAATCTAACTTGAGGGTCAGAGAAAACTTCCTGCATACTATGACTTGAGTTGGAAGGATGTGCAGAATTGTGTAGGAGTTGTGTTTTGGACGATTCACAGCAAAGAGGCTGAAAGCTAAAAAGTGCTTGAGATGTTTCAGGCAGAAACAAAGTGTTTGACACCAGCTGTGATTAAAGATTATGTAGGAGAGAGGTTACAAAGAAAGGCAGGGGTTCAGCTTAGTTGCTATAATAAGGAGTTTGGTTTTGTCAGGAAGGCAGAGGGAAACCATTGATGGTATCAAAGTATTAGATTAACCTAACCATGTAGATCTGTTCCTGCATCACATTGTCCATTGTAAGTTACATGAAATGAAACTTGAAGTAGAGAAAAAGTGAAAAGGCTTTTTATTTGGCTCTTCTTACCTGTGTCTTCCATAGTGGGGGGAAAATCATGTTTTCTGTTTTTTTCTATCTTCTCCTTCATCCCTGCCATATTCCCCAAACTAGCCTGTTCACTCTTCATATGCACAGAGGGCCTTGTGTACCAAATGTGTTCAGTGATAAAAGCACATTCTTTTCATCACAGAAATATCAGATTGTCACATGGTTGTATGATAATACATATAAACAGCATCCTACAGTTTTCAATGTGCCTTCACATGTCCTCTGGCAGGTAAGTTATCAACTACAATCCTTATTTTCAGCTGAGAATATTAATCTGCAGAACTGTGATTTGTCTGAGTCACAAAACAGTCTGCATTTGTTCTTTTACATAGGTGGTTGCCTTTTGCTTGAACTGTAGTTCAGTGTTACCTGAATTTTTGGCTGGGAGGCTAGTAGCCTGAATTGATAACCTGAAAAGGCTAGTAGTATTGAAACTCCAAGGCGTATATAGTAAATTTGACAGCCCCTTTGAAGAACAGTTAGGATACATTTTAGGCAACAGGTAATAGTCTCGGTAGACCAATAATGCTTTATTCATATGTTTTTACTGTATATTGCATTTATTTTCTGCCTTTTACAGGTAAATTGAGGTATGCCAACAACAGTAATTACAAAAATGATGTCATGATCAGAAAAGAGGTATGAGCCTTTCATTTTCATTTCAGTCTAGCTTTCTGCCTTATATTGGTTTTGCTCTTTCTAGGAATAGTATTTAAAGTTAAGGACTGGGGAAGTAGATCTCTATTTATAAACAGCTTCTAGATTATTTCTTTTTTATTTTATTTATGTATTTCAGTTTTTATTTTATAATTATGAATCAATTACTGATAGCTACTTGAAGTCTGGTATGCCTTGGTTGGATCCCTCAATCTGCTGCTTACTAACCTGTGTGACCTTGGACAAGTTTCCTGGCTGAACTTAATAAGTCTCTGTTTCTTCATATGCAGAAACAGGGATAATAAAGTCATTGTCCCTTTCAAATACTGTCATAGAATTAAATATGTTATTCTTAAAGCAGTTGGTATATTCCTCTCGGCACATAGCACTCAATGAAGAGAGCTATTTAATTTGCATCTGAAAGCAAAAAGGGATCATGGAAAGCAATTAGCATCATTGAATACATGATAGATGCCATGCATGGCACCAGGTGTTAAGATCATACATATGATCTTATTTAACCCTGATTATAAGCCCATATGATGGGAGGTATTATATCCTCTTTATAACAAAATGAAGGCCCAGATGGGGCCTGTTCACAGTCATCCTTGCTAGTAAGAGGTTAACAACTGGAATTCAGATCTGTGCATATATTATGCTTTGGATATGAGATGCTTGTCCTACTCCCCTGACCCCAAAGAAATATCATGTAGTAATGCAGGAATGTTTAGAGGTGAAATAGTTTGATTTTGAGAGCTATAACCACATTGGTATAGATTAATCCATTTGATGAACTTATAATTTGAATTACTAAGCAGTAGTTATAGGCAGGTGTGTTGTGACTGGAGGAGGTAAGTCACTGTGGGCATACCCTAGAAGGGTTTATCTTCTCTGTGACCTCTTCTCTGCTGCCCTTCCCTCTGCTTCCCCACCTCCCTGGCAGGCATCTTTCCTCTGCCAAGCCCTTCCCCCATGAAGTTTTGCCTCAACTAGGGCCCAGAGCAATGGAATTAGCTGACCACGTACTGAACCTCTGAAACCATGAGCCCAGATTAAACTTTTTCTCCCCTAACTAGTTCTTTTCAGGTATTTTGGTAACGGTGACGAAAAACTGACTAACACAGCATGCCTTAGTACAGTTCCATGGACTTCCATTCTGTTATGATTTGTCACATTGTTTTTTATACCAAAAAAAAATTAAAACTAGTGAACAAGAACTATGTTAACTCAACATGGAAAGACTTTGTCAAAGCTATTTTTTCCTTTTACCACTTTGTTACATTTGAAAATATCTTAACAGTCAATGTATTTTTTTAAATTTTGTTTTAGTTGTATATGGACTCAGTGCCTTTATTTGTTTTTATGTAGTGCTAGGATTGAACCCCATACTTGCGAGGCAAGTGCTCAACCACTGAGCTACAACTCCAGCCCAAAGTCAATGTATTTTAATAACTATTTAATGAGCAATTGATTTTACACTTTTCCATAATTGTCAGCATCCTTACATTTTTTTTCAAGATGGGCTAGCGTACAAAGTGTTTTTAGTTTGTTTTGTTTTGGGGGAGTACTGAGGATTGTACCCAGGGTACCTTACCACTGAGCTATATCCCCAACCTTTTTACTTTTTGAGACAGGATCTCACTCAGTTTTCCAGGCTAATGCACTACTATGCCCAACTGCACAGAAATAGGTCTTCAGGAGCTGTTGTTTTTATCTTCTCTGAGTCAGAGTACTCCATAAAAATACAACCTAAGTTCTGTTTTTTAACCTGCTTTCAGGCCTATGTACATAAAAGTGTGATGGAGGAATTGAAGAGAATAATTGATGACAGTGAAATTACCAAAGAGGATGATGCTTTGTGGCCTCCTCCTGACCGAGTAGGCCGGCAGGTGTGTATTTTATTGACTGTTCTTGTAATACAGAATTCTTACAAAAAAGATAACATTTACTGCTCTGCTTAATGTGTGCATGTGTATGTGCATGTAATTGAGCCTTGCATGAAACAGATAACTAGCATTTTGTCTAAGGAAACATTAATTCCAGAGAGAGGACCAGAGACAGCAAGTGGTGTTGCAGGCTACCCAGAGCCCAGCCCTGAATTGCTTCTTGTGATCTCTCCTCTTAGACCTTTTGCTCTCTACCTCACATATTGAGTAACTTCTCTGGACAAAGCATTGTAGGGATATAGAGATAAATAAAAAATAGTTATTTCACAACCTAATGGAAGGAAATCATGCAAGTGACTATATGTATTTAATTCATGACACATATTTTTGTGTGTGTGTGTGTGTGTGTGTGTGTGTGTGTATAAAATTCTAAAGATTGTTTTGGGAATTAAATAAGAGCCATTGTCTTATTTAACTGAATTAACCAAAAAGATATTTCTACCTTGACTGCAGCCATCATAATCCAGATTTCTAATTGATTTCCTTGATTTTCCTTATCTTGGACAGCCCACATTTCCATCTTAAAATCTTGTGATCTTTAAAAATGTTTGTGTATTCCACTGATTTTTATGATGCTCTACAAGTGAACTATTATCCCTAGCCCCTGAGAATACTGTTATCCTACTTTTAGGAATTTTCCTAGGAAAATTTTCACATACCTGCAAGGAGATACATAGAAGAATTTTGTCACATTGTTTTTTATTCCAAAAAAATTTTTAAGATCTATGTTAACATGGAAAAATCTAAAAAGCAATATTGAATGGAAAAAGTAAAAAGATACATGTAGTATGACCACATAAAATAGATTTAAAACATAGTACCAAATCTAAAATCACAAGTAGAAAGAATACACTCCAGCTTTAGGGGACAGAGGAAGAAGAAAGAATGGGAGATGGCACCAGATATGGTGGTGCATGCCTGTAATCCCAGCACCTGGTGGAGGCTGAGGCAGGAACAGCATAAGCTCAAAGCCAGCCTCCACAACTTAGTGAGACCTAAAATAAATATTTTTTTTTTTCAAAAAATAAAAAGGACTGGGATGTAACTCAGTGTTAAGGCACTCTTGGGTTCAATCCCTAGTACCAAAAGAAGAAAAAGCATGGAAGATAGATTTTTTAAATATTTCTTTTTTTAAAAATAAGGTGGGAAAAAAGGTCTCACTGGAAGAATATAAGTTCTTCAAAGACAGATATGTGTTTGGTTTGGTTTTATTAATCTGTCCTAAGCACTAAGAACAATATGTGGCAAAGAGGAGGCAATCATATAGATAGTTAGGTCATACAGCTAGTAAGTAGCAAAGCTGAGATCAAACCCAAGATCTAGGATAATTTTCCTTGTTCCATGTTGTCCAGAAAGGTTGGATACCAGATCTATCCACGTCACTTAACAAAGTGGTATGTAAATTTAAATCTTACATGATTGTCCTTGAGGACACTACTCTCTCTAGGCAGATGAGTTTCTCAAGGGCTTATCCAGTATCATCTCTGTTTGTTTCCATCACAGTTTAATGGTTAAAATAAGGTACTTTTTCTATGTGGCTATCTATAGTAGAGTGTGAGTGATTTGGAAGTAGTGAGCCCCTTCCCTGTACTTGATGAAAATTTCAGTTCTGCCTAACTTAGATTTTTTAAATGTTTCTAGGAGCTTGAAATCGTCATTGGAGATGAACACATTTCTTTCACAACATCAAAAATTGGTTCCCTTATTGATGTTAATCAATCTAAGTAAGTATGTATGATCCTTATATCCACTGTGTCTATCTTGGAGTAGATTAATAAGAAACTTGAACCAAATTGGGACCATTATGGGAAGATCTGGTGCAATTGCAGGACAGAACCGGGCAGCTTTGTCCCCCTCATTAGAAAGGGACTCCACATTATAGTCATTTCACAGTATCCACAGGGGATTGGTGCCAGGTCCCACTGTAGACACCAAAACTGTGGTTGTTTAAGTCTCATATAAAATGGTTTAACACATTCTTATAGCTTATGTACATCTTCATGTATACTTTAAATCATCTCTAGGTTACTTATAATACCTAATACAGGGTTGGGGTTGTGGCTCAGTGGTAGAGCGCTTGTCTAGCATATGTGAGGCACTAGGTTCAAGCCTCAGCACCACATAAAAATAAATAAATAAATGAATAAAGGTCTATCAACAACTAAAAAATATATATTAAAAAAAAACCTAATACAGGATAAATGCTATGTAAATAGTTGTTATACTGTAAGGAATAAAGAGGGAAAAAATCTGCTGTTATAGGCCTAAATACATTTTGATCCATGGGTGGTTGGACCCATGAATGATAAAGATCCTCTGCAGATTTGGGCCAGCTGTATTTTTAAAAGCTACTTCTGTTACTTTTCGTGTTTCAGTCATTGATACTAAAACTTTCTCAGTGGCACACACACATACACACACACACACACTAATGTATCAAAGCACCCAGAATAGAAAATTAAGTATGCATGAAGAAGTTCTTGAAATAAACTGTACCATATCCGAGTCTGAGAAGCTTTCTCAGTCACTGTTGACCATTCAATCCAGCACCTCTTAAAGTGTTGATTAAATTTGAAATCTCTTAATATCTGAATTTAAAAATTCATACTGTCAGTGGGGCAAATTACGATGTTGCAATACAAATCTATATGCTTTAAAGGGTCTGGAATCCAACAACCTGTTTGACTCCTCTGTGTTTTGAGGATTTGGAATTAGTTATGGATCACTATTAGTAAATGTTGGGTTTAATTGTCTTCCTTCAGTATTTTTGTTGATATTGATGCCTAGTAATATTCAGCATCTTGGTCCTGCTTAGTACCACTTTAAAAAGGAGGGAGGAGGTTGTTTCTAATTCTGAAAGCAATACATGTTCATTGTAGAAAGCACAGGAAATATATAAAAAATAGAAAAGAAGGGAAAAATTGCCCATAATCTTAGATAACCATTGTTAATATCTTGAAATGTATCTTTTTAGTCTTTTGCTGTGTGTGTACATTAAAAAATACAGTTTTTGAAAAGCATAAAAAATATTGAAATGTTATATTAATCATGATTTGGGGGTGGGAGGGGTACTGGGGATTGAACTCAGGGGTACTCGACCACTGAGCCGCTCCTCAGCCCTATTTTGTATTTTATTTAGAGACAGGGTCTCACTGAGTTGCTTAGTGCCTCGCTTTTGCTGAGACTGGCTTTGAACTCACAATCCTTCTTCCTCAGCCTCCTGAGCCACTGAAGTAAGGAAATATCAAGCTGGGTGTGGTGACACATGCCTATAATCCTAACAACTCAGGAGAGTGAGGCAGAGGAGGATCATAAGTTCAAAGCCAGCCTCAGCAAAATCGAGTCACTAAACAATTCAGTGGGACCCTGTCTCTAAATAAAATACAAAATAGGGCTGGGGATGTGCCTTAGTGGTTGAGTGCCCCTGGGTTCAATCCCTGGTACCCGTCTCCCCCAAAAACCAACATATTTAAATGCCCTCATAATATTTCATTTTAATATTTGTAATATTTCTTTATGGGTTTTAGGCTGTTCAAAGGTTTAATGCTTCACAAGAAGCATTTTGGTAGATAAATAATCAGGTTATTAATTGGATTGTGTTTTGGAAGGATTTTTTTTGCCAGTTTTTCTCAGCATTTTAATTTTTTTCCCCTCTTACATTTTAGGGATCCAGAAGGCTTACGAGTATTTTATTATCTTGTCCAGGACCTAAAGTGCTTGGTCTTCAGTCTTATTGGATTACACTTCAAAATTAAACCAATTTAAATGAAATATTAGTATGGACCTGAGGGGGGTGGAAGAAGTTGTTTTTAATTACTACTATCAGGAGATTTTTGTGTATATCAAGGCAGTATTTTTTTTATAAACTGTAAATGATTGTCTTTAATAAATATGTGATAAAATCCAAATTTTTATTTTATAAAAACCTGAACATATGAGCATTCCTCCGTTACTTTGTAAAACACCAACATTGTGTGGAAGTATTACCAAAATATCTACCAATTCTCTGGAAACTACCATTTTACAGGAAACAAGTAAATGGAGAAAAAAAGTTTAAAAACAGAGTAAGAATCCAGTTAGTAATATTCAGAGGAAAAGAAATTCTTGAACAAATGACCTGGCTTCTTAAATAAGTTGCAAGAGCTGGGCACACAATTATAATCCCAGCGGTTTGAGAGGCTGAGGCAGGAGGATTGTGAGTTCAAAGCCAGCCTAAGCAATGGCAAGGTGCTAAGCAACTCAGTGAGACCCTATTCAAAAATTTTAGGGATCCAGAAGGCTTACAATAAAATAATACAATAAGGTATTTAAATAAAATACAAAAAGGTCTGGGAATATGGCTCAGTGGTCGAGTGCCCCTGAGTTCAATTCCTAGTACTGAGAAAAATAATAAATTGCAAGAAAAACAAGACATGGAACAGAAACGCATAAAGGAGATTTAAAAAGACACATTAATTGCTGGGTGTAGTTTAGTGGTAGAGTGCTTCCCTAATATCCCTAAGGACCTGGATTCATTACCTAGCACTACCAAAACAAAAAACCCCACAGTCCATGCAGTGTATGGATTATTTGGATCATGACCCAAATTGACATTAATGAGGAAATTTGAACATTGGTATTTGAAGACAATAATGAAGTAGTGTTAATTTTTTAGGTATGAAATTGTGGTTGGGGCTGGGTGCAGTGGCACACACCTGAAATCCCAGCAGCTTGAGAGACTGAAGCAGGAGAATCGTGGGTTCAAAGCCAGCCTCAGCAAAAGCAAGGCACTAAGCAGTTCAGTGAGACCCAGTCTCAAAATAAAATAGTTCAGTGATTGAGTGCCTGAGTTCAATAAATTGTGTTTAGAGTTTTTTAAAAACATCTTTTAATAGACACATCTGTATTTCAATGTAGGGGTAAATACCTTGTTTTAACACATTTAAAAAAATTTTTTTATTCTAATTTATTATATATGACAGCAGAATGCATTATAATTCATATTACATATATAGAGCACAATTTTTCATATCTCTGGTTGTATACAAAGTATATTCACACCATTCGTGTCTTCATACATGTATTTAAGGTAATCATATCCATCTCATTCCACCATCTTTTTCTACCCCATTCGCCCTCCCTTCCCCTCTCACCCCTTTCCCCTATCTAGAGTTTGTCTAATCCTTCCATCCTCCCCCTCCAAACCCCACTATGAATCAGCTTCCTTATATCAGAGAAAACATTCAGGATTTGTTTTTTGGGGATTGGCTTACTTCAATTTAGCATTATATTCCCCAACTTCATTTACCTGCAAATGCCATGATTTTATTCTCTTTTATTATTGAGTAATATTCCATTGTGAATATATACCACATTTTCTTTCTTGAATATTCATCTACTGAAGGGCATCTAGGTTGGTTCCACAGTTTAGCTATTGTGAATTGTGCTTCAATAAACATTGATGTGGCAGTTTCCCTGTTTTTAAGTCCTTTGGGTGTAGACCAAGGAGTGGGATAGCTGGGTCAAAAGGTGGTTTTATTCCCAATTTTCCAAGGAATCTCTACACTGTTTTCCATATTGGCTGCACCATTTTACAGTCCCACGAGTATGTATGTATGTATGAGTGTGCCTTTTTCCCCTCATCCTCACCAACACTTACTGTTGTTTGTATTCTTAATAGCTGCCATTCTGACTGGAGTGCGGTGAAATCGTTAGTTTTGATTTGCATTTCTCTAATTGCTAGGGATGTTGAACATTTTTTCATATATTTGTTGATTGGTTGTATATCACCTTCTGACAAATGTCTATTCCGTTCCTTGGCCCATTCATTGATTGGGTTATTTATGGGTTTGTTTGTTTGTTTGTTTGTTTTTTGGTGTTTAGCTTTTTGAGTTCTTTATATACCCTAGAGATTAGTGCTCTATCTGATGTGCAAGTGGTAAAGATTTGTACCCAAGCTGTAGGCCCTCTATTCACTTTACTGATTGTTTCTTTTGCTGAGAAGAAGCTTTTTAGTTTGAATCCATCCATTTATTTTAATTATTGCGCTATAGGAGTCGTATTAAGGAAATAGGGGCCTAATCCGATATGATGGAGATTTGGGCCTAATTTTTCTTCTATTAGATGCAGGGTCTCTGGTTTAATTCCTAGATCCTTAATCCACTTTGAGTTGAGTTTTGCACATGGTGAGGATAGGGGCTTAATTTCATTTTGTTACAAATGGATTTCCAGTTTTCCCAGCACCATTTGTTGAAGAGGCTATCTTTTCTCCAATGTACATTTTTGACGCCTTTGCCTAATATAAGATAATTGTAATTATATGGGTTAGTCTCTGTGTCCTCTATTCTTTTTAAAAAAATTTTTTTAGTTGTAGATGAACACAATATATTTTATTTATTTTTATGTTGTGCTGAGGATAGAACTCAGTGCCTCACATGTGTAGGCAAGTGTTCTACCACTGAGCCACAGCCCCAGATCCTCTGTGTCCTCTATTCTGTACCACTGGCCAACCAGTCTATTTTGGTGCCAATACCATGCTGTTTTTGTTACTATTGCTCTGTAGTATATAGTCTAAGGTCTGGTATAGTGATGCCACCTGCTTCACTCTTTTTGCTAAGACTTGCTTTAGCTACTCTGGGTCTCTTATTTTTCCAGATGAATTTCATGACTGCTTTTTCTATTTCTATGAGGAATGTCATTGGGATTTTGATTGGAATCACATTAAATGTGTATAGTGCTTTTGATAGTATGGTCATTTTGACAATATTAATTCTGCCTATCCAAGAACAAGGGATATATCTCCATCTTCTAAGGTCTTCTTTAATTTCTTTATTGTTTTGTAGTTTTTGTGGTAGAGATCTTCCACCTCTTTCATTTGGTTGGTTCCCAAGTACTTTATTTTTAAAGGCTATTGTAAATGGATTAGTTTCCTAGTTTCCCTTTCAGAGCGTGATTTATGGGTGTTGATTTAGTATCCTGCTACTTTGCTGAATTCATTTACTAGTTCTATAAGTTTTCTGGTGGAATTTTTTGGATCTTTTGGTATAGAAACATATTGTCGGCAAATAATGCTAACTTGAGTTCTTTTCCTATCTGTATCCCTTTAATTTCTCTCATCTGTCTAATTGCTCTGGACAGTGTTTCAAGAACTATGTTAAATAGAAGTGGTGAAAGAGGGCATCCCTGTCTTGTTGCAGTTTTTAGAGGGAATGCTATCAATTTTTCTCCATTTAGAATGATGTTGGCCTGGGGCTTAGTATAGATAGCCTTTATGATGCTGAAATATGTTCTTGTTATCCCAATATCTCTATGTTCATTAGATATTGGTCTGAAGTTTTCTTTCTTTGATGTGTCTTTGCCTGGATTTGGAATCAGAGTGATATTGGCCTCACAGAATGAGTTTGGAAGTGCTCCCTCTTTTTCTATTTCCTGAAATAAATTGAAGAGTATTTGTATTAGTTCCTCTTTAAAGGTCTTGTAGTAGAACTCAGCTGTGTATCCATCCAGTCCTGGGCTTTTCTTGGTAGGCTTCTGATGGTGTCTTCTAGTTCATCACTTGAAATTAATCTGTTTAAATTATGTATATCATCCTGATTCAATTTTGGCAAACCATATGACTAGAAATTTGACGATGCCTTTGATATTCTATTTTATTAGAGTACAGGTTTACAAAATAACTTCTAATTATCTTCTGTATTTCTTTAGTGTCTTATGGTATTTCCTTTTTCACCACATATGTTAGTAAAATTGAGTTTTCTCTCTCCTCTTCATTAACATGGCTAAATTTTTGTCAATTTTATTTATTTTTTCAAAGAACCAACTTTTTGTTTTGTCAATTTTTCAGTTTCTTCTGTTTTAATTTCATTGACTTCATCTCTGATTTTAATTATTTCCTGTCTTCTACTGCTTTTGGTGTTGATTTGTTCTTTTTTTTCATAGGGCTTTGAGATGTAATGTTAAGTCATTTATTTGTTGACTTTTTCTTTTAAGGAATGAACTCCATGCAATGAACTTTCCTTAGTACTACCTTTGTAGCGTCCCAGAGATTTTGATATGTTGGATCTGTGTTCTCATTCACCTCTTAAGAAATTTTTAATCTTCTCCTTGATGTCTTTCGCAACCCATTGTTCATTCAGTAGCATATTATTTAGTCCAGATATTAGAGTAGCTTTTATTTTTTATTTTATCATTGATTTCTAATTTCATTCCATTATGATCTGATGGAATGTAGGGTAGTATCTCTACTTTTGCTAAGAGTTGCTTTGACATAAAATATGGTCTATTTTAGAGAAGGATCCATGTGCTGCTGAGAAAAAAATGTATTCGTTCATTGAAGGATGAAATATTCTATATATATTAAGTCTAACTTATTTATTGTATCATTGAGTTCTATAATTTCTTTTAGTTCAGCTTTTGTTTGGAAGATCTATCCATTGGTGAAAGAGGTGTGTTAAAGTCACCTAGAATTATTATGTTGTGATCTATTGACTCTTGAACTTGAGAAGAGTTTGTTTGATGAACATAGAAGCTCCATTGTTTGGGGCATATAAATTCATTATTGTTATGTCTTGTTGATGAATGTTTCCCTTAAGCAGTAAGAAATAGCCTTTATTATCCCTTTTGATTAACTTTGGCTTAAAGTCTACTTTATTGATGAGGATGGAAACTCCTGCTTGCTTCTGCAGTCCATGTGAGTGGTATGATTTTTCCCAGTCTTTCACCTTCAGTTTGTGGATGTCTTTTCCTATGAGTCTCTTGAAGGCAGCATATTGTGGGATCTTTTTTTTTTAAATCCAATCTGCCAGTCTATGTCTTTTGATGGGTGAGTTTAGGCCATTAACATTCAAGGTTATTATTGAGACATGATTTGTATTCCCAGCCATTTTTGTTTATTTTTGGCATTGACTTGGTTTCTCCTTTGATTAGTTTTTCCTTTAGTGTAGTTTCTCTGTTTGCTGATTTTCATTGTTGTTTTTCAATTCCTCTTCATGGAATATTTTGCCGAAGAAGTTTTATAGTGCAGGCTTTTGAGTTGTAAATTCTTGTAACTTTTGTTTAACATGAAGATTTTTTATTTCATCATCAAATCTAAAGCTTAATTTTGCTTGATATAAGGTTCTTGGTTGGCATCCATTTTCTTTAAGAACTTGATATATGTTGTTCCAGGATCTTCTAGCTTTCAGGATCTGCACATAATCTAATTGGTTTCCCCCATATGTAATCTGATTCCTTTCTCTTGTGGCATTCTCTCCTTATTCTGTATTTGACATTTTCATTATATATGCCTTGGTGTGGATCTGTTGTGATTTTATACATTTGGGGTCCTGTAAGCCTCTTGAATTTGGTTTTCCAATTCATTCTTCAAGTTTGGAAAATTTTCTGATATTATTTCATTGAATGGATTGCTTATCCCTTTGGTTTGGAACTCTATGCCTTCCTCTATCCCAATATCTCTTGAATTTGGTCTTTTCATGCTATCCAATATTTCTTGAATGTTCTGCTCATGGTTTCTTACCATTTTCACTGTGTGGTCTACTTCTTTTCAAGATTATTTTTTGTCTTCATTCATCTTTCATTCAGGTCTTGTCTTCCAAGTGCTCTGATCTGTTGGTAATGCTTCCAATTGAACTTTTAATTTGGTTATTGTTTCTTTCAGGGATTTCTGTTTGTTTGTTTTTTAGAACCTCTATCTCCCTCTTGAAGTTATCTTTTGCTTCCTGTATTTGTTTATGTAGCTTTTTGTCAAAATGATCTTTTGCTGCCTGTATTTGGTCTCTTATATCATCCTTTAATTCACAGAACATTTTAATTATGTACACCCTGAGCTCCTTCTCTGTCATTTCTTCTGCTGTGCTTGCCATGGATTCTAATTATGTGGTATCTTGATTTGTTTGGGGTACTTTCTTCCATTGTCTTTTCATATTGCTTGCATGACTTCCCTTCTAGCACTGTGGATCTGAGGAGTTACCATTTTCACCCTATAGGCTTATAGTGCCCCTGTAGGGTTCCAATACCTCTCCTTTGAGGTGTAGGACAATGTTAACAGATCCCAATAGAAACAATATATACACCCTACAAACAAATATTTGCTATTAAGACATTTACAGTTTGGTAACAATATTCAGAAATGGTGAATTCAATTATTATCTACAATATACTCAATAGGTTTGTATAAGAGTTTATAGTTTCTGATGGTGGACAAAAACCGGGGGTGAGGAGTAGGAAGATATGCTGAGGAGGTAGGAGGTGAGGATACAGAGTTATTATATCTTAGGAAGTGTGAAAGAGAAATCTAAAAAAGGAAGATTAGTAGCAGGAGAAGTAAGAGGAAGTGATTTGGGGTAGACAAGTAAGTGGGAAGACAGTAGAGTACATAAAACAAACAGATGTAATTAAGAAAAATAAAAATACTATTTTAAAAAGTAAATATTTGTGGAAAAAGAAAAAAAAAGAATATTCAACACAACTGTAATATACTATTCAGATGTCCCAGTCCTCATATGTTGGGGATGTGAGGTTGGGAGAATAGAGAGGGAGAAGGAAAAAAAAAAATCTTCAAGGAAACAGGGATTGTTTTGGTTGGAGCTCAATATCTTTCCTGCTTCCCTTCTCATCCAATAGGTGGGGTCATCTATTGTTAGCTTGTATCTGGGCCCTCAGGATGGTGAAGGTAATCAGGGTAGGAGGGTTGGTACTGGTTGGAGTGCACCTGGAAGTAGGGTGTGGGACCTGCCAATCCCCAAGGGAAACCACATCATGATCTTATCTTTTTATCTTGCCCAAAGACCTCCCAGTTCCTGGTGTCTGTGTTAGTCTCTAAACTATCACACTTACCCTCTCCCTTACTACTTCCTAAATGAGGGACATTTCTCTCTTCTCTCTGGGGCTCTGAGTGTGGTGCTTTGGGTGCACTGTGCACCTGCCCCACTGAGAGCTGTTTTGTGTTGGTCACTCACTGTGCCAGGTTAGCAGCTGCTGGGGAGGCGGGGGGGGGGGGGGAGTTAGAAACTGGATACCTGGCCAGCAGGAGTTCCAAACTGGGAGTTGCTCTACTAAAGACGGTGATGAAGGTGACCCAAGATGGAGGCACCTGCTTTCAGCGATGGAATGTCAGGTCTGGTGCGGGAGCTGAGTGATGGCGTTGGACGATGAGTTCAGAGACGAACTCTGTGACATGCGGTGTGTCGCTGTCAACTGACTTCAGAGCCTGTGTGAAGTTCTCAGGTACAGACAGGCTACTGCATGTAGGGGACTATCTGCAGCTGCAGAGTCCCAAGATGAAGGCGACCTGAGGAGCCCCACTTGGTAGATGGGAGTCCACACGGGAGTGATGGCCAGAGTTCCTATGTGTGGGAAGCTGCTGGATGTCCTGCGTGGGAGCTGTGTCCGGGATTTCTGCTCAGGTGGGTGTCCGAAAGTTCTGCAAGGGTGCTGTTGCCAGTGGTCCTACTTGCGAACCCAGTAGTCCTGCGTGGGTCAGTAGTTGAGAGACCTGCTCTGACACCGAGGCCTGGAGCCCTGGACAGTCACAGTGACCATGATTCCTGCACGGGAGCAGGCATATGGCTCGTAGAGAAACAGAATTCTCATTTTGAGTCCCAGGTCACGGAATGACACAGAATGCTATCTCCCTCTGCCCGCCATCTTGGATCCCCATGTTTAACACATTTTAAGGGATAAAATGCCTGGCCTCAGAAAAATTTCCCAATTTAAAATCCATTGTAAAATTAAAAATCAGCAGCCATTAAGAACTGAGACCAGGTGGTACAGATAGTGTGGGAATTTTTGTTCAGGTAGGTAAATGTACTAAGAACTTTTTTCTCCCCTGCCAAACTGCATGGCTTCTTCAGGTAAAACTGCTGGCAGGAAGTAGGCCTTGATAAGCCTCATCTGACTCATGGGAAGTGATTATCCTAACTAAATTTATACCCCTGAAATGTCTAGATTGGGAGAAGGGCCTGTTACAGAGCTGGGGTCTTCTAGGAAACTGAGGCAGCACAAATACCCCCTTTTCAAGCCTTTATTTTACTGATCAAGTCAGAAAGATTTCAGACATGTCCCTCAGAATAACAAGGATGAATTTATTGAAGGGAAAGGAGACACTCGAAGGAGAGTTGGTCCTCTCAGAAAGGAGGGAGACAATATGCCTCCTTTGCATTCCAGTTTTATTTAGGGTCTCAGGGAATTTTCCAGAGAGCTCCACCCAGGTTTACCTCTTGACCTTTGAATTGACAGCAGGGTGACATCAGACTTTCAAGTACCTAGTGCCATGACAGTGCTGGATTCCCTTGGTCCATGCTGAGCAACTGTAACCAGATTCTTATTCATTTTTACAGGTTTTGTGGTTTGGAGGAATTATCCTTATCTTCCAGAATTTGGTCTGTGAAAAGGGTCACAAATGTCTCTCCCTTCAAAGTAACTTTGGTTCCTCTTAAGGAATGCAACACATCCTGTCCACTTAGGCCAGGCAGGGCTGCAGGTAAATTGCTTTGGGGCAAAGAAAGCATGTAGGGGAGTCAGCACAGTGGGCCCATTTTATAGAATTATTCTTGTATTCTCATTTTCCCACTATAGATAAGAGTGACAAGGGTCTGGTAATGAGAAAATTAGCTAATAACTGACATGAAGTCAAGCAGTCAATATGGGTAAAAATAATGAGGGTTGAGAGGGTGATGAATGTTTTTCAAGAAAAGAACAAAGAGTTGCTTAAGTTATTAAAAAACAACAACAACAACTTGTGTTCGTGCTCTTAGGTGTGTATATAGAAAAGAGAAAATACAATGAATAATGAAAGAAGTTCTTGCTATATAAAAAAGGCAAGTCACCTCCCCAACCCCCTATGGGCATTTCAGTTGGAAGGAACCCTCCTCTTGGGAGAAGTCTGTCCTCTATCACTTTCTTAAATAAATAAATCTTTCTATGCTTATTTGCCTGTCTATTCATCTACTCATGGTGTTCGTTCTTCAATTCCATGGAACATGAACTTGGTCCTGATCACCAATAAAACCGATTTCATCATCATCATCTCTCTGCCCCTAAGAGTCCCAAGAAACCTAATTCAGGACAGTGTTTTTTTTTGTTGTTTGTTTTTTTTTTAACTAGGTGGCATCATCCATCCTGGGATGAAGAGGCTAGGTTACAACACATGCAATTCTAATGTTAGGAGTCAAATTGGTAGGAAAATAGGGTTTATTCCAAAACAGCTTTGAAAAATAGAAGAAACATTGTTTCAAAAGTTACTGGCAAAGGACAGATAGTATAGATAATGAATGATCAGAACATGGGGGCTAATTCAAAGAAAAAGAAATGAAACATTAACACCTCCAGAGCACCCCCTGCCCCAAAGTTATCAACAGCTCTGGGGAATCGCTCTTTCCAATACAGCGAGTTGCTAAGGAGTACCTCTGGGCAGCTCTTTTCCTGCCTTTTGGTCCTATAGTCAAGACAGGTAGGCAAGGAGGGTGAGAGGAAAAGAAACCTGAGATCTGTAAAGAGGCAAGACACGCCCCTTCCCACAGGCACCAGCTCTGAGTCCTTAGCTCCTCTTCAGAGGAGCCTACCAACTGCCTCTGGCTGCTCTCAAATAAAATTTGCTTTCAATGCTTGCTTCGGTGTTCTCTAGTGTTTAAATCTTCAACAACGGGAAACGAGGACCCAATCCTGATATTCAAGACCAGTATCACTTCCACCTTCAAAGTCTCCAAGCTGAGCAGAGCTTTATTTATTTTCCACCAAGCAACATACTCAGTCCCAGTCCTCCCATCCCCACCCCAGACTGAGTCTTGCTAAATTGTTAAGGCTGCCCCTGAACTTGGGTCTTTTTGCCTCTGCCTCCTTAGTCACTGGAATTACAGGTGTGCACCACCATGCCTGGCTTATTTTTATTTATTTTTCAGGTACTGGGGATCAAACCCAGGCCTTGAACATGCTAGGCAAGCAATCTACCACTGAGTCACATCCCCAGCATTTTTTTTTTTTTTTTTTTTTTTTTTAAGCAGAGCCTTTCAAGGAAGATGAGCTAAGTGTGGCAGGAAATGCAGCTAAGTGAGACAAAAGGCAGGCCTGAGGAGGGACGTAGTCTCTACTCAGCTTTCTTGGTCCCTGTCAGGATGGGGGGCCAGTCTTGGCATGTGGTGATGGTTCTTAATGGGGTGGGAAGGCAGCAAATTCACTGTTTCATTTCCACCACACTTTGCCTCCTTCAAAGTCTATATAACAAGTTAACTGCATCCCTGGGATCCACCAAATGAGGGTCCCTTACTTCAAAATACCTCCTTCTGTAAAAGGAACTTGGAGGCTATAAGGTAATCTGGTGGTACAGTAGACATCTGGAAAAGTCACTCCGATTTTTAAATGACACTGAGGACCTCCAAAGTTAGAAAAGTTTCAAATGGGCTGAATCTTCTGATGTAGACGCCCACAGCTCCTGTATGGTACCAACCAGTGAGGATACCGTAGGATATGACAGGTGGGGGCCCATAGAAATGCCAGCAGAAAGTGGGTATCCAGTCTTAAGGATCACAGAGAGAAAGAAGGGGCATGAACACAAGAAAACCCAGAGAGAAGCCTACAGACCAAGTCTCATGGACAAATAAAGGAGCAGTTTGGAGAAGGCATAATTTCCAAATCTGTGAGGATGCCCCTGATGCCAGCGAATGGGAACTTTTGACTCAATTTCATTAGAAGAAATCAAGTCAGAAGAGCAAGGCTTTTAATTGGGAATTCTAAGAAGGGAGACAAAACCAGGAGAGTGTGGACCTGGCTCCCAGACACAGCAGAGGGCTAGTTTTTTCTTGTGAAAGGACTACTTGCAGGTGTGGAAGAGTTTAGGAATGTTAAATGGCTTTAGGTGCATTTCGAAGTTATTTTTCTTTTCCTGTGAGGGCACTTTAAGGGAGGTGAGTTTTAACATTACGTTTATCCTATCATGCTACATCCTGTGTAAACATCTTTACCCTGTGATAAAGATAAGTTATTATACTTGTTAAAAGAACACATAGATGGGAAATGTAAAAACACAAATCATGCAAACAAGTTAAAGACCATGGGACTTTGCCATTTTGAAGTCTCAACAGTTTTTATCCTTTAGGCTGTTTATCATTGGAGACTTACAGCGAGGGCATCCTGGCTTTAATAATGCACCTACACTTTGAAAACCATAAAATTGAGAGTAAGGCACATATCAAGCTTTTAGTATATGGCAAACTTTGAATTGAGGTGGAAAAGTAGAAAAAAGCATATATCATCTTTTAAATGACTGTTAGGTTATGAGTCAAGACCCCAGTTAAGACCTGCCCTTTGTCCCCAAGATGGTCCGGACCTTCTCACCACTGAGCAGGAGGAGCCAAAGTGATCAGAGGAGCCCAGGGAAGAGAAAATAATGAAGAGGCAGGAAAGAACTGAGGAGCGGTAACTCTCCACTTAGTACTGGTACAAAATTGGATTTCAATAAATATCTGCGGCATGACCGATTCCTGGGGGCACCTTTCGGCGCGTCTGAGCACCAGATAATCTCACACTCAATGACCTCCACCGTTTCCAGTTCCCCTAACAGGAAGAGCCCCGAGGGGCAGGATAGGTGCACCGCCTGCCCAGCTGCCCACCATGCGCCACCTAACTGCCCGCACTGAGAGTGCGCAAGTGCCTCCTCCTCTTTTACGACCTGCCAGAAAGTAGCCGTCGCAGTCGTCGCCGCGCTGAGCCGGGCCACCATGGGGGTGAGGGGGAGGCGACTCACCGCTGGGCCGGGGTACGGGGCGGGAGTGGTGGCGGGGCGGTGGAGAGGCCCTGGAAAGCAATATCTCGCGTCAGATGGGAATGAAGGGAATGGGCTCGCGCTAAGGGGACAGGAGGTAATGCGCGAGCCGGGAGGGCCGGCGCGGATGTGCGCAAGCGCGGCCGACACTGTCGGTCTGGTCCTCCCTCTCCTCAGAAAATCGCGCTGCAGCTCAAAGCAACGCTGGAGAACGTCACGAACCTCCGTCCTGTGGGCGAGGACTTCCGGTGGTACCTGAAGGTGCGCGGAGGGCGGGCCCTGAGACGTGAGAAGGGAGGAGCTTCGGGAGGCCGTGGGCTTTAGGGGGATACCCGAGGGCCGCGGGCCGGACATCGCCAGGAGGCGTCCCCGCCAGATCTTGATTTGGAATTGGAGCGATCTCTCCGGCAGCTTGAGAAATATTTAACCAGACACAGTAAATATTCGCGTTTTTCAGGCCAGAATTTTTGGCTTGTTTTTTAAGTTTATTGGTCATTTTTCGACGGTTTTACAACTCTTTTTTATATATTTTTTTTGGGGGGGGAGGTCCAGGGATTAAACTCAGGGGCACTCAGCCACTGAACCACATCCCCAGCCCAGTTTTGTATTTTATTAAAGACTGGGTTTCACTGAGTTGGTAGCGCCTCACTGTAGCTGAGGCTGGCTTTGAACTCACGATCTCCTCTCTCCACCTCCCAAGCTGCTGGGATTACAGGCCTGCGCCACTGCTGTAAATTTTTCCTTTGTTAAATATGTTGTAGTCTATAAACCGACACTAAAGGAAATGCTAGTGAATTAATCTGTTGATTATTTATTAAAATGATAATTTTGCCTTATGTTTTATTTGTTGATCTGGCCTTATTTATTGTGAAATAGTTAAAATTTGTGCATGAACCACCCTTACTGGTAAACTTGGTACCCCCAGTTGCATGGTACGCAGAGGTCCTCTTATCTGAAGAGTTTGAGGCCCTTCGTGTGTCCTATCGCAGACTTCAGAACCCCTGCCCTGTTCTCTTGATCTGAATCCTAGCATCCTTCCGAAACTGCCTAAAGCCCTGTCCTTCAGGAAACCACCTTTGACCACTTTTATTTCCAAATATTTTGAAGCCTGAGTTCTAGGCTTTTATTTGGAGAATTAGTATTCTTTGGCTTTAAGAAGCACAGAGGGAGACATAAAGAGTAACAGCACAATGATGAATAAATACTGAAACCAGGCACTGACAGGGCCTGTGGGAACACCTAACCCCAGAGTTGCTGGGGCCTGTTAAGGCCATTTCTGGACTGAAAGGAGCCTTGAATCCCCAGCCATCCTGGGCACTTCCTAGGTGAGAGTGGGTACACCAACATGAGAAACAACTTGTTCTTTGCCTAGAGATAAGTCTGGTTATGTCCTTGATTGGGCTGGTTTTAAGAACTGAAGTGAGAGTTCCAACAAGAAGGTAGGTTATGAGCCTGCCTACTCACACTGTCTTTACCATTCCCTCAGTGTCTGCCCAACTTAGCCAATTGCTTTACTAATATGCTTTTCTTCTTCCAAGATGAAATGTGGCAACTGTGGTGAGATTTCAGAGAAATGGCAGTACCTCCGGCTGATGGTAACCTTCCCCACCACTACCCACCTCCCCCGACATACACATACACATACATCTGAGCAGGGATTCAGAGAAACTGGCCCTCATTTCTCTAATCCTTTGGACACTGCTGTTTGTGGTTTGGAGGGTAGGCCTCAGTGTAATCAGTACTGGAAACAATAATCATCTTTGGGATGTGAAGCAGAATTCACAATCAAGGGGGATCCCTTTCCTCAGTGTCAAGCTTTCCCAAGATTTTTTTTATTTTTTTATTTTATTTTTTATTTTTTTAAAGAAAGAGTGAGAGAGAGAGAGAGAGAATTTTAATATTTTTATTTTTTAGTTCTCGGCGGACACAACATCTTTGTTTGTACGTGGTGCTGTGGATCGAACCCGGGCCGCACACATGCCAGACGAGTGTGCTACCGCTTGAGCCACATCCCCAGCCCCCAATTCTTTTTATTTTTATTGGTGCTGAGGCCTGAACCCCAAGATTTGCACATACTAAACATATGCTCTACCACTGAGAGCTATACTCCCCAGTCCCCAGGAATCATTTGTCTCTCTTGGTCTTGTTCTCTTCAACTGGATAATAAGTGGTGGGACAGAATATCCCCAGGACCCTTGCATTTAATTGATATGTGACCAGAGGTTCTGTTTCTCCCCAGGATAGTGTGGAACTGAAGGGAGGCCGTCATAGTGTCTCCATGGTCCAGAAGTGCAAGCTGTGTGCACGGGAAAACTCAATAGGTAGGTCAGATTGGCCCACAGCTTCCTGATAGCAGACTGAAAGCAGGCTCATGTAACTGTGGACAACTCAGTCCTCAGATGCTAAAGCCTCTGCATCTGTCTATTTCCCAGGGCCACATTTGGGCACCTACGGGGGCCACAGTATGGATTCAACTCAACTTTGTCTTTTTTTTTTTTTTTAATGTTTCAGATATTTTGAGCAGCACCATCCAATCTTACAATGTAAGTTTGCTACTATAGTGGGAGATGTGGTGGGTTTAAATCTAAACTGGGGGCTAGGAGGGCCTGGGTTATAGAGTTATTGCTATAGCAAAACAACCTTCCGTAGGGCTTTTACTCATGTACTTTTTTCTTTCTGTAATTTCACTCACTCAGGTGCTCATTCACTCGGTCCCTCATTCATTCACCATATACTGGGTGCTTGCTAGGGGAAAGAGTCAAAACAGGCCATTGCAGTGCCTTTGTAAAAGTGCTGTGCTGTTGGAGCTCCAGGGACTTCTAACCCAAGCTAGCTGCTCAATTTCCATGGTTGAGAGTATATGCCTTGTCTTCATCTTAGAGGACTAGCAAGCCTTCTCTGAAACTATGAGTGGGGCAGTCCTTTGGTGCAACCCATGCTGGAGAGTGCCAATATTATTACCAGATGGTTATGCCTTACTACATAACAAGTTAGCCCAAAAGTAAGGGGGTTGGGGTATGCCTTGGGTCTGTTTTTAAAAGGTAGTTATTTGTATTTATCCTTTTCTTATTTGGTATTTATTTAAAATATTTTAATTATGGCCAATTTTCATATTGTCCCAAATATAAAGAGAGCAATTAAATGAGGACTTACTCCCAAGTAAATCATAATGTGCAGAAGATACAGACCAGCAAACAACAAAACAAGGCTCAATGGAGAATTGCCTCACCAGTGCTACACATATGGTTGGAGTGCAGGAAATGGTTTTACAGTAAATGACAGGATGAGAGTGAATATGTGGCATGGCACTTGACTCTGAGCCTTCTGGGTCAGATAGGCATGAATTTCCTGGCTTCCCATCCTTAAACAGGTATGCCCTTTACACACACATCCCATTTCAAATATTTTAAGGCAGACATCTGCCCTTGCAGTGTTATGGATGGTTAGCAAAAGGTTGTGGCTAAGAGTACTGGGACCATTTGCATGATCTGGAGACTTGGAAGCTTAATGTTCTTGTTCATATTTGTAGTATTGATAATTTTATCTACCACTTTTTTTTAAATACTTGTTTTTAATTGTCAACAGGCCTTTATTTAATTTATTTATTTTTATGTAGTACTGAGAATTGAACCCAGTGCCTCACACATGCCAGGCAGGCACTCTGCCACTTAGCCACAACCCCAGCCCATATCTACCACTTTTTGAGCATAGTGTTAGGTCCTATGCTAGGCACTTTATACATATTTAAATTCTCATTATCAACCTATAAAGGTTTCCTCAGCTCCGTTTGATAGTTTATGAATATTATGCCCAGAGGGGAAGAGATGCAGAGCTCAGCCTCACATCCAGACAGGCTAACCACAGACTCCATATTCTTTGCTGCCTCCATGTCCACAGAAGTTTCCATGGGTAGCAGTGCTCAAAGCAAGGTTCTTTAAGAAGGAAATGAGTTGTGCCAGGGTCCCATTCTAGGCTCATAGGGCAGTAAGGGCCCACATGGCAGGAAGGGCGGGGGCCATGGGGTCATCTTTAGGGCCAAGATGAGCTACCTCCTCAACACACTTCTTTCTAGGCTGAAGACAATGAGAAGTTCAAGACGATAGTAGAGTTTGAGTGCCGGGGCCTTGAACCAGTTGATTTCCAGCCCCAGGTACGTGTGTATCTTTGGGAAGGGGATGTAAGAAGTGACAGCAGAACTTAGCTTCCTCCAGAGGCTGTGGACTAGAAAGTCTGTTCTAAGACTCTAATTGTCACTTATTAAGTCTTCTATATGCTGGGCACCAGGCCCATCACTTTTACATGTTACTTAATCACAGTAACCCTATGAAATGATTTATCCTATTTTTCAGAGTAGGAAAGATCCTAAGAGATTTTGCAGCTTGCCCAGGGTCACACAGTAAGCATTGGAGCTGTTATTTGAACCCAGGGCCATCTGACTCCAGAGCCAATGTTCATCACTGTTTATTTATACAGCATTTTTACCTCACAACAAATCTGTGACATAAGGCAGAAGAGATAATATTGTCATTCCCATTCATAAATAAAAAAACTAACATCCAGAAAGAGGGGTGACATGCCCTGGGCTGCTCAGCAAATCGGGGTAGTAGAAGAGTTTTACCCCACTTCTCTTGCTTTCTGGTCCAGGGCTTTTTTTTTTTTTTTTTTTTTTTTTGGTGATGGTGCTGAAGATCGAACCCAAGCCTTACTAATGTAAGGCAAACACTCTACCAACTGAGCTATGTCCCCCAGCCCAAGGCTGTAATTTGCAAAAAAACAGACTTAATCCTGAGGAAACTACCAGGTCTTAGAAACAGCAGCTATTCGAGAATAATTCCATCTCTGTCCTCCATCCCAAAGTTTTTGCTAGAAAAGCCAGCTCCCTGGCCAGTCTTCACAGGCTTGTTCAGTGCCTTTTTTTCTTCCAGACTAATTTTAACTGTTGCTTTCCTGTCCCCTGCAGGATGGGTTTGCTGCTGAGGGTGTGGAGTCTGGGACAATCTTCAGTGACATTAATCTGCAAGAGAAGGTATGTGGCCTTGAGACCTAGCAAGGTGCTATATGGCACCTGATGAGAATTTTCCTTTTTGTGAACAAGGCTTATCAATGGAAAGTTGGTTCTGCATTTTGTGCTTTTTGTTGGTTGTAGGAGACCAACCTTGCACGTGACTGAGTCACTCCCTGGCTGAGTGATTGAGGCTCTGGCAGCAGCCATGCCAGACTGCCCTGCCCTTCTTGGGTTCAAGGGACAGTGTCTTTGTGCATGGGCGTGTGACTTCCTACAGTCCCATGGGTGGAGCTATGCTCACCTGTTCCTTTGTGATATTATCTCTTTGCCCTGTTTGGGATAGAATGTTCCATGGAAACGCCCCATTGTGTGACCCCTTCTCTTACTCTGCCCTTGGGTGTGGCTTACCTAGATGTCAGTCAACCTGCTGACAGCAGATATCATGAACCTAGACTCTTACCTGACCCGTTGCCTCATTTGAATAGCTTCTCCTCAATAAAAGGGGTCAGCACATGCGGGCATGCTTGCGTTTTCTCTCTTTCTCTCTCTCTCTCTCTCTCTGCGGACCCTTAAGGTCAGAGGAGCCATCACAGCAACCCCAAAGGAAAATGTATTTCTGTCTCTTGTGTGGTTATTTTGCGCAGCCCAGTTAGCCCAGTTCCCCTGGAGTAACCCCTGAGTGTTTTAGTCGCGTGCAATGTTGATTTTGCTATTTAAATAGTCCCAAGTGTATTGCTATCATGCTGTCTAGTTTCTACATGCAAGAAAGCTGAGATGTGCTTCGTAGAGAAATTGGATCAAGTTTATCAAGGCATGGGTTACAGTGTTGTTGGCTCTGAACTTCATGTTAATGAATCAACAATAAATATTAAAAACATGTTTTTAAATAGAAATAAACACAGGTAAAACAAAGTTATTGATCAGTTGATGAAAATGTGACCAGATGTTCACAGGACCTTAACCCTGTATTTCCACTGGAAACAGTAGTTCGGTATTCATTAATTTAGTGTTTGTAGTGACTTTATAGAGCCTAACAAGTAATCATCTGCATTGCTGGACATAGTATGCTGCTGATAAAATTGTGCTCAGGCCTTAAAGGAAGGAAGGACAAGAACTTCATTCACACTGGATATGGTGGCATGTATTTCATGTATTTGACCCTCCCCACAGGCTGAGGCAGGAGGCTCACATGAGCCCAGGAGTTTCAAGGCCAGCATGGGTAACTTAGTAAGACCCTGACCCAAATCAAGAGAAACAACAACAACAACAAAAAAAAACACTTCATTCCATCTGAAAAGCACCTTTAACAACAATAGCTGGCATTTACTGAGCTCCTCTTTGTCCCAGCCCTTGTGCTAAGTGCTTTAACATGTATTTCCTGATATGATTCTTTGAAAATTCAATCTGAAGTCTATTGGCATCTCTCTTTTTTTAGGAGAAGAGGACTGAGGTGCAGAGAAGTTAAGTGACTTACCCATAATCACAAAGCTGGAGGAGCTAAAGTTTAGTCCTGAGCTGTCTATCTCTGTTCAGGGTCATACATGTTCATGAATATCTGAGTCTGAGCCTGAGTGGGTCCTCATAAGTCCCCGTTCTCCACTCTCCACACTGACTAACTCTGTTCTCTTATTTTATAGGATTGGACTGACTATGATGAGAAGGCTCAGGAGTCTGTGGGAATCTACGAGGTCACTCACCAGTTTGTGAAGTGCTGAACTCTCTTCCTACACACTTGGTCTTAAGAATAAGAGGAAACAAAGTGCCCCAAGCAGCAGCACTCACAGAGACTGGCTCCTTCATCCCTCATATCCTAGTTGCTGTAGAGAGCCCTCATAACCTGCATGCTGGGGTTTGTCATGGTTCCCAAGCTGCATCAATAAAACCCCTGTTTGTATCACATCAATGTGTGAGGATAGAGTCAGGGAGCAGCCACTATTCCCTCCACAAAGAAGAATTCACACTGAAGGTCTCTGACTGCTTTCTGGCAACTTTCTACAGTTTAAATCCTTGCACTTCCTCCAAATTGCCAAATATGCAGGAATACATAGTTTCCAGGGACTCTCCAGCTCTTAGAAAGTGGGCAGATCAATCCAGAGGATCAAAGGTCTCAAGGCCAGTGGCACAGAGGGCAGGGAAACCTATGGAATGGTGCCACAGGCTTAGCAGTTCTGTGTCAAACCTCTGCATTGACCAGCTTGGTTCTTGGGTAAACCCGGGCATCTCTGTTAGCTGGACTCACTTGGCATTCCAGCCCAGCCCACTTCTGGCAAAACAATTCCTGACTGATGGTCATCAGGTCTCAGCTCACTTGCTGTGATGGGGCACTCCCAGCCCATCAGAAGAGGTGTGAAAGTTCTTCCTTGTTCTAAGTCAGCCTCTGCTCCCTGAAACAATTCCTGCTGGTCTCTGGTTGTACTCTTGCACCATATTTATGTGTCTGCCCCCAGGAAATCCTTTGGAATTGTAAAGACAGGAGTCAGAACCTGCTGTGCCTCTTGGGCCTGGTTCCTGGGCCAAATGTCCACACAGCTGACAGGATTGATAAGTGCACTGCTAGGCCATGCCAATGCTTATTCTTCCCCTCCAAACCCACCATTGGGAATACCTGTTGCTGGAGACCTATTTTTTCAGTGTTCTTCTAGAGCTTAGAATTCTTTGGAAAAACAAATTAGTGTCTCTTTCTCACTTCCTGAGAGTAGGAAAGGGTCTACTAACACCCAAGCTGGTTGTAAGGCTCTAGAAAGAGGATTCTCTGTTTTCAGGGAAAGTTAGCCATGTCTAGGGGTAGTGAGGAGGGGCCTAGCTTGTTACTTTTCAACATTGGTTCCCTATGTTTTCTGTTCCCTGGGCTCTTCTGTACCTGACAGCAAGACTTCAGGCCTCCCTCTGCCAGCCCCCTCCCACTGGGTCCAATCTACTGTCTCATCTGGAAGCAAGAACACATTGGGCTGGGGAACCAATCTTTCTTGTTTTTAGTCTTTTTTAGTCTCTTACATACCGTTCAGTATGTAAGTTCAAAAACCAAACACTAAAAGAACCTCAAGGTTTTATTTATATTTTAAATTACTTGACCATCTTTCAGGAGGTAGAGAGACCCAAATACTCTTAACAGATTAAAGGAAAGATGAAGTAGATTGTCAATAGGTGCAAAAAAGATGTTTAATACCCATTTAACAACAAACAAAAAAGCTCTTGGGCTGGGGCTGTAGCTTAGTGTCAGAGTACTTTCCTGGCATGCATGAGGCACTGGTTTCAATCCTCAGAACCACATAAAAATAAACAAAAGCACTCCATCCATCTACAACTACAAAAAAATTAAAAAAAAAAAAAAAAGCTCTTAGCAAACTAGGAATAAAAGAGAGCTACTCTCACCTCACAAAGGGTATTAACAAAAAACCTAGAGCAAGTGCCATATTTTATAAATGATGAAATGTTTGAAGTATTACACTTTGTCAGGTGAGATGAGGATGCCCTCAATCACTACATCTGTTTATTGTGCTGGAAATCCCACAATAAGATAATTTGAAAAGTAAAGACTGAGCACGGTGGCACACACTTGTAATCCCAGCAACCTGGGAGGCTCAAGCAGGAGGATCACAAGTTCCAGCCATCCTTGGCAATTTAGTGAGGCTCTAAGCAACTAATCAAGACCCTGTCTCAAAAAACAAAAAAACAGGTTGAGGATATGGCTCAATGATTAGTACCCCTGGGTTTAATTCCCAGTACTAAAAAAAAGTAAAGAGAGGGCTGGGGATGTGGCTCAAGCGGTAGCGCGCTCGCCTGGCATGCCTGCAGCCCGCGTGCAGCCCGGCTTCGATCCTCAGCACCACATACAAACAAAGATGTTGTGTTCGCCGAAAACTAAAAAATAAAATATTAAAATTCTCTCTTTCTCTCTCTCCCTCTCTCACTCTCTCTTTAAAAAAAAAAAAAAAAGTAAAGAGAAAGGAAAGAGCCAACTCAGTATTTCATTAATTATGATTTTCCACTTAGTAACTCCAGAAAAAAAAATTACCATGTTGGATTTAAGGTAAAGGTGAGAAATCTTATTTCAATATGCTACTAACAAGATATAGTTCAAGAAAAGATACTTCCCCCAGGGTCGGGTTTGTGGCTCAGTGGTAGAGCGCTTGCCTAGCATTCATGAGGCACTGGTTCTATCCCTGGCACCACATACAAAAAATGAATAAATAAAGGTATTGTGTCCATCTACAACTCAAAAAATTTGGAAAAAAAAAAAAAAGATACTTCCCCCAAAGTAACAGGAGTTAATCTGTCAAGAGATTCATGACCTTAATGGACAGCTTTACTGAAGGGTATTAAGGCCCAAGTAAATGAAGACCTATATTACTATTAATGGATAGGAAGACTTTAAAGTAATGGATAGGAAGACTTTAAAGTACAGAGGACTGGAGTTCTGGCTCACTGGTAGAGCACTCGCCTGGCATGTGTGAGACCCTGGGTTTAATCCTCAGTACTGCATATAAATAATATAAATAAAAGCTATATTGACAACAAAAAATAGTTTTTAAAAAGTACATGATAAAGATGCTCATTTTCAATCAATGTTTATAAATTCTAATTGAAATCTCAGATTTTGGGTGGGGTTGTATGTAGCTCAGTGGTACAGGGCTTGCCTAGCATATGTGAGGCACTGGGTTTGATCTTCAGTACCACATTAAAAAATGAATAAATAAAAGAAAATCTCAAATTTTTACTAGAACTTAAATTGATTCGAAATCTGTATGACAGAGGCGGGAGACCTCCCCTAGCAAGTATCACAATATATTTATAAAGCATCGGCAATTTAAACTATTTATGGTATTGGCACTAATACACATACAGACAGTGGAACAGCAGATTAACAGACCTACTGACATATGAAGATTAAGGAATACTGTTGTAGTTCGTGAGGTTAATTATTAACTCCTCAATAAATGGTACTGAGGCAGCTGTTAGAGATTTTGTACAATAAAATAAGGTTGAAACCCTACCTCAATCTGTATTCAAAGAGGTATTCCAAGGATTAATGATCTTGTGTGCTTTGGTACTGCAATATGTAGGAGTAGAATCTCTGAAGGTTCAGCATCTGGCTCCTTGTAAACCCTGAGCAAATGCCTCTTGTCTCAGGACCTCATTTTCTCCATCTGAAAAATGAGGGTGTTCAGCTGTGACAGTGTTACTTGATGAGATTTGTCCAATTGGTGGTGGTTTGTCTGTACCCTGCCCCTTATAACTAGGCCTAGACATATATATTAAGTGATAAATAAAAAGTAGTTTTGTGACTGGGTATGGTGGCACATGCCTGTAATCCCAGCAGCTAGGGAGGCTGAGGCAGTAGGATCACAATTTTGAGGCCAGCCTAGGCAACTTAGCAAGACTGTCTCAAAAAGGGCCAGGTATGTAGCTCACTGGTAAAGCACCCTGGATTCAATTCTCAAGACCACAGAAAAAAATCCTCTGCCCCACACTCCAGAACAGCAGTGTCCTATCCAGGTTAAAACTACTGGAAGTGGGGACAGTGAAAGATGAGATGATTGCATGAGTCCTAAATCCACTACTGGCTCTTGTTTGGACATTCTGTGAAGGTCCTCAACATGCAATTCTTACATTATCCCTGAGCAGTTTTTTTTAAAAAGTATCATCTTCGGCTGGGCACAGGCCCTAAGCAACTTGGTGAGAACCTGTTCCAAAATAAAACACGAAAAGAGCTGGAGATGGAACTCAGTAGTAAAGCACCCCTGGGTGCAATCTTTAGTATCACCCCCCAAAAAAAATAAAAAAGAAAGAAAAAGTATTACCTTTGAACAATCGCATTTTTCTCAAACCGGTGCCACCACCATCCTAGGCCTCTCCTGGCAGCAGCTCTCCAGCTCTAGCCTCATGGCTGCCAAGAAACTGGTAGTCATTTTGGAGCCACAGGGAAAGCTGCTGGCTGATCTGGCCAAGCGCCTGGGCCACCACTACATGGTCTGCAGTGACGTGGAGAACATCAGGAAGCTAATGGATGGGAGGCTGGCAGCAGGCCACATAGACAGCAAAGGGGAGATGGAGGAATATTTTCAAGACATGAGGTTCCTATGACCAGTGTGCAGCTCCCCTGCTATTGTGAGAATTTTCTCTCCTACTTTCTGCCCCAGAAAGCCCAGATGGGTAGAGCTATCTGCTAAGTGAGTGCCCTTCCCCAAGCACAGTGAGGCCAAGTTCTGACTGTGTGAAGCTGCAGGTGTAATGGAAAGCAGGCTTGTTGTTGGATTGTTCTGTGTCCAAGTCCTGGCTCCCTCACATTGGGCATGAGACTGGGCAAGTCCTACAACTTCTTGGTACCTTGGCTTCCCATTCTGTGAAATGAGCATAACATTGATGTCCACAGGGACAGTGAGAAAATCAACCAGGCGGTTCTGACAGGTGATTTCTCCATTGGACAACCGTGCAGAAAACAGCACTGTAATTGTTACTTCTTCAAACATAGGAAGTGGGGCTGGGAGGATGGCTCAGTGGTAGAGCCAGGCAAGGCCCTGGTCCTAATCTCCAGCATTCCAAAAAAAAATTTTTTTAAAGGAATATTTGCATGATAGGGTTCTGTGGGAGACCAACCTCACACGTGACTGAGTCACTCCCCAGCTGGGTGATTGAGGCGTAGGGTAGCAGAAATGCCACTAGATTGCCCCGCCCTTCTTGGGTTTGAGGATGTTGTCTTCATGTAGAGGCGTGTCTCTCCACACCTGACCTTGCAACACTGCTCCCCTTGACCTTCATTGGACGGTATTTTCCCCAGAATTTAGAGTTCCCCAATAAAAGCCCACTCCAAAGCGTGCTTGTTCTATCTCACTAGCCTCTTGTGTAGATCCTCGCTCCCCCGCTGAGAGCTTGAGGCAGAGAGAAAGAGGAGCCATCCCAGAGCTTGGTTAAAGGTAAATTGTGTGTTTAAGTTTTATTTCTAACTCCCTGAGAATTTCCCTGAGTGACCAAACAATTAATCCACTGTGCTGGCCGCAGCTGATAGGGTTCAGTTATAGATTTCAGTGGGAACACTTGCTCTTTTCTATGCCTACCAGCCAGTTTGTAAATAAGGGCCCTGGTGATGAAATAGAAGACGCCATTAGAAGCCTACCAACAAAGAAAAGCCCAGGACCAGATGGATACACAGCCGAGTTCTACAAGATCTTTAAAGAAGAACTAATACCAATACTCTTCAATTTATTTCAGAGGGAGCACTTCCAAACTCATTCTATGAGACCAATATCACCCTGATTCCAAAGCCAGGCAAAGACACAAAGAAAACTTCAGAACAATATCTCTAATGAACATAGATGTAAGAATTCTCAAGAAAATTCTGGCAAATCAAATACATATCAAAAAGATAGTGTACCACGATCGAGTGGGGTTCATCCCAGGGATGCAAGGTTGGTTCAACATATGGAAATCAATAAATGTAATTCATCACATCAGTATACTTAAAGATAAGAATCATGATAATCTCAATAGATGCAGAAAAGTATTCAATAAAATACAGCACCCCTTCATGTTCAAAACACTAGAAAAACTAGGGATAACAGGAACATATCTCAACATTGGAAAAAACCTCAGGCAACCTGTGTTCTGCCAGTTGGTTGGTGGATTAGAGCAGGATGCACTGGAGACCAGAGTGGGAGGGGGCCTCTTCACCCTGAGTGTGAATGCCACTTCCCTCATGGAAGGGCACAGGCACTGCCAGGGAGCCCAGCCCACCTGGCATGAAGAGTCTGGTGCCCATAGTGGCCTGCAGTACCATCCTTTATAGAGTTCGCAGAACTATCATGAGAAGTTCACCCTATCTGGGCTTCTGAGTTGGGCTCCATCCCCTCAGGCCCCTGGGTGATCTGAAAAGACATACCTTTTTGTGGGTGAGGAAGGACCCAAGGGTTCCTGGCGCCACACCTGGACACTGACCAGTGCTGATTTGGGCAGGTGTCCAGTGGACTAACTCTGGGAAATCCAGTCCAGCTGGAGGGCCTCTGACCATGCCAGCATATCTTTTACCCACCCCAGGCTTGTCCATGGGTGACATCCCATAGACAGTATGGCTGTGAATGACCTGGGTCCTGTGGTGCTCAGCCTGCTGAAGATGCCAGAAGCATATATTGGGCAGAACATCTGACTCAGCCTCTGCAGGCATACCGCGGAGGAGTATGCCTTCCTGCTCACCAAGCACACAGTCAAGACTGTGCACCATGCCAAGGTGGGCTCCTCCCTTCTGGAGCGGGTGAGGTCCCAGCTCCTGCCAGGCAATTCCACAGCCTAGATAAGCTCCTTTTGACTCCCAAAGGGGACTTTTGGTGTCTAGGAAGTAGTTGTTAGGGCTCCCCGCCCTCTGAGTGAGGCAAATCTAAATCCATTGTCGTGGTTAACGTATGTTATGCTGTTCCTGGGAGCTAAGTGTGTCCAGAATGAAATTTCTACCTTATGTGTTTTGACCAAGGATAGAAGTTTTCATAAAGAAGGGACAGTAGAAATCTAGGCAAGGCAGGCTGAAGACATGGGACCCACTGGGCTTCTCTGTAGGACATGTGTTAAAGGGAAACAAATGGGGAGGATAGAAAGGCCTTGGGCTGGGGATGTGGCTCAAGCGGTAGCGTGCTCGCCTGGCATGCGTGCGGCCCGGGTTCGATCCTCAGCACCACATACAAACAAAGATGTTGTGTCCGCCAAAAACTAGAAAATGAATATTAAAGAATTCTCTCTCTCTCTCTCTCTCTCTCTCTCTCTCTCTCTCTCTCTCTCTCAAATAAATAAATAAACTCTTAAAAAAAAAAAAAAAAAGCCTGACCCCTGTCCCTCTTGGCCTGGCTAGGTGGGCAGGAGGCATTCCCATCTCTTCCTTTCCATACTGACCCTCGTGCTTCCTGTCCAGAACCTTGGCTGCCTTCTGTGTAATGCTTGTTGTTTGCATTTCAAAAGACCTACTCATTAAAGAAAATCTGGGAAACAGAAGTTCTAAGACAAGTCACCCACAGAACTAGCAGTGGGGAAAGGTCAGACTCAGACTCAGATCCTGGTTCCAGTCTTCAAGACCACCAACATGTAAGCTTGGGAACTGCCCCGACCCCTGTCTGTCTGCTTCCTCATCTGTCAAATGGATATATTACAGTATCCACCTTGGGCTGTTGTAAGGGCTAAATGAAATAATTGATGTTAGGGCTTTCTTAGTAAGAATGCCTAGTGCCTAGAAAAAGTGTACTAAGTGGCCATGTGTTATTTAGACACTGGGACTGAACCCAGAGGCACCCTGCCTTTGAACTATATCCCCAGACCTTTTGAGACAAATTCTCACTAAGTTGCTGAGGCTGGCCTCAAATTTGTGATCCTCCTGCCTTAGCTGCCTGCATTGCTGGGATTACAGTTGTGTGCCACTGTACCCAGCACCATGTATTATTTTTAAAAAAAAAGAGAGAGAGAGAGCAACAAAGGCCTGGGTTGGGCTGTGAAGAGCTGAGGAGGTAAGGTTTGGTTTGAAAGGGGTATTGCAGACTTCTGATTTGGAAAGAGCCAAAAAGCTTTCATGAGTCAATATCTCATGATCTTGAACAGCCTTCAAACTGACTAATCAGGTAACTTTTGAGAAACGGTGCTTTCCAAACAAGTGGCCATGTATTGAGGACCTCAGTTGGTGACAAAGAGGCCATAGCGGCTCTGTGTGAGGCAGATGGGAAAACCCTAGCCCACCTGGCTATCCTTTCTGCCTCCCTGGTGGAGGCAGCTATAGTAACCTCCCTCTGCTTCCAGACAATTCCTGATGACTATGAGAGGCTTAGCTTTCCTGGGGCCTGTGACCTGGCCAACATGTTCCATTTCTATGCTCTGAAACCTAATCAAAACATTGAGCTGACCCTGCAGCTCAGCTAGAAGTCCCATATGATGCTGGATCAGTGGATGGAACAGCACAAAGGGAACTTTGCGCAGCTGTGACCTACCCACCTCACAGCCCCAAGTCATGGGATGGGAGGGAGGCTCAGAGGCATAATCATTTCTTGTGCACAAAATATTTTTTTCAAGGGGCTTGGTTTGTGGTTCAGTGGTAGAATCCTTGCCTAGCATGCATGAGGCATTGGGATCCATCTTCAGCACCACATTAAAAATAAAATAAAATAAAGATATTGTCTCCTGCCAAATAAATATTTAAAAAATAAATATTAAAAAAATTTAAAAAATATTTTTTCAATAAAACTATCGTTTTCACAACAACAACAAAGTAATAGCATTTTTCTTACGTAGGACTATGTGTAAAGAGGCTGCAGGCCTTGCATACAGTGTTCATTTCTGCTGTTTCCAGAGAAGGCAGAAGCCTCAGGAACTCTGCCTGGCTAGTCACCACAATCATTTCACAGAGCTGTTCCTGTTCCTCAGTCGGCCAAGTACCATTGGGCCACGCCCTCTTGCTGACTAGTTGCTCAAGACCTCAGAGGAGCTGCTTTTATGCCTGCCCTTCACAAAACTGGTCATGTTTTGCTTTCCTGGCACCTTTTTTTTCATCTAAATATTCATTCATTGGCATATCTTCTCTGAGAGCCTCTACTACTACAGATACCCAAGAAAAGGAGCTTAGCACAATGAAAGGGGTTTGGTATATGGGAGCAAATGGAAGCAGTTATGATTTGATTAGAAATGCAGACAGCCGCACACCTGTAATCCCAGCAGTTTGGGAGGTGGAGGCAGGAAGATCACAAGTTCAAAGCCAGCCTCAGCAATTTAGCAAGGCTTGCTAAGCAACTTAGTGAGACCCTATCTCTAATAAAATACAAAATAGGGCTGGGAATGTGGCTCAGTGACCGAGTGCCCCTAAGTTCAATCCCTGGTACAAAAAAAAAAAAGACATGCAGACAGTCTGAACAGGTCTCTAATGACCAAATACCCACTTGGAGGTAGCTCAGAGCCTAGGTGTCTGTGCCCTGGAGATGAGATCAGACTGACTAGATCTCCTTGGCATCAATTGCTAACTAATGCCTACCATCCTGCCTCTTTCCTGAAGATGCTAGAATAATATGGCTATTTCTTTTTTTTAATATTTATTTTTTAGTTTTTGGCGGACACATCTTTGTTTGTATGTGGTGCTGAGGATCGAACCCGGGCCGCACGCATGCCAGGCGAGCGCGCTACCGCTTGAGCCACATCCCCAGCCCCTAATATGGCTATTTCTTTTCAAATTAAAAGATTAAAAATTGCTCAATAGTCATGTGCAGTAGTGCATGCCTATAATCCTAGCTACTCAGCAGGCTGAAAGAGGAAGATTATAAATTCAAGGTCAGCTTCAGCAATTTAGGGAGACCCTGTCTCAAAATTATTTGGGTATGGTGGCACATGTCTGTAATCCCAGTTACTCAGGAGGCTGAGGCAAGATAATCACAAGTTTGAGGCCAGCCTGGATAAATAGACCCCGTTTCAAAATAAAAGAGCCTGGGAATATAGCTCAGTAGTAGAGACCTGGGTTCAATCCACAGTACCAAAAAACAAAACAAAAACAAGCTAGGTGCAGTGGCCACTGCAGAGTATGCTCTATACTTAATTGTAGCCCTGTGGTTCAGCCTCCCCTGCCAAGCTCTGCTAAGTACTACAAAGTACAAGTCATCAGCCTGCTCTCTGATGTACCATACAGTACTGGACTACAGGGACAGGAGATGCATGATAAATTCCTCACCCTATTAAGCAGGCAACCACAATAGTGGGGTTTGGGTAGGATATTCAGTCAGTCATCCCACAAATATTTCATGAGCCCCACGTTCTTGAACCCATGAGGTCCCTTCATCTGGCAATGAGGATGGTTGCATAAACAGAAAAGTACTTGTTAAAGGTCAGGTCAGAATGCTTTGGGCACACAGGAAGAGTACTAATTAATTCGGTCTTGCAGGGATGGGGCCAGGAAGATTTCCTAGAGGAGGTAAGTCCAGCTGGAACCTGAAATTTGAGCAAAAGATAGCCAAAAGTGCAGGGAGGGTGTAAATGGCACTGTGTCCCTGAGGAAGTGTAAGCTGTTAAGGGTAAGACTGAACAGAGCAGATCGACAGGGCCAGCTCTCTCTGGGCGTCAGTTGTCACATTGCAGGCATGAACTTCTTTCCAAGCATAAAGGAAAACCATCAATGGATTTTAAACAGACAGATGACCAATTTTGTACATGAGAAAAATCACTGTCTATAGCACCAAGAGGAATACACAGGAGAGTAAGACAGTAAGTTTGAGACAGTTAAACTTAAAATGTAAGTTCATAAAAACTGCAGTGAACACTATTTCACACCTACCAAAATGTCTATAATAAAAAATACAGATGAACCAGGCAATGTGGCACAAACCTGTAAGCACAGCTACCCAGGAGACTGAGGCAGGAGGATTACAAATTTGAAGCTAGTCTGGGCACCTTAGTGAGACCCTGTCTTATTTATTTATTTGTAGTTGTAGATGAACATGATACCTTTATTTATTTATTTTTATGTGGTGCTGAGGATCAAACCCAGTGCCTCACACAAGTTAGGCAAATGCTCTACCACCAAGCTACAACCCCAGCCCTCAAAATAAGTATTTAAAAAATAATCGGGGCCAGGCATGGTGGCACATGCCTGTAATCCCAGTGACTCGGGAGGATCACAAGTTCAAGGCCAGCCTCAGCAACTTAGCAAGGCCCTAAGCAAATTAGTGAGACCCTGTCTCAAAATAAAAAGGACTAGGGGTATTGCTCAGTAGTAAAACAACCTGGGTTCAATCCCCGCTACTGAAAAAAAAAAAAAAAAAAAAAAGATAACAAATGTTGGTAAGGATAGGGAAAAACTGGAATCTTCATTCCAGACTGATGGGAATATATAATGGTGCAAAAGTCTGGCTATTCAGGAGGTCAAGGTTGGAGGATTCCAAGTTCAAGCCCAGCCTGGGCAACTTAGCAAGACACTGTCTCAAAAAATAAATGAAGAGTGAGTGGGAGACATAGCTCAGGTGTAGAGCATGCCTGGGTTCTATCACTAGTATTAAAAGAAAAAAAGTTTTGGCTATTTCTCAACTAAGCAGAATTACTAAACAACCCAGCAATTCCACTTCTAGATATGTACCCGAGAGAATGAAAACATATCCACATAAAAACTTGTCATAGCAGCATTATTCAATAGCCAAGAAGTATAAGCCACCCAAATGTCCATCCACTGACAAATGGTACAGCCCTACAATAGAATTTTTTGTAACATGCCACCATATGGATGGACCTTGAAAACATTATGCTAAGTGAACAAGCCCAATCAAAAGGCCATACACATATGATTCCATTTATATAAAATGCTCAAAATAGGAAAACCTATTAATAGAAAGTACATTTGTGATTTTCTAAGGCTTAGGGGCATAAAAAGGTTAGGGGAAAAGAAGGACTTCTAATGAGTATAGGGTTTCTTTCTGAGAAGAAAATCAAAAAATGTTGTGATGATGGTTGTATAATATACTAAAAATGAATAATGCACTTTAAATAAATACACTATCAGCTGGGATTGTGGCTCAGCGGTAGAGTGCTCACCTAGTACGGGCGGGACCTGGGTTCGATCCTCAGCACCACATAAAAATAAAGGCATTGTGTTGTGTCCATTTACACCTAAAAAATAAATATTAAAAATAAATAAATTAATTAATTAAAATAGACAATCATGTGAAATACACATCCGTTATTGCTGGGATTTTTTTATACATAAGCCACATGGTATTCTTAAATCTGTTTGAAGATCTTAGGGACACCTCAAAAGAAGCTCAAGGGAGGCTGGTACAGCTGTGGGACTGGAGATGCACAGTACCTGTCCAGGAGTCATGAAGAGAGAAAGCCCCCTGGACAGAACCTGCTGACTTCCTCAAGATCTGTCCTTGCATGAGCAGCTCTACAGGAGAGCTGCTTCAGGGACTAACTGAACAAGCTTCACTCTTCTGAGTTTTGATAACAGCCAGTGTAAGATGCCCTTACTGGGGGCTAGGGTTGTAATTCAGTAGTAGAGCGCTTGCCTAGCATAAACATAAAATTGACCCTCAGCACCACATAAAAATAAGTAAAATATAAATATTATGTCTGTCTACAACTAAAAAATTTTTTTAATAAAAAAGATGAAATTACTGGAAAGCTAGATAAACAAACATGATAGAGCATTGAACAATGAATCAGGAGAGCTGGTTGTGGTTCTGCAACTTACTAAGTGACTATGAGTAAGAGCCCCCCTCTCCAGGCTATCTACCTCCTGTATATAAAATGGGGATAATAATTTCTGCCCACCCCACAGTTGAGGGGATCAAATCAGCTGATGCACAGGGAAGAGCTTTATAAACCTACAAGACTTGTGTGTGATCCCCAACTGGGATGAGGCCCAATAGGTAAGTGTTTTTGCCACTGTGTGTCTTTGTCAACCTAGCTGCTATTCTAGAACCTTTCATCATATGAATACAAGACAAGAAGGAAGGATGGGAAGGGAGTTGTGAAGAGGAATACTGAGCACCGTGACAGGCCTGTGTGCACCCAATAAATATTCACCTGAACATAATACACACTGATATAATTTTTCAGCCCAGAAAGATTCAGTTGAGGTGTTGTATTAAGAGCTAATGTGACGGGGACCTCACTATTAAAGTAGGGTCATCACTTACTAGGGAATGGAAGAGAGAGAAGCAACAGCCATCACAAAATAGCAACACAACACATATTAAACTGTGACTCTGTGCCAGGTGCTTTATCTACATTGTTAGAGGTAATCCTTATAAACAATCCCACTCTATAGGAACTGTAAAGAGGATAAAGTGACTTAACATATTGAGAGTGATTTGTGACCAACCTATACCAGAATTCAAATCCCAGCTGTATCTGTAACTCACTGAGAAGCCATTGGGGATGCAGTAAGATTAACACAAATTACGTCCTTTTCAAAAAATGTGATAAAAATGCCCTTCTGTTCAAGTTCCAGTAGCATTCTAACAAGTAATGGGAGGGGAAAAAATCTATACTCATTTCACTTAAAAGAAATTTCTCTACTGTAAAATGCAGACTTAAGTTTACTACCTGGGGTCACAATTCTCACTCACACTTCAACTGATTAAAATAAACACATGCCCATTATAAATCCTCATTTGGCCCCCCAAAATAGTCAAATAGGAGTCCTTAAATCATGGTTAGATCCTTTATTGAAGCAGGCCTGCCAGAATCAAGCAGAGCAGTTCACTCCTTAGAAAAATAAAGGGTACTTTTGCCCAAGAGAAAGGGGCAAGTTTATAGAGGATGAAACAGTGTTTCCCATAGCACCTGAGGAGCCAGGAACCAATGGGAACTTATTGCTTCCTGAACTTACTATTGGGAAGTTCTTTGTGGGAAGTAGGGATTAAAAAAAAAAAAAAAAAAAAAGCTGGGGATATAGCTCAATTGGTAGAATGCTTGCCTTGCACGCACAAGTCCCTGATTCAATCCCCAGCACCACAAAACAAAAAACAAACAAACAACAACAAAAAAACACTACTAATAATAAGAGGAAGCATCTTTAAGCAACAATTACACAATTACATTTTATTTCTGTTTAAACAAAAAATAGACCTGAGTTAGTTCTTTAAACCCAATATCTTGATCAGAGGGTCTTGAAACTGAAATTTCTCATTGTCTCTTATGATCTAGTCCCATTCAGAAATAATACATTTAGCTTTAAAAAATTGATCTTAGAGCTCAAGACTGCAGCACTGGCTGCTTGGGCCCGTGATTAGTTTCATTAGGCACAGGATAGCACTTATGGGTTACATGGCCCTCCATTTTCATGAGGAAGTAATGGAGGACTTTCCATCTACCTGGAAGCTAAGCTTTGATGGATTTGCCTTCTAAGACATCAAATATATCTTCTAAGGATTTCTCAACACAGTGAAGAAACTCCCGGGCATTGCGTCCTGGGTAGGAGGAGACATTGCAGCCTATCCAGTCGTCATGAACAGCATAACCAATGCCAAAGCCATCAGGGACAACAGGGGCAAAGCCACCAAGGTTCACTGCTGGGCTGCTCAGCGTGCTGGTGGACAGGATGTTGTGGTTTATCCGTTCATATGCAGGATCCAGGTAGAGCTCGGGCAGGACAATTCCTTTGGCTGCCACCAGGTACCGCAAAGCAAACAAGTGTCTGTCAAAGCCCTGGCCTGTCAGAGACAAAATGGAAAAACAGGAGTCTCAAAATCTCAGAATTGGAAAGGATCTTAGGCAAACCTCCCAGCCATGACAGGAATCCCCCTTAAGAGCAGTCTGTAAAGTAGAAGGGTCTCTCTACCTCTGTATGTATATCTCCAGCTAACTAAACTTTGCAGAAGCTCATTCCAGAATATTAAAATAAATAAATAAATTTAAAATATATATATATATATATATTTTTTAAACCAGGAATTGAACCCAGAGGTGTTTAACCACTGAGCCACATCTCCAGGCATTTTAAAATTTTTTTTATTTGGGTACAGAATCTCTAAGTTGCTTAGGGTCTTACTAAGTTGCTAAGGCTGGCCTTGAACTTACAATCCTCCTGCTTCAGTCTCCCAAGTCAATGGAATTATAGGTGTGCGCCACTGAACCTACCTTAAATTATTTTAAAACATATTTTTAGATGTCAATAGTTGAGCTAAAAATGAGCCTAGAATGAAAACATGGTTTTAAAAATTGTGAATCAATTTAGTCAGTCAAGACAGTATGTGAAGAAAGCCATAGACTCAAAAACTGAAGATATGGGGCTAGAGGTGTATGCAGCTCAGTGGTAAAGTGTATGTTAGCATACACAAGGCCCTGGGTTCAATTCCCAGCAATCACCCCTCCTCCATCACACACATAAACCAAAAATAAGACAAAATTCAAAGTACAATTCACATGTAAAAGACAAATTAAGTCACTAGGGGAAAAAAAAAAAAGGATTTTTGGCCACGGTTCTAATTTCAGCCTTACTACATATTTTCTGTGTAGCACTAGGCCAGTGGCCTCAGTTTCCTGCCTATAAAATGGAGAAGGAAAAAAACTAGGTCTTGGAGGACCCTTTCAGTTCTAGGACTTTGAAGCTATGTGAAAAGATTGGATATCCTCCACATCCTTTCCAGGTTTTCAATTTTATCACAAAGAGATGAAAAGATGACACTTCAATTTGGAAAGCACTTCTGAGATGATCTATTTCCAGGGAGCCAACATAATACATCTGAGGTAAAGTGAGAGGGAGCTGTGGGCTTAGAAATTCTCAATTGCTGAAAGGAAGTCTGACAACTAACAAGCAATAGAAAAAGGAGAATCATGACTCACAATTGAAGATGACTTTTAAATGAGAAGAAAGTTAGATCCATTTCCCCATCCCTACTTAGGACATGAGAACATTCTGATCTCTAGCGGCTGGGCTAGCTCTTCAGACTACTAGGATAGGGGGAAAAAAAATCATCATTTTGGGAGTAAGCAGGTGAATTAAATCTAGGGATGGGGTAGACATCAGATGTGGGGGGATGTTACTGAGTCTAACCCAGGCACAGAGGGCATGTTCCCCACCCCTGTCTCACCCATTGCTGCTTCTTTGGTCAGCTGGCCATGGTACTTGGAGCACTCGGCCATCAGCTGCTGAAGCTCGCCAGCACTGTGCTTAGAGGGCTCCCTGACAAAGGCCTCAGAGCACCTCTTTGTGAAGATGGAGGCTGGGCGGATGGTCTCAGTGCGGCCATGTTTGAATGCTGCAGTGCTGCAGGACTCGTAGGTAGCCACTGTCTGCCCGTACTGCCGCAGGAAGGCCATCTGGAAGGCCAGCTGTGCCACTGCGTCAGGGCTCAACTTCTGCTTCTTCAAGAATTCTTTGCCTCCTCTCTGAAACTGCATACAGTCAATGGTGAGGGTTTTCGTGGTAGCATCAAACTTTTCCTTTGCAGCAGTGATTCCAGCCTTTAAGGCATCATTCAATTTGAAGCTGAGTTTTTGCACAGTGATGGAAGAGTCCGTATTGGCTGGCTGGCTCTGGGGAGTGATGGCAGGAGTGTTAGTGCTATCTTTAAACACTTCATTGAAAAACCTGAGTACTGCAACCCCGTCACCCCAAGCATGCTCAAAGTGGACAGCAGCAGTGCCATCCTTGGCCACAATGAGGTTAAAGGATTTATCAAACCAGCGATTTGTACCATCACCATGTAGCATGGTGTGGGACAAATGGACAAGGTCCTTAATGGGGAAGTCATCTAAGCAGAGGCAGAAGGCAGCAGAGTCCACTTTCCTCAGGGTCTCCTCATTGCCCCCATGTATCAGCTTCTGCCTGAGCTCTGCCCAGACATCTCGGTTCTCACTGGTCAGATATGTCAGAGGAAACTCAGGCACAGGGCTATTGTCTTCGAGGATGTACTTCAGATGTGCCTGGATTTCTGAGGGGCTTACGATGTTCCCATCTTGATCCAGGACATCAAAGACATAGAAATGTCCTTTTCTTAGGACCAGGAGGTGTCGGGCCTTGTCATCAGTAAAGAGTTCATCCCGCCTGGGTTTGGGTAAACGAGTTGAATTGAAAAGCCGAAAATACTGAGACATATCCAAGGGATATGCATTGACCAAGTAAGCCCCATACCAAGACAGAGAGGAAGGCACAAAACGTATGAGTCTTTTAAAGGTATTCGTGTCACTTTTGGCAGGGTTCAAGTGGAATACTTCTGGCTCCAAAAGGCCAGCCCGGAGTGTCTTCAGAAACCGGATGGCAGAAACAGTCATGTTGGTCGCCCGGGTGAGCTGGTCATTATACTCAGATTTTGGATCAGGATTGAACGCCATAAATGGATTAAAGTTCAGAACAACTGAGTCCCGAGCAGTTAAATACATATCAAACCAGGGGCCTAAAAAGCAAAATAAAAGGGATTATACAATGTGTGGTCTTTTGCATCTGGGCTGTCATTTTTTTAATTTATAGATGACAGCGGAATGTATTACAATTCTTATTATACATATAGAGCATAATTTTTCATATCTCTGGTTGTATACAAAGTATAGTCACACCAATTCATGTCTTCATATATGTACTTTGGATAATAATGATCATCACATTCTACCATCATTAATAACCCCATGCTCCCTCCCTTCCCCTGGGCTGTCATTTTTGATAATGTTTTTGAGGTCCATCCATGTTGGAGAGTATATTAGTTCTTCATTTCATTTTTACTGTTGTTTAATTTTGTTGATTGTTGAACTATGTAGTATACCATTTTATGGGTATACTACATTTTGTTTAATGGCTATTTAGGTTGTTACCGTTTCTTAGCTATTATGAAATATACTGCCTTGAACTTTCATATATGAGTTTTTGGTTGGACATGTTACTAATTCTCTTGAGCATATAGTTAGGAGTGGAACTGGCAGGTCATCTAAGTTTCTTTTAAGCCTTTCGAGGAACAGCCAGGGCATTTTCTAAAGTAGCTGCAGCCTGCCTACCAGTTGCACATGAGACTTCCAATTTCCCCCAAATCCTCATCAACACTTGTTACTATATGTCTTTTTGACTGGGGCCATTCTGGTGGGTATGAAGTAGCATATCATTATGGATCTGATATGTATTCCCCTAATGTTTATTAATGGCTTTTTCTTCTTTATTCTGTTTCTCTTTTTTTTTTTTTGGGGGGGGGGGCGTTCCTAAAGGGAAAACATACAGTGAGATTCCATGCTAGAACAGAACAGCTAATTCCTACCCCATTTCCTTAGGTTTCTCTTGATTCATCTACTTTCAGGGACAATATTCATCTTTGACTATCTCCTTAATGGGACAGGGGCACAGAGGGCAGCCTTCACTGTCCTTCCATGTACAGTATATATTTATGAACTCTCTTTTAGGAAGTACTCAAAAAATCAATTAGAAATAACCATAAGTGCATGTGGATCACATGCTGGATGTTTTGCCTACAAAACTTCCAGAAGCAATATTTTATCAGAAAAATGTGTCTTCAAGGGAATTCCTGCTGAGATACATGGATAAAATCAACAAAAAAGGACTCTCTACGACTTTGGAGGAAATAATTTTCACAGGTAGCACTGGGAAAGGACCAATAGATCCAATTTAACCATGACTTCTTCATTGGCCCATTCATTTCATTCCATTCCTTGGGAGTCAGTGCCAGGTCCTGGTCCAGGGGATTTAGAGAAGAATAGAATATAGTCTTTAATTCTGAAAAATTCTAGTGAAGTAGACAAACAAAATTAAAATGTGATGCAATACACTAAAATGATGAGAGAAAAGAAGTACTGGTGGATAAGACGTATTTTATTAAAGAAAACATAAATTCTTGCCTATGACTTGGCTGAGTGCCCCTGAGTTCAATCCCTGGTACCTTCCCCCAAACACACATCCACACACACACACACACACACACACACACATCCCAAAATAAGGCCAAGAGAATGAGAAAAGAGCAAATATTCAAAACTTGAAAGTATTTAGGTAACGGGTAATAACCAAAAACAGATTCAAGAAAGCCAATCTTGGGGCTGGGGATGTGGCTCAAGCGGTAGCGTGCTCGCCTGGCATGCGTGCGGCTGGGGTTCGATCCTCAGCACCACATACAGACAAAGATGTTGTGTCCGCCAAATACTAAAAAATAAATATTAAAATTCTCTCCCTCTCTCTCACTCTTTCTTTAAAAAAAAAAAAAGAAAGCCAATCTTATTTCCCCCCGCCCTTTCCCTTCACCAGAGAAATGAAGTACAGTAGATGGGGTAGAGAGAGAAGATGGGAGGGAAGGGGAGGGAAGGGGGGATAGTAGAGGATAGGAAAGACAGCAGAATACAACAGACACTAGTATGGCAGTATGTAAAAACGTGGATGTGTAACCGATGCGATTCTGCAATCTGTATAGGAGGGAAAAATGGGAGTTCATAACCCACTTGAATCAAATGTATGAAATATGATATGTCAAGAGCTATGTAATGTTTTGAACAACTAATAAAAAAAAAGAAAGCCAATCTTAAACTGCATGACAGATAAAAAAATAATCTGTTTTACATAGCAGAACTTCCAAAAAGCTCAGTAACGGGCTGTTTAGACCTCTGGTTGAACAACTGTTTAATTAGATCACTACTCTTAATCCCAGTGTTTCCTCCTTACTTCGATAGAAGGCTTTTTGTATTCTCTGGTTAAAGTGAAAACTAGAAGACCTAAGTCACAGTTGAGCTCTCAAACTTCCTTCCCTTGCCCTATTTCTACCACACTAGCAACCTCCTAGCAGTTTACTGGAAAAACCTTCCCTGAGGAATCTAACTCAAAGACACTACCATTAGACACTACCTCAAAGAAACAGTTTAGTCAGATCACATCACAGTGACACCTGTAACCAACAAGCCTCACCCTCATCCACAGAGCTTCCAACAACTTTTTAGTATGTCACTCATATCTAAGGCAGCACGGAAGGATTAAGGAGCATCAGCAGAAAGAAAAGAGGCAAAACAAACAGGAAAAAAGGCAACTTGAAGGAGACTGACTATGAAGGAAGAAGAAAAATGTTTTAAATATTCCAGAGATAAAATTGTTTATAAAAAGAAAAGAACATCCTAAGAAAAAGAAAGAAGAGCCCTTGGAAATGAAAAACAGTAAAGGAGAAATTTAGAAACTCAAAGACTGAAAGATAGAATTTAGCACGTGTTCCAGACAGCAGAACAAAAATAAGAGATGAAAAATAGGAGAGAAAAGATGAAAATTAGAGGACCAGGCTCAGAAATTCTACAACTGATTAAGATAACCAGAAAGAGAAAATAGAAAAATAGAAGGGAGGAAAAATCAAAGAAATAAAACAAGAGAATATGCTAGAGCTGAGATAAACATGAGTTTGAAGGGTCAAAGAACTCACTGAGTGACCCAGCAAAAGGGAATAAATAAACCTATACCAAAACACATTATCTGAATTTCAGAACACCCGGGAAAAGAGAAATTTCTAAAAGCTTCCAGAGACAGAGGAAGCAAAGGATCAAGACTCAAAATAATAAAATAACTTAGCAACACTGAAAGTAAAAGGCAATGGAGTGCTCACTTGCTCTCTGATTTCTGGATACCATGAGGTGAGCAGCTTTCCTGACCACACCTTTCTGTCATGATGTTTCTGCTTCCACAAAAGCTTTTTAAAAGGAATGGAACCAGCTGATTGTGGATGGAAACCATAGCCAAAATAAACTTTTCTTCCTATAAAAAATAAATAAAATAAAAGATAATGGAATATGGACTTCAAAATCTGTGGAAAAATTATTTTCAAGCTAGTCAAACAAATTATCACTGAAGTATGAGAACAGTTTTCAAAACTCTTGCTCTCTGTGTTCTGCTTCCAGAGAGCAAAAGGAATCTTGTGTTCTAAGAAAATAAGGGAGACACTAAGAAAGGAAAATGTGAAATCCAAGAAACAGAGTCCCAGCATGAGAAAGAATAAGAGAAATCTCAGCTGAAAAAAAAAGTTCCCCAAAAAAGATCCCAGGCCAAGAGTTCACAGATGCCAGGTGGTGGTACACACCTGAAATCCTAGTGACTCAGGAGGTTCAGGCAGGAGGATTACAAGTTCAGAGCCAACCTCAGCAACTTAGCAAGGCCTTAAGCAACTGTTTGAGATCCTGTCTAGAAATAAAAAATAAAAAGGGCTGGGGATGTGGCTCAGTGGTAAAGCATCCTGGATTCAATCCCCAGTACCAAAAAAAAAGGTGTGGGGGCATGGCGTGAGGAATGGTTTCACAGACCCAGTCCAAAGTGAGTCAGAAGTTCTAGAAGAGACTTTGTCAAGAAGAAAAAAATTAGGGCTGGGGATGTGGCTCAGGTGGTAGCGCGCTCGCCTGGCATGCGTGCGGCCCGGGTTCGATTCTCAGCACCACGTACAAACAAAAGATGTTGTGTCCGCCAATAACTAAAAAATAAATATCAAAAAATTCTCTCTCTCTCTCTCTCCTCTCTCACTCTCTCTTTAAAAAAAAAAAAAAAAAAAAAAAAAAAAGAAGAAAAAAATTAGGAGATGGGGTTGTGGCTCAGTGGTAGAGTGCTTGCCTAGCATGCTTGAGGCACTGGGTTTGATCCTCAACATCACATAAATGTAAAATAAAGACATTGTGTCCACTTAAAACTTGTATGTGTGTGTGTGTGTGTGTGTGTGTGTGTGTGTGTGTATATATATATATATATATATTTTTTTTTAAAGAACAAAATTAATAGACTATATAATGTTCTCTCATGTACTCAGAGGAGATTCAGACAGTTTAGGAGGAGTGTGGGCATAAATTATTAATCAAAAGAAAAGATGAGCCAGAAGGGGTGGCACACACATGTAATCCCAGCAGCTTGGGAGGCTAAAATAGGAGGATCACAAGTTTCAAAGCCAGCCTCAGCAAAAGTGAGGTGCTAAACAACTCAGTGAGACCCTGACTCTAAATAAAATACAAAATAGAGCTGGGGATGAGGCTTAGTGGGCAAGTGCCCCTGAGTTCAATCCCTGGTATCAAAAAAAAAAAAAAAAAAAAAAAAGATCTATTCTTTTTTTTTTTTTTTTTTTTTCTTTTTCTTTTTTGGTACCAGGGATTGAACTCAGGGGCACCCAATCACTGAGCCACATCCCCAGCCCTATTTTGTATTTTATTTAGAGACAGGGTCTCACTGAGTTGCCTAGTGCCTCACCATTACTAAGGCTATCTTTCAACTTGGCATCGTCCTATCTCAGCCTCCGGAGCCACTGGGATTACAGGCATGTGCCACAGCGCCCAGCAGGATCATTATTAACTTTAGAGAAGCCAGGTATGGTGGTGCATATCTGTAATCCCAGCGACTCAGGAGGTTGAGGAAGCAGGATCACAAGCTCAAAGTTAGCCTTAGCAACTCAGTGAGGCCCTAAGCAACTCAGAGATAAACTGTCTCAAAATAAAAAATAACAAGGGCTGAGGATGTGATTCAGTGTTTAAGCACTCCTGAGTTTAATCCTCAGTGCCAAAAAATTTTTTTAAAAACTTCAGAGAAAAAAATAAGTTTCTATAGGAAAGGAAAAACAATCCCAATGTACTACATGACTCAGCTAATAATAGCATTTGTATGATCATAACAGTAGAAACAAGAAATATTGAATTAACCAAAATTATAAATAATTATACTGGGAAAATGTGGGTCTGAGAAATATCTACACTTATATATGTGGGAGGGGATGTAAAAATTTGCTAAATTCTAATCTTTGTAATTAGATGTCAACAGATAATGCCTAAAATTAAAAAAAAAATTAAAATGAAGATGCAGTAATATAGGTATATCATTTAGGGACATGTGGGTACATATCAAGGGAATTAAACAGGAAATGAAAGAAGGTGTGAAGTGTGAAAATAAGGGAAGGTCAGGCAATTGCTACTTCTCCTAATAAGCCTTATGGAAAAACTTGATTCTTTAAACTATGTGCATGTATATAATAACCTGATACAAAGAAAAAGTAAGTTAAAAAAGTGCTGAAGGAAGAGAGGTGGAAGTAACCAATTTTGAATGAGAGGGGAAAGGACTGAGAAAATTTATAGAAAAACTCCCCTATCCAGAGCTGGGGTTGTGGCTCAGCGGTAGATCACTCACCTAGTGCGTGGGGGGCCCTGGGTTCAATCCTAAGCACCACATAAAAAGAAATAAAGGTATTGTGTCCAACTACAACTAAAAAATAAATATTAAAAAGAAAAACAAAACAAAAATGCTACCCTACCCAGATCTCAAAAGAGGAATTTGCCAGGAAAAAAAAAAGAAAAGAAAAAGAAAATGGAGCCAGGCACAGTGATTTGTAATTCCAGAAGCTGAGGCAGAATAGAAAGTCTGCAATGCATATTCAAGGACAGCCTAGGCAATTTAATGCAACTCTCTCTAAAATAAATTTCTTAAAAAATGGCTGTGTGGGCTGGGATTGTGGCTCAGTGGTAGCGTGCTTGCATGAGGCACTGGGTTTGATTCTCAGCACCACATACAAATATATAAAATAAAGGTCCACCAACAATTAAAAAATATTTAAAAAATAAAATAAAATAAAAAAGGGCTGTGGATTGAGCTCAGAGGCAGAATGCTCCTGAGTTCAGTGCCTAGTACCAAAAAGAAAAGAAAAAAGAAGCTGAACAGAAGGGGAAAGAATATGGATAAAAGGCATTGAAGGTGAAAGACTCACAGGTTCAGGGGACCACAGAGTTCATACTTGTTGAAGTATGGAATGTATCAGGAGGAGTCACGACAGGGCAATTAGGTCAGCCTGTGGGGGGCCTAGAACCATAGGAAGAAGCCGCAGGACCTGATCCTGCATCCTTTTTAGATAGTCCTTGATTGGACTCCACCAATAGAGAAGGCAAGCCACTGCTAGAGAGGGGGCCCCCAGTCAGCACCCGGGGGAGGCGCTCCCGCAGCCTTAACATCTGCTTCAGGAAGTTGAGGGGGCCATAACTTCAATGCTGGTCTCACTAAAAATATTTCTGAGACCAAAATGGCATAGAGGATTCCTTATTTTTCATTATAGATGGCTCTGGGAAAAGTCCTGCCCACAGGCCAGCCCACCTACCAGAAATGTAGCTTGTGTGTTTATTCTGTCTGTCCCGAGCCACCAGCTGCTTGTGTAGTTCTTTTCCAATTCCGTTCTCAAAACTCTTACAAAATTGTTCTGTCTTCCTGAAATGATAAAAAAAGACAGAATTAAATCATGGCAGGAAATACCTAATACCTTTAGGTTCATGGTCAAGAAGAACTCAGAGGGATCTGTGGATCCCCCAACAGCATATCCCTACAAACTGGGAAGGAGGTAAGAAGGTACCTCTGAAATCAACAGAAAAGGAATCAATCTAAAACAGAAAAATCTAGGATATCAGGAAGCTTAATCAATATTTCACAGGACACTCTAATCTCCAAGAAGCAGTTTGGCATGAAGAAAAGGATATAAGCTTTTGAGTAAAAAATAGCTGAGTTTAATTTCTGGTTCTGTCACTTTTAAACTGTGTGACTTTGGACAAATTATACATTCTCTCTTGAGTCTCAGTTTCTTCATGTGTAAAAGAGACCACCCTATAAGGTTAAAAAATATATAGTCTAAAACATAATACTCACTTTGTAACTGGTAGCTGTTAATTCATTACTATATTAAAAGAAACTTCTAGTGACTAACAAGAATTTTTTTTTTTTAATTTCAAAGTTTGGTTATTTTAATGCAATTTCACTGTTTGAGGTAATGTGGGTAAATTAAGTGGTTCATCCATCTGAAGAGAATACTAACAGTCCCTGAACAAGGAATATTTAAAAGCAGGGACCTAGATTATAAATAGTTTCTGTTTCTCTGTCACTGCCCAATGAAGGATTCTGATTCAAACAGCAATGCCAGTTATGGATACAAAAAATTCTCATTATGGAAAAAGTACCAAAATACCAAACCACACAAGGCTAACAGAGCTTAATGCAATCCACTTTTTTGGCAATATCTGATATTATTTTTGAATTATTTGCTGTATTAGTTTCCTAAGACTGCCATAACTATCACAAACTGGGTGGGGCTTAAAACAACAGAAATTTATTCTCTCACAGTTCTGAAGGCTATAGTTCAAAATCCAGGCATCAACAGGACTGTATCTCTCTGAAGACTCTAGGAAAATCTATTCCATTCTTAGCTTCTGATGATAACAGCAATCTTGACTCTCCTTGGGTTGTGATACAACACTCTAATCTCTGTCCTCATCCTCACATCCCTGCTTATATCTCTTTTACTCTTTTATAAGAACATGAGTTGTATTGGATTAAGGACCTACCCTGCTAGGCACAATGGCACATGCCTGTAATCCCAGTGATTTGGGAGGCTGAGATAGGAGGATAGCAAGTTCAAGGCCAGCCTTAGCAACTTCGTATCTCAAAATAAAAAATAAGGTCTGGGGATACAGCTCAGTGGATAAGGCCCTCTAGGTTCAATCCCTCAAACCAAAAAAAAAAACAAAAACAAACAAACAAACAAACAAAAAAAAAACCCTACTCATCTACTCCAATAAGATGTAGGACCACATCTTAACTAATTACATCTATAACAACCCTATTTCCATATAAGATCACATTCTGAGATTCTGAAAAGGGCATGGATTTGGAAGTCATACTATCCAGTGCCATAAACATGCTCAACAAGCAAACTTCTGGTGGGCCATATGGTTCTCAATGGACCTCTCTACCAAGAATACACGCCCTCTGCAAATGACCAGTACCAGCTGGCCTCCCAGGTACACCTGCCAAGATAAAGTACAAGTATGGTACTCTGGCTGGGCACAGTGGCCTAGAATCCCAGCAGGAGGCTGAGGCAGGAGGATCACAAGTTCAAAGCCAGCCTCAGCAACAGGGAGGCATTAAATAATTCAGTGAGACCCTGTCTCTAAATAAAATACAAATTAGGGCAGGGTGGTTGAGTGCTCCCAAGTTCAATCCCCAGTAACCCCTCCCCTGAAAAAGTAAGGCATTCTGGCTCATAAACCATCTGTTGAGTCAGGTTGGAAGGATTCTCACCTCAGGGACTGCTCAGTCTTTTGGGAATGAAAATCTTTTCCTGAACTTGCAAAAGTATAAACTAGGTTCCAGGTTCTGGAGATCCAATCAAGTCACAGACATTCCCTGAAGCTTGGTCCACCATTACTTGCCAGCCTCTCTGGAACCACCCAACCATAGTCATTCAGAGTAGTCAGCGTTTACCTGAACTGGCCATCATTCAAGAGAGGTTTCTGTGCACTGAGGTATCTCCTAATGGTGTCTTCAAGTTTGGGAATAGGCAGCCTGGAGAGAAAGCAAAGTCAGCATAAGGCAGACGATATGTTAAAGAGATTAATTAGCTTCACAAGGAAAATGAGAAAATTGATCATTAATGTATCAATGGTAACTCCACATTTTAGTAAAAAAAAATTTTTTTCATACTGGGGATTGAACTCAGTGGTGTTTTATATGAGCCACACCCCCTCCCCCCAATTCCTCTATTTTTTTGAGTCAGGATCTTGCTAAATTGCCCAGACTGACCTCAAACTTGCAATCCTCCTGTCCAGGTTCCCAAGTAGCTAAGACTATAGGTGTGCACCACCGTACCCAACTTTATTTTTTGAGACAGGATCTTGTTAAATTGCCCAGGCAGGCCTCTAACTTGAGATCCTCCTGTCTCAGCCTCCCCATAAAGCTGTTAATTTATCTATCTATCTGTCTACCTATCTATTTTGGTACCAGTGATTGACCCCAGGGGCACTTAACCATTGAGCCACATCCCCAGCCCTTTTTTAAAAAAAATTATATTTTGAGACAGGGTTTTGCTAAGTTGCTAGGGCCTCACTAAGTTGCTGAGGCTGGCCTCGAACTTGAGATCCTCCTCCCAAGTCTCCTCCTCCCAGCCTCCCAAGTCTCTGGGATTACAGGCAAGTGCCACTGCACCCTGTTGTTATAATTTTTTTTAAAAAAGTTACTTTTCATCTCTGGTAATTTTTTTCTCAGTAAGAAGAAGAAACTGAAAGAAATGGTCTCTAAGGGCCCTCTCCAGCTCTGTGATTACAACTTCAGGAGTCATATTGATTCCTGCCCTTGCAAGGAAGTTTAGAGAGCTGACTCTGGCTGCATCCCCCACAGTTGTGTGACTGTGGGCATACAACTGTCTTGTACCCACATGTCCTCATCTATAAAATGGGGGTAATATGCACTTGTACCACTTTAGGGTTCTATACTAGTTAAATGCCGCAATGCTTATCAATGATTTAGAAGAGTGCCTAGCACATAGTAAACACTCAACAAACTAGTCAGTCCTCAAGTCCTGTAGCTCCAAACTCTGCCCCTAGTCTTTTAACTTCTCTAGGAAATCAGCTCATCACCACCTCTCCTCGGTGCCTAGCATAGAATTTTCTCATTTCTGCTTTTGGGCCACCTGACATCCATTCTCCCAGGTTTCTAGTAATAGTACCCTGTTTTTGTGGAAGAACTAACCTTTCCTACTCAGTACCAGTGGTGCTGGTGGAACCGACTACCTCAAACTCCCAGGGGTGGGCTTACAGATTACTAGTATAGGACTGATGAGACCAGTAAGAACCAATCAGACAGGATTTTTTTTTTTTTTAACTCCCAGGAAGGGCAATCTCTATTAGCTTGCGTCACTAAAAGATCAGGGTGTAAGCTACATCTTATGTGCTGGCTACCACTCTGTCACCAGGGGAAGAAAACCTGTTTGAGAATGGAGTTCTATAAATGAAGAGTTCATCAGGAAGCCGAAACAGGGCCTAAATGATATCATTTGATCCTCTTGACCCACTGGCTATTTTTCAGGACTGTGAATTCATTTGCTAAAGCCAGTTTGACTTGAAATTTCTATAACTTGCTACCACAAAGGTGTCTGCACCATAACAATTTCTTTTTCAGTCAGTGTTCAGAAGCCATTCTTCTAGTTAACATTCATTCTCTTGAAAAACTGAGATGTGAGAGCAAGTCCAGTCTCTATGCACAACCTGCTTCCTTCACATTCTTCAAAGAACACCACAAGTGACTGAACATGTACACCACAGATCCTGGAGCTCCCTGTGATGTAATTCAACAGGCCTTGAAAGAGGTAGAGCCCAGGTGTTAAGGGAGGTACATGGCAGTTCCATCTTAACTACCTGGGTTTTCCTTTTTCACCCACTCCCATTGAAAAGTCATTTGCTGTAATAAAGATGGAAGTAAGTGCTACACTGATTTATCTCCTGTTTAAGTTCCTCTCGGTCACTTACTCATTCCCCAATACTCCTCTGAGAAGCAGGTACGTTGGGATTTCTCCTGCAAGAACACAGCTAAAAAGCCTTCTCTGCATCTACAGATCTAGTTACACTTGGGATAGTGTTCACAGAGTTGCTAGAGAATAAAATTTATTCTAGAAGACAAGAAGATAGGTCTGAAAGACATGCCTGTGGGGCCTGAAACATTACTGTTTCCCCTGTTATTCTCCACACCCTGGAATCTCAGACTCTTCTGCCTCCCGCAGGAATTCTAGAGAACCTGCCTATTATGTCTCTAACGCCAGTCATCACCAAAAGTGATTAGAGATTAAAAGAAAAACAACAGATAATTGACATTTATTGTGCATCAATTTTAGACCTAACATAGTGCCTAATAATGGGCTCTTCTCCCCCCACACACCCCACACCAACTCCAATAACTTAAGGCCTACATAGTGATTCTTTTCTTGGGCTGGGCCTATCATAAATCTTTCAAAATTTCTGGTCACATCACAGATTGCAGTTATCTGTTCCTTGTCATGTTCCTCTCTGTCCTTTACTCATTACTGCTCACTTGGTGAATTTCAGATTCCAGCTCAAGTGCCACTTTCTCTGTGAAACTTCCCTCACTCACCCAGGCTCTAAGTCACTTGCACCTCTACGCTCACTCAACACAATGGCTTTCTTTCGGTGATTATTTACACCAGTTACAGTACTTGTGAATGACGGCATGTACTTACTATGTGCCAGATTCAGTTTTTTTTTTTTTTTTTTTTTTTTTTTTAAGAGCCCCAGCTCTTTAAAAAAATTTTTTTCTTTTTTTAATTTTAAGACAGGGCTCATTAAGTTGCTGAGGCTGGTCTCAAGTTTTCCATCCTCCTGTCTCAGCCTTCCAAATTGCTGAGATTACAGGCATATGCCATAAGATCCAGCCAAGTGCTTTCTATCACAGGGTTTGGTTCTAACTACTCAGAGATGAAGGTAATATTAACATTCCCATTTTTAGGTAATACAGCTTGCTCCTGGCCATGCAACCAGTAAAAAGTAGAGCTGGGGTTAAAAGTCAGGTGTGAGTGGCACACACCTGTAATCCCAGAAACTTGGGAGGCTGAGACAGGAATATTTAGTGAGACACTATCTCAAAATAAAAAGTGGGGCAGGCTAGGGAGGTGACTTGTTCAATCCCTGGAACCATAAAGTGATAGATAGATAAGTAAGTAAGTAAATAAATAAATAAACAAATCAGGTCTGACTCCTATCTCATTATTTTAAGGACAGCAAGATGTCATTTCCCTCTTATCCACATTATAACATTGTTTACCTGTCATTGTTTTATCTCCTCCACTGAACCACAAGTGCCTCCCCATCCCTGATGGGCCTCTAATCCACATCAATAAATATTTGATAAATATTCATTGATGTGGATTAGAGGCTAGTCAGATCCATCCTTGGTTTCCTTAGGACTTACAGTTTCATAGTCCCAAGTTATATAAATACACCTCTTAAAAAAATATACACCCTGGGCTGGGGATATAGCTCAGTTGGTAGAGTGCCTGCCTCCCATGCACAAGGCCCTGGGTTCAATGCCCAGCACCACACACACACACACTCTCTATATATCCCTGAACTATACAGCTAAAAGTGGTTAAAATAGTAAATTTTATGTTAAGCATATTTTACCACACTCTTAAAAACAAACAAACAACAGGCAAATCATAGTGGGAGGGATCCTAGTAGAAAGAGCATCCAAGTCTATCAAGTTAAAAGGCAAAGGTAATAAGAAAACTGACAGATAAGGAGGAGGGAGTGACTAATTATGATACTTCCCTATCTCTTGTATCTTATCTCAGTATTATGGTACAACAGAGAACTGTGTGTTGCCACTCACAGGGGACTGTCACTAAGTTAACTGAATTGCCCAAAATTATAGCTACAGTTGCAGATATAGAATCTGAAACTAAGTTCTACCAGACTTCAAAGTAAGGGCTCTTTACCAAGTCTGACATCAAGATAAGTGTCAAAGATGATACATTTTACTTCACTCTCTGAAACTAAACCTAAATTGTCATCTCTACTCCAGAATTTAGAAGGAATTTTATCCCCCAGCTAACTCCACTTTATAGACGAGATCATGAAAACTGGTTGCTTAATGGGCGGTGAACATTATGGTTTGTTCTTGCAGATTCCTACAGATTTTTGTGCTGTGGATGGCTTTGGAATAAATGATTTTAAATATTCTTTGTAGCTTTCCAAGTCTGAAATACAGAAACTCCTTTTGATCTTAAACCTGGGTGGGGCCTGGGCCTGCCTGAAAGTCAATGACCATGACTCTGGATTTGGCAATTGAAGACAGGTTTGTCAGTCCTGACCTTTCCCCCACATACAAGCACAGCTCAGACACACATGCTGACAAGGAGGAGGCAGGTCCCAGGGTTATCCCTCAGGCACAGAGACCCTGTTTTCTTTCTCTCTCCTACTAGTTCAGATAATCTCATTTTAGTCTGTCTTAGAGATTTGCACACTGTTATTTCAGGAGAATTGCCTTTGGATGATCTTCCTGAGAGGGGAGGGTGGGCACTGATGTTGGGTTAAACACAATCTTGGATATAAAGAAAAACAGCAACTTTGTGGCTGGGGGCACTGCCTGTGATATAATGCTGTTTTCTTCCTGGGGAGGGAGTACTGGCCCCTAGCTTGGAGGATTTCTGATGACAGTTTAGTGAGAAAGAGAGAAGGATTTCTGAAACAAATTGGAAACTTGGCTCCAGGAACTAAATGGTGAGTGAGTAGAGATGACAATTTAGGTTCAGTTTCAGAGAGTGAAGGAAATTTCTAATTTCTTTCTGGAGAAGGAGAGCTGGCAATTTAGATGAAGGCTGGGAGTTCAAAGACTGGAAAAACTGGAAGCTGGGAAGTGCTAGGTAAGGGTTGGGGAAAGAAAGACTTAGGGCTATTCTTATAGGGTGTTTCATGTTTCAGAAGGTGGGGATGGTAGCCTATGATGAAGAGCATTGAAAATTTGGGAGGGTCCTGGATCTAATTTGAAAGAGATGAAGTCCTCAAGGGGCACTGAGGACAGTTTCAAGAATTCTATGAGGGTGGGCTGAAGTTGCAGGGAGAAATGTCTGTGAGGGAGGATATTTTAGAGAGAGGAACTTGAAGGGAGGGATGCTGAGGAGGGTCTGGTGGCTCATGAAACTTTTCCAGGTTAAGACTGGAGTTAGAAGTTAGGATGTGCATGGTGGGGGTATGGTTGAAGGTAAGAGTGAACATGCGACAGTGCTTGTGGAGACTAGTGGGGTGCTAAAAGAGCAGGGTACTGGAAGAATGAGGAGTGGCACTGAAAGTTCTGAGTAATGGGTGAAGAAGGGGGAGCACTGGGAAAACTTGAGGAAGGGTAACCACAGTACTATTAGTATCAGAAACTGGCAACCTAAATATTCCAGGCAGGAATGCTCAGCATTCATTAGATACCCCTAGTTTGGAAGGATTCTGATGGTTTTGGAGATATTCAGGCAGGACATATTTCAAGGAAAAATATGAGGGCCTCAATCCTGAGGCACTCCATCCATCCATCCAGTTGGAAGTTAGGTTAATGGAGAGGAAATTCGAGAAGGGTTCAAGATGGAGAATCGGAGAATTGTGCATGGAAGGATTTTGGAGAACTTGAAGGTTCTGGGGTTCCTGGGCTGGAGAAACTGGAAGCTGGGAAGTCACAGGAGTTCGAAAATGGGGAATATGGCTGACTCCAAGGTCGGGGTTTGGGGGTGTAAGCCAGTTCAGTCTCAGAAGTCCTGAGTGAATGGAGTCGCGCTGGAGTCAGTCCTGGGCTGGCGGGGTCAGGGAGATCGGGCTCACCTGGGCAGACTGTCCTGGTAGTGCATGGTGGGCACGATGCTGTGCTGCAGGTACTGGCCAGGCCTACTGTCAGCACTGAGGGACCGACAGGGGGCTCCAGGGCCAATGGCAGGGCCCCGGGGCCAGGCGCGCAGCAGCAGGCGGGGCACCATCGTCGGCGAGAAGGCAGAGGTGAAGGAATTCTAGTCCAAGAAAAAGGCCGCTGCCCTCAAAGCCGGAGACGCAGCGTCAGGGACTCCGCGTCCAATTCGTCCCCGCCCGGGGCCCACTTCCCGTCTACGGCCCCGCCCACAGAAGGCCCCGCCCCATAAAGCCCGCCCACAGAAGGCCCCGCCCACGGCCGAGTCCCGCCCACCCGGCTGATGCCTGAAGGCAGCTGGTCTTCCCACCCGGGAGGCGGAGGCATTGGACCTAGCCGAAGTCCTCCCCTTCTCCTTTTATGGAGCAAGCTAGAAATCAGAGCTGGAGAAAAAGAACCGCCGAAATTCATTTTTGCAATTCGATAAGCCTACATTGATCAACGCTCGATCCCTGGACGACTGTGGACGTTTGATCAGGATCTCCATTTAACTATGTCTTCAGTTAAATGGAGATCCTGATCAACGCACCTGCCACGATTGTTGCTTTTTTTTTTTTTTTTTTTTTTTTTTTTTTTAACAACTTCATTTATTTCGCCAAGACAATTTGGTATGTAAGGTGTCTGGTGCTTATAGGTAAATGGAAAACGGTAGCGAATGTTACTGTTGTCTAGTAATCCGTGGCGTTAGCCCGCTGAGGATCTTTGACAGGCAGTGATTCTTAACACTGCTCAGCTGCCCTGCCAGCTCAGCTGAGCAGGTATTGGGGGTGGAGGGAATGTACAGGAGCCGGAAACCGTGAAATCTTGGGACCTGGCCACCTCATCAGTGCAGAGGTGAAGACCCTTCTCAGTGAACAGTCTCAGCTTGAACAGTTCCAAAGAAAGGAAGCCCGTTGTTAAGAGGAAACTCTTGACCTTTAGCTCTAGGGACTCTTCCTGGTTCAGTCGACCGCAGGAGGCTGCTTGTCACCACACATTGTCCTCAATGCTTCTTCCAACTCTGACTTGAAGATTCCTCAACTTGAATATAGTTCCACCATCCCTCATCCATTACAAAACAACCGCAAAACAACAACAACAAAAAACCCCACCCACCCCTTCCTTGATCTCAGCTGTAGCTAAAAGATTATGTAGGCTCTGCTCCCATTTTACAGAAGAAGGAAGATATCAAAAGACATAGAATTATGCTGTCTGGCCTGAGGCACAACAGAATTCCATTCTGGGAACACGACCTTCCTTTAGCTCCAGCTCTCAATCAGGACCCTGTGGGTTTGAGGCAGCCAAGTACATTCTGTTCCTTTCATGTCGGCCAGGCAGAGTCAGGGGCTGGAGTGCATCCAAAAGAGCACTGGATTGGGAGTCAAGAGACCTGAGGTTTGGTCTCAGCTCTGTCCTTATCTATTTAGGTGACCACCAGCTGAACAGGAAGATCACAAACCATTTCTGACACTCATTCAATAGTGATTACAAATGCTGAAGAACTAAGCAAGAAACTGGAATATACTGATTATCTAATCCTTCTCCCTTGAGGAGAGGACAGATCCAACTGGCTCAAGTCCAAAACACCAGTGCCATTTGAGTGTTGAGTATAGTGTCAGAAAGAGCATGTAAAATCCTTTCTGAAAAAAAGATCAATTACCCCCTCCCGAAACCCTAACAGTTTTCAGAGCCTTGAAACTTAAGGCAGATATCTGGATCTGGGTAGAGCTTGGGGGATCAGAGGAAGAAATTTTGGACTAGTAGAAGAGCACTGGTCAGTTCTAAAGACAGAGGACCAATCTAATGGCTAAAAGGGGCTCAAAAGTCTTCTGTGGTATGTGGCCAATAGGAACAAATCTATCCACCAGGCTAGTGTCCACAGCCTTCTGAATTTTGGCTCCCACCTATTTCTCCATCTCCCATCATGTCATCTGAAGCACTCCGTGCTGTAGTGACACTGAACTACTCATCATCCCATCCCCACCTCTTGTTTCTTACTCCATGCCATTTCTTTAAAAGAGCTGTCTCACTGCCTAGAACATTCTTTTCATGCATCTCTACCTAGTAAACTTTTTTTTTTTTTTTTTTTTTTGAGACAGGGTCTCTCACTAAGTTACTGAGGCTGAGGCTGGCCTTGAATTTGCAACTCTCCTGTCTCAACCTCCAGAGCTGCTGGGATTACAGGTGTGCATCACCAAGCCTGGCTCTGCCTAGTAAACGCTTCCTCGTCCCGCAAACACCATTTCAAAATGCACCACTTCTATGAAGTCTTCCTCAGTTCTCAGCATTCTTCCCCAAGAGAACAAATTCCTCTGATTCCACAGCACTTTTCACACTCCTTTACTGTTTTGTATGTACAGCTGTATTGTGAGTTAATGATGAGCTATTTAATTGTTTATACACTTCTCACCGTGAATTTTGAGGTCCTCTAAGGCAGGGACTTTGTTTTCATTTATGTGCCCAAGTATTTGGCCTGGGTCCTGGTGTGGGTAAGTGCTTCCCTAGAGATGGCCCTGGGGACTGTACCACATTAAGGATAACATGAGCTGGGAGTTTAGAAAGACCATATCTTGCTATGCAAGGGTCAAGAAAGTTAATCTGCTTAGAGAAACGTCCTGAAGAATAAATTGTTTGTATTGTAGTAATCCCCAGGGTTTAGCTCTGTTTTTAATCAACTATGAAAAAGCAGAACACAGTGGCCAGGTTAAAGTAATATTCATATTTTTTTAAAAAAAGTTCTTAAAAACAATGAACTTTAACTGGATAGCAGGAGAGTTTACATTCAACAAAAAAAATATCCAGTTGGTTAAGTATGAACAAAGAAATGGCAACCCTTTGCTGGGTGTGGTGGCTCACGTCTGTAATCCCAGCGGCTCAGGAGACTAAGGCAGGAGAAACTCGAGTTCAAAGCTGGCCTCAGCAAACGTGAGGCACTAAGCAATTCAGTGAAAATAAAATACAAAATAGGGCTGGGGATGTGGCTCAGTGGTCGAGTGCTCCTGAGTTCAATCCTCAGTTAAAAAAAGAAAAGAAAAGAAAGAAGATATGGCAATCCTCAAATATTTAAAGAAATGACAGAAACTGCTAGTACCTAGAGTTGAAATGGCTTAAGTCTGAAGTTCTCAGGTTTTACTGGATTTTACCTTGACCAAATATTGCTTAAAATAAAAAATTTATAGTCCAGACTTTGAAAAGCACTGCCTGATTTAATGGGATTTATTATGATGAATTATAAACCCTTAAAAAGTAATTGTCAGAAAGTATGTAAAACCAAAGTGTACAATTACTTTCTGTGCCCCAAAAAGAAATTTTTAAAACTTACCTGTGGATACACTAGATATTTGATTAAACCAATCAATGAGGAATTAGTGATGTGTGAAAAAAATTGTTCCTTTCAACTTTACAACTAATCTGACATTGGTTGGAACTATTGGAGATAACCAAAGATAAGGGCATAAGGAGCTTATTACATGACATGAAGTTCTGTGGGCAATGGAAAATGCAAAAGACATTTGGGCTAGGGCTATGGCTCAGTGGTAGAGTGCCTGCCTGGCATAATCAAGGATCTGAGTTCAATCTCCAGAACAGGGGGAAAAAGAAAAAAAAATAAATGCTATATATCCAGCATAGTGTACTCTCTCTCTCCACATACCCTATGTAGGGGCCCACAGAACCAAATTTATGCATCTCAGACATGGACAATGGTCATCTGAGCTGGCAGAGTTCTGTGTCCCTGTTTACAAGGGTGCAATGGAGAATGGGAATAGGGGAGGAGGTGAAGGCTTGGGTAGGTAGGAGAAAGGGAAGATGCTATTTAGCCTCTTTGAATATTGGAAAAGGATGGAAAAGCTTGCCCTGACGGAGCCCAAAGATGCCTTTTTATCCACTCCTGGAAAGGATCCTTTGGAGAAGAGATCAGTCCAGTTGTGAGCCCAGCTGTGGGATGAGAAGTTGGGCTGAAGTGGCTGCACTATTTTCCTCATCCCCACCCCTTCTTAGGTGCCCTGGCCCATTTGTCCAGGGCCTAATTGATAATAGTCTTTTTGTTTAAAACACCAAGATCCTTTCCCAATCATTCTATTACATCCCTTAGTCAATTGTTGGATGTTCCTCCTGGAGTAACATGTGACTTTAAAGTCAAGGCTGAGCTGGTCAGCACACTTAGGTGAGGATGTTGGGATTCATCTGGAAGTAGATTGGGTTGAAGAAGACATCAAGTAATCAGATTCCTTTGGAGGCAGCTCAGGTCTGCCCAGCGAACGTCTGGGTAACCCCTGACCTGTGGGTGAAAGGAACAGAAGAGAGATTGGATCTCAGAGGACATCCCTCAGGAACCAGCCTAGACTTCCTTCTTAGAACAGCTTCTGGTTTCTCTCCTTCAGGATCTTTTTCTCTAGCTAGGCTCTCTCTCTTCTCTCACCCTGAAATTCTCCAAATTTGTTCTGGCTTCTGTAGTCTGGACATGTATTTCTCATCAGCTAGAACATGCTCACTATCCCCTCCTCTCTTGTACAACATTTTCCTTCCTTTCAAAACCCCATTCTACCCACCAACCCTTGCGGCTCTCTCATAATGGCTCTTTCCTGTCAACACAGAGCACTTCCCATCGTTCCCCTTCATCTGCCATTTGGCACCTTGAGACATTGTCACTCACGTTCCTGATGGCATCATGACTGAACTCTTGTATCAGAAGCTCACTTTTTTAGTGTACATCTTGTTATACCAACTTCATATTGGCAGATGGGGCTGCTCTCTTACTTTCACTCTGAAGTACCCCTAGTGAGTAAGGGAAGTGTTCCTTTGAGAGGTTCAAGACACAGCTCACATGGGATTTCTATGCAGCCACCAATTTTAATCTCTGAAATTAGTGAAGATTTTTCGTTCTGGGTCATAGCATATCTATGTTTTAACATAAAAAATATTTTTCTCCAGGTTGTATAGGCTTGAATAAGTTATTCCACCTCTTTGGGACTCAGTTTCCTTATCTGATAAGGGAGATAATAATCTCTATTTCACAGGATGTATGCTGTATTTAAATACTTTAAAGCCGGGCATGGTGGCGCATGCCTATAATTTCAGCAGCTCGGGAGGCTGAGGCAGGAGGATCAAAGCCAGCCTCAGCAATTTAGAGAGGCCTTAAGAAACTTAACCAGACCCTATCTCTAAACAAAAAATAAAAGGGGCTGAGGATATGGCTCAGTGGTTAAATGTCCCTGGGTTCGATCCATGGTACCAAAAAAATACTCTTAATACATGAAACATTAGTAACTATAACTTCTCTTCTACTCAACTAATCTGCTAGCAAAATCTCCCCCATATGGGGGAAATGTGAAGCTGTCTGATGACAGACCTTGGTTGACAGACGCAGTCCATCCTGAACATTCTGCTCCTTAGCTATATCCAGCCAAGGTGGTCATATGAACTGTGGTGGAAGCAGAAGTCTTCAGGGTGTGGACTCCAGAAAAGCTTTTGTCTTCTTGATAAAGAGTGAAAGATTTGACTAGCAAGGTCCTATTTTTACCTCTTCGCCTCTTCCTGCTTTTTCCTATCTGGAAGATACCTGTAGACACATTGCCACCTTGGGCCATCATATCAACATATCAAGGGTGGCAACATGAAAAGACAGGAGACTAGAATATTGGAGACTGCTGCAGCCCTCAAATACCTTCTCCTGGATTTCTTTTTTTTTTAATATTTATTTTTTAGTATTTGGCGGACACAACATCTTTGTTTGTATGTGGTGCTGAGGATCGAACCCTGGTCGCACATATACCAGGCAAGCGCGCTACCACTTGAGCCACATCCCCAGCCCTCTCCTGGATTTCTTGCCTCTGAGGCAAATAGGTTAATAAAGTATCACCTCTGTTCATATTGTATCATATGTTAAGCCAGTGGACTTGGGTTGTCCCATTAATAGCAGTTGACACACTTAATTGATGCACTATCTCTTGGAGTAAGTAGCATTAAATGACTACATTTACATAGAAATTGTCCATGAAATTTCAGACGAAGAAAGTGTGCCATTGGACCCATTGGTAAGCCATTATTCTTCATGGGAGTCATAATAAATTAGGCAGCCAACTTTGAATTCAAGATAATCAGAGAGCCTAGTCAGATGACAGGCAAAAATTAGCTTGAAACTATCCCATTCCTCTGTGAAGCATTAGTGGCATTGTTGGTCAACTCTACAGGGCATAGCTTGAGAAAATGACAGGACTGAGATGGGGTGGCTCTTTAAGAATGGATGAGACTGGAGCAAATTTGAAGTCTTCCAAGAGGGAGCCCATATTATTGAGAGCCACAGCCGAAGGGGCCCCAGCAAACTTTCAGACTGCCAGCTGATGAGCTGAAGGGGCCCCAGCAAACTTTCAGACTGCCAGCTGATGATTGGCTCACAGCGGCCCAGCAACATCTAGCTGATTGGCTCCTCTGCGGTGATGCTCATTGGGCTGTTTCCCTGCCCTTTCAGACCACGGAGCTGCTCATTGGGGGACTTTTTTGGCTCCGCCCATGTGACCCAGCCAATCGGCCTCAAGAGCAGGAGGATTGTGGGAGGAAGAGGTTGTTGGGGTGTGTGGCTTGTGGGAAGCTGGTGGTGGCAGTTGGGCTCTGAGGGTTTTTTCCTGAGGAGCTGTTTTGTTTATCGTGTGTGGTTCTAAAAATAAAGTTAGTTTCTTTTGACAAGTGGCTCCTGAATTGTGCCCAGCCAGACTGCGGCACATATGAAGGCAGAGATTAAATTAATTGATGGAAAGTGTCTTGGAGGAAATGGGGGAGGGTTGGAGAAGGGGACATGTCTTTGAAACAGAGATGAAAGAAAGTAGAGGTGGTTCAAGATAAGGTCACCACCCCTCTCTGCCATTGGCTTCAATATCTGTCCTTCTGCTGTTGCTTTTATACCCAGCCAGCTCCAAGACCATGTGGGGAAAGCAGGGAACCAGATATGGGTCCTTCTCAAAATTATCTAAGAATCCTAATGTTGGGGATTCCAGCTTCTCAAAATTTTCATACCTGGGGATATGGAGCTAACAGTAGCAAAGATTGACCTCTGAGTCCCTTTAAGTTCAGATCAGTCCACTCCACACACCAACCAGGAGGAGGGACCCCAACCTTCCCAGTGTTCATACAGGTATTCCATCTTCTGCACCTTATAGGTGGGATCTGGATGTAGCAGGAGTGCCTTGGGAAGTCGAATAGACAGTGTTTCTCCATGGATGTGTCACATGACCTTAAATATGTCAGTTTACCTCTGAACCTTAGTTTCCCTTATTTATAAAATCAGACTAATCCTTCTACATCGTCTCAAAATTGTTGCATGAAAGAAATTTGCAAATTGGTACATGAAGATGTGAGGGTTTTGTTGCTTTCGTTGTTTTGTTTTTGGTGGTCTTAGCTTTGTTTGTTTTATGAGATGGAGGTCTGGTTATGTTGCCCAGGCTGGCTTTGAACTCGAGATCTTCCTGCCTCATCCTCCCAAGTGGCTAAGATTACAGCCTGGCAAGATGTGAGTTTTTAAATTACTGCGGGAACCAAGTCCTCTGAGTCCTTTAAAATCCACCTGTTCCCTATCTTTCCTATTCCTTAACTAAATTTACTTAATTAATTCTTTTTTTAAATCACATTCCCTGTTTCCAGTCTAGGTTCCCTCTAGCCCATTTTCCATCACATTGGTATAATATTTCTAGAACACAAACATGACAATAATAAGAATAGTATTGTGTTAATGTAATAGTGTTAATGATGAGAGCCAAGATTTATTGTGTTTGCTATTTGCCAACATTCTGTCTTCTTAAAATCCTAGCACTGAGAACGAGGGGTCAAACTCCTTAGCTTAGGTCCCCTTTATGGACTTGTTCCTAATTTCTTCCCTAGCCTAGTTTACTCTGCCCTCCCTGGCTGAACTAAAGTCATTCCCAACATATAGAATGCTATGCAATTCTTTTTTTACTTCCTGTTGCTCCTACTTGGTCCTATCCCACTGTCCTCTCACACAGGGGAGACTTCCTGCTCTTGACCAAGCAAGCTGGCTGATCCCATTCCCCCTTCCCGGGATCCCACACAAAGCCCTCTCTGCCCAGCCTTTATCATATGCTCTCTCACCACTGGTTCTTTTGTTTTTCCTCCTCAGCAAGGTCAATGCCTGGCAGACAGTAGAAGCTCAACAAATAACTGATGAATGAATTGGAATTATCTGGAGATCAGAATTAAAGAGAATTCTAGGCCAGAGCGTCTCAGCCTTGGCTGAGTACTAGAATCATCTGGGTTGCTTATTATAAGTATAAATGCCCAAGCTCCATCACTGGAAATGCTGATTCCATACTTTATAAATCTCATACTTTATATAAATCTGCATACTTTATAAATCTCACTAGAACATTCTAATGCACAGTTAAGATCACTGTTAAATACATCTTTGCTATTCAAAATGTAGTTAGTTAATTGGAATTAATAAGATTCCAATCCACTAACTTGAAGCTTGTTAAAAGTGCAGAATCTCAAGCACCACTCCAGACCTGCTGATGCAGAATCAACATTTTAACCAGATCCCCAGAAGATTTAAAAGTTCAAGAGATGGTTGATCTATTTCCTTTGACTGCCTCATTTGCAATTTAAAAACACAGTTCAAATAGTAAAAGGAAAAGCAACTAAAATTTATTAACTGTCCTATTCTGCTAGGTACTGTGTACCCACACTATTTAATTTAGACTTCACAGCAATCACTTGAAATAGACATGTGTCACAAGAGGGGTTCCCAGAACTCCAAGAGTTTGACAGGTGAAATCCACCCAAGATGGTTCTCAAATCAAACACCTATGTGTAGAGCCATCCTGCAAAGCCAGAGAAAGGTTGTGGATAATTTCACATTATTGACATATTCTTTTCTAACGGGTCACCCTAATGTCATTTACATTCTTTTAAGACCAGGGTCCTGAGGTTCTTTGATTAAATCAGAGTCAATCTGTCACCATATTTTTGAGGATTTGCCAGAAGGCATGCAATCAGAGCCCCTGTGTGACATCAGGGGCTCAAGATTTCCATCTACTTCACATGCCTTCTTCATTCAGCAGAACGTGGTAAGAGCAGGTCTGAACTGTGATTGGCAGGTCACTGCCTTAGACGCTCCCTAGTAATGCCTTCAGAGCACTTGGTGTGGTTGGCAGTGGGATGGTCTCCACGTGGCTGTGTTTGAAGCCTGCAGTGCTGCATGATTCATGGAGGGTCATCACCTGGTCACAGAGCCAGAGGAAGGCCATCTGGGGAAAATAGAGTCATCAAGCTGAGGGTCAGGCTACACTTTTTGGGAAAACTCTTGCCTCCTTTCTGAAACTGGACTTGGGGAGTAGATAGAGACTGCTTTCACTGAGTCATCAAAATGTCCTCTGATTTTGGCAATCCCAACTATTAACTTGAATTAATTTTATTTTGATGATGCTGCAGATCAGATCCTAAGCAGTTCTGCATGCCAGGCAGGCACTGCCACTGAGCTACACCCCAACCCCTGATGCTAAACTTCTTAGCAGCACTCAACGGGACCATATTGGATGGCTCGATTCTGGAGGAAATGGCAGGGGACCAAACATGATCTCTCAGCACCTCACTTATGATGCTGAGCAGTGTCTTGGGTCACCCCATGACTGCTCACATGAACAACCACAGGCTCAGCCTGTGTTAGGGTCAGGTGGACAGGACTGTTGAAGCAGGGCACACCTATGCCATGGAGCACAATCTGGGGCGGATGTCTAGGTCCCTTGAACACACACCCTGGGTGCACAGGCAGATTTTCACTACTGCTTTCACAAGTCTACCCTCTTCACTACTCTACTAGCTTCTCCCGCCACCTCATCCACATACGTCAGCTTTCCATGGGCAAGCAGGATGGGGGGAATTCTGGGGTGGAGCTACTGTCTGAGAAAATATACTTCAGATGGACCTGGATTTTGGAGGCTTCACAATGGTTACATTTGTCCATAAAGCATTCAAAATGCTAAAAAAAAAAAAAAGTCTCTTCTGGGATGTTCTGATATATTAGATCCTTTCATCAGTGTAAAGTTTTGCCTTTCTGGAGCTTGGGTGACTCACTTGTATTAAAAAGCAAAAAAATGGGAAGTCTCTGGAGTAGATTCTAAATGTGGAGGCAGCTGCACACACCAAAGTTTTATGACCATTGAATAAAACTTCTTAAAGAATTCAGATTCAGTTATATGGGAACAGCTTTGTAAGACATCAGGTTATGGACAACTACATCTAAAAGACTTCAGTAAACTTAAAAGAGCTGAGTTTGTGGCCCTGGTGAACTGGTGGTTACATTCAGCTCCAGAATCCTGATGGAATGCCAACCATGTCTTTGTATTAAATATGGTTGAGTTATGGCATCTCAGACAAGAATTCATCCACATCTCCAGAAAGAAAGCAGAGATGTAACGAGATAGAACAGAGGGAACCTGCTTAAGAGTGTGGCAAAGAAGGACAAAATCGCTGTCTTATTAAAACAATTGAATTTCTGCCTTCCAGTAGCTGGTGCTTCATTCAGTTCCCTGGATATTTCCAAGCACTTACTGTGCCAGTCTTACAGAAATAAATGTGAAATACAACAGCCTGCAAATAGCAGGTAGACTCATAAACAAATAATCACACCACAGTGGGAGGCATGCAGCAAGCACAGCATGCCCAAGATGCCACCAAAGTATACAGAAGGGATGCTGCTCCCCACCATCCTCTCAGTTACAGAGACCAGGAACCTGGGAGGCAGCCTTGACTTCCCCCTCACTCCACAGAACTCAACGGTCTCCAGGTCCTTTTCACTGAAAATGCCTTTGGATTACTCTCCTCTCCACCCTGCTTCCAAGGGCCTAGTGTAGGCCCTTCACATTGATTGCTTTGGTATCATTTGTCAATTCTGTCTGGACCTCATATTTCACCTTGTTTGTGGTCTCATTTCTCATCTTTCCCCTAAACAATTGCCTCTACTCTATGTCCGCAATACTTTGTACCCAATCTTTATTTGTCATTGTTGCTGTTGGTTTGGTAGTGGGGATTGAACTCAGGGTCAACCACTGAGCCACATCCCTAGCCCTTTGTTGTATTTTATTTAGAGACAGAATCTGAGCTGCTTGGTGCCTCACTTTTGCTGAGGCTGGCTTTGAACTGGCAATCCTCCTGCCTCGGCCTCCCAAGCTGCTGGGATTATAGGGATGTGCCACAGTACCTGGCTGTACCCACTCTATATTAAGTCTGTTCCTACTCACCTTTCACCCCCTACTTTTCTTTCTTTCTTTCTTTCTTTCTTTCTTTCCTTCCTTCCTTCCTTCCTTCCTTCCTTCCTTCCTTCCTTTCTTTCTTATACCAGGGATTGAACCCAGGGGCACTTAACCACTGCCACATCCCCACCCCGTTTTATCTTGAGATAGTTTCTCGTTAAGTTGCTTAGGCCCCTTGCTAAATTGCTAAGGTTAGCTTTGAACTCACAATCCTCCTGTCTTAGCCTCCCGAGCTGCTGGGATTACAGGCATGCCTGGCTCCCAAATGATTATTTCTTATCCTCAAATTACTTGACCTATCCAAGTTTGGTATTCCCGACCACACCTTTCTCCTTACAGTACCTTCTTCCCTTGAAATCCAGGATGCCACACCTTCTGTTTTTCTGTCTTCCTTGCTGGCCACTCCATCTCAGTCATCTTTGATGGTTCTTTTTTACCTCCTTGGACTCAGTGTGCTCTCTTCTGACCTAACCTCAAGCAGACTTGATCTTCCCACAACCTTTCTCTTTCCAGTAAAGAGAAACTCCATTTTTTTCAGTTACTCAGACAAAAAAAGTTACTCTTCCTGAATTCCTTTATTTCTCTCCACACCATATACTATCCATTTGGGAATTTTATTTGCTGTACCTTGAAAATAAGCTCAGATATACACACACACACTCACACACACACACACTCACACACACACACTCACACTCACACACACACATACTCACACACACACACACACACTCATTCTCACAGGTCACTTTTTATTACTTCTACCAGCATAACCTGATCCAAGTCATCACTATATTTTGTTTAAATTATTGCATTAATAAAGGTGGTAAGGGGCTGGGGATGTGACTCAAGCGGTAGCGCACTCGCCTGGCATGCGTGAGGCACTGGGTTCGATCCTCAGCACCACATAAAAATAAATAAAGATATTGTGTCCACCTAAAACAAAAAAAAATATTAAAAAATAAATAAATAAAAATAAAGGTGGTGAGTAGGCATATAATGCTTACTGTGTGCCAGGCACTTTCTATGTGCTTTATGTATACTTATTTATTTACTCTTAACAACAGCTCCATGAGGGAGGTATTACTATTACCCCAATTTACAAAGTCAGAAATGAAGCCCAGAGAGGTTGAGTGACTTGCCCGATATCTCTCTGGAGTGAGTAATGGAGCTGGTCTCCCTCCCACTCATGGCTCCCTACAATCTGTTCCCACATAGCACCCAGAGTGACCCTAATGAGATCAGAGTGTGTTTCTTCTTCACTTAAATTCACAACAGTCAACAGCTCTCCATCTCACTCAAGTAAAATTAAAACCTTATAATGACCTCCAATCTCCTATACTGGGGTCAATAAACTACAATTCGTAGGCAGTTCTGGCCCATTGCCCCCTTTTTTTGTAAATAAAGTTTTATTGGAACACAATCATGCTCATCTTTTGCATGTAATTGTTGACTGCTTTCCTGTTATAGTGACTAGTTTCAAGAAAGTTGAGTAGTTTCAACAAAGATCCCCACAGCTCGCAAAGCCTGGAATTTTTACTCCCTGGCCCTTTACAGAAAAAGTTCACCAACCCATGTCCTATACAATTTGGCCCCTGTAATTTCTCTGACAACACACACACACACACACTCACACACACACACTCACACACACACACTCACACTCACTCACACACACACACACTCACGCACACACACTCACACACACACACACTCACGCACACACACTCATTCTCACAGACACACACACTCACACACATCCACACCTTACCTGACTTGATTCTGCTCCAGTCACATTGGCCTCCTTGCTTGTCCTAGATCCCACCAGGTATGAGGTGACCTCAGCCTCTGACCTTGTTGTAGTCTCTGCCTGGAATGCCGTGGCCCTTCCTGACCTGGTCTTGACCCTCCCCTAAAGCTTCTATGCCCCTTTCAGGGTCTAGTCTCTGAATCTTTGATGTCCCTTTAGGACTCTGGCATGTCATGTCCTGCTCCATATTCCTGGACCTTCTCCCCTTGTCTCTGCTGTCCCCTGGGTGTTCCTTTAAGAACCTCCCCCAAAACCCAGATCACATAGTACCTGCTTTCGGGAGTCTCCACAGATCCTCCTTTCAGGGTCCTGTTAAACTCCCATGCCCAGAGCTCACCTAGATCATGGCCCTTACCACATGGCATGGAGGAGTCACATTTAGCCCACATTTAAAATACAGGAATATGATATCGTGTGATAGAAAATATTAATGAAGTCTGATTCCATTTCTACACATTTAAAATAATGCAACTCACTGAATGTGATGACACATGCTTATGATCCCAGTGACATGGGAGGCTGAGGCAAGAGGATCACGAGAGTGAGGCCAGCATGCAAGACTGTCAACCAAAAAACCTAAAAAACAAAATCCAGGACTGAGGATGTACTCTATAGTAAAGTGGCCTGGGTTTAATTCTTCCAGAACTCCCCCAGAAAAAGACACTTGCAAACGAAACAAAACAAAAAACAACAATAATGTAACTCTCCCCAATTTAAATGAAAGTTAATGAGTCTAGTGTGATTTCAAAGATGTGTAGCCAAGTTAATCACAAATGTTGGTTACAGTCCAGCCACACGATGGCGCCACTTTAGCTGGTTAAACAGAAATCCAGGACAGGAACTGCCAGCCTTGTCTCATCAGGCTCTTTAAACACACCAAAATTTCTGTGAGTGATTGTGGCAGCTTAATTCAGGTTTTGTGCCTTAAAATATCTTTAGATATCTTATAATAATGTCATTCATTCAGAGAGAGGTGGTGCATGCTTGTAATTCCAGCAAGAGGATTGCAAGTTTGAGGCCAGCCTGAACATATTAGTGAAAACCTGTTTCTCATATTAAAAATGACTGCGGATGTAGCTCAGTGGTAGAGTTCTTGCCTAGCATGTACAGGGCCCTGGCTTCCTGGGTTTCATCCCCAGTACTGAAAAAACAATTAAATGAAACAACAACAAATGTCACTGGGGGCTGGGGATGTGGCTCGGTAGTGGAGTGCTTGCCTGGAAAGCATGAGGCCCTGGGTTAAATTCCCAGCACCAAAAAAAAAAAAAAAAAAGTCATGGGTTACAATGGAAGGGAAGCTGAATGTGGTGAAGCAGAAAGCAAAAATGTGCTACAGAGATTATAGGTGACTGTTTTCCTAGAGTGCCTTCCATGGGAAATATCCCTAGAGAACAGGAGCACTGAGAGATGGTGCCTGACTCCTGCTCTGTGTGTGAGGACTTGTGTTTCTTGCTTTCTCAGCCCCTCCTTGGAGATTCCTAACACCCAGACTCTGGCTTAGCTGCTGTTTTATTTAGCAATTAGGTGCATGGGCTGTGGGTGAGACTTTATGGGTTCAAATCCTGATTCTGCCATTTGCCAACAGTGATCTTGAGCAAGTCATCACCTTTCTGCATCTTACTTCCTTTTCTGTAAAATGGGCACATAACAGTACCCAGCTCATAGGGGTGCTGTGTAAGAACCAACTGGAGACAATCTATTAGGGTTAGCACAGTGCAAAGCCCCAGGACCATCACCGAGAGCATCCCCCATCTTGCCTCCTGACCTAGCCAGTGTGCTGACTATGCTTGTCCTAGAGAATCGATGTGCTATTCAGTTCTTTGCCAGTTTGAAATCTGTGGGAAAACATTGGGGAAGGGAACTTCATGATGTCCCTCTGCAAGCTGCACTGCTTCTCCTCCCCTCATGCACTGCTCTCCTCCCCCCTGTGGTCCATACTGGTCTCCTCAGGGCACTGCTGACCTGTGATTGCACTTATCTGTCTCCAAGCCTACCCCCCCCCCCCGCCAACACACACACACACTCTGAGCTCCTCCAGGCCTGGCACAGGGAGCCACACAGCAGGCTCTTATTAGAGATTCATTAGATGAATGAAAAACCCAGAGGCATGAAGGGGCATGGACTATGTGAGTGGCAGGCAAGAGTTCTGTGCACCTGGCAGGTGGGGCGAGAGCTGGGAGTGGGAGGAGGGAAGCTGGGGATTAGGGGCAGTCAGACCATCAAGGGTCTTGTATGACTGGCTGGGAATTTCTGTGATGGTTCAGACTAAGGTGGCAGCAGTGAGAGGGGAAGTATGCGGATGTCACTAGATGGCTCCGTGGCGGCAGGGGCTGGTGGAAGCAATCAGGGCTGACATTCTTCTTGTGTGTTGAACTGCCTTCCCACTCTTGAATAATTTACCATGTCTGCCAAGAGGCGACAAACACGCAATCAAACCAGGCCCCAGACAGTCTGCTGTGGTTGATTGGCTCCAGTCGTGACTCTCTGGCAGGGAAGGTACTTGTATTAGTCAGGGTTCTCCAGAGCCACAGGACCAAGGGTGAGCGGGAGGAGTGGTGTGTGTGTGTGTGTGTGTGTGTGTGTGTGTGTGTGTGTATGGAGACAGAGAGATGCGTATTGTAAGGAATTGACTTATGTGATTCTGGAGATTCAAGTCCAAAATCTGTCGGGGGAGGCCAGCAGGCCGGAGACCCAGGGAAGTGTTGCTGTTTAAGTCCAAAGTCAGTCTACTGGCAGAGCTCCCTCTTGCTCAGGGGTGCCTATGTCTGTTCCATTAAGGCCTTCCACTAACTAGAGGAGGTCACCACGTCATAGAAGGCAAGCTACTACCCAGAGTCCATCCATTTCAATGTTAAGCTCACCCACAAAACACTTTCACAGAAACATCCAGAATAATATTTAACCAAGTATCTGGGTACTGTGGCCCAGCCAAGTTAATGCATAAAATTAACTCTCATAGCACTCTAAGACTTCAGCCACTTGCTGATGGACAGCCCACCAGCAGTGTATCTGCTGGGTCTGTCCCTCCCCTCCCCTCCCCTCCCCTCCTCTTCTCTTTCTCTCTCTCTCTCTCCTCTCTCTCTCTCTCTCTCTCTCTCTCTCTCAACTAAGGTCACCTTGGGGGGAAATTTAGGGGCCCATCTCTAGCCCTGTTTTGCCCACACAGCCTCCCAGCATCTATTGTTACCCCCGCATCCCTGTAACCGGCCACATCTGTAAGGCAGTAGCTCATTAAAATCTCCTGAGAGTAAGCAGGGAACAAGTTTTCTGTACTCCTGGGTTCCCCCAAGTTTAAGGAAGAACACCAATGTGTTCCTTCCTGGCCAGATGTGGAGAGGCAGGGGCAGGGAGCAGAAGCTATGCTCAAGTCGTCTAATTTGTGGAGAGCTGATAAAGGGACCATTTACAAAGGTGAGGGCAGGGTGTGGGAGACCCACGGCTAACGCAGCATCCCTGAGCTACCTAGTAACACAGGCGTCACTATTGCCTGATGGGGCTGGCGTATTTACTCCTGTGGAGAGGCCACCTTGACTAGACACACAACCTTGATCAGAATACTCCCAACCTGTGGTGACCCTGCGGGAAGGGAGCAGGGGAGAAAATGAGCCCACCCCACTTTCCTCCTGCCTTCCTTGTCCTGTCTGAAGCCAACTAGAAACAGGACAAAGGGGCCCACAGGTATATTCATAGGCCAGTTTTCTGGGGCAGAGAGCAAAAGGGAGAAGGGAAAGGAGGGAATCTGGAAGGGGCTCTGGTGCTCTCTGGCTGGGTGGGCTAGAGATCCCTTCCTTCTCCAGACCCTATCTCCTTGTCTACAGCTCAGAGCTCCGGGTGGTGACAGGAGATGGGAAACTCCTTCTGCCTTGTCATTCTCTCTTTAAAACAGTTTTTGTCTCTGCTGGAGATATAGCTCAGCTAGTAGAGTGCCTGCCTTGCATGCACAAGGCCCTGGATTCGATCCCCAGCACTCCCCCCCGCCCCCCCAAAAAAAACAACCCCACAACAACAAAACAGCTTCTGTCTCACACTGTAGATCTAGACTCTAGACCATGGCAGTTTGTGCTTAAACTGAGGGTTTGCCATCTTTTTTGAGTGGACCCGTTTCTGGCAACTATCTGCTGGGGCAAACAGAGGACCCCAGGGCAGCCTTGTAAAGTGTGTGTGTGTGTGTGTGTGTGTGTGTGTGTGTGTGTGTGTAGGGGAAAAGCAGGAGAATAAAGAACATTCTGGTAAATGTCTAAGACAATCCTTCACAATAGTTTATGTTTACTATGTGCCAAACACTGCCCTGCTCGTGTCATCCTCTCCCATCTCCATAGTGGTGTTTTCTCCCTACTTTGCAGATGAGGAAACTGAGACTTCAAGAGCCCATGGGACTTGCCACGTGAACTCCACAGGAGATAATGAGAACAGTTTACCTTCAATCTTATGAGCAACAAATAATAAGAGAACAAGCTCCTGCTGGGCATGAGTTTATCAGCTTCCCCCAAGCTGAGCGCAGCCCCCATAGCCAGCACCATGCAGCTTCAGCACAGTTGATGTGACTGGGCATCTATGAGGGCATTCAGGCCACCCAACTGGGTGGGTGGGGAGACTTGAGCAGATATGCAGTGAGGTCAGTGTTGGGGCGGGGAGAGGCAGGTGGGCACACAGAGCAGACAGGGATTTACACTCTGGGGTATCTGTGAATTCCTGTTGAGTTTTAAAAGACTAGATCACTAGATGGACTGAGAGAAGAGGACCTTCCAAGCAATGGGAATGGCATGTGCAGAGACTGAGAGAAAGGCCAGGTGGGCTGGAGAAGGGGAATCCACCGTGGGTGGAGTGAGGGGCAGAGGCAGGGAGGACAGTCTTTGGCCTTTGTGATAAAGTGAATTCCCTTGGCAGAATTCTTGCTGAAGCACTAATTCAAGTTTTACTCAAAACATAGAACACGCAGTGATCAACCAAAGGCCCTGCATGGGAAGTGGTAAGTAAATTTCATTTGCTTGACTTGTCCAAACACGGCTATAAAAAGAGTTAAATAGAACTTGGAAAGGATGTTTTGAATTTAAAAAAAAAAAAAAAAAACAACCTTTTGCAATGCTCAGGAAGATCAACGTCTCCATGCTTTGGAAGCAGCGCACATTTGGGGTAGTTGGAGGACCTGGAGGACTCTGGTGGTCCAGCAGCACGTGGGCAGAGCAGCTTCTCAGGGTCGTCTGCTAAGCCTCCTCTCTGTGGCCGGATGACTTCCTCATCAGCCACCTCAGACCTTTCTTCCCTTAACCACCCAACTGTGCACTTATCCTCCTCCTCCTCCTCCTCCTCCTCCTCCTCCTTTTGATACTAGGGATTGAACACAGGGGCACTCAACCACTAAGTCACACCCCCAGCCCTTTTTTGTGTTTTATTTAGAGACAGGGTCTCACTGAGTTGCCTAGGGCCGCCTTGCTAAGTTGCTGAAGCTGCTTGGAACTCACAATCCTCCTGCCTTATGCACAATCTTAACAACCGAGAGATCAAGAAACTCCACAGGAGATGAGAACAATTTACCTTCCATCTTATGAGCAACAAATAATAAGAGAACAAGCTCCTGCTGGGCATGTAGTTCACCAGCCGACCCCAGGCTGAGTGTAGCTCCCATAGCCAGCACCATCCAGCTTCAACACAGTTGATGTGACTAGCCTTGCTCTTGGGCACCCACAACTTTCACAACAGTATTTTGAAATTTTAACATCATCTGGCTTTCTAAGAAGCATTAAGGATTATTCAGTGAGTGGCATCTATGAGGGCATTCAGACCACCCAATTTGGTCAGCCAGGAAGTTCAATTAACCAGAAAACTCCATTTTCTTAAAAAAAAAAATCAGAACAACTAAGAGTTCATTATAATCTCCCTAAAAACAATTCTTCTGGATTCATCCCCATGGACTTGCTCTAAAAGCTTGGATCTGCAACATCACACTTTACCTAAACCTTAGAGGGCTCTTCATTCACTTGATGATGATTTATTCAGCATCTACTATATGCCAGGTGCTGCATTGGTTTCCATGGCTCAACTTCATAGGCGATGAGCATAACCAAGAGGTAGTGAGTCTACATGCATTCAGAGCAGAATGGGAGAGATCATCTGCACTGTAGCAATAGGCCTGAATGAGAATAGACAGGCTATTGATTCAGAATTTGCTTGAGCAAGAGTCAGCCACTAACTCTTTGGGGGGACTCAAAGGCAGGTAAAGGAGCAGGAAAACTTTATAGTAGAAATGAAAGGAGGTTTAGGATTCTAAGTGAATGGAGGCTATTAGAGTTGGGGAGCTGGAGGTGGGCTGCCTAGAAGTAGACATCTTTACACAATCGGTTGAGGAATGTATTTATTTCTCTCTGGTTGGTCTTGAGTTTTAAGTGGAAGCGAAAAAAAAAGGAAAGTGGATAGAAATTGACCAAGACCTGACTGTTCCAGACCATTATTGCAGAGGCTGTGGCTCCCCAGGCTGGGAGCTGCAGAGACTGAGGGTCAGAGTTCCACTGTCATGGGGTCCAGCCAGGGTCTGTTTACATATTCCATCTCTTCATACTTACACATCCCTGATTTATCAAATAGGACACAAGCTTGGGGCAAAACTGGATCAGGAAGTGAAGAGGAACGTTCAGCACCATGTTGGGAAGATAGCAGTCGTTTAATAAGTCCATGGTCTTACTGGTGAGGCTGGGAAACAGGTCTAAGAGCCCAGACTTCTATTATAGCTCCTTCTCAATTCCTTTCAATTCATTCCATTCATTCAACTCATATTTCTATGTCTTAGTGTTGTGTTTCCCTCAACCACCACCATCTGTTGTGCTGTTTTTATCTGAATTCTGATTTCACTTTTTTGAATTCTCGTAAGTGAGTGTGTTCTGGGTCAAATGGTGTCTCCCACCCCCAAGAAAAAGTTCCATCCTTATCCTAATCCCTGGAATCTGTGAATGTTGCCCTATTTGGTAGGAGTCACTGCAGATGAGATTCAGGAAGGATTTATGCAGATATCATTAAATGAAGGTCATCCTGGATTCTCTGGGTGGACCCTAAATCTAACAACAGGTGTTCTTCCAAAAGCGAGGCAGAGGGAGACCAGAGAGGCAAAAGAGAAGGCAACGTGAGGACAGAGGAGGGGACTGAGTGGTACCTCCATAAGCCCAGCACTACTGGTGGCCACCAGGCACTGGGAGGGGAGACTGGAATGCACCGTCCTCCAGAGCCTCAGGAGGGAGCGTGGCCTCCAGACACCTTGATTTTAAACTCTGGCCTTCAGAACTGTGAGGGAACCCGTGTATGCTGTTTTAATTCACTGAATCTATGGTTATTTATGACAGTAGCCACAGAAAATGGATATGGTCACCCTAGAAAGCAATTATTTTTGGTAAGCCCAAATAATTATATAATTTTGAATACTATATTTCTAGAAGTTCTATTAAAACCACCTAAAAATTATTAAAAGAAATAAACCAACTAAAAAAATACCCATGATCCCCACTGTTAGCATAACTGCACCCATCTTCCTCCCCCACCCCCACCCTTTATGAATACTGTTCTTATTCCCAAGAAATAGGAAGTAGCCCAAGGTAAATCCTGGGGATGTGCTAGTTTCCGTGTTCTCTCCTTGAGAAGATAAAAGGACATGGCAGTTTCCCTGTTTCCACTTTGAGAGATAGGAAAACTGCTTGTCTCTGTTCCCAAGAAACAAACTTGCCTTCCACAAGCTCGGGGGTTGCTTACCGTGTCAGTCAAGACTAAACCCGCCCCTAGCTCGCAGCCATGATGCTAGCCTATAAAAGGTAACACTCAAGGGGGAGTTGCTGCTGCTCTCCCTCCTTGCTGCTGCTGTCCCTCTCTTTGTGCAGAGTAGCCTTGTCAGGCTCCTGACAATAAACCCATTTCATATCCCGGGTGTGTGTTTGATCAGTCCTGTGCCACTTTTCTTTCACCCACCAGGCATGTTGTTTATTTCTATTTAAAAAAAATTCTATTCATTGTACTTAAGAAGATAGTAAAACTAGACTTTGGATTTCTTGTTTTCATTTAATTTATATGGGAGACATTGTCCCTTGTAGCTACACTGTTTCACCATTGTATTCAGATTGTATTTTTTGGGGGGTGGAACTTCAAGCATTAATTATTAATCATTCCTATTGTTAGATTCTAGGCTGTTTCCAGATGTTTTGTGTTAAAGATAATTCTGCAAAGAAGAACAATAGCTATAGCAATCACCATCCATGGTGCACCTATTATATTGCAGGCTCAAAACTTCACTTTATGGGATTTTATTTAAGCCTGTCAATCAGTAACTCTCTGAAGCAAAAGAACATTTGGAGTGGGAGTGTCAGAGATGAGGAAACTGGGTATCTGAGAAGTAAACCAACATGCCCGAGGCATAAAGCTGGGAAGCAGGGAGACTTGGATTGTAACTAGGTGTGACTTACTCTAAAACCCACACTTTGTCACAGGACCACATTGCCTTCCCAAAGTCTTCAAATAAAAGTTTTAGTTTGCATCGTATCCTCAGCCTCATAGTGAGATGACAAAGTCAGGGGTCAAGTACTTACTGTGTCCTAAACAAATATGGTCACACCACCTGGGCTGATTATTTTCCACTAAGACATCCCTACCTCTGCATCCTCTTTCCATCCTGCCCTTCCTTGCTCTGGGACCCAAGAGGCTGAGCCCAGTGGACTTCATCACTAGGTACCCTTGTCTTCTGGCTTCTGGTTTGGTGGGAGGAGAGAACAGTTGGGGATTTACTGCTTGGCTTGCTTGCCTGATCAGCCTCAACTTCCCCTCTGACTCCTGGCTGCTTCTCTGGCTCCAGCAATAGACCCTCCCCCCCCTTCACCTTGCAAGGGAACAGCCCCCTTTGTGGGCACTGTTTCCTTCCTGCAGAATAGTCATACTAATTCACAAGTTTGCAAAGAACTGAAGGATCCCATCAAGGCCTGAGACATGGAAGTGCAAAAAAGAGTTGCCAGGAAGGTATGAGATCCCTCTGGAAGTAGATCTTTCTGAGTTTCCTAGTCAGTCCTCCAGATGTGGTTTCTATGTGAGAAGCAGACTTGTTCTCCATGTAATCCCTCTTGCCCCAGGCAGAGGCTGCACCTAGATAGGACAGCTCTCCCAGGAATTTGAACTTGGGACCTATATATCAACATACCTCTATGATGGTGCTTGAGCTGAGAGATCAGGAACCTCTGGGTCTGGGATCTGAGGTCCACCATGACATGTTGGAGGAAAATAGTCTGGCTTATGCAAGGGAGAGAAGGTATACTTGCAATGTATACAATAGCAAAAAAAAAAAAAAAAAAAGAAAAGAAACAAAGAGAGAGAGAGAGAGAGAGAGAGAGAGAGAGAGGGAGGGAGGGAGAGAGAGAGAGAGAGAGAGAGAGAGAGAGAGAAGGAAAGTAAAAAGAAAACCAATTTCTGACCCTCAGGGATTAGCCAAGTAAATGTGGAACAGGTATGTCATGCATTATTAAGGCCTTAGGGAAATTAGTTATTCTGAAAAGATGTCCATAAGTTAAAAAGCAATATATGCCCAATAGCTAGCTACAGGTGGAAGCAACTCATGTGCCCATGGACAGATAATGGGTAAGATGTGACGTATACATATGACGTATGCATATTAAACCAGAACAAGGGAGGGGGCTCTGACAACATGGATGAAATTTGAGGACATTTTCCCAAGTGAAATAGACTAGAAGCAAAGAACAAATATTGTTATGACTCCACTCAGAGGAGGTTCCTAGAGTGGTGAGATTCATCGAGACAAAACAGAGTGGTGGTCGCCAAGGGCTGGGGGTGAAGAGTGGGAAGCCAGTGCTTCATGGGTCCCGAGTTTCAGCTGGAGAAGATGAAAAAGTTCTGGAGATGGATGGGAATGATGGTGGCATAATAATGTAAATGTTCTTAATGCCACAAAATTGTCTGCCTAAAATTGGTTACAATGATAAATTTTATAACAAGAAGAAAAAGTAATATATGGCTTTTGCAAAAAAGAAAGAAAAAAAGAAAAGAAAGGGAGGGAGGGAGGAAGAAAGGAAGGAAGGAATAAAGAAAGAAAATTAAAATAAAAAATGTTTAGACCTAGAAAAATGAGAGTACAGTCAGGTGTGGTGGCACATGCTTTTAATTCCAGCAGCTCAGGAGGCTGAGTTAGGAGGATCGAGAGTTCAAAGCCAACCTCAACAACCGAGAGGCGCTAAGCAACTCAGTGAGACTCTGTCTCTAAATAAAATACAAAATAGGGCTGGGGATGTGGCTCTGTAGTTGAGTGCCTCCCCCTCAAAAAAACAAAAAAAAAAAAAAAAGAAAGAAAAGAAAAATGGGAGTACAAACCAAAAGAGATTTCTTGGTATTGGATTGCAGAGACTTTCTATTTAGGTTTTTCTTAGTTTTTGACAATTAACATATTATTTGCAGTATCTTCTTTTTTAGATAAAAGAGGAAAGAGACAGGGCAAGTCTGGCACAAACTGGCTGGGCCTGTGCACTGGTGGGAGGAAGGGTGCAATGCCACCTGCAAGTGTCAGATATTGATTACCACTGGTGGGATCCCAACCAGCTCATAGAGCCCAGGCCCGTTCTTCCACCCTTTATGCATGTGGATGCACAGGCAGACAGCACACCATGGAGAACCATAGAAGACAGGAAGAGTTCCCAGACTGCTCTTGAATCTCCCTCACCAGTGCCTTGCACTGTTTCCATCATTTGGTTCATACGGTACCTTGTCTCTCCCTTCTGCACCTGGTCACCTTCATCATTTAAGGCCCAGCTCAGCTGACACCTCCTCCAGGAAGCTGTTTGGAGGCAGGAACTCTGCAGCTCTGCAGCCCTGGGGCCCAGCTAGATGCCCAAGTGGCAGAGGGGATCAGGGAGTTGAGCTGAACAGAAAAATCTCCATGCTGAGTTGCAGCTGCCTTATTACTGGAGGTCATCCAGGGCCAGCGGCTAGATGTACAACTCAATTTCCAGCTGCATTCTGAAAATGATGGCAAGAAATTTGTTTTCCTAAAACAAAAAGGGGCAGTATCATGAATCCAGGTGGCTTTTGTTTCATTTTGGGTTTTGGCCTTGTTTCTTTAATCATGAATGGTAAGAGCAGAGAGGTCCTGATGATGGAGCCCATGCTCTTGCTGGCAAATTAAGTAGTGAGGTGGCAGGAGGCACACAGCCTGGTGTTGGAGGATCATCCCAAAGAGAGTGACCTCACCTCTCAGCAAATCAAATTCCTCATTAAAATGTATTCCTTCTGCTCCCCCAAATTCAGTCCAATGTAAAATAATATGCTATGTCACACTGAAGCAGTGGCCTCATGTCTCAGCCTAAAATAGTGGTACAAAGTCTAGTCCTGTATAGCAAAAGCATAACCCAGAAACACAGCCCTTTGGTATCTTTATCAAGCATTTTGTACTGTATGTAATTGGATAGGTTCTATTTTATACCAATACCAACACAGTGGATGCATATACAATCAGCATCACCACAGCCATGTGAGTCACATATGCTACGGCAGTATGACTTCATATCTTCATTGGATGATAGGAATTTTTCAGTTCCTTTATAATCATAGGACCACTGTCAGATATTCATTCCTTTGTTGACCGTATGCTGTTAATGTGTATTAAGAATTTCCCTCTCTCAAGATACACACACACACACACACACACACACACACACACATGTGTGCATATACATATATGTGTGTTTATATTAATATATGTGTATATATACACACACACATATACATACTTACTTTAACATGAAACTATGAAAAAGCCAGGTGTGGTGGCACACGCCTATAATCCGAGGCTGAGGCAAGAGGATTGCAAGTTGCAGGCCAGCCTCAGCAATGTTGTGAGGCCCTAAGCAACTTAGGAAGACCCTGTTTCAAAATAAAATACTAAAAAGGGCTGGGTTGCAGCTCAGTGGTAAAGGGCCCCTGGGTTCAATCCCCAGTACCCTCCAAATATACACACATATATATATTTATGTATGTATATATATAAATATATACATGGAACAGGTATGTCATGCACTATTAAGGCCTTAGGGGAAATTAGTTATTCATTTGAAAAGATGTCCATAAGTTAAAAAGGTAACTTATATATACATATGTATATATGTATATATTATATACATATGTACATATGTATATATAAGTTATATAAATATGTATATATATGAAAAAGAAAAAGATATATATAAAATAATTTACTTGAAATATTCTGCTTTAGTATTTTCTCTGCCACATAATGCTATTGTCTTAACAAAACATTGATGGAAATAGTTAATAGTAGCACTTAGTAATTAATAATAGAATTATGAAACATTCTTATATAAATATGTAGAATTTTATTTGTCAGATAGTAGGATTAGCCGGGCACTGTGGCCCATGCCTGTAATCCCAGTGACTCAGGAGGCTGAGGGAGGAGGATCACTAGTTTGAGGACAGCCTCAGCAACTTAGCAAGGCCCTAAGCAGCACAGTAAGACCCTATCTGGATTTCTTTTTTTTTTTTTTTTTTTTAATTTAAAAAAATAGCCAGCACAGTGGTCCATGCCTATAACTCCATGCCTGTAACTCAGGAGATTGAGGCAAGAGGATTGCAAATTCAAAGCCAATCTCAGCAACTTAGCGAGGCCCGAAGCAACTTAGTGAGATCCTGTCTCTAAATAAAATATAAAAAGGGCTAGGGATGTGGCTCAATGGTTAAGTGCCGCTGGACTCAATCCCTGCTACAAAAAAAAAAAAAAAGGAGAAACATGTTAAACTTCATCATTGCTGGATCCCAGTGAGCCTGTCCTAGAAAAATGGAAATATTTTATCAGGGAATTCTTCCAAACTGAAGTTTGTCTTGGGTTTTCATCATAAAATTTCTGGAGACTCCAAATCTTCCTGCCTATAAACCCAGTTTCATTGTTGAAATATAAATAATAATAAAATAATAATCTTTCTAAACTGGCTTGATTTGATTTTTAGTCTATATTGTAAATATTTAGATCATTGATAATTTCTAAGGGAAAAGTAATTTTCTTGGCAAATGACTTGTGTCTGCACATATCCTGTATTTGAATTTTGTCAGTCAATATTTCTTACTGAACATGAGCTGTTTAAAAGCAAGAACCTGTGCCTGCATAGTAGGTCCTCATCTTTATGCTAATTAATTAATCAAATTAACTTATTTACAGACTCTGGGGGTACTGACAGCTGGCAATAGGCCTCTTTTGCTATATTCTTTCAATATTCCTTGGACTTATGCTACATGCCAGGCACCATTCTCAGTGTGGGAGATATGGCAGGGAACAAATTTACAAAAATACAAAATCTAACTGGAAGCTGGGGTCCACAGATTTGCCTATTTTGGAAAAGAGAGAGGTCCTCTCAGCACCCTCTGCCCTCTGCATTCCTCCGTTGATGTCCCTGCTATATAGCAGTTACTTTGTTTATACTCTGTCTCCCCGTGAAGCTGTCCCCCACATGTTTATATCCTTGGAACTTGGCACAGGCTGGGATCCTGTAAACATTAAGTGAATTTCAAACAGAGATGCAGTTCCTGGCTTGAATTCATCCCACAAACCACTGAGTCTGTCTTAAGAGCCAGGAAGACCCTGTGAAACCTCAGGTGGGCTTTACCTTCAAGATGTTTGCATTTACCCCTACAGGATTTAAGAATAATGGCGGCAATAGCTTCACCTTACAAGGACCAGGCACCATGGAGGGCCTCACAGTACCCCGAGTCGTCAGGGCCATTTTGCAGGTGAAACAGTGAACACTCTAATGGGTTATGTGACTTTCTCAAGGCCACAGACCTATCAAAGGGCTGAGCAGGGACTGTCCCTGACTTTTATAACACTTGCATAACTAGCAGGTTGAAAGGTATCATGCCTACTCATAGTCTATCACCAAATCAGAGCAAAGGTCTTGAATCTGGATTATGGAAATCACAGAAGACACCTATTTTAAGATGAAATAGGTTCACATGAAGAAGCTGGGAAATAGCTTATTTTTTAATTGACAAGTAAAACCGTACATATTTATCATGCACACATGATGCTTAGAAGTACACATATGTTATGAATAGTTCTACACAGCACATATAGAAACTGGGGGCTATGGAAGCCCCAAGGACACTGGGATACCGATCAAAAGATCTTCAAACTAGACCATGGTGTTTAGAGAAAAATTTGAACCAGGACCAAGGCCCTGGTGGATTTTTAAAAATATGACTACTGAGGTGGTGGCGAGCGCTGGGTAAACCTGTCATTCAGAATACAAATGATGCAGTCTTCCGTGTGGAAATGAGGATCACCTGGCCGAGGGCTGAGAGGGTCATCAATTCCTGGACAAAGCTGATAAACTGCCTCACAGAAACTGCTGCTTCTCCAACTTGGCCTTGACTAGCTTCGTTCAGTGTTTACCTGATTTAAATCTGGAAATGGCTGGGCAGGGGGCTATGGAACAGCCAGAAGTACAAAAGAAATGCTCTTTCTTCTTTCTGTGCTGACACTGGACTCAATGCTAGGACACTTTAAGAGAGAGACAGCAGGCCCTGACGTCCAGAAAGTAACCTGACGCCCCCAGCAGAGTTGTCAGAACACCAGTGTCACACAAGGCCACTCCATATACCTGATGGAGTGAGACAGAAAACTAGATCATTCAGTGAGTAATGACTGTGAAACTTGTGTAAGTACTTAAAAAAAAAAAAAAGCAAGGTCACTGGGCATTAGAATCCTGGCTAATGGGGTGACGGTGGCAGCTTACCAGCAACAGGTCTAACCTGTTCTAGTCTTCCTGTTTTCTAGATGAAATTTGTTAAGAATGTCCAATCATAGAATTCTCCTTGATAATATCCAATCCGGAAAAAAGTCCTGCTTCCTAAAATCCCTATCCAAACATCTAATATGAACTTAAATCCTGTAAATTCTTTTCTAACGACCTTTTACTGAGAAGCCTCATGGTCCCCAGAGAGATGCATTCTCCTTTCCCGAAACTGATTCAATTACAAACATAAAAATAAATTTTAATAAGAAAGAAAAGAAAGGGGCAGGAAAGAAGGAAAGAGATTGGGACAAGTGTAGATTAGGATTCAGAAGGCTTGAGCTGAGAGTGTTCTAGGTGTTTAACCTTGAGGAAGTTGCTTAACCTCTCTGTACCTCAATTTCTTCATCTATAAACTAGGGATAATGAAAATATCTAATAAAATTGTTGTGATGATTAAATTAATGAAAACCTGCAAAGTATTTAAAATAGGCCTGGCACATATGAATACCCAGCAAATATGAGTTATTTATTACTGTTGCTGTGATTTTTCACCCTGAGTAACCCTAAATATGTCACAAAACATTTCAGAGTTCGTTTCTTCCCCTATAAATTGGGGACAATATTAACACCTCTGTCACAGGTAAGTACCAAATGGCCTGAAGTAGATGAAAGCATTTTACAAACCAGGGCTCTAACTTAGGGATGCAAAGCCCTTAGCTTCTGTCCATGCTGGGGGCCTGGGGGCCCTGGGGACAGGGGTAAGGAGGCCGAAGGTGGCAGGGAGCTGTGGGAACGCGCAGCTGACTCAGCCCCGGCACTTGTGGTCACGCAGATGTTTCTAATGAAGCCACAAATCCAGGTTTTTATGTAAGATCCACAATTTTTAAATGTTGGCAACTAAGTCAGGTTTTTGTAAGTCACTTTGAAGGCCAATCAAAACAAGGGTGCGGGCCGCCAATTCGTGACCCGTTATAAACTTTTACAACTATTACTTAATAAATCAAGCAGGGGGGGCAGGGCCATGGAAACAGCTGATGAAATAACTAAACTGAAAATCCAAGAAGTAAGGAACATGCACTGGGGACTACATATTGTGCCCAGCATCATGTGACTCTTCCAGGAGCCCAAGAGACAGTCATTACACCCAATCTACAGGTGAGGAAATCGAAGTAGGAGACAGAAGGCCACAAAGCTGGTGGGCGGCCAGTGGGACGGCAGCTAGGACTGTGAGTCCCATTCTGATGGTGAGGCGAGATGACAGCACAGACTCTCCTGAGCCCCGACCCCACAGCCTCACTGCAGAGCTAAGCCGGGGACCCAGCCTGCGGGCTCACTGCCTGCCTTGCCCCAAGGTGGGGAAAGCCTTCATGAAGACCGTGAAGGCTTGAGGCCACTATGGACTTTTGAGTTCCACCATCAGACACCTGGACTGCTCCCCACTTAACAGGGGCCTTGGCCACTTAGCTTTTCAGTTAGGCTTCCAGATCTTTAGGCAAACTAAAGAGAAAAGAGAGAGGGCAGGGTGCTGGGGCCTCCAGATCAGAAAGGACCTCAGAACTAGGCCCCAAAGCAATGTACAAAAAACAACAGTGGGGCTGGGTTTTCCTGGCATGTGTGTAGCGGGGGAGCCTGGTGTCCATCCTCAGCACCATGTGCATGTGCACGTGCGCACACACACACACACACACACACAAATGTAGCAAGGTCTTAATTCTAATACAGTTTATGTGCATAATCCAAACCCTAAGTCTCTAGTTGCTGTGGTTTTTAGGTCAGCACCTCCCATTAACCTCAACCCAGTGCTGGGCCTCACCTCCAAACAATTAAAACCTAGGGACCTAGTGGGGACATTGTTTTAAAACTTCCCAGATGACTGAGAATCACTAATCCAGTGAATACTTACAGAATTCATTCATCCACTTAATTTATTCAACAGTTATTTCTTGAGTACTTACTATGTGCCAGTCACAATATCAGTATTAGGAACACAGTGGAGAGGGGGCAGAAAGCACACAAAACAAAGTAACTTTAGGCACAATAATAATTGTGATAAAGAAAAATAGACCTGGTAGGAAGGTTGAGAGTGATTGAAGAACAGGTTATTTTATTGAATATTTTTGTCTTTTGAAAAATAATGTTTGTTTTAAAAATTAATATTTATTTTTTAGTGGGTAACAAGCACCTATAACCCTATCCATCTTATTCCCTAACCAGCAGCATCAACACCACGGGGAACTTGTTAGAAATGCATATTTGAGCCAGGCATGGTGGCCACTCCTGTAATCCCAGTGATTTGGGAAGCTGAGGCAGGAGGATCTCAAGTTCAAAGCCATCCTCAGCAATTTAGCCAGGCCCTAAACAACTTAGTGAGAACCTGTTTCAAAGTAAATAAAAAAGGATGAGAATGTAGCTCAGTGGATAAACCCCCCTGAGTTCAACCCTCCCCCATCCCACTCCCTCCTGTACCAAAAAAAAAAAAAAAAAAAAAAAAATCCATGTTTGAGAATCTAGCACAGACCTCCTGGATCTGCAGCTGTAGAGCAGGAGCTGGCAATGTTTCAACAAGCCCTGCAGGTGATGACAACCCACGCTGAATCTGGAGAACCACTGCTCTCATCTAATGCATAAACATTTCTCTTGGTTTCTTATGCATCCTTCCTGCCTCTCTTGTAAATAATGGTAACACAAATATTTATTCTTGGGTTTTCCTTTCTTATGCAATTACTAGTTTACACCTTAGTTTTATTACTATATGTGAGAGACCTTTCCATGGAAGTATTAAGATCACTATTTTCCTTGCCTGTCCCACAGAATAGTTAACCAGTTCCCACTTATTGATTGCAGGTTATTTCCATCCACAGGGTGATAGCAAAACTAACCTTGTGTTTGTGCCATTTCAAGCTTGTGCAAGTCAGAGATGAATTCCTATAAGCAGGTGTGGGATCAAAGGGTCAATGACTTTGCAAATTTCATAGATGTCAAATTGCTGCTCACAGAGTTTTGCTTTTCCATCAGCAATGGGTGAGAATGTTTTGCATCACCACAAATTCACCAACAGAATGTGTTTGGATTTTGCCAATCTGTTAGGTAAAAACTGTAGCCAAGGATAATTTTAATCTAAATTTACCTTATTTTGAATGAAGTGAATTGTAATCTGCTTTTTTGTGTCTTTTCTCTCTCTCTCTTTTTCCATTAGATTGACTGTCTCTTCTTCCTCTGTTTCTAGAAGCTTTTTATAGATTAAGAGGATTAATCCTTCGTGCTATGAGCTGCATTTTATGCCTCTCAACTTATCTTTTGTCTTTTGATTTTGCTTGTGGATGTTCTTTTTGGCTTTTCATTTGATTTTAAATTTTTGATATTATTGGTTTTGGTTTGTTTTTACCTAAAACTTAGTTCTTGAAAAACTTGAATTCAATAATTCATCCAAAATCTATTACAGGGCTCACTTGGCCTATCAGAAGCAAAAGATGGAGCCGTTCCCTTCATGAGGAAGGCACCCTATTTCCCCTCCTCTGCTCTCTGGATGGCATCAGTACACCAGGGTAACGGGTCACCTGAGGACCAGTCACAGGGAGTGAAAAGATCCAGGCAACTGGAGCCAAGCCCAGAAGGCTGGGTGAGCGAGACTCCCCACACAGGCTTTGTGGCCTTTGATTGTGACTCCTTCCCTGTGGACCCTGAGGGAACGTGCAACCACCACCCTGTGTGAACAGAGAACAGCTGAGGGCAGGGTGCCTTCTCACCTTTACAAGTTAGATTCTGACTCTGGGCCTTGGCCTAGGCCAGGTCCCACAACAGGGGACTGGCAGCCACTGTGCTGGGGCTCTGCCCTGCTCAGGAGGCATCCAGATGGGCCTGCTCTCTTCCATGGTCCACCACACCTTTCAACCTCATCTCTGCTCTCTGATCTGAGCTCCCCACTTGGCATGAGGGAGGCATTCAGCTTCCTTGTCAGGGACCCTCTATGTGCTGGGGCAAATGTTACCATCAACCACGCTTTCTTCTTTAATCCAACTCAAGCATCAAATTCCAAAATTAAATAAGGCAATAGAATTTTTAAAATTTTTGTCTACAATATGTGTACACAAGTGATTATGCACTATTCACCTTGTGTCAGATACAAAGAGTTTTTTTGAGCTATGTTTTTTCCTACAATTTTTCTTCTTCTTCCTCATACTCCTCCTCCTCCTCCTGCTCTTCCTCCTCCTCCTCCTCTTCTTCTTTTTTGGTACTGGGGATTGAACTCAGGGTTACTTATCTACTGAACCACATCCCCAGCCCTATTTTGTATTTTATTTAGAGACAGAGTCTCTCTGAGTTGCATAGTGGCTTGCTTTTGCTGAGGCTGTCTTTGAACTTGCAATCCTCCTGCCTCAGCCTCCTGAGCTGCTGGGATTACAGGCATGCGCCACTGCACCTGGACAATTTTTCTTCTTTAAGAAATTTTTATAGAAAATGTTATTCAACACACTATGTTTTCCAGTAAAAGGACAATATATGGAAAGAGTTGATGTATCTTGCAGCTACAGGAAAAACAAAGGAGAAAAACTAAATGTGATTTTATGATTCTGTTTACTTCACTCAAAACTAGACATAAGGCTGGCATTAGTTCAAAATAAATGAGGTGGAGGCTAAAATAAAGCTATACATTAAAATGAGTCTCAACATCAGTCATATCCACTTGCAGACCCACCCAATAAAAAGTGACTCCTTCCCAGTGGCAAATTGTATAGGTTCATTCATTAAATATGCAATTTCATTTTTCCATTTTTCATTTTTATTTTACCCTTTCACAAAGTCAACAACTTACTAACCACTAGTGAGTGTGCCCTCTTGCTAAAACCTACAAGTTTTCAATACAAATGTATATATCTATAGATAATTATATATATTGGACTTAATATTTTCCATGTATGGAATAGGAGTCCATGTATAGGATGGTATAAGTCTTTTCTATCCCCCCAAAGAACAAATGATTCTGAGAACCAAGCATGAATTTACACGTGAAATTTTGGAATGTGGTCTATTTGTAGAATCTTAAATGACTTGGCTTATCTTACATCTGCACTTTAATGCTAGGTTCTGAGGAGGCAAAAAATCCAAGTCACACAAAGCTCACACTAAGTACTTCTGAGAACACTTTATCAATCAATGAATCACAGAGAAGGTGGCCAGTCAAACATATCGTGTCTTAAAGTGCCCACGTGCTGGTTCTGTGACCTGGGGCTCTCTCTCTGTGTCTCTCTGTTCTGGGACTTCTAGGTCCTCAGCTAGCTCCCTGGGAAGGGCCTCAGACAGGGACTTTGTCACTTTCAGATCATAGCCCCTCTACACTGTTGGAGCTGGGTGGTCCAAAGTTCATCACATCTGAGCCAGATCAATTCCTTTAGTTAGGAGCGCCCCATGATAACGAGACCCACCATGAACTCAAGATAGTCCTTCTCTGTTTGGAACTTCTAGAAGACAGAGGAAGAAAAGAAAAAATAAACTAATATTTTCATTTTCAATGTTTGATCTTTAAACCCATCCCAATGAAGGTAGAGTTACATTAATTCCCATTAGAAGAATGAGGAAACTGAGGTCCAGAAAGAAAAAGGTATTTGCTTATGGTCATGTAAATTAGTAGGAATCCAAGTCTAGAATAGTAGCAATAATAGTAACAGGAATAGCTAGAAATTACCAAAAGTTTGCTGTAAGTCAGAAACTGCTTGATGTTTTCCATGCAGGATGCTATTTGATGTTCATAGTCACCCTGTAAGTGTCCATGAATTGCTGATGAGGATATTGAACTCCTTAGAGGTCAAGTGACCCCAACAGCACTCCTCTGGAAGGATGGTGGAGAAGGATTCACAACCAGGTCTCTCTGTTCCCAGTCCCACTGTGCCACCTGGTTGTCCCCTGCACCAAGAACCAGAACTCAGAAGGCTGTGGGAGAAAGGATGTCCACACTTCCTCCCCTAACTCCACTGGCTTTCCTGGCTGCCCCAAATGGATCAGAAATTGTTTCCTACAGAAGTCAGGTTCTCTGGGTTCTCCTTCAAATGAAGAGCTATAAGAGGTTAGTCCAGATCCTGGCTCTGCTACTTGCTAGCTGAGTCCCTTGGGAAAGCCTGTTTAAGTGTTCTCAGGACAATATCATCCTCTTGGAGTTATTGTATAGATTGGATGTAATCAGGGATGTCACAGAGCTGGCCCAGAATAAGTACTGAATGAGGGTTTTTATCTTGTGTGTTGGTGAGACCAAGGCCAACTTCCTCCACACTGGGGGAGATTATTTCTCTCAGTATGTGCTTGTCTCCTCTCCAAGCCCAAGAGTTACTCAGCATCAACCAGGGAGGAGGAGGAGGCTGTTCTCAGGAGGTGAGGTGATATCTGGGCTGGGAGAGGGTCTCACCCCCTTTATACAATTCCATTTATGTAAAATGTTAGAAAAGACAAATCTATAGAGACAGAAAGCACTTAGTATTTTCCTGGGATTGTAAGTGGAAATGGAATTGATTAGAAATGGGCATGAACATTAAACAGGGATGAGAGGTGGGAGGGAAAGGGAGAGAGAAGGGAAATTGCATGGAAATGGAAGGAGACCCTCAGGGGTATACAAAATTACATATAAGAGGAAGTGAGGGGAAAAGGGGAAAAATATAAGGGGGAGAAATGAATTACAGTAGAGGGGGTAGAGAGAGAAGAGGGGAGGGGAGGGGGGATAGTAGAGGATAGGAAAGGCAGCAGAATACAACAGACACTAGTATGGCAATATGTAAATCAATGGATGTGCAACTGATGTGATTCTGCAATCTGTATACGGGGTGAAAATGGGAGTTCATATCCCACTTGAATCAAAGTGTGAAATATGATATATTAAGAACTATGTAATGTTTTGAACAACTAACAATAAAAATTAATTAAAAAAAAAAAAGAAATGGGCATGAGAAGTCCTTGGAGGATGATGGACATGTTCTCAAATTGGATTGTTGTGATGATCACACAATCCAATGAACTTACTAAATACTATTGAATCATACAGTTAAAATAAATGAACTGTATGACATGAAAATAAAGTGGCTCACTACAACTTTTTTTTTTTAAATAAAAAGATAATTAGGAAACCTATGTTGCGAAGTTAAGAAACGTACATGTTTACATATAATGTATTCAAATAACAAAAAATATCATGGCCAGATTTTGTTTATTCCAGTTATACAACATTATTAAATGTTTGACAGCTTTAATGTAATTCAACAAATGAAAAGAGAAAAATAATTTGATAAAATTCAACATTAAAAAAGGCAAAAATCACCAGGTATGGTGGTACACACCCGTAATCCCAGCTGCTCAGGAGGCTGAGGCCAGAGGATTGCAAATTCAAAGCCAGTCTCAGCATTTCAGTAAGGTCCTAAGCAACTTAGTGAGACTCTGTCTCAAAATAAAATATAAAAAGGGGCTGGGAATGTGGCTCAGTGGTTAAGTGCCCCCTGGGTTCAATGAAAGCAAAAATCTTTTTAACGAACTAAGACTAAAAGAGAATTTCCTTAATGTGACAAAAGGTATCTCCAAAAAAGAAGACTTGTAACAATAACAATACTGATAGTAAAATGCTGAAAACATTCCTCTTAAGATCAAAACCAAGGCTGGGGATGTGGCTCAAGCGGTAGTGCGCTCGCTTGCGTGCGGCCCGGGTTCGATCCTCAGCATCACAGACAAACAAAGATGTTGTGTTCACCAAAAAAAAAAAAAAAAAAAAAAAAGATCAAAACCACGACACAAATGCCACAAATCATGATTTTTCATTCATTTTTGTACTGAAAGTTTTAGCCAGGGCAGAAAAATCAATCCCTCAATAGTAAATGAATCTACGGTGAAAAAATTAAAGTGAAAGAAGCATAGTTATTGTTATTTGATTCTCTTGCCTCAGCCTCCAGAGTTGCTGGAATTATAGTTGTGTGCCACTACACCCAGCCCCATGTTGCTATTTCTAGTGCCTAACACTACCATATTTTGGAATATGACAGTCAGAGAAGGTTAAGAATGGAATGGGAACTTCTGGAGGTGGTATTCACAGAGAACCAACAAAAGGTATACAACATCCTGGGTCACACAGCAAAAGATGTCAAACAATTGATGGGATACGGCACAGGGAGGAGGGCACTAGGCAGTAGGCCTCCATGGCCTTTTCCAGACTTTCTCTCTCACTATGCCTACTCACTCCCAGGTCTAGGGAAGGAATGGTGACCACACAACTCTCATCTGGGCAGTGCTAAGGAAAATCCTTCAGAGGACCAGCCACCAGGAAAGCCCACAACACACAGGTCCCTCCACGTATGTGCATGCATGCCTGTGTCTGGATGTTTCCCCTCACACACAGCCCAAGGGTTGATCCTGCAAGAAGAATGTGCTAACTGCTGGCTAGTGGAACCCCTCAGTCAGAACCCAGCTAAAAACGGATGGCAGCGATCGTGAAGAATCTCCAGTTGATGTCTGAACCTTCACAGGGAAAGAGGGCCCACCTGAGCAGCCACCTAAATTTCCCTTCTGGGCTTCCTCAGATAACCCAGATCAGAGATCAGCACAACCACAGACTGTTCATTTAATGAAAGGATTCTCAGCTCTGGGAGGCAAGGGGTCAGCACAACCCCTGAGGGTCATTGGAAGAATCTTTGAAGGAGGTTTTGCTTCAAAAAGCAACTCATCTGGGCTACTGGGGTATACTTATAGTCCCAAGCACTTGGGAGGCTAAGGCACGAGGACTCTCAAGTTTGAGACCAGCCTCAGCAACTTAGCAAGACCCTGTCTCGAGGTTAAAAAAAATAAAAAGGAGTGGTGATATAGGTCAGTGGTAAAGCACAACTGGATTTGATTCCCAGTCCCAAATAAACAAATACTCAATATCATAATTTTATTTCTTGAAAATAAGCAATAATTCTCTCTTCTTTTACTCCATGAACCACAGAATAAAGTCCAACTAAAGCTTCAGGGCTAAGAGAGCCTCAGCTATTTAGCAAGACCCTGTCTCAAAATAAAAAAATTAAAAGGTCAATCCCTAGTACTGTAAAAATAAAATAAAATAAGGAAAGAAAAGAAGAATACTGACATGGAACTTGGGTCTTGGCTCACTGCTAGAGCATTTACCTAGCCTGTGTAAGGTCCTGGATTTGATCCACAGCACACACACACACACACACACACACACACACACACACACACCGCCCCCCCCACACACACACACAGAGAAAGAGAGAGAAATGGAAGGAAGAAGGGAGGGTGAAAGAACTTTCAGTAAATTGGCTAAAGCTTTCTTGATCGGGGTCTACATGTCTTGCAGCCATTTATTACACAGTACATGCCAAGCTCTGTATTATTTTTCATGTAATATTCTATTGAAACTTCCCTAAACCCTTGAATTGGGTACAGGTAAGGTCCTCATTTCAGAGATAAGGAAAATGAGACTTAGAGTAGTGAGGCATAAAGGTCACACTGCTGGTTAATGGCAGGGCTGGGACTTCCAACCTGGTCTGTCTGAGACCAGAGCCCATGCTCTTGACCACCATGTACCCTGACCTGCAGCCTTGCCACAGATTGCGTCGTGTAAGGAGTCTCCTTTGAGCTGAGGAAGCTGAGGTAGCTGAGGTTCAGGGAGGTCAGATGACATCCTGAGATCCTTCTGTAGCATCAAAACAAGATCCTTAGCTTTTTTTTTTTTTTTTTGCACCAGGATTAAACCCAGAGGTGCTTTACCACTGAGCCACATCCCCAGCCCTTTTTAATTTTTATTTAGAGACAGGTCTCCATGAGGTGCTTAGGGCCTTGCTAAATTGCAGGCCTGGCTTTGAACTTGCTATACCCCTGCCTCAGGCTTTTGAGCCTGGGATTACAGGTGTGGGCCACCATGCCTGACAAGACCCTTAATTTTTATCTTGTCCTGATTGTTCCACCCTCTGCCCAGAGCCTCAGGTGCTCTGGCCCACTCTCAATTTTACATTTTCCAGAAACCAATGCTGAATATAACTCTAATGGAAATTAATCCATTAGAGAATATTGCCGGTTCAATTCCTTAAATATTCCTTAACATATGATCATAATTCCCCAGTATCTGTCTTCCCCTAGCCACTGGCCACTGTGACCCTGAAGACAGCTGTCCTGGGGCCCTCAGCCTACCTCTGCATTCAGTAACCACCTACCTCAGTACCTTAAGGAAAATGAGCACCTGGCAGCCAGAGGAGCATGTGCCTTGGCCCAGGCAGTACCTGGTTCACCTGGTGACTGCCATGCTGGGTGGGAGGGAGAGGCTTATTCTACATCATAAAGGAGACGGGGCTGCAGGAATGGTTCTTTCAGCTGTGTTCCCAGGCTTGGCAGGACTGAGTAGGAAGGAGAAGACCTTCTGTTCCTGTTCTGGCAGCTAATCTCCAAGTCCTTCCCCTCTAGGGACCTCAGACAATGAGCCAAAATGGCTCAGGGTTCCCTGTGGGCTTTAGGCCTGGTTATTGAACCTCGGCTCCCTAATCTGGTTGGTGGCTGTGTCTCCCAAACAAGTGAGAAGCAGTGGGCTGAGAAGGGGTAAGGGATCACCTGGACCAAAGTCGGCTGGGGGCTCACTGTGGGTGGGACCTCAGGACCAGCCACCTGGAAGGGGAGAGGCAGATGTCAAGAAGACAGCAACAAGACACCTTCAGCATTGGGCCCCCAGTGATGGGGCAGGTTTAAAGGGAACAAGATGTTGGGTATTTTGCACGAGAAAGAGAGGATAGTGAAGGCTTAAGTGAACAAGACCAGAGTGACTAGGACGATGCACTAGGCCTCAAACTGCTGCTACACACATCTGCTTAGTGGAAGCAGCACTTTAAAACAATGGAACCCTGCCTCTGCCCTCCTGCCCTCAGTCTAAGTTGAGCCAATCAGAACCATTTCCTGAAGATTTTGGAACTGGAGTGAAATAGCTGCCGAGGGCCACGTTCCTTCCATGTTGTCCCCAGTAGTAGTGGAAGTGAATCCATTAGAGAAAGAATAATGTAACTCAACTGTCACCATCAAAAGTAAGCTCTTTGAGAGCAGGGACTATTGTCCACTTCTACTTACAAATGCCTCTTGATTGGAACCATTAAACTCCCGAAAATTCCTTTTCCTTTCTTTTCTTTTTTCTTTTCTTTTTTTTTTTTTTTTGGTGCTGGGATTGAATCCATTTCTGTCCTTCCTTACTCTCAGTAAGCCAATGATAGAAAGTACTGGTTACATCCTAATAAAACCTTCATAAGTTGGAAATGCACATAATAACCCAATACATTCATTGACAATTCAAAAAATTATAAGCTGAACCCTGGTAAGTCCAAATGCTCTTTTATTTACAATGGGACTACACCCTGATAAGCCCATTGTAAGGTTGAAAAATGATATTACAGTGTCTCCCATGTCTGGAATGTGCCTGACGCATAGTAATAATGATAACAGCAACATGGACATAGATGGTGCTTACTGCGATCAGACAAGTTGCCTAAGCTCAACACATGTAATTAGTTTAGTCCCCACGACAACCTTCTATGGTAGAATGTTGTTACCCCCATACTCCATGTGAGAAAACTGAGGCTTGGGGTCACTAGCCTAAAATCACTCCTGAAGGAGCCAGGATTCAAGCACAAGTCATTTGGTTGCAGAGTCACTAACCTCTACCGCAGCTTAGTATGCATGTGTTGAATGAAGAATGAATGAATGGATCAGGCATGCAGAAGGAAGAGCTGGTGGGAGGGAGAATTCTAACCATCCAGCACCTGGCTCAGAGGGTCTTTGCAGCTCAGTTACCACCCACTCTTGCCCTTGGGCTCTGTGAAACCCTCATGCACCCAGCCTCCTAAACAGGACTGCTTTCATGGCATGTGACCAGTGCAGTCACTCAGGGTCCCAGGCTTGGCTTAATGTTCACCATCTTTAAATTCTCAGTAATTTTATCTTTGAGTTTGTGTCTTACAAGCAAAGTGTGGTGGCACCACGGAGCATGCCTGGGAGCAGAAGAGGTACATGCCCCATACACATCTACCATTGGTCCTTGCCATCTCATGCTCACGCTTTGCTATACACCACAGCCCTAGGATTCTGGTCAACTGGTGTTTTAGTTAGCTTTTCCATCAATGTGACCAAAATCTCCAACAAGAACAACTTAGAGGAGGGAAATTTTATTTCGGACTCATGGTTTCAGAGGTCTCAGTCCTTGGATGGCTGACTCCATTGCTCTGGGCCCAAGATGAGGCAGCACATCTTGGGAGAAGGGCCCGGCAGAGGAGAGCTGCTCCGTTCATGGTGGGATCAGGGAAAGGGGGAGGGGGAGAGGAAGCAGGGAAGGGGCCACAAGGAAGATGCACCCTTCCAGGGTATGTCCCTGGGACCCACCTCCTCTAGCCATACGCCATCTGCCTATGGTAACCACCAAGTCAGTCCATGCACACCAGTAGGGATTGGTTAGGTTCCAACTCTCACAATCCAGTCATTTCACATCTGAACATTCCTGCATGAACACAGGAGATTTGGGGTATACCTCATATCTAAACCATTCTCTCCCACGACCCGTGTGGGCGGTGGAATTTGGGTTTTCTCTATGTGTAACAGGCTGGTTGCGAAATAAAGCTAAGAAAGAGAAAACGGCAAAGAAACTACAGGACACAGGAAGTAATTTTAGAAAGCAGCGGGCAGGACGGCTCCAATTTTAGGGGTCAAGTTCCACACTGGAAAGAGCAAGAGGGCCCGCACTTGCTTTATTTATACAGGGGAAGCATCAAAGGTTTTCCACGGAATGTTCTTTGCCAAATAAGGTAGGAGGTGGGCTGTCCAGTTTCCAACAAGTAACCCCAACTCCGGAGCTACAAGAGCGTCTCCCTAGCCAAACAAAGACCTCTGTGGTGGTGGGCATGATGCTATCCATTAAGTGGGAGGAGCCACAAAATAGTTTGCAATTCCAAACCTAAATCTCCCCGGCTCAAGGCTGAGTGAAGACACTCAAATAAGCTAAAATAATTCATGGTGGCATCCCACAACCCATAACAATTGGGTTAAAACTGACATTGCATAATATAAAGATTAACAGCAAAATTCATGCTAATAATTCATACTAACAATTTAACATATTTCTTTTATTTACTTAAGGATGACATTAAATAGCAAATTAAAAAAAAAAAACATGATAAGTTAAGAAGCTGTGGTAGCTTAATACATTTTTTCCTGCTTTGTGAACAAAGACACCCTGGGCCGTGCCTGCACATGTCCATCTGGGCATGTAGTCAACCCTGCTTATAAATTCCCTTTTTACCTGCTCCAGGGTGGTTTAATTTCCTGTAACTTGCTAACAAGAGTCCTAACAAATTTGGAAACTTAATTTGAACTTGCTAGGGGTTTCAACATTACACTTTGCTCCAACTAACACACTCAAGCAGGAGGAAGTATGATACAATGTAAAAAATATGGGCTTTTATAGATGCAGGAAAAGGTTCAGAGAGGTTCACTAATTTGGGAAAAGTCACATAGTTTCCAAGAGGAGCTGTGATTTGAATTTAGCTCAGTGCCACTATAGAAGGCTCAGTAGAACTTTCTGTGACCATAGAAATGTTGTGTAACTGCACTATATAGTATGGTGACCACTACTAGTTACAGTATCTATTGAGACCTTGAAATTTTGCCTAGTGCAACTGAGGAAGTGAATTTTAAACTTTCTAAACTCTTACTTAATTTGAGATAAATCTCATGGATCCAGAACCTGTTCCCTGAATCCTGTAACCCTGACCCTTGATGGATCCAGTGAACACTTGTGGCACTGACTCGTGTGGCTCCCTGGCACTGGTGCGTGTGCGAAAGAGTTCGATACTCAGCCTGGCCCAGGGTGAGTGCTCAGCACACAGAAGCTGAGTTTGGTTCCTTGGGTGCTCGGGCCTGACTTCCATAAGTGACACATCTGGACAGGAGGGGCGGGAGGGGAAGGAGGAAGGCAGCACGTGTGAAAGTCACTTGCTCCATCCTCAAAGACCAATCTGGGAAAGGACCAGCTTTCTGCAGGGGTCAGATCAGCACCAGGGTGAGTAAGGCTAACAAGAATCCACACCCGGCTAGATTAACTGCCCACAGAAAGCCTTCCCAGAAGGGCCCAGCCTCTCTGTGCTGGGGAGACATGTCATGGAGATTAAGACACCTCTGGGATGTCTCTGGAAAGCAGCCAATAAACCTGGAGCTCTCTACAAACCAGCTAGGAGCTCAGATGGCTTGACCCAAACATATTGTGACACAGTGGCAGGGGTGAGGTCCCAGGACCTGCTGGCCGCTCCAGCTCCCTGATCTCTTGCTGGTCCCAGAGGGCTCTGCTCTCCTTCCTCCAGCCTGGGTCCCTCTCCTCTCACCAGACCTTGACCAGCATCCTACAACCCGCCGCAGACTCCCTGAGGTCTCCCACTAAATGACCCCTCTCTGGGAAGCCTTCTTGCACCCTCCTCCCCAGACAGAGGTGCCCTCCTCTATGGGGCCTGGGGAATCGTCAGTCATTAATCATTAGCTGACCAGGCGCCCTGCTCTCTCCCACAGCACTCCACACAGGGTGGCAGGCCTGGGAGACCCAGCTTCTCGCTGGGCCGCTGCCCCTAATGCTTTGTGACTGGGCCTGACTTTTTTATTTTTGGGGGGGAGGGTTTCACTTTCGACAGCACTGCCTATCTCCTGCCCACACATATACATGTCCTCAGCTCAGGTGTGCTGCTGCCCGTCAGTGTTGGCTGCTCTGAAGGACAGCCCCTTGCTCCCTGGGATGCCTCCAAACACCCAATTACCAGCACACCCTCCAGCTTTGGGGTTTCTCCACCGAGGGGTTTTCAAATGACATGGTGACACACACAGACTGGTTTTATTCTCATTGATTATTATTCTGGTGTCAGAACCACTTAACAAGGATCTGGGGCTAATCCCTGGCTGGTGACTGTGGAAAATAATGAATGTAAAACCATATTTTTCCTGAATTATATTTACTTATCATTAAATTACTTAACACTCCATTGTTAGTGGAGGAAAGAGAGGGGTGTAGATCCAGGGTAGTCAGGGAAGGCTTCGAGGAAGGGCACATCTGACCTGTGACTTTCATATCAGTGAAGGACATCCTAGGTAGAGGGAATAGCATGGGCAATGTGTGGAAGGCTGGGAAAGGAGGTGGCCTTGGAGGATTGGGGTCTTGCAGTTGGTTGGGGTCTCTCAGACTTGAATCCATCGGTCCCCCACTCCTCTCTACACCCCCCACCTCCAGTGACTGCAAAGAGCAGGGACTTCAGAAGGTTGGTCTACTGGACTGAAGCTCCTTAGGAGGCCTGCAGCCCATTTCCCTCATTCTCAAAAGGGCAAGACTGAGCCCAGAGAGGGCAAGACCATAAGCTGATGGCATTCGGCAGAGTTCTAGTGTCTCCTTCTTGTCTCCTTCCTGTGGCCTGGGAGCCTGTGCCCCAGACCCCTCTGTCCTTCTGCTGCAGACCCTTGGCCCCACCCCCTTGTCAGCAGGAGGCAGGCCCTGCTCACACCCCCACACTCAAGCCTGTCACATCCCCTCCTCCACTGCTGCCACCTGACTGCCCCTAATGGGATTGCAGATTCCTGATGAAATTAACCAGAGGATTAATTCCTCTGGTTTTAATGACATGACAGGCCACAAGAAACTTTACGAAGAAAATCTTTCTTTAGAATGGGGTGTGATAACGATCCTAACAGCCCTGGCTCCTGTTCAGCACCTGGCATTCACCACCGCTTTTCCAGATACTCTCGGTACAGAATTTTGCACCAGCCCTAGGAAAGTTTATCTCTATGGGTGGGAGGAAATGCCTCATCCAGGGCTAAGAGCTAGTAAGTAGCAGAACTGGATCTTGCATACAGACCTCCTAGCTCTGTCATCTTTAAAATTAACAGGTACGCAGAGCCCACAGTGGGAGCAGCTCTAGGTTTAAGGGCCCTGAAGAAGGTGCATCCTTCCTTGGCTTTGCAGTGGGTGGTGGCCCGACTCAGAGTTGAAGTCGGGTCCCTTGAACTCAAAGCTACATTTCTCACAGTACTAACTGCCCGGAGCCCCATCTACCTGTTCATGGGTAGAAACTGAACTTCATTTCGTCACGTGCTCTGTGACGTGACCGGGGCACTCTGGCTCCTGGAGTCCCAGTCTCCCTTTTCAGTGACACGAAGGTGGGGATCTGAGGGTAATTGGGAGGAGTTCCCATGATTAGTGTAGATAAAGCAGCAGAACAGGCCTGGCTCCCGGTGCTCACTGGCTCCTCACCCCCTCTGGCTCTTCATGTATTAAATGGTATATGAATAGTTCTTTTCCCTTGGGACTGGTGTTAGGATTAAATATGCCAATATGAGTAGTGTGCTTCCAGAATGACACCCAGTGCCCAGTAAATGTCTAATTAATGTTGGTGACTACTGGGATCTTATGGCCTTGCTTTCGGTTCCTTCTGGAATGAAGTGGTGGGTACAAATCAAACCAGCCAAGCAGATGTTCCTCTTCTTCCTCCTCCTATCCCTCCGCGGTTCTAGAGGAGCTCTCGGCTTTGAGGCTGAACTCCCAGACCACGTGGCCTGCTCTAATTTCCCAGGCCCTAATCTGTTCCCTTGTTCCTAATGATGCGGCTGGTAATAGGATTGTGGCTTCCCTCCTGAGCGGCCACCCAGGCCATGGCTGTGGGGCCAGCAACTGGTGCTTAGCAACTCTGACAACCTGAGTGCCAAGGAGTCGGTGTGCAGCCCGGACCCCGTGCCCTGGCCAGTCTCACATGCATGGAATGGTGCTGTGGCCCGTGCCAGAAGGCCCTGCTCATCATGGTGCTGGGTGCCTTCCTGGCGCGAGGGAGAGACGTGTGCAGGCGGAATGGGCTGCTCATCCTGTCTGTGCTGTCTGTCATCGTGGGCTGCCTCCTCGGCTTCTTTCTGAGGACCCAGCGCCTCTCCCCACAGGTGAGCCGCCCAGAGCACCTCAGGGTCCCTGTAGGAGGAGTGTGTGGGCTTGAGGGATCTGGGGCTCCCCGTGGCATGATTGCCAGTGAGTCACTCTGCCTGTCTGAGTCCCCGTTTTCTCCTCTGTAACATGGGTCTGATAAATGCCTGGCAGGACTAGAGGAGACACAGAAAAATGGCCAAGGAGAGAGAAAATAACAAAAAACCTGGCATAGCCAGGCGACTAGGAGGCAAGGACACCCTGTTGGAATGACTGGGGGCCTAAGGGCTCTGGTGGAGGAGACAGAGGAGTCTCAAGAGCTCAGCACTCAGCTCCTACAGGCAGCCCAATGACTAGAGGTCCAGGAAGGGATTTGTAGGCAGCAGTCACAGCAGGAGCCACACACAGGGCTGTGGAAGACTTCAGGTGAGCGCAACGTACAGTGGGAGGCAGGGTCCGCAGGGACAGAGGGCTATCGCTAGATCAGGACTTGGGGCAAGCATGAGAAGACTATTAACAGAAAAATGAAGCAGACAGTTTGGAGACGATGCCTGGGTGCCGGGGAAGAGGGCAGGGATTAGTGGGGCAGGCAGAGACCACAGGGGGCAGTTGTAGGGGTGAGGTCTGATAGGATGAAAGGGGCAGATATGAGAACTGTTCCTAACAGAGGAGGTTTCAGGGTGCAGTGGCTGATTAGAGATGGGGTTGGGAGACAGAAGCAAGGGGGCCCCAGGTTTCCAGTCTGGATAACGGCCATGGGGAAGATGCATTGACTAGTTCCTTCCCTCTAAAGCTCCAGCTCCTGTGGGAGAAGGGAGGACACTCACATGGTGTTAGAGAAGAAATTATTCTGACATTTGTTCAAATAGTAAGGAAGACTGAATACTATTGTATTCAGGTGTCAAGACTTCCTGGAGGGACAGAGAACTCAACTCTAAATACAACAAAGACATCTGGGGATTTATAGCCAAATAGCCAGCAAAGGAACCCCCCCTCCCCGAAATTACTAAGAGGAGACATCAAAGGTGGGGAAGTGTGCCTGAAGGCAGGCCAGGGTGACCAGATACCCAGAGTGGGGGTGGATTTGAGGGATGAGGGATTTTCACTAAGCTGAGTTGCCAGAATTTTGGTTAAAACTGTGTTATGCAAATTGAAGAAAAGGCCCAAGGACAAGGCTTCAGTGAATAGAGGGCCTAGAGGGAGCTGTCTACAGTTTGGCTAAAGAGAGTTATGGTCAAGGGACTCCTGGAAGAGTCCTGATAAGATTCTTCTTCCTGCAGCTCACTGATACTAATACTCTCTCTACAACTGGGATCCAGGCATCAGATTTTGTTTTCCATTAGCAGGTAAATGCCATCAGGGTGCAGTGGCACACCTATGTAGTAGTGACCCAGGAGGCTGAGGCAGGAGGATCCCAAGTTCAAGTTCATCCTCAGCAACTTAGTGAGACCCTGTGTCAAAAAAATGAAAAGGGCTGGGGATGTAGCTCAGTAGTAAAGCACCCCTGGGTTCAATCCCCAGTCCAAAAAAAAAAAAAAAGGAAAGAAAGAAGAAAATGCCCTCTTTCTAGGCACTGGGTCTCTGTCACTAGAACAACCTGGTCAATCTCAAGAAGTGACTAAGGAAAGCCATGCACTCTGGAGACAGAGGAACTTGAACTCTAACTCTGCTAAAAAAATGGCTGGGAAAAATCCTTTCCCCTCTTCAGGATGGGATTATGGCTCCATGGCAGGGCACTTTCCTAGCACACGTGAGGCACTGGGTTCGATCCTCAGCCCCACATAAAAATAAACTAGTAAAATGAAGGTATTGTGTCCATCTACAACTAAAAAAAAAAAAAAATTAAATCCTCTCCTCTCTGTCTCGATTCCCTATCTGTAAATGGAATGGGAGGAGGTCTATGTCTTCTAGAATTGAATTAGTGTAAAGAGTAAAGAGGATTCACCAGCATCCAGCATATAGAAAGTGCCTACTGAATTTTAATTTACCTTCCTTCCCTCATTTACCTGTCAAAGTCCTGCCTACATCAGGAACCACCCATATTCTGTATCTTCTAGAAAGTCTTCTAGAACTGTCTCTGTCTGTAGTACAGTCCGTCCTGGGATCACACCTTGCAGCCTTGTCCTCGGCAGGCCAGCTGCTGGTTGCTTGCTCAGAGCCGACGGTGTCTGTTTCCCCGAAACAGACTGCAATAACCGAACAACTCATGGGTTCTCTTGAATCAAAATGTGAGCCACGTGCAGTGCTAGGCATGGGAAGTAGAGGTTTTGTCAGTGTTAAACCAGCGATGGCACAATTTGCAATCTGCTCTCTTTTGATTTTCCCCAGCAACAAATACACATTTCCCGAAGGAAGATCATTTTGTGAAAACAAATTGGAATGCCTATTATTAAAAGCCAAACCCATCTGGGGCCTCCTATGCCAGAGCTGCCTTTCCCATCTGTTTGGACATGCAAATGTGTTCCCGTCTGTATTAACCTGCCAGACAAACTGAAGGAAGGATGTGGAGTTTTAGAACAATTACTTGGCAGGAATTGGCTTTCTTAGCATCTTACTTTGAAATCCAGGATTTCTCTGTTTGATCTCTTTGCTTGTGACTCAGAAACTAAACCCGTCTAATTTTGTAAGCTTATGCAATAGGCAAAAATCATAAACAATTTAGAACATGGTAGAATGTTCTATTTGTGAAAAGAAACTTACAAAATTATATGATTTTTACCTTTGGATATGAATAGCTAGTAAAAAAAAATATGGACTGTTTTGAGACTTCCAGTAAAACCAGTTAACAGGGAATTACAATTACATTCATTTTCCTCTCCTTCCTGGAAATTATAATAATGGAATTTTTAGAGGCTATGAACCACCCCAAACAAAGGGGATATAAAAGCAGATAGCTAAGAAAGGAAGCAGAGATACTGCATCAAATTCAGCGATGTGGAAAGAGGATGGAGTTGAATGATCTCATTTAGTAATGTGCAGAAAGCCAACATCTTAATGTCTATAGAAGTGAGACCAAGCAGCTTGTCCTGCAGAACTCCAGAAGTGCTCTGGATTTGGAGGTGCACAGTGTGTTCTAGCCCCAGGTGAGGCATGGAGTTGAAAGTAGGGACATTGGCTGGAATTTTGTAATCAGAGTAATGAGACCCCAAGGGCCCCTCCAGTTCATGGGAACCAGAGGACTCTCCATCCTCCTGCCTCTACCTCCTGCCTGTCCAAAGAAACAGAAGCTTGACTTAGGGACATCAGACCCACCTGCCTGTGTTGGGGAAAGGGACAGTGGTAAGGCACAGGCTTCAAACAAATTAACAGACACCTGCACTAGATTTCTGTCCACAGTCTCCTTCTACAATGGGAGGAAGAGAACTCACTGAAGGCTTGGAGCAAAGATCTCCAAATCCTGATAGAAAAGAATTTCCATTCTACCCATCTCCAGTAAAAAAGCCAGGTTGCACCCATTACCCTGCCCCCAGGGGCCAATCAGTTGACAAACCCCATACATACATCTAAGTTCAGTGCTTTACTCTTTTCTTATTGTTAAATTTATTTATTTATTTTAATTAGGTATATATGACAGCAGAATGCATTTTGATTCACTGTACACAATCGCAGCACATCTTTACATTTCTCTGGTTGTACACGATGTAGCATCACACCCTATGTGCAGTCATACATGTACCTAGGGTAATGGTGTCCATCTCATTCCATCATCTTTCCTGCCAGTGCTTTACTCTTAATGTGAGCAGAAAGCCAAAGTCATCAGAAATTTAAGGAAAGCAGCTGCAAATGTAAAATAAACTAAACAAAGAGAAAAATAAATCTTCTTTTCTCAAAAAAGAAGCAAAGACAATGCAGGGAGTAGAATACAAACTTTTGAAATCTTAAGATCTTTGGTGACCTGAGAGAAGATATAGTTACCATAAAACAGAACAGAATATGGGGGCTGGGAGTGGGGCTCATGGTTCAGCCCCCCACACCACAAAAACAAACAGGCAAAAAGCAGAATGGGATGCTAAAAAGAAGGAACAATACATTGGAGAATAAGAAAGAGCTTTGGGAAATCAAAAAATAGAAGAACCAAGATAAAAATGTCAATAGTTGGGACACAGTTGTAGAAATCACTCAGAAAGTAAAACAAAAAGATGAAAATAGAAAAAGAAAATAGAAGCAAAGTGGAATGCCCAACATGCCAATTTTAAAGAGTGTTAACAGTAAAAATGGAGGAAAGAAAAAAATTGCAGAGAATACTCCAAGTTTCTCAGTGTCAAGGAGGCATAGCACAAGAAAGAGAAAATGCCATCACATACTATCACATGTCACCATGAAATTACTGAAAAGTGAAGATAAACAGATAGTCTTTAAACAGTTCCAAGGGAATAAGAACAGTTCTCATGTAAGGAGCAGGAGACGTAAGAATGGCTTTGAACATGTTAAGCAACACTGGAAGTTAAAGACAAAGGAGAAATGCCTTCAACATTGGGAGCAGAGACTATTTTCAACTGAGAACCTTACCAATGACCAGGCTGCACGTAAAGATTCACAAGTTTCCCTTCCTCCCAGCCTTTCTCAGCTACCAAAGGAGATGTTCCATGAAAACAAGAAAATAAACTAAACAAGGGACCCAGGAAACAGGGATCCTATGCAGGATAAAGTCCTAGAATGTCAGCCAGAAGAGGCCCATGACAGCTTTTGGGCCTAGAGAGCAGGCTGTCCAATCTGGGACGGGAAGACAGAGAGCTGTCAGAGGGGTAAAGGAAACCGAGGTAACTGTGTGCATAGAAAATGCTATTATTAGACATTTAAAAAAATATTTTTTTTTAGTTGCTAATAGACCTTAATTAATTAACTTATTTATTTATTCATATGCGATGCTGAGAATCAAACCCAGTGCCTCACACATGCCAGGCAAGTGCCCTATCGCTGAGCCCCAGCCCCAGCCCCTACTACCAGACATTTTAATAGACAAGTTTGAATATTTGGAAGAAATTGATGAGTAGTTCATCAAATGAAAAATCATTTTGAAATTTTTCATTTCAAAGCAAATGAAACATCAGTGAATTACTAACTTCAGGAGGAAAATAAAGGTCTAACAGATGAGAAGGCCAGGCTGGAGCACATTACTTGGCTCAGCAGTGAACATATTTGATGATCAAAATTTTGTAAACCTCAACTACTGATTCACCCAAAAATCGACATACGAATAATGGTGAAATGGGAAGAGGAACAGCAGGCGGGGACGAAGTCCTCATCATCATGGCAGGGAAGTTAGTAGATGTCAAACTGGTAACATGAGAAATAGCATTGTAACCACATTAGCTAGAAATAGTCATACTAGCGGAAACAGAGAAGTTGAAGGTGTTCCTTCCTGGGAAGTTGAGGGGTGGAGATAGAGAGGGGAGGAAGAGGCTACCTTGTATAATTACAGCACTATTCAATTTATAGAAAAAAATGCATATGTGGATTATAATTAATCCAAAATATATAGATGCAACAAGTATACTTCTTTAAAAAGCCAATTTTCCAGGTGCATTGGAAATAGTAGAATGAAACTAGGAAGCCTGATTCTCTGTCCCCTCTGTCACTCCATGAACAAGTCACCTCCCACTCCTGGTTCAGTTTCTTCCTCTACTGAATGAGTGGGCTGGACGAGATCTTTAAAGCCCCTTGGAGCATCAAAATCCTATGATTTGAGGCTTTAAAAAGCATCAGACCATTAACAGATCCTCATGTTTGGCACTGATATTTTAGAAATGGTTGCAAGCACAAAAATGCAACTTGGATGGTGTTTGAAAGTCCATTTGTCTGCCTCACCCACAGCCTCACCGGCTGGAGAAAGGGGCCCCAAGCCAGGGTTGCCAGAAATAGCAAAACTGAATTAAATTTAAACCTGAGAAACAGCACACCCCGTTAAGTTAGACTTTTTGAGAAACAATAAATCAAGTTTTAGAACAAGTAAAGAATGGATTATTATGATCTCAAAGTCAAATTTAACTGGGCTTGGTGGTCTCTTCTGCATCTGCTTCAGGGATTTACTCCTGTGACTTGTCTTCAGGAGAGCAGATGGGGCAAAGATTTGGGACCCTGGAGAGATCTGGGGATAGGCCTGAGCCCACAGCTGATGAAGGGGCGGATGCTAGAACTCTGCCTAGTGGGGACCTTTGATGCAGATTGATGTCTCACCATCCAATCAGGTCCTTTCTCGGCATTTGGAGGGAAAGGCTAGAGAGTGGACCAGCATAAGTGGAGAAACTTTCTCTCAAGAGGGCAGTGGTCTGCTTATAAGTCCTTCTTCTCGTAAACGAAACTGGGGACTTGGGCAGGAACCATTCCTAATTTATTTGGGGGTCGCCAGTATGATGCCCATCACAGTGTGGGTTGCAGGAACAAGGCTCAGCCCTGCCTTCTTGCCACTTACATCTGCTGTTGAAAAAGGATTCTATACCATGGATCAGATAGGCTGGTGAACGGAGCCAATGGGAGAGCTGTTGTTTACTGGGAGTACTGAACACTTGTTCATCCAGGTGCTGTGCTAAGTGCTTATGTGCATTCTCTCACTGAGCCTCCCAGTAACTGTCTGAGGTAGTTATTGAAAGGAAAGTGACCACTACACTTGGAGTGACCAAGAGATCTTTATTACGGTTGTGTCTGATTAACAGGGAAGGAAGAGAAGAGAGAGAGAGAGAGAGAAGAGAAAGAGAGGGAGGAAGAGAGCAAAGCGAGAGGGGGAGCCCAGCAGGAGAGAGTTTTTATAGCCAAAATCTAACGGGGTCTCTGGGTCTGCAAGCTGCCTTGTTGGAGTACAGTGATTGGATCATGCAGTAGTTGCTAAGGGTGTCATCTTCTGCCTTCAGGCAGACTGGGCAGGGGCCAGATGTGGGTTTCCATTGGACCAGACAGGTGGGGGTCAAGTGTTCAGCCTTGAATGAGGTTGAGTGTCCAGCCTTGAGGCAAACAAGCAATAAGGAACCAGACAGATGGGGGTCGAGTGTCCAGGCTACCCTGCAGCTAACATTCATTCAGCCTGCTCCGCAATTAACAGTTATCATCTTCATGTTACAGGGGGAAACTTGGGGGGGATCACCTGCTTAAGGTCACACAGCTGGTTATGAAGGGGAGTTGCTGGGATTGGAACCCAGGGCTGTTTGGCTCCAAAGCTCGTTCTTTCTCCCTCGACTCTGCAGCCCATGTGCTAGACAGGAGGGTGCAGATGTGATAGCACTTTGCAGATGGCAAAGAATTGAGCAACCAAGAAGTCTGTGCCCCCTGCTATAACTCCAACTCTTGCTGTGTTTTCAGGAAATTAGTTACTTCCAGTTCCCTGGAGAGCTCTTGATGAGGATGTTGAAGATGCTGATCCTACCACTGGTGGTCTCCAGGTGAGAAGCAGGTGGGGCGGGGGCGGGGCAGTCTGTCCCCTGGGAGGTTGTCCTCCGGGCTCCCCTGCTGTTGAGGAGTGAGCCAGCTCCTCCTCTCTCTCTCTCTCTCTCTCTCTCTCTCTTTTCTTTTCTTTTTTTTTATTTTTTCCAGTTGTTGTTGGGATGCATGCCTTTATTTTATTTATTTTTATGTGGTGCTGAGGATCGAACCCAGTGCCTTGCACATGCTAGGCAAGTGCTCTACCGCTGAGCCACAATCCCAGCCCCCCTCCGCCCTCTCTTGTAAGGTGGGGATGAAGCTCCCAGGCTAGGGGCTCCTCAGTGGTACCTCGTGCTCCTACTGGGAGGCTCTTGTAGGCAGCATTCAGATCTCAGACTCAGTCTTCTAAACTCTGCTGAAAGCCACCTCCTTCAGGACTCCTCCTCTGACTCCTCATCCTGCTCTGGTTAATGTCTTCTCTTTGTGCATCCTTGGAGTCATTCATGGAGCTGGTGAATTTGTCAAGGTCATCAGTGACCTCCATGTTGCTAATTCCAAAGGACAATTTCAGTTCCTGTTCTGCATGACTTCTCCATCAGCAGTTCATATTGTTGGTCCCTCTTACCCTCCTGGGACACTGCCAGTGGCCTTGCCCTCCCCTGGCTTCTGCCCCCTCAGCTTCTCTTCCTCTGCCTTGACATGTTGCAGCCTCTCAGGCCTTTCCTGCTCTAACCTCATGGCTTCAATATGCCACCCAGGGCTCTTAGGTGTAGGAATGTGAGCTCCACACTTGATTAACCAGCTGCCTATTTGACATCTCCACGTGGATATTTCACATGTATTTTAAGTTTAATGTCACCAACTTGAGATTTTACCCTGCAAACCAGTTCCTTCTGGTTTTTGCTGTCACGTAACGCAGCTCCCTGTGCCCAGGCCCTTGGTCACCCCTCTCCTCACTCCACAGTCAGGCAGCAGCAACTTCAGCTCAGCTCATCCCTCCCCATGGGTCCAGGGCTCTCTCTTTCATGTCCTGACTCCACAGTAATCTCACCTAGGTTCTTGTCCCCCACTACTGCTCCCCATCTGTTCTCTACCCAGTGGCAGAATGAACTTGTAGGAAGCATTTGCCTTCAGTAGCTTCCAAGTATTTAAAATAAACCCTAAGCTGGGCACAGTGGTCCAAGCCTATAATCCCAGCAGCTCAGGAGGCTGAGGCAGGAGGATCACAAGTTCAAAGCCAGCCTCAGCAATGGCAAGGTGCTAAGCAACTCAGTGAGACCCTGTCTCTAAATAAAATACAAAATAGGGCTGGGGATGGGGCTCAGTGGTCAAGTGCCCCTGAGTTCAATCCCCAATACCTAAATAAACCCTAAAATCATTTACCTGGTTTAGGAAGCCCCATATGGTCTGCTGCTTCCTGTCAACTCCACCCCTATTTCATGTCATATTCACTCCAGTTCTGAGGGCCTTGGTCCCCTAGGGAGGCCAGACCCTCCCACAGCTCAGGACCTCCACACCTGCTGTCCCTTCCACTTGGAACATGCTTCCCCTGTATCTTACACCCCTTCCTCTTCCTCTTTGTGTAGATCTCAAAACTTACATGTCACCCCCTTAGAAAGGCCTTCCCCGCCTGTCCCCACCCATCCCCGCACACCACCTTGCTCTCCCTTGCTCTGCCCTTTCTCCCCCTGGTGCTCATTGTGTTGTCATTCTGCACATATTCATTGTCTCTTTATTTTCCAGTGGATGGTAAAGCAGCATCAGCACTCTGTTGACATTCAATTCCGGGTTGTCAGCATCTAGCCAAGTGCCTGGCACATACTAGACACTCAGTAATACTTCTCTAATGAACTAATGAATGAATCAACAACCATGCACTATGCTTCTTGAGTACTTTTCCCTGTGGTGGGCACTGCAGATACAGAGATGATCAGGTACTTGTCTGACTCAAGGAACTTGCAGGCTGTGGGGGAGACTTGGCAAGGAGATGAAAGGAGGGAGCCCAGGACTCCTGCCAGGCTGTGTTGGGCCCCTTTGCTGTTGGCTCTCCTTGCTGCCTGGGCAAGGAGAATCAACAGCAAGGAAGACACTGCAAAGACAGAGCGCAGACCCTGGAGTCAGACTTGTTCCTGTCCTGCTCTTGATGGCTATGTGCCCTGGTGCAAGTCGCTCAGCTTAAGGGGAAAAAGCCAGTTCAGAAGTCCAAGGCCTGGTACTCGACCTGCCCCTCACTGTTGTGATCTGGGATGAGGCACCCGTCCCGGGCTCCTGTGCTCCCCGTGGCTAAGGGCTGGTCCAGCTCCCCTGAGCCTTGGCTCTTGCCCCTGGTCCCCTCCACTGGGCTGGAGTGCTTTTTCTTGGCTAGAACAGGAATGTAGTATTAACTTGAGAAAAGCCAGTGTATTCATACATTTCATTTGTTTATTATACAGTTTGGGCTGATGCAGAGCAACCACGTCACTGAAAAATGGAAATGCTCTAACATTTTCCAACCAAGGGAGAATTAAACCTTCTTGGGGGGAAGAATGACGCATTTCTGGGCCCCAAATCTCCTGAACCCTCCTTCCGAGATTCTCAAATGAATCTATAACCCGTCATGCATCCACTAGTGTTTCCTGGGCTTTTTTCCTGCTGTCCCAGGGCTGGGTGTCCCTGCTCCTAAAGAACACCCACTCTGGTGTGGCTGTCACTCAGGGCAAGACAAATCTCCAGAGCCCCTTTGACAAATTTGTTTCAGACCTCACCCTGGGCTTACTGCACCAGAACTGCCAAGGGGCCCAAACAGAGCTGTGTTTTTAAAGTCCCACAAGAATTATGATTTAAAAAAAAACAACAGATGGTCTTGGGGTCCGTCCTCTGGCTGGGCAGCTAGAGTCCAGCATAAGGCAGCTACTCTTCCATCCCCAGGAATCAGGGGCTTTGGGGGTATATTGGTCACAGGCAGCAGGGAGGGTTCACATTCAGGCTCATTTGCTTCTGGTTCCAATAAGCAGCAAGTCTGGGCTCAAAGACTGGCACCCATGTCTGCTCCCATCTCATCTCAAACAGCCTCTGACTCCTCCCAACACCAAGCCTTGGAGATAGACTGCCACCTCATCTGTCCCTAAGCTTTTGTGTCTGCACACTGTCACTCCTGCTGAGCCCCTGCCTCCAATGCCGTCTTCTCTCTGTTTAGTTCTAAGTCTCACCCTGTGTCCATGACTGATTTACTAGCTCAAGTTTCTATCTATGAAATCCTCCCACCCAGCTCCTTGTTTGTTGGTAACCACTGATGACAGCCTGTGTCCACCTCTGATGATACTTTTAACCCTGGATGTGCCCAATGTTGTTAGATAAATGAATCTGTGGTCATAGTTGATGGATCTCACTATGGGATATGGGCATCCTTTTGGGGTAATGGCATCTATTTGAGTAAATGAAATAGCATTCCTACCTGGAGTAATCACTCTTCTGGCTGAACAAGAAGTGGCCCTGCCAAGGGCCAGGCCCAGTTGGCATGACCCCACATGGTAGCGTGGTGTGTGCTGGGAGGGGATCAGGTTCTCCCCATCTTGGTTTCACAATGACCTCCTTTTGGTGGTCAGCATGACCAGCAGATGTAAAAAGATGACGAGATGTAAAGAGCTGTGGCAGTAGCAGTGAGGTTGACGGGAAAGATGGTTCTGCCTTAGAGGACCTCGCCATCTGGTAGGGAGACCATCACAGAGACTCTTTGTTCCATAGAAGGGAAGGGAAGTCCCTGGGGAGTGAGGCAGGACCCACAGGGCTGAGTTGGAACCCAGCTTAGTCACTGTTCCCATAATCCAGCATCTTCTAAATCTGGGGCCTCTTTCTAGAATCTGTTCTAACCCAGCCCCTAACCTGAGCCCCTCAGATATGCTACCATCCAGCAGGATGCCACCTATGCCTGCTAGCTGTGGCTGAGGAAGCCACAGTGCGGGAGGGGACCAGCAGCACATGCAGGGTGCCAAGGACCTGCAGGAGGTCCAGGACAAGAACAGTAACTCTGTTCTTATCACTAGATGTGCCCACTTAACCAAGTCTCTGACCACCTGAGTCTCAGTGTCATCTGTAAGATAGGAGAGACACCTTCTTCCCATATGAAAAAGTGACATACCCGAAGACCCAGCATAGCTCTGTGGATGTTACGGATGCTACAGATTTGTTTTTCTAATTCTTTAAAGCTTCCCCAAGGCCCAGGAGATTCATGAAACCCTGCACTTCTGTTCTCAGCAGGCAGTCCCCTTGGGTGACCCCTCTCTTCTTCATGGGGTTTGGCCACTAGAGCTTACCTGACACCTCTCCTAAGAAGTCCCCTCAACCGGGCCCCATGTGGTGCTTCCTCGACACGGATGTAGACCTGCATGCAGCACCTGTGTCACACACACCATATCTCTGGTGGGTGGCCTTTTGCAGAGGTATGAACAACCTCTCCCATCTCACCATGTGTGCTCATCTACTGCCCAGGCCAGTCCCCCAAGCCTCCGCCTTTTCCATGAACTCAGTGCTCACTGTATCTTGCTTTTGGCCCTCACACTCCTGTAACCCAGCAGTTTCTCCATTCCCCAGTCACGTGGACATTGCTCCCTCACAAGGTTGATGAAGCTAGCAAGCTCCCTGGGGAGAGCCCAGTTAGGATCACAGGCTGTCAGCTCTCTCCTGACCATCCCCCAGTTATCTATTGCTATGTAACTTTACCACAGACTTGATGTAAAACAAACCTAGGGTTTCTGTGGCTTGGAAGCCCACGCCCTCACTCCAGTGTCTCACAGGGTCTCAGCCAAGGTGTCGGCAGGCCTTTGTTCTCATCTGGGGGCCCTGCCATGGAAGAACCCATTTCCAAACTCCTTGAGGTTGCAGGCAGAGTCATTTCCTTGTGGCTTCTTAATGGCTGCCAGCTGGAGGTCACTCTGGGTTCCTGGAGGCCACCTGCAGTTCCTGACAGCTGGCTCCCTTCACAGGCAGTTCGCAGCACGGTCCCACACCTCCCCTGAGCTGGGGAGGCTCTCACTCTCCAGTCCTCTTAGACCAAGTCTTATACAATATGATCATATGAGTGACATCCCATCATAGCCTATGAGAAGCAAGTGACAGACCTGCCCGCGCTCAGGAAGAGGCCTACACTGGGCACAGACTCTTGGAGGTCTCCTCATGGGATATCTACCTCTTTCTCTCCCTTCACCTTCCTTCTAATTTTGCCCTCAGACAAGCCAGAAATCCTGCCTTTGCTTCCAGAATCACTTCAACTCATGCTCTGTCCCTGGAGCAGCTGGGTTGGGGGCTGCTGCTGCTTAGCTTCTAGACCAGGTAGCTCGTCAAGAAATTTTTGAACAAGCACAGCTCTCTTACCATGGAAAGAATTCTGAAAAATGCACTTTATCTCTTTCATCAGATTCCTTATTATCTAGCCTAGGGATTAGGAGGTACCCAATAGTGTTTATTAAATGAATAGAGAGCAGTAGGAGCACACCTGGAGCAGAGGAAAGTTTCCTGTCCAACATTTGAACCCTTGTGACATGGCGAGGAGTCATCTTTTAAAGATTATTTTTGTACATTTAAAGATGTGTTTGTAATTTTAAAAAATACATAAACAAATTACAAACATTTTGGATAACAGAGGGAAAAAACCATCATTCCACAATTCAAATTCTGCCACTTGTATTATTGTTGTTGTTGTTGTTGTTATTATTATTATTTTAAATGTTTGCTCTCATTTTTAATAGTGAGTTCATAGATCCAGGGTGTCCTTGGTGATTAGTTCAGAGGCTCAACCTTGCCTGGTCCCCAGAGCTGGTCAGCCAATTCTCTGATGCTGCCAAGAGATGACCAAATAAACCAAATGCTACTTTATTCATTCACAGAGATAAATATACTTGCCAAAGGGGGCAGATACATACAACCTCTGGCCAGAGCATTCTCCCTGTAGGTTCACCACATGGGAACCCTCTGGTTAGCTCTGTTTGCTGGTGGGACAATTTCATTATTTAATTATGGAACCAATATGACTACTCCAGGTTTGCCAGCTCTGTTCTTGTCTGAGGCCCCAACCTCATCATATGTGTATTTCCGTGAAATCAGTTACAGGTGCTCTGAAAAAGAGAGAATATCATTTCAAAGAGGCAGGAGACTCCTTCAAAGGGTGGTGCCCAGATGGAGTGGGGCCTGCAGGAGAGGGACTGCTTTGTTCTCAGCCTGTCTCTTGGGGACTCAGCTCTGTGCTCCTAGATCACATCCACATGTCCCTCCAGGTACAAGCAGCTCCCAGCTCCCCTGGGGATTCTGGAGAGAAGTACATTTTTAGCTAGTAGCCTCTGAATGTAGACTGACTGCTTCATCTGGTAGTCATCTAATTAGAGAGTAGCCATTCCAAGGCTGGGAGGATAAGCATCTGGAGGATGCATCCGGAGGGCACTCTGACACTATGCCTACTGACTGTCACCAGCAGCTCCAGCTATCTTCAAAGGCAAGTTTAATTATGCTTGGTTATAGCTTTGTTACTGACACTGGAAAACTGTGTATGTCTAGTACAGTCCAACTCCTAATACAAACAGGAAGTCCAGTGTCTCTACCACATCGGCCAAGGTCAGCTTATTTTGTTCAGGGAAGCTTCCTTCCAGTGCCCAGTAGCTAAGAGAAGTAAAATGGCTGCCCTGCCACCCTGCAGCTCTGGTTCCTTATGTACAGCGTTACTGTGGATCACAGGTCCTGTAGGGCTGACAGGAGTCTGCACACAGCTCCTCTCAGATGCACATCTCTGCTCAGACCACAGGGACTCCCGCTCTTTGGTACTAGATCACACCCCCATGCTCCATCATTGTTTATCAAAGCACCCCAGACATGCCCTGAGATTAGCTCCCTGGGAGTTGAGATCCAATCCCCTTTCCATCCTGTGGGTTCACTCTGAGGGCCTTTTATGCTGACAGGCCTTGGTCTTCAAACCACAGGAAGCAGGGATTGGGCCTTGACCTGATTTATCTCAGGGCCCCTGGGTCTCCTGGACATTGGTGCACCTTTCCATTACTCTGCAGATCTGCCATCAAATCACAAAAGGGTCTCTCTTCTCCTGGACACTGTGTGCCTTCTCACCTCACACCTGCCCTTCCAGAGATTCTTCTCAAAATGAAATTGGCTATAAGAGGATTTGCTGTCTCTCTACTTCTGAGCTTAGAAACCTTGGATAAAATTCAGAAAATTCTCTATCATGTGACAACTGGCAAAGGAACAAATAGTCTGATGGATAGGACGCGTCACAGCGCCATCATGTCCCTAAGTCAGGGGTGCTCTCCAATGGGCGTGCTTAGATGGGCACCAAGTGGTTTGCCCCCAGCTGTGTTCTCTGCACCTCCACTCTGACCGATCCCATGATCATCACACCTTCTGCATCTAGAAAAGTCCAGCCTTTGGGATCGAGCAACCCTCTTTTCTCAGTCCCTTTCAGTTAGGACACTCCCCACTGCTTAAATTCCTTTTGCTTTTAATTTATAGACTAACCCTCTCCCCATATATCGATAACTTTCTCCTCCTTTAAGTTCTTGGAGACTACCTTACTGTTAACTTCCACAAAAATAAATCTGCCCCCTGCTTTTTTTGGTTTTCATTCAACATGTCATAAGACTTTCCACACGGCACCCTTGCCTGGGGAATCCTATTTTGCTCTTCCGCTCAGGGCTGGAGCAGAGTTTGCAAAGCCCTTTTCCCCTCACTAGACACTTGGGGTGCTGCTGGAGAAACTGCTGTGGTACCACTGCACCCCCGGCCTCTGGAGTTACCTCGGGTTCTGTGATTCACAACACATTCAGCCTCTACCATAAAACAGACACAATATCATCTGCAAATTTACAAGGCAGGCTTAGCAGGTGGCATGTGTGCATGTGTGCATGTGTGTGTCCCATTATGGCCCCTCTGGGGCTGGAGATTTTGTCTAACCTTTAGAATTCAATTGAGCCTTGTTTTCACACATCCCCAGACAAGAGCCACACAAGGAACCAGGGGTGGCTAAACCAGCATCTGGATCCAGCTAGAGCCTCCAATTCTCCACTTGCTTTTTGCCAAACCCTCCTCTCCCCTTATTCTTCAATTTCTTAAACCAGGCATCATTCAAGCAAAACTCAATCCATGTGTTTATGATTCACTGAGACCGAGCATGGCAGTGTTTTGTAAGCTCCACATCACAGCAAAGAAATCCAAGTGTGTGTTTGTGGGTTTGTGTGGGAATCTGTGGTGTGTGTCTGTACATGTGTGTGGGCTGAATGTGTGTTCCTCTGTGTGTGTGTGTGTGTGTGTTGTTGTTGTTTTTCTTCCTATTTCTTGTAGACTTTTAAAACTTACTTGTCTTAGAGTCAGGAAATCATGTTTGGCCAAAGAATCTCCCCCACTCCCTTCTCCCCCTTGCTGAGGAACTCTAGTTTGGCAGAAAACTCCCAAACACCCACGTTCTGACTTCTTGGAGATGGTCCTGGGCCAAGCAGCCTCTAAAGTCTGGTCTGGAAGCCAGGGTGTAGGGGCAGCTGCCCTGGGTTCCCCAGGACAGGCTGGGGGTGGAAGGGAGGCAGGAGCTGTGGGCAGCCAGGGGGCCAATCTGGTATGGCCTGTGCTTCTGAACTCTGCTCTCAAGTCATGGGCAGCCATTCCTAGCAGAGCTCTGTGGAGTCTTCTGATGGGAGCCCTAGGGAGCTGCCTTTGGTCCTCTTGCCCAGTCAGCTGAGAACCTTACTCATCAAAAGGGAAACATGGCCCAGCTGTGGGCTGTGGGTGGGTCAGACCTTCAGTCTGGTGACTCTGAAAATCTCCAATGGTCCCAGATGCCTATGCCCATTCTCCCTTCCAGTTAGAGACCTCCTCTTCCTCAGAAGATCCATTCACAGTCACCTCTGGCCCAGCTCCCGGGTGAGCCAGCCCCTGCTCTGGTCTCTCTCAGTCACAGCTACCACCCAGAACTTTGTGTTGTCCAGCTGCAGGTGTCACCAGTCCCTGAATGGAGCTCCCAAGGACCACAAACCCATCTCATTCATTTCCAGAACCCAAGGCACCCAGAGCAGGAGCTCATCAGGGGTGGGATGAGAACATGTGCCAGGGTCTGGGGAGATGAGGGGGTTTTTGAAAAAGCTCTTGCTGCCTTCTATGGAGAACCACTGCCCTGGGAGAACCTCATTCATGCAGGTCCTGTCTGAGCAGGTGGGACAGATACTAGATACCCCGCTGGTGAAGGGAAGGGCAGAGAGCTGTGTTCCCATGTGCATGGGCCTGGTCTTCCCTTTCCTTGGGAGTGGCTTCCCTATCCATGGCCTGGTGGTGACCAACCTGACAGGTGGGCCTAGGAAATCCCTGCTCATGGTGGACAACGATGTGGTGGTCATCCTTAGAGACACTGCCCTGATGTTCTTTGCCACATGAGAGAGAAAGGGGTAGGAGGCCAGCTCACGCAGTGTGGAACTGGAGCCGACCCTTCACGGCAGGATACAGCTGAGAATGATGGTGGTCAGACATGAGCTCTGTGAGGGCTGCAGCTGTGGCTCCCCTGGCTTGTGATTAGGTTCAAGTTTGTCACTTGTACAAGTCCCAGTGGAGCTTCCTCTGGGGGCCTGGGGGCCTGGGAAGGAGGAAGTTTCAGAGGGCGGCAAGGATGCCAAGGCAGCAGTGCCCCCTGCCCACTTGGAGCCACCTTTGCTCCCTGGAATCACCAGTGGAGCCGGAGAGGCATGGCCTGTGTGGCTGCAGAGGGCTGCTGGGCCCAGCGGGGGCGCTCTCCTCGAGGGGGGTGGATGTCATCCTGGCACCAGAAGGGCTTTTTAGGAAGCCAAATCAGCCCGCAATGGCAGGGCTGACTCTGGAGGTGGTGGGTCTTTGTCCTCTGAGGTGTATATGCAGAGGTTGTAGAGAAATTTCTGCCTTCAGGAGGGTGTGCCAGGACCGGGAAGCCCAAATTTTAGCAAGCTGGAATCAGGGCATCCTGCCTCAGGTCTTCGAAGGATTTGGCTTGGGGGCGGGGTGTGGCAGAGCCATCTGGAAAGTGTAAGTCCTCCGTGCTAACATGGCACTTGCCGTCAGCTGCCGGGGCCTGTCATCTGCTCAAGGAAAAAAAGTAACCCAAGATGCTTGGAAGGGCTGAAGGGACCCTTCTCACCCACAGACACCCTCTCCCGCCCCAGATGCCTCCTTCTCTGTGGGGTGGAGTCTGCAGCAGTGTCCCGGGGGCCAGTGTGGGAAGGCCTCTGTGACTAGGCCAGCTGAGGTCAGAACCCATGGGTCTGGTCCAAGGGCTCAGGCTCCTCCCTGTCCCTCAGGTCTCCCAGAGGCAAGATGTTGGGACTGGCTGTGCTGGCAGACCAGGGTACCTGTGTTCTCACTGTGGCTTTAGCAAGTTATTTGCATACCTCCAGTGACTGGAACTTCACTCCTTCTCAAAGCAGCTCCTTCCAGGGCAGGACAACTCTGCTGGATAGTCACTCCTGGTGCCAAGCCAAGGTCCCCAAGGCTTCCCCATCATTCCCGGTGTCCCCAGTCTACTGCGCTCTGGGTTCCGTGGTGCTGCCCCCAGCCGCTCCCCCAGGCCTATGTCTCTGTCATCTGCTGCCTACCACAGTCACCCTCTGTGGGACACAGCCCCCTCCCTGGTCTCTTTGGTAGAGGGTCTCAGTCTTAGAGCAGACCCATAGCATCCTTTATGAGTCCCCAGGCTTCTGGCCCCACAGGCTGAGGGTCCATCAGCCCTTTGGTGGCTCCATATGCCAGGTGACTCACCAGGCTGGCAACCAACAAAACCCCACTGTCCCCTCTTCATGGGCTGCTGTTGTGGCTCAGGCTCCCTCTCCCCCACAGTGTTTGTATTCTCCAGGCTGTTGAAGCCGAGTCCAGCCCAGCATGTCTGTGTTCAGTTGCATCGTGTCAGAATTGGCCCGTGGTCCCAGCCTGCTGGGGTCCCTCATCTGACACATGAGCGGCTCCTCCTGGCTTCCTGTGCTCTATAAATCTGATCCACATGCTGTCAGCAGCCTTGGCCAAGCCATTGATAAAAATGACCAGAAAGAAGAGGTCTGAAAGTAGAGCCTTCCTCTAGAGGCCATGTCTACTGTCTGCAATAGTCATTCAACTTCTGTCCCTTTACCAACTCACCATCTGTTTCTGGAAGTCCTGAGGCCAACTTCTTCAATATCACACAGACTCAGTGCCAGGGCACTCCCTAAACTTGGCCAGGGGACCAAAGCTGGTTCAGATGACTGTTCTTAGGGAAGCTACGATGGATGCTCACAGTCACCAGAGCTCACAAGGTATCCTCTGATCCTAAACGTCCCCTGGTTTAACATCACATCTATCACACACCTGCCCCCAGGCCTGCCTATGCCAGGGTCTGGGATTCTGAGGTCCTAAAATTGAACTAGATCCAGCCCTGTACTGAGGAGCTCCCAATCTATGGGCCAGGTGGTCAGAGGACATTGACAACACAGGAGCACAAAGAATTGAAATATATTGTGTGTTTACTATTCTAAACCTCTCATGACAAACCAGCCATTAATCCTCCACTGGGAACAGAGGTAGGCAGAGGCTCTGGAACTTGCCCAAGGGCTCTGGCTAGTAAGACATGCCCAGGAGCTTTCTAGCCTAGCCTGGGTCAGGCAGGCCTTCAGAGAAAAGAGGTGCTACAACCTGAGAGGTGAGCAGCAGGAGAGGACAGGAAGGGAAGAGCTTCCTGGGACAAACAGGAAGCACAGGGTGCCTGAGAAGTGACCAAGATGGTGGCAGTCAGGGAAGGCCTCCCCGAAAAAGTGATGTCTAAGCTGACCTTGGAAAAGGCTCATGGAAATGTCTGGGCTGGGGACATAGGGGCAGCACTGCTCGGTAACCAGCCCTCAGGCAGATGGCTGAGCTGCCCAGAGCTACCTGGTGTAAGAGGGGGTCATAATTCCCACCTGGGGGTTGGTGTAAGAACCAGGTGAGGCCAGTAAGCAGCCTTTTTCTCCCTTCACCAGGAGCTGGGCAGCGGCTGCCTCCCTTCCCCCAGCCCCTGCAAGTGGAACAATTACCAGATTGAATCGGGCGGGGCCCTGGGAGCCTGGCCAGCTCCCTACTGCCTCTGCGAGTCGGTGCCTCTCATTACTACAATCTCTTGATCCCCAATCCCTGGGCTCTGAATGGTGGCCAGATGGCTTAGGAGGCAGTTGCAGGCCTCTAGGCTCCTGGAGCTCTTCTCTGGGGCCCTCATGGGCCTGGAGGGCTCCCAGGAACACCCACCGAGATTGGAGTAGGATAAAAAAAGGTTACCTGTTGTTCCCCACCCCCCACCACAAATCACAGAGCCGGAGAAACATTCGAGCTCATCTTTATGGGACCTCCCACGCTATCTAGGTTTAGCATACCGAGGTGGTCATCTAGGCTCCACTTGGACATCTTCCAATAGGGAAGCTCCCTACGACAAACACTGGGGCCACAGCCATGGGCAAATCAAGAACTCTGATAATTGAATTCAAAAGGTTGGATCACATTACAGTCATGGTCAGTCCAAACCAGGACATGGGGGTGGGGGTGTTAAACCAGATCTGTACCACCAAGAAGCCTTGTGGGAGATAGGAAACCTCCAAGGGTTCTGAATCTGAAATCCCTGTTCCAGTTTTGACTCTAGAACTTACTAGCCTGGTCCATTTGCCTTCCCCTCCCAGAGCTCTGTTTTCCTTATCTGGAACTCACTCAGACCTAGGCATCCACTACAACAGACACTGGGCAGAAGCAGCTAATGAGCAATTGAAAGGTCGTGAGTGCAATCAAGGAGATAAATCCTAAATTGTTTAAAACTAATTTTAATTAAAATATGAATCATGAGCAATGTAAAAATTTTTACATTGATTACGCTTTGAAGTGGGAATATTTCAGTTCAAGTATTATTAAAATTAACTTTGCAAAAAAATGCATTTTACCTGTTCCTTTTTATTTTTATTTT